>NC_138956.1:30510000-31812500 GCF_965226115.1 Aulonocara stuartgranti
GTGTCTGCTAATATGGAGTACTGAACTGATTCCAGTGTTAAATTTAATAATCTGTCTTCCTCACTGTGAGGAGGCGAATTTAAATCATCCTTTATGTACAAGAAAACATCAAGCTCAGCCTAAATGGATTTCCTACTTTGTAATTCATGTGACAAAATATGCATCAACAAATATAAATTTACTGAATTGTTATTTATTGGTAAAGTGAAATAATGAAAATGGATCAAATATTTTAAGAAAATTAAGTTGATCAGCAAATGTATTTGCAGTAGACTAATTTTGCCTCATAAGGAGAGACCTGCTGCAGGGTCTCTCCCTATGAGTAAAAATAAAATGCAAATTTTTGCTTCGATGCTTTGTTTAATGCACGATTTCTTAGAATTCACCATCTGAGCGTGGGCAGGTTCAGGAGAACACATGATAATATTGTATTACAACATTAAGCCCAAGCAGCCCTCAGTTTTCTTAACAAAAAGGGCTGATAACACAACAGCAGCAATTAAGCCGATGAAGTCATAGTTTAACGTGATGCTAGAGTCTGTCTACACACAGCAAAGAGGTGGAGCCATTACCAAGACAGAGAACTCAGCTTCTTCCTTTAACCACCATTAAAACTACTGCTGAGAAAAGGTGGCCATGAGTTCTTCATCTGGCCACCTGTTTGATGTGAAACAGTGAAAATCTACAGTAAAGCCAAAATATTTGTTATCCCATTACTTGGAGGAGTAGTTGATAGAATAGTTTATTACTAAAATAATCAATACCTGTAGCCCTGCTCTGCTTCGTAATGCTGTCCTTCTTTGAAGTAGCTTCTGCCTTTTATTAAGTCTCTCTGACCAAATATGATGAGTGAAAGTAACCCAAAGTATTTTTAGGTAGTTTCAGTGGTTGAAATGGTTGCTGCAGAGTAAGAAGGTCCTAGTTTGAATCGAGCGGGTACCTGTCGTTTTGGAGTTTCTTCTCGCTGTGTCGGTTTGCGCCTGGTAATCTGGCTCCTCCCATCGTCCAAAGGCATGTTTTTAAGGTTAGGATACGTAGTAAGTGTGAATGTGTTTGTCTGCCTGTGGTGTACCCTCCCCCTTGCCCAATGACAGCAAGCAGAGGTTACTTTTAAAAATGGGAAAAAAAAAGAGGTTACCAGGTGTAAAAATAAATGAAGCTAACAATAAACTAGTCAAGAAAGCAAGCAAAAGAAAAAAAGGCTAAATAAACTTTTGAACTCTCGAACGTCTGTGCTGTGTGCCATTGGTGAAAACAGGAGTAAAGCTGGTGTTTGCATAGCTGTTACTGACACACCAGGACAGAGACCTCGCTGTCCCTGTCGACTCAGTGCCCAGTGAAATACTTGTGACACGACCTGCCCAGTCAGAAAGGAACGTGATGCCGCCAGTCCTGTTGATGGCTGAGTCACCGCATCTGTCACGAGTTTGAGATTTTTTTTGTTTTTAAATCAGGATCGAATCGGAACAGGCGTCAGCGAGCTGAATACACGAACACTTTGATACCTGCGATGCTTATTTAAACGTCTGCACTGAATCTTTGTAGAACCTATATCATAACCTATGTAAGTGGCCATTGGTATCATTTATGACGTTTTTATATGTGATGGCAGCCACAGTAGAAACAAAATGATACGGTTGTCCGTTTTTCTTCATTCTTGGTACATTTCCATGTTGCGATGTATTCTGCAGTCTCCATCCAGGAATTTGCTAACATCCTTGTATCGAGGCGATGATTATTCAATACCTGTGGGGGGAAAAAAGCCAGAAATGCATAGATGATGGACTCGATGGAACTGAACAGATCAATCAAAATAGTCTCAAGCTGCGTCGATCGACTTGAACTTGGGTTTCTATTGAGGTGCATGTCAGGTTATGGTGTAGAATTTCAAAAGGATCTGTGATTATGATTTACTTCTGAAATGGATGTAAGTAGAGAGAGAAAGTAAACATTAACACATTAATTGGGGGGGGGGAGTACAAAAAAGTTTAATTTATAGATTTAAACAGTGACTCATTGCTTTAACTAGATTATTATTATAATAATAATAATATAGATTTGTATAGCGCCTTTCAAGAAACCCAAGAAGGAGAGGGGAAAAAATATGCAGCTTGATCATGGTTATACTCGGTCACCTGACAACGACCCATTCCCAACTGGGGAAATGTTGAGATGAAGAATAAATGATGCCTTCAACAACTTTAAGCAACTGATTATTTATAGAATACAGTAGAAAAAAGTGTATTCAGGCATTATCTGCATTTATTTACAGTCTCCTCACTCACACACACGTACACGCTTCATGTCTAGAGCTGAATAGAGGCAGCAGTGAAATATTGAGTTGACAACAATGTTTTGTTACTGTAAGTGCAATAAAAGCTTTCCAGCAAGTGTTGCTAACTTGCATTAAACCAGAAAGACATTATGTAACGAGCAAAAGTAAACGTGAGAGGGGAAGGCCAAAGCATCGACCTTTGACCACAGTTTTCAGTTATATAAAGTTTTGCAACATGTGAAGAATATCAGTTTGTGTCACAATGTGAAATGCCTGCAGACTGCAGTTATCTTCCTTCATGTTATATTAGCTCTACTTGTATTTCCCACTGTTGTGTGGCTAAATGGATCAACACGGACGTTCAGTCCAGCTTTTTGAGTTCGCGTTGGACGTGCCTCCCATCCAAATATCAGATCTGAGCATCCCTATTTTTTTTATATTTAATTTGTAGTTTATTCTTTGCCAAAATATCACTCATGCAACATTTTAGTGGTGAGTTTTTGCTAGTTTCGTAAAGCTCATATGATTGTAAGTCAATATTTTTGTATTTTGAACTGAAAGAGCAGGTTGAAGTGTTGACTTCAGTTTTTGATGTTTTAATTTCCCTGTTTGTTCCACAAATACAGAAGTCAGATTTTTGTCATGTAGTGATTTCGTGTCTTTTCAACTCTTTGACATGCAGTTCATGCGCCGTCACAAAATTGATGTGACCAAGCAGAGATCAGTCAATAGGGTCAGAGTCGGCAAACATATCAGCTCAACCTTGAAGACATTTGTTTACCAGACCAGCTTGTGCTTAATTTAAATAGATGGTTTTGTTTTTCATTTCAGCAATTTTGAAGTGAAAGAATAATAAAAAAATGCTCTAAAATATAACTGTGTTTGGAATTGGTTACAGATGATTTAAAAATACATTTTTAAATACATAAAACACTGTCCTGGACCAGCAGCTTCATGTCCTCAAGCTGTGTGAGGTATTTAACACTAAACTTGTTTTTTAGTCGGCCTCTTTCTCACACTTGAACTCCAAAGCTGAACTCTTCTCTACAGACTGAGCTGTGTTTGTAGTAATCAAACCACAGTGCTGTTACCTCGTGATAAGCTGTGATCCATCTGATGCACTCTGCCTCAGCTGACCGTGGTTAACCTCTTTCCCTTTGCTCCCTTCAGCTGGTTGGGCTGCTGCTGATCGGAGTCGCGGCATGGGGGAAGGGCTACGGCCTGGTGTCCAGCATCCACATTATCGGAGGGGTCATTGCAGTGGGCGTCTTCCTGCTGCTCATCGCTGTTGTAGGACTGATCGGAGCCATGCACCACCACCAAGTCATGCTTTTCTTTGTATCCTTTATAGCTTTGTTGATGCACAAGTTCGCAGTAGATCTGGGTTATTTGGGAAAAATTACTTATCTTTTGGTTTAAATGTTTGTCCTTCCTAAGTCCCATCCAGTCTTCTTCCATACTTTTGAACTGTCTCAAGGTTTGCGGTGCCCGTCAGACCTAACACAGGATGTAGTTTATGTAGGTGCTGGGTTGTATCACCAAAAATGTTTGTTAGTTTAAGTTTCTGGCAGCATCACAGTGTACAACAGAATTATTATTCCTGCATAAGTGGGCCTTTATGTAGGTTTACTGTGACTCATTCTTCTGCCTGAAGTTGAGAGAATAAAAGAAATTGTTGGTATTGGCATTAATAAAGCAGAAGCAGCAGAATTTTAAAAAACAAAACTACACACGGAAAGTGGCAAATGATCGTCTCTTAGACTCTGTTAAACAAAACTAAATATTTGCTACTGGGTTATAAAGGCAGTCTTTTTAAGCCTGGAGTGGCACATTAATGCCACTATTCGTTGTGTCAGATCTGGAGTGATTGTGCATAAAGAAACATCATTTTGAATTACAGCCCCCAAATTATTGGTCCAAATTCTTCTGCCTTCAGGTAAAACAACCTGTTAGTAACAGTTTATCTTTACCTCACCTGTGTGTCGAGGAGCTTCCTTTCAAACTTCCCAACAGTGGACAAGCTCATATCTGGGCAGCAAGATAGTTTGGAGAACTAAGCCTGGAATGTAAAGCCAGTGCTGAAGTGCCTTAATGGGCAGCATGGTTTTATAAAACTCGATGGGAAAACGGCCCTACACTTCCCTGATCTTTTTAATCTGATCAGCTTTTTTTCGGGCTCTGCTTTGAGCTTCAGTTCCAAGTCTTGTTTGATTCAACATGAAGTACAATTTCTGAAGTTGGAACAGAGCTACAGTGTAATTAACAAATCACTGCCATAAGAGCATGCAGTGTACCCATGTTTCTCAGTCATGTCCATCCTATGCTCTGATCCGGTTTCGCATAGCTAGGATGCAGATGGGAAAAATACTCCGCTTCAAAAACAGGATCTTAAAAACCGCTGGATGACGTCACAGTGGCTACATCCATCTTTTACATACAGTTTAAGAAATCAGGGCCGAAATCCCTCCCAGTTCACAGATGATTATTCTTTGTTGTTTGAAATGTGGAGTTGCTGCCGTTGTTTCTTTGACCCCTGCTTCTCAGTACATGGTCATTCTCTTCATTGTCTTCCTCTTCCAATTTGGAATTTCATGTTCCTGCTTGGCAATGAACCGTGGGCAGCAGGTGAGCCAACATAATGTCTATTTCAAAATCTGCATTTCTGAATTCATATGAAATGTATATTATTTAATGCCTTTGGCTTTTATTTGTCATGTTTACATTTTCCAGGAGACACTTCTGAACTCTACGTGGGGAATCATGGAAAATAAGACCAAGGAAGACTTGGAGACCCAACTCAACTGCTGTGGGCTCTTCAACACCACTGGCAAACTGCAGCAGTTTAACCAGGACTTGGGGAGCTGTCGTGCTGTAAGCCTCAAATATCACATTTTTTTTCATTAACTAAAGAAAAACACAGTCATGGAAAAACCCACTAGAAAGGTTTAGGTGCATACTTCAGTTGTTGCCTAAATAAACCCCATTTTATTTCTGTTTTTTACCCACTCTATCAATGATTTTTTTTTTCTGTATTTCCAGTTACACAATGAGCCTCAAGCAAAAATCACATAAGCATTTCCTTTAGGAAAAAGTAGGGCACTTACTGATATTCTCAGAATAGATTTTGGTAGCTAATACTGGCTTAGCTGACAACCCGTTGAGTCATAGTGCAAAAAGACAGAACGCCTTTCTCTTTCACTCTAGCCATGCACAACGGAAGGTAGATGTGTGCCCTGTGGAACGAAGATGCTGGATCATGCCACAGAGGCTCTGAAGATCCTCGGAGGCGTCGGGCTCTTTTTCAGCTTCACTGAGGTTTGTATCTGATCCTTTAAATGGACTTCATCAGGTTGGCTTGACAACACCTATGTGTCTAAATGTATTGACTTACTGTCATGTGATTGGCTGATTAGATGATTGGGTTAATGAACAGGTGTATCTAAAAGTAGTGGGTGAATGTGCTTTTTTTTCTGTGTAATTCATTTTTCACTAATGAACAGTCTAAGCACATATTCCATGTGCTGTTTCATGATGACACACACATATAATATAACACATATATATTTTCATATTGTAAAATTCTGATATTCTGCTCTAAAGACCTACTTTCAGAACTGTTATTTTCTCATTTCGTTGGTGTTCTAAGGAAAACGGAACATTTTTGGGCTCTGTTGGAATAAAGATGATTTATACAGTGTTGGAGTTGTTACCAATGTCCTGACCAAATCTAAATATGCAGTCTTTGAAATTCATTTTATGCAGTCTCCACTCTATTGGACTGTGCTGAAGGTTTACCAGATGGCTCTCATGCCAAACCATGAATTAGTCGTGTTTCATGACTGTTTTTAAGTAATGTGTGGTAATAAGTGTAATTAGAGTGAGCAGCATGAATGTTCATAAGACTCTTCAGGGAGACGTGTCATTGTGGCAAACCAATAAATACAGCCTTGGACAAAGTAGCAACCACTGTGTTTGAAAGTTAACTGAGTAGTTTTATTGTGTAACCTTAAGTCATTTTAATGCCTAAACCATAATGAGTCAGACTTCAACTTTTTTCTGCCTTCGTCTCGCCTTATTCCTCACATCTTCTTCATCGATCTTGTGCGTGTCCTCCTTCACTACATCCATGAATCTTCTCTAACCTGTCTTTCTCCTGCTGTGGCTGCTCCATACTTGGCATCCTTACTGGCTATCTGTGATCAGAGGCACACATTAATAAAAACCCACAAAGTATCAGTAACACTAAAGGGAAGAATTTGCCGGTGCTAAGCACACATTCATACACCCTGCATGCCTAAGTACTCTGTAAATGAATGAGGGGAAATTCAGGTGTCAGTGTCCTGCCCAAGGATGGACTTGGGGGGGTGGGGATCGAACCGCTGACCTCCTGATTATTTGCTCTACCACCTGAGCCACAGCTGCCCTACTAACAGATTAAAAGCTGTGACTGTTTCACAGACAGCTTCACTTTTTTTTTTTTTCTTTTAAATAAAAATGACTCGTGATTGCTACACATTTGCTCCCTCCTGCACAGACTGGTTGCAAATGACGCTATCAGTTTGTTCAAGTTTGTCCAGTATTTTCACTTCACTGTTGTCCTTCCTTTTTGTGTTACATGATGAGCACATTTGTGGTGAGTTGTGGTCTAGCTTTGGTGAGAAAAATAACTTCTAAGGGCCTTTTTAATGCTGTTCTCTTACATGTAAATCCTCTGTTAACAGATCCTGGGAGTGTGGCTTGCTGTGCGCTACAGAAACCAGAAGGATCCACGAGCAAACCCAAGTGCTTTCCTATAGTCTGTCTCACATCACGGCGCAGTAGGTGCAGTTTCAGATACACTGGTACACACAGAATAACGCACATCTAGAGGCAGACACTCGGGCATATAAATACAGAGCCACAACCATCACAACACCAAATGGACAAGCGCACGCAGCACCTGAAAAAAACACTGAGAAAAGCAAAACGCACACACATACACCAGAGACTGAGAAACTCCAAACTCCAGAAATGCAAGCTGGAAGACCTGGATACTTATGTGTGAAAGGATGAGAAGTGGTACTTGTCGGTATCACAACCCAGCCTTGATTTGAGTATCAGATTTCTCGATTGCACCAAGATTTCTCTGCATGCATCCTCTCAGGCGTGCACAGACCAACAGCCTCTTTGTTGATCTTGTTCCACAATCCAACCCAACGACTGTGCGGTGTCCAACAGATAAACTTGTATGCACCTTGACTTTTCCTCTAATGTAGTGCCACCTCTTAACGACAAATATACTCCTGGTAATGTGATGTGTATCCAAACATGTCCCAGCATGATGAGAAAGTCAGCAAGGTGGGTGAGAAGGCACACACTGGACATGTGGTGTAAAGTAGTTTTTGAAAGGGTTAAAAATGTATGTAATTTTTTTTTCTTTCCACAAAAAAAACAGGAATTTGGATTAGGTAGTTTATTTTAGGAAATGTAGTTGCTAGTCTTTGAAGTTCAAATATTTATGAACTGTAACTGAGCCAACTAACTTTTAAATGCCGACGGGCTGCAGCCTCGATGTTGTACATAGTCTTTGCATACTGTAGTTCACAGAAAGTGTACTTGATGGGTTTGCTGTGTAGTTTCCCACCTCTTGCTATGAGGTTTGCCTGCAGTTTCAGAGTCTCTGAAAGCCTGAATTATCCTCACCTCTTCCTATATTTAACATTTTCTTCAGTGTCGCACAGTGACGTCGCTTAGCGTAGATTCTGGTTGTAGACAAGTGGATTAAGGTACATCTTACCTTCTGTATAACTGGAAGAAATCTCAAAAACACACAACTTGAATACGTGCTTTTTTTAATTTGAAGTAATCGAGTGAATTTGGCCAAATCTGTTTATTGAAAATCCAGTTTGGTTTTTATAGTGTTAATTGTGAGAATGTGCTTTTTGTTGCCATCCTTTTCTTTTTCTTAAATATTTTAAAACTTGTGATTCTTTGGTGCAGTTTTTTTTTTTTCTTTTTTGTTTGCCATCAGCTTCTTTTTTTCATCAGTGTTAAAATGCTTTGTAAAATGTGCTTGTTAAATATTTTCCGTATCTATTTAAGTTTAACGATGCACAGCCGGTTTGTTGTAGTTTTGATATCGCTTTGCTCGATATGGAACGTTTCCTGTTGATAAATAATTGCTCAGCCTCTCTTTAAACTTTTTTTTATTTTCCCCTCTTTTGAATTGCTTTTAACTTAAAGGACTAACGAGCTGTAATTACATGTCTTACTTGAACCTGTCGACTTTAATGATTACGGATTCCTCGCTGCTGCTTTGGAGTTCTCGTCGTAAGCAAAACATTATGACAGATGTTAAGCATTATTATGCCATATATTACACCTCAGTATGAATTTGCGTGCAGTTGTTATTCAAATGTAAGTTGAATTTTTGAGACTTAATTTTTCCAAATAATAAAAATCTCAAATTGGAAGCTGTTTTTCTTTGAGTCATTGTTTGAAGGACTGGGTCCACACTGGCCATGTTAGCTCTGATAAAGCCAGCCAACGTGATGCTTGCAATTCCACCAGACGCCCCACGGACTGTAACATGTAGCAAATGAGGGCAGCAGGAAGTCAAAGATAGAAATGGAGTGGTCAATTTTCAAAATAGGAACCCTATCTAAATTCATTCCTAAAATGGTACTAGTGTGATCTGAATCACTAATGTAATGTCACGCACCCAAAGCCAATATATTTCTGCAGTTATTAAAACAAGACAGTCAAAATAAATAAAAACAAAAGATGGTTTCATCTTGCCAATAATCAACACACCTGTTTTACAGTGGTGTTGTAAAAAAACACCTAAGACACTCACTGCTTTGTAAAGGTATATTTAACATTCAATTTTTTTATTTTTTTATTGCGTATTTGTGGTTCCGTTTGTTATAGCATTTTAAAATAAGTAAGATCAAATGACCATTTTAAAAGGCCAATTAACTGTTAAAATCAAAGATTGTTAGGAAAGATTTCCTGTTCTTGTGACAACGAAGCACTCGGTCCACTGGTTCATACTGGAGGGGGAAACTAAAGGTATTTATGAGACGTAAAAGGTTTCCGTAGATAATTCTGTAGGAGGATTATTAATGGTTGCCTTCATCTGCCTGTCTGTAGATATCAGAGTCTCAGGTGATCCACTTTGGGTGGGATGTGACCAAAGTGTTAGTTGATAAGGACTGTACCTTGTGAAATGAACTTTTCAGTCAAAAACAGCGGCTATTCTGAGCCAACCTATCGGACAACTTCATACAACTAAAAAATCTTATTTAAAATATTTTTCTCCAGTTATTTTGTAAGTTCAAAGGAATCCCCTGTCAAAATGCGCATTTTTAAAGTTTAATAAATGCATGATGTTTAAACTAAGTTCTTGGCAGCCCTTCTACAATTAGGGTTAAATTTTGTTTTGAATGTAGCAACCAAATGGAAAAGCATTAAACAGAAAAACTAACGCTAAAGAAAAAACTTGTTTTGAATGTTTATCTCATAGTTTCTGAACATTGCAAAATAAAACTCAACCGTTATCGTGGGTTGCCAGTGACCTGGTGGGTGATAAGGGAGTCGGCTGATGAATAATCATTAATAGAATTACGGACAACAGGCATTTGTTAGGGTCCACGTGTAAATTGAAGAAATGTTTCGGATCCTGTTTCAAGGCCGTCAATCAAGCTGAAGCAGGTTAGCAACACTGAGCTTGTTAACTACGTGCAAAAGGTCAGATTTCCGTGAGTTGTACCTTCCCGTTGTAGCGGTGCTCAGCTGATAGTCGGGTGGATTTCACTGACTCATCAGAGCGTTGTTCAAGTAAATCAATCTGCAGCCATTGTTCACTTGTGATTAACATCCCGAGGTATATTTTCCCCGGAACATTGCTGACCAGGCGATATTGTTACAGTGAGAAACATCTCATCAGACCCTATGTGAAAGCACTTTAAGTAGGATCAGCGTGAATCACATGCAACCCAGACTTCAAGATAATATTCAATACACCAGGGGCGGATCTACACGGGGGGGCAAGGGGCAACTGCTGTAGAGCCTCTCTTCCCCCCCAGCTGCACCCCAACTTTTATGTCCTTAAAATGCTTTAAAATACCAGTTGTCTAAACCTAAAAAATTGTCTGTTTTCTTTGAAGAAAAGATACAATAAACAGTTTTGTGGATATTTTGTTGACTTAATTTGCATATAGGGGATTTTCACATACTTCACTGAAGGGGTATGCGCTACCCTACCTAGACCTCTTGCCCCTCCTTTGCCCACCCATGTAAAATTTTCTAGCTCTGCCACAGGACGGCACAGTGGTTTAAGACCACTGCCTCACAGTAAGAAGGTTTTGGGTTCAAACTCAGAGGGATTGTCTTTCTGTGTTAGCCCTGCCTATCAAGGGTGTCCTGAATTGTATAAGTGGAAGAAAGTGGAGGATGGATGTTAGTAGTAAAAAAAGGCAGTGGATTAAATTCTGTGCTCCACATTAGGCACGGCCCTGCAGGTATCACTCCTACAAATACCAGGGTGACTTGCTGACAGCTGCATCTATCCATTTTCTGTCAGTTATCCTGGTCTTGGCAGCAGTTTGAGCAAAGATGCCCAGACCTCCCTCACCCCAGCCACCTCCTCAGCTCTTCTGGGGAGACACTGAGGAGTTCCTTAGCCAGCCAAGAGATGTAATCTCTCTGTTCTGATGCTGCTCAGGAGCCAACCTGGTCAGATGGCTGAATGACCTCAAATGGCTCTTTTATGAAAGGAGGCTCCACTCTATAGTTGAGGAAAGCCCAGACCCTCGCAGCCTTCATCAGCTGATAGATTTAAAGATTGTGACAAAGTAAACATTTTTACTGGGTACAGAACGCGTTCATTTTAGCTTCTTCTTAGTTTATTTATGCTGTCACTGTGTAAAGCAACCCGGTGGTGGAAACAACACGTTTGCACCTTCGTAATGGTAATGTGAATTTTTCCTTTAAAGCTGATTTAAACTGTGGAGCCAGCTTGCAGTTGAGACTTTCAATGTGCCACCTTGCGCCACATGATGGCAGTATAGAGTCTGTGCAGCTGCCATTTCTTTTTCCGCCACTCACTGCTATTTCATCCCTGCTCTGACATGTGTAAATACCTCGAGACAAGCAAAGAATCTCTACACAGAGGTGCCTTTTCCCTGTGACTGGCATCATACAGATTGATTTCCTCCCAGCTGAAGGTGGACTGCATCGATGTGGCAGCTGTGAAATGAATTCATAGGTTTTGTTATATCCTGTGATATTCCTTCAAAAGGCCATTAATCCCTTTAGCTGGGATCGGTCCAGAAATGTGGTGGTGGGTGGGTGGTTGGGTGGGTTGGGGGGAGGGGGGTAGTGTGGCGAGAGCAGAAGGAGAGCTCAAGAACACTCTGATAGGAGAATAGAGATAACACACAAGGAAATTATCCTGATACCTTTCAACCAAGGTTATCCTAAATGAGGATAAACTGCTCTTCTGCCCTCATCTTAATGGCCCATGCCAGACTGTCACCAGCACCACTGCCCCCTGCTTCATGAAAGCCGTGACCTAATCTCTGGTGCTGGATGAAGCCCGCCAGCGAGCACCTGCGGGTTCGTTTCCCTGAGACGCAGGAAGATTTATGTAAGTGAAATATGCCTGCTAAGGGCTTTGGGTCTTGAGTGTGGCTGGGAACCAGCATTTTAGAAACTGTCCCCTGTCCTGTCAGCGTGCTGTCCCAAGGGCCCGGTGCCAGTCCCCCACCCTGTGCTGCATGTCCATATGCCGGGTGTATTAGTTTGGAGAAGCTGTGGAGAATCACACCAACAGGGATGGCCATCTGTCCTCTTACAGATATAGCATGGGCTCTGCAAGCGCATCAAGACAGGATCTTAAAACATTTGGTCCATTATATCACAGCGCTCTGGTGAATGGATTTTACAAGGGCTTGTCCGTTAGGCAGAACTAATTATGTACAGCTTGTCAGCATGGGGCATGGTATTCAGATCAGTAGGGACCAACAAACTGCTTCCTGTTATATAGTATTTCCAGCAGAGGATACTCTACTATTACAACTAAAAGCCCTGCATTCAGAATCCACTGGAGTTCACAGTGCAAGGCTCAAAGATATATTAAAATATGTTTTTTTCAAATTCAATATAAACAAACCAGCCCCTAAGGTAAAAACAAACTGGCAAACCAAAGTTAAAAATAAACCTCAACTACCGCGAGTTGCACTCAAACAGTTACTTTTTTAATGAAAGGTTCACGAATGCTGTTCTTTTCTGCTCTGGGATGAAATAGTTGTGTCCATCCCAAGGCTAAATTTGAGCACTAACGATGCAAATTTGATTTAGGCCACAAAATAAAAATCTTTTAATGAAGAGATCCAAAAAAAATATGTCGGGTTGCACAAATAAAACATACTCTTTGGTATTAAGAGTTGTTCAATTAGGTACTGATTCTGAAACTGGGGTTTAAGCCCATTCAAAGGGACATTTATAAAAAATAGAGGGTCACAATATGATAAATGCTGAAATGTAAAAAGGTAAAGATAAATGTTCATTTTGGAAACTTTATCATTCATAATTTCCCAGTTCATGTACATACTAAAACTGATACCAGATGACTTATGATAAAATATAAACTGACCTCACTGACCCTGTATTATGACGTCTCAGACTCACAGAGCCACCAAAGGACCCCAACAAGCTGTTAGTTTAATGGAATTCAGTGCTTAAGAAATTTATGTGACCGCCTGTCATAAAACAAACTAACAAACTAAAGCAAAACACAAATATTTTAAAGATATCACGTTTTTATATCCAAATTTGAGCTGACGCTGGACTTCTCTGAGAAGTCAAAAATTAATCAAGTGTATTCAACTGTTAAAACTATTTTTTTCTGTTCAGGGAGCCAAATAAATAACTGTAATTTGACATCTTAATCAAAAGGTAATAATGTGCCTTTTTCAGCTTTTTAGTAAACAAGTAAATTTTAAAATTCATGGACAAAAACAATTATATTCTATCATTAAAAACTTTATTTTGATAAAAGAGTTTGTTCCTACTGGTGAATTAATCATTACAGCAACACTAAACATTATTTTGGCAATTACCAATACTGTTAATTTAGGACAGCTGTGGTATAAACCTTTCAGTGGTAGTCTAATAAATTTGTCTTTATGTGTTTTTGTATACATACCTGCTGCATCAATGGTGAAAGTTTGTCCTCGATGCTGGGAGTTACTGAGAATAAACCTGTATGCTTTTATTGGGTCTGTATCTAGATTCTTCTCACAGCTCAGCGAGGACAAACAGGAAGGTAAATCATTCTCATCAGTTAAGAGAGACAAACAGGTCAATATTGCCTATCAATAATGAAACAGAGCAGGGATGCATGTTGTTAGATCTTAGCTGGAACGGCAGTGCAGGTGATATAAGAAGTTATTCTGAGCATTCAGGTCTTGAATTGGTATTTCACTTTCATAAGATATTCCATTTTCATGCCTTCACCTCCACGTGAAGAAACAATCCCCAAATTATTTAGTTATGGGAGATTTTCTGATTCATTTTGCCTCGCTAATAGCAAAGAAATTATTGACATCATTTACTAACCACTGGGAGAATTATCTATTCCTTAAACTGTTATTAATCTTTAGCTATCTTTTTAGAAACATTTACAACTAGTTTTCGCTAAGGTAAAAGTAATTCAAGCATTCAAGTTAGCTAAGAGTGAAGAATAAACCAAATTGTAACCAAAAGCTATCACAAAATTTTAAGATATAGTTTAAAATATTTAGAAATGTGTAGACACTTTTAAATGTGTGAAGTTAATAAATCAACCATTTTTCAGCAGTTAGCAAAACATATTAAATATTGAATGAATAAATATGTTAATATTTACTAAAAGTAAAAATTTCAGTAAGTTTGCTAAAAAAAAATGAATTTAGTATGTTAGCTAAAAGTAACAAATAAACCATTTTAGTGAAATAGCTACAACTAACAAAATTAGCTCAAAGTTTCAAGAGTTAGTAAGCTCTCTAAAAGTAACGCATTTAGTGAGTTAGCGTTAAATAACAAATAAATCAATTTAGTAATATTAGCTATAAGTAAGAGTAAGTTAGCTAAAAGTAACAGATTTAGTAAGTTAGATAAACTGTTGAAATAGCTAAGAATAATATATGCGTATTACTGTGTATTAAACTGAGTGATTATAATAAAAAAAATTGCTAAAAACGTTAAATATTTAAATGTAACAGCTAAACAGCTCAAACAATTAGCTAAGATTACAAGAATAAAAATTCAAATAGTTTGCCAAATATAAGGGATAAATGTTTTTGTCGGAGGGACAGATCGACAAGAATAAAGGAAACACAGGACACACACACTTGACAACCAAGCGGAAGCATAGATTGGAAATATATTCAAATCCATGAATTTCAGCATACATGTTACTTCAAAATAAGTCTGGATCACTGCTCCAGAAAACACAAATTTATGGTTAAAACTTTTTTTGTCAGTCTGCTATTGGATGGCCCTGTTTTTGCACACAGCCTGCTGAAGCTACAACTTTTATTTTAGTGAAAGACGTAAGTAATAGATGAACGTCTCAGATTATTAAAATTAATGGATAAGCCATACAAATGCTTTCATAAGAATAATGAAAACTGTTCAAGTAGTGACTTGGGTAAAAGTAATGTCTTGTGATATTTTTATATCTGAGGCTACCAGACAGATGGTTGAAATGTCTGGTTTTTCCCACTCCAAGGTAGTTATGCAAACATCTAATGAGAGCAACCAAGCAATGATTAATAAATGGCGTGGTGAATATGGTGGGACAATATCAGTCTAACTGACATATTTGGAAAATAGTG
This sequence comes from Aulonocara stuartgranti, assembly GCF_965226115.1. Taxonomy (NCBI): domain Eukaryota; kingdom Metazoa; phylum Chordata; class Actinopteri; order Cichliformes; family Cichlidae; genus Aulonocara; species Aulonocara stuartgranti. Next base: position 30,525,136 of record NC_138956.1, read on the forward strand.
GGTGGTGTTGGTGAGGAGGTAGTTTAGGTAGTCTGTTGATACATCAGAAGAACAAAAAACATTTGGGAGAAAGCGCTGCAGTTGATGGGCAATATAAAGAAAATAGTTTTAAAAATGAGTTACAGGAGGCAGAGAAAGAATGGGGAAGGCAAAGGTAGAAGATGAGTTGAGGAAATCAAGTTTACACACCATTAAACATAAATGTTAGTAGCCTACTTTACCCCCCACAGCATCATCATAACAAGCCCTCCCACACAATGTAATAGTTTATTTGCAAAATCATTTATTTCTGTGCTGTCTAATGCTAATTTATGTTAGAAAAATCACGAGTGTTAAACTTTTTTCCAGCGTTCTGTATGAAAACAATGTGAGCATATTGAATTTGACCAATTTTGCGATGGTCAAAAATCTATAAACAAGCACCTGGGCCGCTCTCTTGCATCCCGGTTTAATCATTACCTCGCTGCAACAGTGCACATACAAATATAGCTGTAGATACAAGGAAACGGTGGCGTGATAGCTGAAGTCTGGCACCGTATCTCAAAACAAATGTTACGCTTAAAATAAATCCATAACTGTAACAAGCAGAGTGTGAAAAATCAATCAAGATCAATGTGACAGGGGATTTTGTGGGAAGTGCTGCGGCGGTGGAGAATACAAAGTGTGCGAGAGCAGGAGAGGGAGACGCAATGAGGCATCTTCTTCTCTGAAAGCTGCAGATTAAAGTGACCTCTTGACCCGAGTCTCTGATGTTTCCCTAATTACCTTGTCGCACCATCCTGATAAAAAGCAGCGCGGCGGCTTCCTCCTCTCCTCTTTACAGCATCATTTACAGCCTCACAACCTGACACAAGGACAACGCCTGTGGAGCGACTGGCCAACTCTGAGAGTTTTGTGCAGATATTAATAGAGATTTTAGGCATGCTGAGGTCCACTTTATAGAGGATAAGTCTGTATTACAGAGTAGTGGGTGGTGTGTTTTGGCTCAAATGTAATGAATTCTAATCTCATCTCAGGGTCCGTTAGTATCAAGTATCAATAAAGGAGCAGCCTCGGTTTATTCATGTAAATTAAAAATATAACATACTATGCAAGTCTTATTTAAGAAGTGAATTACAGGAATATTTATCAGAACTTTATATTTTATATTGTTGGAGTTTGAAAACTGATGCACTGCTCACTAAATATATATATTTTTCTGTTGTGTTTGGTTAAACTGTAGCTGTTATTATGCACAATCGTTTATTTATATATCTCCAATTCACAGCATCAGGCATCTTAAAGCTCTTAATATTGTAAAGTAAGGAAGAGAGAGAATGCCAACAATCTGACGATTCTCTATGATCAAGCACTTGGGAATGGTGGGGAGGAAGAACTGCTTTTTAACAGGAAGAGACCGGCTGAAAGAACCAGCAGTAATCTGCCATGACTGGTTGGAATGTGAGGGGAATGAGAAAAGAGACAGAAGCAAAGAGAGATCATAGATACTGGCAAAAAGGCCAAAACAAACATGAACCCAATCATATAGAATTAATTTTGAAGTAAAGTAAAACATTTGAGTATCGCTCAGTTTCATTGAAAGAACAGCGTTTTTGTCCAAGACAGGCAATTTGACGATAAAAGCTTGTTTAATATTTTGGTTTTTTACATTCTCACACATCAGTTCCTTAGCAAAATTAATTGAACAAACAAATAATAATAATATTATTTTGTAGAGTTACAGTCAGGACTCCAGCCTTTAGAACATATAAGTTTACTTACAGCAACTTGCACATTCTTCTGCTTGTTGTTGGAGTTTGCAGGATTCATACATTCAGACAGGAAGTTATTCTTATTAAGACAAGCACTTACAAACTGGTCATTTTAAACTCAAAATATGACAAAAGTATATTTTTGTCATGGAACAGGGCTCGGAGGATTTACACACTGAATACTTTGTAAAAAAGTGACATGAAATTCAGAATTTTATATCGTTATATACCAGCTAGCCAAACTTCAGCAACCCTACAAAGGTCACTGCTGTTTAGTTTTCTGTCTTCATTTATGTTGTAAGTGATAGCAGAGCTGTACGTTTTAAATTTTTCAGAAATCTCTCAGTCAGAACATGCTACATGATATCATGTTTAGGTGGAAACTAGCAAGCTAACTTCCTGCTAACTACGTTAAATTTAATAAATTCTGTTTTCATGGATGCCTGGATGTTAAACTTAATTGTTACTCCTATGTCTTCCAAAGTTGTACTAAAACATTTTTTGACAGATTTTTCGAGCGCCGTGTACCACATAAAATCGGTTCGAGGTCAGGAAGCACAATCACAATTCATACATAAGGCGCACTGTCGATTTTTGAGAAAATTAAAGGATTTTAAGTGCGCCTTATAGTCTGAAAAATACGGTACAGCCCAGCTCTGTTTCTACTGCAGTCGCTATCTCTTCAACAAAATAGAGAGACATAGAGTCAAAGTGATTATGTCTTTACATTGTGTTCAAAGCATTTGGTGATTGGGGATGTTTTAATCCATTTTTACACACAAGACTTTAAAGTAAGCACCTTTAAAAGTGCTTCAGTAGTATTAGTGGTGCATTAAGAAAAAGGGATGCAGTTAAAGTCTATTTCTGTCCCTTCATGTACAGTCTAAATCAACATGCCCCATTGGTTTAATAGTTTGACCTCAAGGTAAATATGTGAAGAGCAGAGTTTAGCTTTTACTGTTTATTTGTGTTGAATAGAAAACATTTAATCCACTTCAACATGTTTCAGTTTGTACATGTTTTGTGTATTTGGAGAATTGTGGTTCAGAGGTTAACACCATTGCCTCAAGGCAAAAGATGCAATAAGCTGCTTTATTTCCTGAGACTCAATTATTCGTTCTAGTATTGGTGGTAGTTATTTGAAGCCAACTTTTGCTGTGGCCCTCTAAAAATAACCTGCAGCAAAAACACTGAATAAGAAACTGTATTTTTAGTGGTTCTGACAAATCTGGCCCATACCTGGTCTTATTTTTGCTGAGAACCTGTGCTCATCCACCTACCATGTTGGGCTGCCCTTGAGCAAGACCCAGAGCGTCAAGCCTTTGAATATACTTTGGGAAAAGGGCAGAAAATGTTCCCAAAAAAAGAGTTAGATGAGAAGGCTGATATCACTGTTTATACAGTAGATATGAAGCCACAGCCAGCAGCAGCAGCAGCTATGTTCAGGACTGTTTCTTGGCGAGGGCTTGGCTGGGACTCCCGCCAAGAAATAGTCCTGCTCAAACATAACCCCACATAAAACCGCAAATTCTCTTTTTCACACGTTTTGGTTTTTGTTGAAGTATCTAGTTGGTATATTTAATGGCTCATCAGACACACAGTGACTCTGAGTATCGATCTTCATGGGACATTTTGTTTTATGACATCTTTGTGGTAATCTTTTCACATTTGTGGCCGTTTATTTCTCTCTGTTGACATATTGTGCATTTGTGGACATTTTCCATGTCTTAATTTTCATTTTTGTCTGTTTCTGTGGTGTTATTCATCCCTGATTGATTGCCACCTTGTTTTGTGTTTGTGTATCTATGTGGTCTTTTTGTAGTTTTGTTGTCATTTTCTCTTTTTATAAGTGTTTCTATAGGGTCATTTATTTAATGTGGCTGCTATAAGCACCTCTTTCATCGTTTGTTATTTAATTATAGTTGCCTTGGTCTCCTGATGATTTTCAACGTTATCTCATTTATCAGTAGCTTTTTTTTGCAGATCTGTGTGGTCATTTGAAGCCTTTTCATGTTGCGGCTCTTTGCGGTCCTTCGATGTTCTTTTGTTGTTGTTTTTGGTGGCCTTTGTGATGGTTTTCCTCTTTTTTAATGTCATTGTGTGTCTCTTTGTAGTTGAAATGTGTGGCAACCGACCGACTTTGACTCCGAGCTCTTTACAACTCTGTAAAGTTAACAGTCTTCGTGTTTGTCCATTTTCGTTTTCTAACACTTTAAAGCCATTTTGAGTCTCTTTGTGAGCCTTTCATGTCTTTTCATGGTTGACTTGTTCTCTTTTGTGCTGAACGGCCTCATTTTTCCATCTCGTTGTAGTCTTCTCATAGCTCGGTTGACAATTTGTGTCTTTTTTTGGTTTTTTGTTTCTATGTGTGTAACATTTCAAGTCTTTCAGTGGTCCTTTTATGTATTTCCACAGTAGTCTTTATCTTTTTGTGTGGCAGTTGGCCTCCTTGTTGTCATATTGTTTCTTCCTGTAGATCTTGAACTCTCTACTGCTTTTTGTGTGTCTCTGTGGTCATTTTGTGTCTTTTTTTGGCCATCACATGTCTCTTCACCATTGCAGTGCTCTCTTTATGTGACCACTGATCATCAGAGTTGTGTTGGTCCCTTTCTGTGATGCCTGGCCACTTTTTTTTGTCATTGTTTGTCTTTTTGTTTGCGTTTCAGTCTCTGTAGCAATGTTGCATCTCTGTGTGGTCATTCTGTGACTCTGGGGATATTTTGAGCCTCTTGTTGGCTCCTTTATCTTTCTTCACTGTTTTTGTAATGTATAACACTTTGCATGTGGTCCCAGTGACTCTTTGACTCTCTGAGCCCTGTGGGCTAATTCGGTAATCCAACCATGACCCTCAAAAAGGCCTTTACAACTCTGTGAGTTAACATAGTGGTCTTCTTTTGTGTTTCTTGTCATTTTGTGACTCTATGAGTCTCTTTTTGGTCCTTTTATGTCTTTTCATGGTTGACTTATTTTCTTGTTGCGATGACCGACCTCATTTTTTCATCTCTTTGTGATCTGCTTGTAACTCTGTTTGCTTTTTGCATCTTTTTTGGTCATTTCGTTTGTGTGACTTGTGACATTTCAGAGTCTCGTTGTTGTCCTTTCATATCTCTTCATTGTTGTCTTCGTATTTTGTCTTCGTGTTGCCCTGGTTTGTTGTCATTTTGTGTCATTTTTCAGATGTTTTACTGTCTCCAGCTGTTTTGAGTCTCTGCCTGACCATCTTCATCCTCTTTAATGTCTTTTTAAATCTCTGTGTTCCTTCCATGTCTCTTTGTGGTTGTCTTTGTCTGTTTAAGTGACAGATTACCTCTTTTTGTCCTTTTGTTTCTCCTCAGAAACGACTCTGTGGCTGTTTCGCATCTCTAGGTGGTCATTTTGAGTCTTTTGTGGTTACGTGGCTGTCCATCATTGTTGTGATCTACTAAATGTGATCATTAATTTGCTTTTGTTGTCATTTTTTCTATTTTGTTGGTCTTTCTTTGTGATTAGTGCTTGTTGCAATTTCTGTGGTCCTTTTGCATTTCATCATTGTTATTGTTCTGTCAGTGTAATTGTTTTGTGTTGTCATTTTGTGTGTCTTTACAAATGTTTCTGTTGTTGCAGCAGTTTTGAGTCCATGTGGTTATTTTGTGTCTCTTTATAGTTTTCATTATCTCTTTTTCATTGTCACCATGTCTCTATCTAGATGCTTTAGGCTCACCAGCTGTTTTGCATCCCTACAATGTCAATTTTTGAGACTTTAATGTCATTTTAACTTTTCATTTATTGTTGTCTTTTCCTCCTTTTTGTGAAGAATAATATATTTTTGTTCTCACTTTATGTTTTTTGTAGATGTTTTAGTCTCTGCAGCTGTTTTTTGTCACTGTGTGGTCATTTTAAGTTTCCTTTTGTGTATCTACACAGTTTTCTTGCTCTCTTCCTGTGATGATTGGCCTCTTTCTACTGTCATTTTATGTATCTTTGTCGGACACTTTGCAGACACACCCACTGAATCTTTAGGCTCGTTCAGTAATCCATGCATTACTGTCAGACAGGATTTTATAACTCTGGAAACCCTGTGGTACCTGTTTACACTGTGAGGTAGAAGTGCAGCATGTATTTGACAGACCAACACAACATCTTGCCAGATGATCCTGCAGCAACAGTTTGGTTCAACTTTTTTTTTCCAACCCCGCATTGTTGTTGTGCTGAATCTCACTGCAGGGCTATACTGGGTGTGAACATGGCCTAAATGTCAAACTAGTTCTTTTAAGGTTCAATACCCACTCCTGGATGTGAGAAGGAGCCTTATAAACTGCATTAAGAGTTTAATTTTGGGAGTGAATAACGAAAATGTGGTCTCAGTATTGCAGAAATGACCCTCAGGCGGAGTGGTGCTGTCAGGGTTGGAAAAGGTAATGAGAAAAGCTGGAAAGGACCCCAGATATGAGGCCAGAGGCAAGAAAAATGACTGCACTTGAGTACAATTTAGATTACTTGTACTTGATTCAGCAGTTTTGCTACTAGTTTGATTTAAGCTCTGTTGTATTAAACCAGGTGATTTCAGAATTTTTAAATTACAGCGTTTTACCAAAATGCTGTGTCTATTTAACTCATAACTCACGAAGAGTTATTATCACTTTCCACCCAAGAGACATTTAACATTTCAGATGACTTAACTATCAAATTACACAATATTTCACCACACTAAATACTAGAGTTTTTTTAAAGAACTGTCACAACTTTTTCCTCTTTGCTCTACTGATTATCTGCACTCTTCAAGTTATACTGATGTATGCTGTCCTCGCAGTGCATTTCAGGCAGAGCCAGACAGCCAGTTAACACGTAGATGTTCCAATAAACCGACAAGTCCTTGAATTCTTTGCAAGGTTTACTGAACAAATATCAGCGGAATAAAACTGAAAGATCACAGAAATATACAAGCATATTACTCCATGCAAATGGCAGCAGATTCAGCAAAATAAATCAAACTACTTCGCAGCTTACCGAGAAGGCAGAACACACCAGTAATGAGCTAGCTTACTCAAGATGGCACCTTCCAGTTAGCTTCTTCAAATTAATAAGATTTAAAACGTCAGAGGAAATAAGAAACACTATGACAGATCAATCACTATCCAGCTATCAAAAGTAGTAAAGGAGCTGATTACAGGCAAATAAACTCAAAGGCACAGCATGTGTGCAGCTGCATTCTCCGTGGCCAGCTAACACTCCAACGAGAAGCTAAAAAACTGGCCCAGTCATTACAAAGAAGGGCCACTAGGAGTCAGCATAAACAAATCGGGTACATAATCAATCGTTTAAGTCAAAACATTTCTGTTAAGGACAGCGCATTGTTGTACGTGGTCAACAGTTTCTGCTTGTTGAATGGTGATGTATTGACCCTGTATTAGATGAGGCTGCAGTGATTTTTCCTCTTGGTTTTAACAAGACCCGAGTGGCCAAAGCTATTCAGAAGAACACGATTTAGTTCTAAATCGTGTTTCATTAGCTAGTTTGAGCTAAATGCCTTGCCATTTCAATGCCTCATGACAGAATTACTAGAGCTTAGATTGTGATTCTTTCATGAGGCATTAAAGTGTTTGGTCTCGTCATGCAGATGTAGTTTGGTCTGTCTTCTGTGTCTTCTTCGTCCCATAGGGTGGTGTTTGTGTCCACGCACTTTAACCCCCATCCTGCTTTTTCTTAATGTGTTTATAACCATGTAGCTCTGTAGCTCTAACCATTGTTACCACACCTCTGCAGTTGTGCCTGTGTAGTGTTTGAGACTGTTTTCATTTGTGCAGCTAACTCATGCTTTAGTTATTAATTTACTACAAAACTTCATCTGAAAAAGGATAGGATTTGTCTAATATTTACTGTCTTTGAAATAAGACATTCTTAGACATGAATACAGGACAGATGTTTATGCACCATGTTTATCGGGACTCATTAACACAGTCTTTGGTTGTGTTGTTTGCCTTGGGGCACCGGTGGTTCAGGTGGTAGAGTTGGTTGTGTCCCAATCGGAAGGTCAGTGGAGTGATCCCTGACTCCTCCAGTCCATGTGTCGAAGTATCCTTGGGCAAGATACTAAACTCCAAGTTTGCATCCATCTGAATGTGTGACTGGCCAGAGTAAGTGCTGCAGATACAAAAATAGCCTCTGTCTCTGTTCAGATTCCGGGGTTTCAAACTTCTACTCGCTTCCAAGAAAAAAACCGCACAATGTCTATGAAGATGTATGGCTTACTTTTTTGTGACTTTGTATTATGTGTAATATGTACTTGTGACAAATGACCACTGAGCAGCAAAGCTAGAGTCACCGCAGGCAGAGACAGGATTTAACACATCCCACATTTTCTTATTTTTATTTATCCAAGTTTAAATTTAAAAGCTTAAGGTGGCAGCTCTCCACCAACTTCCTCCTTGGTGTTTCCAAGCACTCTCAAGTGTGTCCCAAGGGGTCCGAACACCCTGGAGAAGACAAAGGAGAAAACAGGTTGCACTAAAAATCAGCACCCACACTAAAACACAGTTACAAGTGTGGCTAATATTGTGTATTTATCTTACAGCATCTGTCCACCTGTAGCTGCTCAAGTGCCTGACAGAAGGAATTACACAGATCAATACATAATCAATAAATATTTGAAAACATGCTTCTTAATGTGTAAATGTTTTCTTAAAAATGCAGAGTGCAAATATGTCCGGAAAAGTGTCCACTGGGGTTAGGGTTACCTAAAACAAAGATACAAATTACTCTAAACAAGTAACGAAACACCTTCGTTACATCCTGCACCTCCTTTAAACTGAGTTTTTCTTCCAATCTGCTTATTTAAAAAGCTTCCTCGGAACTTGTAGGGTTAACCTTTGCTAGAGTTTTAGTCCGGTGTCCCCAGCAGAGGGGTCCTGGTGCGGGTTTGTACTTCGCGGGCTCCCGGCGCATGTGGCCGCAGCGCACACGTCAGCAGAGGGAGATCAGCACCCTGGACAGCGGCGCCTGGTCAATAATAAAGCAGCCAGAGCTCCTTCCCTGCCCAGCCGCTGGGAGCACGGGGATAGGCGTTTCAACCATCGGGAAACGGACGGATGGCTGGAGGAAAAGCAGCGACGTGTTTACGGGATGACAGTCTTTTATTTTTTTCCGCCTCTCTCCCTGTTCCGGAAGTAGCTGCTGCGTTGGTTCAATCTCCAAGCCGACCATTTCGAGGAGGAAAATCAGCGCCAGCAGTATCATCACCACCATCTATCTGATCCAATAATCAATGCCATTACTGCCGTGTAATTGCTGTCGGAAACGAAGACATCTTTACGCGTCTTCCCCGTCTCTCTCTAATTAGAAAAATCGCAGGGTGCCTTTATTATTCTGCCTCTCTCTGGCATTTCAGCGTTGCCTCCCGTGTTCTCGGCTTGCAATGAAATGCTGATGGACATCGAGCGAAGATGGGAAGCACGGGGCTTTCGGGTGTTTTTGTGCTGCCGTGTTTCCAGCTAGGCTGCTGAGAGAGAGAGGGGAAAGAGAGACGGAAAGAAGAAATGCAAATGCACAGGATTGTGTTTTTGATGTCGACGTGGATTGTCGGGGTGAATGGCACGGATTCTTCGTGGATCAAGCCGGGGTTTTACAAAAAGGAGATGAAATAGAGAGAAAAGGGAGAAAAAAGGGGGGACCATGATCTGACGCTTGGGATGCTACAGTGAGAGGGACAAAAAAAGACATTATAATCACATCCAGATCAAACTTCCATTTCATCTTCCGCACCCTAATTTTTCTTCTTTTCTATTTTTATTGGATTATGATTCTTGACAAGAGTCTCAGATGTGGCTGTGTGGATGGCATGTCGTTGTATTTTACATCCCATCTTCTATTTCCTGGCTCTGTGTTGCTCTCTCCTCCACTCGTCCACTCTCTCGCGGTCTTCTGCTTCGGGTAGCAAAAAACATGTAGGCTGTTTTTTTCTTTCTTTCTTTCTTTCGTTCTTTCTTTCTTTGCCGCGAGCCTCGGTGCGTGTGGAAAACAAAACCAAACAAAGCGAAACAACAACAACAATAACAAACGGTGTATTTGAGAGCGCAGGAAAATGGACCGTGGAAATCAAAACCCGTGCAAGTTGTAATGTTTTCTGGGGTGCGGTGGAAGACGCAGATAGACGGCGTTTGCTGAGTTGTTTGAGTAATGAATATTGAAAGAGTGTGTCGGCCAGCTGAAAGGGAAAATCTTTCATCCGCATTGGCTTAGACACACATGCCATCAGTGGGGCGAGAGCCTTTATCTCCTCTCTGGATTTTCCAATTAGCAGTTGTGGCATCGTAGAACATACTACAGTAGCCATGAACATATCGGATGTATGAATAATAATAGTAATAATAATAACAATAACAGAGGGAGAGGAGGGGAGATAAAAACACTTAATTTATTTATTTCGGATTCTTTATGTGGCCAAACATGTTCAAGTATCGAATCCGCATGTTTTTTAATGAACTGAAAGTCCTGGTGTTTATGCGATCCGATTCAAGACAGTCCAGCTCAGACACAGATAGACGGTCCAACACCAACACCAACACCACTATGCGAGGTCTGGGGATGGGCGGCTGCGGCTGGCCGCCTTTCGTCGACTGCCATTCCCGGGACGACGAGGAGGAGTACTACGGCAGCGACCCGCGGCCCCGGAGCCTGGCGTTTGAGGAGAAGGAGCCCAAGCTGCAAGTGGGCCTGGACGCCGTGTCCCTGGCCAGCACCGCCAGCAGCCTGCGGACCCCCCAGTGCCGGATCTGCTTCCAAGGCCCAGAGCAGGTAGCAAAAAAAAAACAAAAAAAAAAAACAGAGTGAGGTTCCTGATGCTGATGCCACGTCCTACGTGGACGGCGGGCGGGCAGGCAGCGTGTTTGTTTCACATTTCACACTGCTGTGAATGAGCCTTTGTGGGGCTGTGGAGAGCTATTTCACCATGCATGAATTGTTCCAGATCAGGAGGGGATTTAGGAAGTTGCTCCTTTTTTATCAAGTGTAATCTGCCATTTTGGTATTTGTGTATATATATATATATATATATATATATATATATATATATATATATATATATATATATATATATATATATTACCATCCTGTCCTACATTTGTATCTCTCCCACCCACCTTCCCCTCCGATACATCCTTTGGAAAAAGATAATCTAAGATGAGGCCAAATCTTTTTTTTTTTTAAGTTTTATTTTTATAGCCTAAAAATCCCAAATTCGCCTCAAGACATTTTTACAGTCTGTGCATCCAAGCACGCTGTCAGTCCTCCCAGCTTCAAATTAGAGGCGACTATTGTCCTTCTTCTCACCTGTGGGCATGCAATCATCTTCCCCCCCCCCCCCCCCCCCAAAAAAAAAAAAAAAACAAGGGGGGGGGGGGGGGGAAGATGATTGCTCAGTGATCTGGTTATCTAAATAACACTGTTTTCATAAGTAAGCTAATCAGAAAGGCAGCAGTTCCCACACATCTGAAATCCGGCCAGCATAGCAACAAAGAAAGTTAGCCAATTAGGCCTGCAGGATGACAAACAGAGTGAGAGGCACTGAATATGCATGAGTCACAATCATTTTGTAAATGTAAATCAACTGTCCCCCGTCCGCATGTGTCACAGAACACGATGATCAACTATTGATCGTGTGATGATCACAGTTCCTGGTCAGACAATGATGTCGGCTGTGATGAATTTGTCACACGTTTTCTATTATTGCTTCTATTTTTCTCCTTCTACTTTCCAGTTCTTGAGCCCAAACAAAACAATAAGTAGTGCGTAGCTTTGGTCTGTGGCCAAATGTTGGTCTCACCAGATGTGTGGAAACCTGTGCCGGCTGGATCAGCAGGTAGTCCCGAAGCCTGAGATAATTAGAAACCCTGTAAATCCTTTAGGAGCACAGATGGATATTACCATTTAGTCACTTCCCTAAGATAGGCGTATAGTGTTATTACAGCCCATGTGCTAATTTATGACATCTGCCTGAGAGTTTGTATTGTGAGAGCCACAGGACTGAGTATAAATCACTTCAGCCTTGTTTTGGATACAAGGCAATTTGATGTTACAGACAGGGATCGACCCCAGGTTGTTGTCTTGCCCACTCAAACATCTTCCTTTAATAAAAGGTTCATGTTTTGGGCTCTGGGCTCTCCGGCAAGGTGACTCATCGTGCAGCATGGCTCTGAGCTGCCTCTTTTAGCTCCAGACAAAGAGCAAGCAAACAAAGCACTGAGGGAAAACCCTGAACTACACTACTACATCAGCTCCTCATGCTCATATTTGCTTTTATTTTGCCTCCACAGCACTCAGCTTTCTACTCAAAGGGAAAGTGCCTCATACCTCCATGGGTCCAAGGCGTGTGTGGGGGGGAAGCTCACGTTTGCCATTTCATTGTTATTTCATTATTCAAGCAGGTCACAACAGGGGCCGGGGATCATGTCGCTGTCAGCGGGCCAATTACCTACAGACATAATCACCTTCCTCTGTGGGTTGCATTGAGCACGAATCCTTATTAACTGTCTGTCAAAGGCATCAGCGGGCGCCGCGGTACAGTCGCTCAGCCACTGATTCCACTTAACGCAGTCTGGATTCACAAAAGTCGTCGCAAAAGGGCTTGCAGGGAATTACTGGCTTGTTGGTGTAAGAGGAGGTGGTGGAGATGGGTGTTGGTAATCACCCCGGCCTGCCCTTTACTCTGGTAGTGCTCGGCGGCGTGTTTCCACAGGCACACTCAGTCAGGAGCTCGTGGTGGGGGTGAGGGGGTACTTCCACACCTAAATTTTTTTGTCTAAAGGTTGCAGCTGAGGAGGAAGACCATTTTCTTAGTCATGAAGTGACACACCAAATTAACACCTTCGTGCTCTGTGAAGTGGCCTCGAGGTACAAATGCATGACAGCTCATCCGAGCAGGAGGAGTGTGTGTTTGTGTGGGTGTATTTGTGTGTGTAGCAGGCTGCCTTTATGTTTGTTGGCCCTCTTGTTGTTATGAGGGTAAATCTAGCTAAGTATTAGTGTTAACAAATCCCATGAAAACAAAAACAATCAGCTCATCTGAATTAAAATCATTGTCTGTTTTTCTTAAATGTTTTGCACTCTAGAGCGCCGCTGTTGCTCATTAAAATCATAAATGTTCAAAGTTAATGACAAATGAAGTCCAAAAATGCTCTCCAGACACACGTCTCATCTGACTCCTACTTTGGCAGGAGGTAATCTGTCCGCTGTTGTGGTTCGGTTACGTTTAGGCACAAAGATGACCTGGTTTTTGGAAGAGAAAGGCTGTGGTCGAGGTTAATATTATAAATAAACTATCACACATTTCCTCATTTTCCATCAGGCGTATGCGGCTGCTTATACTCAATTCACACAGTTTGTTTCTACTTTTCACTCTCTGTGATGTGAGCAATATTGCTAATATGAACCTGAACTTGGGCAGTCAATCAGAAGAAGGCTGGCTTAAAGGAAGAGGACCTTAAAGACATCACGTCCCAGGAAACATGCTTGTGTGGGGCCCACAGTGGGTGAACTGGGTGGTTGTGCAGGCAGAGTTAAACCCACACTTACCCCACACAGACCCAGAGTGGGTGTACCCACACAGGGCCCACAGCATGGGTCTTCTGTGGCCTGCCCACTGTGGGCTACGAGGGAAGAGGCTGTACTGAGGTCCAGTATGAGATAAATAAGGATTATTCTGAACTGTGAATCATGCAAAGCTACCCTAAACGTAATGCTTATGGAGCTATAATTGAGCATTATCCACCTTAAAGTCAATGACAGATTAATGTCTTAGTTCTGGGTGGATGGATGGATGGATGGATGGATGGATGGATGGATGGATGGATGGATGGATGGATGGATGGATGGATGGATGGATGGATGGATGGATGTTCTGGGTGGATGGATGAATGGATGGATGGATGGATTGCCACATTAATCTAAATCTAGGTTGCACTTTAAAAGAACAGTTCATGCCCCAAATTAAATGTACACATGTCCCCTCTGGCCTTCAGTGATGTTTATCCATCTCATTTATTTTGGTGTAGGTTGCCCAGTTTTGGAGATATCAGCTGTAGAGATATCTGCCTTAGTCTTTATTATAAATGTACTAAATGGCACTGGCCTTGTGATGCTCAAGGGCTAAAAACATGTATTTGAAAATCTGTGCTTCTGTGCCTCTTTTAAAAAAACATCCTAGTTAAGTGTAGTTTAGAATATGCTGTGTAAAAACAGGGAGGTGTAATATGCTAAAGCTTAAGCTTACACCTCTTTTTGGCAATAATTTGTAGTCTTGCCATTTAATTCAGTTCTTTGCTGTCATTTATTTACATTTATGGGCATTTTATTTGCTGTCACTGCTCGTCTGAACTATTTTCTACATACCAGAGGAAGTGGACAGCTGGCTAAGGTGAGGGGGGCCGCCATTAATATTTATATCCTGTCCCGCACATGCACGACCCTCTCGTCGCAGGTAGATGGAAGATTCAGTCTGCTTGGTGGGTGTAGATCTGTAGAAACATACATAAAACCGAACAGAACGAGGTTTGTGGATTTTTGTTTTTTAATACCGGGGACCTTAGAGACATTACAGCTGAGTTTTTCATTTTTATTTTGTAATTTTTTCATTTTCCATGCTTTGAGCAGCACAATGCGAGTGCCATTTAGTTCCATTATATTGAAAAAAGACAGGTATCTAGTTCAGCAGACGGAAAATAGTAGGTTTGTGGACTGTTTTGAGTAACGGGGTTGTGCTTTCTGGAAAAAGACATTAGTGCTGCGTTTTCCCGTTTTTATTATTATTAGTTGTAGTAGCATTATTAGTAATAGTAGCAGCACTTTGAGCACCACAAGCCAAGAGCCAGTAGCTTCATTACAATAAAAAAGAATAGACATCTACACCAGCATCTGCAAAATTGAGCAAGTCCCACCAAAATAAAAGAGATGCACAAACAGCACTAACAGAGGGGAAACATTTAAATGTAAAATTTTGGTGGTAAATGACCTTTTTACCCCTTAAAATGAATTTTTCTTAAACTATTTATTTGTTGGAGGCTATTGCGCAGCACGATACGATTCAGCGTGTCTTTTTCTTTTACAGATGACAGAAAATGCAATAAAGTGCCGTTTTATTGGGTGCACATTCTCGCAACAAAATAAGAAGCGATAGCTGCTCTGGTGTCGTCATCTTAAAGCGGTTTAAGCTGTGTGAATCGTGAGATATGGCGCTTTTCATATCAGGTGTGGACAGGTTGTCACGTTTGATCCTTTAAAAACATAAATCTGGCAAATTTTCAGTGAAGGAGTTCATGAGCCACACTGTTATAGTGGGTGACATGTTCCCTTATTACCATGAACACACAGTTTATTCTGAATCAGTGCCACACACACCTCCTGTCCTAAATACTCGCTAGAGCACCTAATTTGTATTAATCCACTACTGAAATAGTCCCTAAGAAACTGATTATTTCTTACTGTTGACGTAAGTTTTACGTAAAACTGCAGCGCCTACGTGTTTGAAATAATACCGAGCTTTGTATTTTTAAAAAGAAACAACATATTTTGGGATCCATTTCTAATTATTTATGTCACGGATTCAGTGCCACAGACAGGTGTTAGTGCCTTGGTTCTTTTGACTATGACAGCACATGGCAGTGCTTTAGAGTCGGCGTCTTTGTGTGCTCAAGCATAGTCTATCACTACATGTTCTGTTTATTTATTTTGGTGCGAGTTCATCCTGCTGGTCCAGATGTGACCTTTTATGTCTCGTTCGGTGTTTTTTACACTGTGTGCTGCCTTCAGGTGCAGGGGGCTGACTCACAAAAGCAAAAATATCCTTCAAATAGAAAGCAGGCTTTTCCAAATAAAACAGGGTGTTCAGTACAAAACTATTAATGTAAAAACATATCTCATTAAACAACCTTAACAGCTTATTATTAGTGACATTATCTGTGATGACCCTGGAACCAATTATAGTGATTTTATTTGGATGTTTTTGTTTTTACATGCAGTTGTTTATTCCCCTTAAAATCAGTTATGTGTTCATTCATTATTAGACTCACTTTGGTTTCTCCAAACTAAATTCACTCATCTATGTCCTCTGAGCCTTGGCAATATTTGCGAACATCAAGCGAGTTTGAGTGTTGAACCTGATTTTGGGCTGAATTCAGGTGACACTTCAGGTGAATGCAAACAACACCAGCCTTTGATTAAAAAGTATGGTTTCTGATTCTTCAGTGTTTGAGGGGCCTCATAAAATGAGTCACTTTCTCCTTTAGGCAAAAGTTGCGATCATTACCTGTATCGCAGTTTCTGCTAAAACATCCCTGAGGGAAAGGTCTGAAATGATAATCAGAGCTTTTAAAGGTCTTTGTTTTTAGTTTGCTCTAGTTGATCATGACATTAACTTTCTCCGTCCGGCCTCGTAGCGCAGACACACAGAGACTCAACGACGGCTTTGACATTTTACAAATGTTTGCTTTCATATTGTTTTTCTTTTATTTAGCTCCTTGTATATTTCTGACCTTCTCTGTGTTATCTTTATAATGTCAGCAGCCAAGTTATTTTAAAGTTTATGAGTGGCATGTGGCTCATCTGCCGAACTCAATCTTTATGCAGCGGGACACTTTTATTATAAGTGGGAAGGTCAAACGAGCCAGATGGGGAAACGACAGAGTGCAGACGAACAGAAATAAAAAAAAATGAAGTGTTATTTGTATAAGCGCAGCTCTCTGGTGCATAAAACCTGTAGTGATGAAACAGGTAGTACTCTGCCAAGTCTGTGAACAGATTCATGTTTCTGAGTCACCGTTTGGAAATGAAAGATTTTTATTAAGTTTACACACAAAAATGAACCTTCTTTATGGGCAGCACAAAAAAGAAAGAAAAAATGACTAAATACTACTTTATTAGGTTAGTGAGTGAAATTATTTTAGAAAAAATAATTTTTTCCAGAGAAAAAAAACACAAATTCTGTCATCTAGGTGCCAGAAATTCAAATTCCTCATCAATACCCGACTGTTTTTTGTTTTTTGTGCTTCCTACCAGTTCCCGTGAACAGTCGTTAACATGAAAGAGCTGAAAATGCAGAAGTATGTTGCAAGACATCAAATGTTACCACTGTGGTGTCTCATAGGGTGTTACAGCTTTGCCTCCAGTTTTAAATCCAAGGATTTTATATCAACATGATCTAACTTCTTTTTTTCAGTTTGTAGGGTTTAAAGTTTGAGTTTGATTTTTAGGGGGAAAAAAATCAATCCAGGTAAATTTCACTGTCTAAACTTTCAGGCACTGATGCCAAAGGATACCTGGGATGAGAATACATTGAAAAGACATTTCTACTGGGCCTTACTGACCAGTACTCACTGGGCCAAACCTGTTGTAGTTTGTCTGTAAGTGTAAAGCCTGAAGCCAAGAAAGATGGATTCTCACTTAGTTGTGATCTCATAATTCAAAATGTTATGAGGCTCTGTTTTGCAGTGTAGCGTCTCACTCGTAGTGTTTGTACATGTGGCTGAAATATCATCTATCTTGTTTGTGTTCTCTTGGGTCTCAGGTCATGTTTTCGACCTGTGTTAAGTGTTTGAACCTTCAGCCAAGGGCACATTTCAGCTCAAAACGTCTAATTGTAATTCAATTTTTTAAATGAAAATATTAATTGATTTCAGTTTTAACTTGATACAGATACACAATCCTGTCCAAACAACTCATCAAATAAAAAATTAGGAGATAGTTGCACTCAGTAAAATCAGTGATAGCCTACCATGAATGATTAGCTTGCTTTAGCTTAGCTTAGTGACGCACTAAGCTTTGAAGTAAGAGAAAGACAAAATTTACATATAAGTCAAAACTGTACTAGTTAACACATTAAATTCCATTTGATATCTCTCACTTTGGTTTTAATAGGAGTTATTGATGTTCCTTAACAAAATGTGGAGCCCCACCCACCCTCTGAATGTAGTCGTATTTAATCAGGAGATAAAACTGTTAGCTTGAAGGATGCTTATTATATTAATTTCCAGCTCCGTATTAGGCTAAAGTAGCTTGTGCATGATTCACAGTTGAAAATAATCCTTGTTTATCTTATGTTGGGTCTTGGTGACTCAGTTAATCCTCTGTCTTATACAATCAGTTTTAGCTCCTCCCTCTTTAGGCCAGCTTTCTTTTGATTGGTTCGTTAACAGAAGATTTGAACAGCTTCTGTATAAATAGCCAGAATTTTGACTGCAATAAAGGCTATTTTTGCAAAAACCCTCTTTAGGATTCAATGCAAACTTTCTCCACAAGGTGGCAGCAATTTACCAGCAAGTTTCAGTATCATTGTTTTACACCAGACAGCTTTTGTCTTGTCTGAAATTCTGGTGGTTGATGGCTTCTTAGAGTAGTGGTTTATATATTTCCTTGGCAATTTAAAGATTGTTGGTTCAGTTCCTGTTAAAAGGCCATATTATACCTCGCAAACAGCACCGTATGACACTACTGACAGCAAATTGAAGCCACATCCACTGTTGCAAGCTGCCATTTGTGTTGGTCTTGCATGTCTTGATTTGTGTGACCTCAAGTGTTGTACTGCTGTTGCCACAGCTGGGTTGAAGGCATAAGTGCGTGATTGTGCTGGTTTTTACTACCGTACAGAAAACTTTGTTGAAAAAAACATCTTGTTTTGACTTCTTCGGAAGTGAGCCAACACTTTTCCACTTCCCAACTGGGAATATCACTTCCCACTCTGGCCAGTCTTTCTGAGAGGGCCTAAAAGTAGCTACTCTGATCTTCGGGCTGTGATAATGAGCCATCTGAATGCGATGGTAATGTTGGGGTGTGTCATGTTGGACTTGCAACAGATTGGACACTCCACCATCTAGTGGTACAAGGTGGTATTAAGTTAGAGTACAGCCCAGCATTACCTCAGCTTCAGTTGATATCGCTCCATTCTTGGCCAAAGCGCCACAGTTGATGTTTCTTCACATGCCATCGAGAGTTTCAGTTAATTTTGAAAGGTTTTAGCGCTTTTTTAGCTTAGGTGTTTTTTGTTGTTTACCTTTAGAACTATCTGCGCTCTGATATTCTGTCATACAGAGCCAAGAGTAGATGAGCCCATGTCTTATATTTCGGTCCATCGATCTGACTGTTGGTGTGTTTGGTGTTTTCCGGCTTTGTTTGTGTTCACTCTGAGGTGTAGTTTGTTGTGAGGTTAAACTCAGAGATTTTGTGAATCGGCATCAGGCTTCAGTGGCTCCTCTCTCCTTCACCTGGCTGCCCTTGAAGCCTCACCGCTCCCCGCTGCTGTTGCAGAGTGCTAACATGGCCCTTCACCAACTGGGCCCCAGATCAAGCTGTGCCCATTCATTGATTTACTAATGATTCACAGTGATACTCCCCCCTCACCATCTCCATCTCTGCTGCCTTTCCTTCAGTCGAGGCACACGGGCTACATGAAAACGTGCCATTGAATGCTGAGTTGCCTGACAAAATGGATGTTTGATGATGAACGGTGGTGACAGCCTGAACGCGCTCATCCTTAATGTGGTGAGCATGCCAACAGGCTTCAGGTGCTGCTGCGGTGCTGAAGAGACAGTTGGTCCACAAGCCACTCAAGCCTGCATCTTATGGACTCTATGAATATCATTAGGAGGTGAAGGGATGGGCAGAAAAGTGTCAGTTTTATTTTTGCTGACAGGAGAAGAGTGTGACTTTTGGGGGGAATTATTATTATTTTATTTTATTTCAGCCTTCCAATGGTTTGAAATAAACTGTGGCTTTGGAGGAAGTCTGCTTTCACTCACCAGGAGGCTTTATTTCAAATCCCCCTGCTGAAACACAACATTTAATTTGCATGAAAGGGAAGGAGAGTTTATTAAGGTCCCCTTTTAATTTAGAGGAAAAAGAGAAAAAGCTGAGCGCTCAGTGAATTTCTTGCTTCATAAGTAAGTTGTTTCATTACACGCTGAAATCTTGCTTTTGTGGTGGGCATAAATGAAAATGTGCACAGCAGAGAGAAAAGAAATGGTATGGTGTAACTAAGTCCATTTTTAAATCACATATTTTTTTATTTTACACAATGGCTACAAAACCAAAAATAAAAACACTGGGATGAAAAGAAAAGCAACATACTGCTCCTTATGTTCAACAAACAGCGATATGCATTCTCAAAAAGGGAAAAAAGGACAAACAGAGACAAACTCAATTCAATAAATGCAACAACAAATAACGCACAGCTGAAAAGAAATAACTGTAAGGACTGACTTCTGGTTAGACAAACATCCCCTACAAAAAAGTCGCCAAACCTTTTTGATCACCTTGTTTTCCAGGAAGATGGTGCTAACATATTTTAAGGAAATGTGTTTGGAAAAAAATCTAACAGATTCCAGATTTGAAAAAATCAAAAAAAAAAACAAAAAACGTGAGTTCTCTTTCAACAATTTTTTAAAAATATGTTGAGGTTTGGACTGCTGGTTGCGCAAAACACCCATCTAAAATTCAGGTTAGGGTGGAGCCTATCGTAGCCGTCAGTGAGTAAGAGGCGGGGACTGGTCGTCTGTGTATTTTCTTGGTTAGTTGGTTGGTTAGTTGGTTGCTCCTCCCACAAAACCAGGATTTGGGCATCCAGCTTATGTCCCTAAAACTTCTCCTGATCTTGATTTTGACACCATGAGGTTGCCTGGCAACCACCTATCCACAGGCTAAAATGATCTGTTTTGAGCATTTATTTAGCACTTTATAAAAGAATAGTTTCATTCCATTACAGTAACGTATATTTTATTTTCAAAAACCTTCAGTTACAGCATACATGATAAATTATGATGCAATCAGCCAGCCAGCTGCCTAGCTGCAGGCTAGAATGACCTGTTTTTTGCCTTTATGAACCTACACCCCCTCATGCAACCATGTTAAGATCTTAATTTCACAACCAACTGCACAAACAGGCGTAACAAACTGTAGCTTGGGCATGTACTAGTTAACCTGACAAATGCCTTTCGACAGTTCATGTGCAGGGTTAAAGCTGTGTAGAGGAACATTTATATCTAAATAACACAATTTTCCATAAATCTAACAAGTACATTTTAGTGCCTAAACCTGAGGCATTGGTGCCGAAGAACGCCTGTAATGAAAACGTGTTGAAATAACAATTTTAACTGAGACCTTGTGGAGAAGTAGTTCCCCATATGTGGCCTTAAGTGCAAAGCTTAAAGGCTAGAAAGATGTATCCTCTCAAGATCTCATCAATGTGTCAGAACTATTTAGAAACTGTGGTAATGTCTCACTAGGGGTGTTTGATATCAATCTAGGACATCCTTAAACTTTTCTCTCCCAAAAAGAACCTCACACCCCAGAATTTTCAACATTTTCAGCAGATATTTTAAATATCAGCATAATCACTCCAGAAAATTTCTGTTCGCTTAACAAGATCACATTTTTTCATTTTAGTTTCACTTAACGTTTCTACTGGTTGTTTCACATCCTGCCTACACCTGAGACCAACACACAGTTTGAGTTTTTTCAACGAAATAATCTACAGTTTCAGAAAATAACAACTTAATCTTAAGAATGACTATTAACACTCCTGAACTACAGAAGCCAAGGAACTGCTTGCTCTTATTTATAAAAGAGAAACTATTTTGCACATTTCCAAATTCATATTTTCATTCTTGATCTCCAGTAAGGGAGCTTTGCATGATTCACCTTTTTCATTTATTTTATATTTACTATATTTAAAAAGAAGAAAATAAATGACTGTACTTTGCTCCTCTTAATAATGAAATTTGTTTATCTAAACAGATAACGTTTATTTTTTGCATCACTGTTGACCAAACTGGCAGTTAAATGTTGGGTCATGCTGTTAAAACATGAGAAATGGTTCTGGTGGAATAATAGCAGTGAGTACATGTTTAGACCTTGAACTGGCGTCACTGTCGCTTGTGGTGGCTGGTCAGACTTCAGGCAAAGTCATCGTCAAAAAAAAATAAAAAAATAAATTATGTAACCTCAGCTTAAGAGGAGTGAGTTATCCTGACCTGTTTGAAAAGACAATTTATGTGAATTTAATATGTTGCACCAATGTCAAAGAGTGCTGTTTACATTCTCTGGTTGCATCACTTTTCAGATCTTCTGTACTGTTTATGTTCTTTGGACTTTGCATTGCTAATGAGTTCCTTACATAGAAAAATCATTCATTCATCCATTTTCTGCTGCTTATACGGTTCTGAGTTGCAGGGCAGCTGTCTGAGCAGAGATGCCCCGACCTCCCCCCCTGCAACCACCACCTCCAGCTCTTCCAAGAGGACAGTCAGGCATTCCCAAACCAGCCGAGAGATATAATCTCTCCATCATGTCCTGGGTCTGCCCCGAGGCACAAAACACCTCGCCTGGGAGGTGTTTTAATCAGATGCCCAAACCATCTCAGCTGGCTCCTTTTGATGTGAAGGAGTAGCAGCTCAACAATGAGTCCCTCCCAAATGGCCGAGATCCTCACTCTGTCTCTAAGGCTTAGCCCAGACACCCTTCAGAGGAAACTCATTCCCACCACTTGCATCCACAGTCTTGTTCTTGTTGGCTTGTTTGAAGGTGGCAGACCCTCCACCGCACAGATGGTTCAGACTGGACACAATCACTCCAAATCCTTATAAAAACATCACACAACCATGTAACCTCATCCGACTTGTGTATCGATTGGGACAAACGGTTAATTTGTGTTGAATAGATTAGTTCAGTGAAGTGTTTGTGTGTGGAGGGGGGGGGGTTTCTAGCATGTGGCCTACGTAGCTCTGGGCTTCTTTGTTTCCTGACTGTTATTCCTAAAAGCCCACCCTGATATAGAAAGCTAAAACCGTCCTCGGCTTTCATGTGTGACATGAGTCATAAAGACACGTTTTCATTTTATACGGAGATGATTCATGTCACTCTATCAAGATTTTAATTTTCCCTTCAAACAAACTAAAAATTAGCTGATGGGATGAATAATAATCACAAACTGATGGTTTGGTGTTTTTAACTTACACATGAACAGTTCATCCAACTACACACACATAAAACCTTGTTGGCACTTTAAATGTTATATATGTGTATATATATATATATATATATTCATTGAAATGTATTAATTCATTCATAAACACAAAGCTAAAACAGGTAATGTACAACTTTAGGAGTGACGATCAACAATTCAGAGAGAATGGTACATTTTTTCCTTAATTATACTGTGGACCTGTTCAAATACAGTCTCTTTATGTAATTTAAATGTTTATCTATTTATAACTATATAAAAACTTCAACTTGAGTTGAAATGTCACTCAGCTTTTCCGAAATCACAGCAAAGCAAGTTTGAAAAAAGTGTTTCTTTGTTGCCATTTTCTTTGTTTGAACTTTTATATTTAATATTGTTGACGACATACCAATCATCTCTTCTGCACCACAACATATGAGTCAATGTGCGAAATCCTCCTCCGTCCAAACAATAACCACAAACATTAGAATTATTATTTTTTTAAAGTCCAGACTGTTTTGTGTGGGCTCCAGCAATCTGTAGCGCTCGCTGTGTGACCGGAATATTTGAATATTTGATTGAAAGGATGAGTAATTGTTTGCTATTCGTTTTTCAGTTTCACTTCTAACGTGCACGTTTCTAAAATAAACGATAAGAAATACTTTATACAGTGTTTGTGGCATACATGTATTCTAGAGAGCACTGTTAATATTAATGTGCTTAAATGTTTTAAGTGTAGAAAATTTACATTTATTTATAGTTTATCTGTTGTAGATAAAAATAAAAATATTCAAAGCATATTATCCAAACAACTCACTGTGAAGGTTTCCAACTTTGAAGTCATGAATTTATGAATTCATAAAAACTGGGCAACCCTGAGATTAAAGTAAGGAAGTTAAGAGACAATTTTATTTATTTATTTATTTATTTATTTGAGTGTAACTTGTGCATTTATAAGGAAAACAATTCCAAGTGGAACTCTAATGGTTGTCCTTTTTCTGTATTATAAGCATATATAGTTTTGATGGTGGATCCTCATATTAAACAGATCAGACTTTAGACTGTTTTTTCTACTCTTGGCTCTCTATGATGTCAAAGAGAGTCATCACAGACATGGAAGCCCCGCCCACTTTGTGTTTAAAGCTTTTGTTTAGCAGGATCAGCCAGTCAGAAGAAAGCTGGCTTAAAGGAGGAGCTAACACAGCTTGTTTTAAACAGATGGTAAATGGTAAATGGCCTGTATTTGTATAGCGCTTTACTTAGTCCCTGGCAAGCTACATTGTAGCCACAGCTGCCCTGGGGCGCACTGACAGAGGCGAGGTGAACTGAGGGCCTGCGCTGAAGCCCAGTGTAAGACAAATAAGGATTACTTTGAACAGTGAATCATGCAAAGCTACACTAGTCCAGAATTTAAGTATGGAGCCAGAAAGGAGCAGAATGTTGCAAATTAATGAGGAAAGTTACGGTTATTGGCAAAGGAAGTCTCTTCACTTTGCAGTTTTGGATAATCTTCATTGCACCAAAGCTGCACTGCAGTTTGTTTGGCTTTAAATGTATTTTTTTCTTGTTTTTAACTCCTCCCCCAAGCTTCACCTCCACGTCTTTGCTCTATATAATCTCAAATAGCTTTAATAGGTACACAGCTGTGCTGAATAAGATGAGAAAACATTTTGATGTATTTATTTCTTCGTGTCCTGCAGGGCGAGCTGTTGAGCCCCTGCCGCTGTGACGGCTCTGTGCGCTGCACCCATCAACCCTGCCTCATCCGCTGGATCAGCGAGAGAGGCTCCTGGAGCTGCGAGCTCTGCTACTTCAAGTACCAGGTCCTTGCCATCAGCACCAAGAACCCACTGCAGGTAAACACGAGGGGAGTCTGCAGCACAAACACGGTGAAGTCTGGGGAAAAAAACAAAGCCTCACACCTCTTGCTGTGATTATTACTGTTGCACAATTTGATCTAAAACACTGATAGTGAGTCTGTCCAGATGACTCACAGTGACTGCACAAACAAACCAGCACGGCGTGGCTCTGTCCAACGTGCTTTTTGACTAAGATTCAAAGTATTGGATAAACAGCCACATAAACAAGACGATGATGGCGTGTGAATATGGAAATGATGACAAAATGCTCTCTCCTCTCTGAGGTGCTAGCTCCTAAAACACATGGGCGATGGAGGCAGGAAGATTTAATGACGTGGAAAGAGGAGCTGCTGCTGTCAGCTAACCTTTCATAATAAAATATACAAACGCTGCTGCAGCAGACCCAACACTCTTTTGCCTGAACAAATCTCTCAGCCGTCGCTGTGGTGTGAGGACTGTTTGCCATATTGTGCTGACACATTTTCCCTCTGCGTCACTGTCCGTCTGCCCTCCTTTTCAGAGGCAGCCAATCGCTCTAAAACCTATTGAAAAGATGCCATGTGTGTGTTGGTGTGTGTGTTAACTTGTCAAATGTGAGGATTTTTCTCTCTCTGGTGAGATGTAATGTAGAAGATTGGTGCAGTGTGACTAAGTATGCACAACTTGCAGGTACTCTTGCATGTCCACGCTGTGCTGCTTTACTCTGACACTCCGATGTTAGGAATGTCGCACTTTCAGCTTCACAAGACTTAATAGACTTAAACTGCTTTGTAAACAGATTACTGGGGAAATCGTGTGATAACGCTAAGGCTCTGTGTTTTTTTGTTTTGGTCCCTCTGCTCGTTCTTTTCATGTTCGTGCTTTCTTGGTTTCCCCAGTGTTTCCTTGTTTTTGTCTTCCTCTGATCTTCTTCCCTTGTCTTTATTGTTTCCGCTTCCTGTTTTGTTGTGCTTTGGTAATTGCTTTTCCTCGGGTGTCTCCTGTGCATTTACTTCCTGTGTCTGTGGCTTTTCTCCTTTGTGATGGTCTGCCCTGTCTTTATTGTTTCCACTTGTGTTTTGTCGTGTGTGTGTGTGTGTGTGTGTGTGTGTGTGTGTGTGTGTGTGTGTGTGTGTGTGTGTGTGTGGTCCTGGTTTCCCCTCTCTTCCTGTTGAGTTGTCCTTTCTTTGTTTCTTTGCATCTCAGTTGAGTTTAGTCTTCTGGGTTCTTTCTTCTTCTTCTTCTTCCTCTTTTATTATTTTATTTCCTTTTTGTGACCTAATACTTGGTGTCCTCCATTTAGGTCTTATATCCAGCAACCCATTTAACAGATAAGCTTTAAAGCTATAATTTCTTCGCTTTTGAGCCCTTATAACAGCAGTAAGTACTTCTGCAGGAGCCATGGGACATATAATTTCAAAAAGGAGGCAAACTATTATTTTATTAAAAGTGTATAGCCACAGAAGGAATATAAACACACCAGTCAAGACTCTAAATTAGTGTGAGGGTGATCTTTATTAAATTTATTAACCTCTACTATCTATTGAATCTGTTAATCTTATAACCCGTGAATTTAAAGTGCACACGAAGAAAAGGACCTAAACGCAGGACACAGGAGGCAAAATTAAAATAGTTAAACTCTTTAATAACTTAGCAGCGGTCGCAAAAAAGGGCAAATAAGACTTGGAAAGGAAAAGCAAAGGTCGATAAAATGAGTAAAAAAGCCATAGGGGAAGACAAACACGATGAACCACAGAAAGAGAAAAAGGAGAATTCTGGATTGTAGAAAAAGCCGAACTTGTGAAAAAATGACAGCAAACACGTGAAGTAAAACTTAGAGGGAGTGAAGACAAAAATAAATGCTTATAAATTCATAGATGACGAACTTAAACGAGTCCTTATAGTTTTTATTCATTTATTTATTTAGTTTTACATCTAATTAAAACCTGTTGACTTAGTTTTTCCTTATTCCTGTATAAATATATATATACTGTTACTATGGTGAATATTAGTTTTTCAGATAATGGGGTCTGTTGGCATATTTCCACAGTTCTGCTGCGAGCACACACATGACACCCATCTAATGTTCAAACCTTTTGTTTGTGAGGGGCAGCCAATCACAGGCAGGTTTGCTTAACGGGAAAGGAAGGGAATAAATCATATTCTGTTTCGGACAGAATGTGATTTGGGGGGATTAACAGGGATTATTTTGATCTTTGAATCATGTAAATCTATTCTATTAGAGTCAGAGATATAAATTCAGTTCAATTCACTTTTATTTATATAGCACCAAATCAAAACAAGGAACTTTATATCGTCATGTAAAGACTCTACAATAATACAAAGAAAACCCCAACAGACCTGCTTTAGCGACAGTGGGAAGGAAAAACTCTGTTTTAACAGGAAGAAACCTCCTGCAGAACCAGGCTCAGGGAGGAGCGGCCATCTAACTTCAGTTAGTCTCTGTATTGGGTTTAGCTTTGGCTAGTTTTAGTTTACTTTCTGTGTGGGTTTTAATCGGGGGTTTTTTTATGTTTTCACATCATTTTTGTTCACACCTAGGTTTGACATTTAGTTAATCATATAGTTATAAAAGCCATAGCCTTTATTCTGAGTGCAGGAGTATGTTTACACTGTTCCTCTGGTACTTTTGTTCCTGTAAATGACCTGATTTTTTTCCCCCACCACTGATTTAAAGTGTTTTCTCCCTCAGTGGCAGGCCATCTCTCTGACCGTCATTGAGAAGGTGCAGATAGCAGCCATTATTCTGGGTTCCCTGTTCCTCATCGCCAGTATTTCCTGGCTCATCTGGTCCTCCCTCAGCCCCTCAGCCAAGTGGCAACGTCAGGACCTGCTCTTCCAAATCTGCTACGGCATGTACGGTTTCATGGATATCGTCTGCATAGGTAAAAAGACAAAGAGACACAAGACTGACACACAAACATAAGATGCTTTCATAAGTGAACGTTTGGGACGTGATATAGTTGTTCTGTCATGTAGCACACAGCAGGAAATAGTCAGCTTCAGATGTGTTTGCACTACTGGAAATTATTTAGGTGAAGAAGCTGCAGGAGGCTGCACACATGACACCAAAGAAATCGGGTCATTACTCAAAAAAGTCATGCATTACACATATTCTTTACTTTTTTTAAATGCAATGCATTATTTTACTCGTTATATCAATTTTCGTTACTTCACAGCAGCTGTGTGATTGCCAGAAAAGAATAAAACACCAACATTTTAATCTGCACACATAACTGCTTGAATCCCTCTTAAAAAGGACATTGTCAAGATTAGAGCATGGGAGGACCCAAATGATGACTTAGGAAGCAAAAAGTAAAAATAAAACAAAACAAAAAAACGACAACACAAACTAAGAAGGTCGATGCATGAGATAGGAAGCACAGGTGCAGGGAAAGATGGACCTGAGAGGTAAACAGATGGTCTCACAAAGAAGAAAGACTACATATACTTACACAAAGAGCTGATAGTAGAACAAAACACAGACTGGAACAATTAAGGGGCAGAGAAACAAGGAAGAGGAAAGAAAGAAAACCTACAACAGGAAGTAACCAGAATAAAATGACTAACACTGATCGGTGAACCCAGAGTGCAGGATGACATGGAAAAATGCAAAAGTAACATAAGAAAAACAACAAATATTACAACGACCATGACAAACATATAGGAAGTCTTTCTGAGGTTTTCAAACACTCGTTCATGGCTAGCTTTGTGCCAGCATCATAGACTGTGTATAAAAGATGGCAGCATCTTGCTTATGCAAGTGCTTGTAGAGGTTTGATTTGTTCTCAGCAGATTCGGGACATCTTGGCCGTCTGATCACAGCTGATCTCAGGATCGACAGATGAGCCAGGAGATGAGGACTCTGTGTGACCACAAGGGTCACAGCGAGTGGGTGTGCACTGTTAAGTTTAGTTAGGTGAGAAAAAGGGGAATTAGAGCCATAAAGAAAATTGCTACAGGCTAAATGGGCAGCGAAGCAACAAATTGAAAAGAGGGTGTCCACTGACCCCGAGACCCTCTGCGATCCAGGCCCGTCAGGGATTTAGAAAAACTCCTTCTGGACATAAAGCTGTGTGATCTGTCTAAACTATTATATAGAACATGTGAACATTAGTGTCATTTCAGTGTTCAGTGAATGTGGTTAAATTTAAGAAAAAAAAAACTTTCGACATGCTCTAATTTTGCCAGCCACCTATCCCACATGTCATGTCTTCATCACAGAGATTAAATTTATTGAAATTATGGTATATTCATGATACCGATGCTCAAATAATGCTAAACAAAATTAATATTTAAGGTAGTCTTAGATTTAGATCGTGACACTTGGAGTGGATGTAACATTTATTTCGTTGTACACTGTAAAAAAAAAAAAAGTAATATAAAAGTATTTTACTGTGTATTTTACAGTTTTGTACTGTTTTTCTAGAGTATCATTAAATTTACATAAATAAACTGATTTTACATTTAAAATGTAAATTAATGTAAAATTACTGTAAATGTAATAAAACATAATTTTCTCATTTTTAAAATATATTTGTCTGTACATATGCATATTTAGATTGTTAAAATACATTCACAAATGTATCATAATTTCACAAATATTTGTCCGTTATTATTTGAAAGATTGAACTGTTAAATTCAAATGTAATGTTATGGAGAAATATATAAAATTATTCTTATAAACTTTTTTTTACATCACATAATTATTATTATTATTATTATTGTTATGTAGGTCAGCGGTCCCCAACCTTTTTTGCGCCACGGACCGGTTTATGCCCGACAATATTTTCACGGACCGGCCTTTAAGGTGTCGCGGATAAAAACAACAAAATAAAACTAGTACCGGTACCGAAAAAAAGAAGATTTATTCATAACACACGTGAAAAGACCCAGGAAAACCGAGTTAACGATAAAAACGATAACAAAATAACGCTGAAAACCGATAAAAACCCTGAAAACTATACATTTCACACCTGAGCCTCAACTCTCGCGGCCTGGTACCGAATGACTCACGGACCGGTACCGGGCCGAGGCCGGGGGGTTGGGGACCGCTGATGTAGGGCGATCGTGGCTCAAGAGTTGGCAGTTCGCCTTGTAATCAGAAGGTTGCCGGTTCGAGCCCCGGCTCGGACACTTCACCACCACCTACTGGTGATGGCCAGAGGGGAATTATAAAGTGGAATTGTAAAGCGCTTTGAGGGTCCCAAAAAGCGCTATATGAATGCAACCCATTATTATTTAAACCAACTGTTAACCTTATATTTCTGTACATTTAAGTATTATTATTCATATTGCCACATTCATTGACCTTGTTTATAGGTAATTTCATTGTTTAATCACGTTACAATGTTCCTAGTTTAATGTTCAAAAGCACTTGAAAAAGGCAAAATCCCATGTAAAATTAGGGCAACAAACTGTATTGTCATTACTGAAAATAACCGTATTTTCATGTGAAAGTTATTTTCTGGTATTTTCTGGTATTATTTTGGCGCCCCAGCTGCCCGAATATTACTGTTTTTTTAGGATTTGTTTTTTTTACGGTGTAGTTTTTAATCCTGTTTTTTTTCCTGTTCAAAGCGGCATTTAATTTCCTCTTTTAAGTTTGTCAGAAGGTTCAATAAACACTCCAGTTTCAAAAGAATTAGAATTTTATGCCAATTATTAAATGGTTCAGGCAGTTAAGAGAGTTTACATGTGTTTTTTAGCACTACAAATATTGTGTGGATTAACGGCGACAGCTCAAAAACACTGTTAAATTGAATTAATTTAAGAAGTGTCAAATTTCAACCCATCCCTATATACTTCAAGGGGTTGTAACTCTGAAAATATTCATAGTATGAAGGTGAAATTTTCCATGGCTTGATTAAACATTTCATATTGTTGGTTGATTAAGATGAGGTTGAATGATCCTTATTAAGAGGGAGCATATTCAGTTTGTCCAACTAAGATAAATATATAATATTAAGAGTGTAAGGTCAGATTTAGTGGCTTTCTGATGCACTCTGTCATTATAGTCCATTATTGGTAAGTTGATAAAGGTTACAAACTGGCTAATGTCCAATTCTCATACCCTACCTCCATCTGGTAAGTCCTAGAAAAGCTCAAGGTTGGGAATTGACTCCGTTTTTGGAGCCAGCCTCAGTGCAGGTGTGAAAATGTCACACAGGAGTCGTTGACTGCAGGAGCTGAAAACATGAAAAGATGTAGATCGAAGGCTTAGGCTGCATTATGCAACATCAAGACGAGCAAAGAAAAACAGGATGCACTGTGCAATGACAAAAATATTAATAAACATAAGTTGGATTATGCAAGGACAAACTAGCGCGGGGATGAAAGCTTGTATTCAGCTCACATTTTTCTGGCTTTTAAGTTCATGCACAATTACAACACTAAGCAGGCAGATGGTGCATAGGTAGGAGATAACAACTACACTAAAAGC
This sequence comes from Aulonocara stuartgranti, assembly GCF_965226115.1. Classification (NCBI taxonomy): domain Eukaryota; kingdom Metazoa; phylum Chordata; class Actinopteri; order Cichliformes; family Cichlidae; genus Aulonocara; species Aulonocara stuartgranti. The sequence goes on from NC_138956.1 coordinate 30,556,141, forward strand.
CAAACAAATTTTTGATGATGTTGCAGACTACAAGAGACTGTTTTTGGGGGGAGGTTTGGAGCGACTGGCTTGATTGTTCTTGTGTAACTGCGAGCTGCCCGCCTAAGACAACAGTGAGAACAGATGGCATCAGATATCTGTACTGTGATTACTGCCAACTGTCTATTCTCAACCACAGATGAGATGGAAAGTTTCTACCTGTGGTGCCGATGCAGCTCTCGGCTACCTTTCATGAAATATCTCCTGCCTCCATGCACTGTCCTTCACCTTCTGCTTTCTTCCCCACCCAGGCCTAATCATCCATGAGGGATCGTCGGTGTATCGAATCTTCAAGCGATGGCAGGCTGTCAATCAGCAGTGGAAAGTACTGAACTATGAGAAATCGAAGGACTTGGGCGACCCGGTGAGTTCGAGCAGTAAGACAGGCGCTCGAGGCTCTCGCGGTAACCCTCACGGTCTGGCCAGCAGCAGCAGCGGGCGACCGAGCAGGAGGCTAAGAACTATTCTGAACCACCACTGTGGATACACCATCTTGCACATCCTGAGCCAGCTGAGGCCCAACGACCCGCGGATCAGCGCTGCCGCCAACCGGGAGGTGGTGATGAGGGTCACCACCGTATGAGCGGCACGACAGGATGAGACCCCGTCTTTTGTGTCCCGATGTAAATGACAGGAGGGACTTGATGTTGAATACTAAAGACTAAGTAACAGGAGCCCCGTGAGGAGCTGAGTGATGCCCGGAGCATCAACAGACAGCACACACGAGGGTTTCTCCTCTTGTTTCATACAACAAAAGAAAGCCAGATGCTCCTTTTCAATAATTAAAGAACTGATGAAAATACAGGATTAAAAAGCATTAAAAGACATCAAACGTGAAACATGTGAACAGGCTTTACAAACCTGATCCAAGATGATGAGACGTTTTTTCCAGTTCAATATCAGGATGCACAGAAGCATTTTTTTCTTTGTTTTTAATCCTCTTGGTTTGGTTTGTATCTCTTCTTCTTCTTCTTGTGTTTTTTTTTTTTTTTACTCACTTTGATTTTGTACGGATGTATGATTTTAGAGGAAATCATGTAACTCCATACATGCCAAGCATTTCCAGACAGCTATGTATCATGATCTTAAAAAAATTTCTACAAGCTAAACCGATGCTGGTAAACAGACCGAAAACTGAAACTAAACAAACATGTGGGCTCCACAGAGGTGACAACAGGACAATAAGTCATAATGAGTAAAAAAAAAAAAATGAAAAATGAAAAAAAATAAACAAAAATAAATAAAGAAAGAAAGAAATCAGTAAGATTTCAGTTACACTTTTAACCTTTCTGCAATAAAGATACGTATGTACATTTCACAGGGAATTTTGCATGGGTATATAATTTTATTCTTGATCACATTACATAAGCACATGACAAAATTTGCTCTATTTCGAATGGTGCTTGCCAAAATAAACACTTAAACATCCAATTTCATCGCACCAACTTTTTGTCAGCAGGACAAATGGCAGTGTGTTACAGCTCTTTCAGCTAAAATACAGTTTGTTGCTGCTGTGTGCTGATTCAAATTTGATAATAAGTTAAATCATTGGATTAAAAAAACGGGGATCGGATGATCTCTTACTTCTCAGTCTCACTCAGTCTCTTATTTACCCAACCTGTAGCATAACGCATGGTTTGGTTGAGTGTGTCATTGTTTTTCTGGTGTGGAAATGTAGTGATGTGCTGGAAATAAAGCGGGACATCCTTCATTTAGAATTTTTTTTTAAAACTTGATTAACCCTATTTACAGGGGATCAAGTCTGTTTTATTTCTCTCTTTTTCTGTCATATATCTATATACTGTTACTATGGTGAATATTCATATTAAACATGACCAAAGTTTCAAATAATGAGGTCAGCTCATGTGCAAATAATTTCTGTGATTTAAAAGCTCAGGCTTCACACTGATCTAAACACTCATTCTCAGGATGTTTTTTCCAACTCTTGGCTCTGTATGATGTCAGAGAAAGAGAGCATCCCTAACATGGTCATCTCAGGCCATTTAACAGGTGACCAATCAGAAGAAAGTTGGCTTAATGCAATCATTTTCAGCTTCTTCTCCTAACTTGTCCTTGCCATCAGTGAAGTAAAGGTGTGAAGGAGAATTTATCAAGGGTTAGGAAAAACCCTCTTTATCACACATTCACACTTAGAATCGACTCCTTGTTTCATGAAGGAACCAACAGTGAAAGTATCAGTTACAAAAGCTGGACATTTTAAAGGAAAAGCATCATATAATGTAATACATCTTATTTTATTTATCTTGTTTTACCTTCTTTTAGAGATGACGCAGTTTAACTCCTTCACCCCCCCTTGGTTCAGTTTAATGCGAAGCTATAAATCTAATTTTGTCTCATGCGTCACTTACCCCAGCTTCCCCAAAGTAAACACTAATTCACGAAAGGCTGCAATGCAGCAACAGATAACTAATGCAAAGTGAACCTTAAATGCATTTTGATCAATGAATGTAGATCATCATGTGGATTTGGAGAATTTATATAAATCATGGTGTCGTGGTCTCCTAACAAGTGATAAATAGACTTATGCAGCACCTTTAGCTGAGCACTCACAGCTAAATCCACCGATCTTCTGATTGGTAGCCCCACAACGAGCGAATGATCCCCAGTTTGATTCTGGGAGGAGACACAAATCCCCTGGTGGTTGTGTCGTGAAGGGCATCTGGTGTAAAAATCTGCCAAATCAAACATGCGGAGCGACCCGCTGCGGTGACCCCTGGTGAATAAGGGAGCAGCCCAAAGTAGCTCGGCTATTTAAATCTGTGAGCTTCGTGCGAGGCGGCTCGTCGATAAGCAGCAGATTTTGTTCCAGCAGTGTGATTTTCAGAGTTCAGCTGCGAGTTTAACAGGCTGCTGTTGACAACATTTCAGCAGATTATGGCATGAAATGAAAAACACACTTATAATAACATTTACATGATATTCGCCTCTTTGCCAGTATTCCTGATCATCTTCATGAACGGTCAGATGGTCGGTCGCTGTGAATAACAGGATGGCATTTTCCTCCTCTCTTCTCATAAATCTATCGTCTTTTGAGGGAGGGGAGACAGGAAGCACTGAAGCTCCTTTCTTCAGTATTTGGAGACTTCAAAAGGCTCATATTGTGGCCCCCATGCAGATACTTCAATGCCATTTCACTTAGAAACCTTAGTATTCAAACACACCCCCAATATAGGATGAATAAGCACTATGATTCATGCAAAGCTACCCTAAAAGACTAAAAGGATAAAAATAACATGTTGCAAATGTTGGAGTGTAGTGTACTATTGTAGTTTAAGACTGGATTGTAAAGCAGACTATTCAGCAAAAGGTGAGAAACAAACTGCATGACTAAGCAACTCCACCAGGAACATAACAGGCCATGCAACAAGGCAAAGAGGAGGCCAGGACTATCGGTGCATATAACAAGTCAATATCAACACAGACAGGAAGTGAAACCCAGAGAAAACAGGAAACAACCCTACAGAACACCAATAGAGGAAACAGGGGAGGCAAAAATAAAAAACTCAAGACAGGAAGCAAAATGAAATGATGAGTCAGTGCAAAGAATTTCACAGCAACAACCAAGATATTTTAAAATAAGAAAAAGAAATGTAAGTCCAACAGTACGTCTCAGATTTTAAGAAATTCTGCTGTAGAAAAGGAAAGTAGTCTGTCAGACTCTTTGGGTATAAATTGTAAAAGATAAATGTGTAAAATGACAAAAAAAAGTTCTGTTAGGCGATCGTGCAGACTGTCCTGTTAATTCACAGAATATATCCTTATTTTATTTTTTAGCACTATTGTAAAAACCAAATTTCCATAGCAGTCGAAAATGTAGTGAAAAAAACAGGAGCTTTCTGTCATTTAACTGTTTATCTGCTACTTATGATTTATGCTGGTGCATTATGGCTGCAAAAATACAGTTAAAAATCTAAACTCTACGTCCTCCTTCACATTTTCCAAAGCCGCCCAGTGGGCCAGACTGGAGCCCCCAGGCTTTATTTTTGACACCCTTGGGCTGGAAGCTATGCATACCGTCTGAGAGGGTCTGTAAAAAGGAATGGCACTGGCATGAATAATGGGACTGGCTGACTGAAAGCGGCGAGTCGTAGTTTGTATTCCTTACTTGTGATGAGTTAGAGCATTGAGAAGAAGAGCCAGAGGGCAGGCTCGGTTCCAGGAGAGATGAAGAGACGGCAACCAGAGAATATGGATTTCAGCGGAGGGTGCAGGGCTGCAAGCATGGATCTCCACGAGGCAAGGCAGGTAAGTCTTACAGGTAGGTAAACAGTTTCCTTAAACACGACACAGAACAAGAGACTGGAGTTACATGGTGAGAACAGAAGTCATCAATGAGAGCCAAATTACTGCGATAGTGACATAGAAAAACATTAAACACGAGTCCAAACATAACCAGCCTCAGCGGCCATGGCAGCATAAATGTTCCCCTTTACATTTCAGGTAAAGACCTAAGAACTAAGACCTCATCCAATGCATAGAATACCAACCCATTTCACAAGCTTCAATATCATAGCTTTTCCTACCTTTGGTCATTTAATAAGAATTAATTGAGCCTGGTGTTAAAGAAAAGTAGTTGATCTTTAATCTTGCCCTTGCCCGAGGATGACAACCCAACAGCTGTGCAGGAAGTTTGGTGAAGAACCAGCAGAACAAAAGTTTATCTGAACCCTTCTGCCATGCAGCTGGTGGTGCATAAAATTAAGCCTCTGTTCTCTGTCTTTGAGTCCATAATTTGTGTTAATATTTACATTCAAACATCAAAGTGATGAAGCTAATTACTTTATTTTACAACAGAAATAGTCTCGTGGCCAATCAACACACAGTCTTTACACTCGGTAAGGATAAAGGCTGCTCAGTCTTCGACCGCCAGTGAAACTGACTTCCTTCAGCTTCAGATTTCCTTTTTGTAGCCATTCTGTGTCAGCTAGTCCACAGTTACAGGTGCTGTAGAGCTGCACCTGTGTGTTTAGTTCTAGCTATAAATGGATGAGACAGAATTTTACACTGACACGAGACCAGTTTAAAAACTGCAAAGGACCAGATCTGGCACAGTGTGAGATGAATAAGGATCTTTATTGAACTTTGAGTCATGCAAAGCTGAATTCTGTCTGGTATGATCATTTTTTTCTGATACATCACTTTTTGCTGAACTGAAACTGAGATTTTGTTTAATAACTCAGGGTTTTAAGGCTTTTATTTAGCCTCTAATTCCTTTTTGATTAGATGGATGTAAAAAAAAAAAAAAAAAAAAAGTCAATTTTGCAGTTTTTCAAATCTCGCTCACAGATTTGTTGTATTAATAACTGTGTCTGATTCACAGAGCCCAAGGTTGTTCAGCTTGGCCTCACAGCTGTTACTGACTAAATCTGACTCTATCTATATGCTTTTTCATTTTAAAAAAATATCCTTACACTTAAAGGATGACTAAAAGTCTTTCTGTAAGAGCCAAGAAGATCACAGTTAAAGTCATAGTTGGTTAAAAAGCTTATTCCTCGAAGAGCAGGGTTCCAAGGTCCTTGAAGCTACAACTAGCTTCCTTCTGCTTTAAATTCAACAATAATCATCATCATCATCATCATCATCATATTGGTCACAATTTTCTAAGTAAGCCATTAATCTTAAATCATAACCTTGGAAAAGCTGGGCATCTTATTACTTTCTATAAGACTATAAAAGAAACATTACCAGTATTGTGGCAACTGTGCTGGGAGCTCTCTGCCTGAGGTTAAAGTATTAGCCAAACACAGACAAAAACAGCAAAAAGTATATTTTCTTGAGTATTTATGCAGCATTATCTGCACAGACGTGTCCGGTGAAGTAATGAGGGCTTCAACAGACGTTCTTTTGTGCCCTGAAGTATGATGCAATACTGGGTTTTACTTAAGAGTTTGCATAACCTTAAACTAAAACATCAGACCAGAGCACAACAGTCCCAGCAGATGTCATCCTGAATCAGCTGACAGCCCAGCTGATTCTAAGCATCTATTTAATGAATCGCATACATACGCTGCTACTGCAGTCTGCTGCTGCACACATGCAAGCCGCTTTGCAAACCACTTCCATGAGCTCACAACACATATTTCAACACAAACACGTGACCCAGTCATAAAACAGGTCGGGAAATTTGTACCAAAGCCTCCACATGTGTGCTGACAAATGTCGTCAGCTCATCAGTAAACATCTCCTGCACAGTTATTTTAGTTATTTTAATTTTGTAAGTGAATTGACTAAAACTAAACTAGACTAAAACATCAACACTTTGTTTTATATATATATATATATATATATATATATATATATATATATATATATATATATATATACACACACATTTTTTTTTTTTTTTTACATTTAATAAAGTATAATCGCCTCGACAGGGGCAAATAACAATAATAAAATAAATAGGTTCTCTGTGCCAGCGTTGATTTTATTAGTAATTCTTTTTTCCCAGCTCTAGTCGCTCAGTTTGCCTGTTGTTAAAAAGAACGATGAATCCGGAGTTTCAGAATATAAAACCAGCAGATGAAGCTGGTGTGTGATGTTCAAACGTGGAGAGCACCGTGTAACTGAGGCGTCAGTAAAATAAAAGCTCAGCACAGTGACACATCCGTGCAGTGAGCTCTCAGCAGAGTGGCGCTTCCGGAGTGTAAATCAGTCAGCATTTGTCGCCACCTAGTGGCTGCTCTCATTGTTGTAACTCACTCCAGAGAATGGCTCAAGTCTCTCTTGGACATAAAAACAAATCACAGCTCTTGCTGCTGCTAGAGGGCGTACAGACACCTGCAGCAGGAGGTGACTGCACTCTTTAAATGTATCCTTGCAACAACATATCTGATAAGGACAATAATTATGGCTTTGGATTAAATATGTTCATTTTACAAAGCAAACATCTCGATTTTTAATTTTTGCATGAAAGCAACCCTGTTAAATTCACATTACATGTAAATACTGCAACAGCAGTATACCACAATTAAAGGGTTGAGAGCATGGCATCTTTTGTATTTTTTGTTAATAATTTCAACATTTTAAAAATTAAAATACAAAACAAACACACATTTTGTCTCCAGCTTCCAGTATGTTTGGACTCTTAGTGTTTTAGAAACCTTATTCAGACCTTTTCACCTGTCTGCCTGTCTGAGTAGTTTTATTTCTCAGCTTCGCTCATATTCTTTTCTTTACATGTTCTCTTTTTAGTTTATGTGTTTAGGATATTATAGCACGGATTTATAGTGTCACATAAACTTTTAGTGTTTAATGGGATTTGTTGTTTCCTGTTGTATAAAGCTACATAATCACAGGAACTTGTTGTCATGTGCAAGGAAAGATAATTTTAGCCCCTGAGTGTCCTCATTAAACTGCACTGTTGATGCAAGCTGCAATTAAATCGTTGTTTGGTCAACAAGACACCAATCTGCAACAGGATTGACAAGGATTTAGAAACATTCTTCTCTTCCACATCCATTTCTTTGTCTTGTCTAATTTTAAATCGAATAATTTTGCACCACAGTTGGTTTAATTAACTGTAAAGCAAACAAAAGACGTGTTTTATTGTACTGTGCGATTTTAAAAATGAAACAAACTATTTAATCAGTATTCTTGTGGTTAATTTGCACTATTTAAAGTTATAACAAGAGCAAAACACACACAAGTTTGGTATCTTAACACTGGCTCACAGTGTTTTTAGATTCATTGTCTCACTTTTAACAAGCCAGTACATTTAGCACATTGTTGCTCCTAATAATAACTTCATTATTGATTGATTTGCTAGTTAAACAGCAGTGATAAGTGGCTTGTTTTGCCCACTCTGGTTTCTGGACGGTTTCCGGGTTATAAATTAAGTTTAAAATAAATAATTAATAAGCTAGTGCCGCCCAATTTAGGGACCTGACTCACACCAGGTGTCTTGAAAGATGATTACAGGTTAGTATTAAATGACTAAAAGCTAAATTCTTTAGAGAAATGTATCTAAAGCTACAATTTTACCTGATTAAAAGTAAAAGTAAGTTTCTCATGGACACAGACGTGCGTCAACCTCGTTATGGAGGTTGTGGGAACGGCTGCATTAGGTTCCTTTAATTTATGTTTTGATGGTCTTCTGTCAGTGTCTGTATTGCTAATCCCGGCAGTATGGAAAGGTGTTGATGTGTTGTGTATTTGTATAGCTGTCACTATTAATTAACCATACTCACTTATTTTACAAAGCCAATGTCGAGACTCTGAATAAAACCAATAATGTGACATCTTTGTGTACTATAAGTTTTACATTTTGGAACATTTAACCAAATGGGGAATCAAGGAACTCATTAAAATCCCAATAATATCCATGCTCATGATAAGTGGATGTAAACCTCTGATTACAACTGTAGCATTGCTCTTATTTTTTTATTCAGGTTTTATTCAGGTTTTTAAATGTTAACGTTATACTTAAGTTGTCAGAGATTAATAAAAAGCTGTCAGATAATACAAATATACAGCGTCCCTAAAAGAACATGAGGTGTGGCGTGAAAGTGAAATTCCTTTTTTATTCAGACATTGAGACGCAAGTAAAACTTTAAATTCAATTTTGCATAATAAGCAGTTAAAGTCTGTCTATTCTAATGAAAGCTAAAATGTGCACAGAAAATTACCATATACGTACAGAGATGTGATTATTCTTTTACAAAACCAGCTATGTAAGTCAGGCTATAAAGATACATATATTTTTGAATACAAAAAAATAGGTTTTCGTGTAAATTTCGCAGATAAAAGGTTAATAATTGCGTTTAACGTCCAAAGTTTGAAGCGGTAAAGTGAATAATTTCACTTCCCTGTAATTTGAGAGCACTCTAGTCTGTTTATGTACCTGTCACTACCTCATGTGGACTTTACTTTGAAAATTGCAGCTCGGAACGTTTGATGTGACTTTAATTTTGAATTGAAGCCAGCACAAAAAAGAAAAAAAGAAAGAAAAAAAAGCTGACGCGTGGATTTCAGCTTCACTCCCACCCGGACGAGTGTGAAAATTAATGTTTCATTAAAATATTAACCAGGTCGTTCGCTTTATTTTGAAATCTCCTGCACAAGATCTCATTTCCTGCTGTTCAGCTCAGGTTGTTCGGGCAAACCTGGTCACGTGGTAGAAAGTGGCAAGAGGACGGGATCATTTATCAAAGTTTAAGGTTATATGTGTGACTTTGTCCTCAGGGAGATTCCCCTTCCTCCTCCTCCTCCTCCTCTTTACCTGCACGATAAGTCAACACCTTCAGTCGTGGAGAGGATGTCCAACCTGCCGGATGTTCCTGCTCCGCGTAAATTCCACTGGATCCAAGAAGGAAGCGAGGACACGTTTAGCGGCTTGGAGTTCAGAAGTTTAGTTCTGGTTTCGTCCGATGAGAAGATTTCAAAGTGTTAAAGACACAAAGAAGAAACATGTTTTCCTTCCTGCGCTCAGGTGAGTTTTCCCTTTGGATTGTTTCCTCGTGCAGCACAGGTGATGATGCCTGGAGATCTACACAGACACAAATTATAGGATATTATAGTGACAGATTTATCGTGTCACAGAGTTCATATTAACCTAGTCGTGTTTATTGGGTTTATCGTTTCCTGTTGTATAAAGTTACACTATCACAGGAACTTGTTAGGTAATTATACCCCCTTAACTGCCCTCATTAAATTTACAGTATTGATGCGAGCTGCAGTTAAATCAGTAAAGTAACCCGTGTGTTATATTATAAAATTCTAAATGACTCTATAATAAAAGTAATTGTCCATCTGTGGAAGTTTAATTGTACCAATATTATTTAGAAATGTGTGATGAGCGCTGTAAACAGAAAATATGTGCGTAAAATACTGATACTTATAAATGTGTGATTACAGGCTTCTTTTCTGATGTGATTTCAAATAAAATGCTTAATCATTTAAAAAGCATGCTGTTATGAATAAAAACTGTAACTATTGAGCTGAATGAGCAACAAAAGCAATGTAACATTATTTTTGGGGGGCTCAGGCTTTTATTAGAGGTACACGGTGGGTGTCTGCATCTGTTAGCCTGTAAGACTGGAAAGTGTCTGATTGAGAGAAGCTTCATTTTTCAGCATGACAGTGATCCCAAACACACTGTCAGTGCAGTAAAGTCATACCTGCACAGAAAAGTATACAGTGGAAGTCTATCAGTCATGGATTGGCCTCCCCAGAGCCTGGACCCCGACATTATAGAAGCATTATAGGGACATCTGGACAGAGGACAGAAGAAAAAATGAGCCAACATCCAAAGTAGAGCTTCGAAAGTCCTTCCAGAGGCCTGGAGAACTAACCCCGAAGACTGGTCACACCAAATATCGACTTTCAAGCTCGTTATAATTGTACAAACTCTGTTTTTTATCTTATATTGCACATGTTTCAATAAATCTTTGCACCTTTTTCACATTTTGCAAGAAAATTTTAAAAACTGAGGCGTGACTCAAGACGTTTGCACAGCACCGCACATGTCTTTTGAAGTATTAGAATACAATACATACACATATGAGAGAACTGAGTGGAGCCCCGACTACACATTTGTACATAGTTTCTCATAGTTTTCTGTGTGTGAAGGATTTGATTCTGTGTATGTACTCTGATTACATAAATCACTTTAATCCCAGTATAATTACCTGTTTGCTTCCAGGCAGAAACCCCGCTCCTGAGCAGATCCACATTACCTCGCTACCTCCCAGTATTCCCACAGACCAGGAGCCAGAGCAAGCTGAAGGACAAGGTGAGGATGTTTATCCTGTACACAGCGTTTTTTTTAAGGACTCATCACATTTTTATGAAATACATGAAACCTTTCAGCCAGACTCACTCAGCGACATGGAGCGCTACAGGAAGCCGTTACAGCGTCGTGACAACAAAACACAAATCTGCTCCGTGTCGGGGGAAGTGAAGCATCAGCTCCTCTTTTCCCCTAAAAGCAGAACAAACTGTTGACTTTTATCGTATTATTAATTCATCTCTGTTCAACCAAGACTCGAACTTTGCTTTCCCTTTCCAGGCGTTAACAACTTGCCTCCAAATAGATTTCTCAACAAATTTGTGTACAAGAGAATTAATTTGAGTCCTCTGATTTTTTTTATTTTGCATCTTTTTTCAATTAAAATATGGAGACCATTAAATTACTAGCTTGCAGTATTTCTGTCTCCTTTTGGAGTCTCATTTCACAGCTGACCAGGGTTATGGTGGTGCATCTTCCACAGACATGCATCTTAGGTTACCTGATTCTAAATTGGACGTAGGTGTAAATGATGGTTGTCTCTGTGCTGTGGAAACCTCTCCTAGATATACAGTGGGGCAAAAAAGTATTTAGTCAGCCACCGATTGTGCAAGTTCCCCCACTCAAAATGATGACAGAGGTCAGTAATTTGCACCAGAGGTACACTTCAACTGTGAGAGACAGAATGTGAAAAAAAAAATCCATGAATCCACATGGTAGGATTTGTAAAGAATTTATTTGTAAATCAGGGTGGAAAATAAGTATTTGGTCACCTCAAACAAGGAAAATCTCTGGCTCTCACAGACCTGTAACGTCTTCTGTAAGAAGCTTTTCTGTCCCCCACTCGTTACCTGTATGAATGGCACCTGTTTGAACTCATCATCTGTATAAAAGACACCTGTCCACAGCCTCAAACAGTCAGACTCCAAACTCCGCCATGGCCAAGACCAAAGAGCTTTCGAAGGACACCAGGAAAAGTATTGTAGACCTGCACCAGACTGGGAAGAGTGAATCTACAATAGGCAAGCAGCTTGGTGTGAAAAAATCAACTGTGGGAGCAATCATCAGAAAATGGAAGACATACAAGACCACTGATAATCTCCCTCGATCTGGGGCTCCACGCAAGATCTCATCCCGTGGGGTCAAAATGATCATGAGAACGGTGAGCAAAGATCCCAGAACCACACAGGGGGACCTGGTGAATGACCTGCAGAGAGCTGGGACCAAAGTAACAAAGGTCACCATCAGTAACACACTACAATGGCAGGGAATCAAATCCCGCAGTGCCAGACGTGTTCCGCTGCTGAAGCCAGTGCATGTCCAGGCCCGTCTGAAGTTTGCCAGAGAGCACATGGATGATACAGCAGAGGATTGGGAGAATGTCATGTGGTCAGATGAAACCAAAGTAGAACTTTTTGGTATAAACTCAACTCGTCGTGTTTGGAGGAAGAAGAATACTGAGTTGCATCCCAAGAACACCATACCTACTGTGAAGCATGGGGGTGGAAACATCATGCTATGGGGCTGTTTTTCTGCCAAGGGGACAGGACGACTGATCCGTGTTAAGGACAGAATGAATGGGGCCATGTATCGTGAGATTTTGAGCCAAAACCTCCTTCCATCAGTGAGAACTTTGAAGATGAAACGAGGCTGGGTCTTCCAACATGACAATGATCCAAAACACACCGCCCGGGCAACAAAGGAGTGGCTCCGTAAGAAGCATTTGAAAGTCCTGGAGTGGCCTAGCCAGTCTCCAGACCTCAACCCCATAGAAAATCTGTGGCGGGAGTTGAAAGTCCGTGTTGCTCGGCGATAGCCCCAAAACATCACTGCTCTCGAGAAGATCTGCATGGAGGAATGGGCCAAAATACCAGCTACTGTGTGTGCAAACCTGGTAAAGACCTATAGTAAACGTTTGACCTCTGTTATTGCCAACAAAGGTTATGTTACAAAGTATTGAGTTGTATTTTTGTTATTGACCAAATACTTATTTTCCACCCTGATTTACGAATAAATTCTTTACAAATCCTACCATGTGACTTCATGGATTTTTCTTTCACATTCTGTCTCTCACAGTTGAAGTGTACCTCTGGTGCAAATTACTGACCTTTGTCATCATTTTAGGTGGGGGAACTTGCACAATCGGTGGCTGACTAAATACTTTTTTGCCCCACTGTACCTTCCCTCTTCCGTATGAGATCTGGGATAGGCTCAAACACTCCTGAATAAGCTTAGGAAAAAGGGATGGATGCCTGTATTAGACCAGTGATTCCCATAGACTGTATATAAAGATGGACATAGCCACTGTGACAGTGGTTAGTGACATCTTGTTATGAAGCACGGAGCTTAACATGTCTGCCGTCTGTCATATTTTGAAAAAAGGCGTAACAAGCAAGGGCGGGGTGGATCTGACAGCCTGACAGGTTTATCCTCCTTCCTGACTTGAAGAGTGGCCACATATTTTCTAAATACCTTTTAAACAAACAACTGAACACATAAAGTCACCAGTAAAGTATTTACTGAGGCCTGTTTTCCCCACAGGCATCTATACAACTTAAAGGCTTTTTGCACCCTGCTGGACAAAAGAATACATGTTTAAGGCGCCTTCAGATTAGCTTTTTACCCTTTTTTTAACTTTATCTTCGATACTTTGCACACACTCAGTCCCCAGTCCTTTGTGCTGCTCCCAGATGGTGGGAATTATAAGACTGTACCAAATCAACAACCCCGACTGACAGCAGGAAGGAAATATGATCACTTTTTTCCTGTGGCACAGACCGCAACTAAACACCGGTGCAGACGACCGTCCACCTAAAGAAGAGAGGGAGTTGGTACAGACCAAAGTGACAGCTCCCTGTCTTCTGGCTCCAGCTGGACTGAGGATGTCAACAGCCTTCAGCTCAAGTGTGTCACCCGCCTGGAAAAGCTGGTTAAAGTTAGCACGATCCCAGGCTAAAGAGACAAACTGCAAACCAAATGTGTGCTCTGAGAGACACCTGGTCTGCTCAGTGTCTCGTACACCGGTTGAGTGGGGACACTTGTTAGATGTCAGGCTAGATCTGTCAGCGCAGAGGTGTGCGCACTTTAAAGACGTGAATTAAAACAGTGCTGAATTATGCTAAATATATGCTAGACATAGTAGAGAATAACCGGTCCTTGTTTTAAAAACAAGCTTTTTTTTTAAGGAAAAAGTTGAAAACTTCTGTTTTCTTTACAATTGGAGAAAATTTGTTACAGTTTATAACTAAAAGTTTGTTTGCAAACTCAAGTGGAGCGTCCACAGTTGAAGTAGACTTAAATCATATATGATGGTCTATGGACCAGTTCTGGCCCTGGGGCAGTTTTTCGCCCATGATCTCCATGTTAAAAGAAGAAGAAGGCCGTGAACCGAGGATATATCAGCAGACGTACGTTTTTTATTTGTTTTTGTAAAGGTGTGCCTTGAAATTTTGGCTTGCCCTTTGGTGTGCCCTGGGCAAGAACATTTTGAGAAAACTGCTGGATTGAAAGTCTTTAAAAAGTACAAAACAATAAAGAAGACGTTGCGATGTGATCAAGAGCTCCTGAGCGGTGATTGTTGGTCACCTGCTGATTGAAGGTAAAGAGAGAAAAACCTGAATCTGAGTGTTTCTTCTGCTTGACTCAGAGAAGTTCCTCAGGCCGTGAAACGCTGCACTGCATTTGTAGTTAATGCACTTCTCAAAGGGCATTTCCACTCATAAACATATATTGGCTGTTGCTTATTTTGGGCTGGACAGTATTGCTTAAAATGCCATCAGGATAGATGTCTAAATATCATTCAATATAAATATTTACAATGATAAATGTCAGCATGTTGTTGATTTTTTTCCTGGCAGTTTCCTGCCGAGGATTAGGCTGATGCTGGTCGACTCATGGGGATCGGTAATGTTCCACTCGCTGCTGTTATAGGATGTGAAATAGTCTCAGTTTATGCTGTTCTGATGTTTGTCACATTGGAAAAAGCCCCGAAAAACCTCTCCTGAAGTAATGACAAGTTCTTATGAATTATAAGCTTAAAATTGATCAGCTCTTTGCTGAATATTTGAGTTTTTGTTCTTATTTTATTTATTTTAAATTATGATAATGATTTTACAACTTTTCTCTTGGATGTTTGAGCTTCACTGTGTATAAGGATTCAGGCAGAAAACTCAGGATCTTCTGCCGAAAGCTTTTCTGAGCTCAAACAAAATTTTACTTTAAGCTGCAAAGCTGTGAGCAGGATTTATGTCATGGCTGGTCTTGGAAGTCACTCCTGGTCCAACGGGCAACTTAAACTGGGTTAATGTGTTTTAGAAGCATTAAGACACTTTAACTTTACACAATGTTCTTGATATGAAGAAGAACAAGTTCTGAATGTATTCGTGCTCAGCCATAATTGCAGCTCGTCTGCTCAGATAAGACTGATGCAGCTCATGTTCCTGATAGCAGAGACATTGCTGGCTCAGATTAAGAGACTAAAACAGGAGAAACCTGCTGTAAACAAAAGCCTTCACATGACCTGGACCCCTGAAGGCTTCAAAAAACAGGAGGAACAGGGAGGAGGCATAACCCATCACGTGTTCTGGCTGAAAAGTGAAAAGGCGGAAAGTCATTTTGCTAGAAAGTTGAAAATAGTTCTACAAAAAAAAGGGCAGCAGACTAAGAAGTAAATGTCAGAACGGATTATTTTATCAGGGGTTTTATCATTTTTATTGCTTAATTGATGAAAGGATGTTATTAAACAACTAGAAAGCCCAGGATGGATATCCAGCAGACGGTGACGTGTCCAACATCAGTTAAAGTTGGATTTTCAACCAAGACCAGACATTTAGAAAAGACAGTCAGTTAGCCATATTTTTTTAATATTAAAAACTTCTTTACACCACTGCGTTCTCTCTACATGTGAAGCATTGTCTCATGGAGTGTTGCATGATGAGCTTATTTGTTTAAGCCTCTAAACCTACCGTTTCCACCTGCTAAGTCAACACAGTGATGCACTGTAACTCTGACGCCTCTGAGCAAGAGATGCCCGTCCTTAAAGTTTGGAGAAGTGTGGCACTTTCCAAGCAGATTTAGACACACGTAATTTATTCTTTGTCTTTTCGTTGACCTTAAAACCTTTTAACCATAACTTGATGTTGTCTAATAAAATATTCTTCAACAAGTTTTCGCTGTTTGGGATGAGCTGTGTGGAGATCTGCACGCGGACAGTGGAAACGTAGACCTGAGCCTAAACTAAAGACTCTAATGTTGACTTTCCAGCTCATAAAGTCATGTTTTTAAAGGATTTTAAATAAGTGTTTGCTGGGTGTGAGATTACTGTTTAAAGCAGAGTATTTTTTTATTGTATCTTCAGTTATGTGTTTGGGGCCCTGTAATCTCAGCAGACACATGGTTATAGTTAATAGATGTTTGGATGGACGATAGACTTTATCTGTTTAAAGGATAGGATTTACAGAAAACGCAGAGGAAACAGAATAAAAGAAAGGAGACAAAACACACATCTGACTGAACGTGGCAGCATTATTACCTGCACCTCTGACAGCAGTTAAACTTTGGTTTATATGAAAGTTTAAAACAAAACTGCATTCTCAACAAGCTAAAAGATAAACATGGAACTAGGGCTGTTCGATATAACGATGTATATCGATGACGATATAAAAACATCTATCGTTTCATCTTACGCTATCGTTTGTTTTGTGGTGTCGCAAAATAAACTGTTTGCGGCAATATTTTTTTCATCGTTCTGATGGTCACTGTAGTGGCTATATTAATTTCTTAAAGTTCTCTCTTTGTCTTATATTTAATATAACCACACTACTGACGGACAAGCGCCTTTTTTATGCGTTGTCGTTAGCAACAGCGACGGTAACACCTTCGGGTGTCCGCTTGTTTATGTTCCACATAAACCTTTCACAATAAAGCTCAAGATCCTGTTGAGACCTTTCAAAATAAACTGAATCACGTGAAAGAGCAGATTATTTATGGATGAGAATTTTTAAAAAAAAGAGCCGCCAGGTGCTAAAAAATAAACTTTAGACTCAAACGTTAGAACAGGCTTTTCCGCAAGTCGAGCTGCCCGAGATTCACAGAATTTACAGAAAATTTAAAAATTTTGTGATTTATATCGTTATCGGGACGATAGAATTCTTATATCGGGATATGAGATTTTGGTCATATCGCACAGCCCTACCTGGAACACATTATGTTATTATACTATAAGCTTCGCATTTTTATGTATATATCAGTTGTTTTCCTACCCGTCTGCCTGCCTAACATGCTGTTTGTGTGTTGTTGACCTGTGTAAAGTTCACTTTTCTACTTTCTTACGATGCTTTTGTCATTATGTTGGTGTTAAATTTCAGCGGATGACGTGGTTGAAGAGAAAGGGGTGATCCAGACCACATACACTCACAGAGTACACTCCACACCCTCGGTCTTCCTCCAGAATCACAATGATGAGCCTGTTTCCAGCACTTACCTTGATGAGAAAGTCCCTGTCCCTGAGGAGGACGGCGAGGTAAATCAACCCTGGATTACATATGCAAACCTGAGTTAAATCAAGATTTGATGTTATTAGTGGTGCAACTTTTGTTTCCCCCTGCCACAGAGGTGGATAAGTCTCCGCAAGCTCTGGGCCTTCACCGGCCCGGGGTTTCTGATGAGCATAGCCTACCTGGATCCAGGTAACATCGAGTCTGACCTGCAGTCAGGTGCCAAAGCTGGCTTCAAGGTAACTGAGATCATGCTTGGTTTGTGTTTTGGTTGATTAAGAGTTAGCTTATGTCAGAGAAAGTTAAACTGAAGTCATTTTTATTTGCAATTATGATAATTATTTGGTAATTAACTATTTTTCCACTATACTTCCCAAATTATTTTGTACAAGCAGCAGTTTTGTCCCCAAATATCTAAGTTATAACAACACAGGACCAAGAAAGGCAACAAATTCAAAAAACGTTGATTACTTGGTTACTAAAATTAAAAAGAAATGCAGCCTTAGCTAAAAAACAAAGTTAAACATATCTAATATTTACAGTGGGAACCTTTTGTTTTAAAATATCTGCTCATTTTAATTTTTTTGCCGGCAGCAAACTTCAATAAAGTTGAGACAGGGGCTGCTTCACCTCTTCTTCACACTCTGTTAGTGTTATTGAAAGCATGAGTTTCTATCATTTTGAAATAAAAAATATCTTCCTGTTCTTGCTTGAGGTAAAATTTGATTTGCTCAACAGTTTCTGGCCTTGTTTATTGTTTAGTCTTTTACTGTCTTCCAAATGTTTTCAGTGGGTAACAGGTCTGAGTGAGTGTACTGCAAATACAGACTGATGGGTCGCACGTCTTGCTTTTTTAAACTTGGCTATGTCACCATGGTAACCTATGCTGAACACATCAACTGGTCCAGAGCAGGTTACGTTCGGATTTCGGTTTAAATTTGTCTGAAAGTGCCACATTCACTAATTCTTTTCTCTAAATTTCTTTTTAACATTTAATCTGTTGAGAAGTACCTCACAAAGTTATACCAGCACCAACTGTGCGTCACATGTATGGATGGGGAATGTGCATAAATATGATTTTCAGCTTGGTCCTAATCAGATGCCCAGTGTTGGAGTTGTAGCAAACACAACATGCATTAGATTAAAAAAGAATCACTGTGTTTGTAGGCTGTTTATCACCAAGCTGATTTAGTCAATGAAATTCACTCCACACTCATCCGACAACTAAACCAAAGTGGTTTTCTCCATCATCGCGCTTTGGGCCAAGTCAGATTTAAAGTTTCTAACTTTGCAGCTGTCGTGTTAGAAATAAACAGCAGCACTGCAGTGAAAGCTTGAGTATTCACAATATTAGTTGCAGATTTATTTGCAGCACCAGTGGCATGTTTAACCTCTCATATTATTTATAAATTTCTATCTCCTGGTGTAGGCAGCAATGAAATAGGTAGCTCTCAATGACAACATTTTGTGCAGAAGAAGACTTTAATGACGTGCCGTGTTTCCACTTTTCTGTGAGCGTGCACAGTCTTTGTCTTTCCAAGCTAACACAAAGAATGTCTGGCTATATTGAACTTCCTTTCAAGAGCGTTAGCAAGCCCGTTTAGCGCTCAGACTCAGATTATGGAGGATTGCTGCTGGTAAATGTGCAGAACAGACAAAGCCTTTACCTAAATCATCATGTGTTTCTCTGCAACCTGTAGATACCTTTCAGCATTAATGGTTGCTCCGGTTATGTCATTTGTTCTTTTGCATTTCAGCAATATTTCTTGAAAGACAAGTCCGACTTTGAAATTCACCAGTCCCACAGCACTGCAGGTCAAAGTTTAACAAAAGTGTCCTTTGCCCTTAAACAGGTGGAAACATTCCTGAACTTCGGAGTCGCATCATTTAAACTGAGTGAATGTTTACTGAGACTGGTGTAAGAGTGACCGGGCCCTAAGCCTTAATCCTGACCGTCAGTCTTGAGGTATGCAGGGCTTTTAAAGGTTGTGAGCCTCAGCCAATCACAGCGACAAGGCTGCAGCACAGTCACAGAAAAGCAGTGCTCAAGAGTCTCGTAGCGGCTCAGTAATGTGAGGATTAATTATTGTTAATTAAGACAAAGTTAATCTGTTTAACATTTTTCAACAACAATAAAATTCACATTGCTTCTCATAAAATAACATAAAAAGCTTTGAATAAAACTAAATGCAACATAAGACTGTGTAAAAGCACATTAGAAAGAAATTGGTTCAAGAATTAATTGGTTTTAATAAAAGGCAGTGGCAAACAAAAAGTCTTCAGTCTTAGTTTACCAGAACACAGAGTTACTCCTGCTTTATGTGAGTTTGTTCCAGACATGTGGAGCAAAAAGCCTGAAAGCTGCTGCTTCTATGTTTAGTTTTATCTCTGAGGACAGAAAGCAGACCTGTACTGGGAGACCTGAGGGGTCAATACGCAGCAGACCAGACATGTAAAACATGCTGGCTTATAAACCGTTCTGTGCTTTATAAACCAGCAGCAGCAGTCTTTTCAAACAAACATTGAACACATGTGCTGAGAAGAAGTGTTAATTGATTTAATTCAGATAAGGCGATCAAAATATGTTTGTTTGACAGGGAAAAAAGAAAGAAAGACATAAACAGATTATATTCAGAGTTCTAAAATGAAATAAGAATATAGATGAAGAGTAAAGCATCATCTCCGTCATGGGGGAGGCAGAGGGAGTGCGAGACATAAGAATAAAACTGCATTTCCTTTATCGTTTTTAGGTTTTCCACCAAAGAAAGAAGTATGTCGCAACAGGGGAAGTAGAAGCAGATGGTAAAAAAGGGGTACGGGACTCGTGAAAGTTCACGTCAGGTTAATGTGGCCGCAAAACAACAGTCTCTTTTCACAGAAAACGCGCTCACACTGACTGAAAAGCAGAGGCGCTTCATAAAATGCAAAGGTTCCAGTTTTCTATATACGCAAATCTGTTTCTGTCAGAGGGCCACAACTTAAGATAAAGAAGTCAAGCTGGGCTTAGACGTACTTTATTTATCCCAAAGGTTGATAACTTGCTTTGTTACAGAAGATAAAACATTGACACAACCAGTAACAACATATAAAAATAGCTCAATAACAGACAGTAGTGCCAAAAAATAGAATTACTTTCAAGTAAAATACAGTTTACTATAATCTAAAAGAAATTTATATAAGCTGCATCGCTCCAAAAAGTAAGTGGGCCCTTGATCATCGGTGTAACACAAAGTCCGTTACACTTCAGGGCTATATTAGTGTGCAGTCAGGAACATAAACCACTGAATCAGTTTATGCTTCCTAACTGAAGTTTAACCGTTTTTGGGTTTTTTTTTGAGCAGTGTAAAATGGCTCAATAAAATATAATAAAAGTGTAAAATGGCTCAATAACACACAATAAAACAAAAATAAAGCGGAAATTCTAAAAATAGGTGTGTCTGGGGCGGGAACAACAAAAGTAAATACAGGAAGCAGGTGCCGTGTTCTGGACTATCAGGGAACACGGAGAATTTAGGTTTGTTTCACAGCTAGCTGCCAGCCCGTACAGATCCTTGCACGTCTACCTTGCTGCATCTCTGGATACAAGACAAGCTTGCAATGTACCCATTGTAGTTGGTTCAGATCACGTTCACAGGATAAACAAACCGTTCTGAAGTTCGTGTGGAACCGTACCAAGACCCGAGGCGATCTCAGTACGGTTGTTTTGGTGTGCGATTGTTGTGTTCACATCTGCACAAACGAACCGCACCAAGAGGGAAAACAAACCAGTTTGATTTAAACTGATGAAACACGGCAGCTGTGAAAACAGCCTTAGACAAAAGATAAGAACCACTGATTCAAACAACCTCAAACTACACGTACTCGAGCAACAACTCGCTGGGTTTCAAGCTGATCGAAGGGCAAATAACAGACAGAACGACATACAGAGATTTCATAATTTACTGGTGGTGTTTTAAACCACTTCCTGGCTTCAGTTTCTTTTCAGATCTTAGGGCAGCTTCACAATCATGTTACCTATCAGCTCACAGGCTCTGATTAACTGTTCGGCTCTCTGCCCTCGTCCTTTCAGCTGCTCTGGGTGCTGCTGGGTGCCACCATCGTCGGCCTGCTGCTGCAGAGGCTGGCGGCTCGGCTAGGCGTGGTCACCGGGATGCACCTGGCTGAAGTCTGCAACCGCCAGTACCACACTGTGAGATACGTTGGCCGTTATTGTCCTATTTTCCGTTGTTGTTGTTGTTGTTGCTGCTGCTTCTGCGCTCTCTCTTCTCATCACCGTTCTAAAACACGAGCAGGATGAAGTCTGACTGAGAGGCTGTGAGCAGAAGCAGTCTTAGTTTACTGAAACTGCCTCCTTGCATTACAAGCACTGCTGTTACAGTAGCTGTAATCCTTGGATTATGCGTCTCAAAACATTAAATCAAACCAGCGTGAGCCGGTGACACTTACAAAACAGTGACAGCATGAATTATTCATGTGGATATATTTTTAAATCCAGCTTATAAGAAATATTTGCATCTGTAAAACATGAAGAGAGAAAATAACTGTTACAAATGTGCCTCTGTTTGCTCTCTTTCTGTCCTCTCAGGCTACACTGCCCACTGTTGGAAACATTTTTTTAAGCTTCAGTAGGGAAACGTATGCAGAGCTGCATGAATGAATTGACTTCTTATCTTTGAATCTGTTAACTTTTCTGAGTTTACAGGACTAGTGACACAGTTGAAAATGCAAATGCTTTGACTGCCGGCTTGGTTTATTAATTGATTTATCGAATGATGAAAAGCTGAAAAGAAGTCCCGGAAAATTAATTTGTGCCTATAAGTCAAAGGTAAATTAAGGCTGTGTCCTCAAGCAGGAATGCATGAACACCTTCTGCCATCGTAAATTCACTTTATATGTTCTTGAAAAGGTTTAAGGCGCAACCTGTCCCAGATGGGATGGGAGAAGAGCGGGCAGAGAAGGCTTCTGTCCTACATCAAAGTCCTTGAATTGTGGTGTGACTGTGTATGATTGTTGCACCTCCACGTCGACATGCCTTAAACCAATAATTCTCATTGTGCAGCTTCAGCTTTTCTGTCCTCTGTTCCTCACACCTCGCTCACATTTTTGCAGAGAAGAGCTTAGACATAAAACTAGGCCTTCATTTATCCACGTGAGCAGCGTGACGGCAATGACCAACTGAAGCAGCAGAGGGCGAAAGGTCCTGACTTTTATTGTCAGGAGATTGCTGGATACTAATTCAATAAAAGTCCAGTAAATACGGCACCAATCATGCTGTTTAGTGCTTTACAGGTGATGGACAAGCTGATAAGACAGCTGAATTCCCAAACACTGTAAGAAGCAGTAGTTGTGCCACAGAGTAAAAATCTCCAACAATAAAAGGTTTCCTCACATGCCGGATGTGTTGCAAACTGAATTCTATGTCAGCTCAGACCTTTGTAAACACTGCCTGACTCTGATAGGTGCCTCGTATCATCCTGTGGGTGATGGTGGAGCTGGCGATCATCGGCTCAGACATGCAGGAGGTCATCGGCTGCGCCATCGCTTTCAACCTCCTCTCCTCTGGCAGGTGGTGTAAACAGACTAAGCATCAGTTTAACGGCCACTGGGACTCAGTCGCAGTTTGATGATTGCCATAAAATGAGTCGATTACTTCCTTGGCGATGATCTTTTCCGTTGTTTGTGTTTATCCACAGGATCCCCTTATGGGGGGGTGTCCTCATCACCATCACTGACACGTTTGTCTTCCTCTTCTTGGACAAGTACGGTAGGTTGGATTAATCACTTCCAAACTGTACGTCGGCATGTCAGCAATAAATGAAGCACGCCGCTTATTTTTTGTCTCTGCAGGTCTGAGAAAGCTGGAAGCCTTTTTTGGTTTCCTCATTACAATCATGGGGATCACATTTGGATATGAGGTATAAACACTTACACACGATTATCTGGAAATTAGTTGGGGGGGGGGGGGGGTCTCTCAATCAGCGGGTCACAACATGTCAGTGGGGGAAAAGTAAGCAAAATATTTTTAATACTACCTGGAAGTCCCTGGATCCAAAATGATGTCCAAATCTCAACCGGATATTTTTTTAAGAATATCAAGACAATAGACCTCATTCAATAATATGTGTTCAGAAATGTTCTTACCCCTGTGCAATCACACTCATTCTCAACTTGTGCCCACTGTGTGAAATCTGCTTATTGCCACTCCTCCATTTCTCTGTATAAATAAACACACTAACTTGAGATGAAACTAAGAAAGTTAAAGTTGAAGTTGAGTGACCTTAAATCTACCCTCACTTCTGATTACAAGCTCTGGGTAGTGACTGAGAGAATGAGATGGTACAAGTGGTGGAAATGAGCTTTCTCCAAAGGGTGGTGGAGAGAGGGAAATCAGTCAGACTGAGAGTAGAGCCACTGCTGCCAACATCGAAAGGAGCCAGCTGAGGTGTTCCACACGTCCTTCCAGTAGGAGGTAGGAGGAAAGGCTCAGGACATGCGAGAGCGATTATGTCTCTCAGCTGGCTGGGAATGCCTCACTGTTCCCCTGGATGAGCTGGAGGACGTCCAGGCTTCTCTAGAAGAGGAATTGATGGATGGACTTTCGGCTTCCATCGATTATTAAAACAAGAAAATAAAGATATTTATCAAAATGATCATGATTATGATTTTTTGGCATAATCAGTAAGTCATAGTGGGAAATATTGTTTTGGTCAAATGTCACAACATCCCTGACACCTCGACAAGATCACAGACTCCAGGAAATACAGAGAAAGGCAGTAATCCCGTAGACAAGACAGAGGAATGGAAAGACAGGGAAACACTGGGAATACTAGGAACAGAAGAATGTGGGAAACTCAACAAAAGAGGAACCAAAGTTATATAAATACAAAAAAAAAAACCACAACACATGAGCTTCAGGTTGTTAAGACTTCACTGAAAACCACAAATGTCGCATTGAAATCTTTTGATCACCGTGTTAAGATTTTTCCTCTAAACATCACATGAATGTTTGTACCAAGCTTGAAATGTGCCACCCAACACTCACTCTGAACTCTGGTGGTGCAAAATCACCAAGTGTCTCTGGTCTCTTCAGGTTCGTCCTAATTTACATCTTCTAAATGTTTTGCTTTTGAAATCACTCTTTGCTTCCTTTTCAGTATGTAACAGTGGGTCCAGACCAAGGCCAGCTGCTGAAGGGGATGTTTGTGCCGTACTGCGAGGGCTGCGGACCCGTCCAGCTGACTCAGGCCGTCGGCATCGTGGGCGCCGTCATCATGCCTCACAACATTTACCTCCACTCTGCTCTCGTCAAGGTCAGACAGTAATGAAATCCCTGCTTAATCAGCTGTGTGAAACCTGCATTGGCATCGTCAGTGAGTTTCTAAATCTTCTCTCTCAGTCTCGAGAAGTAGATCGGTCAAACAAAAAAGAGGTAAAAGAGGCCAACAAATACTTCTTCATCGAGTCGACCGTCGCACTGTTTGTCTCTTTCCTCATCAATGTGTTTGTGGTGGCCGTCTTTGCTGAGGCTTTCTATCAGCGCACAAATGAAGAGGTGGTAAGTATCTCTGCAGCTGCTTTATGATCTAATAAAAGTTCAGAGTCGAGATGGAAATTCAGCAGTCTGTTTTGCTTTCCTCCCTCCCCCCGTTTTCTTTTTTCAGTTCAATGTCTGTAATCAAACAGGCAGTCCGCATTTAGACCTGTTCCCTCTGAATAATGAAACTCTCAAGGTGGACATCTACAAAGGGGTAAGCTTTTATGTATGGGCTCAAAATGTGGTCATAAATATTTTGTACTTGTAAATCACTTTTGTATGTGTAAAAAGAATTTGTGTGTGTAAAAAAGATTTGTGTGTGGACCCCTGCAAGTTACAAGTACGAATTTTTTCTTCCTTTCATCTGATTGGTCAATGTCATGTCAATCACAAATGTAACAATCCAATCAGAGAACAGATGGGTTTGGCTGTTGGAGGGGCGCTTTTTTTTGAAACATGATAAGAAAAGTCTGTGACCATTTAAATGTATAACAAAACAAATATGTTTACAAATAAACAGGTAAAGATACTGTTGAATGCACGCCTCTCAGCATATTTGCTCATACCACATGTTTAAATTGAGTGCGATTATAAAGTAATAAGACTCAAACTACAGTGGTCCCTCGTTTATAGTGGTAGTTACGTTCTAAAAATAATCTGTGTGAAATCCGCGAAGTGGCTAACCTGATTTTTTTTTACAGTTATTATAGCTGTTTTAAGGCTGTAAAGCCACTCACTACACACTTTATACACTTTTCTCCGACAGGCTCGAACATTTCCACACTTTTCTCTGGTTTAAACACTCTAAAAGTTCAAACCTTCGTAGAAAAATAAGTCCAGTATTATAGAACGAAACGAAAGTCACCCGCGGTTGCCTTTGATGGTGCAAAACATTTCATCGAAATTTTTGTTTGTTGGAGAAAACTTACAAACATACAGTACCTCACTTCAGAGTCACATTGGTAGTGATCGAAGATTTAGGTAAATTTGACAAGGTGAACCAATGACTGTATAAAACATGGACGACGCGACAGCTCCCCAAGAATGAAGCCAAAACGTCTCTATCGCCCCCTGGTGTCTGGCTGCAGTATAGGTCATAAACCCCGCCTCCTCCATGTTAGCGGATAGGACCATTGACAGTCATTGAGGTGAATCAGAAATACTTTATTAATCCAGAAGGAAATGGTCTACAGCCAATCAGAATACAGAACACAATGTGCTGTTTAAAAAAAAAACAAAAAAAAAAAACATGCAAAATTGCATAAAAAAGATCTACAAAACAGCGAGACCACGAAAGGTGAACCGCGTTATAGCGAAGGACCACTGTATACCAAAACTTGACCTAATTTAAAGATTTTTAAGGTCATCTCCTTGTGCATGTCTGAAATGCTATTTTTTTTATGCTTCTTGCAATTCCCGTTGAGATCAGTGATGAACAACAGCTAAAATCGAAGTCTGTGCAAAGATGTGAATTGATGCAAATTCAGACCAGGTGACACATTTAGAGGCAAACACGTGTCTGCAAGCTTTGATCCACACAAAATGCGAACTTTGTTTTTTCCTTCAGAGCTGGCATCAATTAAAAAAGCTGCTGGAACGCAATTTAAGATTTTGGCCCATATTCACATGATAGTGTTACACAGTTGATGCAAATCGTCCGTTTAACCTCATCTATTCAATTGACATCTACCATCCGAATGTTGCAGCAAAAATAAAGAACACTTTTCTCCTATTGCCCAGTTTTGCTGAGCCTCTGTGTATTGGAGCCTGTTGCCTGCTCTTAGCAGACAGGAGTGGCACTGGTGTGGTCTTTTGCATTCAGAGATGCTCTTCTGCATGCTTTGGTTGGATTTTTTCCCCCGAGAACAGCTGCTCCCTAGATATTTTTCTCTTTTTCGGGCCACTTTCTGTAAACACTAGAGATGGTTGTTAATTATTTAAATCACAACGTGTTTAGCAGCAAGTTCTCTTTACCGTTCCTGAATGTATTGATCTGCTAACATTTAATTAACTCATTAGAGCTTTGCCTTAATAAGCAGTTGAACTGTATCTAATGAAGTGACCGTATGTAGTGGAATTACAAGAAAAGGAGTGAACGAACTTAAGGGAAAATATTTGTGGCTTTTTTTCAGAAACTGTGTGGACACATTTGGTCTGAGCATACTTATACTTGCATATGCATGTGTGATTTCACCACAGAGCTTTAAATTGCACAAAGAGCTATCATCAGCTTCTGCGTCAAATTGACTCAGAGCGCTTGCTGGGGATCATCACTGATCTCCAGCTACGGCCCAGAAAACAAATAGAAAAGCTCGGGGTCATTTCTTATTTTTAAATTTAAAGGCTCATTCATGCATGTGTTGCTACATCAGATTATCTATCCAACCAATCACTCGTTTTATTTGCTGATTATCCAGCTAAGGTCTGTCCATCACATTCTATTGCCGTATATTATGTCGTTTTCCACACTGTTATGAAATATTCCTGTAATAAATCAAAGACACCCATCAGTACAGCTCATTGGGCTACACTGTAGGGAATAAAGGATTCCTACGCTGTAATTAAAAGCAGAAGTTATCCGTGAATTCACAGAAATTGTTGTTTTTTTTTTCACTATTTTAAAAAAAGTGGTGTGTTTGACGCCCCTGCTTGCGAACAGAACTCGGGGTGTTTGTAGCCTCCGTGTAGTTTATTCAGTAAAACTTAAAAGCACATAAACAGGTCAAATTTGCAGCACATAATGACAGGATTGTGTTTTATATAATATTTCTGAGATCATCTGGATTCAAGCCCTGCAGGAAATGGTGACAATGACATTAACATGCATTTATTCTTAACTCCCTCTCTGGTTTTAGTGGCAGCAAAGTGGGCCTGCGCTGGTTTTGCAGAGCATGTTTTCTGTTTTTTATCCACTGTCATCTGTGTTTGCGTGTCTGTAACAGGGAGTGGTGCTCGGCTGTTTCTTTGGCCCAGCTGCTCTCTACATATGGGCCGTGGGGATCCTTGCAGCTGGTCAGAGCTCCACCATGACTGGAACATACTCCGGCCAGTTTGTCATGGAGGTCAGTGAGAAAGGAAGAACCAGATGTGAACAAAAACCACATGTAAAGCTCAAACAGTGGAAATGTCAGCACTAACTCTTTCCCTTTAACGCAGATATGTTCTCCCATTCTTTCTTTACTTGAGCCCTTTATTTGGCCTGTTCAAAAGCTCCTGCGTGTAATTTACTTATTTACTTATAATCACGTACAGCTGCAGTCGGTTTGCTTCACTAAATCTTTTGTAAACAAGCCCCGTTTTCTTGTAAATGTCACCGACTCATTTGTTCTTCTTCCCTCAGGGCTTCTTAAACTTGCGCTGGTCACGTTTCGCTCGGGTGTTGCTGACCCGCACGCTTGCCATCATGCCCACCCTGCTCGTGGCCATCTTCCAGGACGTGCAGCACCTGACAGGCATGAATGACTTCCTGAACGTGCTGCAGAGCATGCAGGTCAGACAGAGGTTAAAACCAGTTCAGCTTCATTCAACCATCCGCCAACAGCACCACTATTCTTTTAGGCTTATTTATCTTTGTAGTGCTGTTCTTATTAAGTGCATTAAGGTCATTAACATAACTTAAATGCACAAGCAAGCAGGACTGGTTTTCAGGTTTTGGATCAAGTTCTAGGTTGGTAAAATCAAAACAGGCTGTACTCTTATCGTTAAATGATAAGATAAGACTGTCTAAGTGGCAATAAGAATGCCTCGTTGGAAAAAAGAAACAGGGTTGACCCAGTTGCTTCAGATGTAATCCTGCAGTATGAAAGAATTTATTGTCTGTAGTGAATAAAATGTTGCCAGACTGGGTCCAGTTGCTTCAGAAATATTGAATACACAGCACGAATGAGTTGCAAAGCATCTTTGTTACTTAATTTGTGTGTAATTAATGTTCCTGCATACTTAATATACACTGATTCACAGTCCCCAAGGAAAGCAGGCAAACCTTAGGTCCAGGCATTCATGTGGATATTACTTTGATACATAATAACTACTTTATTTTCTTTAAAGGAACCCATTCTGTTCTATTTCAGCTCTGTATAATTATCCCCAGAGGCTACTACAGTAGCTTTAAGCAGCTTAAGCATCTCTCCCTTTAAGCTGACTTCTTCTGATTGGCTGCACCACACAAACAAAAGGTTTGAGCGGTAGATGGACGAGTTTCTGTATTCCTGAGTTGACCATGTTTGTGATATTCGCTCCCAGATATTTCATACTGATCCAAGACAAAAAACCTGTCTGAAACAGTTTATGCCTAATTCTGTGGAGAATCTTTGTAGAGCCTAGGATGTAACTTATGTAAGGGCCCAGTGTCATTGCCCACATGTATGCTTCTCTAGTGTGGTGCATACGTGTTAATCACAGTGCCTGTCCCGAAAGTCCTAATATATTATATTGATGCTATGATTATTATTCCTTATACTGAGGCGGTTATTGTTATTCTCTCGCTGATAAATTCAAAAACAGCAGTGAAAATGTTGCAGGTGTTAATCACCATTATAAGTCAGGTTTACTCATCGTGGTTTGTGCTGCTCAGTGTGTGAAAACAGTTAAATATGATCATTAATCTTTATTGCTTAAAAACAGCAATATATCATCTGGACGTTTTCAGTGGGAGAAACATTTTATCACTCCCACTGAAATTGCTCCATCCAGATGGATCGGCTTTCTGGGATTTCCTTACCTGGATGAGTGAGCGTGCATTAGGACAGATGCATGCTCAGATAAGCTAAGCAAGACAAAAATTACAGGGGAAAAATTCAGCTGTACCACTGTCTGCATAGTGGGATTGGTCATGTGTAGAACTACATCTTAAAACTGATAAATGAACATAAAAGAGCTTAAAGGCATTAAGCCTCCTCAATTGAAATCACTGTGCATCACTGCAGATTAATTTATACATGAGGTTTCTTGAAGGTGTTGACTGCAGCAGCTACAAACACTGCAGCTATGCATCATTGTAGTCTATCATTATAACAGCAGGTGTCCTGCAAACAGGTGTAAAGAAGCATTTTCACTCTTTCCATAACTAGGAAGGGAAAATGTTTGCTTGTGCGTACATCGTACGACATTGTGTATAACTACCTTCATCATGTCTCATTTGATCTGTAATAACATGTCTACTAATATGTTTTTGGGGGAAGTTTTCATAACATGAGGAACAAAAACCTGAAGACTTCCTCAGGGTTTTTTCTCAGGGCGAGGTGTTAGCTAAAAACCAGAGTTACACCACTCTGTAACTCTGGTTTTTAGCTAACACCTCGCCCTGAGAAAAAACCCTGAGGAAGTCTTCAGGTTTTTGTTCCTCATGTTATGAAAACTTCCCCCAAAAACATATGTGGATTATAAAGGCAGTGGGCATGGAGGTTTTAATGGAAAAACACGAGCTGCATCTGGGAAATGTGGGATCAATCCTTTTTGGGGGACTTTAATTTACTCCTCAGTTTCCCTCAACTTTA
Organism: Aulonocara stuartgranti; assembly: GCF_965226115.1. Classification (NCBI taxonomy): domain Eukaryota; kingdom Metazoa; phylum Chordata; class Actinopteri; order Cichliformes; family Cichlidae; genus Aulonocara; species Aulonocara stuartgranti. The sequence goes on from NC_138956.1 coordinate 30,586,450, forward strand.
CAAGCACCTAGAATCAAACAAACACCACATCCCTTTGAAAAGATAAGTTTGGACACTTATTCCTTAGAGACATCAACACTGAACACATCAAAACCATGCCATAGTTATTGATATGGAAATATTTGTTGGCTGTCAAACAAACTCAGCTGGGTTTTGGTCAGATTGCTGCAGAGGTCAGGTCACTCCATCACTCTATTTCTTGGTCAAGCAGCTCTTACGGTGCTGCTGGAAAAACAAATTATGGCCCCACTGAGCATGAACCACATGGGATGGCGTTTCGCTGTGGGATGTTGTGGTAGCCATGCTGTTCAAGTGTTGCCTTGAATTCTCAATAAATCACCAACCGTGTCTCATGCTTCACAGTGGGAACCACACATGCAGATAACATCCGTTCACCTTGACTGTGCCTCACAAAGACACAGAGCTCACATCTGGATTCATCCAGATGTCTAATATTTGTTCCTCCAAGTTTTCTTCTTCTTCTTGGTCTTCTGAAGTCTTGGATTCTTTGCAGCATTTCTATCATAAAGGAATCATCAGTGGTCTGATGTGAGCTGTAGTCTGAATTATTGATTTCCAGTGCTCAAACTTCCAAACTTAACAAGAGAATTTCTAGATTTTTTTAAGCATTGCTTAAAAAACTGTTGTTGTTTTTTAACCAAAAACATTTACAACCTCATAAAGCTGAATGTAATGATACTGTGTAAAGTTAAATAAATCCAGTCGAGCCATTTAAGACCACTAAAATCAACAGTTTTGCTCTGCATTGCACAAAATAATGAAAAACCTTTTAAATAAGTAGGGTTTCTAAAAATGTTAACAGTAATACTTAGTGTATGTAGTATTTGAATGTAGTAATACTACATTCAGTATGATTATTACAGCTTTAGTTAGTTATTTGCTGTTAACTAACAAATAGTTGATAACTAGTAATATCTCCAGAATTTATGTAAACCTTTCACCACCAGGGGGCAGCAGTTTAGCGGGAAATGTTTTTTAGATGCCTCACTCCTCTTTGAAGTCACTCATATAAAGCCAGGGACACCTTGTTGTTCCTCCTGTGCATGCGAAGCGTTGTAGGAGAGTCACCCCCGTGTAAACCACACCTGCTTAAAACCACAAGTTCCTTTCCTAAAGCTAACATAACTGTCTCCTTGGAAGCGGCCTCACTGTGTCGAGTTTACTTGCTTTCTCCAGGTATTACAGCGTCCTCACACAGTCCAAAGACATGCATGGGGTTGAGTTCATTGATATAATTCTAAATTTAGTTGTATATCTCTGTGTCAGCCCCTGCAGCAGAAATAAATAAATAAGAAGATCTTTGTAAAATCTCAAAATACACAATTATTTAAAAAGTACATCAAGATTACATTCATTTGCAGCACCATCTTGTGATACAGACTGGTATTACATCAAAGACCAGCTCTAATTCATCTTCAGTAGATATCACTTCAACACAATACATTTGAGATGTGTTTGTTTTTTCACATGCTCCAGTGTTTGGTGTATGGTAATGTGTAGTGTGAAGCCTAAAATAACCAGGCCAAAGCCAATCAAGTAAATAACACGGTGCTATGTGAATGGACTGAGTGCAAAGACTGAGACTTAAATGCTGCCAGTTTCATTGATTAGCTCTGCCAACAAGGAGCCTGCCAGACAACACAGAGGGACAAACAAAGGAAAACATCTGCCAGTGAACTCCAACACTTCAAGTGCCCATAAAAACAGGAAAGCAGCTAAATAAGTATCAGAATAGTAAAATGTACCCTTTTTTCACTGATTTGAACTTCCTCATTTCATTACCTGAGTATTCTACCTAAACTTTACTACAAGTACAAGCAGACATAGAGGTAGCTAAAAAGAAAAAAAATTACAAAATCACTCCACATGTGCCAAAAGACTTCCCTCTGCACCTCCCAGTGGACGAAGAGGTTAACAGTTGGTGTGATCATTTAGTGTAACACATCATCTTCTTCTTCTTCTCTCCCAGCTGCCATTCGCCCTCATTCCCATCCTCACGTTTACCAGTTTGCCATCTCTCATGAACGAGTTTGCCAATGGACTGTAAGTAAATCAAATCAAACCTGCTTGTTTTTATTATAACCCTGTTCTTTAAACAAAGCAAAATACAAATCATATTATAAATGCGTATATATATTTAAATATATATTTAAATGCAAAGTGATGACACTGAAAAATTGTGGGGTTTTTGTTTGTTTGTTTTTTTTAAATAAAAGCTTCTTTTGAATTTGATACCAGCAACACCCTTAAATGGGAGCAACAAAAGACTGGAAAAAATGAGTAAAAAAACGTGACGCATCATCTGAGAGCAAATGCAGTTAATTAGTAACATAAGTATAAAATTACACAGAGAGTACCCCAGAGAGGAGGACTTTAGAAGCAAAAATGAGAAGGGGTTCAACACTGTGAGAGATTACAAGGGCAATTTGTTTAATAATTTGGAAATAATTTTCTTCAACATCAAATTGAAAAGAAATAGAGGAATTCATCATCTCAGAGAAATCTCTGTATACAAGGCAAAAGTTTAAAAGAGCTGCGATGCTGCAGTTAAAATCTCTGCATGGGCTCAGGAACACTTGGGAAACCCTCAGTGGTGCATCCACAAATATAAAGTTAAATATCCACCATGCAGACAGATCTAAACGCCATCAAGAAACGCCTGTTCAGGGCTCATTTAAGAGGCACTGTGGCCAAGTGGAGAGCCTGACCATCCTATGTCAAAGTTGGTATCTGTGCATGGATAATTTGCATATCTTTAAAGGCACCATCAGTGCTTAATGATGTGCGTGGGTTTTGGAGCAACATAAGCTGCCCTGCAGACTTTAGCAAGTCTTTGCCAAACCATGTTCTGCACGGTTCCACACATGCCAAGCACGAGGACATAACAAATATAACAAAGGCAACGGACCGGTAACTCATGGCAACGGACAGTTAACCCATAACAACGCATGTAAACGCATGGCAACGGACAGTTAACCCATAACAACGCATGTAAACGCATGGCAACGGACAGTTAACGCATGGCAACGGTCAGGTAACCCATGGCAACGGACCGGTTACCATGGCAACAGACCGGTTACCATGGCAACGGACCGGTAACCCATGGCAACGGACCGGTTACCATGGCAACGGACCGGTAACCCATGGCAACGGACAGTTAACCCATAACAACGCATGTAAACGCATGGCAACGGACAGTTAACCCATAACAACGCATGTAAACGCATGGCAATGGACAGTTAACCCATAACAACGCATGTAAACGCATGGCAACGGACAGATAACCCATGGCAACGGACAGTTAACCCATAACAACGCATGTTAACGCATGGCAACGGACAGATAACCCATGGCAACGGACAGTTAACCCATAACAACGCATGTAAACCCATGGCAACGGACAGTTAACGCATGGCAACGGACAGTTAACCCATGGCAACGGACAGTTAACCCATAACAATGCATGTAAACGCATGGCAACGGACAGTTAACATGGCAACGGACAGTTAACATGGCAACGGACAGTTAACCCATGGCAACGGTCAGGTAACCCATGGCAACGGACCGGTTACCATGGCAACGGACCGGTAACCCATGGCAACGGACCGGTTACCATGGCAACGGACCGGTAACCCATGGCAACGGACAGTTAACCCATAACAACGCATGTAAACGCATGGCAACGGACAGTTAACCCATAACAACGCATGTAAACGCATGGCAACGGACAGATAACCCATGGCAACGGACAGATAACCCATGGCAACGGACAGTTAACCCATAACAACGCATGTTAACGCATGGCAACGGACAGATAACCCATGGCAACGGACAGTTAACCCATAACAACGCATGTAAACCCATGGCAACGGACAGTTAACCCATGGCAACGGACAGTTAACCCATGGCAACGGACAGTTAACCCATAACAACGCATGTAAACCCATGGCAACGGACAGTTAACGCATGGCAACGGACAGTTAACCCATGGCAACGGACAGTTAACCCATAACAATGCATGTAAACGCATGGCAACGGACAGTTAACGCATGGCAACGGACAGTTAACCCATGGCAACGGTCAGGTAACCCATGGCAACGGACCGGTTACCATGGCAACGGACCGGTTACCATGGCAACGGACCGGTAACCCATGGCAACGGACCGGTTACCATGGCAACGGACCGGTAACCCATGGCAACGGACAGTTAACCCATAACAACGCATGTAAACGCATGGCAACGGACAGTTAACCCATAACAACTCATGTAAACGCATGGCAACGGACAGTTAACCCATAACAACGCATGTAAACGCATGGCAACGGACAGATAACCCATGGCAACGGACAGTTAACCCATAACAACGCATGTTAACGCATGGCAACGGACAGATAACCCATGGCAACGGACAGTTAACCCATAACAACGCATGTAAACCCATGGCAACGGACAGTTAACGCATGGCAACGGACAGTTAACCCATGGCAACGGACAGTTAACCCATAACAATGCATGTAAACGCATGGCAACGGACAGTTAACGCATGGCAACGGACAGTTAACCCATGGCAACGGTCAGGTAACCCATGGCAACGGACCGGTTACCATGGCAACGGACCGGTTACCATGGCAACGGACAGTTAACCCATAACAACGCATGTAAACGCATGGCAACGGACAGTTAACCCATAACAACGCATGTAAACCCATGGCAACGGACAGTTAACCCATGGCAACGGACAGTTAACCCATGGCAACGGACAGTTAACCCATAACAACGCATGTAAACCCATGGCAACGGACAGTTAACGCATGGCAACGGACAGTTAACCCATGGCAACGGACAGTTAACCCATAACAATGCATGTAAACGCATGGCAACGGACAGTTAACGCATGGCAACGGACAGTTAACCCATGGCAACGGACAGTTAACGCATGGCAACGGACAGTTAACCCATGGCAACGGACAGTTAACCCATGGCAACGGTCAGGTAACCCATGGCAACGGACCGGTTACCATGGCAACGGACCGGTAACCCATGGCAACGGACCGGTTACCATGGCAACGGACCGGTAACCCATGGCAACGGACAGTTAACCCATAACAACGCATGTAAACGCATGGCAACGGACAGTTAACCCATAACAACTCATGTAAACGCATGGCAACGGACAGTTAACCCATAACAACTCATGTAAACGCATGGCAACGGACAGTTAACCCATAACAACGCATGTAAACGCATGGCAACGGACAGTTAACCCATAACAACGCATGTAAACGCATGGCAACGGACAGATAACCCATGGCAACGGACAGTTAACCCATAACAACGCATGTTAACGCATGGCAACGGACAGATAACCCATGGCAACGGACAGTTAACGCATGGCAACGGACAGTTAACCCATGGCAACGGACAGTTAACCCATAACAATGCATGTAAACGCATGGCAACGGACAGTTAACGAATGGCAACGGACAGTTAACCCATGGCAACGGTCAGGTAACCCATGGCAACGGACCGGTTACCATGGCAACGGACCGGTAACCCATGGCAACGGACCGGTTACCATGGCAACGGACCGGTAACCCATGGCAACGGACCGGTTACCATGGCAACGGACCGGTAACCCATGGCAACGGACAGTTAACCCATAACAACACATGTAAACGCATGGCAACGGACAGTTAACGCATGGCAACGGTCAGGTAACCCATGGCAACGGACCGGTTACCATGGCAACAGACCGGTTACCATGGCAACGGACCGGTTACCATGGCAACGGACCGGTAACCCATGGCAACGGACGGTTACCATGGCAACGGACCGGTTACCATGGCAACGGACCGGTAACCCATGGCAACGGACCGGTTACCATGGCAACGGACCGGTAAACGCATGGCAACGGACAGTTAACGCATGGCAACGGTCAGGTAACCCATGGCAACGGACCGGTTACCATGGCAACAGACCGGTTACCATGGCAACGGACCGGTAACCCATGGCAACGGACGGTTACCATGGCAACGGACCGGTAACCCATGGCAACGGACAGTTAACCCATAACAACACATGTAAACGCATGGCAACGGACAGTTAACGCATGGCAACGGTCAGGTAACCCATGGCAACGGACCGGTTACTATGGCAACAGACCGGTTACCATGGCAACGGACCGGTAACCCATGGCAACGGACCGGTTACCATGGCAACGGACCGGTAACCCATGGCAACGGACGGTTACCATGGCAACGGACCGGTAACCCATGGCAACGGACAGTTAACCCATAACAACGCATGTAAACGCATGGCAACGGACAGTTAACCCATAACAACGCATGTAAACGCATGGCAACGGACAGTTAACCCATAACAACGCATGTAAACGCATGGCAACGGACAGTTAACGCATGGCAACGGACAGTTAACCCATGGCAACGGACCGGTAACCCATGGCAACGGACCGGTTACCATGGCCACGGACCGGTTACCATGGCAACGGACCGGTTACCCATGGCAACGGACAGTTAACCCATAACAACGCATGTAAACGCATGGCAACGGACAGTTAACGCATGGCAACGGACAGTTAACCCATGGCAACGGACAGGTAACCCATGGCAACGGACCGGTTACCATGGCAACGGACCGGTTACCATGGCAATGGACCGGTTACCATGGCAACGGACCGGTTACCCATGGCAACGGACAGTTAACCCATAACAACGCATGTAAACGCATGGCAACGGACAGTTAACCCATAACAACGCATGTAAACGCATGGCAACGGACAGTTAACCCATAACAACGCATGTAAACGCATGGCAACGGACAGATAACCCATGGCAACGAACAGTTAACCCATAACAACGCATGTGAACGCATGGCAATGGACAGTTTTGATTGATTGATTGATTGGTAATTTATTTCAACATGTGAACAATATACAAGTACATTTAGAAAAGAAATGAGAGAAAAAATATATATACTATACAAATTACATACAAAAAAACATTCTGATTAATTTACATGTTGAAAGGGAGTGGGAAGAAGTATACACTTATTTAATCCCACCCCTGTCCCATAAATTATCAGTGAATATTTAGTCAGCTTCCTTACTGATATAATTTGTAATAAAAATAGTGAACAGATTTCTGATATACTATATACTATAATATCACATCATGAATTTTTTGTTTGTTTGTTTTTAAATAGAGACATTCACTTAATTTAAATATTTTCCTTTTCTTTATAGATCGAGAAGATCATATTTTTATAACTCTTTTTGAACAGTTTTATGTTTGGACATTGCTTTAATTCCATATTCAGTTTCTTCCATAGTTTCACTCCTTGAACAGAAACACAAAAGCCTTTTCTTGTAGTACAAAGGAAGTGCTGAGCAGCTGAAATTTTATACCAGGCACGAATCTGAAAATATTTTGCTTTCAAATATAAAGCAGAAAGTCTCCTTAGTTTCCAAACTGAGATGAAACAAGAGTAAAACCTTACCATTGTCCCGACCTTTTTTTTTCCCCCCCCCAACTGGGGCATCGGTTTTTCAAAAATCCATAACATCTATTATTTTCATCAGCTGATGTGTTGTTTATGTGCCTTTTTAGCGCTAACACATCATCTGAACTTTTATTGGAGCGTGCCTCCCTTTAAACTTCACCCGTTCTTATCTTTCTGCAGAGTATTTAAGATAGGAGGCGGAGTGGTGATCTTGATCGTGTGTGCCATCAACATGTACTTCGTCGTAGTCTACGTGAGCATGCTGGGCAGCGTGTGGCTGTACGTGCTGTCGGCTTTCCTGTCCATAGCATACCTGGTGTTTGTTGGATACTTGGTAGGTAACAGCAGGTTGTATGGGAGCTGTCCTTGGCAGGGTTTAACTTTGTTTTACTGAGTGAACATTAACTTCTTGGGCATTTAATAGTCAAAGCGTGTTTTCACAAATCTTCAGAGAATTATCTCTGAGCTCCCAACTTAGCCTAAAATTATTAAAAAGGAATTCCAGCTTCAGAGTGATTTTGGAGCAACTCTGAACAAAAAAGGGACCAAAACTTTTACGTCAGTGAGGAGGTGTGGTTGTGGGTTTAATGGACCTTTTACTTTTTACATGCCAGAGCCCATCGATGACACGCATATAAAGGCACAATGCAATTTCTGCAGTTAAGCATTGTTATTACAGTGGCATGTTTAAATTGAGTTCAATTGGTTAACTAACCAGCCAATCAAAATGTTGATCATCAGCGAGATACATGAGAATTGCTCTTTGGGTCCATCTTTCACTTTTTTCCATCAGCAACTGTACAAAATATAGGAAAAGAAACACTCAAAGGCAGCTACGATAGCCTTTAATTAGTAATGTCCTCTTGTATAAATGAACACTATGAATCAATCACCACATCTTAACCCTGTAACACTGTGTCGTATTTTTAATTTTTGTGTCAATAAATTGCACAAAAATGCCAGATATTGTCCTCTTGCATACACGGTGGGGATAGCAGCACAGAACAGAGCAAGATCAATGACAACAGATTTGAGGTTGTTTAAGTCAGGAAAGTCAAATCAAAGAATTGGAGTGGAGGTGTGTTGTAAAGTGATGTGCCGATACAGGCCAGAGCTACAGCATGACCAGGTGGATGCAAGGATTTCAGCTGACGAGATTTGGAGTTTGGGGCAGAAATACCACAAATTTACTGCTTCTAGCCTCGTGGCCGTCAGTGTTTGCTGTTTTTTTTAACACGAAAAATTATTTTAAGATGTTAGTTATCATACTAAGCTTTTTAGACCATTAAAAAGTGATTGTCTGACTAAGTTGTCGGTGTGTATCGCTCTTGTATGTTTGGGTAATTTTGCTCCTTTTGCATTGCATTCTCTAATTTAAAGTTATGCAGCCACTTTGAGAAGTATTCAGGTCCCTTCACTTTATTAACACTTCTTTTGTTTCGAGTTTTAAAGCCTATAATAAACAAAATAAAAATATTTTATTTTTTTAAATGTTAGAAAGTCTCCGCTCCACTGAGCAGTACATAAACAGAACTGTTTAGCCAGGACTTTGCAGAAGCAGCTGCAGCTTTAAATCTCTTTGCGAGAGTGTCTGCAGGATTTGGACACCTGGATTTGGGCAGTTTTCTTTCCAGCAGATCCTCTTGAACTTTTCAAGGCTGGATGGGAAAGCATCTCTGGACTGCCGTCTTCATCTCCGCAGATGTTCTGTGAGGTTTAAATCTGGTCTTTGGCTAGTCCACTCAAGGACAGTCTTAGACATGTCCTGAAGGCTCTCCGGCGGGTCTGAATGCTTTCTCAAGTGATGCATAACTTGAACAAATTCATTCTGTAAACCTTTTTTTTTTTTTTTTTTTGGCCTGTGTGTGTGTGCTTTTTTTCTTTCTTTTTTTTATTCTGTCTTTTTTTGTGCTGCAGGTGTGGTTATGTCTGATCGCTCTGGGGGTGTCCTGGCTCGATCCGAGCACCAGGAGAGGGAACGACACGACCATCCTGATCCAGCGGCAGCCTGAGTTTGACTCATGACATTCGGGTCAAAGGTGCATCTGTGGACAACCTGACTGACTGTGTTTAGCTCCAGATGAAGTCTTATTTAGTCCCAAGTTATTTATACGAGATGTTTGTTGACTTTCAGATGAACTTTGACGTTTGGTTGGTGCTGTACAGATTTTTTTTTTTTAGTAATGAAGAAACAAATTTATTTGTCACTGTAACTTTATTAAAAGGTAACATGCTGATTGTGAAAAGCTTAGGTGAATTTTAAAGATTGACAGGTTTACAGACGTCTGATGTTTATAATCATTTTTTGAAGGACTTAATATGACAGAAAACATGTCAGGACTTTTTTAAGAAACCAAACAGACTGAATCCCTGTGAAGAAGATTTACAAATGATACCCAGGCTTTTAAAATCAGTGGTTTCATGTTCAGGAGGGAGTTTTAAAGTTTTAAAGACAAATTCATGTCTTCAAAAATGCCTTTCAACAACAAGGCAGTGACGTGCTGGATTTCAGCAGACATATTTTATTTTTACAGCTCACTATCACACATTTGCTCAAGAAGCTTCAGAATCTCAGCAGCATACGGAATCTTCTGACATGCAGCAGAGATAAGGAGAAACTTCCCCAAATGCAGGAAGTCGCTAAAGAAAAAAAGAGGTCAGGAAGAGCCGCTGAGGAAGGATCCAGGATGTTATGCTCAGAAAAGCAACAGTGCAGACTTCCAATGTGAACAACTGAGATGACAAAATTAGACCTTAAACGTCTGAAGAAACTGAATTTATCGGAGAGGTGTTAAGACGTGATGAAAAAAAGAAATATAAAAATAAATGAAGTAACAAAATCAGCTAAAATTGCACTAATATAATTAAACAGGAGAATAACGTGTAAGTTATTAATAAACAGACTCAATTTTTGTTCTTAAACGGCGCTAGAAGTGTGCAAAAACAAAGTTTTCTGGAAGTTCACTTACAAACGCTAAAGACCGCTTCAATCCAAGAAATACAGTAAACAAACATTTTTTGGTTTGGTTACATTTTTTGTATTTTGAGCTAATTGAATTCAAACTGCAGTTTCTCTTTCAGCCACAGGGAGGTGTTGCAGGCTTCAGGAGAGACTTCTCATTTACAGTAAACATTTCACTACCACAGCTTACAGCATAACACATTAAAGGACATGCAGGCTTACATCATGCCCATGTGCAGTCACCAAAAGCAGCGTTACTGTGTGAGACTAAATGACTGCTGAGCGCTGAGACTCGCTGCTGCTGCTGCTGCACATGCCTGTGGTGGTATGTCAGAAGAGTTGCAACTTATTGTGCAACTGAGAGCCAAACACTGCTTGTTTCACTGTTTGAATTCCAGTGCTGAAGTGCTTCGGCTTTGCGAGCTGAGCTGAGGCGGATGAACAGGTTTTTCTTTGCATTGTGGCGGGGAACTTTTTTTTTTTTCCTTCTCTCTCTCTCTCTCTCTCCCTGTCATGGAGGCAGACTTATGTAAGAGGGGAGAGTCTTCCCACCGCCCCTCTCTGTTTTTGTTTTTCTCAATGAGCCAATGTCTCCCTGCCTAGGCCTCACAGCCTGTCCAGTAGGCCCCTTTCCTGGAAACATAGCCTAGCAGAGGCCACTCAGGGGCAGGCCTGTGAGGTGGGAGGGTGGGGTGGGGGGGCTCTTCCAGCAAATCACATGATTTGACCCTACAGTCATAGCTCTACATGAGGCTCAGATGCTGCAAGAACATTTCAGCAGCCAGTTTGTCATCAGCATGATTGGATGCGGCTTTAATGCATGGCAGAGTGCATGAGGCTGTAAGTAGACTCCGTGCATCCCCAGGTGTGACATTTTTGAAGTAGAAACACAACATCTAAAGGACAGTGTGTGTGTGTGTGTGTGTGTGTGTGTGTGTGTGTGTGTGTGTGTGTGTGTGTGTTCTTTAAAGTCAGTTATGTCATTTATTTTTATGTTGTTGGCCTTAATGCCAAAATAAACTTGATGAACAGTTTTGCAGAGATTAAAAAAATATATTTTAGTATTTGATTATGCTCACCATGATATTTAAAAATGTAATATTGATAGAGTGTCAATAATGCACATGTGATAATAATTGTTTTTTTGTGTGCCATTTCCACAGCGATGGTTACAGACTCTCCTTTTGTAGTCTTTGCACTTATTTTAAGTTGAAGTTATTTGCCATAGATTAACATTGTAGCTATTTTTCTCTCTGTATATATTGCAATAATATTGATTCAGTCTGACAATAATTGTTAATTGAAAATCCATTATTGTGACAGCCCTACTTGATGGAAATTCAGTGATGTGTTTCATCCAATCTAAAGCTGATGCATCGAGCTTCTTTATTGTGTGTTTGTCTTTTATATTTCCAGTTACGTTGCTGTTAGAGCAGTGGTTCTCATTCTCAAAGTGGGGTCTGGGTTCGTAGCCATGAAGCAGTCTTTGCCTTCCCAGTAGATACATCTCTGGTGTTAACCCCAAATCATTCAGTTTTAATGCTGAAAACCTGCATTTAAAAATGATCAAACTTACACAAAACTTCACAGTTTCATCAATTTATCTCGACTGTTTTGGCCAATATTAGAACACAGTTGATGTTACTAAAATAATCATTTGCTTTGAATTAGTTAATTGACCTTCATTATATAATAAAGAACACAAAGATGTGAACATTTACACCATCCAAACAAATATCTTGTGCCCTTTACTCCCACTCATTTCAAATATGAGCCAGCAGAAGCTCTGATATGTTGTGACACATTATGCCACGTGTCTGACGTAGAAAGGCTAAAAATAATTCCCACGTAGTAATTTAAATACTAGCAGGATTAAAAGGTGGTTCTGGGAAATGTTTCCAAGAACCCCCTGGTCCCCGGCCCCCAAAAGGTTGAGAACCAGTGTGTTAGAGGTTAAAAAGTCAATGATTGATTTTTTTGTTTTTGGACAAATCTTTTGATTACCCTCGTTATGGTAGAAAGCACCGTAGTGTTTTTATCACTGTGGCTCACCAGAACTCACTGTTTTAATGAGTTTCAATTATTAAAATCATTAACTGTGTTATTGAATTGTAAACAAAAAGCTCCACACGGGGGGGGGGGGGTAGAAAATGCAATAAACACTAACATGGCTTCACATGTTGACTTTAAAAAATGTACGGGTGCACTTATTGCTCTTAAGTGGTTGCGCTTTGGTCCCGTTAGAGCACTGGAAGATTGGTGGAGGGTTACGCCTGCAGCACCCCCTCAACCCTTAGCCCTTTTAACAGCTGCTGACCCCGCTGCTCTTTTGCTGTCTTGGAGAGGAATACCAGAAGATGAGGGCAGCAGAACGCAGGCACTGATAATGAATTTCAAGTTGATTTAGTAAACAGTGGCATCAGCTTTAAACCACATGACATTTTCCAGCTGTGCGGCCCGTACTTGTTTTGTATATATTTTTACACCGAGCTGTCAGTGCTGCCTTAAAATGTCCCACACCAGGAATGCAAACAGCGGGGCCATTCTTGTTTATGTCTTGCATTGTGGCCGCTGTGGGCACTGGCTGAGCTCGCGGTATAATGGGCCCACATGTGTTTGGAATGGACCGTCTCAGCTGTGTAGTTATTCCTTTTATTAACAAGCTGCTTCTCCGTTTCTTCCTACAGGTTTACGGTCTGTGCCGCTTTCAGTGTGCTTTACATGTGTGTTTCGTGTGGTTAAATATAGCAGATATGTGCTGTTGCTTAATTTCACACCATATTTGCTTACTGTATGCTGCAGGGGAGAGGATCACTTTGATTTACTCAGAGGTCTTTGAGCTTTCAGAGGATGAGGAGGAGGCACTCTGCAGAACCTCCACGCTGTAAATATAAATATCTGGGGACCCGATGGTTGACCACATTGCCTAACATCATGTCAAACCCACTTCTGTTTATTTGAGCAAGGTCAAACAAATGTGTTTTAGTTCCAGCTGCTCAGAAAATCGCTATACTCGGTGTAGTGAAAATGATTATATAACACACAGGATTTGTCTGCAGTTCAATGCAACTTATTCAAATGAAAAACAACTACAACCACAACTGTTTGTGATTTTTCCCCCTCCCTCCCGGATGAATAAGTGGATGTAAAGACAGATAGCTTTATTAAATGCCACGCTGCACGACTCTATTTCTATATGATGCAACCATCCTGCAATGTTTATGAGCAGCAGCCTCATGCTAAAGTACAGTAACTGCAGCACAGTCTGAGTGCGTTATTGCGCAAATGTTCAGTGATTGCCATAACACAGTGGCTCCCAGGGCTGGAGCCGCACCCCCCCCCCCCCCCCCCCCTCCACCCAAGCAGTTTTAGGCAAAAAAACAAGTTTCATTTTAGTAGGAAGTGAAATGAAAGAGAAAAATGAAAGGAGCTTGGGTCATTGGTTTCACTCTGCCCTCTCTTACCTCCGTACATGAAGCTCTCCCATGTACTCCCGCATGGGGTTATATCTCTACCAGCAAAGCCTTTCACGTCTCCATGAAGGAAAAGGTGAAAAGCTCTTCCTGTCACATGGATTAAAGGTGATTATTTCAACTTTTAAATGAATCTTGTACAATTGTAAAATACTTTGTTTTTGAAAAGAGACACTTGAATCTTCTTACAGCCAGGGTTCTTTAAAAACTCTTATGTGCTCACGTTTTACTACTGCTACAAACACAGATTCCCTGTGTATTTGTTTAGTGTTTATCACTTTTATGTCCTTCAGTGAGCCCGGTGCTGAGCTCTTCCTACTCTTTTTCTTCTAATCAGAGGTTATGACATTGGAAAAACCAGGAATTTAGGGAGGTAAAGTAAAAGTTAAGCCAGAGGAAAATGCAAATTAGAGGCAGAAATCCAAGTATTAAAAACACTAAAAATAATGATAAAGCAGTATTTGCGGAGGTGCTGGTGGGTGTGTTTATTATTCTGGGCTATAATTTAAAAAAATGGTAGCTGGTCATCTGGTTTAGAGGAATCATTATCTTTTAAAATTCATGGTAAGAGACTGATGAGAAGCCTGGAAGTTAAGTTAGCTCATGCTCGTTTCTCAGGCGGCAACCTATCTTTTGGCAGCAGATTGAAGGTTGTGCACCAGTCCCTGACTCTGCAGATGCCAGCACTCTTAAACCCTTTGATGTCACCCATCATTGTACCTTCTACAAGAACCATTCAAATAGAAAAATACTTTTTTTTCTCCCCCATTTACAAAGCCATTCTTGTATATATTATGACTTTTAAGGTTTTAAAGTTTAGGTTAGAGTGCACAGCAATGCATTACCTTAGATATCTCTCTTGTGACTGTTATTATTAAGCGGTCTTGGGTGAGACAAGTATGTCATTGTATGTTTAAGCTCATGTTCTGTGATGTTTTATAAAAATGAATGCTCCTGCTTTTCCTTTTGTGTCACCTTGTTCTTGATTTTTTTTTATTATAATTATTTTAAATCTTACATATATGTGTGTTTGAATGTAGAAATACATTTCTGCATATATTCACAGCCTTATCTTGACAGACTGCTAGTATCAGAACTGTGCAAAGCCACTTTTAAACACTGATCTGTTTTTTTATTATATATATATACATAACTTTTATTCTGCATTTCTGTAATGTACATTTTATCTCTGTGTCCTTTTCTTGGTTGTATTTCTATCCCTGAGAGATGCCAAACAACATTTCAGAGTACCTGAGCATAGTTACACTATAGATGATTTATATTTTATGTAATTTACATTGATTTGCCCCTGACTAAATAAAGGTTTCTATAATTACTTGGACATGATCACAATTTCAGCCACCTCTGATTTAGTTTTAATTAGAATAATGCACGTGAACAAACAACAAAATAAATAAATAGCGTCCCTAGTGTTTAGTTTAATAATGAGTGTATTTTTTTATTCCTCGTACACTCGCATGTTTCTTGATTAAGTTGTGTTCATCAGCATTCGTTTATTTATTTGTTAATAATTCACAAACAACGTGATCTCATTTGTTGTACGAGCAGCGCTGGAATGTGTTCGTTGCGGCGCGTGCTGGCCGGGGAGGAATGCCTTGACCACGCCTCCCCTCCTCCCTGGTGTCCAATCAGGGCGCGGGTACCGTTTCAAGGCGCCCGCGGAGTCCCAACCGTAGAAAAACAAAACCTGGGATAACAACAAAACTCTCGTTTTACACCCAACTACGAACCAGAATTCGTTTTTCCGCGCTAGATCTTCCGTACGCGATCGATCCTCGCTGTTTTCCGTCGCTCCTAGTGGCCTCTCGGGCGATGTTGTTTATCTGTAGTAACGGGGGGCTTGAAACCGCCCTCCCTTGCCCCATTTCCTCGGTTGTTTTCCTTCTCTCGCCTGGATTCTCCATGTTGTTGCTGCAAAAGTGAGGACTCTCAAAAGAGAGGGGGGCTTCTCTGCGATATTACCAGCAATACAATCGGCACATCCGAGAAGACGGGCCGCACGGAGTCTCAAATAGCGTCCGAAGAACATATCCAAGTGCCTTGCCCCCTCCCCAGGCGGACCCTCCGAGGGAAGAAGAAGAAGAAGAGGCGGCGGACGGGAGAATAATAAAGAAAGCCAGGAACAAGATAAATCCTACTCCCATCGAGGATCGTAACTGAGGCGGATGACAAGTTAACTCGGCGAATAATAACGTCAGCTTGTCAATAAAACCCAATGAGGGATGCCCATCAGTACTCGGGGACAGGATTTGAGGATTTTGAGGGCTCCGTGATTGTCAGATGGAAAGTTCTGTTATCACCCAAGTGCAAAAAGAAGACGTCCAAGTGTCACCGAAAACAGGTGAGATTGGGTGTTGTTTACATCCCAAATATTCCCAGTACTCTCTTTTATGTGTACTGTTTTCTTATAAGTGATTAGTGCGGTAAGAAATCGCGTAGTGCGCCCTTTTATTTGACAGTTGCGCGCTGCGGACGCGCGGTAAGAGAGGCGTATTACCCTTTTTTGACATCCACCACCGAGCAGAGTGTAATCTTTACATCTTATCGCTGGAAAACACAAAGAGACCGTGCCGAAAGCTATCTTAATGTGTTTATTCTGTTTTGCCACAAACCTGTTGTTTTCCTCCACCAATCGACTGCTGTTGAATTTGGAAATAAAACCGTGAATATGAATAAATCCCTGTGTTTGTTTTTGTATCGGGGGCCAGATCACCGTGTAGTTCAATCTCCGTCACTATAGCTGAATTAATGCATCGGACGTAGGCTCAGGTACAAGTTCACAGTCTCCATTACGCACCGAGCTTAGTAGCTATTGTTGATCCAGTTTTTGCCTCTCTTTTTCTTTGGCAGTGTGTGTGCTCTTGTTGTGCAAACCCATCTTTCTGGTGTATTTTTTTTTACCCCCCCCCCCCAAGTTGTTCTCGGTGTCGTTGCCATGCCCAGCTTTTCCAAAATAAAAAACGAGCTGCTGTATTTATATCTATCGGGTTCCAGCTCGTTTGGCAACATCCCATATCCTTCTACTACTACCACCAACACCAGGTCGAGAGAACACGGGGAGCCCTGCCTGACTGTCACCACAGGCAGCACTTACAGCTCGGTGTTTTTCAGTCTTCACAAACTACTCTTCGTGTTTTTGTTAATTGACCATGGTGGTCACATATCCGTGCGCCGTCGCTGGCTTCACGAAATAATGCTGCGCTGCTCTTTTTTTATTTATTTATTTTTATTTTTATCGTTTCATTTGACAAAACAGCCCGAGTGGGATTTGTATTACACCATGCTGTATATTACAGGCCAAGAGAGCTTTAAGGGCTGCTGATTATACAGCAGGATTGTATAGAAATACCCGGTGCCGCGGTATTGACAGCGGAATGCACAAACACACCCCTCTGCACACGCCCGTTGTAGCGCCGTTTCAAAGATTTCGTTGTTTGCACACTTTGCTTGCGCTTGAAAGAGGCTTTGCTCGTTGATTCAGCCTCTTGGTTGTAGTTATTACAGGTCTGTGGTGCTCCAGGTCATGTGTTGGTTTTACAAAATAATTCTTCAGCATTATTCTTATTATTAATGTCATTTTGCATTGCGTGTTTTGTGAGATTAAGGGATGTTTTGGATTTTGGATCCGTGTGTGTGTGTGTGCGCCATTCATAAAGCTCTAAAAGATTAATCTCCTTCTTCTCATCTCTCCATCCTTTTACATGCAGAGGAGATCTAATGTATGCTGTTATGTCACACATGGCCAATAATGTCTTCCTGTGGAAATCAATAGGCTGATTTGCATGGCAAGATGCACATTCGTGGGCTATAAATAATGGAGGTTGTAGTTTTTCCCAGTGAAAATGCTGTGTGCAGAATTACCAAATCAAGATCCAGTGTCCTTTGTCTCCTAAACATGGAGTTGTGTAACATGCTTGTTGTTGTCTGCATTATGTCTTCAGAGTGTAGAAGTAATAAATGTATAAATCTCTGAGTATGCAGTTGTTTGTCACTCTTTTCCACACTTCCTCTTTCTAGCAGGGACTAGAGAGTGTTTATGAACTATTTTGATGGGTAAAAATTCTGCAAGTCCTCACATGAAATGCACTAGAGGGGAATCACAGGGATGTTTTTCCTCCCTTTTCTTACACTGGCGGTGGCACAAGTCTTTTTTGAGGCTGGGACGCTGGTGGTCACAGTGGCTGATCAAAGACCTGCACAGAGCACTGAGGTGTGACTGCCTGTCCGACTCGCTGGCTGCCTGACTGCCCGACCAGCTGCCTGTCTGGCTGTTCTGGCTCGCTTCAGGCAGCCCCGAAAGGTCCCCGAGTTTAAAATGGTTGGAATGTTTTCTGTCTGTCGAAAGGTACTGCTGAAAAGTGTGGGTTTTCCCGCCCTCTGTGATTATATAACATGTACCAGCCATTTCCAGCAGCAGCAGCAGCAACAGCAGCAGCAGCAGAGGCATTAAAAACAGATTTCATGTGGAGGCTGTGCCATCCCTGTGGACAGATGGATGGTACCTTCAGGAATTAGAGAAACTCAATCTGTGTGTCACAAGCAGCTCCTGCCTAATTATCTTTTATGGATGAAGAGGAAAAAACAAACAAGAAAACATTTCAATGTGTTTGCATCAAGATTTCATTTTGGTATAAGAAAAAAGATTAGATAACATGTATCTGACCCAAGTTGTGGGCTGTAATTCAGGCCTCCACTCACCATGTTTCCCATGTTGACGACACACAGTTTCAGTGTCCGACATTACTTTTTTTTACCAGTAGAGATGAAAATTTTACTAGCCCAACCCCAAAAACGCAAAATTAGTTATTGCTAGTTTTTAATCTAAATTTGCAAAATAATTAATAAATAAAACTTTAAAATAAATGTTTTGTTAGCAAAGGGCACTCCTCTCTTTAAACACACTCACAGGGAGGCTTTTTGTCATCTTTTAAGTTTACAAGAAATCTTTGCAAACGAACAGGCAGCCTTCATTTTATCTTCCTCTGGATGTAGTTGTGCCATCGCTGCGTAAAACACATCAAGTTAAAACTATCTTTGTGGACATTTTAATGTAAAAACACCAACTGGAAGAAAAAAAGTCCTCCTCGTGAGGGTTCATTTTAGCCAATTTGTTTCACAGGTGAACTCAATTTGTGGAAATGCAGTAGCTGGCCAATCAGCTTGCTCCACATACCTTTTTATTGGTCCACAAACATTGGGAGCACTGGTTCTGTTGAGTGCTGCTGTTTCCTCATGAAGCGTGTTTGTGTCTCTGCTCCCGGCAGGCCAGGTGAGCCGGTCTGCCCTGAAACAGCCGCGGAGTTGCAACATCTTCAAAGCGCTTTTCTGTTGCCTCCAAGCTCAGGATGGCCCCAAATCACCAGCACTGCCGCCGCCGCCACCACCGCCATCACCCTCCCAGCAGGGATTGCTGGAGTCACAGGAAAATGGGATGGTTGTCAAGGTAACAGTATTCGCATTTCAGAGATATTTCCGCACAGCTGAAATCAATTTGAAGACCTCAGCTTCAGCCCCTGCCTTTACTTTTGTTTATTTAAGATCTTACTTCCTTGTTGCACACACCCACACACAGACACACACACACACTGCTTGCCATAAAAGAGGTGTGTGAATAGTTTAGCCATCTGTACGGATAAACTTAACACGCTGTTGTAAAACTGCACTTATTGTTGTCGTCTTTTTACAACTAAAACCACCGCTGCACCTGCTCTAAACGTCTTGAAAGCTAACCGCAACTGTCTGTGGATATGGAATCACTTTGATGTTCTCGCTTTATCCCCCCCCACCCCCCGAAGGAAGATAAGAAATGAGAGAGTGACTATCAGTCCTTTAGGCAGGCAGAGAATCGGTGTATTGTGTTCCTCATAATTGCTGAGGTGGAGGGGAAAAAAATAAAATAAAGCTCAGAGCGCTTGCTGGCCACGCTGGTGAGCACTGTCAGCTTGATTAGGGCTTCACCACCATGTTAGGGGTATTTTAATGAGATGCCATGTTTGTTCATGTTGAGGAGTGTCCTCC
Source organism: Aulonocara stuartgranti (assembly GCF_965226115.1). Classification (NCBI taxonomy): domain Eukaryota; kingdom Metazoa; phylum Chordata; class Actinopteri; order Cichliformes; family Cichlidae; genus Aulonocara; species Aulonocara stuartgranti. Next base: position 30,606,464 of record NC_138956.1, read on the forward strand.
AGCATCAGGAGCAAACAGCAAGCAGCATCTGTAGGACCCTGGTTATTGTCTGCCAGGCTCCTACTGATATGAAACCAAATTAAACATTTGGCACCGCTAGCTTTGTTTCATTTGGTTTCTTGTGTTTAGTTGAACAAAATTGTTCTAGCAGTCTCCCAGCACCCCCTCCCCAGCATAGTCTTTCCTCGATCTTAATTTGCCATCCGTAATAAGCCATTTCTGTTATGTAATAAAATTAATAATTAATTTCACTTTGCCTCTTCTCATAAAGAGGCTGGAATGAAACAAAACTAAGAGTGTGTGTGTGGGGGGGGGGCTGGCTATCTGAAACTGAGTTTGAATCAAGATTATCGTTTTCCCCTGCAGGTGAATTCCTGTTGAGTTTGACAAGATGCATTGGAGAAATACTGCAAAAAAGACACATGCTAATCATAAAGCTATACCACACAGAGGCTGTTACAGTAAATCCTTAAACTTCCACACATGCATGCTTAACAAAAACCAGTATAATCGAATTTCCCCAGAGGTAAAAATCCAGACCAAGCTTTCAGGTTTTCCATATAACTCAATGCCCTGTTGGCTACTTTGTGTTTCTCAAGTGTAATGATGAATATGACAGTCTACATGCATTTCTTTAGCTATCTGAACCAAACCTGCTGCCTGAGGTGACGGCCCAGGACCAAGGGAAGCTATGTGTGGTCATAGACCTGGATGAGACCCTGGTGCACAGCTCATTCAAGGTACCGCTAACACCGGCCCAACATTATTTCAGCATGTTTACCCATGTCAGTTGGTGATTTGATGTTTCAGCTTTTCCTTCCTGCAGAAATGACAGTTGTATTTGGGTAACATTGATTAAACGACCGCCTGTCTATTGGGCGTGTTTCTGCTGCGATTCTTTGTTTCTCTTAGAAAAGTCGTCGCATGTGTTTGAGGAACATCAAAGCAAGTCATATTCTATTTGTGTAGCCTATGTGCTGTGATTTATGGCAGCGATGAAGAGCCTGGTTCTTGCTGTTCAGCTGTTATGTAATGCCATGTGAATGTACACAGCGTGGCTTATGTGAATGAGCATGCCAACCATCTCCCTCTGTGTTCTCCCTCCAGCCTATTAGTAATGCAGACTTCATCGTGCCTGTGGAGATAGAGGGGACCACACACCAGGTAAACTACTCTGTATGAGTGCCTTTCCTGTAAGGGGGTGGGGGGGGTGTATGTATGTTGTGTTTGCAGTGGTTGCTGAGCTGAAAAGGGATGGGTCAGTTAAGTTTTTTTTTTTTTAAGATGGTTAAACAGAGCCCTCTAGTGGCCAGAATTTGAACAAGACTGCACAAGTCAAAGTGGATGCATCAGCAGGAAAATGAGTCATTTCAGCTAAAATGTCATTAATAATTGATACAGTGCCTCTGCAAGGAAGATTTTGAAATAAATACACAAGTATAGCATTGTGTTGATCTTTGGGGCACAAGGTCTTAAAGTTGGACGTGTGGAAATATTAACTAAGAAATGTGATTCGAGCGACCCCTGTGTGATGGTAAGGAATCCTGTGGGCCTCTGCCTGGTTCAAGTAATCCAGGATAGGCTGGTTAACACTGCACGGCCTATTCTTGATTACTTGTTTCAGGAACTGGCCATTAGCAGCTGACGGATGGAAATGAATCGTGCAGATGAACAAAAACATGGAAATCCCTATTAAACCTTCACGCTTTACAGACTAGTTGATCTTGCAACTGCATTGATAATGGACATGGCACAAAATCTTTCAGAAGTGAGAGATGCACTTTTTTGTTTAATTTAAATTGTATGTTGTGTACTTTTATTTCCACTTGAACACTTACAAGATCCCAAAGCAAGCTGCCAGTTTAAGAAGTTATTGCTGCACTGATCTTACCAATTATCTGTAGTGTCTGGAAGACTAATAACTACCTTCTCTTTAAAGTGTTCTCCATGTATTGGATATCTTTAGGATTGGCATATTTCTCTTTATCTTGTGCTAAGTCTGCATTTGTTTCAGCTTCCTGTCTTGATAGTGTATTTTTTTTTTTTTTTTTTTTTTTTTTTTTAAAGGTGACAGCTTCCTTATCCTGTTTCCCAGTTAGTTTTAAAAACTTGTGTGAAATCAAGCTGAGGCATAATTATTTTTACAAGACTTAACATATTCTAAGCTCTACTTTACAAAAAAAGCCTTGTCCTAGACCTCTTGAGCACTAAAATTTTTTATTTTTTTTTTAAATATACTTTAAGCTTCATTGGCAGTATTTGGTTAAATGACAATCATGTTTGAGCTGTTCACCAACCTCTTGCTTCCCTTTCAGGTGTATGTGCTGAAGAGGCCGTATGTGGACGAGTTCCTGCAGAGAATGGGCGAATTGTTTGAATGTGTGCTGTTTACAGCCAGTCTCGCTAAGGTACTTCACATCAGATATTGACAGTGATCCTGAAATTAGATGCTGGAATAAAACATGAAGATCTTTGTTTAGCTGATGTCTGATCTATCAGATCTGCTTTCTCTCACCTTTTTAGTTCCCTCTCTTACTCTAACGTGCTGGTAGACACCTTAGTGAACACCCACACCTCCATGCTTAAAGGAATAGATGGGTGTCAGTTTATACACAACTCATCTTAAAGTCTTAGTGCCAGCTGTGTCCCAGCTTAATATTCTGTAGCAGCTTGGGACAGCTTAGCCCAGCCTTGTACATCCCTGCTCTTCCCTCACCTGCTACCCAATCCTCCCACCAGTACGCAGACCCGGTGACAGACCTGCTGGACCAGGGAGGAGTATTCCGGACCCGGTTGTTTCGGGAATCTTGTGTATTCCACCAGGGCTGCTATGTCAAGGATTTAAGCCGCCTAGGCAGAGACCTCCACAAAACCCTCATCCTGGACAACTCTCCTGCCTCTTACATATTCCACCCAAATAATGCTGTGAGTTTGGACCAGTCTCTGCAAATCTGGTGCACACTGCCTTTCATAAAGGACTTAGTTGGTTGTATGTGTCAAATTTAGCTGTCTGAGAACTTGAACCACAGAAGTGAATTTGCTGTATTTGATCAATCAAGCCAGGAACATAACCAAATTATGAATCTGTCTGTACTAGGAAAAGGTTTTCCTGACCAATATGATGTAAAACCGCCAAACTAAACACTTGTCTTTAGATCTCTTTTTCCTGAAACAAAAGGTAAAAATTACTTTAGTTATCATAGGTTGCTGTTAAGGGTTGAATTGGCTTTGTGTTTACTTGGTGCACGCTTAGCTAGGGTAGATGCACCTTATATAATCGAGTGTTTCTTTGCCCCAGATTCCGGTGGTGTCGTGGTTTGACGACGTGGATGATGCTGAGCTGCTAAACCTTCTTCCTGTGTTTGAAGATCTTAGCCAAGCTGATAACGTTTACACCCGGCTGGACCAGCTTCGTGGACAATAGCTTTCAACAGACCTGCTCGACTCCAACGGGAGCAGCAGCGCTAAAGTTGACTAAAATAGCCACATGTATTCAGAACATAGACATACGTTTCCAGACTGTTCTCTTTGCCTGCGCACAAAATCCTTCTGTTTAGAAAACTGCATTGGTATGAGGTCAAGGAAATTCTAAGCCTGGGGAAAGATTGTTGGCTCAATTGAAAGTGTATGTCACAAAGTGAGGCCTCTCCTCTGATCCACAGTGCTGACAATAATCACAAATCACTACTTTTAAGCACCACGACAGAGCTGCAAACAACAAAAAAAACACCAACCAAAGCACTCCCATCACAATCACTCCAGTTGGTATGAATTTTAAAGGGGTTCTTTTGCCAAAGCAGAAGCCTGCCTGTCCTGACTTGACTTTTGGACATTGTTTTTTCTTAATTGTGCCTTGTATGGAACAACAAAAACACCTTTTCTAATAAACGATTTTATACCTTTCATTTTAATAGGCTGTTTTATAAGGAAATCTATTTTTAAACGGTCAGCGCGGTTCCTCTATGCAACCCAGTTCTGTGATCACATGGACAGTACCTCTTGCGTCGCCAGTCAAGTAGACATTACTGTAGCCTTATTTAACTATAAATGGGTGTCAAAACAAGTGTATTTAGTCATTTGTATCATGAAAGTGGTTTCTACATAACATGCAATATAAATCCTAAGTGATCAAATTGACATTTGATACTATTGGTTATAAAGTTGGATAAATGGGGTGAAATCTCGTTTTTGGTCCTTTCAAAAACAGACACTGGAATTTTTTTTTTTAATTGTTTTTCATAGGACACATTTATTTCTAAATGCCACAGTTTTAAGTCATAGCTTAATATTTCATTTGTTACTATATTCTTCTATTGCTCAATGGCAAACAACTTGCACTTTTATATTGACAGTGCTGTAAGTAAAAGCTGTGCCTTTTGAAATTAGGACAGAATGGTGTTTTGCCTGAACAGAGATTTGTAGGCATACGCACTGATGTGTCATGCTGAGCGTGAGAAAACACTGTCAGGAGCAAGTTTAATGCCAGGGGCTGCGGTACTTGCAGTGCAACACTTGAAAATATCAAATTTGATATATTTGGGTTTTTTTTTTTTTTAAACATGTCTTTTTCTATATTTATTGGCCAAAAACTTGTGTCCAGTACTTCATAATGCTCAACCCTGTGTATTGTAATCCGTTTGCCTGTTTTGAGGCTGGCCTTGTGTTTAACTGTTTTATCTGTGCCTAAATCATGCACGTTTTGCTGTCAGAATTAACTATACAAAACCTTACAGTCAAATCAGCGATCGGATGTAAAGAGGAGATTCAATCATTCAAGCAAACATACATTTGAAATCCAGTACCACAGAGATTTTGAGAGGTTACGTTTTTTTGGGGGGGTTGAATGGGTTTTTTTTTTTTTCTATGATGTTTTATGTCTGCATGTCAACTAGTGAAACATGACAATGAGAATATTGAAACCAGTTGTGATGACCAAAAGTATTTGTTTAAAGTCACAATTTGTCTTTGTATGAGAATAAATCCAGAACTTAATTTTTCTCTACCTGGTCTGACCAAAACTCTAAAAGACCTGCTACCAATTTTTATTTTCAAATAGGTTTTATTTTCAAATAAAAATTGGTTCTATTTTACTACCTTTGCGTATGTGTGTTTTATGCCATGTTACAAAGAAAATCACTGTAGTGTATTAAATATCTTTAAATATTTGATTAAGTTTTTACATCTAATGAAAGAAAAATTACATGTTTGTACAGTATATAGTACTTTCATGACCAACTTTACTAAGGTGCTGTTTTTAGGGAAACATTTGGGAACCAAATTACTTTTTGTCTTTTTTTTAACTTCATTTCAGAGCAGAGAATAATTTGTTTACTCGTTTAGAGTTCTAAAAAACTACCATCGTACAATTCGTACTTAAAAAGAAATAACATAATAAAGATGATACAGGCTTTTGTGGACTATTTAATTTAGGATTTTTCTTAAATGGATAAAGCGAAAGAAAGAATTTAAAGCTTAATTGGGAACTAATTTACACGTCGAAACATTTCATTGACCAAAATTAATGTTTAGTGGAAGCTACCTCAAGTATTAAATTTAATAAATATTTAAGATGTAACCATAAAGAAACACATTTTTTGCACATTTTTCTTTTCTTTTGCAGAGCTTAACAACTAAGTAACTTATACAATACAAAGTGCTATATTTTTGTCATTATAAACTATTATTGCATAGGCTACTTTTGGCATAATGACTAAAACATAAGTGAAAATATTTCACATGTTGCATGCAGTTGCACCATTCGTCATGACTGATATCTCGGTCATATCATCGAACGTATATTTACACTCTTATATCCTCCTTATTTCGGTTTGATTAGAAACCGTTGAGACGGTTAAGTGGTTTCTTTACAGCGTTTATTTTGTGATCAAACAAACGTTGTTTTTACAGCACTAAAGACGCTTTGCTGATGATATCAGTTACATTTTGTGTCGGCCATTTTAGGTGCACCGGTGACATTCTTCGATGACAAACCAGGCAGTGCAGCATAATATAAATGTTATTCGAAAGTGAAGAGAAAATAACTTGTAACGTTTAATGTTTTTGAAAAAAAGAATTCATAATTACAAACAGCTAGTTGGCTCATTAAATCGCATTAGATAGCCGGTGATATGTCGTACTTTCGACCTCGCTGCGCGTGACTGGACTACAATCTTCTGGGCGTTTCCATGGTGACATCAGCAGGCTGACACGTACGGTTTTGTTTTAGAAAAAAACTTAACTGTAAAGCAGAGAAAAGGAAACAGCTCGTAACAGAGAGGTAAGTAATATGCAGGTACAAATGCAACCGTTTTGTGCTTATCGTTTTGTCGTGTTAACTGGGGCTGAAAATAACCGAAGAAAGAAGGGAGACGTCGAACTGTGTCGTTAGCTCGCCAGGCTTCTTGTTATTTGATGGGTACTGGCTAGCAGCGTTAGCTATTAATACATTCCCAGGCGTCTGCTTTTTGGCTGTCTGGTGCTCAGCTATCGTGTCGAATGGCTTATTCTCGTATTTCTGTAAGAATAAGTAGTTCAAGCAGTCACCATGCTTCCCGAATCGGAGGCATGGCGACTACTAAACAGGTTGTTAGCATGTTTGTGTGCTAGTTATGGCATAAAGCTTGACATTTAAAGCTAACCTGTTGTGTAACTTCATCAAAGTAGACTACGCACTTCTAATCTTCTGTGTGAATTTCCTTAATAATGAAAGTAAGAATCACATTATTTTCATAGCTTAGACTCCCAGTTGCTAAATTAAAGGTTTAGATTTGCTGGAAAATAAAGAGTATGGGGTTCGTAGAAAGGCCCTTGTCATTGTTCTAATGTTACTATTCATGTTATAGTGATAACGAAATCGCCCTATGTATGAAATTTTAGTGTGAGACGCTTGTATAGCTGTTGAAATTGCTGCAATGTAAAGGTACATACCTCACTCTGAGTTGCTCAGTCACTTTCATTAAAACTTTGAGTTGTTTCTCTACAACTTTAGACACCGACAACAGCTTCACGATACACAGCTCTTTTCAAAAAGCAAATTACTTTTGTGAAACTGAAATAATTATGCTTTTGCACCAGTGCATTACATGCAAGCAACCAGATATTAAGTTTTAAACTCAATAAGTTGGCAATATTTAAAAATGCTAATTTGTTGGTTCAAAAAGTTAGGGTAAGCTTAATTTAAGAATGTTGTGCTGTGCTATCTTATACTGATTGTGCATTGCTAAAGAGAGAGAAAACACACGAACTTAAGGGTATGAGAATGTAAACATAAAGCAATATTCTGAGGTGCTTTTTAATTTTAAAGGATCTTCACAAAACCTTAGTTTAGCAAATTAAACTTATAACTACTAAAACTACTAGAAGAAAATATAAATATGGATATCTGAAGTATTTTTTTTTTTTAAGAAAAGTAAGAGAAATTGTACACAACACATATCTCTCACTTTGTTTTGAGACTGATCAGGTTTTTGTCATGTGTCCTATACACTGCACAGTTTGACAGATTTAACATTTTTAAATGTAATTTTACTTGATAGGTGTGATGCACTTTAACACAGTTCCTACACAGAGCATGAAACTGATGTGCTGCAGTTTAGCTATCTCAGCTTTTTTAGCATATCTGTGCCCCATACACCACAGTTACAGTTAGACTGATTGCACCATTCATGTAGGTTACTGCAAAATAACATTTACAGTAGCCTGTAAATGCAGTAAGAGTACATCAAGTGAAACTTGGGAAATGCATGACATAAGGAAAGGATGGATAAAATGCATTAAAATCTGAGACCAAAATGTACTTTATCCAATAAACTGATCATAATTATGAATAAAAAATGTAACACAGTATCACAACTGAAATAATAATGGATAAATACCCATGTGAGTCACATTATTTAGAAATATTAAAATTATGTAGTCATTTAAACAAGAGTGCACAATTGTTGGCATTCTTGTGCTTTTACGATGTAGTAGTAGTTTTGTGTATGAAGGCCCAAGAAGATTACATTCAAGTTTTTAATTAAAAGAAGAACAAAGTGTGGTATTCTGCGCATAAAAATACCTTTAAAACTGATCTTAGTACATGCATTCTTAATCTCCTCAAAAACAAAAGTGCACCTACACAATTGAGCTAAATCTCCCAATCCTTACAGGTTTCGGAATAACACATTGCATGCTGTGTTGCCTTGTTGTAGGCAGCGAGAAAAGTACTGGGGTGCTGTGTCTGAGTGTGAAGAAGTAAGTTGTGTTATAAAATTAGAAACTGAGTGTAAAGAGGAGAAGGGTTTGGCACACTTGGTGAATATTTTGGCTGCAAGTGTTAGTGGCATCAGTAATCACCGTTACTATTTAAACATTCAGAGAAAACTGCAAAGATATACCCAGTTTCTTTCCACTAATCATTAACAAATGGTTGCACTTGTACTACCTGCTCCAGGCTTACAGTCATCATGATAGAGGAGTTTTTACTCTTACTGTTTTAAGTGGAGCAGAAGTTTAATTTACGTTCATATCTGTTAAGAGAAGACAGCGTTTCATCAGAAGTCTCATCAGATCTCAGTCCCTGATTTCACCATGAACGTGTTTGACCGCAGCATCAACATTGATGCCCTCTTCAAGTTCTCCCAAATGTACGTAAACAATTTATGTGGTAATGAAACGGTCGTCATGGTCTGCTTTTTAACTTGCCCTTTCATCACTCATGCCTCGTTCATGTATTATCCCTCTTCCTGCAGATCTCATTCCACCCAGGTGCACTTGAAGAATGTGTACTCAAGCTTGGCAGTTTGTATGTTTGTGGCCGCTGCCGGCTCCTATGTCCATGTCGTCACACGCCTCTTTCAGGTAAGCATAACGAGATGCCGCTTGGCCTAGCTGTACATGTACCTGTAGATGGTCTCCTACAGGAAAGTTTGTTTTATCCTCCTATGCTAATATAATTAACATAAATTGTACCTATCTAGGATCTGAAACTATCAATCTCAGATATTCAGTATATCACTATGCAATATCTTTTACATGTCAGATTAATAAAAAATATATTTGGTTACAGCTAAATAGAAGGGTACTCTGTCTTTATGTAAAACAAAGGAAAAAAAGTAGTCCTAGTACTGACAGCACTTTTATTTTCTAAATATTTTATTTTATAAATGTTGCCTTATAAAGGTCTGCAGCACTTCATTATATGGATGCTGATCTCCACAGTGACCCTAAATCAAACACAGTCACACAGCTAAGGTGGGAAGTTAGTCCAACAAAGACCAGCTAAACTTTCATTACTGATATTTATTTATTTCATGTGATTATTATTATTATTATTATTATTATTATTATTATTATTGATGACAAGCTCAAAATTTGTTGCACAAATTTCTCTGGGGATGTTCTGCTGTTCTTCGGGCACATTTTAAGCTCTTTTTTTTGTCCTCTGTTTCTCTTTAAAACACCCCAAAGGTGTTTGCTACTGGATTTGAGTGAGGTAACATGTGTCCATTCTGCTACAGTCTACTTCCTCTGTTAGTTGTCTGCAGCCAGGCAGGCAAGTTGTCACCCAGTATTTTTGGTATTCCTAACAGGCATACCTGTAACCATCCATAAATCCAGACTTTTCCAATACTCCTCAGGCTTCTTTTTATATTCATTGCATTTTTTAAATTCTTGGATGTCATCTAAAGCAGCGGTCACCAACCTTTTTTTGCGCCATGGACCGGTTTATGTCCGACAACATTTTCACGGACCGGCCTTTAAGGTGTTGTGGATAAATACAGCAAAATAAAACCAGTATCGGTACAAAAAGATGGGTTGGGGACCGCTGATCTGAAGAGAATAACATTATGCAGTCACTTTCATGCTCTGTCATAGAAAGTGTTTTTCTCCCTCTGATAATCCTCCTGCCAAGCCTGAAGCACAAGGGTCAGATTGTGCAAGCACTCGGTCAGTGACATTGTGGTAGTAGGAAAGACTAGTGGCCTATTCTGTACTTTGTGATTACTGCTTCAGCTATGTTCTGACTGATTTCTAGTTGTTAACAGAACTTCATGTGTCCCCTTTTCCTCTTTTATGAAGAGCTTGCAATCAAGTTTCAATTCCTCAAAGTTCTTTCACATGTGGAGCTGTGATGCAGACAGCCCATGTGTCCAAACCTAGAAAGCTCTGGAACAACCTATTTCATAATCATATTTATTCATTAAGGCTGATTGAGCCCATGATTTTCAGTGAGTTGTGTTTCAATAATCAACATTTTCTAACTTGTGTGAAGTAATCATAGGTGTAGCCTATTTTGAAGCCTGTATTTCCAGTGTAGTGTGTCTCTCCCTTCACCCTGGATCATCGAGTGGTGTTGGATGACTTTGCGTGATGAGTCTTTCCTTCATCAAAAACAAGCGGCTCATGATAGGTACTGATGTTGGCGTAACAGAAAGTTACAAATATTTATGTTCTGGCATCAAACTGGTTTAAATGCAGTGAAGATGTTTCAATAGTCCATCAGAGAGGAAATTCAGTTCCCTCAACTGAGTAAGTAATTCTTTTTATAGAACTATAAAAGAAGTATTTGGAAGTATATAAATCTGTATTTTAGTTTTTGCATTACTGCTTGGTTCACAAACCTAAATCTGTCAAAACAATCATCAGTCAGTAAAAAAGAAAAATAGGCGTGGCAGTCTCATGAAAATGAGTAAGATCTCAGGTACGACTCAGGCCATGTTTGTCATTTATAACAGGCACGTCTTCACGTCTTGTACCCACGCTCACACAGGAAGCGGCTTCAAGCAGCCACAGGCAAAATAACCACTGACAATGCAAAGTAGCCAGGTCCCAGGTGAGGTGAGGAATTGAAGCCACTGCTATTAAGAGCACATGATTGCAGTGATTTCCCCCCCATTTCCATTCCCTTATTTTGTGAATTCGTGTTGCAAAACAAATTTCCGCAAGGAAAGTAAATGTGACCAAAAGGCCTGCGTTTGCATTGTTTTTGGCAGACCTGAGGGAAAGTTATGGAAATCCAGCCTGCTCAGATACTATGGAGCCCAAAAAGCCAGCTGATTGGGTGGTTTGAGCAGGAAAGAGGAGGCACAGTTCAACACAAAGAGGATGTTTGGGGGGGGGGGGGGACATCAGACATAAAGTAAATAAGTGGGCCAATTTAAAAAGACAAACAGTGGCTGCAGTGGACAGTTTTCATTGTTTAAACACTTGGTTTCACTTCGCGAAAAAGTTCTTTCGCTATTATGTCTTCTGTCCACAGCATGACCAAGAATAGCCCACATTACTGGTTGTTCCACATATTTTTATGCCCTCCAAGTCACAGTACACAACTACAATATGTACAACTAACATACCAGACATGTTGAGCATGACATCTTTGTTTTTGATTATTCATTTAACTTTACAAGTAACTTCCCAAGTTTTGATGCAGTTTCAACCAGTCTGTCATTTAACTGATTATTGCACAGAGATGTACTCACTTGTGTTGTGTAGTGTTTTTACTGGACAGAATAACACCAAATACTGACAGCTTTTCTTCAGCAAGTCTGCTGCTGAGGTGGCTTGTTTGAGATGTAGTTTTCTACTAATACGATTTTGTTCTGCTCTTTCTTTGTTTTGATTTGGTTTGTTTTTTGTTTTTTTTCCATTACATTTGAAATTCAGGTAGTTTCCAGAGTAAGTTTGACAGTTTCGGTTTTGTTTTTAATGTTCGAAAAGTTTTACTTTCGATTGTGTTTGTCAAGGGGAAGATTTTATAGCTTCAGAATGAATAAAACAGGACAAACAGATCACATTTTAAAAGTCTCAATAGGTAGACAAGGCTTCTCAAAGTGACAAATACTAAGACTAAAGAAATTTCCTTTATATTTGTTTTATTAAGTCAGTAAGAACATAATAGTCTTTGTTTGTTTTTTATCAGGTTTTTATTCCAGTTCAGTTACCTAAAATACTTCTTAAAGCTTGATTTAACTATAATAACCTTGATCCTGACCTTATTCTCACGGTAGCAGATTATGGTTGTTTACACCATCATGTGCTGCTGTAGATGATGGTGTAAACAACAGGTGGTATTTACTGTCTAACAGATTTTTTTTCTCCCCTTAAGGTTTAAATACTGTGAGAAACCTTGGTTGTATTTGTTTTTTGTTGTTGTGGGGTTTTTTGTTTTTTTTTCCTCTTTGTGAAGTATAGAAGGTCATCGATGGTCATTTACAGTGAGCATTATCACCACTAAGCCACTCAGCACATACTTTGAAGCTTAGTCACCTCTATCCCATGTTTGATGTGATAACAACAACAGCTTTTAGAAGAAAATGGGGGGGGGAGTCTCACCATTCATCAGCCATCTTAGATTAAGTCTGAGCAGGGCTTTTAAGCCACTATTTAAGTTAATTGGGACAGCCGATTTTAAAAGTTATTACTGGGAGTCAAAAGTCAAATCTAAATTAAAAGAGGTAAGTGTCTCTGTAGTTATTTGGTAGCAAGACTTGGACGTAAAGACTGAAAGACGTAGGTGACAAATTGGAAGGAGCACAGACATTTAAAACCACTGGCAATAAAGAAGTCCAGACGCTTTTCTTTGCAAGCTCCTTTGACTACGATGACCTGGATGACTGAGAACCTTCACAGACACTGGCAATAACCATGAAAGAAAATCATGCACACATGAAGAGACACCATAGAGCAAATGGCCATAACAGAAGCATTTATTGCGCATCACAACTCTGCAGGTGCATTTCAGATAATGCTCGTACAATGGGTCAAAATACATGTCTGTAATTTGAATCTGAATTTTTATATAAGTAGTTTATTAACACCTTGTAGCTTTTTTAAAAATAATGTATTGTCTTGGCCACAGTACTGGTACCTGTGTTTACCCTGTACCCCTGTTTTTTAGGGTGGTGTGCTGTCTGTGCTTGGATCCCTGGGGTTGATGTTCTGGCTTGCCATGACCCCCCACAACCCTGAGACAGAGAAGAAGAGACTGGCTATCCTCGCAGGATTTGCCTTCCTCACAGGTAAGTTCACAATGTGTTACTGTTTGTGTGCTCAGAGGTGAATGGTCTGTAATTATGCAAAAGCCTAACACAGTGTTTACTCACCAGGTGTTGGCCTTGGACCCACACTGGACTTTGTCATCTCTGTCAATCCGAGGTAAGTGACAGATTAAACTTTGTCTGCTAACAGCTCAGTGAGTGAAAGTTAGTCACATAAATCTGAACCTCTTTATGCAGCTCTAAGCAAACCAAAGAGTCAATAAAGAACATATTATTTATTTGTCCTGGTATTCTTCTCCTCAGTATCATTGTGACTGCCTTCATGGGAACCTCTGTGATTTTCATCTGCTTCACTCTCAGCGCCCTCTACGCCAAACGCAGGACCTACCTGTTCCTTGGAGGTAATTGTGCTATCTGCCACCCATAACTAAGACAGTTTACATCAGTTTTTGTCCATAAGACAGATTATAATTATTGTAAACTCAGGGTTCACGCTGTAGTTTGTGGATCCAAAAACAGATTAAAAAAAAGACCCCTCTGTATGTTTCATTTAGTCACAAATTAATTCACAAGTTTAAGTATTCGAGTTAAAAACAGCCCAGTGAAAGATTTTTGTTTTTTAATATTCACAAATATACTTGAGAAATAATAAAAAAAGCAAAACCAAAGCACAAAAAATACAACTATCATTTTAGGTGGTTTTATTTAATTTTTTTTATATTTAGTCATCTGATATTAGAAAGTTTAAACAAATACTAGATGATATAAAATCCACAAACTCTATACCTGGTAGCTACTGAATGAGTTCAGGCAGAAACGGTGCTTATATATTCCTGGCATACCTTCTTCTCATTACTGCTAAATACCCTCTAAAAATTGTATTTATTTATCTATTTATTTATTTTTAAATCAGCCAATTAAATACAAATGAAACCCCTCAAATGATATTCGCTGCCCTGATCTGGAAAAACCTTTGTACAAGATCTCCAGTTTACTCTCCCCCCCCCATCCTCCACCCCCCTAAGAACACCATTTGCATTATTTTAAAATACACCAAATTGTTAAAGTGACAAAACTGACGGACTGAGCAGTCAGGGAAATAAAAGCAATCAACCCAGCCTAAATCTATTACAGTTTTAGGCTATGTCTACACTAGCCCAGATAAATTTGAAAATGTTGTATACGTCTGAAAACGCTCCGCGTCCACACTATTGTTTTAATTTGTTTTCACAGAGTTGTTCATCCACATTGAAACGGCCAAAAATGCTTACGTTAGAGTACTGCGCAAGTACTGCCCTATTTCTGTCTGCCGTTTATTTACTTTCCGGCTCTTTGAAACATCGTGGCAAAATGTTAAGGAAAAGCACCGAGTTTTTAAAATGGACTAACAATGAGGTGTTGTTGCTGCGAGTAACACAAAGGTGCAAAGTTGCAAAAGCGAGTGAGAATTAAAGAATTTGAAGAAAAGCTATGTGGAGCATGTGCAAACTGATATTAATCTTTAATGCGGCTGTCACAATTGAGAGCAAACAAAACAACTGCTGTGTAATGCCCTCCGCTATCTTAGTTTAATTGGTCACATGACTGCATCACATGACTAAAATGTGTCATCGTTTTCGAAAAGGCTCCGGGTTTGCTGTCAACACTGTGACGTGAAAACGGCGTTTTCAAAACGCTCCGTTTTCCTTGACCCAAAACACCGTCTCAGTGTGGACGGGAGGCCAAAACGGAGAGAAAAAGATGTGTTTTCAAGCTAAAACGTATTAGTGTGGACATGGCTTTAATCTCAGTTCAGTTTTGGCAGCAGTGAACTTTCCCTAAGAGCACAAATTCACTCACTCGTCAGTGCAGCTGAAACCAAAGTGAGTAAAAGTGCAATAAGAAAGTCTGTCTGGAGCTGATAAAACTTACAGGTTCACTTACAGCATAGGTGTCAAACTCTGGCCCGCGGGCCAAATTTGGCCCGCAGCCTAAGTACATTTGGCCCGCGAAGCCATACCAAATTACTATTAGAGCTGGCCTACTGGTATTATACAGTTAATATATATTGTTTAGTATTAAGCTTTGCTTGTTCCATATTCAGTTTTTCAGCAAAACTTGTTTGAGTCCATAAGAAAAGATTCATTCTTATATCTAGAGGAAGATTTTTTTTTTTTCAATAAATATTAGCGTTAGCCCGCGACTTTGTTCCAGTTTTGAATTTTGGCCCACTGTGTATTTGAGTTTGACACCCCTGACTTACAGAAATCTTGTAGGTGTGTTTGTCTCTAGATTTCTCACCTGGGCCAGTTTCAGCTTTCCATTCTTTTCAAACTGTTGGAGCGTTTACCTCTATAATCCAGAAATCTCTGAGCTCCAGTACATCTGTATTGTTAGCAGTAAAAACTAACATGATTGTACAACAGTGACAACAGTGAGCATAAGCTAGGTTTTAGACAGGCTTTACACCCAAAACACCCTAATCTGGGCTTAAAACTCTACCAGATGAGGCAGTCGCCCCCTCGCCTGATTTTTGTTTTTGTTCAATTTGCTTTTTCTTTTAAATTATATCTGAAGCTCAACAGAATCGTAAAAGGGTCCGTATAAGTTTAGGAACTGTGTGATGTTTAAGTTACTTAATCATATTAAATAACCAAATAAATAAATTAATAATAAATACAATTTTTCAAAATTTTCTTATATATTCATAAACCCCTGACATTAGCGGTAGCATTATCCAGGAAAAGTGATGCCCAGCTAACCACTTTGTCTCCTCAGGCACACTCATGTCCGGCCTTTCCCTCCTGTTCCTGATGTCTCTGATGAACATGTTCTTTGGATCTATGGTTCTGTTTAAGGTAAGTGAACCAAACAGGGCCATCCACCCTCTGCTAGAAGTTTGATCAGCTGTAAGTGAAAATGTGCCGTTTAACATCGTCATCTTCTCTGACAGGCACACATGTACCTGGGGCTGCTCATCATGTGCGGCTTTGTCCTGTTTGACACTCAGCTCATCATCGAGAAAGCAGAAAACGGGGACAAGGACTACGTCTGGTGAGGAAATGTGCTCACTGCTAGCAAAGTTCCCATGAGCCCTTTATCTGCTGGCCTACATTTCCCTATAACCAAATGCTGTGCAAATGCATCATCCCACAGTGAGCCATACAACTGAGCATCAGTTCTCAAAAAAAGTAATTTGATGCACCACATTGTATTATCAGACGAGCTGGCAGCTCGTTCTACTTGATGATGTTCTTCAGTCGGTCTGACTGTATCTCAACTGACTGATTTCTGTAGCAGAGAGGGAGATTCTCAGTTAGTAGACAACAGTATATTTGACGATGACCCCGAGGCCACGACCAGTTCTGATAAAAGACAGCATAACTCTTATTTGGGTAACTGGTGTGTTGAACAGTCTGTTATATTTAGTGACAAGAGTTGTGCCTGTGGCGGCTGATTAACTGTGACCACAGCCCTCTCTGAGAGGGTGGAGTTTGTTTTTTGGCTGTGCTGACGGAGCTGTTTTGAAGAAACGTCATTTGAGGTACTCCATCTTCAGGACTTTAAGCTGGGCTGTTGGATTGTTGATGGATCAGATGTGTAATGTGAAGAGCTGAGCCGGAAGGCAAAGCTTTGGCTTTATTGATCCATCTTGGTAAATCACCTGGCTCACATTTAGACCAGTTCGACTCATTGCAAAGACTTTGGGTGTAATCATGCTGCTGAAAATGCTGCTTTGTGTTCGCTTTGCATTCACTTTCCAAAAGATTGATGGAGTTTCCTCAGCTTGATAATGGCGATAATGTCCCCCCCAACTGTTTTCCTGCAGTTCATCAGAGCGATTTCTTTTCCAACCAAGAAACCGCCATATCATGTTATGAGGCCACAATCGATCTACTCAGTGCTGAAGATTGATTGATCGGTCTGGGCCTAGAAAAGCTGCATACTGTATGAAAACGCCCAATATGTTTTTACAGTTCAAAAACCACCTCTGAATATCTGTTTTTATTTTTCAGGCACTGTGTGGACTTGTTTCTTGATTTCATCACCATCTTCAGGAAACTGATGGTCATCCTTGCCATGAACGATAAGGTACTGATATTATATGACTGCAAAATACTGTCTTTGAACATTTCCAGGAATGTCTAGTGATGGCTTGTTGTAATAACAAAAGTTGTTTGTGTACATTTTAACAGTTAAAAATACGTAAGGGAGTTTCCCTGACGGTCTAGTCTATTACTCTAAAGCTATAAAGAACTACAAAAGCACTTTAGTTGTTTTGGCTCAGTCCCAAATATACCATCTTGCTGCTGTACAAAGTCATTAGAGCAACAAATGTGTAGTCTTCACTGATGTAAATGGTCTCCATCTTGACTAAAATCATCACTGCTCAGCTGGTTTCACAAACTTATTTGTAAGACCATTTTTGTGAGCTGTTACTACAAAACTTAAACATAAACTGACTTCAAGCTGAAATCCAGTGAAGTATAAAAAGGCTTATTGTTTTTTGGCCTTTTCATGCTTAACAGTAACAGAAATATAAAATATGTTTCATATTTATTTTAAAAAAAATGCTGATGTTCTAAAAGCCAGTTCACTAAAGTCACACAAAGAGCACATTTTCTTATTTGGCCCTCATGAATTTGAGCTATGCAAATATTTGTGGTTTCATTTGCTGAGGTTTTGAGATATCTGAGAAAGCACCACAGTACAATGACAGGAAATTTTATTAGTGGTCCACAAAAACAGTGAAAACTGAAACTTAGCATTGTGGATTTTCACAAACAGGGTCACAGAGATCTAAACATTCGTAGTGTTAACGTCTTAATTTCAGGAAAAGTTTGTTTTAAAGCTTTTTTTTTTTTTTTAGTATTCTTAATTTTAACTTCAGACAGAAGGTACTTGGTACTTTTAATTTTAGTTAACTACACCTTGGACAGTTTTCATTTCACTTTATACTCCAGACACCTGTCTAATAAACTCGCATGCACTCATGAAGAAAATCATGTAATGAAGAAATAAATGCCATACTTGTAGCTGTAACTGTAATTTAAAACTGGGACGTCTGATTGTATCTGAGTGATGACGATACTCGGAGACGGGTAACTAAAAATATTCGGGATCTTCCGTGTGATCAGCGCGGCTCAATATCCTGAGGCTGAAGTGAGACACTCTGTTTCATAATACATAACTACAGCACTCACAACAGCAGCTCGATCAAACTAACTGTCCGTGTTTGTGTTTTTGTTTTCAGGACAAGAAGAAGGAGAAGAAGTAAAGAGTCTTTGAGTAGCAGGAAAAAAAAACAATCAGAAAAGGCACAATTTGCAACGCACTTGGTGCTTTTCACTTTGTCTTCATTTTGAAATTTAACTCCTATGTGGTCTTACATTGTTGAAAATTCTTTGATTTATCATATACTTTTTTTCTAAACTTACAAGGGTTGAATGTAAGTTTATGGTATGGTATGCTCGTCCCATCCTGGCTGTGAATGAATACTTTAACGCTGCAGTGATAACGCTTGGCCTGTAGAGGGGAGCGTTGCCCTATGATTGCTCCCAGAAGCTGAGCGGCACCTAATGAGGATTTTTTCATATTTACTTGTTCTTTAGTGCCATAAATTAACATGATAGGCTCCTTTTTATAGTGGGTCACGTGAGCTTCTGAAACTGATAATTGTAATATTTTATGTAATTTCATTATTTATAGTTTTCCTTGGATCTCTTAAGTGAAATGTTGCCACATATGGTCCCATGGTTTTTGACAGCAGCTCCTCCTTTTCAGAAATTTTCCTCTGATTTGTTTTGCTCCCACGTTTTTTGGTTTTGGGTAAGAGTGAAGAGTGCTAACACTGATTAAAACCCCAGAAGCCTGTCAGACTTGTTATGATCTACACTGAACTCATTCAGAGGGACTCTCAGCTACTTGCTGGTTTGGATTTTGGATTTTGGCCTCATTGAGGAGGAAGAATTGCTGCCATCTGTCCTTTTCTCTTTCATTTTGTTCCTTCAACTTGGATTGACGGGCGAATGATTCAGACCGCTCCCCTTGTAAATCTGTTGTCTAGACAATAGTTTGCCAGATGATGATGTTAACCTGAAAATTTGGCATCTGTATAATTCCTTTTTTTCCTCTTTTTGCCTTTTTTTTTTTTCTTTTCAAAGTGTATACTGTGAAAATTTTATTTTGTTGATGTAAAACTGAAACTAATAATTTGATACATTTGCTCAAATAAATGTGTTGAACGTACTGAGACAAAGTGATTGTGTCTTTATTACAGGCCTCTGTGGTTGTACTCTAATCTATGTAATCTGTACCTGATGTGTTATAGATGTGGGGGCATCTGTGGCTCAGGAGGTAGAGCAGGCCGTCTACTCAGATCCCTGTGTCAAAATATTCTTGGGCAAAATACTGAACCTCGAGTTAGCCCTGATGCATCCACCAGAGTGTGTGTGTTTATGGGAATGCTGGGGAAGCACTGAAGCATAGAAAACAGCAGTTTAGCTTTTAGAAAATGTAAGATTTGGCTTTGAAAATTGTTATTCCAAAGCTTTGAATCCCCCCCTCCCAAAAGGACTTTTCTACTCAGAAAAAACACTTTATACAGCCTACCTCTTTCTATCTACCATCCACACTCTGGTGGGCACACCAGAGGGGAACTTGGGGTTAGTTTTTTGTTCAAGGGTGTTTGGCACACAGACAGGAATCAAACCACCAACCTTCCAATCAGTAGGTGACCTGCTCTACCATCTGCACTACAGCCAATCTGTGAAGCAGAAAGGTTTTGGTGCCCTGAATCTCTCAGTAATAGCACAAGAAACAGCTTTTCGTCACTCATAATAAAACTGTAGCTTTTGTATCTTGCATGATGTGGTACTGATTATTAATTTTTTTATCGTGTTATGCATTTGCAAATGTGCATATGAGAATAATGATAATGGAGGGCTCGCTTACAGCAGAACAAATGTACTGACAGGTGCACATAAACTGAACCTCAGTTTCCTGCACAGTCTGGATATTTTAAAATTGATTTAACGTGGTTTATGAATTTTAGAGGTTGTTTTTTTGTTTGTTTTTAAAGGCCTCTTCTTGATGTAGCTCAAATTCTTCAGCTAAATAAAAAGTGTCAACTCCCCAGAGGTTTTATTACAATAACAATTCTCTCTTTTTAAACGCTCAGTAGTTTTGAAGCTCAAATGTTTTTATAATTAATGCTTCAAATATTCAAATATATGTAATTTTTCAAATAAAAAAAGCTAATTCTAATTTTTTATTTGCATAAAATATTCAGAAATAAATTATTGCCTTGATGGGAACTATAACATTTGTCCTCAAGCCTGTAAGATGTTAGAGAGATGTTAGGCCCTTTATTCTCAGTAAGATTATCGCTCACCCTAAGGGGACAGTTTAATTTAAAGAATGTAATTTACATATTTTTCCTCTGCCTTGTAGTGCTGTTTAGCTGTTTATCCATCTAGATTGCTTTGGTGTGACTTACCCAGTTTTTGAGATGTCTGCCTTTTCTTGAGTATAATTTAAATCAATAGTGTTTTCTTTTTGGGGTTCACAGTGTTAAAAAATACATTTGAAAGTCAGCAAAAATGTCCAAAATTATTACCCACTTACTGAAAGAAATCTACAAACATTGTTGTGAGTCATGTCATGGAAGAATTTTAGTGTTAGCTGTATGGCTCACTAACATGGGAGGATGTACACAATAGAAAAGATTCATGGAAGAAACCCGTCGCTTTATCCGTGAGACATAAACATAGTCAAAACATGCTTGTGACAGTCACATGGCTGCAAGCAAGATGTACTGTTTTTGTATCATTGTTGAGTTCTTGGTCAGTGTTGCAGTTACTTCATGAATGTAATCCCTGTGAGCAAAAGGGTCAGGCTTCAGGTTGCTGCAAACACTCTGCTGAGACAGTTTTTTGTACTTTTGGCTCTGTATGATGTCAGTGAGAGTGGGAATTCCTAGTAAGACCATCTGAGGCCCAGAAAGCCCACCGACCTGCTGTCAAATACGTCTTCATTGGTCTGATTTTGAAGCCTTAAAACGAATGTTCTCGCCGTTACAGTCTTTGTGTTTGGAAACTGGATGCGCTGAATAAGAGGTTGATGTGACTAACTCAAAGGTGAACAATTTGTCAATCACAAGTCGTTGATTCAGTTCTTTGTCCTGTTGTATGACTGCATTTGGGCCACGGTTTATTTGTCAGACAGAGAAGAGCACGGCTGACTCGATGACCGCGAGGTGCTGTCCTGTGTCTGCAAAACAGGCCAAAATCATCACCCTCCTACCACCGTGCAACAGTTAGTATGAGCCGCTTGTGCTACTGTGCTGTGTATGACTCGGTGCATCTCCACCAAACATCTCCACTCCAAAGTATTGCGGTTTACTCAAATGCAGCTTTTCAAAGCTAAAGCGTGCTGCCATGCTCTTTTTAGGCATGGCAGCAAACAAGCCGCACTTGTTCAGTCTTTTTCTAATTGTCTTGTCATAAACTTTAAAATGAACACGTTAATTGTGGCCTGTAGAGTCTGAGAAGCAGCTCTTCAGTTTTTTGCAGTTTTGTCTAAATATGGCACTTGGAGAGCGTTTGCTGTGACGTCCACTTCTGGCACGATTGTGGCAACATGTCAACACAAACCTGAATGCTACAGATGAGAAAAACTGCTTGAACTTCTGCTTTCATAGAAGTGCTCACACTCACTGATGATCAGTGAATTTGATTAGCAGAACCTGGCTGGTTACCCTCTATAGAAACAGTAAGGGGGTAATTCGTT
Source organism: Aulonocara stuartgranti (assembly GCF_965226115.1). Taxonomy (NCBI): domain Eukaryota; kingdom Metazoa; phylum Chordata; class Actinopteri; order Cichliformes; family Cichlidae; genus Aulonocara; species Aulonocara stuartgranti. The sequence continues at coordinate 30,628,213 of NC_138956.1, forward strand.
TTTCACAGGACTCCACCGAGTTCTATAAAACCTCTTTTTCACAACTGTGCAAATAACACTGCAGATCCAAGTCTGTAAGCTACTACAACCTCATATAGTTACTAAAAAAAAAAAAGACTCAGACAAAACTAAATCAAAACATTTTAATTAGAAAGTTGAAAAACGGCAGTAGGTACATAGGACCTCTATTTTTGCTAGGGAACAAACGGCAATAGAGATGATGCAACACAAAATATGAAGATAACCTACTAAGCGAGGAAACTGCAGTTTTCACAGAAAGATTACAAAAAAAAGATGACTGCAAATGATGAACATTTAAAATAAATAAATAATAGAAATACATATTCATTGAATAGTGTAGCCATTTCTCTTATCTATGTTATTATTGCTGGTATATATTACCTTTAAATGTATTATGATTTCAAAACAAACATACTCTGACAACCTTCCTTGGCCGCAAAACAATATCAACATGATCAATAAAATCGTTTATACATTTAAAATCGTGATGCATGAGTTTCGCAATTAAGAGTCACAGACATGAACATTCATTTTTTTTAAAAGGCGCTCCATGTTTTTTGTGGGGTTTTTTCTATTTTTTTAATACATTATGCGGTGAAATGATGCCAAGAATAGAATGGATGTATTGATACAGTACAGTACGCCATCTGTTGAACCCCTCGCCAATTTTTTCTGACGTACGGGACGAAGCTCCATCTACGATGAGAGAAACGAAAGAGAGGTCACCGAACGACAACTGGGAGTGACAACTTTTTGTGCTGCTCATTAGCTTGGCCATGCGTTTTGTTGTCCTGTACACATGATTTAAAGAGAAGTGTCCACAGTCGAGTCTGATCGTGAAAAAGTGAACAACCTATACGATTTGGGTGGCTTTTGGCTTCACGTTTATTGGAAATCCTGAGGAGATCAATCCATCTTTCCAGTTACAACAGCTGATGAGACGTCACCAGTTTTTTCTTCGCGGATGTCGACGGGGAGCAGTCTTCTTTTCCTCAGCAGCATCTCAGCGCAGCCATCGACCAGGAGACGCGTCCTCCCCGTCGTCGTCGTCCTCCTCCCTCTCCTCCTCCCGTCCTTGGCTGCTTCATCCTTGGCTGCCGCAGGATGACAGACTGTCGTACAGAGAATCGCTCAGAGACTCTGGAGTCTCCAGGACCTGAGGGCGACTTGGGGATAGGGCTTCCTCTGGCCGCTCCCTGAGCAGCTCCAGCCCGGCCTCCCGGCTCATCTCGGGGACGCTGGGTGTGCGCGTCTTTCCCCGGCGGCTCATGCCCGATTGGGCGGGGACGGGCAGGCTGCCTGGATCAACCACCCGGCTGGAGGAGGGGCCGCTGGCCTTCGTGCTCTGAAAGGAAGCAGAAGGATGGGAAACATTTAAGGTCATGTGCTGTCGTCTTATGTAACGCCTTCAGGTGACACTAAAAAAGTGGGTTACAGGATTCATCCAACTGTAAATTTTTAATATTCAGCTGATGAATAATTTGTACAGGGAGAATGTGGCTCTGTGTTTTTTTACATTATGTAAGATGTAAGTGCAGATTTAAAAATGTATCCCTTCTTTTACTGCCTGTAAAGGATTTCAGCCTGTAAGTGACCCAGATAAGTCTTTTTCTCATGCTCTTGCTAAGCACTTTTCATTAAGTACAGAATAATATTCTCATTAAACACTCGTTAACGAAAGCATAATAACCTTCAAAGCTTCTCTGGTTGTTCTTCCTAAGGACTAGTCTCTAGTCTCTGCATTCTTATTCTTCAGTTTCTTAGTCAAAGCTGGGACTGGTAGTTTGAGTTTCACTGCAGATGAAAAATTGATCTTCTTTGAGTTGTCTTGATCAGCGGAGGATAAGAGCTTGTGTCCACAGGAAGTGTTTTTTGCACAATTTTCTATAAAAAGCTCAGCGTCAGTGACACATGGAGTCCTCAGCTTTTATCTTTCCCCAGTTTACGCCGTCAGTGAAATAGTTTTGGAACAGTGCTACACTTGTTAACATCACTTCTCTTTCACCTGCTGATCGAAATCAAGGCAGGCTGGGACTTGAAACACCGTCAACTAAGGCTGTCACTATATTCAGGTTGTCATGTTACAAGTATGCACTTGACAATACAGTAAACATTCCAATGGCAGGACAATTACAGTTAACAGCAACAGCATTTCTATAAAATGCAAACAGAAATCAGTTTCCCACAACGCCCTCCCCCAAAAAACAACCCTCAGTATATTAGACTGTTAGTCATACAGGCGCAGTTAAACAGTCATTACTTTGCTGAGTTGTTGTCTCCTCTTGTTGCTCCTCACCTTTTGTGTGCGTTCCAAACATTTGGGTAAACAGTAGCTCCTCTGTGGAACTGTGCTACTGTGCCCTGCACCTTGACTCACAGGAGCCTATTCAGGTTTGTGGATGGTCTGATTGAGTCACTGCAGTTTAGTGCAGTCATGTAGGCTTAGAGACCAGTTATTAGGGGGGGGATGTGTGTGGTGAGTAGTTGTGGAGAATAGCAACTATGGTAGCAGAATCAACTCATAGTATCAATAATAATGCTTAATAATATCAATATAAAAATATCAGTATATCAATGTAACCTTGTCAGGTCAGTTACCTCTGAGAAACTTCTGGTCTCTAGGAAAAAAATACTATTCCCCCACTGGTTGACAAGGGGTTACTGGCTGTCATGTATTGTGTCAAAAACCTCATTATGATTGCTTTTGTTGCTAGCAGATTCCCACAGTCATTGTAGTGTGTATAGAAGATGCCAACTTGTCTGCAAACACTTGTAATTTCTCACTAAGTGGTTGTGAGACTGTGTGACACAAACCAGAAACTCAGTCAAAGCAAAAGCGGCGTCTTTGGTTTAATCGGTAAGGTACAGCTTTTAATTTGAAGGCGAACAGTCTCCCTTTCTTGTTTGCGTTGCAGTAATTAGTTAGATACGATTTGCAGACAAGTCGATGTCTTTCATGAGGATGGGTAACTGCAGCAATCTGCTAGCAACCAAAGCAATCACAAGGTTTTTGTGCAACACTTCTTTGTGACGTTTTTCCCTAGAAAGGGCCTGTAACTGGGGCCTTGTCCGGGATGATAGTAAAGTAATAAAGTTATATGGATAAAATAAAGCTCATAATGATGTTTACTGACAGGAAATAAAATAACAAAAAACTGCTAATGATATATCACATTATTACTGATAATGTGAAATTTTTTTTGCTACAATAATTATAAATTGAAATTAGTGAAATAAATTAATTTCCAAAGCACTTCCAGGCCCAATAGTCAGTCGTGGTAGAGGATCGTGGTTGTTACTGACCAGCCAGTTATTTATGATCTACGAACAAAAGCATTTTCTTCATGTGTTGCTTGAATTGAATGTTGCTTCTAACCCTGCAGAGGTGTTCCAAACACCGGAACTGATAAAACTGACAAAAGATTGAAATTTCTTCACCACAGTAAAAACAGGAAACGATTTCAAACTCCTGACACGTGCACAGCTGCTCTCAAGCACTGCAGGTAGAAGCGAGAAAAAAAAGCGTTGATTAATTTGATGGCAGAAGAGATTTCTGCGTCGCAAACCAACCAACAGTATAACCTCTTGATTGATCAGCCAAACAGCAGAAGTGCCGTGCCTAACCTTTCCCGTAAAGTGAAACGTCGTTGTGTTTTCTCCTTTGTTGTTGTCGTCTATGCCCCTCAGGGCCACCGTAGTTCTGTAACCTAGCAACAACAAGTGCTCTGAAAATGAGGTCATGGATGCTTCCACTGCAAAAAATAAATAAAAAAATGTTGCTGTGGACTCAGAACCAGAGTCTTGTGCAGATGTTATGTGCGCACCAAAACAGAAAAATTAGCTCATCGGTCAGGAGTTTTTCTGACTCAGGAAGGGCTTTTTGTTGGTTTCTGTGGATGCTGTTAAACATACAGTAAAGGCGGTGATTCCACATGACCTTAGCTATCAGAAATCTTTGCATTCTTCAGTTATTTCTCACCATTAGTTAATGAAATACATCCATTATGCCTGAGTACATCAGCAGCTCTTTCTGTGCTACAAAACAGTCCTCACAACTTCGTTTGAAGACGATAAAAGGTGCATTTGAATAACAGTAAAACCACAGTATGCCTACCCCTCTGAATGGTGATCCAAAGGATACCGCCTCCTCCTCTTCCTCCTCCACTGCCAGGTACACCTCCGCAGGTCCTGCTGGAGTCTTCAGGTTGGGGAAAGTCCAAGTCTTGGAGCGAGGCGAAAACATGTTCCCTCCATGTGCCTCTTTGTCTGCAGATGGAACAAATAAAGATGAGTTTGTGTTTCTTGTGCCGAGGATTTTCTCCCGTGGGTTATTACTGAAGTGAATTTAAGAGCACAAGTACTTGTCGAAATTCCCAACATGAGGAAGGTTAAAACTGTTTAAGTGTTAGGCTAAAATGGTTACTACAAAAGGGAATAAATGTGTTTTGTAACCATGCTACTGGAGCTTCATGGCTTTGCAGAGAAAAGGTTTGACCCAAAATGAACCAGCTAAACATTTAAGAGGGATATTGGTGGTTTCTGGAGGATAAAAGTTCTTTAATACTGTTTCCTTTATAATTCTATATTTCTTAGTGTCCTCTTTATGCTTTTATTTACACTCATACCATCCTAAAACACATGAACGTAGGGCTGGGAATCGGCGTAACAGATCCCATTTAAGTAACACTGTCCAACAACCTGACCTCTTCCATCTGTTATTGTTATGTCTAAGTGGGGCGGAGTGTTGACACCTTCGCGGATGACGCCGGCTGAGCCTCTTCCCTCCAACACGGACCCGTACTGAATGGTGGGAATCAGCTGCTTGTGTGGAGCGTAGCAGTCCTCCTGTGATGTCAGCTCTCTGTCCAGGGTGCGAGCTCGCCGTCCGGCTCTCCCTGGGGAGCCACCGCCGGAGTGGTGCTCGGCTCCGCCCTTCGTCTTAGACAGGCCCCGTGCAGCTACACCGCTACTGCAGTCGGGCAGAGGGAACGTACCGATGCCGCTGTCCAGGGTGTAGGTGGAAGCACCGGAGCCTGCGGAGGAAAAACACGGGGGAGGGAGATTCAGCAAATGTGAATTAATGAACTGCTTGCATAATTTAAGAATTTAGAAGAAAAAAAAAAAAAGAAAAAACTTCACAAAGCAAATGTGTAAATTGGTGGCGTCCTCATTTATTTGCTCTTTTACTGCAGCCTCAGAATGAGTTCCCCTCGGGGGTGTGCCCTGTTTGTTCACCTTTGATATGCTAACAAAGGTGTGAGGCAGCTTATTTCCCCTCAGTGTTTCAGTCACGCCCTCATGGAGCATCGCTGATTCTCAGTGCCTGAATGTGTGATCATTTACACAAATAATACCGCAAAAATACTGAAAGTCCTTAAGGAAAAGTGTGTAATTATTATCTACAAAAAACATGCTTAAATTATAAAAAATAAAAGTACTCAGTGAAAAGTACAGATATTAAATGATTGGGGATTAATACATTATCTACTGTGGTTTAGAGAGAGATACCTATTTCACAGAGGTATTGAAGTTGATCGTAAAATGATATGTCTAATCGCCATATTTCTTTTTTTTAATACTCAAGTTTTCAATGCAATCATCAGCTGCCCTATCCTGTCCTCAGAGAAGGAGAAAGCAACAAACACAATCCATTTACTGTGAATGTGAAGCCCGGATGACACGAAAAGATAAACAAAATTAATTGACCGTTGAAAGGTACTAGTTCAAATTCTTTTATTTTGAAAGTCTTTGGACTACTGTGTAAGTCTTCAATATCCTTCAGCTGGTGTAGAGGATCCCCATTCACCTCTGATGGGACAATATTTATAATATTTAAAATGTATAATATCTAATATTATATAAGCTCTAATACTATTGCATAACATCGAAATGTGTTCAGCAAAGTTTGGTAAAATGTTCCAATCTGAGGAAGGGCTCGTAGGATCACAGTAGCAGTGTTTATTTCCATATTCCTTATCACAAAAGCAACATTTTAATATTGCATCCTGTTGGTGTGAAGCTAAGCTAGGCCACTGCGCACAAGCAAAGTAAATAGCAACTTTATATTAAAAGTGCAATATTTTCTCTCTAAAATGTATCAGGGTAGATATATGAAAGATTAAGTAGCAGAAATACTCAAAATAGTTTCATTTTTCATCTGAACGTACACATAGTTTATATTGTTATCACTTTTCTTTCTTTTTTGCATTTAATTTACCTACTTCCCTTCCTCTCTGTGAATTTCTTATTAACCTTACTTCCCTGTGACTTCCACCTAAGTCTATTTTGATCCTCCACAAAGGCTGCAAACCTTTTTAGACTCCCGGCAGACTTATCTTACCTGCAAAGTGTTGAGAGTGAACTGAATCTGCGAGGTTTTCATCTGATGTGATCTTGCCGATTCTTTCTGATCCCTGCATGAAAGAACAACAGAGATGCAGAAAGAGCCGTGACTGTGCGGAAATCTTCAAATCTCAATGCAGGAGACAAGTCTAACAAATTAGATGCCAGGTTTAGACTTGAAAGTCGGTTCAGTGTAAACAGATTCGACTCGATGAAAGAGAGCTCCGTTTTTAATGTCCTCCCTTAGGTTTCTTTTAAACTCTGTTAGTCTCTGAACTGCAGATTAATAAGTAAAGAAATACCTTCTCCATGTCGTCGTGACTGGTGGTGTGACTGATGATGTCGCTCTGCTGGGTGAACACCGGCTTCGACGTCTTACAGTCGAACGACAGCCGTCGCTGGGGCACGCTGATCATCTCCTTTCCGTCCACTCTACATTTAGAGTCAGAAACGGCTTTATTGGCCAAGTCTTTGCACACATACAAGGAAGTGGGCTCTAGCTGTACACGGTTTACACAGCTTGGATTTGTTTTGTTTTTAAACCACACACAGGCTGATTAAAAAAAAATAATGACGACGTCTTTGATTCCTTTATTTAGACATTGAAGACGTTTTACATAAAAAGCAGCATTCATGTGATAGTTGGTGTAGGAGAGGAAGAGCTGTCACTGCTGGAAAACGCTGGGAAAGATTCATGATATATCTCAGTGGAAAGTTTCCTGTTTTCTTCCTGCATTAATTATGGATTTTAAAACGTATTTAATTAATGACCGTCATCAGCATGCAGGAGGACACTTGCACTGTCTGCACCGTGAATTTCATCATTTACTAGGCAGAAGACTGGGCTACCTTTCATTCATTATTCAAGGTATGTGGTATTAATGAAAGTTAATAAATAAAAAGGACAAGGGGAGCTGGTCAGATTATTACTGATTAACTTTTTTTTGAAAGACTAACATTAAATAAAATCTCCCAGCACTCAGTGCAAGTTGTCGTATTTCAGCAGTTTCTTGTTTTAAAGGATGTTTACAGTGATCTTAATCCCTGGATATATATACATATGCAAAAAGCTGCTCCAGACTGGTGCTTGCGATTAGTATTCAAATGCTACTTGGCTTCTACAGAAAATAATTCTTGAGTTGAGACGAACATCTATAATTGATTTTGCATGTACTAAAAGCGGCTTACATCTCTGCCAGGAAGAAAGAAGAAGTGTACTTTCTTAAAATATTACATCTCTGATGTCCTTTCTTGAGTCCTCACCTGTTTAGCAGCTGTTGCATGAAGTTGTCAGAGCGCGCTCCCCTGTACATGACCGCCAGCTGTCCCTGAGCTTGATCCATCACCACCTCACACGAGTGACCCCTGCCTGATCTCTCCACATAGGCCCGCTCCTCCTCCAGGGCTCTCCTCAGCCCCTCAGCCTTCTCCATCAGAGTCGAGATGTTCAGACCTTCCACGCCTTCTTTACACCTGGAGGCCATTTTCACAGAGTCCCTGCCGACCGAGGGAATGTTTATCTTCCACTCCTTCTTCTCCTCCTTTGCTTTAGTGCCGTCGGTCTTGCGGCTCAGCGCGGGGAGTTTGCTCTTCTTCAGGCCGAACCAGCTCGCGATGCCGTTGGAGGCCTTCTGCTTGACCTCTCCGCCCTGCCCTCCTCTGTCCTGCTCCTGAAGTTTCAGCACGTTCTCCTCGATGCCCTTCATCACCTTCTGCTCGATGGCGGATTGCAGGGTGGAGACCGGCAGCGACGGCTTCTCCACCTCAGATGCCGGAGGTCTCGGAGGAGGAGGCGGGAGGCTGTCTCCGTACATTGGATTCTTTTTCCCTTTCCCGCTGATCTTGGTCCTCTCCTCTGACTTGGACGAGTAACGCGGGGCCTCTGCGGACTTGCCCCCTCTGTGGACGGACGGGCCTTGGCAAGGTTTGGACGGTGACTTTGGAGGGATTTTGTTGGGGCTGTTGCTACTGTGAGGAGCGATGCTGGCTTTAACGTTGTAGGCCAGATTCAGGGAGCCAGGACACTTGATGTTGTTGCGTAGTACCTGGGGAGCATCTGTGTTGGGTGACGGCAGGCCCATTTTACTCTTCGGTCCCTCTGGCTTGGTCACACAGAGTTCTTGTTTAACCAGTGCGGGACCAGAAGATTTTACTGGCTGCTCATAGAGCTGAGATGACCCCGGATACTTCAAACCACCACTGCTACCTTTAGGCTTACCGTCCGAAGAGTCTGTGAACTTTGAATGTCTCTGTTCCTCCTTGTGGATCTCTGCCGTCTTGCCTCTTTCTTCTCCGTAGGTGCCTTCATTCACCGCATCAGTGGGCCTGAGGCCGCCTTGTAAATCCTCCGAGCTCCTCAGCTTGCCGAGCGCAGCCAGTCTGTCTTTGAAAGCGTGGTGACTCGAGTCGGCCTGAGATCTCGCCGCCCCAACCGTAGGCCTCTTGGGAATGGACGAGGAGTCACTCCTCCTGGTTGGAGGTGCAGGCGGACCCTGAGTGACCTCAGAGCTCGCTATGTTCACCTCCCGTGTGTGCCCATCCTGCTTCTCTCTGGTTTGTGAGTAGTTAGTTTTGCTCTGAGCTTTGCTGAGGGCAGAGGAGTTGGGTAGGCTGTGATGATTAACCCACACAGGGCTGTCTGAATCCTCTTCATCATCTGATGTAGACTCTGATGTCGATGAGGACGACTGCTTTCGCTGAGGCGCGGGATTCAGGACGCTTTCTGGTAGCGATTTAACAAGCTTCCTCTCACCAGCGTTTGCCTTAGTTTGAGATGGAAGAGTGGTTCTTTTCTCCTGACCCTGGGTTGGTTCCTCCTCTTTAGAGCCGATGGACATGTCACAGACATTTTCATAATGAGGGACCCTCTGAGAAACTTTGGGTGAGGAGGAGGGAGCGCCGATCTTTGAGCCCACAGTGGGTTTAGGTGCAGACAGGCTGCTATAGCTTATTTCCTTAGCGGGTGGGGAGCAGGTGTCTTCGGGCTGTGGAGGGGAAGTTGGTGCCGAGTGTGTGGCGGGGTACGACTCGGACCGGGCGGGTGGAGGAGGGGGCTGCCTGCACCTCTCAGTGGTGGTCGCTCTGCGTGTGGGAACAGGCGAGTGGTAAACCTCGTAGTTATTGGTGCGGCAGGGGATCCTGGAGTTGCGAGTGAGCTGAGGGCTCAGGCGGACAGAAGAGGTGGGAGCCTGCGACTTCTCCCCCATCGAGGGAATCTTTAAGAACTTGAGCAGTTTGGATGGGGAGTTGATAGCAGCGGCTTTAACGTCGCTGAGACAGGAGGGACTGGGGCTGACGGATGCGCTGGCTCTTACACAGGAAGCCTCCGGATCTGTGCCGTCTTTCTCAGGGACGGCTGAGGGTTCATCACCAAATGAGAGCGCCAAACCATTGGGAACGCCATCGCTTGTATCCAAGTCACAGTGGGCCTCCTGTGCAGAACTAGGCAGGTGGGAGGTGGCACAGAAACCAGTGAGCTCTTCAGAGGCACTAGCGTTTAGCTCCGAGTTATCCTCCTCTCCTTCCAGATTCTGACTGGCTGCTTCTGCGATGGATGAGTGGGCGGCGGCGCCCGCTGGTTGCTGGTTGGCTTCATTCTTGGTGCTCTGTTTAGACTCTCCCGCTCTGGTCTTACTGTGACATTCACTCATAGCAGCTGCAGGAACTATATGGCTCTGGGTGGCTTTTGAAGGACTACAGACATGGTTGCATGGCTTTGGAGGGCTCTCTGGGCTCCTCTTGCAGTGTAAACAGCAGGTGTTCCCCCCCTCACACTTCACTGCTCCGTCACCATTCACATGCTGGTGTGTGTCTGTGTCCGAGCAGGAGCAGTGGCAGTGTGTGTGGTGGGATTTGCACTGCAGCGGGAGGGGGTCCGCAGAAGCCAAAACAGCCTCTGTGGACATGAGCACCTGGCTGTAGTCGCAGAAAGACAAGCTCGTCGTGGATGGGTGGAACTTGAGGGGGTCTGTCTCCTCCATCTTGCGCAGGACCTCCAGGATGTGTGCTTTCTTCTTGAAGAAGGGAGACAGGGCCTCCATGTTGGCGGCGGGGCCACGAGGGCCCGGCGAGGCATGTTGTGTGCGGTAGCCATTTCCCTGTGGACAGACACAGATTACCATCAGTATACAGTTCACGGAGAGAGCCAAACAGCTTAATTCATCGGGACCTTTGAGTGCATGCGTACAGGAAAGAGGGCGAGGGAGATTAGAAGTGGAGTCTTTTTTTAAAGCACAATAGTTGAAAGCAAAGCAAATGTCAGAGCGGTTCAAACATCACACGCAGATGGGGATTTTTGTCTGATTCAGAGGCTCTTATGGTTTGTAACAGTCACCTTGGCTTGTGCTTCAGTCTGTGCCGGCTCCACCTGTTTGGCCGAGTCATTGTGCAGCTGTGCATTGTAGTCTGGGAGCGGTCCCGCCTGAACCTGTAACAGGAGATTCATGAGGCAATTATGATGAGACTGTATATGCTACAGGCTATTATATACACAGACGACTGAGAGCTACATTGTCCTGGCATCGGCAGAAACTATTTAGAGTACAGGTGAAAAGAGCGAGCTCCGTACAGGCCCACTGTCGTTGGAAAAATAACGAAAAATCAGCAGCTTCAGCGCTGCACTAACACACAGGTTCTTAAAATATACTGAGACATTATTGGATACCTTGCATTAAAAAACCCCAATAAAATATAATCAATTATTAAATTCCGTTATTAAGCAGTTAAAGTAGTTCAAATGAGCGCCGCTGTGACAGTTTGCAGACAAACTGCAAACTGACTGAGTGTGCAGTCCTGCCTGTTAAGGCTGGTAGAGAAAAGAAATCAAAGTAAAGATATAATTTAAGAACCACGCTGAGGAAAGAAGGAAGTGCAGGCAAAGACAAGACATGTTAGAATGATGAGTGAAAAATTCTAACTTTATTTATTATGGATTTGCAATGTGAGAAGCACTGAGAGGGTGGCAAGTGGGGGATAAATATGGAACAAAGGCAAAGACGTGTGCCATTTCTTGACGATAATGGAGCTAAAAAGCACTCAGCGAGTGGTGTTCAGACCACTAAAAATATACTCCGCAGCAGTGTCTTTCCAGAAATAATGACCCGGGCTTATAAAAAACTGAACTAAACTAAACAATACAAAACTCATTGTGACTAGTTTTCTAAAGCAACTATTTTCCTTCTATCAAAATAACATCTGCCAACTTTATCGCTGAAGGAAGCGCATTGCTGCTCATCCACCAGCAACAGTGCAACAGGATGTAGGTATCGAGTGCATTTCCCTCAGCTGAGCTGTAATATTAGCTACATGGGTGCTTGTTTTGGTTGGCAAATGGAAACTATAGAAAGAAAAAAGTGTTTACAACAAGGTCTTTTTGATAAATCAGATCATCATAACAAAAAGCATGCATGCTTTTTAACCTCCTAGGACCTGGCGTCCACATATGTGGACATCACATTTTGGGTTATTTAGACCAGAATACTCAATTTTGCTCTACAAGGGCCCGATATCCACTTATGAGGACATTATACTGCTACTGTTCCATCAAAATTTTAAACGAATATCCTCATATGTGGCTCTCATCTTTCTTAGAAATAAAAATTAGGTTAAAAAAATCTGGTAAGTCTTTATTTTTACATTCATCCCGTCCCAATCAGCCCAAATATCAAAGAGAAATTAACAATGCATGCTGGTGGAAGAGTTCGGGACTTAGGATAAATAAATATCAGCAAAGTGCCATTTAGTTCCATTATATTCAAAAGAAAGCAGACATTAAATCTCCACAACTGGCAAACTCATAAAAACGTACTGGATAAAATCCAGTCCAGCTGATAGCCACTTGGGTCCTAGATTCAGGTGTTTGCTTTGTGATTTTACTTCACACACTGTCAATAGTGACACGAACACAGAACCATAACCATAAGGGACATTTGCTTCACAGCAATCTTCTTTTAAGGTGGACCTTTAATGTTTTCCAGGTCTATATTATTATTATTGGACTCTTACACTTCAAGATAATCTTCATTTATCTCATACCGAGCCTTTGGTGCACCTGCTCTCTGAAACGAGCCATTATATCTCCTCTCCCTTTAAGCCAACATTCTCAAACACAAGTTTGAACAATAGGTGGACGTTTAGCCAGAGCCCTGTGCCCGAGATGACCATATCAGGGACCGACATCATACAGAAAAGAGGAGAAAAAAATGTCTGAAACAGGGAATTACTTGTTGGAATTACTTGTAGATACAATGACCTCATAATTTTCATGTATAAACAGTATATATGAAATGTATACATGACAGAAAATTAGGAACAGTGACGCATTTTAATACTGTGTGTCGTAACAAATACGTAACACAGGAATTATAGAAACACAATGGAGGGTTTCTGTTACAGTCTTTGGTAAAAATGTCTTTTGTTTTCCAACTGATGCAACAATCTTTGCCGCTTAGAAATCCTGCGGCTGTAAAGGCGACTTTAGAGATGGTCCGGCACAAAGACTCAGTCCTCTATTTTATGTTTACCAGCAGCTCCAAACACAGCAGGTTATGAGTATAGGAGTGGCTGAAGAAAAAAATATTTTCCTTAGTGTTCTGCAAGTTCTGCACTGGGAATCTGATGCTTTCATACTGGTGGGACTGCAGAGATGGCTCTGCACACAGACTCATGCCTCTAGCTCATTTAATTTGCAATATGCACACCAGCAGAAACAGAACCATCAGTGCACTCACAGCCTGCCGGCTAAGCTTTGTGCAGCCTGCAGCAGAAATAAAGTGCAGCTACAGAGATCTCATAAACTCGGTTATTTCTAGTTACGTATTCAGTATTTTTTTGTCTAAATAGAGAAGAAACGGAGTTTGTTACCTGGTAGTGAGCGGTGGGGTGGTTGGGTAGTTTCTGCTGAAAAAGCTCACACAGCGCTCGGTTCTGTCTCTCCAGGTCAAACACCAACATCTTCAGCTTGATGCACTCCTCCCTCAGATCCTGTTCACAGACACAGAGCAGTGAGACACGATGGATGGCGCTGAGTCTATAATCCAAGATAAATCAAACCTAAATATAGATATTTAACTTTAAGTTACCTTTTGATTCAGCAGAGCTTGGACCACATGGTTGGCAACCTGATAGCGTGAGAAAGCATTTACATGAGTTTACGTTTCGTGAGTGACTTTGCAGATTTTATAACTTTCATCGTGGACTCACCTCATCCAAGCATCTCTCGTAAGCTTCTCTCTGACTCTCATTGGCCAGCACGAGAGCTGAATTCTCTGCCTGCGAAGCAAATGATGAATAAATCATGTAAACATGAAAAAAAAACATTCAAAGGTCCCAGTATATGCTTAGTACCCAGCAGACACCAAAACTACCACTGCAGTCCAGTGCAGTAATTTCCCACATATAACATTACAATGCAAAAAAACAGATGTTGCAACATAAAACACAATTTAGATGTTTTCATTATCATCCAACCAGAAAAACCTGTTAGAAGCAAAGCCTTTAGGAGCCATTTGACATTTGGTGTAATGAGCTTATTACCAAGACTCAAACAGAAGAGGCCTGAGGAAGTTACTGATTCCAGTCAAGAAACAGTATGCAAGATTAGGCACAGTAAAATGTCAATTGGCTGTTTTCACACTGTTTTTTGTGGCTTAAAGTCCCAATGAAAAGCAAATATATATCTTCAAGTTTTAAACGTGTGTCTCTGCGTCCATTCTGCTAATAATGCTCCAGAAAGCAAAATATTAGAATTAAATCATTTTGGTCAAACATAGTTAGATTATTTTATTTGAGAGAAGACAGGAAGTCTGGGTAAAGCTACTGGTTTGTCTGCACTAACACAGGTGCTTTTGCCACATATTACCTTCCCACCCTCAACAATTTATTTTAAAATCCACCCACGTGGACACATGTAAATATGTCACATCGATAAACGTATCAAGGCAAGCTTCCTTCAAGCAGCCTGCTAATCCCCAACAAAAAGATTTTGTTAGCTTTAAGGAGAGCTAGGTGGTGAGTAGCTTCCGCAATTCCAGTCAAAGCTAACCAGCTGCTACCTGTAGAGTTATACTGGAGTGTGCAATGTGCTCATCTATCAGCAAGAAAGTGAATAACTGTAACTTTGTCCTTTAGAACATTAGCAAAGAAGTGTAAACTTAAATCAATATCAATAAATCATTGCAGTCTTTGTGAGCAGTTTCTGTCCTTTGATATCACCACCTTTAGATTTATTTTTACATTTTAAATTTCAATTTGAAGCCTTCACAAAGTCAACATTCAACATCTGGGTTTATGTAGCCAGAGCTGTGCACCCAAAACGACCGCTTGAATTGTCTCTTATGGCCCAGATTGTGTGGTCTAAAATAATACCAACATCAATGACAATTTATTGCCTGCAGTTGCTTTTGTATGTAAGAAATCTCCACAGAACTAACGGGAAACAGCAGACAAACGTGTGTCGCTGCCACTGGTGGAGGTGGTTTGAGTTGTCAATGATCCCAAAGAGGACGGCGAGTCTTTCGCTCCCTCACCTCCAGCTCTCTCAGTCGGTCCATGAGCTCGCTGCTGTTGTCCTCCAGGTAAGACTCCACGTCTCCCTCCTCGCCTTCCTCGTCCGAACCAAAATCCTCGTCGCACATTCTCTGTTCTGTCTCATCAGACATTGTTTTCATCTGCAAGAAATGAAGGTTGTTACCACATTACGATTAATCTGAAAGCATGAGACCAAAAACGTCAGTCGCTCGGTGGGGCGTCTACATACAGTTCATCTTATTTGTGGAGAAATCACACAGTGTAGACCAAAATAAGTCATAATGAGGCACCAGCAAGATTGAGCCCATCCTTCTGTGCTTTCAGAAATGGAAATGTTAAAGTTTGCAGCTCTGAGCTGTCAAAAAATACAGAGAAAAATAAATAAAATGACAAACTGACAGTTGTGATGTTAACTGGCAATCTCTTAGGTGATGATGTGGAGTAATTTGAAAGCAATGAAACAGAGAGTGTTTGATTTACATATATTTTTTTAAACTAAAGAGTCGTGAAGTAACTGAAGCACTTCTTTCGACTCACAATCCAAACACAGACCAACTCAACAACTTCTGCCCAGCAATAAATACTAAAAATAACCCTTATCGTCCGATTTGTTGTATGCATGGTGAATAAAAAGGAAACCATGAAATTGTCACGTCTGACACACTGCTGTTAATCAATCAGTCATTTCATGTTGTCTCAGTTCCTGCTGCCTGCGTCTTATTTGTGCTGTTGCTGTAAACTCCACCCGTCTGGCTCTCCAAGCAAACCAAAACAAACACCGGGGATACCAGTAAACTGCACCGAGGCCTGTTTTACATCAAACCCTGTTTTCATCTCCAGGAGTGACGTTAACGTTATTACCACCATTAAACTCTGTCTGTACTCTGACAGCAGCAGCGTCTCGTTTCAACACCACTTCAGAGTGAAGCCCTCTACACTCCACGCGTGAGCAGCCTGTTACTGCCTCCGCATCGCAGTACCTACTACATATCGAGGATCGCTCCACAAATGCATTAATCCATGGATCCTGCGTTGTTTCAGACACTCTGGACAGAGATAAGCCTTTGTGTCCATATTGCACTGCTTCAGTAAATCCACAGATCGACGTGCAGCTCCACGCTGAGCAAACCGGCTGCCCGAGTCTGCGAGCATGGCACACTGCGGGGCATATGGCTGAGCACCAGTCCATCAGGCACGGCTCCAGGTGTGTCTCAGAGTACAGAGAGAGAGAGAGACAGGAAGTAGGTGTGACAAAGTGGACCCAGATCCAAAAGCCACATCTTAAAGAGTCATTAGAGCGGATGAAACAAGGCTGATTCTGTGGCTGGAGGCCAATCAGGACCTGGCACACTTTCCTGTCTTCCTGACACGGACAGGTGACACACAAACAAACCGCCGTGTGCACTTAACGCATGCAGAGAGGCTCTAATATTCAGGGCACAGTGTCCAACCTCAGTTCTGTTTCCTGAAACATATTTTGAGCCTGAAAACCTGAAGTTGGCATGTAAGGTCGTATTATTTGAAATCTTTCTTTATTATTCAACCAAAACAGTTCAGGTAATATTCACTGCGCTATCCACACCACTTCACCCTTACTGTTATACAGGGTGACGCCTTTGCTCTCTACCGTCAGCCCTATATACACCCTCCTGCTGCTATAAATACTCACCGGAGAAACAAATCTGGATTAATCCAAGGCTGAAAATAGTCCCAAAGAAACACACGATTTACTCCCGATGACTATGGTTAGGTAAAAGCTATGTCCTTCCACTCCTTTATTAGTGTTTTTTACACAAAGTTACACCTGATTCTTCCTTTTTAATCAGTTTTCAACATATATATATATATACTAACTTATTGGAAGTTACATTTCTACTTTTTATAATATACAATCTGTTCTTTTCCAATTATTCTAAATATTCTTGACTATTTAAACACTTATCTGTACTTTAATTTTAATAACTGTACAGTACTCTGTTTTGGTAACTATTGTCCATGATGTAAATATGTAAAAAAATGTGTGTGTTTCTGTTCTATGTCCTGTGTCCTGTTCTGTTTGTATATGTGTTTTTTTGCTGCTGTTACAACCAAATTTCCCCCTTTTGGGACAATTAAAGGATTATTCTATTCTATTCTATTCTATTCTTGTTTTGGTTGCTAAATGCAGCAGAGTATCACCAACTAGCTGATAAAGTGACAACTGCCATTTTTTGAAAAAACAAAACAAAACACCAGTTAAATCTAAACTGCAACGTCGAGGGCTGAGAAATGAAGCCAGTGTAAGAGTGCAAATGCAGTTCCTCTCATGGCCACTTGACTGGACCTCAGACTTGAGTCCCAGTCCTCAGACTTCCACCGTAGCCTCCATCCTCTATCCAGACCTCTGCAAACTAACACGGCAGTGGCCACAATCTGAAGTTTGAGACTAGGATTCACCATCTATGGCCTGCTGAGGTAATACAACGATAATGATTAGCCTAAGCTAATGATGAAAGTATTGCAAAGCTTATAAATTTTAAGGATTAACAACTAGCGTTGGCGGCGACATTCCCAGAAAAGCCATCATTGAAGCAAACAGAACATTTTCTTCTGCTGCTATCGAAACCCGAGTTGATGCTCATTATAAAGTAGCCACAGGAAATGCGAGGTGCTCGTCAGCAGTGAGCTTACAGCCATCAGTGAATCAGTCTGAGATTTCTGCATTAGTAACAGTCAGAGAAGGAGCCACGGTGAGCTGTTAGAAGAAGAGCTCCAGGCGACTGCTGCACGCCTCCAGCTTCGCAGCACTGCGCCCTCCTGTTGACAGACTCATGCCGAGTGCAGCAAAAAGTGATGGAAAGAGAAAAATTATTACCAAACTTCTTTATTAAAGTGAAAATAATTTAACTTTAGACACCTGCAGCATGAAACTGGGTTTGCTGTTCCCACCAGTGACTGAGATGAAGTATTTCCTTGTTTGTGACGAGTAAAAAAAAGGACGTGGATGGGGTGTAACTTTTTAGTTTTTAAACTTAAAGAGAGGGTATCCCTTTCAATATTCTATAAAATGTGTGTTTGTCACTACAATATTAACAGAGAAAAATGGGGGACTTTTATTTTGGAAGAAAATGCTATAAAGCTCCAGTTGGTTGCTGTAAAGCTGGATTGGTTATGAGTGACAAACAGTTTGCAGCAGAGAAACTCATGCAACATGAAGGAAACAGCAAAGGTCAGCAGTTTAGAGAAATTTAAGCTGATATATCAACAACTTCTATTTGTATAAAAGTTTTTCACTTAACCACAAACTGAGGTCGAGTGAGTGGCTGAAAAGATACAAGAACGACCGTTTGTCTCTCTCTCACTTCTTCTTTCATTATATTTGGTTTGACACTTGTCGGGAAGCTTTTACTACACTTACACTAACACGTCGTTATGTTGTCAACTCAGTTATTTTTATTATTTCACTTCACCCGTCTCTTGTCAGCTACACGTCACACACACAGTGTGTGTGAGGAGCAGCAAAAGGAGGTGCACTCAGACGGAGCCGGTAAACAGCAGCAGCATGCAATAATGACCTACACTGAGCTTAAAGGAGACTAGTCTGAAGAATTTAAAGTGATTAACATGAACCTATAAATACCATCCATCCAGCCCATAAGCAGAGAAGCCCAGTAACTTCCTCCAGTTCCTGTATCCTCCGCCCTCCGCCCAGTAGGACACGCCTGCAACACCTCACCCAGGAGGTGCCCAGGAGATGCTTGAACCACCTCAGATTGCTGGTTTCTATATGAAGGAGTAGTGGCCCTACTCTGAGTCCCTAACAAATGACTCCTCACCTCATCTCTAAGGATGAAGCCCACCGACCTTCAGGGAAATCTAAAATTCATCGTTTGTATCAGCGATTTTTTTGGTCATCGCTCGGAGTTCGAGGCCATAGGTGAGGTTAGAGAGGTAGACTGACCTTTAAATCAACAGCTTTACTTTCACACACACCTCTCTGGACAAGCAGACTGGTATAGCCATCTTCTCTTCCTCCCTAACTCATGTAAAAGATACTTAAACTCCTCCATGTGGTGCAGCAAAGCATCCCTGACCCGGAGTAGCCACTCCACCCTTTTCTAGCTGAGAACAATGGCCTCAGACTTGAAGGTGGTCATGGGAAAAAGCTGTATCGCTGCATTATAAAATAAACGATGAGAAGCCGAAGTCATTTAAAAACAAACAAACACACTGAGAATCTGTGAGCTGTTTCACAAACGTGTCATCATGTTACTGATGGATTAGAACCGTATATTAAGACATTGCAGAGATGTTTGTGGACACCAACTCCAATGTCAAGTGCCAAAAAATGCATCATTTTAATGTCACGTTATTGGCCCAAGTATTGAAGTACAACAAGCCTTAAATATGAACTCAACAAATGCACAGAGAATTAAAAGCACTGATTGGAAATGTTCAGTAGCTTCTAATAGTTTAAAAACATAAAAAATAAAAACTCAGCAGAGACCCACCAGGCCTCGTGTAACAGGAGCTGTTTGCAAAGCGTTTACGGGAAGATTATCGAACATCGCTGGGCTGTGAACGCCGACTGACAAACCTGAGCAGCACCATCCAAAGTGTAGGCTGCTTATTGAGCCGCGATCGACTCCACGCGGCCGAATCTACACGTATAATGGAGGGATGATCAATGAACCCCATCTAAGAACGGAAGCAGATATTAGTATCGTTCCTGCATCCAAGGTCAAACGGATGGCTGAGTGGTTATAAATACCAGATCTTCTCTTCACTAATGCACATCAAAGCTCCGGGCAGCAGGATGGAGCAGCATGCACACATCCCTCTGTGTGTGTGTTTGCGAACATTCACATGGAAATTACAGTGTGCACCAAAAGACAACAAAAGTGATTCTAAATATAACACGAAAATGTGGTTTTGTCACAAGCCTCTCTGGAAAAAAAACGAAAAAAAAGCCACCAGCAAAGAAGCATCTGTTAGAACGAGTTACGCTCATTTTTATTTTACAATTTACGGTATTCAGCTTCTTGGGACATAAAGCAGCAAATCTTCACATCGACAAGCAGCCAGGCTGAGGTTCGATGACCGAATAATTGATCAACAATCAATTTTTTTTCCTCAGCAAATATATTGTGTGCCTATTGACTAATCGGCTATAGACTGTACAGAGAGATTATTTACCATAAAGCTAAACACAGAAGCTGTCAAGGCTCGGCTGTGTGGCAGGCAGGAGGAGGACCCAAACGCAAAACTCACAGACACGGGGATGAACTCAAAATCACAGCTTTAATGCTGGAATGGCAGAACATAAGAAATACAAAACCAAACTGGGAAAAGTAAACTAACATACGCGAAGAGACACAGGGAGATCCACACAACATGAGGGACGACGTCACGCTGAACAGAGGGAGACGCAGACAGAAATACACAGAGGGTTAACGAGGGGAGTGGGAACACACGGGGAACACAGGTGACACTGATAGCCATAACGAGACAGGGCGGGGTGAACTGAACACTGGCGGGAGAGGTGAAACAGGGAGCACAGAGGTTCAGACAGGAGGAGAGAGAGCACGAGTAGAACACCAACGTAACAGGCAGGGGAGACACGGAATAAACACGAAAGGGGACGAGGGCTCATAAATACATAGAGGGGCACACAGGGAGACATGAAGGGCAAGGGATCAAAACTAGAAGCCATAGAATAAATCACACAAGTACAATAATACGAAAATCACAAAGAACTAAAAACGCTGGGTCAGGAGACCCAGGACCGTGACAGTACCCCCCCCTCAAGGGCTGGCTCCAGACAGCCCAAACACAGAAAAACAAAACCAAACAGAAAACAACCCAGGGCGGGCGGCGGGGGCCCAGGACGGAGGGCTCGGAACAGAAAACAAAGAGCACAGAAAACACCGGAGCCCAAGAAAACAACCCAAAACACAGAGCAGTTCAGGGGGCCGACCGTGCGGAAGGCAACGGCGGAGACGCGGAAACAGTTCAGGAGGCCGACCGTGCGCAAGGCAACGGCGGCGACGCGGAAACAGTTCAGGAGGCCGGCCGCGCGCAAGGCAACGGCGGCGGCGAAGGAGACGACGGAGCAGTTCAGGAGGCCGACCGCGCGGAAGGCAGCGGCGGCGGCGAAGGAGACGACGGAGCAGTTCAGGAGGCCGACCGCGCGGACGGCAGCGGCGGCCCTCCAGTCCCAGGCGTGCCGGCCATGGCCCGGTGGGCGCAGGGCCAGACGAGGCAGCTGATGAGGATGCTGGACCAGACGAAGGCTCTGAAGAGGAGGCCGCGGCAGACGAAGGCTCTGAAGAGGAGGCCGCGGCAGACGAAGGCTCTGAAGAGGAGGCCGCGGCAGACGAAGGCTCTGAAGAGGAGGCCGCGGCAGACGAAGGCTCTGAAGAGGAGGCCGCGGCAGACGAAGGCTCTGAAGAGGAGGCCGCGGCAGACGAAGGCTCTGAAGAGGAGGCCGCGGCAGACGAAGGCTCTGAAGAGGAGGCCGCGGCAGACGAAGGCTCTGAAGAGGAGGCCGGGCCAGGCGAAGGCTCTGAAGAGGCCGGGCCAGGCGAGGTTGCAGAGGCTGAGGCCGGGCCAGGCGAGGTTGCAGAGGCTGAGGCCGGGCCAGGCGAGGTTGCAGAGGCTGAGGCCGGGCCAGGCGAGGTTGCAGAGGCTGAGGCCGGGCCAGGCGAGGTTGCAGAGGCTGAGGCCGGGCCAGGCGAGGTTGCAGAGGCTGAGGCCGGGCCAGGCGAGGTTGCAGAGGCTGAGGCCGGGCCAGGCGAGGTTGCAGAGGCTGAGGCCGGGCCAGGCGAGGTTGCAGAGGCTGAGGCCGGGCCAGGCGAGGTTGCAGAGGCTGAGGCCGGGCCAGGCGAGGTTGCAGAGGCTGAGGCCGGGCCAGGCGTAGCAGAAGCACAGGCGGATGTAGCCGGGCCAGGTGATGACGAGGCGGTCGCAGATGGCGGCTGGACAGGCTCCTCGGGCCCTCCAGCGGAGACAGGAGGCTGAACGGGCCTCTCGGACCCTCCAGCGGAGACAGGAGGCTGAACGGGCCTCTCGGACCCTCCAGCGGAGACAGGAGGCTGAACGGGCCTCTCGGACCCTCCAGCGGAGACAGGAGGCTGAACGGGCCTCTCGGACCCTCCAGCGGAGACAGGGAGGTGCTGGCCGGGCTCACTGGAACCCCCAGCGGACGAGGTAGATGGCGGCGTGGGAGCCGCGGAGTCCTGGATGAGCTCATCCGAGCTTCCAGCAGGAGCTGAAGTAGAGCCAGAGAGGATTGGGACCCCGGGCTCAATGTTAAGCTGGCTAGAAAACCGCACTGCTACGGGGAACTGGGCCAAAGGTTCAGGTGCGAGCTGAGCTGCTGGACACACGGGGACCTGAGCTGCTGGACACACGGGGACCTGAGCTGCTGGACACACGGGGACCTGAGCTGCTGGACACACGGGGACCTGAGCTGCTGGACACACGGGGACCTGAGCTGCTGGACACACGGGGACCTGAGCTGCTGGACACACGGGGACCTGAGCTGCTAACGGTGGAGAAGTAAATGACTGCACAGGGGACTGAACTGATGTCTGTAGTAACGGTGGTGGTGAGGGTGGAGTTAATGACTTCACAGGGGAATGAACTAGAGGTAGTGACGGTTGTGGTGCTGGTGGTTGAGTGGGTGACTGTGCTAAAGGAGGCTGCACTGGGGACACCGGAGACTGCACTGGGGACACCGGAGACTGCACTGGGGACACCGGAGACTGCACTGGGGACACCGGAGACTGCACTGGGGACACCGGAGACTGCACTGGGGACACCGGAGACTGCACTGGGGACACCGGAGACTGCACTGGGGGCACTGGAGACTGCACTGGTGGTTGTAGTGGAGGTGTAACGGGTGAAGGAGTGGCTGAAGTGGCTGTGGGTCGGACGGCTAGTGGCTCAGCTACAGGGTATGGCAACGGCAGGGCTATGGGTTGAATGACTGGCTGAGTAGCAGCCTGAGTGGCTGGGTGTAGTGACGGTTGTGGTGGAAGAGAAACAGGTGGCAGTGTGGATGATGGAGCTAAGGGCGACTGAGTGGCAGACCGAACTGATGACTGAAGCGATGGTAGAGGTGAAAATGGAGCTTGTGGTGGAGTTAATGGCTGAGCTAACGGGGACACAGGAGACTGAACTGAGGGTGGCTGCGAGGGAGCTAACGGAGCTGTGAAGGACTGCGAGGGAGCTAACGGAGCTGTGAAGGGCTGCGAGGGAGCTAACGGAGCTGTGAAGGGCTGCGAGAGAGCTAACGGAGCTGTGACGGGCTGCGAGAGAGCTAGCTGAGCTGGGACGGGCTGCGAGGGAGCTGGCTGAGCTGGGACGGGCTGCGAGGGAGCTGGCTGAGCTGGGACGGGCTGC
Source organism: Aulonocara stuartgranti (assembly GCF_965226115.1). NCBI lineage: Eukaryota > Metazoa > Chordata > Actinopteri > Cichliformes > Cichlidae > Aulonocara > Aulonocara stuartgranti. The sequence continues at coordinate 30,651,487 of NC_138956.1, forward strand.
GAGGGAGCTAACTGAGCTGGGACGGGCTGCGAGGGAGCCGACTGAGCTTCTGGTAGCACAACAGGTGAATTAGAAGGCTGAATGTCCGGCTGTGGGGTGGCGCGTCGGCGGCGTGAATGCCGTTTCTTTTTCCCCGCAGATGGCTCCAAAGGGCCGGGAAAAACCACATCCGGCCGGTGAAACTGACGCGGCTGCTCCAGGGTGGCTGTTGTCTGTTGCTGCTGGGCCAAGTCTGATATTTCCCGAGTTCGCGCCGCCTCCCGGGCGTTATTCAAATTGGCCAATAGGTCCAAACATCCACTGACCTGGCGGAGATGAGAATTTCCTTTGAGGATTGCTTCGATAGCATTTATCCCCACAATCTTGGCCCTTGTATTGGAAGTGTGAGTTATCCACTCGACTAGGCGTTGGACACGTATCAGATCGCTCTCCCCGGGTAAGTCTGCTGGGTCCATATCTGGTGACGTCGTACTGTCAAGGCTCGGCTGTGTGGCAGGCAGGAGGAGGACCCAAACGCAAAACTCACAGACACGGGGATGAACTCAAAATCACAGCTTTAATGCTGGAATGGCAGAACATAAGAAATACAAAACCAAACTGGGAAAAGTAAACTAACATACGCGAAGAGACACAGGGAGATCCACACAACATGAGGGACGACGTCACGCTGAACAGAGGGAGACGCAGACAGAAATACACAGAGGGTTAACGAGGGGAGTGGGAACACACGGGGAACACAGGTGACACTGATAGCCATAACGAGACAGGGCGGGGTGAACTGAACACTGGCGGGAGAGGTGAAACAGGGAGCACAGAGGTTCAGACAGGAGGAGAGAGAGCACGAGTAGAACACCAACGTAACAGGCAGGGGAGACACGGAATAAACACGAAAGGGGACGAGGGCTCATAAATACATAGAGGGGCACACAGGGAGACATGAAGGGCAAGGGATCAAAACTAGAAGCCATAGAATAAATCACACAAGTACAATAATACGAAAATCACAAAGAACTAAAAACGCTGGGTCAGGAGACCCAGGACCGTGACAGAAGCAGCTTTTCCCCTAAATGCTGTGCAAAAGTCTCGACCCACCTTCCATTTCATCACATTTTCCTAAGATAATGGGAAACAGGTGCAGCGACTTATTGAAATATGTGCAAACATACATGGAACTATAGTGTTTAAGGTTTGTACAGTTCTAACAAGCCTAAAAGTCAATATTCAACAAAGTCTGACCTCTTTTAGGCAGTTTTCTTGTACTTTAAATAGTCTTCAGAAATAGTTTCCAGGCTTTTTTAAAAGACATTCAAAGCTTTTCTTTGTTTTGTTTTTTATCTGCTTTTGTTCAGTGCTCTGTCAGGATGATCCCTGCTTCAGTAATGTTGAGGTCCAGGCTCTGGGGAGGCCAATCCATGACTGACAGTCATCCACTGTGTGCTCTTCTATCCAGGTTATTGCCAATAAGACACTTTTTCAAATGTTATTGTATGATGTAACAAAGTCTGAGGGAGCTTTTACTAGAAAAAAGTAGAAGAACGGTGTTGGGGATTTAGACAGAATCTCTAACACCTCTAGCTGGCATGCATCCCCACAGCTGTAGACGCTGCTGTAGCTCTGTAACTGTAACCTGGATCCACTGTTACAATGGTAGATTCTCATATTAGACATGAAGAAACTTGAATTCTGCTCTAACGCTAATGCCGGTTCAAAATACACGATATCAGCCCATCTAATCTGGACCACATAGGGCGTCTGAGACTGGAACAAAAAGTTTATCATCTCATCTTGCACACTGTGTCACAATGGACAAAAAAAATGATGCTGCAACTGATACGCCTCATAAAGTGTGACAAAACAAAAATGCCACAAAGTCTTTCCACAACAGCTCACTCACTGTCGTGACGCTGACCGCTTTTTCTGTGTACGACTGCAAACATCACAAAAGCAGAAGGCGGCTGGTGTAGATGTAGTTTGATGCAGCTATGAAACTAAATTGACCACTGATGTCAGACATGCTGCGTCAGCTGCCATTATCTGTTTACATTCTTTGTTTTAAAAAAAGAAGCAAACTTTAACTCTTTTTCCCCCATAAAGACGAAATTTGACGACCTTTATATTCAATACACATGCGGTCTGATGACCTTCAGAATAAGTTCTGGGATTTTCCAGTTTAGCCCCAGTAAACTGTACAGGCAGAGATAACCCTCTCTAATAATCGCAGTCATTTTGTTCTGGAAGCAGGCCTGAAATCTGACAAACTATTCAGCTCAGAAAAGAGAAACAACTTTTTACCCCAGGCAGGCATCCAAGGTGGAAAACAGTTAAACTATCAGCCATCATTTAATGACAAATTGGCTTCTATTTTTTAATTTCTGCACTTTTAATCAATGACTAGCAGATAAACAAAATCCCAGCATTTTGGCTAATGTGTTCACATCATTTAAAAAAAAAAAAAAAGTATTCTTACTAACAGACCTCTTTTAATGCAGTTTTTGAACACACTCAGAAATATCTGGACTACAAAGCGGGATCGTATTTCTCCCACATTAGCTTCCCTTCCTTGGCTCCCTGTTAAGAATTGAATTTAAAATCCTTCTTCTCACATACAAAGTCCTGAAGGATCAAACCTCCATCACATCTTAAAAACCTTTTAGTATCATGTTATCCCAGCAGAGTGCTTCGCTCACAGACTGCAGGCTTACTTGCGGTTCTTGGAGTTTCTAAAAGTAGAATGGGAGGCAGAGCCTCCAGCTTTCAGGCTCCTCTCCTGTGGAACCAGTTTGGGAGACAGAAACACTCTCTGCTTTAAAGATCTGATTTAAAACTTCCCTTTTTGATAAAACTTATAGTTAGACCAGGATCAGAAGCATTTCTTAGTTATGCTGCTATAGGATAAAGCTGCTGGGGGGTTTCCCATGATGCCCATTTTCTCTCCACTCCCCTTTCTTTTCACTATTAATGTCTTTAAACACCATCACTCCATGATGCTAACTTTTGGCTTCTTGTTTGTGTTTTCTCCCTTTCTCTCTATGGTCTACATTTTTCTTCCTTCTTGCCAAGCACAAGTTTTCTTTCTCATATTGTGGGCATTTACTGTGCAATTTTAAGGGGAATTCGTTACATTTTGAACCAGATCTGCAGCGCTGACCTTGGCAGATGATGCACTCGCCGACTGCTTTTCTGCTTCATTCATCTGCAGATAAATTGTTTCATCTACAAAGTGTCTCAAAACTGTGAAATATTTCAGCTGTAGCTGCCTCGTTTTGTCCAGCTAACAATCCATAACCCAAAGAAATGCAGTTAGCAGATCATCAATGAAAAGGAAAAGCATCAAAAGCTTCGCTGCTATTCATTTTCGGTCTCGGTGTTGATTTATATCGAAAGTAAGCCACATATTCATTGCCCTTTTGTTGGTACTACAGAGATAAACTTGCTGTAACATCTTTGGGAAACACGGAGAGGGGGAGGTGAACTAACAGACAGGGAGTGAGGGAAGGAGGGAGTGAGGGAGGGAGGCTACTTCTGGCTGCTTTCTGAACTGCGGTATTGTCACGATGGGGGTGGTATAAGAGGCTGTGACTGGCCTGAAAGTGCACACAGAGGCTCATTGACAGGGCAGAGGAGAGGAGGCTCGGTGGGTCCCGGCGGGGCTGCAGCAGTGCCAGCAAGCTCCTTCCACAGACTCACAGCCGCTGGTGCTGTCAGAGAGAAACCACGAGGGGAATGCAAACGGAGTCGATGCTGCTGCTCTGCTCAGCTCTTTTTTTTTTAATCCACCTACTACTGAGCGAGGCAATATTCTGAGCACATTTTTATTCATCACTGAGAGCAATTGACGATTAAAAAAAAATGTCCTTGCGACGGCATATTCTGATAGGATAGTGATGCGACAAGGTCGATGTGGGATGTTCATTTATTCACATCTGAACAGCCTGATCGCTGAATTTATTCTCAGGTGCAAGAAAAAGACTTAAAGGGATATTCCACTGATTTAAACATGTATTTAACCATCACAGTGGGGAAACTACACAGACTGAGAAATTTAAAAATAATAGAGTTATATCAGCTTTGGGTTGAGAGTTTAATTTAGCCATTAGCCCTGTAAGGTAGGGACCATACTCTGCTGCGGACAGCGTGGATGAGAAGTCAAGCCTGCTGTAGTCGACTGCAGTGCAGCATTTCTGTGGACGACTCTGTGGAGTCACACATGTCAGCACAGAGCCTCAGTCCTACCCTTCACCAAGATCTGAGCATACTTGTGCACGCAGAAAGTCTAAAACACTTTTATGGTCTAATTATTCTTGCATCCCTTCACAGGCTTCCAGTAAAATTCACAATCAACTTTTAAATTCTGTTACCAACATATAAAGCTCTACATGGAAAGGCCTTTACCAGAACAGCCGGCCTCGCCAGTCCTCTGATGTGTGCATGTCGGGATGAATGCCTGACTGTATGGTAATCAGGCGATAAACTTAAATTAATAATTAAAATACCTGATGCTAAACAGTTTGCAAAAAAGAAATCTTTCGCCAAAACACAGAATTACAGTTATGATTGGTTCTCAGCATCCTTCAGCTGGAGGTGTGCCATTTGACAAGAGGGGGCATCCACACTTTCACTCAGTGTGTGTATCTTAATGGAGGATCCACCACATTAAAGGCTTTTAAATGAAGTAGACTTATGTGGAAAAGAGTTAAAAGTCCCCCCAACACCAAGTCTGCACCAGTGTGAACTCATAACGCATCCCACCCACTATCCAAACCTTCTGTTTACCAGGGCCAGCCAATCAAAAGGACGGGCTCTAAGAGATAATGAACCGAGAGGCTACACCAGTATAACATAAATAAGGAACTGCACTGGGAATCCCAACAAGCTTATCAGGCATCAGAAACAGATACTGTTTGAAATAATCGGTCAAAGTATCAGCAGGTTAACCGATAACAAAAATAACTGTTAGGAGAAGGATGTGATGAGTTGCAGTGAATGTAATATTCACTCGTTCATTTATGCATGAGCAGTAACAAACATCACAGTCACTGTGCACAATATTTGCATTGAGTGGGCAATAAAATCCATTCCTGTGGAACCAGTTTGGACTCGTGGGACAGAAACTCTCTCTTCGACTCTCACGTTCAGCTTCAAACTTTCGTTTTGGTAAAGCTCACGAACGGGACTGGATCAGGTGACCCAGAACAAATCCTTAGTTACCCTGCGACGTGCTCAGGCTGCTGCAGGACTTCCACGATGCAGAGAAGCTTTCTATGCATCTGTTATTTCCGATTTTATAATCTTTGCATCTTCATGCTCCCTGCACCTTTCAACTCTGGAGCTGTATGTTTCTGATCTACTCCAACTGATAAGACTAGTGCAATTCATCATGGCCTCCAACCATGCATGTCACTGTATCCTACATGATAACTGGACAAATATGTCCAATACTAATAATATCACAATAACCCTATAAAGTCTGTTAAAATCATCCATAAATTTATTTTTGTTTATTTTTAAAACAGTACTGGCAACTTTAACTTGTATGAAGACATATTCCTGCAGAACTCAGATCAGACAGCTCCAAATCACAGGGCACCGTAACACCATCTCAGAGGAACCGACGTTAGCCCGAACGCTGGGTAAGCAGAGGAGCAGCAGGAAGACAACAAAATCGTAATTAAATTAAGAATTAAATTAAGAATAAAATCTTCAACAGTCTCCAGAGCATCACTCAACAACATAACAGCAGCCTGACTGCACCTGCATGAGTGACTCGGTCTAACTGGGCTGAAGTGTTGTGGGAAAGTGAGTCTCTCCAACTGCAAGATGGGATCCAGCCAAAAGAGAAGAGAGCCAATATAAACCACAAAATGTGGCCCAAACTGTGCTGCTGCTGCTGCACGAATTCAAACCACAATTATCGATACCTTTATATATTTCTGTACTTCCGTACTTCCAACCAGATTATCAAGATAATCAAGTTAAAACAATCATCTGTCATTTTGCTCTTTTTCTTCTTTTTATCTGAAGTCAGGTCACAGTGGCAGCAGCTAAACTGGGTATTCCACACATGCTTTCTCCTAGCTACACTTTCCAGTTTCTCCTGTGGGATCCCAAGTTTCTCCCAGGCCAGATGAAGCACATAATCTCTCCAGTGGGTTCTGGATCTACTCTGAAGTCTCCTCCTAGTATGGCATGCCTGAAAAACCTTCAGGTAGACATCCAGGAATCCTTTGGACAGGAAGGAACCGCGACTCTACTCAGAGGTGCCCCTTGGTGTCTGAGCCCAGGCACCCTGCAGGGAAACCCATTTGACCTCGTTCTTTTGGTCAGCGCACAGCTCACAGGGCTGGCTGAGGCAGATTTGCCTTAGTGTGAACCAAGACGACTGAAAGAGACTTTGGTCATCAAGAAAATTAAACCCTGCTGGGAAACGTTTTAGCTTCGAGGAGTCTGGAGAGGAAGTTCAACAAATGCACGAAGTTGCAAAAGCTGAGGTAGTATGATGAGGATTTTTTTTAAAAAGGAGCAGCCCCCGCTGAGGCCCAAAGGTTGTCTTCACTGGCTCTGTCTGAGGTTTCTTTCTGTTAACAGGTTTTCTCCCCGTTGCCACCGACAGCTGCCTCGGTGTCATTCTACACTACTTTAAGGTTTTGGCCTTGCTGTGTAAATTCCTAAAATAAACTCGGCCAAAAAAAAGTCTTGGTTGTTTTTTATGTCTATAGAAATAAGGAAGCAAACAAGAGGACACGAGCAAGGATGCACGCATAAAGAAGGGATGAAAAAAAAAAGAGCAAACAGATAAGATGAAGGTCAAAGTGAGCACAAAGTGTTTTGTTTTTGTAAATGCACCCTTCTGGAAAACACAGCCACTCAATCAGACATCGCTAAGTGTAAACACAGGGCAGCGAGGCGCCGCGTTCGCAGCTAAAAGCTCCAATCAGTGAAGAAAACAGGCAGGATCATGTGTTAGCCTCTGAGCCAAGCGGGCATGTGGTGCTTTTGTTCCTCCTAAAATGACTCAAGCGGATACCTGCGTATGAAAAATGTGAGCTGCGGGGACACTGCTGCACATTCATCAGCAAACAAATAAAGTGCAACTTGACACCAGAGGAATACTAACATGTCTTCTGCTGGAAACAAATAGCTGTGGTGTCCTTTAAACAAATCAGCCAGCAGCGACTGCTGCAAAGGACGGATTAACTTTTCATGGGTGTAAAGCATTGACACAGAAACTACCAACAAGCCTGATGACTAACAAGCAGGGAGACGGAGGAAATGAAACAGAGAAGTGGCACCGAAACCGAGTCAGAGATACATTTTTTTAAAGCTCAGACAATAAAAGAACTGAAGCAAAGGACAGAAAGGAAAGTTAATCTGCAGATACATTCATGATCGCCTGTTTTTTAATTGAAGATGCAGAACTTTCTTTGTGTTTGCTCCTTCTTAAATGTGAGCATGTGCTATAAAATCTATTACGGTTATATAATTAATATTTACATATAGAGTATACACATATAGGTTTGAGACTTGGTGATTAGTAACATTTTCATATCAATAGTGTGTGAAATTTTGGTTAAACACTGCAAAAAACCTCATTTCCTCACTTATCTGGTTAATGAGGCACACGGATGGTTACAGCTCCTTAAACGTGAGGATGTGGTGCTATTCTCCTTATATTAGATTTACAGTTACTGTATGTGGAACAGTTTGTGGTTTGGTTTTGAGATTTTGTGCACGAAACACCAAAACAATAAATCATTAACTCAACAGGTAGCAAATTAATACCGAGCAGAAGATTTTCAGCTCATTTAAAAACAAATATGAACATAACAGTTTAGATTAGCTTTCATTGCATGACATTTAAATAAACAAAATTGATGCCAGCTGAGTTTTCATTTAAATTTTTTATATGACTATTTTGCATCTTTATTCCGATACTTCCTGCCACGTTGCTAGCCGATTTGAATACGCGCTCCGACGCCATCGTAGGATTGGACACGTGCCAAGGAGTTTGAGGGAAACATTAACAGTGAGTCACGTTTTCCCTTTTCCCCCCCCCCTTTTTTCTTTCACAGTAACATCTTCACAATAATGTGCTGTGTGTGTGAGAAAATTGCTAAACTAGCACAGTCTAATCTGAGTAGTCTAACACAGGGTTAACCCAGCTGTGTACTCTGGGATTTTGAGTGAGTATGAGATTTAAATTTAATGGTAGACACATCAAAGGGTCTGATTAATAGTGAGGAAGTAAAACAGATGCTTTCTTGTGTGAAGGAAACTGTAATCAACTAAACTGTGGGTGTCACGCTGCAAGTGTGCTTTCAAAAGTGCCTTTGTTTGACATTGTATAACTAAAAGAATAACTGGCGACATTTAAGACGACATCCGGGCTATTTTCTGCAAATATGAAGGAGCGTGTGCCTTTTATATGTGACATTTTATAAGCTCAACAATGAATCAATTTGTACACAAATACAATTATAATAATAATTATTAGCCTTCAGGAAATCATAACATTATGAATCATGTACTCACCTGCGGGGTCAGCTCTTGTAATGATCCTTGAAGAGGAGTCAGTCTCCCGTCAGGCACCTCTGTCTCCCAACAACAAAACCACGGAGCTGGGGGCGAGAAAACCGGGACATGTTTTAAAACACAACAGCTCCGAGGCTGAAAATCTCCTCGGCACAATGCATGAGCGGACTCCCGGGAGGACACGGAGAAGGATATCTGAATCTTGGATTAGATTGCGGTATTTTATGGAGAACATCAAGTCTCTGTATTTCTCTCATTTCATAATTTGACACACATTTGTGAAGATATGAAAAGAAAGGTGCAGTTTTAACCCCCCATCAAACAATGGGGAAGAATCCGGGATTCAGATCGAGCCTTTTTTGGAATAATCCTGCTAACAAAGACGAACCAACCAATCACAGAGGCTCCTCGGTGGAGGTAATAAACCCCCGGCCTCATCTTTCCCCCTCCCATCCTCCTCCTCCTCCTCTCTGCATCTTAAATCATAAGAAGAAACCGCAAAATCTGCCCGTGTGTAACCAGATCTCAAAAAGTTTGATGCCGGAGTTTAAGATGGGGTTTGAGGTCAATGTCACCTCTGCGATGGGACGCGGGGAAAGGCCGCAGCCTTCCTCGGCTCCACAAGCGAACAGGAAACCGAGAGGAGAGGAAGATGCTCCCTTTGCCCTCGGGAGACACCGGCACTCGGCAGACGCCAGCCATGCAAAGACCACAAGCCCCCGCTCCTCTATCTCGCCCTCTTTCCTCAATCTCGTCTTTCCTTTCATCTCTGAGTCATTGTAAAGTGTAATGAAAGAAAGATGGATGAATAATTCAGTAGACAGGATTTAAGAACTCCCCTTTTATGTCTTTCTGAGAATGCAGGACAGTGCCACACAAAGATTTCCTTTAAAGTTTCAGCCTAATGTGGGATTCCCCCATTAATCGAACTCCCCGTTAATTATGCTCGCTTTCTACAAAGGTTTACAGCATAAGTGGGGCGCCGCGTCTGCAGTAGGGTCTCCTCAGCCAGCGTTTTTTTTGTCTCGTCAACACAGAAATGTTTGGGCGCCGAACTGCAGTATTAACTCTTCATTTCCAAACGTGCTCTATAAGGTAACGGGGCCTGATCCTGTTAGATCTTGTCAAACTGAAATGGGATTAGAGGTGTTGAGCATCTGCCCACTCAATCTGGGGTTTTAATAGAGCAAGAGCAGATCCGCCGTTCTGGCCTTGGTTTGCCAGGTGCTGAGAAACGGAGACCACAAAGTGGCCGGCAGATCGAGAAAAAGCCCTAAACAAGACTCTTACTTTCAAATCCTTTTTTTTTTTGAAGGTGGGATGATAAAAAATTTGAAATATTCAAGGAGGCAAATTTAGGTTTTCAAAGTGGTTTGGTGGGATGCTGGGGATGAGGATGAGGAGATTCATGGAATGAGGGCAGGGATAGGGGGAGAAAATTCAAAGGCGACTCAGCCAAAGCAGAGCGAAGAAATGCACAAAAGCTTCTTAAATCATGTCAGTCTCACTCTTGGGGATAGGCAAGGCCATCCGAGTATATGTCAAACACCACCCTTTCCATCTGCCAATCTGTAAAGGCAAAGACTGAAGTTCTCGCTGTGTACGCAAAGTGTGTAGGCGGGATATGTAAACAATGTGACAAAAACCTCAATCCTCACACGCTGGAATTAAGCAAGACTCGGGAATGGCTGAATCTCTCCCAAAAAATGTAGGCCAAAGTCATTTTTTTTCCTCGTTTTCTGCAGACGCACAGTGGTCGGTATCATTAATACAGATGCAGATAAATATCAAAGTGGAATAGAGATGTGTGTGAGACAGAATCAGGCTGGCGGGTTCCCTCGGCACTGCTTCCTGTCTGATGTTTGGCTACATGAACCGAGACGAATCGCACACAAGCAATATTTGGGATGAGGAGCGAGAGGAGGTGGGGGAAGGGATGGATGAGGAGAAGGAGGAGGAGGAGAAGGAGGAGGAGGAGGGGAGCTCCCTTCCCAAAAGAGGTCTGAGAGATTGGAAGTGAGCCATGCAGGTCTGAGAGCAATCACACAAAACGCAGGGATCCTTCTTAAATCTGTGCCAGCCAACCTCCACACCCATGGAGGAAGCACATCAAGGGTCCCTTCATCCTCCTGATATCACACATTCAGGCAGCATTCAGGCAGCACACCATCCACCACCTCCACCCACCCTCGTGCACGTTTGGCAGATTTATGGCACTTTGTTAGCGGGAACCAAAACAGGATTTGGAGCTGGTTCAGCCAAACATTTAAATAAAAAGGACACAGAGTGTTAACAGTGCTCAGCCTGCTGCTGTCATAAAATGTAAGCTAACCCACGGATATTAATGCTAACCTAAACAACTCACACACACATATGCACACAGGGAAATCAGCCCTCCTTTAGCAGTCATCTCGTGCCTATTCACGTCAAGTCAACACCACAAAACACGAGTCCCCTCGCTGTCATTTCAGGGAGAAAAATCTGCTTCACTTGGACACAGAAACAACATCCCAACAGGCAGACAGAGCGCCGGGCGCTGAAGACCATGTCAGCTGTAAAAACTGCATCACCAATACAAATTAACCCCCTCCTCCCAAAGTACACATTTTGGGTCATCTCACCTTTCTCCTTCTGCCTTTTCTGTCATCCAGTCATCTGAGAGCTCCTCACACCAGAATGAAACGTAAGGCACGAGAAGCAAAGAGGATAAAAAAGACATGAAAGGAGGCCACAACCTTACATTTCTGCTTTCCGGCCGCCGAGGAGATTACGTCCCCCCCCTCCCGCACCACCTCCTGTTAAAAGTGCCGTCACTTTGCGAGCGTGGCGAGGAAGCCGGTTTCCTCTATGCTACAGCTAGAAAAGGCCTGTCCTTGGGCATGAGCATTGTGTATGTGTCTGTGCTGTCTGCAGAGGCTGCCATGCCTCCCATTGTTCCAGGGCGAGTGAGGCAGGCTTCCTACCCCAACAGACCCTGCCTACTACAACAGCTGTGGACCAGCCCCCACCTCCCAGTTGCTCTCCTTCTCCCCTCCTCCTCCACCTCCTACAACTCCTGCCTGTGCTGCTGCTGCTGCTGCTAAACATTAACCCCACAGCTGCCGGCTTGGGTCATAAAGAGGAGGAGAAGGGGGAGTTGTTTTCACAGGAGACCCTACCTTGTACGGACAAAGGGACGTAACAGGGAGAGGATATCCGACATCCCGGCCGAACTGACAGCAGCTCTGCACAGAGCCATTAAGTGCCCTAGAAAGAAAACAGGCTCTGCACTAAGAGGATTGTCCTTCTCTTTCACATTGGCAGTACGTGTTGGACAGAGTCCTGTGCGACGGCACAGAGGGAAAGACTGGAAATCAGGAGGAATCAGGAGGCTCCAGGTTATGATTACTTTCATTAGAAATTATAGTCTCAATTATTCTCTGCTGTGGCTTAGAGAAAATGGAGCAAACACAGCAGCTAGAGTTAACAGAGCCCAAATTATGTGCCGAGATGAGGTGACGGGAGGAGAGGTCCAATTCAGGGACTTCGGTTCATGGAGGTGAGACCTAGCAGGCAGCGGGTTCAGTTCAATTTGATTTATTTAGCACCAAATCAACAAACCATGTGGCACAAAGCTGTCACCCTGGGTTTGATTCTGTCCTCGGTCATTTGCTGCACGTCTTCCTCCTCTTCTTTGGATTGTAATGATATTGATATGATAGTGGTTAAAAGAGTCATTGAGGCTATTATAAAACCATTTACATACATCTGTAATTTATCATTTCAAACTGGTCGATTTCCAGACAGAATGAAAATAGCAAAAGTTATACCTCTATACAAATCTGGAAACAAACACCATTTCACAAACTACAGGCCTGTCTCTTTACTACCTCAATTCTCAAAAGTTCTTGAAAAACTGTTTAAAAACAGACTGGAAAAATTTATAGATAAACATAAACTACTCACTGAGAGTCAGTACGGATTCAGATCAAGCAGATCAACATCATCGGCACTATTAGATTCAATAGAATACATCACAAATTCCATAGACAAAAAGCAATATGTGGCTGGGTTATTCATAGACTTGACAAAGGCATTTGACACTATAGATCATGATATATTAATAAGAAAACTGGAACGTTATGGTGTCAGAGGGGTAGCTTTAGATTGGGTCCGGAGTTATTTAAGTGACAGAAAGCAGTTTGTGAAAATAAATGGTGGTTGCTCCTTACGTATGGACATTGCTTGTGGTGTACCCCAAGGGTCAGTTTTGGGTCCAAAATTCTTCAACTTGTACATTAACGACATCTGTAAAGTGTCCAAAGTATTAAAAGTGGTTCTCTTTGCTGACGATACAAACATTTTTTGCTCTGGTGATGATCTGCAGAATTTATTGGAGGATATGACTAATGAAATAAGTAAAGTGAAGTTCTGGCTTGATAAAAACAAATTATCATTAAATTTGAATAAATCTAAACTTATGTTATTTGGAAATAGTAGTTTAAATACAAATGCAAAGATTCAAATAAATGGTGTTGATATTGAAAGAGTCAGTGAAAAAAAAATTTCTGGGGGTAATAATAGATGAAAAACTTAACTGGAGAGCTCACGTAAGATATATTCATTCCAAAGTATCACGAAGCATTGCAGTACTAAACAAGGCAAAACAGGTATTCGACAGAACATCACTTCATATTCTCTACTGTTCACTGGTTTCACCATACTTAAGCTATTGTGCAGAGGTCTGGGGCAATAACTATAAAACCACATTACATTCACTTTTTACTCTTCAAAAAAAAGCAATTCGAATCATCCACAATGCAGGTTATAGGGAACATACAAACTCACTATTTTTGCAGTCTGAAATATTGAAAATTGACGATATAGTGAAATTCCAAACAGCACAAATTCTATTCAAAGCAAAAAATAAAGAACTGCCAGGTAATATTCAGAGTATGTTTTTTTTGAAAGAAGGAAGTCATAATTTAAGGGGTTTTTGTAACTTCAAAACAATGAAGGTACGTACTACAAGAAAAGGCTTTTGTGTTTCTGTTCATGGAGTGAAACTATGGAACAAACTGAATATGGAATTAAAGCAATGTCCAAACATAAAACTGTTCAAAAAGAGTTATAAAAATATGATCTTCTCGATCTATAAAGAAAAGGAAAATATTTAAATTAAGTGAATGTCTCTATTTAAAAACAAACAAACAAACAAAAAGTTCATGATGTGATATTATAGTATATAGTATATCAGAAATCTGTTCACTATTTTTATTACAAATTATATCAGTAAGGAAGCTGACTAAATATTCACTGATAATTTATGGCAAAGGGGTGGGATTAAATAAGTGTATACTTCTTCCCACTCCCTTTCAACATGTAAATTAATCAGAATGGTTTTTTGTATGTAATTTGTATAGTATTTTTTTTCTCTCTTATTTCTTTTCTAAATGTACTTGTATATTGTTCACATGTTGAAATAAATTACCAATCAATCAATCTTCTCTCGCCCACCTTTCCTGTCTACTCTCAAACTGTCCTTTCATAATAAAGTCTAAAAAGCACAAAAAACATATCTGTGAAAAAATAATAATGATAAAAGAGGGGATCCACAAATGGCAAAACTGCTTTTTAAAACTGTGAATTTGGATATCTTAACATGGTGAGTCTATAGGGATCGACCGGCCATTAGAGCCAACCAAGTGCCCGTTAGAGGAACTGCAGCTCCTCTAACAGACAGTGTTGCCTTGACATTTCAGTCTCTGAGCCATTTTTTTCATTACACACACAATATTTGAAGTATGGGAGGAAACCTGAGCATCAGCAGGAAGAAAATGCACTACATTCAGGTGTTAGAACACACTCCGTGTCATCAATATTTCCTCATTTGACAGCTGTAATCTGCCCCACTCAGCAGACTCTATCTGTGTATCTGTTTCCATGCTTGCTTGTTTGTTGTTCATCAGTCCTGGAAGTTGCCACTTGTGACCCACCAAAAGAAGAAAGGTTGCACCGATGTTGGTGTAGCCACAAATAAAATGGAATCTATCGACTTTAGTAGCCGATGTTTATGTGTTGTGCAACATCCGTTTTGCGTTGGCTCGGAGACACTGGGGTGAACCCATGATTTAATAACGGCATCCAGAATTTCACAATCTGTGGATCCCCAAAAAGGAGAGAAAAATGGGGCCCGCTAGCATTACAGCTCAGCTGATGTGGATGGCATGACTGTTTGCATCCGGTCACACTGTCACAAGCCTCTCGTATGGGTGGATGAACACATCCTTTTTCTTTTTTGAGTAACTGGGATTTTTGGGGCGAGACACTTTGCTGAGTAGTTCAAATAAATTTGTGTTAGCACCTCAAAGTAAGAAAGTACAGTTACGTTATGTTACGTGAAGATATTTGTTACACTTGGACCCGAGGGGACCCTAGCAGACGCATGGATGCGGATATATAATCCCGGGTTTAATGACTAGCCTGGATGATTTACTGCTCCCAAGTTCAGCCTGACCCTAGCTCAAAACCAGTCATAGTGGTTGTTTCTTTATCTTCTGTTGATAGCTTTAGTTAACTTCTAGAGGTTCTAACCTTTCTTTCCTTTTTTTTTTTTTTTTAAACACAGAAAGAATTAAAGTTCCCTGAAAAAGTCTCTTTTCTCCAACCCACCATGTAAGAGTCAAATTAAAAATTAAACAAGTAAACTAAACTGTGAGTCTTTTTTTGAAAGCCTCTGATAATTACTTTTTAATAAAATATGCTGCTTTATTTTCTCAGTACAACAGTCCCAAACCCAAATGGGTCACACATTTCAGAAGTATGGGTGAGAAAATGTTTGGGGTTTTTTTGGTTTTAAATAACTGAAACAGTTATTAGTTCCAGATTAATCGCTTCAATCGATTAATGAGTTTACAGTGTGGCTGTTGTGCAGCAATCTTTGTGAATGGGGGGTCACGGCTTCCACAATCAGCGTCTTGTGTGAACCGGTCAGCGCCCTGGCAGGTTTCTCGGCACAGCGTCTCGGTGTGGTTTCTCTCCCCAGGTTTTCACCCGGTGTGACTCAGCTGCTGTCCTTATTAACAAGGCCACATCATCCTCACATACCAGACACAATAAACCAAGTCTGATGACAAAATGACTGGGAGCCACGGCAACAGCGAGAGGAAGAAAACACGGGTTTCATGAGCAGAATGTGGGAGGATAATATAATAAAGCAATAATGGATGGCAACACATCCCTGCAGCATCCCTGCCTCCGTAAACAACTCTTTAAATCGCAGATATGTAGGTCCTGATTTAAAGTAATAATATGACCCTAATTAACCAGACAAAAAAAAGACACCTAACCCAAATTGACCTTGCCCCACACCAGACATCCTATAGTGGAAATCAAATGCCCCGGGGCACTTACACTTGTATTCAAATCTCAACAAAACACCCGAGCCCGTTTGGCAAGTATAGAGCTGCCCCAGATTCAGTTCCTGGGAAATGAGACGGTTTGTTTTTCCAAGATTAATGCTGACACTCATGAATCCCATATGGAAAAATCACGGGAACCCCCAAAGACAAAAATGCTGCTTTATCAACTCAAATGAGCTGTTTGTCTGCGGAAAATTTCACAGGTCATCATCGAGAATCAACCACAACAAAGAAAAAAAAAAAAAAAAAAAAAAAAAAACACACGACAGATGCCGAGCCTCACATCAAAAATCACCCAGATCAAAAGAGCTTGTGTCCACTGAGGATTTATCCTCTTATTGCTGACACATATGGCTGTCCTGCCCAGTCTGTACTCACCACCAAGCCTCTAATCTGTGTCCGCCTAGTGGCTGAAAACTTTAAAGAAGCCGTCCTAATCATCCCACCACCACGTGAGCAATTAAACCGTTTCTGCTAAACTCCCAGGGTTCTTGAAGGGCATTACATTCATTCACAATTCACATTACACTGCGGTACAGACAAAAATAGCGTTTCTGTTTACTTTCAGCTCCTCTGGAGAGACTAAACTCTTAGCACTAAAAAAATGCACTTAGGGTACAGAAACGCTACCTCACTAATGGTTAAAAAGCTGTAAACCAGCACCAAAATGACAGTCACAAACCAAAAGCCACCACTCTCTTAACCAATAAAAACTGTTTGATGTGTGTATTCTTCATGTGTGGCCTTCAATCCGGCACTCAGTCATCAAAACCTTAAAAACCCATGCTATAATCATTGAAGAGCTGCAATAAAAACATGTAATCTGTATTTATTTTGACCAATTCTTAACTTTTTAACTGTAGTTTTGAAAGCAACAACCAGAATATCTTTATATTGTTGTTTGGAGAAAGCAAGACGTTTGAAGAAGACCTTGTATGTTTTTGTACCATTTAAAAATTACATTAATCTACTAAATAATCAGAAGAGCAAAGAAGTAAACGGCTTGTGGTGTCACTTTGTGATTGCCTAATGTCTTTCAAAAGGATGAGATAAGAGCCATCTGAGTCCATCTAATCAAGCTGGGTTGTTCCTCTTTGTGTTAAAGGGACAGTTCACCCCAAAATCTCTTTTTGCTTTGCCAAACTACACCCGGAAGTGTTCATCCTGTGATGAGACTGCGAGTCACAGCATGACAGGATGTAAGCTCGCTGCACGCTTCTTTTTGTTGGCGGATGTAGACAGAAAAAAATAGTCCCTACATGTTACTGCTCATGAGGTTTGTGGATTTTGTGAGTAAGTGCATCATAATTTTAATAAAGAGAAATTGATGCTGAGCAGTATTTAGTTGCATTATGTTAAAACGACTAAAATAGGCGATGCACGCAATACAGATCAATAAACAGCAGTACAGCTGGCAGGAAAAAAAAACATCTGAATTTTATTTTCGGGTGAGCTGTCTCTTTAAAACTTTTACTGATGCTCGGTGAGGAATCTGCTATTTTAAAATCTTCCATTATTTTCAAATTTACATTTAAAGAGCTTAGAGGAAGTGCTACAAGTAGGAAAAAGTAAAAGTATGGAAAAACATTTTTAAACTTGGCTGTGGTGGAAAACTTGGTGAAGTAAAGCAAATAGTGACAATGTGCAATAGAAAGAAACCTGTTAAATGAATCATGACAAACCAAAGGAGAGAAGTGCAGCTCTGTGCGGGACATCACGATACTCAAACCTTCATCAAATTCAGATGATTTTTCTCATTTTGTCATCATAAAAGGTGATTAATTGCACCATATCTTTTCTTCTCCTTTCAAACTGCATCCAGTGGGAGAATTGGCAAAACAATTCCTCCAATATGCCTCTAACAGTAGGGAATCCGCTTTTTTCATCTGCTTTGGCCCATTTTTATAAGACTTGTGAGCAGAGATGGGCAGTAACACGTTACTGTAATCCGATTACTTTTTTTCAAATAACGAGTAAAGTAAGGGATTACTATTGCAAAAACTGTAATTAGATTACCGTTACTTTCCCGTAGGAACGCTGCGTTACTGCGTTACTAAAACCGTGATTTTTTTGCGAGGATGTCTCATGACAGTGACGTAAGCGAGTGCGACGTTCATGGCAACAGCTGTGTGCAGATCAACAATGGATCATATATCGAGTGCGGGAGAGAGTATGAGCGTGCAGCGTTTAAAGCGTGGAAGTACTGACCTTACTTTGAGTTTGATTCCATAAAAAGTGATAAAAACATTAGCGTCCGTTGTGCGTGGGAAGAAAACTTCTTTTTACACCGAAAACCCCCCCTAAACAAGCACCGAGTGCGCAACGACGTAATGGGAAATTCGCAGAGAAACTCGCGGATTCTTCCACTGACCGCTGCGACACACCTGCACCAGGGTAAACCTCCACCTATGCCACTCCTGCTTTACAGGTGAAAATAGAGCAACAGGACCGCTGAGTCTTTGACTTTATTTATTTTCTGCTGTGTTTTACTTGCATCTATTTGAAAGACTGAGTGTAAACACAAAAAAAAATTTTATTTTATGTGCAGAAAATAGGTTTAAATGTTAAACTAATTTATTCAAGTCAGAGAATGTTGCATATAATTAAATTTTTGCTTGATGCATAAAGTTAAAAGATTAAAACTAATGAAATAAGTTTTAAAAAGAGACTTTTCCATTTGATTACATTTTGTATGATGGATTATGTAGAAAAAGTAGAATTGGGCTGAAAAATCTATCACTTTATCACCTCTTCAGGTTTTAAATCGTGTTTTTAAAAAGTAACTAAGTACCGTAATTAATTACTTTTGAAAATAAGTAATCAGTAAAGTAACAGGATTACTTTTTTGGGGAAGTAATTTTTTCAAGTAACTTGACCAACACTGCTTGTGAGACAACCAGATAAAAATTGGAAAAGAAAATCATGGACACACAAAGGGAGACTTAACTTTAAAAGGCTCTAACCCAATGCTCTGCTTTGTTGCCTCAGCAGGTGGAGAACTTGCGTGGTGTTGCGGTTAGCCAGAAGTGTGGACCTAAAGCTTGAAGATCATCTAAAGAGCAGAACAGTCCTGTCACCAGAGGAGTTTGAGTATGTCCAGCCACAGGAAGAGAAACAGCAGCCCGATCAGTGAATAAGCTGGTATACTTGACAGGAAGGACTGCATCTAGATGGCTAGAAACGACTGGACTTTCAAAATAAAAGCAAGGCATAAACTGATAAATGTGCAGGTAAATTTGGCACATGCCCACCACCCTGGTGCCACTTAAGCCTTAAGATATTTTTAATGTGTAGAGATACTTTTCGTCAGCAGCTGTGAGAGTGCTGCAGTCACGCTACCTGTGGAGTTCTGACAGAGCAGTGTTAGCACTACCATATCGAGCTCAGAGGGAAGTCAGGTGCCCTCTTTGATATCTCCGGTGGAGGAAAAGGTGGGTGATAGGAAATCACAGTCAAATTTTTCCAAACATGCACTTACGACTACTTGATGCTTCATGTTGCCGACTGAACGACCGTTTTTGCAAATGTTTGAGAAGGCAACTTTAAATAAAGGCAACACAGAGACACCTGAACAGGCACTCAAATATAACCGAACATAAGATATACAGATGTTTTATTAAACATACTAATGTTAGTAATCCCTGCACATTCGTTCAGATTATAGCAAGAAGATTCTTGAACGATTCAGATGCTTCCCCTTTCACACTATGGGTTTCAGGGTTTCTGTATCAGCAATGTTTTATTAATATACTTGATAAAAATAACACAGGTCTATGGTTAACTGCCACATGCAGCTCACACAGTACATAACGCATCTTTGTGGCACCTGTGCACAAAAAAACCTAAGCTTGTCAACCCGCAGCGCTGCGCATCAGCAGTTAACATGTCACTTGAAAAAGCTGAATGAAGGGCTGTCAGGGGTTTGTCATAACGCTGCTGTGTCAGGCATTAACACACACAGACATCTGTATGGGATGAATGGGACATTGAGGGAGTAGCTTCCCTTCTAAGAGGGTCAAAGACTGAGAGCGCCGACATGACCTGAATGAGGGCTGGTCACATGTTACCCCGAAGCTAACACAAGGGAATGAGGATAACTCACAACATAAAAGGCCTATTGTAACCCCCCTCCGCCATCCACTCTACCCCTCGAGTGAGGATCTTCAGCAGCGGCTCAGAGAAACTCAATGGTACCAAAAACCATGAGCCAAAGGGTGATAGAAATGCATCTTAATGGAAGGAAACTCGAGGGGAAGAACATCTCCTGGAGGCATCCTGGCAACGGTCATGTGGCCGACTTCAAATTCAATGCAAACAACACATGAGACGTGACCTGTGACAGTGTCACGGCGCCGTCTGACAGCTCTGTCTCAAACACGCCGTTCGCACACTTGCAGCTCTTCATGTGCTGATTACATAAGATGACATAGAAACCCCCCCAACCCCCAAAACAAAGAACAGCAGCAAACAAACCATCCAGACAGGAAGTGAAACAAACGGTCGACTAATCAATGATCCACAGAAACATTTAGGGCATCAGCTAATGATTATTACTTTAATTACTTAATCTGACAGTTGCTCTCTACACGTTCATAGTTTGAGCTTAAAACTGTTGAAATGTCATCAAATGTTTTGTTTTCTCCAGGAAAGACAGAGAATTCATTGCAAGAACAAAGAAGAAGCAGCTGATGAGGTCATTTCTATTTGCTCACAAATTACAATTTTGTGCCACCAACACAGTTAATCATTATATTTGAATATTAACCACACTATTTTCCAGCATAAAGACTCTTTTGAGCGACAACTGAACAAAAGTTGTCTGTTAAAAGGAAACTTTTTTTTTTTCCAAAGCAGAAACATGAAACACTTCCTCATTTTAAGTTGTCACTTGAGAGGATTTGCTGCATGTTTCTAAAACGCAAATATTTTTGGACTGTTGTTGGGGAAAAACAAGTGATTTAAACATTCTTTTCCATAACACCAGAATGTGTCTTTAAAGTTTAATCAGAAGAAATTATTTTTTCATGCTTTTATACCCTCGGTTTCAGCCCAGTTACAGCCTGAGCTTTTATGTCGGTGCTGATGACGCCCCTCTCAGAACAGTGCAGTCCCTTTCCTTTTGGTCCCCAGGCCACAAATGACACTAACAACCTCTGGTGACTTATCATAACTCTTTGAGTTTGGCGGAGCTCTCTAATAACTGTCAGTTGCTAACAAAAAACTTACACACTGAAACCAGAATCTGAGCCAGAAGACAGAGATACTTATGCAGAAGTATCTACAGTGAGATCTGGTGACCGACGAGGCCATTTTGAGTATAATGAACTCATTCTGCCTTCAAATCAGTTTGTGATGATCCTGCTGGAAGCAGCCATCAGGAGATGGGCACGCTGTGGTGAGAACGGGAATATTCAGGTAGGCTGTGGCACGTAAATAAAGCTCAGTTTGTACTAAGGACGGGACGGATCCATGTTTTCATGCTGTTTCTTACGGTGGCCCTGAGAGGCCAAACGGACTGCAACTTAAGAAAACACCAGCGATAAGAAAAATGCTGCAAAAGCACACAAATAATAATGGATTGCATTTATATAGCGCTTTTCGAGACCCTCAAAGCGCTTTACAATGCCACTATTCATTCACTCTCACATTCACACACTGGTGGAGGCAGCCACAGTTGTAGCCACAGCTGCCCTGGGGCAGACTGACAGAAGCGAGGCTGCCATATCACGCCATCGGCCCCTCTGGCCAACACCAGTAGGCGATAGGTGAAGTGTCTTGCCCAAGGACACAACGACCAAGACTGTCCGAGCCGGGGCTCAAACCAGCAACCTTCCGATTACAAGACGAACTGCCAACTCTTGAGCCACGATCGCCCCAAAACACAACAGAAATAGGAAAAATAACCCAATAACCCAACGGACCAGTTGCAGGGACCCAAAACATGGTAGGCATGTTTTATCATGATTCATATAATACTGATGACGGATTTTTAGGCTAATAGTTATGCTAACACACTTACTTCTCATCTTTTCTTTCCTCACAGAACCGATAGATCCTTCACTTCTTTTAAGTGTCTCCCAGCGCAATTCTTAGCATATTTTGGTTCCTGGAACTGGTCTCAACTGGCACAAGGGAAGGGAACCCGTCAGGTTATTGTATCCCCAGAAACACTTCCCTTGTGCTTTTGGAAATCTGTTTTTCCTTATTTCCATTGTCGTTTTTCCTATTTCCTTTGTGTTTTGTGTGCTTTTGCACCGTTTTTCTTATTGCCCGTGTTTTCTTAAGTTGCAGTCCGTTTGGCCTCTCAGGGCCACCGTAGTTTCTGCCAAATTCTGACCCAAAGATCAAAATGTTGCAGCAGGAACAAGAGACTCATTAGATCAGGAAACATCTTCTAATGGTGTGTGTTGTAAACCGTGGCCTCAGTTTCCTGTTCTTAGCTGATAGGAGTGGCCTCGTGTGAGATCCTCTGCTGCTGTAGTCCATCTGCTTCAAGGTTCGACATATTGTTCCTTCATAGATGCTCTTCTGCGTACTGTGGTTGTAACAAGTGGTTTTATGGATTAACTGTTGCCTTCCTATCAGCTCCAAGCAGTCTGACCGTTATCCTCTAACCTCTGACATCAACGTGGCATTTTTTTCAAGGACAATCAGCTGGTTCTGAAATATTCAGACCGACAACTATGACACACTCAAAGTCACTGAAATCCCTTTGATGCCCAGTTTGAACTTCAGCGGGTCGTCTCGACCACATCAACATGCCTAAATGCACTAAATGCTGCCATGTGACTTAAAGACTGTGTTAACAAGCAGTTGAACGAGTCTGTCTGAGCCACAACAAGCTCATTTAATGAGTGGATAATACTTATTTAATCAAGAGCCTCATTAAATTGTACAGACCACAATTTACTTGTGTACTCTTTGAAAACACAACCAAAAATGCTTGTTTATTTTGATAATAATTACAAACTTAGCCCTTTTTCAAGCACAGTTACAGTGTTTCACAGTTTGGATATTTAAACATTTAAACTGTGCGGCTTTCCAAATGTACGGCTATAGCTCAAAAGTAGGGGGTGGGAATTCTTCACATGCAAGCAGGTCTTCCTACCAGTAACGGAAGGTTTGGTGTACTTTATCGTAGTCAAGATCTTTGAGAGTAAGCAGTGCCTACTGTTGTGACATCACAATGTTATTGAATTCCTGACTGCTGAAATATGAGGCGTGCATTTGTTCCATTGAATGAGTGTTTAAAAAGTTTCACTGTGCTTATAAAGCCACCAGATCTTTTTGATAATAAAAAAAATCCACAGAAATCGCCCTTCCTATAAAATCAAACTTTTAAATATTTTACCTGTGAAGTTTAAAGAAAAAGTGGTTGAGAGTGTTCTCCTTTTTGCCATTTACTAGTCCAAAAACAGCTAGATAAAAACATCTTTGCTAAAAAAGCAAAGATGGCATAATTTGTTTGTTTCTAACTTTTTTGTTAAGATGACATTTGGTTGTGTA
Organism: Aulonocara stuartgranti; assembly: GCF_965226115.1. NCBI lineage: Eukaryota > Metazoa > Chordata > Actinopteri > Cichliformes > Cichlidae > Aulonocara > Aulonocara stuartgranti. The sequence continues at coordinate 30,674,922 of NC_138956.1, forward strand.
AGTGATACCACGGTTCCTGCGGAGAGACTTTTTTTTCCTTTACTCAGATTTCTCAGATTTTAAACCAACTGTTTGTTTTTGGACTGTTGGTTAAAAGAAGCAGTTTCAAGACATCGCCGTGGGCTCTGCTAAATCGTGATTTTCCTTCATGTTCTATTAGATTCATTGAGAAAACATCTGGCACATTTTTTTAGCAGATGGTCCATCACTGCCATTTGTGGTTGGGCAAAAAGAAGCAACTGTCTGAATAAGAGCTGTAAATCAGAGCCGTGGGGTACAAACGCCCATTGAGAGGCAGACAGTTTAATGTAATGTGCGCAGCCCCAAGTGAGGATGGAGTGCTAATCCACCGACATGAAATGTGACACCGGGATGTGCGGGGTCTACAGCTGGGGCTATAAAAAAAACCTTAGTGTTAATTTGCATGAAGCTTCGGCTTAGTCGGACCTCATTAGGAAGTCAGGAGTTGTAACCGGCGAGCCATCATCACCGGCTGGCTGTGGTCTGCCTGGCTGATGGTGTTTGCTGTGCAGCAGAAATGGCTTACAGAGAGCACAGAGTCAGCGGCATCAATCAGTCAGCAACTCTCTATGGAAACAGCTTCAGTAATTTTAAGATCAAACAAAGTAAAATATTCTCTATTTAAGCTTCTCGTACGCAAAAATGTGATGCTTTTCTTGGTTAACTAAAAATCGTGCTTTTGAGACGAAATCTAGAAAGCAAGCTGTAAAAGACGCATTTTCTACATGTAATAAAAGAGAGAAATAATTATGCGTATTTAAGGGGTGCATTACACCAAGCTGCTGCCAATCAGTGAAACGGGGCGACAGGCCCTAGACCAGACTATCTTTGCATAATTCAAACTTTAAAATAATCCCTGTTCATCTTAAACTGGGCCTTGTTAGAGCTACTCACTTCATCTTCTGCCTGAAACAAGGCGTTTCAGCTCCTCTCGCTTTAGGACAACTTTTTTCTGATTGGCCCCTTATTGGAAACTTTCACCATGTTTAATATCTTCATCCAACACTGAAACAATATAGGAGGTGAGACTGCTCCTACACAATGTAAAAACTGGAAAAAAATCTGGCTGCTCCGTTGACATTAGGAAGGAGTGTCGGGAAAATCCTTTTTTCTCAGTGCATGAAGCTCCATTAGCACTGGGCACAGGACCACCCACAGTGTGTCAAATGGTAAGCCTTCAAATCGATTTTAACATTTGCGAAGTGGATGAAGGTGCAGGTAGCCAAATATGATGTGATGGTGGTCCCGGTATAACTTTCAGGTCTACAGTGAAATCGTAGAGCTTACAGCGTAGCGCTGGGTTTATACTCAGCTGCAGACACCACAAGGGAGTTCTTCGTTCCAGTTATAGATATTTGAAATCCGACTAAGGGTGCTTTAAGCGTGCATTGTAGTTTTGTGTGTCTGCAGAATTGTCTGAGTGGTTATAAAACATAAAAAAAAAATCTGATCCGTCTGATGATGAAATGCACATCAACCAGACCCAGGCAGGTTCGTGGACACGGAAACGATAGCACACATTTAAGCGTTCAGAAGTTCCAGGGAGCAAACTAAAAATAGCATCAAGTCAGGAAGCTGCCTTAACATGTCTAACAACAGGACTGTAAACATGAGATCATCCAAATTTTAATCAGAGAAGGTTTGTCGCATTTATTTTTTGATCACTCCTCATATACAAGACAGAAAATAAAGAAAAGGACACAAGAATCTCCTAAATATTCCTTAAATATGCCTCCACCAAGGCAATGTGCAGGTTTATTTGCCCTGTTGAAAATCATTTTAATATACATAATCTTTAAGAAACATAATTGTGGCTACAATTATTTTTACTTATGCAAATTCATTCTCTTTCTCTTGATGAAAACCCTTCTTTTTAAAGTAGTGCTGTCAGCGTTAATCTAATTAAAATGACGTTAACGTCACAACCGCATTAACGCGGCAAATCTCCGTTAACAAGTTAACGCGGATCGCCCCGTGCGTGGGGCTGCAACACGTGAGCGCGCTTAGCTTGTTAACGCGTTAGCGCCGTGCAGCCCGATGCATGGGGTGACCTGCGTTAATCTAGATTAACGCTGACAGCACTACTTTAAAAATCTGAAACATTGTAACATCTGCCTTTGCAAGAACAGCTCTTTGTAGCATTGTTATCACTTTGACCTTCAGATCAATCTATTGACAAACCAAAGCAGACAAAAGCCTTTTTTTAATCAGTATTAAAAGCCAGTCAGTAGTAATGTGTTTCGGCTTCTCCAATGCCTCCTCACTTTTAATGACATCAATGATTACCTTTGCATTTTTAAGTTGTTCTTTAAGCAACTGTAATTGTAACAATTTGCTTTTTTTAAGCTTTTAAAGACCAAATCATGATTATATAACCATGAGAATAATCAATTAAAAGAAAATGTTCAGGTGCAGCCTCGTTTCCCTGTGTAAACTTTAAAGCAGCTTAGTCTGATTCCAGACGGTGACCTTAATAAATCGCTCACATGTGAAAAGATTCAAAGTATGCTCCGCAGTCCATTTCTGCGATCATAAAAACCCGGTAATGAAAACCATTTGTTGTGGCCCCTGTAAAGGCAGGTTTCGTACCGCTGTAAATACTCCGCAGAGAGGTGCCGTCCTCTGCCAACCAGACGACGAGCTCGGCAGCCAGAGGAACGGCTGCACTTCGTCCACCGCTGCACCACATTTCCATGTGTGTCAGCAAAAGCCTTTACTACAGGTCTTCGGTGACTCATTTTCACATCAAACTGTTGAACCCTGACATGCCTGGAAAAAATGTGAAGCTAGAACAAGACATGCTGCTGACGCCAGACGAGCCGATCCAGGACAAAGGCTGCTACAGCGTCCAGTTTAGAGAGCTGCAACGAGGCCACTCTGAAACAGGTGAAACCAGCTCTGGCACAAAGATTAGCGACTTATCCAGCTAAATTTGGGATTAAGTCAGGATTTAGCAAGTCACCTATGTGCGCCATTCCACCACAGGAGCTTTTACGTAAAAGCTTAGCGAAATATCCACGTCTACACTCAGCCAGCTTTTTGTATTGGCACCCATATTACAAGGCTAAAAACAGGTAACTCCTCTTACTGAGTCAAAGACCAAATTTACACCAAGGTAGTTACATTAGTAAAAGTTGTTTCCCCTCAGTTTTTAACCTCCGTTTTCTTTTACTTTCCTAAAAAGCAGCCAAACCTTCTTTTGGATTTTCCAGCAAACAAACCACAGATCAAAATGTTTTACCCCCAAAATCTTTGGGAACTTTTAGCACTCTGGTGTTTTCCACTTTATAAGATTTTCAGCTTGTAGTTTTGGCCAACAAGGAGAATATTCAGAGGTAACTTGGATAATCTTTATACTGATTTTGCGATCTTTTACCTCTTTCTATTGACAAATACAACACTTTGGTCAGAGCCACTGAATTTGTCTTAAGGCAGGCTCCTGACTGTGTTAAAAATGCACATAAAAACTCTATAAAATGCAGTAATCATGTTTTATCAGCTATTTGCAACATATTAGTCTGTTCCAGTTGTTTGGGTTCATCTTATATATTTCACGTCGCTCTAAGTAAGGCCTTCCTGCTGCAGTATCTATATATCCTCATGGGGATCATCATTTCCTCCCCTACCATATTAAATTCTCTATCTGATGCTGCAGTTGGGGATTAGCTTGTAATTAACTACTCTGCCTCACTTCAAACAGAGATAGCAGTCATCCGGACGTTTAGCTCGGTGAAGGCTGATAACCCAAAGAAGATCCAGAGTGCGAAAAAACAAACAAACAGCAACACCAGAGAAAAGCTGGAGCGCAACATGGACATTTTCTGCAAATTTGGCCACATCTGCTTGCCAGCCGCAGCAGCTCAAACTCAACCAGGATTCAGCCTTAGTAATCATCATCATCATCCACATCCTTTTCCCAAGTTCTGGCCAAGAAGAAGACCTATTTATGGTACAGACTATATGGAGGGTTACATATGGAGGGAGAGCTTTGTTTGAGCTCCAAAGGGGGGGAAAAGTGCTCTATATCTCTCTGACAAACAGTCTCGATGGGAAGATGTTTTTAAAGCTGTACGACTGGAGCTGATGGGCGAGGTTTTTGAAACAGGAAGCTCATGAGATTCTGAAAACACTGAAGCTGCAGAAGCGGCTCGCCAAGCACCTTGTGGGAGGCGAGCGGAGGGAAGGGGGGAGAGGGATTGAAGGAGTAAGGTGGGGGTGCATAAATCTCCTCAATAGCAACTTATTTTAAGACAAATGAAAATGAACTGCAGCAGTGCACAAAGACACACTGTTCAAGGCAGGCTGAATTAAAAAGAAAATCTCCCTCTGTCGCTATTCTTTAACCGCAGAGTCATCACGGGTCACGACTCCAAGTGTAAATCTGAGAGAGGAATCTTACAAGATTGTTCCTCCGTCCAAAACTAAACAAAATGTGGCCATTTAATCCTCTTGTTTTTTTGGCAAGGCAGGACGTGGTGGGGACCCGGTTAGCTCGCGAATTGATTAAAACTTCATTCCAAGCCATATTTTCTCTGGCCGGACGGATGAATCGAATGTTTGTTACAGCTGCGGCGGCTAAAGTGGTGTTTTGCCAGCTTCGATGTTTGCACGACCGCAGATTCCTCTGTAGGGTGGCCTCTGCATTTGGTGGGAGCTCTATTAGCATTCCTCGAGCACGTTCAATCATGCATATTTTAGAGGCCACATTTGACACAGCAGGCTCCGGTGCAGTTTGCGCGAAGATGGAGAACACGAGGTCAGGGCCTCAGGCTGGCCGCTTGTGACTCATTTGGCTGATATTCTCTGTGATGTGCACACAAATAAGCAGAATAAGCTTCGTGTTGAGGTGGCGGGGGTTCTGGGGGGAGTAAACAAAGGGCTTTGGGGGAAACAATGCAGGGGGAGATAACTCCTTTGATGTGAGTGTTTGTGCTGTGAGCGTGGAAACAGTTGGGATGAGGATGATGATGCCTTGCAGAGCTCCCCGTCAGTCCCGCCTCCTGCTGTGAGCTCCGTCTTACTGCGCCGACTCTGTAGGCAGCTGATGGATATTTGCTATGCTAATGCAGGAGTGCCTTTGGTGTATAACCATGGTAACTACACTACCTGCATGCATCAGACAGTGGGGTGATAAATGGCTGAACTGATAGCTGATAGGGAGCAAGGCCCAGCCCCAGCCCAGCCTATCTTCAAAGCACGAAGAGGAGGTGGGGGGGATACGGAGGAGATAGGACGACTGCGGGAGGCTCTGACCTGTCTGCAAACCCCTACCAGACTTCAAATCGATTAAATTATTGTCCCGTTGCTCTTTCCTCCCACTTAAAGATGCGAACAACCACCTAATAAACTGATATTTCACAGCCTGACTGACCTTGAATGTCTGAAAGGTCCGTTGAACCACATGTTATCTACCAAAGTCATGTCAGCTCTGAGGCCGAAAGGATTAGTTCGTTAACGCTCAAGCAACCGAGATATTTTAGTGACTTTTAGAAAAAAATAAATCACAGTATGGTCACTTATGACGATTTAATGGCTGCACTGTTGTTCATCATGTTATTCCATTTCCACTACCCGTGGCAGATATTCAGAATTATAGTTATTAATGGTTTTAAATCTTTTTTTAATGCAAAATCTTCATCATTTGAGTTGTTTTCATTATCGGTTTGGTCATTAAGTATCTGCCTCGAGGCTTCTGAGGCAGTAAATCTCGCTGCTCTAGTTCTGTTAGCTGTAAAACATGATAGTGCAGTGATCCACACATGTTTGTGTCACACCTTCTTGCATCTGTTTCTCAGATTTATAAGACACATATGATTTATTAATGCAATTTGCTCCAATCTCTTCCACAACCTAAGTCTAACTTTTCGGTCTTCTTTAACATAACCTCATTTTTAGGATGCAGGATGCAGAATCTCATATACACAAAGTGACTTTTTGCACAATACTCAGTCTTTCGCACATTTCTATTGCACTGTTGTGTCTTTGTTTTGGTTTTTTTGCAATTTCTGCACATTGCACTTTATGTAGTCCTGTGTTGATTGTCTGTTATATGTCATACGTAGCATAGATCTTGGAGGAACGTTGTCTCGTTTCACTGTGTTCTGTACCACTGCACATGGTTGGAATGACAATAAAGCCACTTGACTTGATTGGCAGAAACTGCATTTTTCTGCCCCCTTGATCAACAAAAATATTTTATAGACTTAAGTAAATGGGATCCCAACTAGAAATAGTATTTTAAAGAACGACTTCATTAGGATTCTGGTGATTTTTCAGCAGTTGGATCTAAATATAATCACACTAGCATGTATAAAAACACAGCTGGGGTCACTCAGTCACTTGACGGTTTGTACTGCAGATTAGCCAATCAGGAACTGTGTTGCTGTATCCTGTATCAGACACAGGAAATCTTTTATACCTCGTGCAATAATTTTGTACAACACGACACATCTGTCGAGCAGAGGATCCGCTGTAAACTTAGCCCGGCTGTGTTTAGCACACGTTGTGTCTTACATTGTGCTCCAGTTGGTTTTTTTTTAACATTTACATGAATCCATTTTTAGTTCCATTTTCTCTCGTTTCAATTGTTTGACTTTATAGATTAGCAGCGATCGCCAAATTCGGAAAGTCCTGACAAACGACGATCAAAACATTTTCTGCGACCCAACAAACTTTAATACCATCTCGTATCATCGCACAAGCCGAAGATTTCCGATGACTCATTCACAGACTTAGCTGATATTTCTTCTCCATTAACAGCTTTACTTCCTCTACCCGATGGCCACTCACTACATTTGTAAGACAACCTCTGGATCACAAATAAGTCAGAAAATGAAGAATTATGTCGAACTGCTCTCTGTCTTTCAAAAAGAGCTTATTTTTATTTGTTTATTGTAAACTACTCCTAAAGCTGACCTGCACTTCCTCCTCGCCTCACCAGGCGAGATCCTATTATAGTTTTTCGTGTTATTAGTTATGTTTACAGTATAATATAGTATTTTTAACAAAATGTAAACAAAAACAAACAGTCTGGTTCGAGTGTCCCACATTTCTTTGTTTTTGGTTAACTCGCGTTTGGTGGTGTCACTTTTAACCTTGAAAATTGGAAGGAACATTTTTCCTCAACTTTTTTCTCCAACATTTTAAACACCAGAAAAAAACCTTTACCTTCTCAGGATCCAGTACTGTCATTTTGTCAGTAGCTGAGGCGACCAGGAGGAATGTTCAACCAGGAGGAGACATCAGAGGCAGACCCAGGACACCCCGGGGACTTAATTTCTCCATCTCAGCTAGTTTGGGAATGTCTCTGTATCCTCTGGGGGGCTACAGGGGGTGGCTGGGGAAAGTGAGGTCTTCTTTTGTGCCTTATCTGCGACCCAGATAAGGCACAAAAGAAAATAAATGGATGGGGGCCTTTTGGAGTGAGTCCCTTGATACCAAGATATATCGGTCCTCTTTTAAACAGCATCAAAGTTTGCATTCTGTGGTCAAAGGCTGGATGGGTGGTGGTGGTGGAGTCAGTTTGTTAGCCTGCAGATGACAGTTTTTATCCCAGCAGGGACTTTGCTGTGGTTTGTTTTCACTCACTTCCTGCTTTTACTGCTTTCACTCGCTGCTTTGTCAAGACAAACACAGATTGTGTTTTGGGTTCAAATACACACTTTCACAACGTTAATGTTACATATAGGAATGAGTCATGTCCAGTGATTTTAAATGTAATGCAAGCTGTCCTTTACAAGCTATGTGCTGAGTAGGAAGTGACATCTGATGCTTGTTTGAGCAGGGTTAGCGTGAAGGCAGTCTGTGGGCAGTCAGGGACTGCCCGTCTACCTGCAGACAGCGGCGTTACATTGGGACAGAGTCACAAATATGCGGTACCACCGGTCTGTGGGCTACTCCTGCTTGTAGCCCACAGACCGGTTGTGTCACATGTTGGTCTGTCAGGCAGCCGTGGAGAAGAGCAAAGTTATCTGATACAAAGATCTGAAGTGAAACAATGTGTCAAAAACAATTTAGTGTCGGCAGACGCTGTCTGTTCTTTTCATGCTTAATGTTTTTGTCACACTTGTCCCATTCCTGGTGAACGCGGCTGTCACACCCTTCCCTGTTTTGGTCCACTCGTCAACCGGTCGGCATTCGAGGGCCGTATACTTAATCCATGTCCAGCGACATGCCATTGGGATTTTGGAGGACTGCATGGAAACTCATTTGCGGTGGGTGAAAATCTCTCTCAGTTTGCTGTCCAAACGGAAACGCGTACGCAGACGGATACATTTGCGGGGCGATAAATTACGCTGAAGCCGTGCTATAACCCCGAACACCAAAGGACACCGTGTGTGTGCATCTGCAAGACTCCATTAGTTTTGACAAAACAGCAGCATTTACAAAGGTCATATAATTAATCATTCTTGGTGGCTTTACTGCTTGTGCTGAACTTTGAAATCATGAGTAATATTTCTCTTTATAAATGATCCTTTAATCTCTTGACTACTTTTTGAATTATGAATTGGTAACAGTTTCCCTGGTCTGCTGTGTTTTTATAGGGATTTTTAACCATAGCTCAGTTGCCATAAGGCACTGGCCTGCCATCAGAAACACACTGGCTTGCAGCGACCGGCCCAAAGAACACTTTAGAGGACAACCTGCTGCCACCAAAGCCACAAACTCCTTCAAGAGGACGTCTTCAAATATTTGTCTGACAAATACTTAATTTAGCCTTAATTGAAAATACAAAAAAGCACAAACTCTTCACACCACTGAAACCACTTAAAGCTATTAATAAACAAGAAGAAATCCAGACACAGTTACCATTTGTCAAACCAGAAAGTTCAGTTCCCTCCAAAAATCACAGTGCCCAGCCTCAAATGATAAACTTTGTTCTTCAAACTAAATCTGTAGTTTTCTGGTTTCTGTTCCTAGTTTTTTTTTTTTTACAGTATGAAATGTTTTGATGAATCGTATCTGAGCAGGTTTTAGCTGCGAGACAGTAAAAAGTCCATGTGGAGAGCAAAGGAGGTTCTGAATGTGACAAAAGTGCCGTTTTGAAACCATCTAATGTCTAGCAGGCTTCTTTAATTTATCTGCTTCAGTAAACAACGACTAGAGGATGGAAAGTCTAAAAAAATAAGTCAGTTACAGTTAGATCAACCTTAACTGCAGCTTCAGCTAAAAACGTTGGCACTCTTTTGGATTCAGAAAAGCATCAGGCAGTGGCCCAAATCAGAGACAAATGGGTGCCAACATGGTGGTTGCCTCCATCTTTTATACGCTCTTACCCCCAGAGGCTAAGCTGATGGGTTGCCAGATTATCAAAGTAGCTGCTGATGAATTTTCTGCAATAATTAACATTTTATTAGTCGCTTACAGTTTGCAGTAAAATAAATAAATAAATCCACATCTGACTCCCTTTCTTGTTGCTTTACTCATTTATCAAAATTGTTGCCGATTAATTTTCTGTCCATAAACGAACAGTTTGGGTCGCCTAATCGTTTCGTTTCATCTCAGCTCAATCCCAGCGGATTGCAACCGCTAATAAAGTTTTTAATAACTGAAACCAGTTACTAGAACCAGCAGCCAAATTAAACACTTACTCCATGCCACGTTTCCCCCTCTGCAATAAAGCCTGAACAACGTATGTGGCGTCTGCGCGAAGCCGGCTGCAACAAGCTGTGGCACACAAAGGCGTGCAGAACATCTGTGGACAATTAGAGGCGAACAGAGCGGGCGAGCACTTATACTGCCCATTACACTTGAATATGTCACTGGCTTGACTTCTCATGATGTAATGCGGCTATCTCAAAGTTGCATCGGGATGGAGCGCTCGCAAAACTTCAATCGAGCTCAAACACAGGCACACAAACCGTAAATGTGATCTTGCGAGCGCAGAGTGGAACCACATTTCTCCGCACAGCAGCCCCATAATACTCTCATGCTCTGAGGTCATTTTATCAGGAAGAACTGCTCGGTGCGCTGCATGTCCCTCACCAAATATTGTTCCAAATGTGACACATTCAGGCCTTCTTGTTCTGAAATCCTCCCAGCCTCGTGTTTAAATTCTTCCAGTTACGTGACTCAAACAAACACATGCCAGTAATTCCACCCAGTTAGCAAAGGTAGACTTTCACATTTACAGCTCTGCACGCCTCGCTGCTGTGGTGTGATATAAATCCATCTTCCACACAAACAGAGAGGTGGTTTGCTCACTGTTGTGCAGATGTTTTCCCAAACATCTGCTAAAGTTTCTCTGAGCTCACTTTAAATCTGTACTTAAGATCCTGTGATCCTGCAAGTAGGCCTTTTTGGCATCGGCAGGCAATTATGGTGCAATCTTCAGATTAAAGCAGCAAGAATAGACTTTGCTTGAAAGCAGGAGGCATGATGTATCCTGCAGTTACATTTTTATGATAAATATGTGTATATTTATTGATTTTTTAAAGATTTACTTACTATAATGAGACTTATGTTTAGCACCTAAGCTGAAAAAAGGGAAAATCCATACTGGGAGTTCTCTAATGGTGCTTCAGATGACACCATGATGACCTGAAACTACAGAAATCTAATACTGTGTTGTAGGGATGGTCGTGGTTTTTCAAATATTTGACTATTTATTAAATAATAATAATAACAAAAAAAGCAAACAAGTGGTTACTGACTGTTGCTTTCTGTTGTAATTAGCAGCATCTATAAGTAGTTAATGGGCTTGTACAGTCAGTGGGGGCAGTAATGGACCTCGATGTCAAACCATTAAACATTTGAAGGTGCAGAGAGATTAGATGCTACTCTACAAATCTGTAAAGTCAAAGACGACCGCTGGCAGAAAGTTCTGAAAAACAAACATAAATGTGATCCAGTGTAAACTTCACCAGGTAAAACCTGCAAACAAACATTATTCCCGTAGTCAAAACCACAAAAAACGCTCCTTAGACATCCAGATGTTCATGCTGTTCTCACATACAGTAGAGGTCCAATCAGAACGCCAACTTCAACCATGAAATGTTGATCTGATTATTCCAGTGAATGAATAAAACGCATGCAACTGACAACTAATAGTGTTAATAAATGTTGGTGAACTCTTTTCCACATACAGCATTACCAAAGCTTTTATTTTGGAAATATTTTTCAAACAAGACTAGGTGTCAATCACAACTATGTGCTTTCATATGAGAGGGACTCTATTGAAATGTACCAAATATGAAAAAAAGGCCTTTTCTTGTAATGCCCTCGGTCCATTGAGGGACTGGGGACCTCTGGGAGTCTCCTCTGGTGCCTGGCATGGCGACGCTGGCAGATGACTCTCATGGTTTGAGCTTGTCTCATCCTGCAGATACTTGATTCGATTGTTATCTAGAGAATTTGGAGGCTTCGGGATCTTTGTTGTGTTCCTCGAGGCGTTTCTGTCTTTTCTGTTGGTCTTGGCAAGCTTCTGCAGGTGTGGTTGGTTTGCCAAAGCTTACAGTACATGGCTAGTAGACGTTGATAGATTGTACATGAAAGATGGATGTTTTAAATCTGTATTCCTCGTGATGACCTGCAGGGGGCCACTGTTCTGCTTGCAAAAACATGTCTATGAGAAAATGAGCCCTTCTGATGCCTTCTATGGCCTCAGTAAACACTTTCCTGATGGATTTCATGAAGTCTGTTCCCCATTAGAGTCAGAAAGGACTCGAATGTGATGTTATATGTTATGACATGATAATACCTATAAGCACGCGGAGTCCCACTCCACCCTTTGCTTGTCACTTTCGATTTCAAAAATATCGATATGGTGACAGTCAAAATGCTCAAGTCAAGCTTTCAAGATGGAGCTTCACTAAGCAATGGTTGACGTCACCATGGCAACATACAGTTTATGTACAAGTCAAAGTAACCTTTCAATTAATGAAAGATTTCCCAGCACCGCACTGCAGATGTTCTGAAGTTCACAAAGAGCTCTTAGAAATACATCTTTAAAGTATCAAAAGGTTTAACTGAGTGACCTCAAATCCTTGTCTCAAACAATTTTGCTGGGAACTAATCAGTCACTGTGTTTAAAATATGATGTAACCGTTTCTAGGTCCTTTGTGCCATGCGGTCAGAGCGGATTTCTTACATGATATATGGTGTTTGTCTGCAACTGCCAAAAACAACAAACTACATCATTACAAAAGCAGACAATCTGGACGAGGAACCGAACGTACGTCATTTCTTCTCAAAGCAAAAATCAGGTAAAAGCAGCCTGCAAACACTAAAAGATTCATCGAGCGTTTCATTGCAGATCTTCAGTGAAACTTTAATATTTTACAGCCTGAATTCCAGCCATCTCTGCAAGCCTATAATTCAGCATGGTTCAAACAATGCTTGCGTCCTCGTTTCTTCTGACCTAAAGCTTGGTCCTTCTTCAGAAAACGATGAGACAAAGGAAACAGCATGAGCGTATATCTGGCCTTGAACCAACAGGCACAGATCATTAAAACTGATGTTTTTCCTCCAACAATGAGGACTCTTTAATAGCTGCACAGCAATTTCTAAGATGTTTTAACTCTCGTGTAATCGCAGAACGGCCCTACAACTTGTTAAGATTGCTGGCACATGTTTTATAACCTATAAAATTCCCCACAAGGTGAAAACAAACAAGAAACAATTCACCCCATTCAGAAAATGTGGAAGGTATCACAGTTAGTAAAATGCAGCTTTGTTAACACGAACCAGCAGATGGTGATAAGCTGTTGTTGTGCTGGGTGACATGGATGCATGCAATCTGTTGCTTTCACTGACGAGTTGAACTATCAGAACTTAAACAGGAGAAAAACAATATGAAAACATATTTTAATAGCCAGCAGAGAAAAGGTCCAAAATTCTCCAGTTTGTACTTTACTTTGTCTTTTGTGATTGAAAAAATTCAATGACATCACATCAGGCTTTAGGAAATCTTAATAAGAATCCCAAAAATAAATCAAGAAATCACTGCATGTCTGTTTGGTTTCCACGAATCTCAATAGTAAAGACTTTTCTGGTCTTAGTCGCTAGATTCTAGTCTTAAAGAACAACATGATGTTCATATTATAAATTATGGTTCCCATTATAGCCAAAAAGAGCACTAAAAGTAGCCCCAAGGTATGTATCACGTCTAGTTCCATAAAGCTAAAACAGTGACAGCCAAAACTCGAAGCTTCACCGATACATCCGATAAAGTCCAGGTGTCCCACTGGGGCATCATCCACTGATTTCATATTAGCTGCATTCACATATCTGCCAACTACTGATAAAATACCAGAATTTCACTCACCTAAATCGAATCACAAACTTATAGGATGTTTTGCATCACAGTGAGCTTCAGTGTATGTGAGCACAAACCTAGCAGACACCAGTCATCTCCAAGGAGCCACGCCCCAGACTCCAGTATCCATACAGGTAAGTTATAAAACAGTTCAGCCCATGGTGTTGCTACGAAGTGCGAAAAACTGTCCACAGAGACCAACTTTATTTCTTCTATAAGGTTTTAACATGAGAGCATTTTTGAGAGGCAGCTTCAAATTGTGATTTCAGGAACTGCAGTCATTGGCACTCCACAAGTTGCCGTTAGAGTGGCAACAACCTTGTGAAGAGGGAGGAAGTTGTACTGACCAGCTGGTTGCACAGAGGCCACCTGGAAGCTTTGTAGACAACATTTCGACAGATGGAGACACTTGTGATTTTTGCTGCTTTGTCACAGTCAGTTGCTGTACTATTCTATTCAAAAAAATGAGCTTTATTTAAGATGGCGGGTGAATGTGAGGGGCCGCTGACCTGGTCCCCATCTTTGGAGCAACCATTTCAAAGGCAGCAAGATTGTGCCGTGGTCCCTAACCACTGTTATCCCTACTGTAACTGTAGTATAGATTACACGGAAGCTATGTCCTGCTTTAACATATGGTCTGAGTTTATAAATGAGCCTTGAGTGACAGTGACAGCTACTGTTGCCAGCTTTACGTCATTTTCTAATATTTTCTAAATAAAACTGTTGTAATGAAAATAAACCCTGCACTGGTTTAATGCCATGTTGATGAAAATCAGTTTGTTGACAGTTGGATTATGAAAGCCAACAAGGGCAATGATATTTTCCAGATGACTAGATTAGGTTTCTTTTTAAAAGTTGTAAACAAACAAAGAAACAAAGACAAAAAGCATCACCGTTCTTGTTATCTATAGCCTAACAAGGCCTGACCAGACGTCCTACAAAATGATCAAAACAAAGTTTTCACCAAATCTGCAAAATCAAATGCAGATTCATGAAGGTTCGACTTCTGCTTTGTGAATGTCATGTTTAATTCAGAAAGCAGCAGGCAAACATCAAACGTCAGAAGATCTGATGAAAATATGGCATTTCTGTTTGTTTCATGTGTTAATTAGAGAAAGGTTATCCACCCCTGTGTGACTTTTCATATCTGCAGTTTATGACCTGCTTGGTTGCATTTTCATTTTATCAGCACAACTACCAACTATTGCAATGTTTAACCTGTTTTAAATGCACTTATTCCGAAAATGATCACTTTTAATTCCTCAAAACATTTTCAGACTTCTCCTAGACAAGCAGATCTGCCAGGATTAGTTGGCTGATTACAATCACTGAAATGTGGGGATTGTCTTTTTTACCCCTGGTGTAAAAGAAATGATTTAATTATTTTTTTAATTAGACACAGCGAGTCCTGAACTTTGGGTAAGTGTTTAAAAATGATAAAATGACCTGTGGAACACAAAATATCTCCATATTAAAGACTGACTGCTTGGCATTGCGCATCCTGTTGTTAAGCGGGACTCTGGTGGTTTTCCAAACTCATCATATTCATACATGCACACATATCAATTCAGACTGGAGGTCAGCGCAGACCAGCTGAAGTTAAAATTCCTCTAGTCTGCACGGTGAAAGACACATTTTAAGAGGAACTGGAGCTCAATTCGGCTGGTAAAATAATCAAACCAACAGCTCTCCTCCTTAAAAATGATCTGAACTTCACATAAAAAAGGGTGGCTCATCCCTCCTCGCATCCATGCTGCAGACACATTAATTCATTCACGAACATCATTGTGAGGCTGATTTATTCTTGATTTAAAAATTCTGGTTTGTGCAGCGTCAGCCTCCACTCACAGCCTGAATCTCTGACAAAGCCCACACTAATGAAGCGCAGTTTATTTCCATTATAAACTGCCTTTTCTCTGCATCGCTGCGAGATGACAAATGAAAAACGAGCCGCACTTACAGGACTCGGATGACAGTTCCTTTTCCATGTTCCCTTTTCAGGTTTTCGAGGCTCAAACGGCGACAGGATGTATTTCAGCTCCCGCGTAACGCAGCTGAACCAAACCAGAGCTGAGCTTGGGAAAGCCTCCAGGTTTTTCCTTCTTTTTTGGCCCCTTTTCTTGGGGACAGGCCCTTCAAACCCAAACCCTGCGCCGAAATGGGTCCCCTCCGCCACGGGTAAGCGCGCTGTTACGCCCTTGCGTTTCTCCCACAAACGAAGAAAACGCAGGAAAAACGCCGCAGCGTTTAAGGCTGAAGCAGCCCGCAGCAGCAAATCAACATTTTCAGCTGTGAATCGGCGCAACCTTTACATGCCCGGTGATGTTAAAACAATGAAGCGCATGCAAACGGATCAGTGTCGGTATTCCTGCGAACCCATCGGCCAGCCGAGCATTTCAGCACATGAAACGGCGTTTTTCCGTTTTTGAAAAACTCACCTCATTTGGATGGAAACTGCCGCTGTGTTGCCATGTCCGGTAAAGATAAAACTATACTATTTTTTCTTCTTTTCTTTAAAATCTCTACCTTGGGCTCATTTTTGCGGCGGTGTCCTGCTCCCCCAGCAGCGGCCGCTCTCCTCCTCTGCCTCGCCGTTTAAGTGTTTGGGTTGGAGGAAAAGTGATGTCATTGTATGAAATTTCATTACCCGCCCCACTTTTTTTCCCTTCTTTCGGAGGCTGTCCCACGTTGCCAAACATAACTTCGCTATATACTTAAAAAAAATCTGCCCCGTATGTGTGGTTTGCCGTGCCTTAAAATACTCCTGCAGGCACCACCGATATGGACACGACCAAGAAATCCATCAAAAAATAATTTGTGGTTGAAAGAGTGACATTTTTAAAGTTAACACACAAACAGCTGAAAACCTGATACAGCACTCAGGCTTCAAGGCAATTTAACCCAAACTAGAAATAATACAACCGCATGACAAAAAGAAGGAGGGTGAGTGTATGGAGCTAAAACTGGACTAGAGGCCTTAAACAGCTATTTTTCTGAAGGTGACCTCAGGCTTAAGTGCAAATCTGGACTCGTCTATGTGGAACTGAAACATGCTCGAACACTTTACAATACAGCCTGCGTTTACTGGTGTTTGAATGGAGATGCAGAGGAAAAGAACAGCTGGAGAATAAACAAATCTGGGTGCGAAATGACTTCAGCTCCAAATTTTCCTCATGTACACTTGACAAACATGCATTAAACTGCACCAAATCTTTAGTACTCACAGAGGGAGTAAATTACAGAATCCTTCCAATGGTTCCTGTTATCTAAAGCCAGATGAAGGTTTCTTAACAATGTGTGAAAGCACAAACTACATCTGTTAAAGGTTTGTTGTTGATCATAAGCATAAAACAAGTTTAATAACCATATATTGTCTTTATTCATTTAAGGTTCCCTTTTCTCGCGCAGTAACAGCTGAAGCTATAAACTGCTTTTCTGCAGGAATCAACTATAAATTTAAGCAGTGAAGCATTTGCAGATCAGCACACATGTCCTGTACTTTTTATTTATTTGTAACTACAACCAATGAAAATGTGGGAGATAAATGTGGGTGATGAAAAGGTTTGCTGTCCTGCATAAAATGAAACGACTGGTCGCTCAAACTGAAACACAAAACCACCTTAGCAGACAATAAAAATTACATCAAGTATTTTCGTAAATACTGGCTACAAGGGCATATGCAACAACAGAATGTGTTAAAGTGTAATAATGGGAGAAAGTTTCCAGTTGCTTTAAAGTTTTATGGAAATGTGTTTTCTGCTGCAAACATGCCGATCAGAAACAAAGTTACCTAAAACCCCATTTATTTCCTCATCTTTATTTCAAACCAGGCAGTAGGAGCAGAAACAGTGAGGCACATTACAATGATGTTTATAACTGAAACTGCACAGTGTAACATTTTACCTAAAACTTCAGTTTTCTCCCTGCATTCCTCTAACATGTCCAGCTGACATTTCTGATCCAAACGCTTCCCTCTCAGCTGACCTTTCCCTGCACCTTCACACGACTCACCTGAAACGGCCTCACACTGGGTGACGTCTCATCTCAGGCTGGATTTTCTTTAGTATGAAACCAGGAGTCTAGTTCCCCACATGAAGTACAATATGCTGAAAGGTTATTATGGAATTTCTGCCCATTGATTCCAAAAACATGTCGCCTACTCCAGCTTTCAGTCTCAGTAGGAGCCGCTGAGTACTTTAGTACCTAATGTGGGCTGTATTATAAACGAGTAGCAGTGACAGTTCTTTGAAATGCTGGTTCATCTGGGAGCGTCGGCTGCAGCAGAGTCGATGTCTTGGAGCGAATTGTCAGTCGTGTCTTCCTCACCTCCGACTGCCTCTGACACCACCTGAGTGGAAGAACAAAGATAAAGCACATTTACTGCTAGTTCAGATCATCTGTTTGTGTAAAGGGCCGACAGCACGGTACAAAAGCTTCTTTTCAAAGGGTTCAGTGATTCTCTTAACCCCACTGAACATCTCACTTCATATTTTCTTTACACCACAGCTTTCAAAGTTTTGATGACAGATTGCAAAATCTAGAGTGACAGACTGAGGGGCAGAGAAGAAATACAACATCAAATAAAATAAGCAAAAACGAATAATTAAAACTCAAACTTCCCTGGCAGCACAGGACAACCTGCAGAGAGGCTGTTACATTCCTAACCTGATGCATATGGAAATATTATAAATGCTGCTCTTATTTTCAAACATGTCTATGACAGACTGAGTAGTCAGTCTGACACGAGGTAAGGTCTGAAATTTTGTGTTTTAAAATTTAAGTGTCAGAAAAAAGGTTTTAGTTAAGAGGATTTAATTTAGTCCAGCTAAAAGTGCATTTGTGTTGATGGAAAATGCACAAATCTCATTGCCTCCACCGTATGCAGATAAATTGAGCTTAGGCATGTAGTGACTGCACAAAGGCCTTTTTTGTAGCAGGAGAAACCCAGCTGCAGGTAAAGCCTGTAATGAGTCTGTTCCAAGGACTGTAATTGTTTTGCCTCTATATAGTTTATTCTTTAGTGAGATGGCAGCTATAATTCGTGAATACATTTGCTCTCAGGAAATGTTAAAGGGTACTACTGAAACTGGAAAACTTGCTATTGGTGTTGTCCTGGACTGCTGCATCTTAGTATGTAAAGTAAATGTTATGGTCTGTGGGCCACTTTGTGAACCACAGCTTCACAGACTGAATGTGACCAGCAGAGGTCTAAAGGTCTTTGCAGACCAACATGTACATGTTGTAGCAGTCTATAGCCACTGGGGGGCAGTCACAAATACGCCTGTTTATTGCATGTTTGTTAATACGAAGTTTATTTTTTTATTTTCTGGGAACTAATCAGTCACTGTGTTTAAAATATGATGTAACCGTTTCTAGGTCCTTTGTGCCATGCGGTCAGAGCGCATGGCACAAAAACATGCCAGGTTCACTTTCTTCACTGTCAGTCACCCAAGCCCCCCTTTTTCTTAACTGAGGCAAGATTTTATGGATATATTTTAATTTTTTTAAGACTTGTGAATTTCTCTCTCTCTCTCTTTTGAAGAAAATACAGCTATGACACAACACATGCCAAAGAATACACCTGTAATTTGTTATTTGTATCCTTTGTATTTGTTCAAAGGTGTTCATAAATTAAGTCAAATCATGTCAATTAATGTCAAAAAATGATTTATTTTTCTTCAACACTGTTCACTCATATGAAGACAATGGACATAAAACAGATTAATTTCATAAAGGAGACTGCATCCTCAATAAAAGCTCCTAAAGGTACGTCTGAGATAGAGAACAAATAAATAAAAAAAATAAATTCATTAATAAACTAAAATCAACCCTAACCTTTTTTGAGTTTTCTTTTTTCCTGTGATCAACCTGAAAATGTTTTCAACACAGTACAGTTTGAATTGAGTGCATCAATGTTACCTGCCACAATAAGATATTCACGACGACAAAACCCCTGATTGAGAGTTAACCTGGTTGTTCATGATGGCGTCCACATCTCTCTCTGAGAGTTCCTGCCCTGAGGTGTCAAGGTCCTGGTCTGGGTCCTCGCCAGTCAGGATGTCCATCGGGGCCTCAGCTATGGCTCTGATGGTTTGGTCCTCCAGGGCCAGGGCTGTGTCAAACTGCAGAGGGGACGGAGGACCCTGCATACCGTCCCCTTCCACATCCAGGTCCTGCAAAACAGAGATGCTCAAAATTGCTATTGGAGGCATTTTTGATGGTATATTTATAGAAATCCCCCCGTGTGTATTTGTTTTTTAAGCTTGCTTTCATAGCCATTTGTTTCATTTGACTCAACCTGAGATCAATATTAATGGATCTGTTAACAGAAGGATAACATAGAAGCTTATATGTCCCTTTATATGCAGACAAACAGCTATGTTGGTAATAACCCACAAACGGCCCATTCAAAGTGAGGAAAAACCTGATTGGGCAAACCGTACCAGCATTTAAGATGCTGCTTTACTGAATCATTGTAACCTGCTGCACATGCAACAGTCTGTCCACTTGCAACCTCTGCCCCACTTGAGCCAGACTCCCTCTCCTTTAAAGGGTTAAAATCCAGAATATATAATTAAATATAATTAATATTTGAAATGCATATTTCAGACTGAAGTAGTTTTATAATAGTCATTAAAGTGGAATAAATATTCCTATGTAATAATTTTACAGTATTTTTTGGAGGGGTGAAGTTTTTTTGTCATTAGGGTAAAATGTGTTAGGATTTTTAAGGCTCTTCCAAGGGTTAAAACTCCTAAAATGTTTCCTACCGTAAAGCAACTTACTTACTCAGCTTTTTTTTTTTTAACTTTTTAAAAAATTATTAAACAGATATTGTCCCATTGATAATTTGTGGGCTCGCACAGTGACACAGTGGTTAGCACTCTGTCTTGAGTTAAATTCCAATATCAGACCAGGGAGGTGTCTGTGTGGAGTTTGCATGTTCCCCGTGTTTTTGTGTGTTCCCTTTGGATTCCTCCCACAGCCCAAAGACATGCAGTTAGTGGGGTGATTCTTAATTGCCCATAGATACAGACAACCATTTGGTTTTGTGGTAGCCCTGCGACAGACTGGTGACCTGTCCAGGATGTACCCTGCCTCTTGCCAAAATTTAAATTTTTTTAGAGTGATCACACTTGTAAATTTGCAGGTCATCAGTGACACTGTCGCACAATTACATCAGTTTACGCTTGCCATTATGGTGTTACCAAACCCTGCAACATTCCCCTGAAAGATCAGTCAGCACTCAGAGAAGAGTACAGGTGTCATCACACAGAGATGATAAAGAAAACGTAACTGGGTAACTTCAGTTGTAAAAAATAACTTGCTCAAGTAAAAGCCTTTCGTCTGCTGCAATTTGTAACTTTCTGTAGCTTTTCTTGTTTGTACTTTTCTGCTCAGTAATGCATTTAAAATAAGTGTGGAGACCAGCAACCTCATTAAACCGAAAAATACTCTACTCCAGAACAAAAAAACCAAAAACATACTACAGCAGCATGACTTGGTACACTATCCCCTGCTGTGGTGGAAACTTTACAACAGCTTGTTGAAAAACGCATTCAGACTGATACTCATCTTTCACAAGAGGAATTATGTGGAACGTGATATGTGTATTAGAGAGAAGAGGTTGGTAGGTGACTGTCATTTCTACGTACATCGCTGAACTCGAGAGGGAGGTTTTCTGTGGGCTGAAGCTCTGCCGCACTCAGGTACATGTCTTTGCTCATAGGGGTGAACTCCTCCTGTGGCGGAGCCTCCTGCTCGGGCTGGTACATGGGCGGAGGCAGGGTGAGGTGCAGCGGGCAGCGGGGGTCGTCTGACTGACCCATGTGCACAGTACGATCACATGGAACATCTTTTAACCCTGGACACATTTTAAAAAGGATCTGGTTGCTGTCCTGGTAGATATCTGAACATGTGGCTGTCAAGGAAAATTTGATTATCAAAAAGAAAAAAAAGATAAGAAAAGAGAGAGAATACCAAAAAACTAATTAAAGGGTAAGAGTTGCGGAGAATTAATGGCAAGCTGCACTGATGCTTCTCTGGAGGCCCTCTGTTGTCCAACGCTTGCACCGATTTCTAATTGGCTTTCAAATGTCACCCATCAGCATCCAGCACCTACAGTCGGCCCATTTTCATTCTCTAACACCATTTCATTGTAAGTATATGACAGTGAGACAACTGCCTTCAAAAATCATGGTTTGTATTCATCTGGATTTCTCAAATCTTGTGCCTGATTAAAAAACAAACAAACAAGAAATATCTTAGAAATATTTAGAAAGCCTGATAAACGTCCTTGTTGCATTAAAGTGATGCCTTTATGGTTTTGTAGAGCATGTTAATGATAAAATTCTCATGTCTGGGTTCAATCAAACTAAACTGGCTATTGAAAGAACAAAATTCTTAATATTCAATAAAGGAAAAATTGTTATTCTCACACTGTGAGAACTAAAATGCAAGACTGAAAAACATGAAACGTTACGCTAGTCAAAGTAGGTTAAGAAAGATTTTGTTCCTTCCAACTGAATTGATTAGCTCCTTTGTTTTCTGGGAAACAAATCAACAGACCACAGGAAGCTGTTTATCTAGGCTCCCGTTGAAACGAACAGCTACTACAAGCTGCTGGTCTTGATTGGGGCCAAGGGGAGGAGGGCGGAAATGAGAAACGTAACTGAAGAGTGTAGAAATCAGCAGAGAGCAGATCAGTCTACATCTGGCTCATTCATTCAACAGAACAGAGCTTTAAAACACACTCCATTCAAACTTAGTCAAAGCTAACACCTGTTAGCTAACAGCTTACCTTTGTCTCATCAAACCTTTCCTGGTGCATTATGAGGAGCTGAATGAGATCAGCCTAGTGTTAATGTCCAGCACAGAAGCAATACGAGCGGAAATTAAGCAAAGAGAGTCTCATTTCATGACACGTCTTCAAACACAGCTCCTCTTTTCACTGTGGAGCATCTCTGCACTCAACTCTTTATCTCTGGTAACCATTCTTGAATGAAGCCACAAAGCCGCTCCCAGCTGTTAAGAGAATATTACACTAGCTAGCATCACCCAATATGCCCTTTGGCATTAAATTTTGTATCTGAGTAGTTACTAGTATAACAACAATAGCAATAGCTTATTTCACAAATCATATAAAATTGTGTGTTACAATGTTTGCCCTGTTAAATTTGGCTGTGCATCATTTAACATGATCTTATATTAATGTACATTGGTCATTTGATTCATTGTGAGTGGAAAATGTGTACAGTTGGTACAGTCCCCCTCTCAATACAGTATATATTTTACATTTAAACCCACCAATTGGCAATAGAGGACAGTCTGTTCACCGCTGTTAAGCTGGTTTTGAAAAATTCATATCATACGTGATACTATGATGAGTATTCCACCCATCATCTTTCATTCAGTGATTATTTAGTCACACTATTAAAGCCATCAGAGGATACGTGAGACACAGTGTCGGGCCATAGGCAGGCAGGGATTGGTACATCGGGTTCCCTCCATGAAGGAGATGCATTTTTCACTCACTGTTCTTGTGTGTGGCTACAACCGAAATAACAAACAAACATTAGATAATGAAGTGAAACGTAATCATAAACAGTTGACGTTTTTTTAATTATCCCTCTATGACACGACTGCCAGAGAATATAAGTAAAGAAAATGTACAGATTTCTTTAAACTCAGTATCAATTCAAGTTAGCACCTGAGGGCCTCCTTCTGTCACAGCCTGCCTCCTTTCCCTCAGCTGCCGGTGCAGCAGGGCCTCCACCCCGTACCGGCGGCGGTATCGACGCAGAGCTTTAAGCTTCTTCAGGTTCTCCCTCTCCTTCATGGAAAGACCTTCAGGCCCTGTCAGGAGGCTGGTACCTGTAATCAACATTAAAAGGTTTGTGTCACTCAGAATTAAGAGGAGTGAGCAGTAAAAGCATAAATTTGTCCTATGATTACCTATAGCTTCATGCTCCATTTTGCGGTTGTGCAGGTATCTGCGCTTCTTCTCTTTCAGCAGGTGCTGCAGGCGTTTGAACTGATCAATATAGAGGGACTGGAGTCTGATAAGTTTTTCTCGAGTGATTAGCGCCACTTCTTCTGCAGTGTACACTCCTGCATGTCTGCCAACACATAGCATTGAAAATCTAACGTCCATTGAGTTTCAAAACAATAAACTACTCAGTATCTAACAATTTAAGACTAAGATAAGTAATTCTTAAATCAACATACAACATTATGTTGTGCCACTGGATGATGAGCTCAGGTATTAAGTCAGAGGTATTAAGTTATTAAGTCAGAGTCATCACTAACAGCTTGTCAATAAACACGATTCGAGCCTTTGTAGGTTTGCATATTAACTACTTACTTTTTTAAAATTTTCTGTCAACGTTTTTAGCAAAAAGAATGTAAAAAAAAATCTAAGACTTATGTGCGCCTTATAGTCGTGAAAATACGGTAAGACGATTGAACTGCTTCACTTCCGTCTGCCATTTATTTATTTTCCGGCTCTTTGAAAGGTCGCAGCAAAATGTTGAGGAAAGGTGTCGAGTTTTATCTGGAGCATGTACAGACTGATATTAATCTTTAATAGGGCTGTGAAAATTGAGAGCTAACAAAACAACTGCTGCACAATGTCGTCCGCCATCTTAGTTGAACTGGTCACGTGACTGCATCATATGACTAAAATGCATCCTTGTTTTCGAAATCTTCCTTTTTCGCTGTCCACACAGCGAGGCACATGCAGCGTTTTCAAACTTATCCACTTTGGAGAGTGTTTTCAAACCAAAAACGCCGTCTCAGTGTGGACGGAAGGCCAAAAGGGGGGGAAAAAAGATGCATTTTCAAGTCTGGACATGGCCTAAGCCTTCTATCTTGAACTACAGATTCTTATTCAAACTACATAACTACACAATGTGGGTTGAGAAGAAAATCTTAAGAGCTTACTTCAGAGGATCCTCGTGATCACTATCGATGCTGTCAGCCTCGCTGTCCGGATCTCCTCTCCACGTCTGGTCCAATACCAACGGCCCCTGCTCTTCCTCACTCAGACTGTCCTCATCTAGGAAGAGGGAGGAATTAGTGGTATTTTTATCTGACTTTTGGTAGAGCATGCTAGCGGGCCATCGTTATTACCGTGTTTTTTGGAAAATACGGCACACTTAAAATCAATCCTTTGACTTTTCTGAAAATCAACAGTGCCCTTACAATCCCGTGTGCCTTATGTATAAATTCGGGTTGACCTCGAAACGATTTTATGTACACGGCGCTTGGAAATCTGTCAAATGTTTTAGTATGACTTTGCTAGGCTAGGAAGCCGCACCGCTTGATGGATTGTCGGAGCATTACGGCTATCGAAAGCAGGAGCCTCGCGGAGTGATACGTACGGTGCTTCAACATAATATTACCGTATTGTGTGTGTATAACCTCTTTTTAACTTTTGTGGATATTGGTTATGCTGAGGATATGTTGCTCAGTTTCCACTGGAAATACCTTTTGGTTAAACTGTCAGCAAGGAATTTGCATTTGCACTGTTAAATTTTTATATAACTTTAATGCAGATAAAAAACAGCTGCTTGTTTAAGTGAAAATACATTGATGTTATGTGGTTTTTTTGCACTAATAAAGTTGTGGCGTTGTAAAGTATTTTGTCTAGTGTCAATTATATCGTCAGTTATATCGTTATCGCAAATTTTCAAATGTATATCGTGATAAATATTTTTGGTCATATTACCCTGCTCTACAACTAATGAATGAAAGCTATAAACTTTTTAATCTTTTCACAAGTGTACCAAATAACCCAACAAATAAAACTAATAAAACAACAAACAGTCTGTACAACTACATCAGCTTAACCCACATGCACCCAAATTACTATTTCCAAGTCAAAAAGTGGCCATTACCTAGAATGCGGCTGGCTTCAGAGCGTCCTCCATCAAGGCTGTGTGACTCTGCTCGGCTGTACCCACTAAGTTGAGACAGCAGGGCCTCCGGTGACGGACCAGAAGACGCCTTTCTCATTTGAGCTCGAAGAGCCATGGCATTCCTGCGAGCGTGCTCCGCACAGAAGGTCACTCTACAGAACAGACATTCAAATTGAAATTAGGAGGCTGCATGGTACTGATGAGTTTATTTACATTCCCCCTTCTCTTGGGATTAAGTTCCCATTAATGAGATTCACAGCAGATAATGATGAGATTTAATTTGTTTTTATCGATTGTTAATGGCTGATTTAGACCTTCCACCCACCCGTCTTTCCTCTCTGCCTTTGGTGCGGCATTGGGACACCGCTTCCCGTTCTTGGCAGAGACGTAGCTGCACTGTTTGTAAGGCGCATTCTTGTCCTCCAAGATGTGTTTGATGCAGAATTCCAAGCCTTCAAGTCGTGGCTGAGAGCAGGGCCGCTGGGTGAAGGAGCAGGCCTGTGGCTCCTGAGGTCGGGGTGTCTGGGTCACCCGGTTCCGACTTGAGGGCAAAACATGAATCCGTATCCTGTTCATTTCAAGCCTGCATTAAATGTAATAACAAAAAATAATAATAATAATAATACATTTTTCCTGTTCACACCAAATGTTTGTATGGCTGCATGCATGAATAACAGCAAGAATTCCTATAAAAACATTTGTTTGAATGTTGGAATAATGTTGGCTTCTTTAATGTATTTTTATTCAAACTACTAACTTTGGTGACCAACAGGCTGGTATTTCAGAAACTGCTGATCTAGAGATCAAAGATGGGTCACACAGATCCAACTCTAGGGTTTATAGAGAACAGTATGAAAAAGAGAAAACGTCTAGTGAGCAGCAACATGTCAATAGAAAGAAATTAGAAGAGGCTAGACTGCACTGAGCCGATAGGAAGGCAACAGAAACTCAGATAACCGCTTGTTTAATCAAGGTATGCAGAAGACCACAGCACATCAAATCTTAAACCAGATGGGCTATAGTAGCAGAAGACTGGACGATGATACTCCTGTAAGCTAAAGCGAGCAGGAAAGGATTGGAAAAGCAATGTCTGGTCAATTTAATATATACTGAAAGGCCAGGATCTGATGTAAACAACATGAAGCTCCATCCTATGTTGTATGACCAGTTCAGGCTGGTGGTGTCGGTGTAATGGTCGTTCTACCCACACTTTGTTAAAATCCCACAGCATACCCGATTCTGACAATGTTCAACCCTTTATGACCAGAACACTCATCTTCTGATGGCGGCTTCCAGCAGGATAACATACCGTGTCAGAAAGGTTTAAAATGGTTTTCTGAACAATTACACTGTACTTAAATGGGCAGGATAGATACTCGTGGTTTTTCGCCTTTTGATCCCAAATATAACCAAAATAGAAAAAAAAAGCATATTGAAAATATGCACATAAGGTGTCATTGACCAAATCACTATGAGTACTTAAATCTAAATAAAGCTGTATAAAACTAAAACAATGTTTTCATGTTATTGGTTTACTGACGGGCGATGTCAGATGGTCGTTATTAACATCAGTAAAAGCTTATAAATGTTACGCATACAACCTAAAGGCAATTGTAATAAGTAACAAAGAGTAATAAAGGCCGCATTAATGTAAGAGAGAATGGCTTTTTTTTTTTAATTCAAATATAAATCGAGGAGACAAACTCCTCTCTGCGTTAATGGATAAACTCTAACCGGGCGCCACACCGAGCTTCAGCCCGCCTCTCCTTACTGCGTCACTTTAACAGTTAAGACGGCAGTCGCCATCTTTGATCAATCGCTGCTAACGGCAGCTAAATGCTAATTTTCTCATTTTGCAGCGAAGATAGCAAGTCGGTGCCACAAAATTGCCGTATCCCTCCATAACGCCAACGTGATTGTATGCCAGAATATGAACATATCGCTAATTTCTATTTGCGGCCCCCTACCTTTGTCTCGGACATCCGAGCTAGCGTGAGCTCCCGAAGAACACTGTTACGTCGATTTTCCTGCATTCCCTGTTAACTGCCACAGCCGCCGCTTACAATAAGTAACCCCGCCCACCTAGAGATCCGATTAGCCAGAGCGCCGGAGTGAGGTAGCCCATTGGCCAATCCAGTTGCCATTCAAAGTGGCATCCACCCAATGTATTTACACTTTTATCATAGACCAGGGCCTCGAACTCTTTAGAACACAACTTGACCTCAAGAGGGCTACACTTACAATACCACTGGATAATACCCCCTATCTTTTAAAAATAGAAGAAAAAAACAGTATATTTTGAAAACATTCAAATGTAAAACTTTGACACACCATGCATTTACAAATGATGATATATCAAGTAGAGTAAGTGCAATTCCATCAGTTGCTCTACAATGCTTGTATTACCCCTCAAACATATTTTTTTTGCAAAATATAATGGGTAAAACTGGATCTTCTTTCAGGGCAGATCAAGTTCCTAGACCGCATTTGACACCCCTGGCATAGATTGATTCACCTATAAAATGCAATGTTATTGATGAGCCAAAAGCAGCACTTTCTTAAAATATTTTTTATTGACTTTGAGAATAAAGCAACCACATTATATCAAAAAAAAGAACAGTGTTCACATATTTTAAACGGGAAAAAAAAATCTCAAAACTTTTTCTTTTTCAGACCTGAGTGTCACTGAAAACACCAAGACATGAAAACACATGAAATTTATTGTAGCTATATGATTTTTGCATTGTTAGGTTGCATGAGTGTCGTCCGTTTTTTCTTACATATGGGTTTTAATATGAAATGTGTCCTTTTTGTGGCTTGTTCACAACAAAATGGTAATACTTAAAATGGAAGCTTTGCCCAGATTAAACAAAATGTTTCAAAAACAGTGGCAATTTCACACCAGAAAATCTATTAGTCTAACCATTATACACGTAACACTTTGTCAATTGCATTGTAGGCAAACCTACTGAGATAAATATTCAGTGCATTTACTGTTTCCCTGTTACAACCAAGAATAATAAAACCTCTGCTGCATGAGCAAGAAGCTTCTCTTTTCAAGCACATTTTCAAATATATGAAGGGGGTAAAATATACAGCTGGACGGCTGATTTGCTGTGCTACATTACTGTAAAATAAGAGCACTAATCCTAAACAATTAAGTTTTATGAATAGGCAATAACCTGCTTATCTTGCCAACAAAATCTGGGTATTGGCCTTCATGCTCAAGAAGTGGAGGTATATAAATAACCTGCTGGTCACATATGATTCTGTACAACCACAGAAAACATGCAAACATGTTTTTATGATGAATGATGGCATGTGGGCAGATAATAAAACAAACCAAAGTTAAATATCCACCAATTTAGTTTAGAGGAATGCACTCGAAAGACAAGTTTAACATGATTAAATCAGACCAGAGTGAAGTGACAGCTACACTAGGGTTTACACTTTTAAAACATCCCCACAATTAGATAAAAACAGATGAGCTATTAACTTTTATACTGTGTTAAAACTCTGTATACTGTGCTTATTAGGGTCTAGCAAATCTGGGAAAAAGTTTTTCCTGACATAATTTCTTGTCTTCTGAAAATTATACATTTCCATATATGATGCTTATTTCTTTGTCTTTGCATTTACCCGTGATCACCCCAAAAAAATGAACTCCTGAGGAAAAACAATAAGGAAAGAGAAATAGTCTAGATAGATGCTCTTTTTGTTGAATTTCCTTCATTGTGACCAAAGTGCACAGATGTTTCAACCGTTTGTGAACAGATGAATGTTCTTGCTATGAACTTAGTGTATCCATTCAAGAACCAAATATGAATATTTTACAACCATTTAAAACAATGACTGCAAGACTTAAAAACTTAAAGTGAAAAGTACAAGCTTTTCCTAATTTACATCCTTTTTTTTTTTGCAAATTTGCAAATATAAAGGTTCCAATGTTTGTTTTAAACATTTTTTTTTTACATTTTTTCCTCAAATCACCAAATAGCACAGCAAATATAACATATACATGAGGGATGAAGCCATTTTTATGGCTCACAGAAAAAATAAAAATGGGAAAAATAAAATAAAGTAAAAAATATATCGAAAAGATGGCTTTGGAGACATGCACTCTAACTAGGCTGTACAGTCTTAAAGAAATGACCATCTGTTCCAAAAGAACAGAGGTTTAACCCTAAAAAAAGGTAGAAAAAGGGGACCTTTTTTCTTTTTTAAAATCATTTGATCAATAAATAACACCCTATAAAAACATTATAAAAAGAATCAGTAAGAAGACCAACCAGGTATGTCATGGAAATTTTTCCAAACAAATTGACATCCTCTAATTCCCGTCTTCTTGTCACATATCATTTGAATTTTTCAAAAAGAAAAAACAAAACACTATCTACACTTTCCCATGATTCTTCTTGTCTCACATTTTGCAAGTCCCATTATTGCCCCACGAGTACGCCATAAAATCCTTTGTTACCCCCAGTACATTTCTCTGCTGTCACACTGAAGACTATAAAATGTTGGGTGGCTGGAAAATATCATACAACACTTTATGTAACAAGATGATCAAGATGTCAAGTAAAATGTACATAATGTGGTTTCCTGATTAGAAACTTATTTGGGCAAAGGCGGCAGTGGGGGAGGCGGCTCCGTGGGCAGGGGAGGGGGCCTAGGGTTGTTTCCTCTGGAGCTGCTCGAGTACCGATAATCACCATACTGAGATCTGTAGTCAAACATAGACTGCTGGGACGGCTGCACACCCTGTGCACTCAGCAGTGAGTTTAGCATCTCAAAAGTGTCCTGGTACTCGTTGGACTGGGCTCCGCCAGCTGAACTGTGACCATTAGTGTCAGTTTTGTCGCTTTTGGAATGCGAATAGCTTCCTTGGTGGTGGGGGAGTCCCAGAGATGGAAGAATGTCAGAACCGTGCCCCAAAATTTGTCCAGAGGAGGAAGACAGGGGAGGTAACTGGTAGGGATTCCTAGACTTGCTCACTTTGGAGGGTGGGTGAGATCCTGCTGAAGGATCCTGGGAGTGTGTCCTCTTGCGTGAGGCAGACGAGGATGAGGACGAGGATGAGGAGCTTGTTCTAGAGGAGTCACTTGGTACTTTTTTGCTGCTTCCCAGCGTGCCGCTGGAACTAGATGAATGTTTGTGTGAAGAAGAAAGTGAGGCACTACTGGAAGAGGAATGGTGGTGGTGAGAGTGATGATAATGGTGGTGGTGGTTAGAACGCTCCCTGTGCTTGTCCCTGCTTTTGCCATCCTCTCCTGAAGTCCCCCTCTGCTTGTCAGGCACTCTGATTTTGACTTTGATGTCTGGATCCTGGCCTCGACCACTGCTGCTGTGTCCACTGCTTCCTCCTGATCCTCCAGCAACTGGGAAGCGCATTTTTAGAGAGTCATGCCTCTCCTTCTCCAAGGGGATTTTAAGAATAATGGGTGATGGGTTGGACATGTCAGAGGAAGCGCTGGGTGGATGATGGTGATGCTGCTGCTTCTCCTTCCTCTGTTGCTGGCCAATGAGGGCCTGAGCTGCATTGGCATAATCTCTCTTTACGCTGGCCTCCATGTTCTCCAACTTTCTCTTTTGGGCAGCCAGGACGTCAGCATTCTTGGCACGGTACTCACTCAGCGACACCTTAGCTGGGGCGTGGACCTCATGGTTAGGCTGCTGCTGTGGTTGCTGTGACTGCTGCTCAGATCCACCTTGACCTTTACCACTCCAAGTCTGAGCACTGCCAGAAGCATTTGTGTCCTTGTCGCCCACTGATGAGGAAGAGGAGGCAGAAGGTGGAGCAGAGAGGCTCATCAGGCCTGCCACAGTACTCTCTGATGAAGCCATGGAAATCATGCTGATCATGGTGTCCCTCTGGTCACCCTCCTCCTGGACTTTTGGCTTGGCTTTTGGTGTCTGTCCGCCAGCCTGGAAGAAGAAAAAATTAAGTCAATGTCCACATTGAATCGGGAATTTTTAATAGCAAAAAGGAGAAGTTAAATTTGCGTTGTACCTTCCAGTTGCGAATTCGCTTCAGTCGGCTGGGTGTTTTCTCCAGGATTTGCAGGAACTCGTGTGTAAGTTCTGGAAGAGGAGGAAAAAAAAACAAACAAGTCAAATCAGCCCTTTTATTATCTAAACATTTTTTTCTTAAAGAGCATTTATTGCACATACCGTCCAGCAGCTCGAGGGTAACTGTAGGGTCAACATACTCCCACCAGTGTTTGCCATCTGTAGACACAGGGATCTCCCAGTTGGACCATTTGCAGGCGAGGTGGATGCACACACAGGCTACAACAGGCGGACTATACTGCAGGCAGAACGTTGTCAAGTGCAGGCTATATGGCATGATACGTCCAAGAAAAAAAGCAAACAGAGAAAGAGAAAACAGAAAATCAGTGTATTGAGCTTTAACAAACCACACACAAACTTTGGTGAATACCTAGCATTCACATAAGAAAGACACAACCCTGTGTGTGTGTGTGTGTGTGTGTGTGTGTGTGTGTGTGTGTGTGTGTGTATGTTTGAGAGAGAGAGAGAGAGAACTATGGGTGAACTCTGAGCATACCTGTTGGTGGCCATAAAGTATGATGTTTGGGCCAAATCCTTGCTTGCTGGAACAACAGCAGAACAAAGAGAAAAAAAATTTATAGACACAGCAAAAACTTGAAGATAAAATTGAGCAAAACCATAAAAATGATGCTCACCCCTGACAAGCTGAGTGCATTTGACAACATGTGTATGAGGATGATCGATGGTGATTTCAAAAGCTGTAATAGAAAGAGAAGAAAATGTAGGTAGACATTAATAAAAGAAATGCAAAATCAATGTATACTTATAATCCATATGGAATACAAATCCACTTCCCACTGGCAAAGATAACATTAACAAAGCTGCTGAAAACCAGAAAATTTGCATTGTGTTAAAAATCAAGTGGTGGGGAGTCAGAGTTGAGTGGAGTGTCACTTTTCATGGGAAAACATCCTGGACAACATGAAAATGTCAACACCTGAATATGAAAAAAAAATTAATGGCATGTAAGAAGGGGAAAAAAGTTGTTTTGAGGCTCCCTCTTTAAATGTCTTAAAAACACATAGGTGAAAAAGGTAAAATGTCAAAAGTTAGGGCTGATAAAAATGAAAAAGCTGAAACAGGAAATGTAAAAGTGGGTGATTCAGTTTTGAAGCATAAATATCACTTCCAGTGCTGCTTACTGCAAACTGTGAATTGAAATAAAACATGTTAACTATTCTTGTTCTCTGGGGGGGGAATTCAAGGGACCCAGTTCTTCCTTCCAAACTTACCCAAGGTCTGGAGAATTATGCTCTCAAGAATGACCAGGTCTTGGGCTTGTTGCAGGTAGGCCTGAGGTTGAGAGGACAGGCACGTTACTCACTGGGAGGCCGCCAATTGTTGAAAAACAAGAGCAACTGTACACGTTATGTGGCCGAGAATTTCTGACCATTTGTCTGAAAGGCTTTCTGGCATACATGTTTGTTGAAGAAGCCTCAGATATAAGTGATGAAAAGTGAAAGCTACATAGCAAGTACAGATGCTCGAGTTTTACAACTGCTAGACATCACATTGCCTGCATGACTCAAAACCTACACAGGCTAAGATGTATTTTGCCTTTTACTCTCTCAACCCATGTAATCAAGCAGCCTTAACAGCTCAGAACAAATACGTGACAGAGTAAATGTTCTCAGATTACATGCAAGAAGATTGCCATTTGCCTTATTGTAAGAATTTTTTTTCTGCTTCAAAAAAAACCTCCCTCGGACAATTGCAGTACAATACTTACATCACTGCGAATATCTGGTGAAGGGTCCTGGGGATTGAGGCAGGCATGGGCCACCTTGATGACATGCTCCAGCTTTCGAGGCTGCTCCTCTACCTTTGCTGCCAGGAACAGAGCAGCGGGTGCGATGACCTGGAAAGGGTCAGTGGAGATTTAAAAAGATGATTCACATTAAGTACAATCATTTCCATGATTCAAGCAAGAAAAGCATTACTTACATTTCTGTGAAATCTGGTGAAGGACTGGATCATGTAGAAGCGATGCATGTACACAATGGCTGTATTAATTGTAAGTTGAGAGCTGATACATGGCAGTTAAGGAAAAAAGGTAAACAGTGGGAGCAAATTACATAACATCTGTAATGACTGCATACTTTGAAAATGGGCTGGAATCGTCGGTATACGTGTGAAATAAAATAATTATAAAATAGTTATAAGGATAACTATAGGTTTAATATTGCTAATTAAGTATAAAAGTTAATGTTGATAAGCCTGTTATCGTAGCAGCCACAGAATAACAAAGTTAAACAACACTTTAGCCACCGGCTAGCTGGGATAAGACTCTTGATAACACACAAAGCGATGTTTTCTAAAACTAACACATCTAAAACACTTTTTCTGAAACATTCTACATTACTATATGTCTAAACGTGGCCCATTGTCCTTCTAATTTGCGTTTATTCGTTGATATTTACCAGTGGTGAAGCTAACGCTAACATGCTAACGTCCTGGAGGCCGCCGACTACACAGGCCTCTGCGGCCCAAGGGTTAGCCCACTACGCCGCTATCGCGTAACGCTTGTAAGCTCACGTACACCTTGTAAAACCAAATTCCACAGCGTTAAACAGAAGTGGAAGACAAAAACAAACGTGAAACCGTCGAACAAAAGACAACAACAAACTAACAAACACCAGCCACACTCCTTCTCCGAGCCGGCTCGGGAGAGAAGCTAAAGTTAGAGCGCTAACAAGAGCTCACGACAAAAGGATACACATTGAGCCGCTGTCCCATGTCCTGGAGGAGGTTCGCCGCCTGTTGTCTGTATGAGAGCTCCTTGTCGGGATCAAGTCCAGCTCGCCGAGATGGGCTGTTGTCGATCTGCTGCCGGGTGAAGTACCATTTGTTGTTACTGCTTGCGGGGAGAGAGCGAAACGAAGCCGCCATCACTGAGAAGGACGAGAGTTTAAAATTTCTGCGCGTCACAGGAACACACGTCACGCCGGGCGGCGACGTCAGCGCGCCTCGAGCGACGGTACAGCAGAGGTCTCCAAAGCGCAGAGGGGTCTCAAAACGTAACTTAAAGTCTCATACGATCTCTCTTGTTATTACGCTGTAACAGCCAAAAGCGAAATCTCCGGTAAGCTAGCTACAGCCTCTGTGCTCCATACACCGCACAGCTCAAGAGGTGAATCTCCTTGTCCTGCATCAGTATACGCCCACTTTTCTTCCTAGGTACTGACTAAAAGTGCACATACCTTTACTCATGGTGCTACCTTACCACAAGCCCCTTCCCAAACCCCGCCCCCTAGCTGTAAACGTCAAGTATGAATGGAATCTAATAACAATGTGAAACACAGTCTAAATCAAAAATTTAAAAGTGCTGCATTAATAAACTTGCTATTATCACTGATTTCGCAAAACCAGTGCATTTAGGCACTTAGGCCCCCCCCCATGGGTGAGAAGTTTAACTCCACCATCTGGCACATAAGAGGAGAAGATAAGTTGCAAAAAATAGCTGAAGTAGGAAGTCTAATATTAAAGTTCTCAGTAAGAATCTTCAACTGAAACTTGTCATAAACAAGTCTCTAGGCTTGTGTGTCTGGGGTTTTACTTGCTTTTGAAAGCATGCTAACGCTGGGCAATAAATGGTGGCCAGTTATATGATTAGCCACGGTCACTGAGAGAGCTACGTTCCCTTCCATTTTCCCTCATATGCCTGTTTGGTCAGCCTCTAACATCACAGTCTTAGCCTATCTGTCCATAACCAAATAGTGCTATGTTAGAAAGTTCTATGCTAACGCTAAACTCGTCCCGACAGCCATGCTGTCCCAGATTTTTTTTTCCCGGGATTTTCCCTTCAGCACTAAAGACTTCTGCAGTACAAAAATCTGTGTATATGAGATGATGCTGTAGGAGGAATAACAATCTAGTTAATCACCTGACTTAATTGACACTTGACATGATCAAGCCAAATGACCAAAGAGGTTGATCATCTTCCTTGATTAATATGATTAACTACCCTTTAGTGGATGATGAGTGAAACTTCTCCTGAATAGGTGCTCAAAAGCTAAACGATATCATATCAGTCCTCCTCAATTTAATCAAAGTTTGCCCAACACAGCACACACACACATAAAACATATTAATGATTGTACATTAACATAAAACTGTTGTCGGAACCATACTGAATTTCACCAGAGAAGATTCAGTATGCTACATCAGTGTCTACTTTTTAAAATCATAGCCAAGTGACACTTCACTATCCCTACTAATTGATGTTATCTTGTTGTATCTCTGTTGTGGTCAGTGCTATCTTCTATGCTGTTGCATGCTGGGGCAGCGGGTCGAGGGTCACAGATGCCAACAGACTAAATAAACGGATCCACAAGGCCAGTAATGTTGTGAGGATGGAGCTGGACTCCGTTAGGGTGGTGTCTGAGAGGCAGATGTTGTCCAAGATAAAGACAATGTTGGATGATACCTCCCACCCACTCCATGACATGACATGCTGGCTAGTCACAGAAGTACTTTCAGTGAGAGACTGAGATTACCAAAAAGCACCACTGACCGACACAGGAAATCATTCCTGCCTGTGGCCATCTCTCTGTACAACTCCTCCATCTAACACACTGTGAACCCTGCAATAGTTACACCCTTTTTACACGCGCTCTTTTCTACTCTGGAATATTCTTGTCAATTTTCTTGATATTTATTTATAATCACCTTTGTTAATCCTTGATATTTAGAACTGAGTGATCTGTATATATTAGTGCTATTTCTTAAATGTGTAAAATCTGTAAGATAATGTATTGTTTGGAGTTTAGTCTGTTACTGTTACTATTTTTTTTTTTTTTACCATTTCTTCTTGGAGCAACTGTAACACACATAATTTCCTTAGGGATTAATAAAGTATTCTGATTCTGATTGTTTCAGGATGACCTGCCATTATCCAATGACACATCTGCTTTCCTGTATCTTTTGCTCGTTTCTCCTCCTCTTCTTTTCTCTAAACTGAGCACCTGATGGCTTTGAACTTTTCTTGCCCATCTTCCATTGGTTTTAATTTTGCACTCCAGTATGAACACCCATCCCCCAAACCAAGGTTCACCACAACATAACCTAATAGACCTACATCTTAGTTCACAGATGGGCGGTGTATTTCTGTTAACCTAACTCTACCTGGGTTAGTTTATATATATATGTGTGTGTGTGTGTGTGTGTGTGTGTGTGTGTGTGTGTGTGTGTGTGTGTGTGTGTGTGTGTGTGTGCGTGTGTGTGTGTGTGTGTGTGTGAGTACATGTGTTTTAAGGGGTCACATAACAATTTTATTGCACACCACTATTTTGGAGCACATTGATACAAAAGAAGGTTTTATAAAAAAAAATCCCAAATTGAATCATTAAATGATGTAGATCAGGTTCCATTACAGCGTTTTCAGTCAGTGGTGAAAGATAAAATTGCTCCGATTTTTATTTAAAATTAAATCTGGTAATTTGGCCAATATTCTTAAGGTTTTCCCCTTAATATAAAAGGTGAAAAGGTCAATTTTAACACATCAAAAACAAACCCCATATTTCCTGTTGAGAGGTCATCTGCAGCGTACCACTTTATTTTCTCTTTTATTATTTATTTATTTTTTTATTTTTTGTACCCACTTCTCTGCTAATATCCAGGCAGGGAATGCTGGGACCTCTTAATCCTTAATCCTCTTAATAAAAAACAGATGTGCTTGGTGACAGACTGAAAAGCCATGCAGGTGTCAAATAATTGACACGTTGTATTGTCACAGAGTACTAATGGTGAAAGCCCACTTCTGATTGTATTGTATTTGGGTGGTTGAGGCTGTCTCTGTCCCACAGCAGTTTTTGCTCCATATCAATACAGAGTTGTTCAGACTAATCACCCTCATTGTGTCATGAAACTTCAAGCGGGAGCGGCCTCTTTCTGTAGGTGTGAGGGGGGGTTTCAGTTGGTTAGGGCACATTAGCAGGAGTGATGAGGTGATCACCAGGAAGTTTAAAATACAGATAATTCTGAGTGGACATGATTTTTAACAGTGAGCACTAATTTACACAACAAAACTTATCAGTGAACCGCAGATATTGAACTGTTATTTTAAAAGTACATGCTACGAAAGTGTTAACGTTGACCTTGTTCATACTTTTTCTTCTCCTTTTGGTTTGTCGTCTTTAAACAGTTTGAAATGCAGCAGTAAAGCTTCTTGCTGGTTTTAGGGTCGAATCATTCCAATCACAGTTCTCTGCAGTGGCTTTCTGTATGTTTCATAATTGATTTTCAGATTTTTCCGATCACTTTTAAAACTTTTGATTTGTTTGCAAATTACAGCAGAAATGTTGCCCAAATGAGCCTTTATGTTGTTAAGAATTGTTGATTTTCTTCAAATGTCTGTAAAAATATCTTTTTAAAATCTTCCTTTTTGTTTTTTTATTGTGACTTATTGGGTTTCACTCATCTGGGTATTGATTTTTCATCATTCCTGTTACAACCGCTTTACTGCTTTTGTTTTTCAGACAGTGTTTATATTGTTATTTGAGGTTTTACAGTACAGCTAAAAACTCTAGAATGTGTTACTGCAGCAACATTTTATCAAAATGGGACAGAAATATTATTTTGTCATACTGCATCAATTGTAAGCTAGATGTTTTAAACCATTTTCCCTATCATAACATTGTTTGATATTATGGGAAGAAAGAAAATATAGGGTAAAAATGACCCAAACTTCACTGAAACCAAACTTTTAATGAGTAAAGAATTGATCCTTTGATAATTGAACCTCTCCGGAGCTGTTTTAGATTAAAACCAGCTCAGAATGACTGTTTCATTTGTAAGATAGTCTGTTTTTAGACTGTAATATGACTAGTCACTTAATGTTAGGTGAAAAAAAATATTCCCAGTAAAGCAGCAGCAGAATGTGCTTGATATAGGAAAGCATACAAAATGTTAAAACAGGAAAAACTGAAGAGACAAACTCAAACTGTACCTGTAATTCTTACTTGAAAGGTTATGGTAAATTATTATTACTTGCATTTTATAGTGCACCGAAAACTCACAAATGTTTTACTTTAGCAAAATTGAAATTAAATACTTTACATCGCCCGTGCGTTTAGCACTCAGACAAGGACTGTCGGTTGCTTTCTACGATGTGTGTCAGGCACCCCCTTTGGTGAAGCTATCTGACTCTAATCCCCGTGCTTCATCAGTGCCCACCAGGGGGTAATTACACTCGCAAAGCTCTTTGTCATTTGAATCAATACTCCAGATACACATTTGCCTTGTTCTGTTATCTCTGTGAAATATGAAGATAAACCTTACAATCATACAACTTCTAACTGGGGGTCTCTAACTGGCCTGACTCAAAAATAACATTTCTTAATGTTCACACACTTGGAGAGAAATATGAACACACAACTCCAGCCATATTTAAAGATAATAAACAACTGAGGAAAATACAAACTACACTTCGACAGAATGTGTTCTTTAGTACTAAAATGGTCCACACTGATGATCAAACTCCAGTAACAACAGTGATGAGACAAGGACGCAGGTATCAAAAAATTGAAAACAATTTATTTTAAATCACAAAATGTTATAAAATGGACAGATAACTGAAGCAGTGTATCAGTGATGCCCCAGCCCCCCTCCAAAAAACCCCCAATCAGACTATCTGATCAATCAAAAGTACAGTTAAACACACAGTGAGAACAAATTACAGTCAGTAATCTTCCTTTTCCTATTTCTACTGTAAACTACTAGATGTTTCAATCGGTTATCACTTCCATAACAGGTTTCATCATAACTGGAACACTCTACAAAAACATGTTTATATAAAAAGCATCAATTTTTTTCTTTCACTAATGGAAAACTTTACGCAACGGCTTCAGAACAAAACATTTCAACCTCGTCAATGGTTTCATTTGTAAAATGATTTTATTGATTTCACTGAGCAGTTTATCTTAAGATTATATGATGAGTAATTAACCATCTTTTACTGTAAAGTAGCTGCTTGTTGCTGTATTTGCTTGATATACATTAGAAAAATGGACTGTAATGCAGTTGAAACGATGAGCAAAAATCTTAAAACTGAGAAACTTCTGCGTTGTTTACAAGCTCCTGTTTGCACCCCTTCAATTCTGTCGTTACAAAAAAATCCAAATATGTGCTTTTCAACTACCTTAAATGATACAGCTGCATTTAATTGTACTTTTGATTTTAGCCTATTCCGGTTCTCATCCTCAGGAATCTCTGATGTACAGTCACAAAAAACCCTTAAAAAAAACAACAACAAAAAACCCTACTTCACACTTTATTTACACTTTTCCAAATCTTTCCGCACGTTTCATCTTCTTGGCCTGCAGAGACAAAAAGAAAGAAAAGATTAATCAGCCTCTTTATTTCATTCACTGTGGTTAAATCACATGGCATTGTGATGAAATATGAATCACACAAAACCAAAATCGTACCTCGACGTCGTCTCCACCAACTGAGCCCGCGCTTGTTAGGGCTCCAAACCGCTCCTTCCTCTTCTTAAGCTTCTCATCCTCCTCAATCTGAAAAAGTCAGTATAATATTAATGATTTAGCTATAAATTATTTTGTAAAATATAGTATTACTTAACATTAGCACAGATTCTCAAGGAAAAGTAAACAAAAACTAAATAAAAGGGCAAACAATAAAGACAAGAAAAAAAGAATCAGAACAACATTTAACCTCATAAGAGGACATTTGTTTTAAATCTTGATAGAACAGTGGCAGCATGATGTTCTCGTAAGTGGATATCAGGCCCTTGTAGAGCAAAATTTCGTAATTTGGTCTAGACAACCCAAAATGTGATGTCCACATATGTGGACGTCAGGTCCTAGGAGGTTAAAGAGGGTTAATAAATAAAGAAAAAACAAGTACTATTAGGGCTGTTTGATATAATGACATATATTTTATGACAATATGAAAACGTCTATCATTTCATATCACGCTATTGTTTGTTTTGTGGTGTCACAAATATAATGATGACAATTTTTCTTCCAATTTTAAACAGATCATCTGCAAAATAAATACATAGAGTAAACTTTACAGGAATTTTTTATTTTGATTTATTGATTAATTTTAATTTCAGGCTTTTTAATGTCCAGCATGAACCCTGATTCATTAGTTTATACACCACACAAAAAAAACACTAGAGCTCACCTTTTGAGAAATAGATGAGACGTTCATGCCAAATCTTTCTGCCCTCTTCTTCAGCTGATCGACGTTCACCTTTAACAGAGACAAACATGATGATTCAGTGTCCTTTTTGAGTCAGATGGAGCAATAAAGAAATAAATGATCAGAATTTTTTTTTTTACTTTGACACTTACCGCAGCTTTACTGTTTACAACGACACCTGTTTGAAAGACAGAAAGTAGAAAACTGTGAGAAAAACCATAATAAACACTGAAATACTTGTAATAACACTACTACTAATACTAATGCTACTAATATTGTTGTTAAGGGGTTGGATGTGGCTGATTACAACTGATTAAATCCATGTTTAGCAATTTTAGTTTAGCACTATCAACTTTTATTGGCTGAGCATGAAGTCTCACTTTAAATGAAAACTACTGCAGTAACAATTTCCCAGAAAAAAAAAGTATTTTCCATTTATTTTTAAATTAGTTACATACAGAAATACATTTAAAAAGGTAGTATTGTTCACCATATCTGCACTCATCGCTCTCCACAGGCTACATATGAGTATGAAATGATCAAAAAGTTCTAGGTAACATCTCATGGGGGAAAAAAAAAATTCCCAAAAAACACATTACCTGATTGGCTGATCTCCAGTTGAACATCATCTTCTCAAACACGTCCACATGGCTTTCAGCATAACTGTTATTTTTAGATTGCACTATGGAAGTTCCTTTCTGACCAATTTAACTGCTCTGTGATTTAATCTGTCTTGCTCTGCATATTACTTGATATTTTTCACTTTTCATGCTGCTTCTGCACTGTGAGTTCTTCAACCACTCCAGTGCGTAGAGCAGAGGCACAAATCAAGCGGTCAGAATGAGACCTCCATAGAACGATTTCAAAATAAGCTACTGAAAGCTATTTGGAGGTGTGAGAGAAGCTGACATGAAGGAGATGATCTGCTCATTTAAATCAAGCAGATACACAAAAAAACCCGCAATCTTACAGAAAATATTTTTCATATATGTTAATGTATTTTACATGAGCTATCACTAATGCCTTGTATTTAATTAAAGGTGAAACAGACTCATTGCCCCATCTTGTGGTTTAAACTGGTACAACTGTTTTAAATTTAGTTGATAGTTTTGATGAATTCTGGGAAATTTTAAATTCTTCTTAACGGAATTCATTTATAACAAATAACATTAATTATAAAATTCTTCTTTTATAAAAAATAGATTTTTCTAGCAGTAGTATAAGTTAGTGCTATCATAGTATTACTATTATTATTGCACTACAATAATACAGGC
Organism: Aulonocara stuartgranti; assembly: GCF_965226115.1. NCBI lineage: Eukaryota > Metazoa > Chordata > Actinopteri > Cichliformes > Cichlidae > Aulonocara > Aulonocara stuartgranti. The sequence goes on from NC_138956.1 coordinate 30,716,624, forward strand.
ATGTATAAAGGTTTACAAAGGCTTATGTTTCTTCTCTATAGTACAATTAGAAAATAAAACATTTTGTAACGTCATCATATAAAAGAAATAAATTCTGAATAAAATACAAAGATTCAATTAAAAAACACAAACATATTTTGACACAAGCCTACGAAGTCAGTCCTTAGCTTCGATACATTTCTTATAAAAAAAAACAACCATTTGTTTAGTAAAGAGTGACAACAGACCTGGAGAGGGACTTGAAGTAGCAGGTAAGCCAAACCTAGAATATAGGAGAACACATGTTTCAGTTTTAACACAGATTTACTGAAACATAAATCTGCTTCAAGAGCTACATGGGTGCTACTCGAGAAGTCATGACCATTATTTCTGTCATGTATGATGATGTTTGATTCATCTAAGTGATTGCTAACTCAGGGAGGAGTCGCATAAACTATGCTATTTTTAAGTTATCACATTTTATTGATACAAAAAAATGTCAATAAAATAAATATCATATAAAATGATGAACAAATTGAAAAACAACTACAATTTAAAAGAGCCTATGAGGAAAAATAAGATCACTTAAAAAAATGCTCCAGATTTCATTGAAGTACTGAAATAAAATAAAGTAACATTGGAAAGATACAATAAAGAGATAAAGATTTGATTCATCGTGTTCTCGGACAAAAAGCCAAATGCAGCGAGCACAGTTATTCTACCGGTACTGTTATTTTGAAAGAAGAAATAATTGAGGTAAGGCCTCACCTTGCTGCACGTATAGCCTTCTTGCTTTCAGATGACGCTGGCAGGTTGAAACGTTCGGCTCTCTTCTGAAGTCTCTGCTCAACAAATTAGATAAAAAACTGACATTACTGCTGTACATGAAGTAAAGTCTAAACTCTAAACTTTGTATACTTCCTATTAAAATCTCTCTTACATTTACACCTATACATTTGATGTATTACCTTTGCTCATGAATCTATATGTTTTGTTCATATACACTGCTAAAAATAGACCACTGAACTTTACTATGAGCTAAAATTCCCCTCTGACTCACATTTAACCTGACACATTTAAGTCATTAGTGGATGCAAACAGGTTGTACACACCTCGCTGGCAGATAATGGAGGAGTTATTTTCACCACCTTCTTCTCGGCAGGCCTGAAAGTAAAAAAGTAAAATTTCAAACGTCAAAAAGATGACGCGAATCATAAATTTTAGTTTCTGCTGGCTGCCTAGGAGTGGTAAGGACAAACATCGCTGGTGCATATGCTTCATAAATCTGAGAGTAACGTATACTTATTATTTGCTTAGTAAGAACATTTCTACACAGATATTACTGAATGAGACCCAAATGTCACATTGTCCACAGCCAATAAGTGATGAAGGAACAAAAAAAGGTAAATTTAATGAAGATAAACTTACGGCTCAGGCTCGATCGTTTCAGAATCCTTGTCGTCTTTTACGTCGTTGGAACTCTCAACTTTAGTGAAGTCCTGAGATAAATAAATACATTTAAAAAAATTACTTCTCCACAATACAGTCTGAGAGGCGGATTTAAAGAGAGCATATTGTGGGAAACATTGTAAAAATTTACCACTGCATCCTCTGCAAGTACATCATCTACGTCCACATCTTCCTCTGTTGTTCAGAAAACAGGAGAAAAAAAGAAAGAAAAAAAGAACGAACAAATATAAATTTCAGAATATTTAAAAACAAAACAAAACACTTAAAATGCATCCGCATCATCTGTAGAAACAATTTATGTCACACCCATCACATGCACGTGTAACCACCTACAGGGGTTGTCGATCTGTGGGACCAGCACCCGAATACAGGAAGTGTGAATCGGCTCTTTCTTTAACTACCCCTAAACTGAACATATGAATATTACTCAGCAGGCAATGCAGAGTTCAAATGGAGCTGATGGATGAACTATACTCAGATTTTTACTGTTTCACAAAGTGCTAAAAAGGGAATTTAGATGTTAATTGGAGGATATTTTTAAAAGCAATATAGCAGGAGCAAAGCAAAATCTAATAATAAGAATCACAAAATAACAATCAATCACCTCAATTATACTTATCTAATTAACACACTCTGAGCTAATGTTGATTTTGTTCTAATCTTTGAAAGGGGAGAGACTGGAGAGGAGATCGGGAACATGCAGGCCTGAAGATGCACTTCTCCCTCCTGTAAAGGTAGAATATAAGGAAACATGTCCAGTAGAAAACAATCGAAGTCCAAATCTTCTTGAATTTATAATGTAATACGGCAAAAATGAGCAGAAAAAAAAACATGAAACCAATTTGTAGGTTCAAAGTGTTCGTGTGGTGGTGGCTCCTATGGCATTACTTGCTGCACTTTCTAACTGTGGACCCTCAGCACCAAATTTTAAGATGATGTGTTCTGCTCATTGCAAGAACTAGAGGAAAAACCACGCTGAATGTTCCTAGGTGCCTTCTTTTATACTCTCTTGGCTGTTTGCCTCCCCCCCCCCCCCTCTCTCCTCTTATCTGGACACCGAATCGCTGTCATTTATATATAATCACCTGATATCCAGACATACCCTATCGTCTTCTCCATCTTCGACCTTTCAACCATTTTTAACTAAGAAAAAGTTACCTCACTTAAATCACTTCATTACATTTGATTCTTTTCCATGTTATACTTAAAATAATTTGTCAATAATTACACCATATATGAGCCTTCAGTCAAGTATGAATACAAGTCACTTTATTTTTCATTTATTCATGTAATTCCACTTCAATAAGATTTGTCTTTAGCACTTTCTCACATGAGCATTCATTTTAACATAATCCCTTTTTGATTCAAACACAGAAAAATGTTTTTTTTACGCAATACAACTTTTTTTTTTTTTTTTACTAAATCATACATTTGAAAAGCCAGACATTCTTTTGTGGTGAGCGTCGCTCACCGTATACTCTGTTTATTATTAAGCAATTAATGAATGAACTATCAGCAAAATCAGGTATGATAAATATGATTCTGTGTTTAACTATTACAACACTTTACACCATTTCTTTTATTTAAAATCATTATACATGCATTATTCATGTATAATGTTGGGTTGGCAACAAGAATAAAGATGATCTAGCAAATATGGACAAGCTCTGTTTTAGCTAGCTAATTTCAGATATAAATGACTCTTCTCTCACGTCTCACATTGGTGGATTTTAAGCCCTTTATTTAGGCAGGTAAATGAAATGTTTTGTGCGAGCGTGCGAGTTAAATGAGTGACGGTATGAAAGGTATTGTTCCTCACCGTGTTCCTCCAGATAAGCCTGAAGTCGGGCGATGAGCTCCCCTTTGTTTCCCTTGGTCTCCAAACCTCGGGCATCGCATTCCTGCCTCAGTTCAGCAAGCTACAAATAAAAAACCAGAGTTCATTTACTTAAACCTGACATTTTCGGTCATTAATCCATCTAACACAGACCATTTACTATTTATGTACACTATTACTTCTGTTATGTTGATGTGACAAATTTGAAGGTCAAAGAATATGTGAGGGTCAGCAAAAGATACATTTCATCATCAGTTGGTGAGCATAAGTCTCAGTGCAGATGTTTGTGTACCTGTCATTTTTTTGTGAGAAACTAGCCTACAGTGCAGCTACTACGAATGTGCCCTTCAGGCAGACTTTAAAGAAGTATAAAGAGGAATGAGTAATTTTCATTCTCTGTGTCAGTGATGTAGAATAACCCTTTTTATGTGGCACAATCTTGCTTTCATTAGGGGGATGGGGCTCAAGACCAGTTCTGTTGTAGAAAACAAGTCTTGGCTGGGGTGCATCACAGGTATATGACTGCCTGCACAAACATTGCTGTGACAACTTTCTTCTTCTTAAAAAAAAAAATCCCAGAAAAACTACAGAATAAAAATGCCCCTAACTATTAGTTAGGATAGTCAAAAATAGATGTCTCCAGCCCGCACACAAATATGAAAACACAACAACCACACATGAAATTCATTGGATTAAATCACATAAGAAGCCCATTTAGGTAACAAAATTGGTTGCTTTTAAAAGAAATTTCAGTACCAAATTATCCATTGATATTTTTCCCTCTAGCACCTTTTCAGTACTTTTAATGTAATGTAATGCACTCTGGTATGTTTTCTTTCTTTCTTTTTTCCTGGAGGCTACTCTGCATTAGTTGTCAGATAATCGTTTTCCATCACTGCCCTTGGAGTTTGAATCAAATACACTATTTGGATTCCTCCATCAGCTGACGCATAGAGCATCCAAATGTGTGGACACAGATAACAAACAGACCCAGACCACACTCAGACAGAAAATCTTTACCTTCGTTCATTTATTATATTTTTACTAACTGGCCTCTTTAGTTTCATTTCCCCTCTTCCTGTCGCTCCCCTTGTGTGATGTGAGCTATTTTATTTATCTAATAATTTACTTTATTTCTTTGTTGTAAGTCGTGTTCAATGTTTCGGCTTCTGTGACTCGGGAATCTCCCAACACTTTGGGGACACATAAAATCCACAAACACACAGAGTTTACACATACTGCTCATTTTTATGTTGTGTGGCCTGAGATGGAGTCAAATACATTTTTAAAATATAACCCTAAACTGCCTGCGAAGCATTTGATATAAGTTTGCACAGGGCAAATAGCCTGGCGGCAGCATTTTAGGACACTTGTGGATGTAAAGTCAGAGACCAAGTAAACTGAGCTGCACTTTTAAAAGCTAATGTTGGGCTAGCCTCGGCCAAATTAACTTGCTGTTAACGTTCTTACAGAAGGACAGAGACAGTAGGTGACTTTGTGCATATATATATATGACAGTATTTGTTATTTAACATTAATTTCATATTTAATGTTTTTTCTCCCTCCTTAGCCGATGTATTCTAACGTTAGCCCGCCGTTAGCTCTTTGAACACATGCCGGGTGTTCGCCTTCTCAGCCGGACGTCATTTTGTCCTTCAAAACGGTTAATTAACGTAACCCCGACCTCCGGTCCTGCATCTAACTCCGGTTAAAAGCTATCTTTATCTTTAAAAACCGACCAAATGCGGGTTATTAAGTGCATATTTTAGGGAAATACCAACCTTAAGCTTCTGCAGCTCTATCACTTCGGCCATCTTTCTTTGTTGATGTGTTTACTTCCTCCAATCAAACCGGAGTTGCTCTCCTTCTCAGCTCCTCCACTCTCACTCAGTTTGTTACAGCGCCTCCCACCGCTGCGGCTGACACCCTGCAGGCGTGTGCACGTACAGAGCCCGCGGTGTGATGGTTGTGCTATTGCAGTGTCTTACCTTACGGTATAAATCGCCTTGAGGCAGCTATTGCTGTGATTTAGCACTATATACATACAACTGAATTAAACTTAATTGAAAACTAACTAAATACAACTCATTAGTGATACCTTTTTAGTAGCAGGTTAGACCCACTTTTGCCCTCAAATCCGCCCCCAATCTTCAAACCACCTATTTTAATGCAAAGCTAACTGAACCTTGTGCTATATTAATGTAGTATTAAAATAATTTTAGTAGATAGGAACACTAACATCCAAAGCAGGAGATTTCAGTCTAAATTTTAATCCTAATGAAGGTAACTCAGCTTGAACTGGTTAAATAGAACATCAGCAGAGAAGAAATATGAAAATAAAAACAGCTCTATTTTCTGTTGCCTACATTGAAGAGGATGACTTTGCCTCTAAAGAGGAAAAAGTGTAGGCAAGGAGTTAAAGCGGATTCAGCAGGCGGAGGAACCCTAAAAGTCAGTTGACTCATTGTGGGCTAACCCTAACCCACTACTGAGAGTTCCACTAGATTTTCATATTGTACAGGCTGTGATCAGCTGACCTCCTGCTCTTTGTGGATTTACACAACTGAATTCAACAAGATGTCAGCAGATGTCTCAAAAGTTCTCCTGGCTGACTTCCATCCCCTACACTGACAGTACACTGTTTATGCTGTCTTTATATTAGACAGTATAAAGTTGGTATAAAGGTGGAATTCAGTGAATGAATCTCAGGATCATGAGTTTAGCTTCAGATTTATCTCTGCTAAACTTGATGTAACCTTACTGACTGTGAAACCACAGCCACTGTGCACCAGTCACACACTGTTCTTTACTTTAAATCCATAACAATACAGATCCTGCACTAATCTACAGAGGATTTTCATGTCACAGTAAATAACACAGTTAGTTTACCTCAGTTTGTTTAGCAGCATGTTTCTTAATATAAAAAACACAATGTCACACGTACAGACCCAATAGTTGATTTAAAAACACGAGGACTTGCATGTCAGCTTTAAATGAGGAATCCTTACCTTTAAATCTAACGTCTCTTCTTCCTCTCCTGTCCTGTCTTTCTTATCTTTGTCCATCTCTTTTGTTTCTTCCCTGTGAAATACAGCAGCTGGACCTTTAGCTAGCAACACACTGTGAGACAAACTGCACAGAATAAATAAATAAAAACCCCTCCCTATGGCACAAAAATGAAAGCATAAAACAGTCCAGTGTCGCAGTTGCAAAATGGATAAAACACACAATCCAAGGCCAGAGTCAACAATGCCCCAAGTCAGTTGTATTTTACATGTCAACGACTTTAACAGGGATCAGCAGTTGTCCACAGACCCACCACCCAGTAAGTAGAAGGCCAGTAATCACTCCAGCCTCAGCAACCCAACTCTGCCTTCAGGCTGCGGCTTATAGTCCTGGCCTGCACAGAGTCGTCTTAGATCTGGCCATATGACACACCTGCACAGAGAGACAAAATATCAAAGCAGCATTTGTAGTGTGGGCTATTCGTCGACTAGAGTATCACTGCAGTCAAATACACCTGCCTTCAATTAATCCAATCCAATCCCATCACAGCCACGGGCTCACAGCAAATGTGACACACAAAGCTACTCCCAAACCAGTGCAGCTTCCCATAGCAAATATGGAGATGAATAAAAGGCAACATTAGTCCACCGTAGTGCACCTTCTTTCTCTGCCGACTTGAGACAGGCTTAAACTGACTCTGTGACAGAAGATCTTCATGTTGGAGTGGCAAAGCCTCCTAACCAGGTCACATCAAGGAGAAAAAGTCCGTTTTAGAGTTTACACTGAATTTTGACACCAGGAAGTAAAATAAAAGCTTCAAAGCTAAAGCAACAAGTGGAGGTTCATTTTCTTGCAGTTAAATAAGAGGATTGGTCCAGTCTTATATTCATCTGTGATTTTTGCAGATAGCAACAACATCCCACCATCAATCCCATTTTATGTAACTTGTAGAAACACAATTAAGGGTCCAGTCAAAGTTTTGTTTTGCAGGAGGTTATTTGTTGGTCTTCATCCTCATTTCCAGTGTTCAGGAGGGGGTTTACATCTTGAATGAAATGTGTGTATAACAGTCTTGAAATCTGGTGTACATTAAGTAATATCAAAAAATCTCTAAAGACAGAACTCTGAAGCAAAATTATAATATTTTTTTTCTCCACATCACTTGGTTTGGATTAGTGTGTTATACTGGGTTTGGAATCACAGCTTTAATTTTTTTTAAATTTTAATTAATGTTGTTATTACAACTTAGTAACATTTTAGCAGCTGATCAATGAAATCTTTCTAATCTACGACTAATCTACTGTTATTTCTTTAAATTTTTGCATTATTTTATCATTATTTTCATGCTAAGGGGCGGTACATGTTGGAGATGAGGCCTGAGGGGTGTTACAGGGTTCACGTTCAGCAGATGAAAAAGGTCTGATCAGGATTTGCTGTGAATGTGGACATTGTTTGAAAAGAGGTTTAAAACGTGTGGCCGTTTGGCATATGATACGGAGACAATAAAACTTTGAGCAGAGTGACTTTAAAGTTGGTGGAAGGACAAAGCCGGATGAATTTAAGGAGTCACAAGCCCTTCAGTAATCCTCATTAAGGTTGCATTCCTCCCATTTCTTTCTGCAGGCCTCGCTTAGCATTGTGTGTGACCTATTGTTAGAATAAAATGTAAAAAAAAAACAAAAAACCCCTCTCCATTGTGCATTTTACATAACATTTCAGATATTATGGTGTATCTCAATGCCACAGTGAAGCATATAACTGCTATAACTTCTACAGATTGAGAGCATTTTTAAAAATGCATTTATTTATGTTCAGTTTGTTATGATTTTGATTTGACAGCATTTCAGTGTAAATCAATACATAATAGAGATGGATCAGGTGACTTTTGGAGAGATTTAGGAGCTTTCATACTTACTTTTAAGACCAACAGAATGCAGTATCGTCTGTTCCTGGTGTATTGAACTCTGTTGAATCATTAAGCTGTCTTTCATTATGCTGGCAGATGATTTACATTAGATCTAAATACAATCAAAAAACAAACAAGTACAAAAAACAAATACAAAAAGCAGAAAACGTATAAAGGTTTGGATAATTACACAAGTAAACAGTTATAAACGTAATGATAATATTTGTGATATTTGAAAAAGTATATAACAAGTAATGATATTCATATGATAACACTTTAAGCTTTATCATATGAATTACTGTCAACAGTCCAGGATCAGTAACATGCAGCAGTTATTTTTGTACACTTTTGTGCTGTTATGGTTACAGAGTCTCTCTCTCTCTTCTTTCATACATTTTCATACAAAAAGGTAAAAGATTAAAAAAACAAACAAACCAATAAACAAACTAACCTCACATCATGCACACTAGTCCGTTTAGCTTCACCCTCATGATTTAAAGGGGATCCTGGTGTATCGTAACAAAGATTTTTATATATTTGTTCACGTTAATAATGCTTCAGAATAACTACAATACGTTTGAAGTGATGCAAATATGCAGGTACTGACAGTAAGCATTACATCTGAATACTTAGTAATAATTTTATATCACAATGTTGTCTATAGTGCTGGAATCTTGGTGTGCAACTGATGTTTTTGAACTCTTTTTAACAGTTATGATCAAAGACTCTCTTTATCTCTGCGTCGGTATAAAAACAAACAATAAATAAATCAAATTAAAGATGGATTGGACAGAATATGTGTTTCTCTCAATCTGATGAATATGAACAGATTGAAAGTTTCAGACATGTTTGTTTAAATGTAAACTTTATTTTTAAATTAAAATCTGAAGTTACATGTTAATGCAGAATTATTTTAATTATATAGTTATTACAGTTGCATAAACTAAATACTGAATCCAGGCTGAAAAATATTTTATTAGATGAAATTTAAAAAATTGACCATAAATTACTACAAATTATATTATAAGGTTATAAAATTAATTAAAGTAAAATAAATACTGATATGGGAGTCAGTTACCTTCATAAAATGAAACATTTGTAAAATAACATCAATTGTAATGTTGATGTCGAACTGAAAACGAAAGATTTTCAAATGATAGAAACTGAACTGAAAGGACGAAGTCGACTGAAAATTAACTGTAACTGAGCTGAACTGAAAAAAACAAACAAAGCCACATTAGCATGATAATAAATATCACTAATGTTTATTACTTGGTAATAAAAAAATTTAAGAAAAAAGTAAAATCAATGCAAAAATGCATTAAGTCCTTAGATGACATGTAGCTTAATGATACTTTAATGCCACTGTATCATTTTAGTATCTAGGTTGGCTAAACTGGAGCCTGAACCGAGTCTGAGTAATTAAGTACATAAATTATATGTTTTATATAGGTTTTATAATCAAAATAAATACTAATGTCAGCTGTAAAAATGTACTGTAAAAAGTGAAATGTTTTCCTCTTAAATGTAGCGTAGAATGTGATGTTAGTAGAGTAATGCTAAGTAGGCCAATGCAGAATTTGAGTGAAAGTACTTACTAGACTTTTACTTGTGAACTTGTGAACCTATGTTAAATGTGGAATTACCGTAAACATTCCTTAAGTGATCGTGTGGCTCTTTCCCAGCTGGAGGTGTGACTGTAATCCCTGAGACGAGCTTTGACTCTATGCACACCAGGCCTGTTGCTTCAGGCGCCCCGAACTCTGAGTGGAGGAAGAAGGCGTTTCTGCTGCTAGTGCATCACGTGAGGTCAAACATCAGACCCTTTATAAAGCCAGTTTTCTGTTGCCTGCTGCTCACTAACGGGATATTTCACAGAGATGATGTGGACGTCTGCTGTACTTTTGGTGCTGGTGGCAGCAGCTTCACAAACTGTGGCAAGTGAGTAAAGAAAATGCTTTTTCATTTAAAAATGCTTTAAGCAGTAAGAGGAAGACGCAGAGTCACGTATGATTTAGATTAGAAATCTTCAGATTTAAAGAGAGAATTTTCAGTATTAGGATGAGATTTTGATTCAGCATCACAAACGTAAAAATGAACAAACAACCTGGAGAAAGCTTTAAAAATCAACTGTGTAAAAGTAGCTGAAGTATGAAGAAATATTAATAATTATAAATATGCCCAAGTTTCATACACTCCATTAATATTTAACTGGCATTTTACTGCCATACTGGAAGACTATTTTTATAATGTTGTGAGTTTTGGGTGTGTTAAAATGTTATTGTGTACTGTTATATGAATCTCTGCAAATAACTGAACCATTCATTTAAAGTAGTAGAAGTAAAGTAGTAGCATTCTGTTACTGAGATTGTAGATGTGAGTGATTAAAACATTACTACGTGTATTTTACACAGATTTAGTTACATTTTTATGGAATTCATTTGTCCACACAACAGTTTTAAATGTCCAAGTACCTTCAGAACCCCGAAGAATACAAATTTGATTTGATTTCTTTCATGTTATCCGTCATATTTGTTTTTTTAAACTAGAAAATTGCTCACTGTACAAAGAAAAAAAATAATACAATCTATTTATTTCTTGTTTCTAAGCCACAACTCTTTAGATTATTTTATGAATATGGGGTAAAAATAGAAACATTTAGATGTGGTATTACCATGAAACTTGTGTAGATGATTATTTACACTGAGAATCTTATTTTTATATTACAAGTTTTCTGAAATGCAAATGAAGAATTATCTCTCTAAAATGGCTCTACTTTGCATACTTCCACAGAAATCTGTGAATATTTGATAAAAGCTTCTTCAGCATGTCTGTTTAATTTTGATCACAGGTTTCCTCAGAGAGGGAATTTAAACTTAATGTTTTGTCACTTCACAAATAAGAAATACAACCTGTGTAGTAACATAAAGAGCGACATGTATATGCAGAGTCATGTGTAATAAAACGGTACAATGTTGTGGTCAATAAGATGTGACCTCTGACCTCTTTACTCAACCATGCATGAAAGACATGACACATGAATAACACAGAATTCAGTCTTTGCAGAACAAGAAGCCAAACACTCACTTTAAAAACTTACAGTAAATAAAAAAGAGCTGGGAGTTACCGATTGCTGTAATAATTCCTCTTATCCAGCCTTTGAAGAGCTTTCTTCCTAAATGATGGGCAACAAAACCCAAAACTTGAATAAATAATAAAGTTGAGCGGCTGTCACTAAATTCTGCCTCAGCTCCGGAGTAAACTTTTTACACATCTAATGTTCACTCAAGGTTTTCCATGAATTGACTGAAAGAGGAAAGTGATTGCTGTAAAATAACTGAGGCTAAATTCATAATTGGAGAGTCTTTATCTGCCAATAGGTTTAATCCAAACTCAACCCAGCACGTGACGCTGTTAATCACACACACTCAGCTGAGCATCACATGAGAGGGATTGAGATCAGAGCTCCATACTGCAAAACCCCTCATTCATCTATTTATCCATCTTCAGCTACATTTTATAAATCAAATCATAGCTCCAGTAATAAATAAATAACAACAGTGACTTTTGGGCTGCTGTAAGAAACAACAAAGAGGTTTGTGAGAACTATAAAAGTTAGTTTTAATCACTGGGACAACTCCCTTTAATGGCACCCGTTCTGTTTAATTACTACCAGATAACAGAGAATTACAAGAAAGCTTTAAACCCACAGTAACAAATTAAATCTTTAGTATGGAGGAGAGTTTGTATTCTGTTTTAAATATTTATTTCCGATATTTCAGAGCCCAAAAACCGCTTCACTCGTTACCCGTCATGGAACACCAAGATGTACCCGATCTGGAAAGATGGAGACCCACGATACAAAGACTCTTGGAAAGGTACATCAGTTGTAAACTATCTCTTCTAAATCTAAATCTAAATCTAAATGTCTGTATGTCTGTCTGTCTATCTTTAAAGATGTTTATTTTATTCATTTATTTGCTTTTTTATTGTCCTGAATGAAGTATTATACTGACAGATACTTTCATTTCTGTCTTTGGGACAGGAGGAAAAGTGACGTTTAATGTTGGAAATGATTCCCCAACTTTGACTGGAGCCAGAGTTACCTTCACTATTGACCTGCAGTTTCCACACAAACAAAAGGTGCTGCCTGATGGAGACGTGGTTTGGGCTGAAGACTGCGTAATCAATGGTAACGCATGCACGTTTGACCCTCAGTGACTTAATGCATTTATTTAATCAGTGCAATTAAAAGTGTTTTGCAGCGGCCAGTCCCCACAGGAAGAATAGTAATGAATTATAATAACTTTCCACATTGCACCATCACTTATTTAACAACAGCATGTCAGGGGCTTATCTGTGAAATCATAAATTATTAGAATCTCTCTTCCTGTTACAGGAACAAAGCATCTTGAGTCTGAGCCAGTATACCCAACACAGAACACAGACTGGGAGGCTGTGTTCCCTGATGGAACGCTAGTGAAAAAAGACAAGAAACCCGCCTACGTGTTTGTGTGGAAGACCTGGGGTGAGAGGAGCTCACTTCTATTAATAAATGAGTAGATGAATAACAAAATGAAATGCTTCTATGAGGAAAACACGACAGTGGTGAGGTGTGCAGTGGGAGTGGCAGACGGACTGAAGGTGGGGCTGTGATTACATTGTGATCTGTAGTGAGAACAGAGAACAAGTGGAGGAGAGCCTGGAGTGGTGGAGATGCTCTGGAGTGAAGAGGAATATATGTGTGTGAATTAGAGGGAAACAGGTGGAAAGGTAAACAAGGAGTAGAGGTAGTGAAGGCAGGTGAGTTTAAATACCTGGGTTTAAACATCCAAAGTAACAGACGATGCTAAAGAGAGGTGAAGAAACTTGAAGCTGAAACTTTTGTTTTCTTGTACTGAGATTTATTATGACTGTATATCTATATACAAGTCAGAAAGCATTGAAAAGCACTTCAGTTTCTCTTTAAACGATCTGTTCAGTGTTATCTCACTGGGCTTCTGCTGCTCATTTGGCAGGTCAGTACTGGCAGGTGGCAGACGGGCCCTCCTCCTCCCTGACTATCGGCACAGATGACATCCCTCTGGGCTCCTACACCATGGACATCGTTATCTACCACTACCGCAGCAAAGAGAAGTTCATTCCTTTGGGATATGCCTCCACACAGTTCTCCATCACTGGTTAGTAACAGACAGAAAACAGAAACATAGCGTTCAGGTCAGGCAAAGGAACAAAATAGTGGAATTATAATTTAGTAGAGATATGCATGAAATAAAATAAGAGTGCACTGCATAATAAGATGCTAACTGAAACATTCATCAAAAGCATAATAAATCTGTTTGTTGCTTAATAAAGCCTAAAATAAAGGAGTGAGGGGAAATATTTGCTCTCACGTTCTCTCATGATAGTCATGAAATGCAAATCTGTTGCTCATTTATTTGTTAACATCATGCTTTGGCGTCCTCCTCAGATCAAATCCCCTTCGCTGTCTCTTTGGATCAAGTCAATGACATCGAGGTGGCCGACATGCGCTTCATCCAGAACAGGGCGATCGCCTTCACCATCACTCTCCACGACCCCAGCGAGTACCTCAGCAACGCAGACATCACCTTCAACTGGGACTTTGGGGATGCAAGCGGGGCTCTGATTTCCAGAGAGCTGACTGTCACTCACACCTACATCAGCTCAGGCTCATTCAAACCTAAAGTGGTGATCCAGGCGGTCATCCCGGACAAGGCCTGTGACCCACCAGTGGATACCCCAACCAAGACCCCTGGTCCATCTAACAATCCGGGCACCACAGGTAGCACACAGTTATTAAAGGATCATAAAAATACTTAGTGAGTCTGAGTCATTTACTAACATGAAAAATATTATTCTCATTATTCTCTAGATTTAGGTTTGTTTTTTTCCATTTTTTTCTTTTCAAATGTCAAGTCAACACTGTGTCAGTATTATTATGCACATAGATGATTACATTAACTCTCACTTGCTGATGAATTCAACATTTGGAGTGAAAATATGAATTAAAACATAATAAAGTAGCCAAAATAAAGTGAATTTTGCCAGATCCCACAGCGAGTCACTCCACATGTTTGCTTTGGCAAAGTTTTATGCTGGAGGCTCTTCCTGATACAACCTTGCCCAAAGAGATTTGTGTCTCTAGCTGGAATTGAACCAGCGACCTTTGGGTTGCCAAAGTGAAAGTGTAGTTAAAATGCAAAGCACTACACTACATTTTATTTGTTTAATTCTCTTTATTTTACTTGGAAGTCCCATTGAAATAAAAATCTGTTTTACAAGAGAGATGCGGTCATGGTAGAAGTCATTCAGACTCACAGCATGTTAAAAATGTGACAAATACAACAGTGGAATTTACAAATACCCATAATAAAAACAATTAATGTTGCTTCCTTAAAATTCAGCAATAGATATAATAACATGTTTAAACTGAAATCTTTATGCAAAGTATATAATGTCTAAAAACTATGTAATGTCTAAAAACTATCAACAAAACATGAAATAACAACCAAAATGATTTTATATATAAAATAATAATGTGAGATATCAAATGAAGTTAAACTATGGTCAGGCTATACGTTTATGTAATACCTATTTGAACCACAAGATGGTGCAGTTAGTTAATCATATCTTTCTTCAGGAGTTGAATGGGAAAAATCTCTTAAGCAAATGGGGCTGGAGCTAAAAAGAAAAAAGACCCCCCCCCCCCTCCCCCCAAACAAATCAAAACAAACAAACAAACAGAAAAAATGTGCATCTGAAAGCAGTTTAACACAGCAACTTGTAAAACGCTGCCCCCTGGTGGCAGGAGCAGCAATAATCAGAAGTTAAGTTCAAGATGAGCACAAGTTTAAAACATTAAAGTTTACTGTGAGCAAATACAGGAAGTGTTTTATAATATAAGGTAAAGAACTCCAGTGATCCACTATGAGTAAAAAAGTGGTGATGAAAGGGAGGAAGAACGATCTTTTTAGGGGAAGAAACCAACAAGGGAATGAGTCTGAGTGAAGGGCTGCCATCTGCTTTGATTGGTTCAGGAGTGAGGGAGAAGAGGAGAGAGAAATGCAGAGCAGACAGATAGATATGTGTGTAATACTGATCCTGCCTTCATGAACGTAAATGAATATGTTTGCAGTGAAAGCTCCTGTACTGGCGTCTGCTGGGCCTGTTCTGGTTTCCACCAAGTCAGTTGGTGTAAATGTCAACACTGGTCCTTCGGACACAGAAGAGGACAACACCGAGTACGAGGCCTCCACTGCCCCCAACACTCAGTTGGCCCAGGAAACGCCAACTGTGGAAAAGACTCCGTCTCCCATCAACCAGCTGCTAGCTCACAGAGAGGCGGGGAACAGGCTGACAGCAGGTGAGCAACATTTGCATGAAAATAGTCAAAAGTTTCCTGGAAGATAAATGTTTCAAGCTTAGCCACACATGAGGAAACATGTGCAGGATTCGTACACATAAAACTCACACAGACTTCTCATTAAAGCATTATGTACAGTTGTTTCATACACCTGGTCTCTCCATCATCCTCTTGTCCCTCAACCTCAAATCCAAACCTCAAACGGCAGTCTCTTCCTCTTGAGACGGAGTTCTTTGTTCCCACTGTGGCCAAGTGCTGTTCACAAGTGATCTGATTGGTCTGTTCGCTGGATTCTTTTGCTATATTATAGCTAAAATTTTAGGGTCTTTTGTTGTGAACTGGTGATTCATTGCATTACATACATTAAATATAAAATCTGAAATTGAACGGCCTGCTATTACTGAAACTTTAAAAACTATGGCAGAGATATTAACGCTTATAAAAATGTATTTTAGCATACATTAAGAGTCTAAATGACATTGTTAGATGTAAAAACTTGTAACCTGCACTGGACTTCTGCATTTCACACCAGCAGTTATAGATTCAAAAAGATTATATAAGGATAAAGATTTTAGATTCTAAATGTATAATGTTCAACCGTCTGTCACTTTTCCTTTTTGTCAAGCCGCTGAATGACTTGAGAGTGACTCAGCAGTCACGCCTTACAGTCATACATCAGTTGAGATTCTTGTTTTGCACAAAGAGACAATTCATGGATTACTTCATGCACACCATGGACTGGCAGCTGCCACGTGCATGCCGCACATGTCCATCTACAGACGTGGCTAGAGTGGATTAGAAAAATATCTGGGAATCTATTAAATATCTATTACTTTCAGATACTTTCCCTGTCAAATACTGGAGCTTATTAAAATGTGCAGAAACAACAAAGCATCCTGTTAAAGGGCAAACATATCAGCAAGCGAACTGTCAGATGATCAGGATAAGATCATTGAGTGATTTCCTCAAATGTAAATGTTTTTTGAAACACCACCATTGTACAAAGCAAGCTGAGCAAATTCAAACAGCTGTGTTGGACTTTATCATCTTTACATGCGATTTGCATGCTGGCTGGGAGATCTCAGTCCATTTTACCTTATTCCATGTGATTTGATTATGAAGCTACAAAACGCACCAAAATAAGAGTCGACATGTTAAAGGAGCAGTGAAGTAAGTAAGGAAATCCAGGAATAAACATGCATATAAACTAATCTTACTCCATAAATTTCATCTTACTAACCTAACAGCTGTCTGTCTTGCATTTTCTTGCTTTTGCATCAGTTTGCGCTCCTGATGCAGTTGTAAAATTAAAGATGTTGCAAATCTTGTTTCACAGCAGCCAAAACAATTTGCAAAAGTTGCTGATGTGTCTTTGGTGCAACTTACAAATGCCAGTATGAATTGTTTGTGCAATAATTCTCTGGCTGTTCTCACCAGACACTAAGCGCACAGTCACACTCACGGGACAAGCTCCAGTTGTTGTGCTGGTTAAGAGGGATGCCGACAAAAAATCCTCTGATGACGATTGTGTGATATATCGTTATGGATCCTTCTGCACCAGCATAGAAATATTTGGTGAGTTTTATTTGTACCCTTTTCCTTAAATGTAAAAAACACAGCCAGAGACAAATTAAAAGGTGGTTATCAGTGAGATTCTTTCTCTGCGTCTTTGTTTTCAGAGGGAATTGAAAAAGTAGAGATTGTACACATGGACAATACAGTGATGGCAACACCCAGGATGAACAAAAATGTTTTGGATGTCACCGTGACCTGCCTGGGAAGGTGAGTGGTCCTGCACCATGTTTTAAGCTGCCACAGAATAAATGAAAGCCTCTAAAGGAAATCTAGTCATCTTATTACATTCACAGAGGTGGAACATTTCCAATAGTAAGAACGGTTTATACACAGGCTCCTTTGTAAACAGGCTCCAGATGGCTCCAAGCACTCAGCCTTCCTGATAACATTGACTGTCAAAGTGTTTCGTGTGTGAGTCTGAGGCCAAGGGGAGAGTAGCTGAACGTTTGTCTGCTTCCTCAGGAAGTTTTTGAGGGGATGATAACATAATCGTACAGATGATCTGCTAAGATATGAGCTCTGTCATACTGTAACCAAGTCCAACTAATTGAATCAGGAGAAATGGATCCTTTTTTAACATTAAAATCTGTTTTCAGTGTCTATTTTTTATTATAGTCGATTGTAAATGGCTATGAAATAGAGAAATAATAACCATGTTAATTAGAAAGCAGCAGATTTTGATCTTATTCGCATAACAGCATGAATTATTTGCACTGCATTATTATGTGGTGCAAATAACTATATCTAAGACACTATGGATTCACGACTGTCCCTGCTTATATGATTCCAAACAAGAAAGAAAATCCAGACATGCAGAAACAATTTGACCATGTGAAGTCCAGTCTACTTTGTCCTGCTTACAGGTCTCCTGTTCTACCACAATATGAATGTGCTGAATAATTAATGTCTTCCATATGAGGCCTCAGCTTCCTATATGACTAATATGTGATTTTGGCCTTTATGTATGTCTTTAGTGATAAGAAATTAGGGGAAAGGATAACCATTATAACACTCATCAGTATATACACTATTTTTTTTGTTTCAAATGTTCTTTTCCCCCCTTTTACTTCTGTTCTTGGTTGTTATTATTATTATCAAACCTATTTAAGCCTTCTCTTTGTGAAAAGAAATTTGGCTTCGGAAGAAAAGAACCAGAAGAAAGTTGGCTTAAAGGGAATCAAAAGAAAGTTAAAACATTTAAGACGTTTAAGACAGTTGAACCAGTATCTGATTAAGAACTGGTTATTTTGAACTCTGGGTAGTGCAAAGCTATTTAGTAGAGTCCAAGAATCAAAGCAAGAACCTCTAAATGAGTAAAAATAGGCACACTTTAAAGTGTACAGTTAGATTTTACTCACTTTCTTTCTCCTGCAGCCTTCCCAAAGAGGTCTGCAGTGTGCTTTTGGATTCTGAGTGCTTGAGGCCAATTCACTCAGTGTGCAACATGGTGGAGCCATCAGAAGAGTGCCAGCTGGTACTCCACCACTTCCTCAATGACTCTGGTGTCTACTGCATCAATGTTTCCTTGACCAATGATGTCAGTTTAGCTGTAACAAGTGCCAAAGTCCACGTTGACATGGGTATGCAACATAACCCCCCATACAACAGTAACATGAATTGATTTGGTTTGACAGCATTTGATGTGTCTGCTTCGACCTGACAGTGTGATCCTTGTTTCAGGCTCTGGTTTGTCCTCGTCTGAAATTATCGCCATGCTGCTGGGTGTCCTGGTATTTGTTCTGGCAGTCGGAATAGTGGCATATTCTTACAAGTAAGAACTCCAACTTATTTCTAGATGGCTGTTTTCTTATTACCTCCACCAAGGAGGTTGTTTTTGGTAGTGATTGCATGTGTGTGTGAGTAAAAAAGTTTTCAAGGTCAACTTGATTGAACTTAATGATTTATTGGTGGAAAAATGGACAAAAAGCCTTATAACTTTTAGAAAGTGCTATATAGAGATTTAAAATATCATGCCACTCATGACCTCTTTCCTCTGCGTCAAGGTCAAGAGATTGATGTGAAAGTCAGAGTGATAACAACGTTATATAGATCTGTTTAAAACTCTGTTTCTTACTGCTATTGTTTGTATTGATAACAAAAAGATATATAGGGAATGATATATGGGGATTCAACATTTAGTAAAGGACAATGGTTATGATTTGTTATTTATGTTACAGTAACATGTTATAACAATTTAAATACATGTCAACTTGAACACGTGCAAAGTTTCTGAATAAATATTATTTTTTGCAAAACAAAACTTCAAAAATATTTTCACATTTTCAACTAATTTCACTTTATTTTATTATATATTATATTAAAATATAATATATGCAACATATAATACTATTCCCTTAAAAGTAAATATTGCCCAGAGAGTGAGCTGCCTTTGCGAAGGGTTGTGCTCTCGAAGTGCTTCTTGTTTCATATATTTTAAGAGGAATACAGAGGAATAGGGTAAAAATAATATGCAGCCAACAGCTAACTTAGATATCATCATTAAGCTCGTTATGAAAGGTCGAAACAAAAATGAGAAATCAAAGTGTTTATTTGTAGCAGGCTGTTAACATGTCCAGTATTTTAACTGACTCGGTTGAGGAACCAGCCTAAAGCAGCCATAAGAGGAACTGTGGTTTTTCACATGAAGGTGACCACTTGTGCTACGTCACTGTGGTTACATCCATCTTTGATATACAGTCTTTGATGCACAAACATGACAGGTTGGTAAAAAGACATACAAATCTGTAGGCCTTTACTTTGGGGCTGAACATGTAGCATAAAGAGTTTTTTTTTAATGAGTTTTTCTTTGACAAACAGAAGCCTGCTGCAGCAAAAAAAGACACCAAAAGTGTAATGAGAGTGAAAAACACAACATTACTGTCAGTGAACTTAAAATCGTTAAAAGGTTATGTAGAGTGGAGGTGATGTGCATATAAGAATCTGTTGGTTTACTAATGAAGGCAACCCTGTTAACATTATTATTTCATACTTTAACATGAATAAATCATAAATGCTTAAAAATAGCCTGTGATTGTTTTGCTCGACAGGCGCTTTAAGTCCTACCGTCCTCTGAAGGAAGACGTCACTGTGTCTGGAGGCTCACAGCTCCGCGGGGCTCAAAGCACCTCTGGACCCTCATCTTTCTGGAACATCCTGAACCGGCGAGGAGTCGTGGACAACTGTCCTCTGCTGCAGGACAAGCCGGTGTGAATCGTCACAGCCTCACACAGCTAAATACAAGTGGTTATGCGTGTCACAAGCACCGGGGATGTTTTTTTAAAATACTTTTTTTAAGCATCTGTTGAATTACAGACACTGATGTGTTATATTTAGGATGAAATCAAACAATTTCCCAGAATTATACCTTAGACATGCGCTGATCTTTTTTTTGTACCTACTTAAAGCAAGTGTGGTAGATATAAATGCATAAATCTGGACAAAGTTTGAATGTTTTTTCAATAAACATTACTTAAAAGAGTTGTCTTTCATTTATGTTTTTGCCAATAAAGTGACTACACTGATGCTCTGCAGAGCTTATTGGGGGATTAAAGAAGTACTTCCCAATACCTTTCTGTATTCATGTAAAATCTGACCCTGCATTCCTTCTCATTCTAACTCTTCATTAGTAAAAAGTAGAAAAAAGAGAATTACTATGTGGCAACCAGAGGACTGCACAATTAATTAATTTTATTTCTCATCACTGATAAATAACAGCTTTGAGATACTGATATATTCTTTCTAAATTGTTGATGATTATTCACGCATGAATTAATGACACCAAGTAGAAAAAAGTACTGGGTTTCTGTTGAAGTAATTGAAATTGAAACCAATTAGTTGTCCAGCTTCTGATTATAATAGACATTGTTAATGTTTAAGAAAACATAATATATCCACGTATATATTCTGACAAGCTTTGAGCTTTAAATACAGAATCTTCAAAATTATAGCTCAAAATTTGGAGTTGCATCATTTTGTTGTTGTAAATATGTATTTGGGTTGAATAAACACAGGGCAAAGGACTTCACATCACAGAGGTTTTATTTAGAAGACAGCCAAACTTGACATTTTCAGGAGTTTTTAGTCTTAACAGCCAAACTGACAAACATTTCTGTTTGGAATGCATTCAAGAACACATTGCAATCAATTATTATCTGTTAATGCTTGTTTTAATACTCCTCTCCTTCCTCCTCTCCCTCACCCTCAATGGAGTCGACTCCCACCTCCTCATAATCCTTCTCCAGAGCTGCCATGTCCTCTCTGGCCTCAGAGAACTCTCCCTCCTCCATACCCTCACCCACGTACCAGTGAACAAAGGCACGCTTAGCGTACATCAGATCGAACTTGTGGTCGAGGCGAGCCCAGGCCTCTGCAATAGCAGTGGTGTTGCTCAGCATGCACACAGCCCTCTGGACCTTGGCCAGATCTCCACCAGGAACCACAGTGGGGGGCTGGTAGTTGATGCCAACCTTGAACCCAGTGGGGCACCAGTCCACAAACTGGATGGTGCGTTTGGTTTTGATGGTGGCAATGGCAGCATTGACATCTTTGGGCACCACATCACCACGGAACAGGAGGCAGCAGGCCATGTACTTGCCGTGACGAGGGTCACATTTCACCATCTGATTGGCTGGCTCAAAGCAGGCGTTTGTGATCTCAGCCACTGAGAGCTGCTCGTGGTAAGCCTTCTCTGCAGAGATGACTGGAGCATAGGTGGCCAGGGGGAAGTGGATACGGGGGTATGGCACCAAGTTGGTCTGGAACTCAGTCAGATCAACATTGAGGGCACCATCAAAGCGGAGGGAAGCAGTGATGGAGGACACAATCTGACTGATCAGCCTGTTCAGGTTGGTGTAAGTAGGACGCTCGATATCGAGGTTCCTACGGCAGATATCGTAGATGGCCTCGTTATCTACCATGAAGGCACAGTCAGAGTGCTCTAGGGTGGTGTGGGTGGTCAGGATGGAGTTGTAGGGCTCCACCACAGCAGTGGACACCTGGGGAGCTGGGTAGATGGAGAACTCCAGCTTGGACTTCTTGCCGTAGTCGACAGACAGACGCTCCATCAGCAGGGAGGTGAAACCAGAGCCGGTGCCACCGCCGAAGCTGTGGAACACCAGGAAGCCCTGAAGACCAGTGCACTGATCAGCCTGAGGACAGAGAGGAAGACATGACAACCAGGCATGAGTTACTTCATTCAATAATTTAATTCGTATATACATTTTATACTAGCTGCTTTGAATTCACCCACCAGTTTGCGGATCCTGTCCAGAACCAGGTCAATGATCTCTTTGCCGATGGTATAATGTCCACGGGCGTAGTTATTGGCAGCATCCTCCTTGCCTGTGATCAGCTGCTCAGGGTGGAACAGCTGGCGGTAGGTACCAGTGCGTACCTCATCTATGCAAACAACATTACGTTAGTTTTTCTTTAAAGATTTTTTAATTTTCCTACATTAGTGTTCAGCGAGCGGTGATGACACTTACCGATGACAGTGGGCTCCAGGTCCACAAAAACAGCTCTGGGGACGTGCTTTCCAGCTCCAGTCTCACTGAAGAAGGTGTTGAAGGAATCGTCTCCTCCTCCGAGAGTCTTGTCACTGGGCATCTGTCCATCCGGCTGGATCCCATGTTCCAGGCAGTAAAGCTCCCAGCAGGCATTGCCGATCTGGACACCAGCCTGACCAACATGGATGGAGATACACTCACGCTGTGGAGAGAAAAGAAAAAGAAGAAGGTCATCTATCTATATTTAATTTGGATTTTATTCCACATTTTGTCACTGCTTTTACATGTAACCTCTCTCAAGACATGCATCTTAAAATTGGACACATTTTGTTGCTCCCTCTATCTGAGATGAGCAGTGCAGCAGGAGGTACCTCCCTGCACCACAAACAGCAGGGAAAAGAAATGCCTGACAGCAGCAGCCCCCCAGAGGCAGGACGCTCTCCTCTTCCCTCCAGTGTTTTTTGTCCTCTTGTCCTTTTATCCCTCTTACCTCTCCCCCTCTTTTGCAAGCAAAAGCACACATGCAAATTGATTTCCCTGTTCAAATGCACACAGCGTGGAATATTCCACTTGCTTCCATGTCTTGAGGACGCAAAATCACAGTGAAGAAAACATAACATCAATCTAGCTAATTAGATCTATGTCTTTTTGTAATGCACAAAACCTTAATTTGGTCCTAATAAATCATCATACAGAACACAAATCGTCTTCGAGAGTGTAGGTTTATTTAATATTTCAGGACAAATATAAAAATAGAGGCATTTTGTTGTGTCAATTTATTTTCTTTAACCTTTGAATTAAATTAAATTAAAAACACATTTGCTGCTGCATCCTATGAATTAAAAATGATAGCTGCAATTTAATTTCTCCATCCATCCCCACCCAATCTGCCCCTCCCTGCCTTTAAACAGGGTCGTGCGTTTGTAAGGTGCCAGATTTATGATTTTTACGTGTTAAAATGACAAAAAATGTGATTATTGACATAAATAATGCTATTCATTTATATGAAAAGCAGCTCTACTGTCTTTATTGTCAGTCTAAACAACGCCACTCTGTGCATTGTTCTCATCTCTACACAATGCCAATCACATCGTGCCACTGCCGCAGACCAAATCTGTGCATCATCTGTGTAATACGATTTGTTTTCACGCTAAAATATATCTATATCGAGTGTTTCGGTAACACTTGCTATTCTATGCGTTTATGTGTCTACTGAGTTTTAAAAATGGTTTTCTAGCGATGGGAAACCCGTTCAACAACCGAGACACCGGCGCCTGACTAACCTGAAATTCCACCTTACAAAAACGGTTTCAGAGACGAACGAAGGGAAATATCTTACCATGATTCCGTCTGAGGCTCAAAGAGGAAGAGGAGAAGGAGAAAATGTGAAGAAAGAGGCTTTTTTTTTTTTTAAAAAAAGGGTCTGTTTGGGTTGCGTGTTGTACCCAACGGGGTCGATGCAACAACTGCTGAATGGGAGGGCGGCGCTACCAGATTTATACAGGCAGGGCAGGGGATTTGCTCCTGTGCACGGAGGAAAAAAACGCGTTTACTACCACCATTTGGTGGCTGATGCAGTTCTGACATAGCTCCTAAATGTTTTTGCAATTAAATAAGAGAAGTACAATATATTAATATTTTAGAAGCCAGCAATGAAATAAGAAAAATATAAATATCGTGATTCTTACTAGTGGATATGTGGGTATGTTACGTTTTTTTGTTTTGTGAAAAATATTCTCATACATTACATGACAAGAAAGACTGTCCACGAGCTCCTTGCAATGTAAATTTTAATAGCAGCGGCAGAAGAAGAAGTCTGAATTTCATTTCATTTTCACTGAATAAAGGGCTAATTCAAACAAAGCTCATTTATTATGCATAGAGGCTTGAGCATCTATTATTTAGGTGTGGCAAGCTGCAAACCAATACAAAGCTGTCCTCTTTGGTGAGATTTCGACTGTAAATATTTGTGGATTTTATTGTTTATTTTTCCAGAAATGTAGTGCATTAATATTGATGCTTTTGCTGCATCCACCCCACAGGTGCTGGTATCATCCGGGCACCCAATGTTGCAGGAGTCTGCCATGGTATCTGCCTGCCATGCCAGCTCCTCGGCTCTCCTCCCTCTTTGTCCTAGATTCTCTGCAATGATGTCATTCAGTGGGCCGATCACGTGGCTGCATGTCCGCCTGTGTGTCTGTTGTTCGGCAGCACCCAGTGTGGGTTGAGCTTCTTCTGGTTCTGTCCAGTTTGAGGAACTGAAATTGGCTGAACTGCAGTTTATGTGACATAATGGCTGTGTTAGAGAACCTAAACGCCACTAAGACTTAACAGTCTGCAGTTACAACATTAAAACCCGTCCCTTTAAGCTATCTGAAAATCCAGTTAAGAATGGGAGTCACCTGAAAAGGCATGTAGCTTAATGCTTTTAAGTAAGGCTGAAAGAAAAGGGGGAAATCCTTGATGCAGTATAAACTAGTAGCCACCTAAATGTGGGTTCTCTCATTAATTATTCAGCAAGGCAGTGAGGATGTATGATTTACAGCCAGCCTTTAGTGGTTGCTACACTCAAAATGAACTGCAGGAGATGAAAGAGAAGGACAGGAAGCAGCAATGGCTGACAGCCAGGACTTCTTGAGAGAACATTCTCCACTCCCCTTCCTCCTCCTCCTCCTCAGCAGCTGTGAAACAGGGAGGGTCTAAGCAGCTGCTCACCAAGAGGAGAGAGGGAGGATGGGAATGCTGTAGAGATGGGAGTGGTCCTTCATGGCGTTGAAACTTACCGCAATGCATCCTGCAAACTGGGAATCTGATACCCGACAAAGTGACCGAGCATGTTTTCCACCTGTCACAGCAGAGCTCGCATGCTGATGGCTTTAACGCAGGTGCAGGCAGATCGACGACATGGATGTGTATTCATCCTCTAGGACAGAAACAGAGAAGCATTTCGAGCTTTTGTCTGTGTGAGGCTGTTAGGGCGGGGCATCGCCTCACAGGAAAACTGGACTGGAAGAAAATTAATAAATAAATATAAAATAAGAAAATCAGAAAAATAAAAGCGATGATAATTTAGCTGAGAATGTAGGCCAGATTTCTGATGTAGGTCAGTATATTGAGTGCACATAAATCACAGCATCTCACATAAAGAAACACAGCTAACACACAATCCAAAATCACTGCGTAACTGCTGTCATTTAGTTTTTAGATCTAGATTGCATCATTGAAATCTGCATTATAAAATATGCACAAAATATAAAATATAAATAATGTGTACGTAAATGGAAATAGCAAGTTTGTGTGGGTACATTAGGGATGGAAAAGAATGAAGGCAACAATAGTTTGCTCAACCTCAGATCTGTGGCATCGTATATTGCAAAAATAAATAATATAATGCACTGGTTTCCAAATGTTACATTGTGAGACAACTATATTTGATTAATTAATTATTAATTTAGTGCAGGAGCACTCTGCATGCATTCTTTTTCTCACGCTGCTCACCAGTTCAAGCATTTCTCCAACAGCTTCAGCTGGCCCGGGGATGTCAATGGCGCTCAGCTGGAGCAGATCATCAATCAAGAAAAGTCGGTGATAAATACATGGATGACACACTTGAAGTCAAAGAATTTAATCAGAGAACAACACCACAGATTGCTAAACTGTAATAAAGTGTTTGATAAGCATTGAGGTCTCTGCACAGTTACAGGAAGAATGATTTTATTACCATTTAAACAACAACCTTGAATCAAACACTGCTTGAGCTTCAGTCACGGTGGATTGTTAATAGCTAACCCTTTACACCATTCTTGGTCATATAAATCCTGGAAACCACAAATCCACAAGTACCAAAGTCTAAGCACAACATCACAGCATAACGGAAATACTGATCACGGAACGACTACATTAAGTATTTGAAGGTAAACCTTAACAGTCCCATGAGGGTTTGTACTTCCCTGTACAGGAATGTTCTTTACTTAGAAAAACGAAATAGAAAAACTGAGTAGGGGAGACCGGGGATAGTTGTAACATTTTTGACATTTCTGTCTGTAAATTGGAGCTCTTTTAAGGTAGTGGATTCAAAATGTAATGCAAAGTATTTACATGTCTCTGCTATTAAATAGTGCAGCTATTTTCTCTGCAGCACAATTACCCATTGCATGGTATGGCCTCAAACACGAAGAGTGAAATGTTACAATTAACCCCATAGTCTGGGTTAGTTGTAACATATCCTGGGGTAAAATGTAACACAATGAAATAAGGGTACTAACAAAGCATTAACATGTAATCTTTGTTTATTCAACACATGAATGCACTTAGAGCCATTTATGTAGCTGTGTGTGTGTGTGTGTGTGTGTGTGTGTGTGTGTGTGTGTGTGTGTGTGTGTGTGTGTGACAGAATGCAGAAATCTAGCTTTTGAACATATTCCAACCCCCCAAAAAAGACAAATTATGGAATTTTCTGCAACTGAATATTTCATTAATTTTGGTTGGTCTTCCTTGAGTTTGGCCTCATTGGCTCAGTGGGCATTATAACCTACAACTCTTGCACCAATTTTGAACATAACAATGAAGCTGAAAAAATGTAGTTGTTCACCAGCATCGCAATTCCATTACTTTTTATCATGGCTTACCTTGGTGAGGTTTGCAAAGTGCTTCAGAAAGATGAGGGAATCTGTTTCTTGCACCCATCCTGATTTATTTCCACTACCAGTACTTCCTACTGGTCCATCTCTGACACAGTGGTCTGCATAATGTATGTGTGGGAACACAAACAGTGAAGTAATTGTGTTGCTAATGGCATTAACCGCATATACAAAAGCGACCAGTGAACCTCTCTCTGCTGATGTCGTTGCCCCAACTTGTTTAATATAAGTTAAAGTAATAGTGTGGTAAGTTGTAACATCTGCATTATTGTTACAACTAACCCAGACTGTTGCTGTTACAACTGACCCAGACTCCTATAGCCATGAACTAGCTAACATTACAGCCAACGGCTAAAACACTAGCACTAAAGACCTACACAGAATATATCCCCATAGACATACAAATAACATAATTTAAGTTTGATGAGTTTAACTGCAAAGCAGATAATGCTATTAGAAATTGAAATAAAGTAGAAAAACTTACTTTTTGGCATACAAATTACTTTTTTTCATGTTAAATTGTCTGTGTTTGACGAAATGTGCTGATTTTTCACATGTGATAGCAGAACTGAGTTGGGCATGCACAAGATGAGTCACATCATTTAAAACTTAGCCCTGATTGGAGAAATTGGAAGTGTTACAACTGACCCACGTTACAGCTATCCCCGGTCTCCCCTACTATTATGCTCCTGTGTATCTGGGCAAAATGTATGGACATCAGTATTATAAAAATGGTAAAGGTGTGTAAAGTTTTTACAGATGTTAAGTCTGAGGGTTTTCCCCATCGGCGTCTATGCGGAGTCCCCCGATGTAACCATTAAAAAGAACGCATGATTCACTTTTCAGACTTGGAAGCTATGTCCGTCTTTTATACAATCTGTGTTTTACATACACTGTGTGGCAATACGCTTGCTCAAAAATTCCAGGTGGCATGCTTGGTCCAGATGTTAACCCACAAGAATCGCTGGTGCCCATCTCCAGCTCGGACAAACCGTGAGGGTTGCGTCACGAAGGGTCTCTGGCATCAAAAGGGTGGATGACATATAATATTGCTATATGATCAGCTATGTTGTTGTTGGAGATGATGGCACTGATGGAAGGACACGAGGCACAGCTGATGGTAGCAGAGCTATGAGAGGCAAGGTTGAGATGGTTTGGACATGTGCAGAGGAGCAGTAGTAAATATAATGGGAAAAGTTATGTTGAAGAGAGCTGTCTGGCAAGAGGAAATGGGGAAGACCAAAGAGAAGATTCAGGAATGTAGAGGGGTCAGTGTGAGAGGAGAGGATGCAAGGGGATAGGGTGTTTGCACATGCAGTTTATATGGAGCTATAAACAATATTAACTAAGCTATAAAATATAATATACAAAATCTAAGTAACGGGTAATATAATCATAATCATATATACTCAAAAGTGTTTAAACAACCTTCAATTCAATAACCTGTGCCATGTAAGCAGAGGATAAATCAGGATGATAAGAGGTAAAAAAACAAACAAAAACGTGGATTTTTTAATGCTGACACAACTGTTTCTTGGGATCCTTTTTTAGATGATGAGAAAAGACAATAAAATCTAGTCTCGTTTTCCATCTGCTGTTACTGTAAACACACATCTCTCGGGTCTGAGTCTCAACATAAAGCAGCCCCTCGTTCAATGGGATACCACTTGGGACTCTGGGACAACTGTTGTCATAGAGTTTCATTTGTTGTTAGAAACCAAAGTGCTTAACTCCCTGCCAGTTGGCCCATGAAAACCAATTTATGGTCCGTTTCACTGAAATCTGAAGGTTTAAGAAACCAGAAGAGCCGCATTCACAGTCTTAAGAAAGAGTGATGCTTTGGATGAAGTGCACCATGCATGGAATCAGTCAGCCCCACCCTGACATCCTCACGACATTTTTAAATTTTCACTGGCTCGATAAGACAAGGATGCATGCACATGTAGGGAAGAAAAAGCCTGTTTCTTTACAGACCGAGGAGTGATGATAGATTTTAGGAAAAACGTGGCTTATATCCCACCACAGAGGCAGCTGCAGTGCAGGCCCTTAATGCTACTATTTAAGCTGGACCACGTGACCACCAGATAAAGGCGGTCTATGTGGATACTGGTGTGTATCCAGGCAACTCCTTTATTCATTTCCTAGCAACCGTTAAATCTTGGGAGGGGGGCTGGGGGTTGGGCGTCGTTGGCCTACATGTCCCTCATATATGACTGGGCAGTTTGACCTCTTTTATCTGAAGAAGACAGGAAAACAAAGCCAAATGGCTGTTAATCTGCTCAATAAAACACCACATCTACCGTATCATGTAGAAGGCAGTAAATTTTGAACAGTATGTAAAAATCTGTATGCATGAAAACATACAAAGGTCATATCAAAAATACATTTAACAGTGATGGTTTGATAATAACTAAAGTTTTGTTGTTGCCAGCCAACGTGGATGGGTGTTTAAACTCCTCTTTAGGTTAACTGCAAATGCACATTTTATAATATAGCCTTAAGGAAAAGTAAGACACTGGAAGATCCATATATATCCGGTGAAAGGCTTGAAATTCAGTCTGATGGTAACAAATTGGAGGGGCGATTTGAAGAAAGATTAGCTGATTGATTTTGTATTGGAAAATGTGAAATAAAATAAGATGTATTATGGATAAAACCTGATAAAATCAATTATAAATAAAAGTGAATACAGTTTTCACTTTTTAAGTGTTTCTTGAATTTTATTATAAGCCTTCCTATTAGTTATTCTGTTTTTGTTTATTAGTTTTAGCATGAGGAGCGACATATGGAGAGTTTGTGTAGAGCAGCCGGGTCTGTCTGGCACAAACATGCTGAAAATTACGCAGCATTTTTCCCATAATCAGAGGCGCCATGCTTGCAGCACAATACGGCAGGATAGTAGGGTGGGGTCTGCTGGGCGGTCCTTGCAGTGAGGAGAACCGCTTATCCAATCGAAAGCCGCGGAATGATTCGAAACGTCAGACTGACGGGAGATTGGCCAATAGGGCGCAGCAGCCACCGGCGCCGGGTCTTCCCTTGCATATATACCTCTGTCCATCCTCATGTGCGCCATTATCTCTTACATCGACCCCATAACAGTCGAATTGTAAGACTGCTTATCGAGGAGCTTCTGCCAACCTCCACCGCGACTATAACATAACAAAATGGTAAGAACTTTTAAAAAAGCTTTGTTAACAGGCCATACTTGAGGCACACTTAAAAAAAAAGAAGAAGGTGGGTGTGATTTGTAAGTTGAGCTCTTATAACGGAGGGTTGCTTTACCTTTAAATGAAAAGTGGGATTTAAAACTGTGTGGCTGATTTTGCTATATAGATATTCAATTTCTTGCAGTGTAGTGTGGGGGGTTTTAGTCCCAGCTTGAGATGGGGAGATGCTCTGACGCCTTTCAATTGGGGGACGTGGCGGGCAGACCGAACAAAAGAGGTTTTCAGGGGTGGACAGAGGGAATAATGGAGGCTTCAGTCCAGCCGGTGACTCTGCGGTATTTTATTCTCTCACTGGCATGACAAAAGCCCCGGTCATCACTAGTCGTGACCGCGACGGGCTGTAAGGGCACTGCACTGGCAGGGAGAATGGCATTAAGCTGTATCAGCTTAAAAAGAATGCCCCACACCCACAGTAACCCAATCCTTAGGGAAAACTGGATGAAAATGCCCTGTCAGCGCGGCAAGCCATTAAAAATGCATGCGAGTAACGGACTCTCCCGGGCTGATAGTTACCGCACTGATGCACAGCCAGCCACCTAGCAGATGTACAGCCGGCAACCTAGTAGTATTTTCTGTTATAACGGTTTAGTTTCAGTGATGAGTCGAAATCAGTGGCATTAACATATAGACAGACCTAACACTGAATTAAAATGATCAATTCTCTGATGGCAAAGATGGCGTAACTTGGGGGGGGGGGGGGGGGCGCAAAACCGCATTTTGGGGCTAAACTGGCAAACTTTTGAGCCATTTTTCCACATTTGACTGGTGGTTCAACGCATGCAGTTATTATGCTGTGAAATCAATACCCGTGGGCAGGCCCGGCCCTAACCAATCTGGCGCCCTAGGCAAGATTTTAGGTGGCGCCCCCCTACATCGGCAGTGTAGTGTATGTACTCACAAGAAACTGAATAGCTTTGTCTTTGACCTTTTTTTTTACTTAAAGAAAGCAAATTCACAATCAGAATAATTAACAAGATAAAAAAATATATGAATAAATAAATGAATACAAAAAGTAAAAAATGAATATATGAAATACAATAAATTTTACATACATAAACACAATAAAACGTGTCAACAAGTTGGATAAAATAAATTAAAAATACAATATAAATAAGGCAACAGGAAGACCGCTTGATGCTGCTGCATCATGGCTGGGTTGTGCTGCTGATGCTGCATCACTGGTGGGTTGTGCTGCTGAAGTGGAGGCAGCAGCGGTAGATGTGGTAGATGGCCCAGGGGTGGGATTTAGAAACTTCAACAGTGCATCTGAAGAGAGGAGTATGTGACACCACTGAGTATTAAAGTCTAATAATAAAAACATATGATTCCAGGAATAAAATGAAATGATATAATATAAATGAAAAACCAAAGAGATATATGTATGATGTTAACTGATATGCAAATTAGATTAGATTCAATTTATTGTCATCATTACAGTGAAATGCTGAATAGCAGAATGCAAAGTAACAGTATAATATCATATGAGAATGTTATGTTATGATTATCTTTGACCGAATCACAGCAGTGCTCATATTAAAAAACAGCATTCCCTCTCATGTGATATTGCTTAATTAACACTAATGATGTGCACTTTAACAACTAGGCTTTCAACTATAATATATACAGGGGTGGAAAAGTGACTATTACCTGCAGGGTAAACGTTAGCTAACCAGAAGGCAATAACAATGTAAACAAAAAACACCTGCTTAAAAGATGAATACAAATGAGGAATGGTGGGAAAGGTGGGAGTACTGTAATTACCTAACGTTACATTATTATTTTCCATAACAATTTAGCCCCCTCCACAATATTAACTGACGTTAAAACAGTTAACTAGCTATTTATTGATTAGCAATTAGCGAATCATGTAACATTAGCTTAATGCTAAAAATTTAGGTTACTATCACATTCAGACAAATAATTTCATGTAGGCTAACGTTACCTACCTCTGTCTTTTTCTCGTTTCTCCTCCTCTTCTTTTCTCTTTTTTCTTCCCTGGGCACCTGACAGTTTTGGCCGTTTTGACATCTTGTGTTGATTTTTTGATGTGGTGACGTCCAAAAGGAACCATGATACGGGAAGGGAGGGGGCGCACCGTGCGGGGATTATTTGTTGTAACAAATAATATTTCTATTAAATAAGCTTTACTTTGCATTTTAATTAACTTGGGATTATTTTTTGTATGTAGAAATAATAGTACCAACTTTTTTTTTTTTTTTTTCAACATTTGTGGCACTGGCGTGGCGCCCCCTGATGGACCGCGCCTTTAGCATTTGCCTATACGGCCTATGCCACGGGCCGGCCCTGCCCGTGGGCATTACCACTATGGCTGCCTTGCTTCCTTGACTAAACTTTTCTCCTTTAACGGCTCAACCTTTTCTAATATTCACGCTTCCCAACGAATTTCAACAGCCCCGACGTCATCGGTTGCCAGAGTGAAGGGTTTGTCGCATAGCAACGAGGTTCCAGACACAATCCAGTGCACCTGTTGGGCGGGAAAAAAATAAGACTAGTTGTTGCTAATAAAAGAACATGTTTGGATCAGTAAAAGTGACTCTCACCCAAAACAACTGAATGAAGAAAAACACTTTGAACAGTTTTGTCCTTTGTTTTGTTTGCATAAATAAATTATTTTATTTTTGCATAAATAAATAAATGAATACATTTACAGCTAAATTAACCCACCCCCCCCCCCTTATCGCTTTGTTTTCTTCTCTCCACAGCGTGAGTGTATCTCCATCCACGTTGGTCAGGCTGGTGTCCAGATCGGCAATGCCTGCTGGGAGCTTTACTGCCTGGAACATGGGATCCAGCCGGACGGACAGATGCCCAGTGACAAGACCATTGGAGGAGGAGATGATTCCTTCAACACCTTCTTCAGCGAGACTGGAGCTGGAAAGCACGTCCCCAGAGCTGTTTTTGTGGACCTGGAGCCCACTGTCATCGGTAAGTGTCATCACCGCTCGCTGAACACTAATGTAGGAAAATTAAAACATCTTTAAAGCAAAACTAACGTAATGTTGTTTTCATAGATGAGGTGCGCAGTGGTACCTACCGCCAGCTGTTCCACCCCGAGCAGCTGATCACAGGCAAGGAGGATGCTGCCAATAACTACGCCCGTGGACATTACACCATCGGCAAAGAGATCATTGACCTGGTTCTGGACAGGATCCGCAAACTGGTGGGCTAAATTTACAGCAGCTTGTTTCAACTTTATCTTCAGAAAGACAAATTAAATAAAATAATCACTGGTTGTCATCTCCTCTCTCTCCTCAGGCTGATCAGTGCACTGGTCTTCAGGGCTTCCTGGTGTTCCACAGCTTCGGCGGTGGCACCGGCTCTGGTTTCACCTCCCTGCTGATGGAGCGTCTGTCTGTCGACTACGGCAAGAAGTCCAAGCTGGAGTTCTCCATCTACCCAGCTCCCCAGGTGTCAACTGCTGTGGTGGAGCCCTACAACTCCATCCTGACCACCCACACCACCCTAGAGCACTCTGACTGTGCCTTCATGGTAGATAACGAGGCCATCTACGATATCTGCCGTAGGAACCTTGATATCGAGCGTCCTACTTACACCAACCTGAACAGGCTGATTGGTCAGATTGTGTCCTCCATCACTGCTTCCCTCCGCTTTGATGGTGCCCTCAATGTTGATCTGACAGAGTTCCAGACCAACTTGGTGCCATACCCCCGTATCCACTTCCCCCTGGCCACCTATGCTCCAGTCATCTCTGCAGAGAAGGCTTACCACGAGCAGCTCTCAGTGGCTGAGATCACAAACGCCTGCTTTGAGCCAGCCAATCAGATGGTGAAATGTGACCCTCGTCACGGCAAGTACATGGCCTGCTGCCTTTTGTACCGTGGTGATGTGGTGCCCAAAGATGTCAACGCTGCCATTGCCACCATCAAAACCAAACGCACCATCCAGTTTGTGGACTGGTGCCCCACTGGGTTCAAGGTTGGCATCAACTACCAGCCCCCCACTGTGGTTCCTGGTGGAGATCTGGCCAAGGTCCAGAGGGCTGTGTGCATGCTGAGCAACACCACTGCTATTGCAGAGGCCTGGGCTCGCCTCGACCACAAGTTCGATCTGATGTACGCTAAGCGTGCCTTTGTTCACTGGTACGTGGGTGAGGGTATGGAGGAGGGAGAGTTCTCCGAGGCCAGAGAGGACATGGCAGCTCTGGAGAAGGATTATGAGGAGGTGGGAGTTGACTCCATTGAGGGTGAGGGAGAGGAGGAAGGAGAGGAGTACTGAAAGGGACCTGAAGGCATTAGTTAAAAAGGAAATATTTGACTAAAATGTTTCCTTTAAAGCATTCCAAATACAAATGTTTTGTCATTTTGGCTGTTCAGTTCTAAACCTTTGGAAATGTCAAGTTTGGCTATGCTCTAAATAAAACCTCTGTGATGAAAAACTGTTTAACTGTTTGTCTTTTAAATATTCAGTGATATTCAAAATGATATTTTCAGAATGATTTTTAAATATTCAGAAACTTTACGACATATTAGTCATGAGTAAGTAGCACAAAAAGGTTTGAATCATGTAATTTAAGATGTTTCAAATTCATATGTTTTTAAACATGCATGTAAAAAGCTGATTAGTTTTCTCAATAGCGTTCCAATCTTTTTTCTTGTAATCGATACATAAATCCTACAGCCGTGTTTATAACTACTGTTCATAAATACAGATTTTAAATATTAGTGTGAACCATTGCTTGAAGTTTCAATAGTTAAAGTCAAGCTAAGAAAATCAGTTTTCAGCAGGTGTTTAAAATTCACCTGCTGAATATCTGAGTGATTCAGCCGACCTGAATGACAAAGGAAGACTCTTTCAAAGCTTAGGTACGACAACTGTAATAGCACCAGCCCGTGTGACCCACCTGCCACAAACTTTAATACAAAAGCAGTAAATTTAGGTCAAGTAATGAATAATATCATAAACTAACCACCTTTGATTAAGTTTTTATATAAATAAATATGTTTATGTAAATATATAACTTGGCTGTTGCCCGCTTGCAGTACCTTTATGGTCCACCAGGGGGCCCCAGCCCACAGTTTAGGAATCCTTGCACTGTGACAAATCTTTAGACCGTAATGAGGATCCTGAGGTTTACAATGCGGTCTTCAAAATTTAATAATTAAATAGTATGAACTGTTAAACTGAAACCTTCAACTCACAATAGATCCATGGTGTGAGACTGGAAGGACACACAAACCCAGCCACCGGTGTAAAGTTTGGGCTAAAGCAAATATGTGGATCCATCTGCTGTGACAACCTCATGGAAAATAAGGCTGCAGCCAAAAGTATTCCACTACAACTAAAATAAAAATACTGAATTGACAGCTGTAGTGAATTACTCTTCAGGTCTGGTAAGTCCACGCAGGAACTATAAGATTAAACTATAAGAGGAACCTCAGATGGGCAGCATTCTCACCTGACCTCCTACTTTACTATTGTATCTAATGAAGCCAAGCAACAGCTTATCCTGACCTTATAAAAACATCTGGAGTTACAAAAGGTACAAAGTACATAAATAAGGTTAGGTGAACATTTTTTTTCCAGGATTTTTAGCCCCACAACCTCTGAAGTACAGGAGATATCCACATGAAATGTTCAGGGCTGAAAAGCACATTTACTGTAGATTTGCTGCTGTGTTTGGGAACTTAGCCAAGCTGTCAGACAGACGGCCTTACATCTGACTCGAGAATACTTTGATATACTGAGGAGCTCATGGGCGACTCAATGACTGCAAGGCGCCCAGGTCCTGTGGCTGCAAAAAAAGCCCAAAATCATCACTCCTCCACCGCCATGCTGACAGTTAATGTTTGTGCTGATTTACTCTTTTTACCAAATACGATTGTGTGCATCGTAGCCAAACATCTCCACTTTGGTCTTGTTTGTCCAAAGGGCTGTTACAGTTCAGATACTAACATAAATTGTGATGTCGTGTTCTTTTTTAGAGATCATGGCAGCCCCTTCCAAACAATCTGTAGTTTTTCCATTTTTTGTTAAATGAATGATGTGTCGTTCATCTGAGGTTGCATTTACCTGCTTTTAAGACCTCGTCTTATCACCCGATATGTAAAGCCTCAAGCGTGATTTATGGTCCCAGTAATGTGTCTGTCTGTGTACAGTGGATGAAAAGGGGTTTTTACACACCACTAATGTGTTTCCAACTGCACATCACTGAATTGAGTGCTGAATGACTTACAAATGGGCCGGAATGGAGGAGGGAGCAACAGCGGACTGGGAAAGGATGAAGCATAAAACGAATGTTAAAGATAAAAAATTAAAGCATGAAAAGTACAAACAGTGGCTGCGGTGGACAGTTTTCAATACTTATTTCCTCTTCAGATCCTTGCACGTTATCACTTTGTTGTTCTCAGCAGATGGCTGATGGACCAACAAACAAGAGTAGCCCACAGACCGGCTGTAACACATATTTTTCACACTGCCTCCATCAACAGCAAACACTCTCAGCATTCCATAACTACCTGCCTACCTGCCTTCCCACTATCACAGCTCAAGCATAAAACAAGCATTAGAACTTTCAAGAGTCTATTTTCTTTTTTGGCATGATTGCATTACAGACAAATTGTACATAAAGTAATTATTCTGATGAAAAAGGATGCCTGTTAGTGTTATAGGGATTAATACTGATGTTAAGATGTCGAGCTCATTTTAAACCGTTTGCATTCTGTTTTATCTACAGTGATTTATCATATTCTATAAAATAACATGTTTGTAGTGGCTGTCCTGTGAGGAATACATACCTCCAAAACAGCTTTTATTGAGCTCAGAAAAGCAGCTCAACTACTTGATTAAAGGATTAAAAAGCATAATAAAATATATCGATACATAAAAATTACAGCTGAATTAAAAGGCTTGAGCACTGTGTGACATGGTTAACTGCCAGTATTCACAGGAGGATTACAAATATTAATGAAAAAGTAAGTTTGAGATACTAATACTAATCTGAAAGAGTTTGTGGAGCCTTTGTCTGCTCAGTTTATTAAACAGCAAGAAGCGACTGTGCCACAAGATGGCAGTATAATACAGGGTAGACGCAGAGACTTTGCTTTCACTTTGGGACATTTTAATTTCTACCTGCCTATTTTTTTTAATTTTATTTAACTGAACTGAACTAACTGAACAAAGCACTGCTTACTTTGCTTTGCTTTGCTTGCTCTGACACAACGCCACAGCTGTAGCTGTGACTTCTTCTGGGTCAAAATAAAATTCTAGCCCTTTTTCACTTGCCTTTAAAATTTGAGATTTGTGGAATAGGGGTTGTAAATGT
Organism: Aulonocara stuartgranti; assembly: GCF_965226115.1. Lineage (NCBI taxonomy): Eukaryota > Metazoa > Chordata > Actinopteri > Cichliformes > Cichlidae > Aulonocara > Aulonocara stuartgranti. The sequence goes on from NC_138956.1 coordinate 30,754,455, forward strand.
AATTGTAATTTTAAACAGAACTTAGATGTGATTTTCAGGCTTGACATTTTCACGTTTTCTCCCTTTAAAAGTAATGAAGACTCACTGAAAAGGCAAAAATGCAACTTAGAAGACATCATCTTAAAATACCTAAATTTAGGCTTGGGACCTAAATATCCATATAGTATAAAAATATTTTGCATGCATTTCATTAAATATGCTAATAGTAAAAATATCAGCTCATTCCTAAAGTGGTCAGATGGGATTTTTTTCAGTAGAGTTGTATATTGATTTTCAGTCTTTTAGGCTTGCTACCCTTGACAAAGAAGCAGTGTCTTGGAGCCATTTCAGATAGTAGTTTTCTCTAAGCTCAGACATTTTTATTCAGTTTGCCAGTTTTTAAGCATGCTTTTTCTTCTTTTGTCTACCACTTGTCCAATTCCTATAATTTTTTTAAAAACACATTTGCTAAATATTCAGCTAACTCTATGGGAATCACCTGTTGGTGATAAATACCATATTATATCTGTCTAAGTGAATGTTTGGCATTTTATTCCCCCACTGAAACTGGAACAAATAATAAGTGAGTTACTTCGATATGCTTGAATCCTCACAGGTCAGTTTTAAGTGGGTTAATAAACAAACAGAAATTCCTCTGAAATTGATCAGGTATTTGTATTTGTTGTAACTGTTGCTCCCCTATTGGCCAACTGGACAAATAAAGGAAAATAAGGTACATGGACTGGACTGAATGTGAGTGAAAAAAACAGCCAGTGCCCAAAGAAAAACTTTGAAAGACCTTCAGGAAAGTCTGGAGAATTATTGCTCAAGCTCTAGGAGAACTATTGTTACTTAAAAAAAATCTACAAGAAGCCCAGCTCAGGGGAAACAAAGCAAAGAAAAAAGAACGGCTCAAGACTTAATATAGACTTAATGTAATATTACCCTCCATGTTTACTTTTTGTGTAAGTCAGTATGTTTGTGTTTTTACTTTTTCAGGCTTCTGGTTTTGTGGAAAGAAGAATAAGCTGCTGTTTTGAAATGTGTTCTATAAATAAATCTTGCTTGTGACTCTTTGGACCCCGAGCACCAGGTTGGGAGACATAAATCGACATTGTTTAGAGGTACACAGATATTTAAAAACAAGCCTGCAGCACCAAAATGATTCAGGTCTGGTTAAGTAATAATGTCATATGTGATGACAAGTTTCTTTTCTTACAAAAGGTTTTTTTTTGTTTTTTTTTTAAAATTTTGCTGACAATAATGCTGCCCTTATTTTTGAGGGAGTCTATTGGAGTGGATTTCTAAGTGTCATTTTCTTTATTTGAATACTTCTCCCAACACTCTATATTGTGCTTATAATACTCACTGAATGTCATTTAACTAAATAAAGCAGGACTGGGGAACTCAAGGTATATCCCACCCTCCAAGATGCAAGTCTCACCATTCTGTAGCCGGGATGAATCTCCTCCAGGCACTTGTACATAAAACCGGCACGTATAGAATCACCAGTTATATTAAAAAAAAACCGCCTAAAATCTTAATTTGCTTCCAAATAGGGGTTTAAAAAGTTTTTTTCCTCGTGAAAACATATCTTTTTCTCTGTTTACTTTAATTGCCATGTCTTTCTCTTACAATGTATCCGATCATATTTGGTAGATGCTGTAAAGTATGAGTGAAAACAGACAATAAATGTGAGTTAAATGTGAAATCACTGGGGGAAAAAAGCACAGTTCCTGCCTGAAACACACTGCTGGCAGCTGGGATTGCCTCACCTTCCTGAAAAGTTTGTGCCGTGTCAGGCTGAACGTGACGCTTACAATCTAACCAATAGGAATAGGGCTCGTGTGACGTGACCCAATCAGATTCAGCGGAGCGTTTCCGGCGGGTGAGCGAGTATAAAACGCCCCGCCCAGAGGCAACGCGTCAGTTGCCTCTTACACGGGACTCATAAAGGCCTATTTGTGGGAGCTAACGTTTTTCTCGCTTCCTATTCCTCATTTTAATCCTGAAACTTATCAACGCAAGGAAACATGGTGAGTGTCAAGTTTTTTTTGTCTTTTCCTACAATTAAGTTCAAACTGAAGTTATATCACGTGGTAGCCGGTAATTCAAATCAGCTGAAAGGGTCGTTAAGTTCAGTCGTTACTTAGCTATAAGAAGTTATCATTTCAGGCTGCTAACCAACCCCAGTGTTCAACAGACATTTAGTGTATTTTTGGTGTAGCGTGACGAGGCACAGCCCAAATTCAAGTTCTGCCCCGTCTGTCTGTTTCCGGCTTCTCATGCGCACATTGACCTAGTTGGCAAAGGTCAGCCTGCAGCATTCCTCTGATTAGCGCCTCTCTGAAGAGGCCCGGCCTTTGTGAAGTTGAAGCCACAGACTCAGCAAACAGAAGCAGCTCACTTAAAGTTTTATGGGGTTTTTTGTCTTTTGTTTGGTTTGATGTGAAAATGTTTGTTCTCGACACAAAAGATTTGCTTGTTGCTTTGCTTGATGTACATGTGATATTTCTAAAGGGCTCAGATGTTATCAGCCTCAGGGGAGTCATGACTGTGGCATCCCACTGCTAACAAAGAGCCTTATTTATTTTCTTCTTCCTCATTTCTCACATTAGTTCCAGAGACGGCCTCAACATGTGATGAGTAGCTTTCAGCTACTATTGGGATTAAAAAAATAGAATGGATGACAAATGAATGACTTTTTTTTTTTTTTTCCCCCCCTCTCCACAGCGTGAGTGTATCTCGGTGCACGTTGGTCAGGCTGGTGTCCAGATCGGCAATGCCTGCTGGGAGCTTTACTGCCTGGAACATGGGATCCAGCCGGATGGACAGATGCCCAGTGACAAGACCATTGGAGGAGGAGACGATTCCTTCAACACCTTCTTCAGCGAGACTGGAGCTGGAAAGCACGTCCCCAGAGCTGTTTTTGTGGACCTGGAGCCCACTGTCATCGGTAAGTGTCATCACCGCTCGCTGAACAATAATGTAGGAAAATTTAAAAAAATCTTTGAAGCAAAACTAAAGTAATGTTTGCATAGATGAGGTGCGCAGTGGTACCTACCGCCAGCTGTTCCACCCTGAGCAGCTGATCACAGGCAAGGAGGATGCTGCCAATAACTACGCCCGTGGACATTACACCATCGGCAAAGAGATCATTGACCTGGTTCTGGACAGGATCCGCAAACTGGTGGGTGAATTCAAAGCAGCTAGTATAAAATGTATATACGAATTAAATTATTGAATGAAGTAACTCATGCCTGGTTGTCATGTCTTCCCCTCTGTCCTCAGGCTGATCAGTGCACTGGTCTTCAGGGCTTCCTGGTGTTTCACAGCTTCGGCGGTGGCACCGGCTCTGGTTTCACCTCCCTGCTGATGGAGCGTTTGTCTGTCGACTACGGCAAGAAGTCCAAGCTGGAGTTCTCCATCTACCCAGCTCCCCAGGTGTCCACCGCTGTGGTGGAGCCCTACAACTCCATCCTGACCACCCACACCACCCTAGAGCACTCTGACTGTGCCTTCATGGTAGATAATGAGGCCATCTACGATATCTGCCGTAGGAACCTCGATATCGAGCGTCCTACTTACACCAACCTGAACAGGCTGATCAGTCAGATTGTGTCCTCCATCACTGCTTCCCTCCGCTTTGATGGTGCCCTCAATGTTGATCTGACAGAGTTCCAGACCAACTTGGTGCCATACCCCCGTATCCACTTCCCCCTGGCCACCTATGCTCCAGTCATCTCTGCAGAGAAGGCTTACCACGAGCAGCTAACTGTATCTGAGATCACAAACGCTTGCTTTGAGCCAGCCAATCAGTTGGTGAAATGTGACCCTCGTCACGGCAAGTACATGGCCTGCTGCCTTTTGTACCGTGGTGATGTGGTGCCCAAAGATGTCAACGTTGCCATTGCCGCCATCAAAACCAAGCGCACCATCCAGTTTGTGGACTGGTGCCCCACTGGTTTCAAGGTTGGCATCAACTACCAGCCCCCCACTGTGGTTCCTGGTGGAGATCTGGCCAAGGTCCAGAGGGCTGTGTGCATGCTGAGCAACACCACTGCTATTGCAGAGGCCTGGGCTCGCCTCGACCACAAGTTCGATCTGATGTACGCTAAGCGTGCCTTTGTTCACTGGTACGTGGGTGAGGGTATGGAGGAGGGAGAGTTCTCTGAGGCCAGAGAGGACATGGCAGCTCTGGAGAAGGATTATGAGGAGGTGGGAACTGATAGCTTGGGAGAGGATGATGAGGGAGAAGAGTATTAAATGACTTAATGGTCCTGTGCCATTTATTTCTGTCATAAATAAAGTTTGTTCAATGACTGCAATTTGTCTTTTCTTTTTAAAATACTATAAAGGGCACTGGATATCAAATTTAGAATTTCAGTTATTAGAGCTTAATCTAACTTGTGTGGAATTAAAGTGCTCACATGATGCTGTAATACTTTCTGGTACGCACCACTTTAGAAGCCAAAAATCTGCAAAGCCCATCCATCACACAAAGGGTTGATCCTTTCTTTTAGGTCAGAACAATCATAATGTTAACCTTTCAAAATTCCCCACTTAATAAAGATCTCATAACTTGATTTCACATTTTTAATCTCATAAGCATCCATCTGTAGAGGCTCTACATCCCAAACCCTGCAAGACCCACTGTGGTTTAATATAATCTAACAGGTTTCTTGTGTGGTTACTAACAGTGTTTGAAAGTAAAACTGATTAAAGTCTAGTCACTTGGGGGCAGTGATGCTCCACAGATGTTCTGAATCAACATGTTGAAGCTGATCCACACTCACGTTGTTAGTGCTCCACTTGTTTTATCCATTTCAGTTCATGATTTGGAGGTGTTCATTTCCCTGTGAGGTACAGTGCTTCTCATTACTGAAGTGGCAGTCCAGGCTTATGCCCACAAGTCACTGTGCACCTCAGCTGAATCCTACCGATACACCTCAACTATAAGTTATGCCAGTTCATACAGTTTTGTAATGAAACTTAAACAATCATGTAACTGATAAGTTGTTGCAGTGTGAGCTCAGTTTAATTACAGTTTACGGTGAATCGTGTTAACCACCATGACTGATGAGGACAATGAGCAGATGGGTCAGACTTTGAAGTACCCCTCACATCTATAAAACAATAAAGGTGCCATTCATCAGGTCATACAGCTATTTTTAAAGCAGGACTGTTTGAAAATTGCAAAACAAAATGTAAATGTGTCGAGGATACTGTGAGCACAGTCAAATGTTTTAGTGAGTGGTGTACTCTGGAAAAACATTCTCTCCCATTTGTCTCCAGCTTTGTCTCCGTATGTAATCTGAGACAGATATGTTTGCCCTCTCATAACTTTGCCTATATTTTTCTGTGTATAAGGTTTAAAACATGAATCTTTTTTATGATGATTATTTATTTTTAATGGAATAACAAAGTGACTTCAGCAAAATGCCCCCGTTCATATTGTCTGCTGCCACCTCTGCTCATACCTCCAGTAGTTCTATAGGATGGATGAGAAATAAAAAATAGAAAAGCAGAAAATAGCCCAGATTTCAGAGACTCCAAGTAATAGAAAGGATTTAAAAGATGAATTCCAATGGCAATTTTAGCTTTTTGGACTTTAATATTTTTCTAATAAAATGGTGCATTATTTCCTTTTATACTGTCATGTATATCCCCGACACTGCAATATAAGTTTGTCAGAAACTGTAAGAGATGAAATATTGTTAAGTATAGAAAACTGAATGTCAGCAGCCTCATACAACTTATTTCTTATTAAACCTGTGAAGTGGACGTGTAACGTCACCAAAAAGAGGCCTAAAGGCAGAATGTGGGGTAACCAAAATGTAGGTTATACAGTAATTGATTCATCATCATGCAGGAAATTTCATGCTGTCAATAATGGCAACAGCACCCTGCCACCTGGCATTCCTTCCCCTCGGTGCACCCCTGCTTGACAAGAGGCCAAAATCTGATTCTACACGTATGTCCTGATAAGTTAGATCGTCCACCAGCCAAGGACATCTGCGTTGAGAGAAGCCCTTCATGCAGGGGCAGTGCCAGAGCATAAGCACTGGGCGGGAACCCAGCTTTCACAGGGGTGGATTTGGCTCACATCAATTTACTGTTTCAAGTCCATTATGTGCAGGAGGTTATTATAGGTACTAAAAGTGAAGTAAAAACTGAAACTAGGTGTTAGAAAAAGAATGAACTGAAACAAAAATACAAACTAAAAAGAAGGTTAACTAAAATGATAATGCACTTACAAGATTAACTAAAATAAAAATAAACACTAAATCTTATTTTTGGTCTTTGATGAGGTCAAATTTGTAAATCAGTTTATTGAGACAAGGATGTCTACATAACCTGAAAATGTTTATATACGCATTAAAATATAAAGCTAACAGTGAAACTGAATATTTTCAATTAATAAAAATGAAACAGAATGACTCAATACGCTGTGGAAAGTAAACTTAATTGAAATAAAAATTAATACAAATAAAAGAAACATGTAACTCTGATGTTCAAAGCTATACTTGTAGTCACGTAACAGATCCATAAAAGAGAGGTTATAAACAAAGATGCAAAGCAGAAAAACCCGTTGGATTTACATTACATTTAAAACAGCAGGTCTACTGCAGGAGGCTTTAATAACTGCTTTAATAAAGAGGTGCACACAAACCTGAGAATAGAAGTTCCAGATCCCACTATCAGGACTCCTTTCTTCCGTTCCTGCATCGCTTGGACAACTTAATGCAAAACCTTCTGGTTGGACGAATCAGTGTTCTTTGCAAATAGGTGGCAAGTGACCAGATCCATTAAGCCCAGATGTTAGATCTTCATAATGTTTCTTTATAATTCTGAAGTCTATAAAAGCCAAATGTTCATATGGAAGTGTAACATATCCATTCTTCATATAATGAAATAGCCCTAATAAGTTGTTAAAACCATGTTGTACTCCACAAATATTTAAGAAATCGTAAGAAAGCACCTGCAGAGATCTCCATCCTACCGTCTGGTCCATTTTAACCAATAGGCGCAGGTCTCATGCGACATCAAACCAATCAGATCCAGCAGACTGTTTCCGGAGGATCTAGGGTTATAAAAACCACCGTGTAGCAGGAGCTGGTCATTTATCTCTTACACAGGATTCATAAAAGCCTGTTTGTAGGAATTAACTAATTTCTCCTCTTTTTCCTCATTTCGGCTCTGAAACTTCTTGACTTCAGGAAACATGGTGAGTAAATTTTTTTTCTCTTATTAAGTGTCGATTTAATCAAAAATCATTACTGAAATAGTCAATAATCAGGTGGCAGACCGTTAACTGAGATTAGCCGGAAGTATCAGCAGGATTTAGCAACACCAATTTCATTTTTAAAAGGATAAAATTCACACTGTTAACCAGACTACGCTGTCCTGACTGTATTTTTGGTGCGATATGACAGGACACATCCAAAATTCAAGTTATTTGCTTGTGTCCGTTTCCGGCTTCTTGTGCGCGCACTGAGCCAGTTGTCAACAGGTCATCCTGCTTTCAGGCTGAAGCATTCCCATGACTAACAACTCTTTGAAGGATCCTGGCCTTTATGAACCTGCGACCGCAGACTACAAACAAACCAACTCACTTGAAGCTCAATTGTTCTTCTTCTTCTTCTTCTTCTTCTTCTTCTCATGTCTTTAATGTTTTTGGGCGTGTATGGGCTACTTTTTTGTAAAGAAGTCTTTCATTGTCTACAGCTGTGTTTGCTTTGCTGAACTCTGATGTGCACTTGTTTGTTCTCGATTGTCTTGTCCTGGCTCACATGCGACATATTTCTAAAGGGTTGTTAGTTCAGAGCGTAAAAGGCCTCAGGTGACCACATGAGTAGCGGACAGGCTATGTAAATTGGAGTAGCGATTTCGGAAGCGGCAAATAGCGGGCGGAATTTTTAAGATCCCACACATTCTGAACGTCCTGAATCTGTCGCCATCTCCTGTAGATTGCTCTCGCCACAGCGACCATAGCGCGCGGGTGCGCTCCCCAAATACGCAAAAAGTTGCGCACACGCTGCCATCTATCCGTCTCTCTCCCGTGATCGATGTGATCTCTTTCCAGTGTCTACCTGCTAATTTATGACGAAAATGTTTCTGATGTAAGAGGGTCTAAAGAAAGTTAAAGCTGAGACAAAACCAAAAACTGATGTCACTACTGAAGAGTGAGAGACCGGAGGATGTACTACAGACCATGTTCTCCAACCTTAGGCTTTAGGTTTTGTAGAACCAACTAAGTCAGAGTCGGAGATTATTATCAGACAGTGGTTATGATCCTTCTGCAGGGTCTGTGAGTGCTTACACAACAGGCAAGTTTGGTGCATCATTTGACTCTTCTGCACCAAAATGGATTAGTTGAGCAGCGACTTCTCAAATCAGATGCAAATGATAGAAAAAATAAAGCTGACATTCCTGAATACAGGCAAATTTCTGTGACTGGTCCTTTGTTGGTAGGATGTGGTTTAACAGGTTGCGTATAAAAGGTGTTACTTCAGAAGAAAAATTACATCAGTGATGAATTCAACTTCCCTTAAACCAAAACTCTAAACATAACCTGGCCTGACTTCCGCATAAGTTACCTTTGCGATGTAATTAGGTTAAGAGAGCTATGCAAGTGACAGTGAAAACTGACTTCAAGTTCAACTTGGCTCGCTAAAGCATTAACAGTGTTAAGAATTCTCTCAAGTGGGATTCATTTGTTGCAAGGGACAAATTACATAGCTGACTGATGGAACGATTAAATATTTTTAATGTTCTATACTAAAATTCCAGTATTGCTGAAATCACAGTCCTAAATCATGAAGCCATATTCCCCCAGGTAACTTTACGTTAGTTGAAGAGCAGGTCTAACAATGTAATTTTTGGATAATAAGTCAAAAATGAGGTCACCAAATAAATGGCTTTTCCATCTCATTTCCACAGCGTGAGTGTATCTCAGTGCACGTTGGTCAGGCTGGTGTCCAGATCGGCAATGCCTGCTGGGAGCTTTACTGCCTGGAACATGGGATCCAGCCGGACGGACAGATGCCCAGTGACAAGACCATTGGAGGAGGAGACGATTCGTTCAACACCTTCTTCAGTGAGACTTGTTCTGGAAAGCACGTCCCCAGAGCTGTTTTTGTGGACCTGGAGCCCACTGTCATCGGTAAGTGTCATCACCGCTCGCTGAACACTAATGTAGGAAAATTAAAACATCTTTAAAGCAAAACTAAAGTAATGTTGTTTGCATAGATGAGGTGCGCAGTGGTACCTACCGCCAGCTGTTCCACCCCGAGCAACTGATCACAGGCAAGGAGGATGCTGCCAATAACTACGCCCGTGGACATTACACCATCGGCAAAGAGATCATTGACCTGGTTCTGGACAGGATCCGCAAACTGGTGGGTGAATTCAAAGCAGCTAGTATAAAATGTATATAAGAATTAAATTATTGAATGAAGTAACTCATGCCTGGTTGTCATGTCTTCCTCTCTGTCCTCAGGCTGATCAGTGCACTGGTCTTCAGGGCTTCCTGGTGTTCCACAGCTTTGGCGGTGGCACCGGCTCTGGTTTCACCTCCCTGCTGATGGAGCGTCTGTCTGTCGACTACGGCAAGAAGTCCAAGCTGGAGTTCTCCATCTACCCAGCTCCCCAGGTGTCCACTGCTGTGGTGGAGCCCTACAACTCCATCCTGACCACCCACACCACCCTAGAGCACTCTGACTGTGCCTTCATGGTAGATAACGAGGCCATCTACGATATCTGTCGTAGGAACCTCGATATCGAGCGTCCTACTTACACCAACCTGAACAGGCTGATTGGTCAGATTGTGTCCTCCATCACTGCTTCCCTCCGCTTTGATGGTGCCCTCAATGTTGATCTGACAGAGTTCCAGACCAACTTGGTGCCATACCCCCGTATCCACTTCCCCCTGGCCACCTATGCTCCAGTCATCTCTGTAGAGAAGGCTTACCACGAGCAGCTCTCAGTGGCTGAGATCACAAATACTTGCTTTGAGCCAGCCAATCAGATGGTGAAATGTGACCCTCGCCATGGCAAGTACATGGCCTGCTGCCTGCTGTTCCGTGGTGACGTGGTGCCCAAAGATGTCAATGCTGCCATTGCCGCCATCAAAACCAAGCGCACCATCCAGTTTGTGGACTGGTGCCCCACTGGTTTCAAGGTTGGCATCAACTACCAGCCCCCCACTGTGGTTCCTGGTGGAGATCTGGCCAAGGTCCAGAGGGCTGTGTGCATGCTGAGCAACACCACTGCTATTGCAGAGGCCTGGGCTCGGCTCGACCACAAGTTCGATCTGATGTACGCTAAGCGTGCCTTTGTTCACTGGTACGTGGGTGAGGGTATGGAGGAGGGAGAGTTCTCCGAGGCCAGAGAGGACATGGCAGCTCTGGAGAAGGATTATGAGGAGGTGGGCGCTGACAGCGTGGTAGACGACGATGAGGGAGAAGAGTATTAAGTGCTAGCATATTCCTTCTCTTAATCTCTACCATCTAGTTTCATAAAGTTTAATTGAACGCACCATTTGTGCTAATGAATTACAGGATAGTAGAATTTCTTTATAATTTTCAGATTATTCAGTTTTAGCAAAAAACAAAATTATGTCTTGGCTGGAATCAAATACTTTTATCCACTGTGTACTTTTAACATGACCTAATCTATCTTTACGGATGTTGCCAGCATGGGGACTCATACTCCTTTCTAGTCACTTGAGGGCAGTGATGCTCCACACATGCTGACTCAACACCATGTTGAAGTGCTTGACATTTCAAACTATTGCAGGTACTTTACCTGACCTGAGGCATTAGAATGGTGATATCACAATTAATAGTGTGACAATTCTCCTTTGATCATGGCTCAATTCACACCTCAGTTTTGGCTCAGATCTTGAGCTGGATTATTCAATCTACATTCTGTTCATGGTCTGGCATTAAATTATTTTTTCAATTTACCAAAACAGGTGTATTTATAGTTTTATAACAGAACATTGGGAAGAATACAGAAGTCTTTGGTACGAAAGGTGAGGACATCAGCAACCAGACAAAGAGAACCCACCAGAGAGGAGGAGAGGCTGTGTGTATGTGAGGGCACTTGCATTACATATAGCGTTATCTTAGTGGAAACCTATTCTGTTTGATTCATTTTCCATTTAATATCACAGAATAAAAGACTTGGTTTGAGTTTATTTTTCACTTTCCAGTCCAGTGCTCTGTAATAAGGAACTATATGTGAAAGGAATAACAAAAAACAAAAGTCTTTATTGCTGGCAGAACCCCCTCTATTCTGATGTTTGTCCATTTTCTCCATACCTGAACAATTTCCAAATAGACAGTACAATGATCTATTGTCACTGTTTGATTTTTGGTGTAGATTTCAGGATTGTTACACCCATATTTACCATTCGGATGAGGTTTGACATGCCTGACTGAGAACCACCAAGGCCAAACGTTGCCTTGGTTTAAAATTGGGTGTGATATTCACTGTGGCGCAAGGCAGGGACAGAGGGCGTCTCATGCTGGCAGACAGGTGGTGTTTAAAAATACTTTCTTCTTCTGTTACTAGACTGGATTTCTTCAGGGTAATGAATGATGACGAGTACGTTCAAAATCTCAAAGCTAACAGTGGGAGCTGTTACAGATCATCAAAAATAAAAGATTCACAAGTGTAAAAGTTTTTAATTTGACTTCAGCTGTATTTCTGCTCTAAAACAGAAAAAATAAAGTGGCTTCCACATTTGCATTGACACTGGTATGAATCATTGGTAGATTACAGGTAAACCACAATGGGGAATTTCTTAAACTGGTTTTTACTACTTTCAAAACAGTTTTATATGCTTGTAGACTTTTTCACTAGTGGTCTGTGTGTACATTTGCAAACTCAAAGGCAAAAAAAAACAACAACAAAAAACTGCAGCTAAAACTCTGTTCCTTTTAAATCCTAACTGGGTTAAGAAAATAAAAGCTTTCTTCTCAATATAAGACATGGAGTTAAGAATCTTTCTATTTTCCTCCATCTCACAAACATGAGGTAATCTGACTCATTTGGGAAACAAATTTTAGGATTACAACTTCTGATTGTACTAATGAGCCCTCCCCCCAAAATCCTACAACAGAATATTTTGAATGCTGTAAAGATGTGCACTTCAAAAAAGGTACAAAAACACAGATGCATACAAAGTGTTCTCATGTGTACAAAAGCTGATCTTACAACAGGCCCTGAAAATAAAGCAGTGGACAGTTTTCTACACTGACACATAAAATAATGAACCCAACCCACTCCCTGCTGCAAGATAATTATGTAGATCCAGCAACCTTACAACAACATACAGGGACAGTTTCAAATTAGATAAATTCCAGCCATCATTTTCCTCTTGCAAAACTTGCACAACTCTGTATTAAAGCTGCCTGGGTGCTAAACAGCATTGCACGACACCACAGGAACCTACGCAGCAGCAGCGGCACTCATAAGCTTCTTATTTTCCCTTCTCTATTTGGTTTATCAGCTTCCCCAAAGCAAAGCAGCAGAATGACAGGAAATGCACATAAATCCCAGTGAAAACTGAAAACTTCACAGTGTAGTACACCACAGTCTCAAAGATTTTGCAGAAACTCACAACGCTTTGAAAATGTTGCCAGTAAATAACCCCCCTTTTTTTTTTTTTTACAGTACCACTCGGAGAGCTTCTTGATGAGACTCAACACACGCGAGATCCCTACTCCTGACAGTAACAGTTATCACGCCCAAACCCTTCACACATCTGCTGTAGTTTTTGTGTCTAAACAATCAAGTTCAAGGCATTATAGAGAGAATATTCAGTCTGGCGATTAAAAACGTATCTAGGTGGGTTTGTCTTATGTGCCTGATTCACTCTTGTGAGATCCAGATAGTCTGAATGCCAATTAAGTGTTTATTTAAAAGCCATATTGCAAAAATGTTGACACGCTCATGACACACTGTGAAAAAGTTGAATTCTTGAGTGCCACCCTTCTTTCCTCAGCATCATCACCGGGACATAACCTACCATTCACCCACCAATTTTTTTTTTCCTCTAAACAAATCATTTTTAGATGCACTGAACAGTGCCAGCCCTTCAATGTCCTTCAGTTTCTCTAACCTCTTGAAAGAGAGGAGCTTCGCAGAGCCTCACGAAGTCATATCAACAAAAACCATCCTAGGAGCTGCAGCGGTCTGCGTGAGGCTTCTGTTCCTCCTCAGTGTTGTCTTTGATCTCTGGTCTTTACTGAGGAGGAGGAGGAAGCCCATCTCTCTCTGACACTGCTGTTAACCTGTAGCAAACTGATATTAGTGGATTCATGTTTATTTTTACTGTATCGCCTCTTCTGAGTACATTTTGATGGTGTGTTTATTACCTGAGGAGGTGGAAAATGTCTCATGACAAAATGTGAACGAAGAGAATGGCCAGGCCGATGTTGAGCAGGATTACCATGCAGATCATGATGGTGTTTGGGCCCTTAAAAAAGGAAAAGAACTCAATGCAGAATAAGGACAGCGGATCCAGTCAAAACTGGAGATGAGTGAAAAATTAAAGGAAAAACCTAAACCTTAGCTCCAACAGTAAAGGGACCCAGTGGTCCTGTTATGTAGAAGGGTACATTACGGTGTCCTGATGGGAGGAACGGTTTCCAGGAGTAAAATGCCTCCATGGATGTGCAAGTTAACTTAAAATTAATCCAAATTACTTTTCTTTTTGCCATAAGTCAAAAGCTAAGGAAATATGAGACAAAAATAAAACAACAAATTCAGAAAATTCATAAATTCATATCAATTAAAACCTTAGAACTAAGCCTAAGTTAATCACACAATTAAATACAAGGTCCAAAAGAGTGGTTTCGTGGATCAGCTTACCACATGAAAGGGGGACAATGAGTCATCAGAGAAATTAGTTTCTAAGTAGAGCTAAAAAAATAAAATACTCAAAGAAATATTGATAATTGAACCCTTGATAATGCTGATAATAATGATTTGATTATTAAATAAGTCTTACAACTATTTTCTCTAAAGTTGCAAGTGATTCTGCAAAGATTCAAGAAACAAATGGAAACTTACTCAGTTTTGAGGTGTTAAACACCAACATGTAACATAAATGCTACTTAAAATGCAAAATTCTTAGAAATTTTTGAGAAAATGTATCCTGATGTCTACGTTGGGGGGAAAAAGAAAGTAGAGCCCCTGCCTCTTCTTCTACTGTTATCACTTGGAAAAATCTTAAGCGACATATACAACATCAAATATAATGTCAGTTATTCATTATGATGATGCTACATGAACTTAAACTGTACAACACTGAGTGTACTGACTACAAATCAAAACTTAGATATGCAAATTTACATTTGATTTCCTTAAAAAAAAAAGTTGTCAGAAGATTCAAAAAACACTATAAAAATAGAATTTTATGGGAATTATTTCATGGTTCAGGCTTTACAGGATTAAGACTACATATTTATCCTGGAATAATATTGTGCGAGCTCAACCCGATGCCGTGGTGAAAATTGCATACTCTACCAAATCAGAGCTCCACTTTCAGTAATGCAGTCACCCCTTTTTGTACAATGGGACTCCATGAACATATGTGATGACATTTAAACCTGAGATAATTAGCTTCTGACACAAAATTGATAATGATACTTGGGATACTCATGAAGATTTTGACAGACTTTAGTTTCTTTCCCACAAAAAAGGAAAATGCTAACTAAATTCAGGGTCAAATGACAAACAGTGTTTGAGATCGCCCAGATAAAGGTCGTGGGTCAGCTTGTCTACTGGCTCTCCCCTACAGACATTAAATCTGAACCTAATGAAGCCCTGTGGGAGATTTTGAATTTACGTCATACATAGCACTCCCCACCACCATCAACACACCAAATGAGGCAAAATCCTCTGGATGAATGGTGTTTATAGTGTTCCAGCAGGCTGGAGAATCACAAAGACTCAGAGTGCTCTGAAACCTTTCTAATTGCATGTGATGGCCATAAACCTTATTAAGACACTTTGTTTGTTTTTCTTTAACCTTCCTAATCTGTGGCTGTTCATGTTGGGTTTTATCTTTTCAATGCAAAGAATTAATAAAGGATTATCAAAATTATTATTTATAGGAGATGGTTGTACCCAAAACATATCTTGTGAGCAAGTTCAAAATAAGACTGCAGGAGGAGCAAGACAAAAAAAAAAAAAAAAAAAAGAGACAAAAAAAGGGGTTTAACATCTAGAACAGCCTAGTTAAAGGGTAAGAAAATTGTCCTACCAGCACCTTTAAAGATCAGAAATTAACACCCCTTATCCCTTTTGTGAGATTTACGGGTGCAGATGGGAGCAATCTGCTAGCTTTGGTTAGCTCTAGGCTAGCCATTTCTTCCTGTTTCCTGTCTTTATGCTAAGCTATAATCAGCCTCCCACATTCCAGCTTCATATTGGCAGGTACATTGTGTACACTGTCTTCTACTTCCCGAATACAAACCAATTTAAGCATATTTCAATAAAAGTTGCTTCAATCCTAGCTTATAACAAATATTTACAATGTAAAAGTGAGCATTTCTTTGTCATGCATGCTATTTCTAAGTGTATTTTTATTTATTTATTTATTCCCATCTAGCCAGCAGGGAAACTAAAAGAAAATTGTTTGGACATAACAGATAATTATCGTCCACTGAGATTAGTAAATGTCATCTTATTTGGTGGAGGTTAGTACTGGCTGATACAGATGTTTGGCTGATATATTTATAGCCATAATTATAACTTAATGCTGATGCTTAGGGTACATGCTTAGCTAAAACTTTAAAACCAATGTAACATTAATACCTGAAATTGGCAGGCAATATAAAGCAAATGCACATTTAAAATAGAGAAAAAGGAGACATAGCATTCATTTACAACTATTTCCCCCTCCAACAAACCAGAACAGTAGTCTGGCTTTGCCCTTATACGGTAAATAACGTGACTGGATATGGTGTACACTTTTATTTGACTATGATGGTGTCAAGCTGTGCTCTTTAGTTAGAAACTAGGACTTATGGTCATTAATGTCAGCAGTAATGCTAGTGTATATTTTTAAGGCTGTACTGAGCTAAATGCTTATACGAGCATCGGTAAGAATTACTCTCTGGGGACACTGAATGTGTGTGGAAAATTTAACAGTAATCCATCTGATAGCTGTTGACCAAAGTCTTGGACTGACAGACTGACACCACCATACATGTTGTGACAATATTGATGTAGCAAAAAATAATGAAGAGTGAGTCACTGTGTATATTTACTGTCTTACCTCCATGTCCAAAGACTCTGGGGTCACCTCGTTGCTGAGGCTCGACAGGATGGGCTTGGGTCTGACTTCGGCTTTGGGTTCCACCTTTGCTGCCGGTCTGGCAACTACAGATTTTGCTTCCACTGGCTTTGGTGCCATTTTAGGTTCAAGACTCGGAGCAGGTTTTGGAGCTGGAGCTGGGCTGGGTTGCCGTTTTGGTAGCGGTTTTGTTTCTGCTTTACTGGGAGGCCTGCTCGGTTCCCTGGACTCCACTTTGTTCTCAAATACAGGCGTCACTCTTTCTTTTGTTGGTGGTGCTCTTTCGCTTTTTACCTCGGAGGCTTTAGACTCAGGAGTTACAGATTTGTAAGACGCTTTGGAAGGCGTTTTGGAGGGAGCTTTGGAGATGGGACGTGGTGCTTCTTCTTCTTCTTCTTCTTCTTCTTCTGGTGAGATGAGGCTATTCCTTACAGGGGCAGCAGGGGCTGTAGTGGCATCTGATGCTTTTGCCTCAGAGTCAAACTTCTGCAGTGGCTTGATCTCCATGTCAGAACCCTGCTCGTTCTTGTTGCTCTGGCGGCTCGGGGTACGAGATGGGCCACGACTGCTGGTGGCCCCTCCTCCTCCTTCAGATACAGTTGAAGCAGGAGCAGGGGGAGTAGTGGGACGACTGCCTTGCTTGCCGTTGAGTTTACTACTTCCACCACTTTTACTGGTTTTGTCTTCATTCCAGCTACCTGGACTGAGGAGTTTGGGCTCTTCCTTGCTCATGATGCCTGGGCTTGGAGAAGGCGTGCGACCTGGGGATGAGCTAGGCATGAGGCTGTCCAGTTCATTCATAACCGGGCTTTCAGGTGGTGTAGGCAGTGGCTCCTCCTCAGCTAGCAGGGGTTCATGCATGATGGTCTCTGTGTTCTCACTGCCTTCCACGGCCAACTGTAACGCTCTCTTCTTCAGATACTCAGGACCTGAAAGCCAGTTCAAATACTTTTTAATCACTGGTTTCTACCATCAGTCATTATAAGTCAGAGGAATTATTATTTTTTCCATAATTTAAAATGTATAATAGATACAGAATGTGGGCTTTCAAACTCCTCCTACACAATCACAAACTGACTAATGAAACTTGGCACACAGGTACGTCTTAGACCTGTGTAGGTTCTTATCTAAAAAACATATGACGCCATCATGTTGCCTACAACCATCTACCAACATTTATGCACCTACAATGCCTCATTAAAATAATATTATTTGAATGACAATAACATGTAATTTATAGCCACAAACTTGAATTATGAATTATATATGATGTCATGTTGCCAAGGAACCACCTAACAATGGACCAAAATTAGAGATACTGTAGCATGGGTATGTACTAATCACGATAATTAGAATTAATGTTCCATAAAAAGGCCATGGTATTTTTAACACTAAGTAATAATGCCTCAATCCATTAGGGATTTACAAACATCATAAATGATTTATCATGTGAGTGTCATGACTTAAAGTTCAAAATAATCCTCTTTTGTTTTTAGTGGTTTCAGTCATTCACCATGTGAAAGTAGCTGTTTTAGTGCCTCTCACTTTACCCAGCTTTATTCTGATTGGCTGCCATTCACAAACAGAATAATTGAGCAGCAGATGGGTGTGGCTACTGTGCTCACAGAGAGGTCACACTTCATGGCGCATAGCGCAGTATTGGGTTAAGTACAAAAGGAGTCTATAACCGAGTGCTCACATCAGTGAGGCCTGAACCTTTAGCTTACAGTGAGAATTATTATTATTATTATTATTATTATTATTATTATTATTATTTATTGAGTTATTTTTGCAGGTAAATATATTTTTTAGAAATATTCATTTATATTAATATCTTTCTGCTGTTTCATAATTATCATGGAGCACAGCTCACTGTTAGATAAATTCCTGTTGGCTCGAAAATAGCTAAAGGAGCTCAATTTAAAAACGGACATTTTTCCATTAAAAAAAAGATTCCCTTGATAAAAATGTTAGCTCAAGTATTGCAGGGCTGAGAGGTCACAGATTGTCTTTATAAGTATCATCCCCTTAAACCTCCTGAGAGCACAGGAAGCAGCTACAGAGGATATTAGAGATGCATTCAGCTGCTGCATCCCCTTCCTAATAAGCTTTCGCTGGAGTACACATTTTTCCATTAAACACAAATAAATTCTCTGTTTGCTCACATTTCAGAAAAAAATCCAAAGGAGAAAATTTGTCCCAAAATGAAATATATTAAAAACAATTAATATTTTTGATATTGTCAGACAATCCATACCTACAATGCACTGATATGCTTTCTCTTCATATTTGGTTTGAATTGAACAGCTGAACACTGTAGTTTTGAGCAAATGTTACTAAAACAGAAGAAATTACCATTTGTTGGGAAACATTTTTTGTTGTGGATGAATACACATGCTGATGATGATTACCAGCTGTAGGACACGTACAGCTGTAGGACAGCTGTACATATGATACTTTTCTTATGCTAAAAATAAGAAAAGTATAGAATATCAAAAGTCTGATCCTTAAATTTATGAAGTGTTTTGAAGCAGATGTTTCTCAGCCAGCGCCAGTCTCAACCAGACTTTTAGTGAAAGACTAGTCATTTAGAAAGTGAGAGACAATTCATTTAGAAAGCTGGACGACTTTCTGTTTGCATCTGACTTCTTTAAGCTCTCTGCTGAGTGAGAGCGCAGGAGTGAAATGCAGGAGGCTCCCAAATAGCCCCTTTGCTTTTGTGTCAATGTGTGTGTCGACAGACTCGCAATGAAACTGATACGATCCCTTCGACCCAATAAGATGGTCCTTTTTTTAGACAGTCAAACGCGACTATCCCTGTGATGGGCCTCAGCAGAAGGATATACTATCACAGGCTGTGAGGACAGAGACAAAGTAGAGAAGTAGCTCTGCTGTTGGGATTTTACATTTGCTGTTTCCTTCATACAGTATCATACATAAGTAGGTAAAAATTTTTTTTCTGAATTAGCTTTTTTAGTGTGCATTCCCGTGATATCTAGTGAAACTCAGAGCTTGCATACAGCTGCAAAGTCCGTGAGTGACATTATGATGCCTTAAAAGGTGGCCCTTTTAGATGCTTTTTAAATTAATTTTGCTGATTTTTTTCTAAAATGTGGTGTGGAGATGTCGACTAACCTGGCTGGTAGAAGGAAGGGGAGAGCTCTTTGGCCACCAGTCTGGCAATGCTGGACTCTCTGTTGGAGGCCTGGGCAGCCTGCTCAGCTGCATCTGCCTTGGCCTTGGCATGGGCTGTCCTGCAGTGGAAAGATGCAACACAAGTCACTCAGCCTTCTTTCATCTTCTCATTTCATTAATGGTCTGAATCCTAATCTCCCCCCCCCCCTATATGCCGGCAATGAACATGCTGTTTTCAGAAAGCATCTGTTGTTCACTTCAGTGTGTTTTATAAATGACACAATCAGTACCACACTTGGCTTAGCTGTCGGGAGGAAGAGTGGGATATGAGTGTGTTTTCACCATCAAGAAAGCAAAGTCAGAGTGTCTCCCAAATAGAATAATGCTATTAATTTAAATGTGAAACTACAAAACCTGGTTTTGTCCCCACAGGAGGCAACAAAGTCCACCTGTTAGCAGCTGTGAATTGGTGAAATGGAATATATAAATCAGAATGTATAAAACCATTCCTTTAATAGCAGGGCAGTTTCACAAATGTCGGTTTATACTGGTCTATAACTTTAAACCAGGCTTAATTTTACTAATAAAAAATAATTAAAGCCAAAGAAGGGGAAAAAAAAAAGAAAAAAAAAAAAAGATTCCCTCAGGTAAGCCTAGCACTGATATTACCATTTCATCAGCGACACCTCCATTGACAAATAACAGGAAAAGACAAAAACCAAAATAAACAAACCGGTTATATTTGAGGAAAAATACCAAAATCAATTTATTTTGAAGGCTACGCTATAACTTGCTGATCTCGTCTCATCATTAAATCATCAATCAGTTCATTTTGGAGTCACTGTTAGACAGAAACCACCTTTAGAAAGCCAAAAATTATATTTTAATTGTCCATCGTTTACGCTCCAAAACAAAAAGGGAAATCCCTTCTATTTATCCTCTGTGTCACCTTTTTAAGTAGCTTTAAGCTTTTCTTGTGTGAGGAAACACAGCTGAGGGGTTGGATACGCTCACTCAATTGAGCATTTACTTGTCACTTTCTTGTTTAACCTCTTTACAGCCACCAGTGATCAGCACATGCATCAACCAGGATGCAGCCTGTTTCAGTTCTACATACTTTTTCTGCTTTCTATTCATTTACGTCATACTATAATGGTTTCATGGTTCATGAGACATTGACCTCGACCTTCCTACACAAACACTCTCAGAGATAAGGGCCTTAAACAGAGTGACCAAAAATATCGCAGTACAAGGCTTGTTTATAGTATTCAATCATGGTCAAATGGATGCTGGGGTGGGCAGTCGCTGGTCATATGGCTCATTAGTATTATTAGCTTTGGAGGAAAGGGGTTGTCCTGTTCTACCGTTTGCCTGGGACAGAAATAAATTACACTTTTGCCACCATGAGTGAGACAATGAGTTATTGCTGGCAAGCTACTGAGGCCTCCATCATCACACAAATGTCTGTGTGGGTGACAGGCAGAAAGCACTGCAGCCTGACAGGCGTACATTTGTATATTTATAGTTGTTTTGCTGCACACTGGAAAAATTTACTTATCATGCAACACTTTGCATTGCAGAGTTCATGAACTTTCACTCTGGATTTCCCCTTAAAAAAAAAAAAAAGAATCACTGAAGAACAGGTAGCAACCAAGAAAACAAGGCTAATTCCAGCTGCTAAACCTGAAATGCAGTCTAGTTATACCACGAAAATAGGGCAGCACAATTTATTATTTTAATACTATTATGCTTCTCTACTCGGGTAAAGACTGTAGCCATACTGAAGTTTTGTAGAATAAAAGCTGTTTAACTGGTTCAGTGGTTACCATCTCAGTTTAGCTTGTTAGCATGCTAATGGTAGCTCTTTAGCAGTGTCAGCAGTGCGCGATTGCTCACGCGCACAGCTTAGAGGGAACATAGCGGTGTGTCAGGCATTTTGACTTTGCACATGTTTTATGATAACTACATTTAACCTAATTTCTACTGTACGATTCAGCTCAGTGTGACTTTACTCTCTGTGTGTTGGGTTTCTATTGTGGAAAGAAACTGGATTGTTTTTTTGTAGCCTTAAGTGCCTAAACCAATTATTTGGAATATTTGGTCAGGGAAAATTATCAGTAGGAAGCCACTTGGGGAATGTTACATGGAAAATGAGCCCCAACACATTGCAACAGCAACCAAACAGTTCCAAAAATCATATCATCTCAGTGAAAAAGTACACATATAATTAATTTAATCTGATACACCTCCTGCCTCTGTAAACATACAGTCAAATTTCAGCTAAGCGGATCAGGGAACTTTTAATTAAACAATTAAAAACACCTGCTGATATACTTCCTCAAAACCATAAAGTAAAACATCTGGCAATCACAAAAGGATCAGTTAATAGTTAAGAAAAAAAATCTAATCATGTTTTCATCATTAGTGATGAAAGAGGATGATATTAAATCAAATCAAATCAAATCACTTTTATTGTCACATCACATGTGCAGGCACACTGGCACAGCACATGCGAGTGAAATTCTTGTGTGCGAGCCCCACAAGCAACAGAGATGTGCAAACACAACAACACAAACGAGCAAAATACAAGAATGGCCAACCTGAAACTAATAAATATATGTACAATATATAATAGTGTATGCATTTCTGGATGTGTATACTAAATATTTTCCTACGTGTGTGTGTGTGTATACACATTTTTACAAATTAAATAGTAAAAAAAAATAAAAAATAAAAAAATAATAATAATAATAATAAAATATATAAAATATACAGAGTTGAATATGTGCAAAACAAGTGGCATTTATATACAGTGTGGAGTGCATAATGTTGAAGTTCCAGTAGTGAAGCTGAGGTGTCTATGACGTGTTCAGCAGTCTGATGGCCTGATGGAAAAAGCTGTCTCTCAGTCTGCTGGTACGGGACCGGATGCTGCAGAACCTCCTTCCTGATGGAAGCAGTCTGAACAGTTTATGGCTGGGGTGACTGGAGTCCTTGATGATCCTCCCCGCTTTCCTCAGGCAGCACTTCCTGTAGATGTCTTGGAGGGAGGGAAGCTCACCTCCAATTATCCGTTCAGAGCACCGCACTACTCGCTGGAGAGCTTTGCAGTTGTAGGCGGTGCTGTTGCCATACCAGGTGGTGATGCATCCAGTGAGGATGCTCTCAATGGCACAGTGATAGAAGGTCCTGAGGATGCGGGGGCTCATGCCGAATCTTTTCAGTCTTCTGAGAAAGAAGAGGCGCTGCTGCGCCTTCTTCACTGTTTTGTTTGTGTGTACTGACCACGTAAGATCCTCAGCCAGATGTACACCAAGGAACCGGAAGCTGCTCACTCTCTCCACAGCAGCGCCGTTGATGGTGATGGGGGTGTGTACTTCTCTGCACCTCCGGAAGTCCACTATCAACTCCTTTGTCTTTGCGACGTTGAGGGTGAGATGGTTGTCTTGACACCAGTGGGTCAGGGCGCTGACCTCCTCCCTGTAAGCCGTCTCATCACCGTTGGTGATAAGACCCACCACTGTAGTGTCGTCCGCAAACTTCACAATGATGTTGGAGTTGTTAGTGGCTGTGCAGTCGTAGGTGTAGAGTGAGTACAGGAGAGGGCTCAGTACACACCCCTGTGGAGCACCAGTGTTCAGTGTGATGGGGGATGAGGTGATGCTGCCCAGTCTGACCACCTGGCGTCTGTCAGACAGGAAGCTAAGGATCCAGCTGCAGAGGGAGCTGCTCAGTCCTAGATCCTGCAGTTTCCTGTCCAGCTTCGAGGGAACGATGGTATTGAATGCTGAGCTGTAATCTACAAACAGCATCCTCACATACGTGTCTCTCTTCTCCAGGTGTGACAGGGCAGTGTGTAGTGTCAGGGCTATGGCATCATCAGTGGACCTGTTGTGGCGGTATGCAAACTGTAGAGGGTCCAGTGAGTCGGGTAGTGCAGAGCAGATGAAGTCCCTGACCAGCTTCTCGAAGCATTTGCTTACGATGGGGGTCAGGGCTACAGGTCGCCAGTCGTTCAATGAGGAGATGGTGGAGGATTTGGGTACAGGGACGATGGTGGCCATTTTGAAGCAGGCTGGGACTACAGACAGAGAGAGGGAAAGGTTGAAGATGTGCGTGAACACTCCAGCCAGCTGAGCCGCGCATGACCTGAGGACGCGGCCGGGAATCCCGTCCGGACCAGTAGCTTTGCGTGCGTTCACCTTCCTGAAGCACTTCCGCACATCCTCCTCAGACACAGTGTGCGCACTGACGTCATCTGCGGTGCGCACACTGTCCGGTCTCAATTCATTAGATGATGAATTGCTGCTATATCCAAAAACTCGAGAGGTAAATGAGTTAAAAGCTGCTGCTGTTTGTCCCCAGTAACTGCAGGTACTGAGTGTGATTACTCTATAAATACTCAACATGTTGTAACTTTACACCAAGATGAAAATAGCTCCTCTTAGGTGGGGAAGATGCTTCCACCAGGAACAATTAGAGGCTCCTGAGGTCCCCTGATTGATATAAATGAGCTCCACCTGTCCACACAGACTCAGCACCTACTCAGGAAGCTGTTTTTCCTCAAAGTTATTCTAACAGCTGATCTTTAACAACATGTTTCCATAGCAATCTCAACAATATCTAAACTTAGCACAAAAAGTAAGGAAACTTTGTTTTGGTCGATTACTTCTTTGTTGTAATAATGCTTCTTGGCAATAAATCTTGTACCACTGGAAAGCCTGTTTATTTCCCCTTAGATGATGCCACATTTGCGAGGAAAATGCTTTTGTGTGTTGAAAAGCAGAGTAAAGTATGTGGGTTGTGCCCATGAAAATCTTGGAAAAAAATCCCCTCTGCCAATGCCAAACAGCTTATTCTGCTATCAGCTCTTGTTTGGTATCATTTATTTGACCAGATGATCAAAGTCTATGCGATCGTTGTTATGTTGGAGGATAGAATTTGGTCCAAGACTGTGGAGCGATTACCCCTGGCTGCAGAGACTCATCTTGATATCTCTCTGCATTGAGATGCCTCTAATGATGACAAGCCAGATTGTCAGCACCAGGGTACCAGAGGTTCAAAACAAGAGTCAATAGCAGAATAAGCTGTTTGGCTTATTCTGAGAAGATTTATAAAGTTTTTTTTAAAGGCACAACCCACATACTTAACTCTGCTGCTCAACCCATGAATGGATTTCCACTGGTATCAATTTTATTGCCAAGAAGCAATTTTGCAGCAAAGAAATAACTGACCAACCAAAAATGTCCTTACTACTTAGTTGTTGTGCTAAGTTTATTTAAAGTGCTAATGAACACAATATGCATACATGTTTATTATAAAAATATACTCTGAAAAGCCTCAACCATCTTCTCCCTTACCTAACAATATACTATTACAATTTAGTTCCTGACTGCCTGCAGACAGAGTGGTGTGTGAGGTAGCAGACAAGATGGCAGCCTTTCAGTGTGGACGGGTAAACTGCCAGTTGGAAGAGAAAGATGTCGACAGATGGCTTCTTCCTGGAAACTGACTCTACCTTCCACCTCACAGTGGTTCAGTGTCTTCAGGAGTAGGAATAGAGTTTCAACTGTTTGTTAACTGCGGAAGCTGCAGAGGGGGGCTTCATTCAGATAACACTGAATGTTTGGTCTGAATGTGGACCACATCTGCAGTTTTCCATTGGCCATAGTTGACTTTGACTGATGGATTAACTCAGGGGGAGTCCGGCTGCTTGATTTCACCTCTGATACACCTAAATGGTCCAGATGTCTGATGTCTTGGACATCTGGCTCAAACAACAATGACTGTAACCCACATCAGGTCCAGCTCATATTATTACTATGATAGCTTGATGTGAGCTTGGGTAGATTAGTGGCTAACAGCTATTTTCTTTAGTATGCCTGGAAGCACCAGGGTAATTCTAAGCTGAAGCAATCAGCAGATTTGACACACCGGGCTCAGTTCAGCTTCCTGCCTCTCTCTTGTTCTCCTTCCTGTTGGGAACTCCACAGTTTTCCCATTTAGTTTAGCTTATTGCCAACAAAACATGGCATCGCACAATAGTCACAGAACCACGTTTACACCACTGATATTACATTTGTACTACTTTTAACATAATAAATGGTTGAATTCAGCATGAAATACTGTGTTCTTTCCATTTCAGTTGTAGCATAGGAGACGGACATTACAGCCAGGAAGCTAATTATGAAAGAAAAGGGTAATCTGAAAGTGACTGCATGTATCCTTTATATACAGTCTATGCTTAAATACAGTGGTTAAGTATGAAAACTCACTGTGCACTTTATTAGAAAACACCTATGAGACCTGCATTTTTTTATAAAGTGCTATGCATGTAGCAGAGCTACTGGTAAGTACTAAAATGGCTAAAGGCAGCAGACGGATATAAACTGACCCCTGTAGCAGCCTCACATCCATTCACAGCTCACTGAGCGTGTCCATCACTGACCACACAACTCTCAGTACCATAAATATGGTGAAATCTTTAGCACAAGCACAAGGTGAAAAGTAGGGACTTAGGCCTGCATGGTTAAATCAAATTCAATCCTGTAAATTACGAGTCATATAATCAAAATGAATAGATTTGTGCAAATCACTGACTAAAATAATAATAACAAAAAATAAATAAATAAATAAACCAGAACCTGGCATGAAGGATTAAAGCAGCCAAGCACTGAGCAGTGTTTTCCTGCTGGAACACTATATTTGTTTGGGGCTTTTGGTGTAATTATATATCTTCCAGTCTGGTTACAGTTGCTAAAAAATGTATATCATAGCTCCTCATAATGTCAGTCAATGGATGTTCTGATTGATAAATCCCACCTGTGACCTCAGCAAACACTTAAATGAATAGTTTAAGGCTAACCAATGTGTTATGCCATGACATTAGTCAGTGAGAATACTTTAGCCTTCTTTCTGGCTCAAATTGAGCCCAAATTTTCAAAATTAACCTTGTTTTCACCAAGCACAAAAACGATCAAGTCAGCCCATAACGCTAAGATTAGTGAGGTCACAGATCAAAAGTTTTCTTGGGCTGTTATTCTATAGGTTTATATACAAGTCTTTTTGAAACCAGAGGAGCTGCACTCTACTGTTTGTTAGAAAACAAACCCCCACAAGTGTAAGAGAATTCTGCACTGAGTTCACTTCTCAGACACAGACAGCTTTTATATACAGTCAGCGAAGGAAGCATTCAGAGGCTTCAGCTGCAGAAACAAAAGTACAGTAAAGGTCACTTTACACAAATGCACTGCAAAAATAACTGTGTGTACTTTGAATTAAAAAAAAAAAGCATGTGCTAGTGTTAGTACATTAATATACTTTATTTTCTGTGCGTCATAACTCCCCACAGCTATGAGATCACAGATTAATGTAAAACTTAAATTTGGCCTAATATATAAGTATAGATACAGTTCTTTAAATAAGTCCTGGTACTCTGCTGTTTTGTAATGTCTGTTTTTTTGTCCCGCCACCATCGTCTTGGAGTCTACTGATGGCGAGAGAGATGTGCCACTGGATCTTTGTGGAGGGTCCTTTCCAACTCTGCAGCAACTATGTGTGCATACACGAGGGAGTATGCAAGAGTGATTAGCTGTTAATAAAAAAGATGACAACATTTTTAAATATAATTGAATCTGTTGGCCAAAATATTCGCACATTAAGTGCTAATGGAAACCTCGTTACTGCAACATTACTCAGAGGTCACGTCGCAAGAAATAGTAGAGAGCTCATCTATTTTTCTAATTACTGACCAGTTTCTTTTTCTATCAAATTAAATAAGTCACTTGATAAAAAAAAATAGTCCTCAAAGAGTCCTGAGCCGTAGTCTGAACTTTGTTTACAACTTTTATGACCAGTTGATCGCTCACCAGCACAAAATGCTAGTATCAGCAGTACAGTATGTAATCCAAGCCCCACAACTAAAGCTAGGTGTGGTACATATATACACTAACCCTTTATACCCAAGCACTTGCTTATGAGGTGTGCCATATTTATATCCATGGAGGCATTTGACACCACTGCTGACGCAAGATGGATCGAGATCTGTGATCTCGAACTGTTGGCGGCTCTTAGCGGAGCTAAAGCTTGCAGGAGGTGACAGAAAGAGAGAAAAACAGCAAGCAGATTACTGTTTTTGAGCACAGCTGTGTGGTGTATGGGTAAGTATTTGATTTCTGTCTGCAGGGAAAAAGAAGAAGAATCGCTGTCTGGGTGTTTGTGACCAGATAGGAAAGACGGGGTCTGACAGCAGCAAGGGGGGAGGGGGACAATCAGCTGTTGCATTCCCCCGCGATTGTGATACAGCAAGAGTATGCCTGTCCATATTTAGTCAGGGCTCCTCCGTGACTACAAGGCCCCTATGAGTGCGTCATTTACACCCTGTCCTGCCACACAGGTCCTCCTCCAGACGCCCAGCAGCCAGTCCACAAAGCAGAACAATGTCCACAGACTGTCTGAGTGTCAGCAAACACTTTGACTAACTGGGCTTGAAGAGGCCTGGTCTGGGATCGCATGCAGTGTCCTGGTTGTATGTGTATTTTTAAATCCAAGACATCACTGCCAAAGGATCATAGTGTGAGGAAACCACTGCCAGGAACAGATGTGTCATGTCTCCTCTGCTTATATAATATTGGATTTCAGTTTAATATCCAGGACTACAGGAAGGCTGTTTTGTTAGGACCAATGCAACAATATAAAAATACTCCAGTGCAAGAAAAACAGATTTTAGAGGGTGCAAAGGACATTAAATTGTCAAAAAGAGAATAAGAAAGATGTAATATTATTCCAGTAGCTGTCTACGTAGGATAAAAAGATAAATTCGAGGTGCTGTGACATAGTTAAACTCCTAAAAATAAAGAGCATTCCATGCACTTTTGCAAGGAACTCCTCAGTCACTTACACCTGCTCCCTATCAGCCACGGCTCCAGCAGATAATGTGCACTGATACCAATCAGAATTTTAGACTACTGCAAAAACAATGAATCCACTTTTTCAGTTCAATTCAAATTCAATTCAGTTTTATTCATGTAGCACCAAATCACAACAACAGATGCCTCAAGGCACTTTATATTGTAAGGTAAAGCCTCTAAAATAATACATAGAAATCCCCAACAATCATACGACCCCCTATGAGCGAGTGCTTTGGCGACAGTGAGAAGGAAAAACTCTGGCAGAACCAGGCTCAGGGAGGGGTGGCTATCTGCTGCAACGAGTTAGGGGTGAAGAGGAGGAGGGTAGGACAAAGACATGCTGTGGAAGAGAGATTAATAATAACTGATGATTAAATGCAGAGGAGGTGTATAAACACACACTGAGTTAGACAAAAAAGTGGAAGTCTGGAAGTCCCCAGCAGCCTAGCGTTATTGCAGCATAAATAAGGGATGATTCCGGGTCACCTGATCCCACCCCAACTATATGCTTTAGCAAAAAGGTTTTAAGCCTAATCTTAAAAGTAGAGATGGTGTCCGTCTCCTGAATCCAAACTGGAAGCCGGTTCCACAGAAGAAGGGCATTTGTTAACAATACTTTACATCTCCTCTGCCATCTGATTTAAATGTTTGGACACTGAGTGTATAAAGCACTGATATGTCAGTGGCATGTACACTGTTTTCTGCTACATCTTGCAATGCATTTTGTCTCACTTTGCAGGTACCAGACTGGCTGTTGATAATGATGTGATGATGAATCCTCACGCAGTGGGTATTCACCATAAAGACACTGAATAGATGCCTGTTTTGCATCACTGAAAAAGGATTGCCATTTATACTGTGCTTATTTGGTCTTACCAGACACTCAAAGTGGTTCAGACTGCACTCGTCAAGGAATTTGAAGTGCTGTGATATGGTTAAAGGAAAATCTCATGCTTGAGCTAGTTGCTGGTAACAAGCTCATTCAACAGAAACTTTTAAATATAAATGATTTATCAGCCCAAGCACATTAGCAAAAAGACTCCACGGTCACTTAGACCTGCTCAGAGTCAGCACTGGCCTCTGCTTTTAATGTGTGCCAGTAAAGAGGATTACAGCCAGAGCTATCTACTGCCCAACCCGTACCCATTTCATTTATTTATCTATCTTTTGGATTGTGCTTCCTACGCATGCAGCAAAAGAATTCCATCTGAAACTTGAATTGACAGAAGGGAAACATATTTTTGTCGGTTGGAGTCTACTGCTTAGTTTGACCCAGTCTCACCTGGCCTGGACATGAAAAGGACTGACAGTTCTCAGTTCTGCGGATGGTGTTCGATGGAAAATAATGCTGCCCTTATTCTCTATGGGTCCCACTAACTCTGCAGAAAACTCGCTATACAAGAACTTGCACCAAACAGGGCTATTCAAAGTACATTTTAAAAAGCGTAATTTCTCTTGAGACCTTTTAAGTGTTTGTTTTTACCACCTGGAATGGCCATGGCTTATGCTTGCTACAAAAAAGCTCTCCATCAGTGACATCTACGACCTAATTACAGTGCAATTCCACTTTATTAGATAATCTAATGTTTGGTGGAAATGGGAAGTAATCCTAAAGAAGACACTGTGTGCACAAGGGACTGCATGAAAGAGTGATTAGATGACAGCATCTTTAAATATAATTGAATCTGTTGGCTAAAATACACACACATTAAGTGCTAATGGAAACTTCATTATTGCAACATTGCTCGGAGGTCACATAACAAGAAATAGTACAGAGAGCTCATCTGTTTTTCTAATTACTGACCCGTTATTTTATTCCCCTCAAATTAAACAAGACAGCCCTCAAAGAGTCCCGAGCTCCAGTCCGAACTTTGTTTACAACCAGTTTACAAAACTGTTTTTATGGACGGTTAAAGAGCCAAAAATACTCAGAATCCTAAAGAGTTAATATGTAAATAGTAGAAGTCAATTTTAAACGTAAACAGTAACTCAAACTGCCAAGTAAATGTAATGAAAACCAAAGTTTGCCTGTAAAATGCGGTGCAGCTGAAATTTCAGCACTGACCTTCCAGCACTTTTTTAGGCTCTTCCTGATGACAGTCGTGTTAAATGTGAAATCTGCTTTTCTCTGTTCAGACTTGCCTCAGGTGATCCTAAAGCACTGACACAATGAGTAACTCTCATATACTGCTTATCTTTGCAGTACAATATTTAGATTTCAATCTCCAGGGACGGGGGTCTGCAGTCCATCAGTGCAAGTCTCACTGCTGTAAACACTCAGCCTATTTCAGGTCTTGAAGACGGCAAAAACACCACCGCCTTGTATGGTCAGACAATCTGAAGGTAGACATGTTTGTGCACACATGAATCACATAATAAAAAAGGATTTCCTGCATTAATTTTAAATCAGATTGTGCTGCAATGTGTGAGAGAAAGGTTTAAATAAATCTGTGAGACAAATCGGGGTAGCGATTAATCACAATAATGACTTAAACATAATCACACTCATGCATTCTGTGCTCATCCAAAAGGTTTTTCACCTAGTTAAAGGAATAGTTTGACACTATGGGAAATGCTACTCTTAGGGCGATTGTGGCTCAAGAGTTGAGAGTTCGTCTTGTAATCGGAAGGTTGCCAGTTCGAGCGTTGTGTCCTTGGGCAAGACACTTCACCCGTTGCCTACTGGTGGTGGTCAGAGGGCCCGGTGGCGCCAGTGTCCGGCAGCCTCGCCTCTGTCAGTGCGCCCCAGGGTGGCTGTGGCTACAATGTAGCTTGCCATCACCAGTGTGTGAATGTGTGTGTGAATGGGTGAATGACTGGATGTGTAAAGCACTTTAGGGTCCTTAGGGACTAGTAAAGCGCTATATAAATACAGGCCATTTACCATTTATACTCTCTACTGAATTTTGTGACTTTTGGAGTGTTTTTAATTAATTTATCTGACAGATAATATGGCTCGCTGTGGGGATGTTAGCAAAAACAGACCTTCCAAAAAAATTTGTGGCAGGCATCTTTGTCTGTGCATTGCAGCTGCACTGTTTACGGATGCAGCTTGGTAACCAAGCTCGGTACTGTTGGCTTAACTTAGTACTCCCACCTTCTCATCTAAATACAATCAGCAGCAATCAGTTCAGGCTTCAAAAGGTAAAGTGTAGAAACCACTGAGTGCCAGTGTCCATCTTTTATATGCAGTCATACAATTAAGTACATTTTCCCTTCTAATAGGATTCAGCAAAGGCCATTTCTGGCATCACAGGGGGTTATAATAGGGTCAGACTATGTTTGTGTGGGGCAGGTTACAAATGCTCAGAGGAATTTAGCATGTGAAGCACATTTCCTGTGTGAATATATTCCTTGCTAAATAAATACATTGTACATAAAAGGAAGTTGTTTCTTACTCTCATGTGGCCTCTTTTTTTATTTCACTAAACTGTTCTTAACTGTTATTTCAGTTTCTTTTTTGATCTAGAAATCCGTTGGGTTTTAGCAGGGATGCATCTATCAACTGAAACATCTCTGAGCTGCAGGTTTCTTGTGAGACTAAAAAACAAAGAAAAACAAACTTTCTGATCTTTGACATAGCTGAATTTGCTTTTTACTTGTTCTACTTTTTCACCGAAGCCTTCCCAAATTGGCATAGTTTGTTACTTGTAGTTTTCCACCTTGGAAAAGACATCATGTTTTCCTACAGGACTCCCAGGATGACAGTCCCTGGTGGTTTCCCCACAGTCTCTCCATTAAAAATATTCAAATTTAGAAGACTAGATGCAAAATGTGGAACATGATCATTGTAGAACAGGCGAACAAAGGATAAAAATGCCGTGTAGTCTTGCATAAAATGATACTTCTGGCTACAAATACTCCAGAAGATCACCTGTTTTACTTCCAGGCTTTGGGTGTAATAAGCTCAGGAATTTGAACCACTGATCAAATGATTATTGGAAACCTCAAACTATTAAAATCAAAAATTCTGAATGACCCGACCTCTTACAATGACACACAAATATAAGATTACAGCATGTACGTCCACACATGCTTTAGCGTTTTCACACCAGGAGGAGCATGGCTGTAAGGACCCTGGGATCCCAGCGGGGAGTCATTTCTGAGAAGTCGTGTTCAAGGCCAACAGTGGTGAGCTGGAAACTGATACTGTGGAGCTGCTTGCTACATTCCAACTATTGTAAGATACATCAACATTTTGACAACTGCAGGGAGTAAAAGTGTCAGATTGTGAATCATCTAAGATTTTCGCTAAAAGGCCAGCATCGCCATTACTCAAATACCCTGCACGACTCCATGATAAGTACTCTTCTGTTCACAACTCAAATATCATGTTAATTATTCAGCTTTAGAGATATTGGATTTTGTTTCTCTTTCATGGGGATGATGAGACTTATGGGTTCCCCTGTTTCTAGGCTCTGTGTTAAACTATAAGCAAACTCATTTAGAAAAATCCAGAGATCTTCTGCTCCTCAGGTATTCAACTAAATCCTCTGTCGACTACGATCTGGGCTTGCAGCAGGAAGCACATATAGAGATTTCAGATATGTATTCTCCTCCTAACGTTGAAATCTATCAGAAAGCTATCAGATATTCAGCCACTCCTGTAACTGAGTGCAGTGGAGCTCTAAAGGTCACTCCAGTCTCACTGTTTGAATATGTTGTACACAGTGCCAATTCAGGCAGATAAACTGAGAAACACACACTGAGAGGGAGAAAAGTTATGCCTGTGAACTTTCCAGTTTCACCACAAAAAACTAAACAGGTAACCAGAAGAACCCACATGAATTTTTAACAATGGGTTGTCCAGTTTGTGCTATAATACATTGATTAAAGGTATTTCTGTTATAGGTTTATTTGGACTTGCAGCCAAAGCCATGGATGATTACAATGACAGATAAAGGCTCTAAATAAATGTTAGTAGTATGTGAACTTCATTTGCCTTCACACAAACTGACCTTTAGCAAATCCTAGCACGACTTTAAGCCTTTTAACCATTTAATTTACATATAAGTCACAGGGCTAAGCACCTGTTATAAAAGCAGTGCTGCTGAAAGGTTCTGAAGGCATTTCCTGGATCATAAAAGACTCTTTCAGCCATCTGAATAAATAAATATCTCATCGGCTCTACTGCAAAGGTTGCCAAACAATTCAAAACTATCCTTATTCACATTACGGAAAATCATAGTAGCTAAGACAATTACAGCACATAGTGTGTTTGTGTTTATGTGGATTGCAGTTTGGGGGGTGCCTACATACTTGTCTTTACTCCCTTTTGTAGGATTTTTAAAATAATTGATTTTATTTTTGTTTTATTTATAGATATTTCTGTCTGAACCAGTGCAGTGAAAAGAAGATTGACATTTCCATCTGCTGTGATTTATATTTGGTGATGTCGGCTCTTTAGAGGTGGGAATCACCATACATCCCACGATACGATATTATCACAATACTTAACGCACGATACGATATTATTGCGATTTAAAAAAAAAATTTTTTTTTGCAATATTCAGATTCTGTACATAAAGGTAAACTTTGATATTAGATAAAATGAATATTGATAAAGTCTCGCACTCAGTCTTTCTCTCATTTCAGTTAGTTTTATTGTTGACAAACTGAACGGTTTGTATTACAGTCTAGTCCAACTTAACTGAATGCAACCATCTGGTACAATTATAGCTATTCTGAACTATGCAATATGAAAACTATGCAGCCCATTCAGCAACTGAAGAATTTGAAAGTAAATTAAAACAAAATATAAATTTACATTAAATAAAAAAGTTTTAAACTTAATTAAAATAAAACATGTCTTAAATTAAAATAAGTAAACTGTCATGTTTATTGCTGCCAAAAAAAAGTTTAACACATTTGGACAGTGAAGGAATGTCAGGATTCTTGCTCAGAAAAAGGATCAACATGCTCTGAGCACAAAAACCTTTTTAGTAACAAAATATCGATTTCTGCTGTCCCTGTATCGATACATTATTAGCAAACAAAATATCACGATACTACACAGTATCGATTTTTTCCCCCACCCCTACGGCTCTCATCGCTCTTCCATGTGTATATGTGACAGCACTGAGCAGCTCCTTCAGTGGGAGACTGCGGCACCCACGGTGTGGGACGGAGAGATTTCGCAGGTCTTTCCTCCCCACTGCTGTCAGACTCCATAATAAAGACTTTAACTGATCAAGCACACACATCCATACATATGCAATAATACTAAGTGCAATAATCCTTTCTGTCATCGTTGTATTTTTACTCAGTTGTATATAGTATTTGTATTTGTATTCTATTTTTATCTTATTGTATATTTATTTTATTTTATTCTACTGTATATAGTATTTTATTTTATTCTATTCTGTACAGTTGTGTACTGTATTTATTCTTATTGTATTCTAATTTTTGCCTCATAACTTTTGCACTGTCCACTTCCTGCTGTGACAAAACAAATTTCCCACGTGTGGGACTAATAAAGGTTATCTTATCTTATCTTATCTTATATCGGTAATGGACAAGCTAGTGAGAGCAGCAGAAGGACCCAAGGACAGAACAGAGTGGGCTTCAATCAAAAACAGATCAGATATTAAGTCAAAAACAACATTAAAAGAAGAGAAGGAGTGCAGGTGTAGTGCAAAGCAACATGCTTATGTGCAGCTACTGTAAGGAGACTGAAGCACCCACATGGGATTTTCCAATTGGAAGGCACCGATATCTGCTGATCTGCTGGGTTTGTGCCGAGTTTGACAAAAAATACACTTGTGCAAATACTTCAAAAGTAGCCAAATTCTACAAAAACAACAGAGCCAGCGACCCTCAGTGGTATTTAATACCACTGTTAAAGATCGCTGGAGATTTATCCAGCGATCCATTTTCTTGACAGCTTAGCCTCACTGCAGGGGGCTGAAGCTGATCTTAGCTGCAACTGGACAACAGGCTGGATATACCATAGAAAAATTACAAGTCCTTTGTAAGGGAGACATCCACTAACACTCACATTCACACTTGAGGCTAATTTAGAATCACCAGTTAACCTAAGAAGCATGTCGAAATCATAGTTTTGCTCTGAGGATAGAAAAAAATACCCATAATAGACCAAATATGATTTAAAAAAAAGGCATGAGAAGAATGATCTCTCTGGTTTCTTACCTGGAAGCAGCAATCTCTGCCTTCTGCTTGCCGATGGCTGCAGCCCTCTGAGCACCCTCCACTGCCCGCTCCACCTTCTGCTTGATCTTGGTTCCCTTCAGCTGGATCACCCTCTTCTTCATGGCTTTCACCAGCATGTTGTTCATGTACTTGCCTTCTTCCTTCCCTCCCTCAGCGAACGTGGTGCATCCGTAGCCGTGTCTTTGGTTATTGAGCCACTCACCCTCATACTTCAGCCCGCTGGACCTCTCGCTTATTCCATATCCTGAGCGCTTGTCATTCTTCCACTCGCCCATGTAGACCTCTGTGGTGGTGGCGTCAATGTCAGCCTCCACTGGGGGGAAATCCTCAGCTCCAGCCAGACTTTCATCCCCAATGCTGACTGTGGAGTTGGTGTCGCTGGCGTTGGAGCTGAGAGCTGAATCCGGCCTCAGGAAGCTGATCTTGCTCTTCTGGCTGGACAGCGATGTGCTTGAGTCGGACTTCTTCAGCTTACCCAGTAGGGAGCTCCTGCGAAATAGGCCCTTCTTCTTGTTTTTAACAGCCCCAGGGTCCACCTGGAGTGTGAGGGCAAAGCCTCCTCGAGACGGTCCCAGCTGGGTAGGAGTGGCGACGGGTGTCTCCTCACCTGAGGCATTGGTGGTGGTGATGATTGGGACGTCTTGCTGCAGGACGGTGCCATTGCTGTGCTCGCTGCGAAGGGAGGTCAAGGAGGTACGAAGAGGGGAGCGGACAACTGCTGCCATGCCGTAGGGGACGCTCTGTCGAACACCATAGCCGTGCCGCATCCCACCAGTGAACTGACCCTGAAATGTACCTGGAAACCATTAAAAAAATAAGTTGTAAATATTTTGTTACTACATTTAACCCTAGAAACGTGTTTCCACCTTGATCAGGATGAAATCAACACCAAATCATCTACATTGGGAAAGACTGCACTGCACTTTTTATGGACATAGAAGACAGACCCCACTAACACTGGAAATCATAATGACATTTACAATCAGGTCAAAGACTCCCTGATCTTTTGTTCAAGAATGCTTTTTGATCTTAGAAAGAAGTTTTCATAGAACTTTAAGATTTTGAGATGCAGATTTTATTGACTTCCCCATCCTCGTACACTTTTATTTCTGATCAAGCAATTGCAAAACCACTGGAACTGCAAGAAGGTGGTTTGAACAGCTTACTATCATTAAGAACTTTGTCATAGACTCTGGGCAGAAAGCACAGGATTCTTTTGCTTTTATTTTGAAATGATTGCTGTTAAACATTCCAGTCACACGTGACGGTGAGACAATCCAGTTAATCAAGACACAGTCGAGAAATTACCAAGAGGGAGAAGCCCTGTGACAGCCTGCCTGATGGACAGACAGGAAGCGCAGCAGCATGTGCCGCCTGTTCTTTCTTTTTGTTTATTCTCTCCTGTAGTTTGTGATTCATCCTGTTTACTGTTTGTTGTCTCTCCTTTTCTGTCTTCTCTGTCCACTCACTCACCAGTCAGTTACAGTAGCTCCCTAATTCTGAGTGTGTATGAGGTCTCTTCCTGTTAAAATGGAGCACTTCCTCCCAGTGCTTGCACACAGCGTGATCATGTTGATCTTTCATTATAAAGCACCTCGAGATAGCTTGTGTGCTATGTAAATAGCACCTGCGAAAAAAGTATGATTTTTATTTGTTGTGCCGTCTGTATTTTGTGCTAATGAAGGAGGAATGCACTGTGTTAAACCTACATTGTATCTTATACCCTATCCTGATGCTCACTATCTGAGAAATGTTACCTAACATCACAGCTATACAGACTTCAACACCTTTGATAAGTCTGTCTGTTAAGAATATGCGGTATAAACACATTATATTGATTAGCAGAAGGATAATGGCTCAGAAATAATTTAAGAGGCTGCAACCATCTCTAATTTGCTCATTACATTAATGCAAAAGCATTTGATGCTTTCATAGCTCCTGCAATTAATGTATTGACTCAAAGTCAGCTCTTAAGTTTTTGCTCCTTTCTGTGTCTTAGCAGAAGTTACTGTTCAGCAGTGGAAACACACCAGCTCACAGTATGCAAATGGCATCACCCACTACAGCAGGGATTCAGTGCATTACCATAAATTAAATTGAAGATTGTGAAAATAGTAAATCTTAGCACTTTAGCTTCATTAGCATGTTAATAATGCCATTCTTAACATATTAGCCTGTTAGCCTATTTGAGTCCAGGCTCACAGAGCTGCTATCGCTCCTGGAGACTGTTGTTTAAACGTTCATTTCTGCCAAAATGTCATGGATATCTTTAGAGTGACACATCTCATTCAGTACTACCCTCGCTGACAAGTCATCTTAGTGTCTGTTCTCATGCTAAAATTGATGTGTGTGGATTACAGTGACAGCGAGGCCTCAGCCTGCAAGGCCAAGAGGGCACCAAATATGTGGGCTATTATTAAATCCTGACATCTGGTGCTCTCACACCCACCCGCCTCCAACCACATCTTCCAACGCACCGCACCTCAAAGCTGATGAATCAGAGGTTAAGGAGGGAAACCACTGCTGTTGTACAAACACAATTAATTTTATTCGTCTAACTCATTTTATTAAGTAAGTGAGCTGACGGGCTAAGTAGAACCAAGAGAAGCGCCCAGAGAAAGTGTACAAAAAAATGCACACACAAAGTTCGATAATAATGTTTCCTTCCTGATACACTGTTAACACAGTGGCCGCATTCATAAATGATATACAAATGACATAATATACAACGTATAACAGTTGAGAGGACTAGTACTGCTGCACAACTGCTCACTTTACTACACGTTTTGTATGCTTAGTACTTTTACTTGTGTAAGACGTAGACTTGAGGGCATTTCTTTTTGTGTTTTTATTAATTTTGAGTACTTATTTTGCCACTGTGACGTGTAGTGTAACAAACTGGAAACATCCATGTAGGGGTTTTTAGCTCCAACAAACTCTGAGCACCTCTTGACTGACAGCAGCAGGGTGGTGTTTTCTTCTTGTTACAGAGGCATCATTAAAGACCACCGAGTTCATCAGGCCGGTCTGTTTTGCACTCACGGATTTGTCTCCAACAATCTTGGCAGGAGTTTCCTTTTGATGTTGCAAGATTTACAAGCAGAACAATAGTAATAAAGTACTGCACTTCAGGACTTCACATTTATTTTATAGCTATAGATAGCAGTTAAAACCATGAAGGTCATGATGTGTTCAATTCAGCTTTTAAAAGCACATCAAGAAGTTGAATCACCTAAACCTTTTCAGTTGTCAAGTGCATCAGTAATCTCAGCAATACTGACTGAAAATCCTCAAACTAGCAACGTTTCCTCATTGAGAGGAATGTTGTGAAGAGGTTCAGCCACACGATGACCTCTGACCCTACTGTGGTCTGCTGCTGCAGTTTTAATATATACAGTATATTTCTTAGCTGCCCTTAGCCATCTTGATTAATATTAAAATAATCTGAATACTCATAACTCTGCAGAGACCTACAGCAGCAGCATTATTTTTTATTTAGTAGTAACTATGTACATTTAAATCGGTATTTTACTGAGTACAGTAACAAAAATACTCAAGTCCTTCATTTATCTATTATTAGTTTTACTTAAAGATTCAGAAACCCGATTATCCTGCTGAGACATGAATCTGCAGTTTGACCACAAGCATCTGTTCATCTCAGTGCCATGTACTCAAGTGATGTACTCAAACATAGATAAGTGGATGTGCTTGAGCATGTGTACTTACTTGCTGTAGTACAGTAAATGGTAATTTATTTGATTATTTCTATATTTAAGGAGTAATACGTTTATCAGCACTAGCTTTAGAGGCACATTAGCATTTTCAATGACTATAAGTAACTCTTTTCTGTGGTAACTAAGTACATATACTCAAGTATTTCACAATGGTTTTCAGGTACTCTTTCTATATGTAAAGCGTTCTCCATTTAAAATATCTGAATCGGCAGTTTTAATGTGCACGTCTTTCTTTAAATAGTAACAAAGTGCATATATGTGAATATTTCACTTTTTCACAGTTATAAGGTGCCCCCCCCCCCCCTTTTTTTTTTGCTGTATATTTGTTATCCTTCTGTATAGATTTTTGTAGAGGTAATAATTTCGCTTTCCATTGCACTGTTTATGTGGCAACTTTAGTATTTTCTTACATTTATTTGCGAATTAAAGTATCGAGTCTATCATACAAGTCTTGCAAAGAAGTAGCCTTTACAGACTAATGATAATTATTAGATACACATGGCATACAAAATATGTGATATTCAATTAAAACAACGAATACTTCACATATCAAACTTCTAACAGCACATTATCGAAAAATATAAAAACATCAAAGTTTTTTTTCCCCCCCACTTGTTGGTCGTTGTGGGCATATTTAATGCGACTCTCACCTCCATCCGCATACGTCTCTGTGCCATATCCATCCTGGAGCCCGTTATTCCATGTCCCCTCATACTTTGCTCCGCTGCCAACACTGATCCGGACGCCATATCTCCCTTTGAATCCATGAGTCCATTCCCCTTTGTAAATCCAGTGTCCTTTGGTTTCTACTCCCAGACCGTGACGCTTCCCCTGCGACCAGTATCCCTCGTAGGTGTTCCCGCTGGGCCAGGTGTAGACTCCCACCACCTCGAAGCCGTAGTTCCAGGAGCCCGAGAACTCGCCCTGTCCTTTGGGTCCGGTGCAGATGCCATGGCCGTGGGCTTTGCCCCCCTCCCAGCCTCCGCAGTAAGCTCCACCGTCATCAAACTCAAAGCGACCTCCACTCATTCCTCACCGCAGAAAAACGCACAGAAAGTAAAGCTGATTTTTTTTTCTGTTACCTGTCTAAAGATAAGAGCTCCGTTAGTCTGACTTCACCTTCACCTGACATTAAAACTGGCAGGAGATACCCTCAGTGCTGAACTTGGTTTCTTCTTTGGAAGTTGGTTTGGGGGTTTCTGAGCGTGTCCATGAAGCTCCGGGGCGCACTTCACACTTTATTCTGTTTTTCCTCCCTTCTTTTCTCCGGATTACTCCACTGTCTTATTGGATTCGTCGATTAAGCTAATTAACTACCCACTCCACAGATTCCCTCCAGGATAAATTATACCTCGTTGCAAATTTGGATCCTATTACCGGTTACTGAATCGGAATTGTTTCTGTCTTGAAAAGCCAGGGATCTTACATGGCTTTACCAGGTGGCCACAGAGAAAAGCCCCTTTCCCCCTGTCCCTGCCACCCAGCTATCTCCCGACAGTCGCTGCTGTTGGAAATATTTTAGCAGACCTAACAAGGCGACCAATCCACACACACACCCTTCCAAAAATACAACCCAATCCTTACTCTGCTGCCTGCAAGGAGCCATGCCAGAGAGTCTTGCCACTTCGGGACAGGACTCTGCTCTCTATAGGTTTTACTGCTGCACACACGGTGCGCCCAGTTAATGCAGTTGGAGCGCAATTATTCTCTAATAGGCTGTTAAGCTTCAGCAGAGAGATATGTGAGCGCACATGCACCACTGTTGCATCCAATTCATCTTCCTGTATGACGGAAAAGCGCCTGTGGTTCTCGTGACATTAAGTCAAGTGCAATATTTCCAGTGCAAATTAGGCTTCAGCATGTGTCTCTGTGGTTTATTTCTCCATAAATGTAGCCATGCATATAGATCCCTTTTGGTACCATGTGTGCTGCTAGTATGTTATATATTCCTGTTTTACTAGGAAAAAAATGTTTCTCTGTCTAGTTTCTTCTGCTTTCTAGTTCCCCTGTCTCCGTCTTGTCTGTCATTTTTTTTTTAGTTTTTTTTTTCCAGTTTTACTTTGAAAGTTAGTTTTGCTGTATTTTACTTCCTTTTTCCTCCTTTGTGGTTGTATCCCTCATCCTCATCAGTTTCACCTGTTGCCCACCTGACTGTCATCACTAATCACACTTATCTGCTACACTTACTGGCCCCTTTATTAGGTACAGCTTACTAGTATAGGTTTGAGATGATTGGAGCGTTGTGATATGGTGCATTACCCTGCAGAAAGCAGCCACCAGAAGATGGGAATACTGTTTCCATTATGTCACTACCAACAACTTGACCTGTAAATACAAGGCAGGATGGAGTCATGCTTTTATGTTGTTTATGGCAAATTCTGACCTTACCATTCAGGTGAGGTAACACAAATGTCATCAGGTCTGGTTTT
Organism: Aulonocara stuartgranti; assembly: GCF_965226115.1. Classification (NCBI taxonomy): domain Eukaryota; kingdom Metazoa; phylum Chordata; class Actinopteri; order Cichliformes; family Cichlidae; genus Aulonocara; species Aulonocara stuartgranti. Next base: position 30,796,126 of record NC_138956.1, read on the forward strand.
TCCAAATTACTCTTGTATAATTTTGGTGAACCTGTATGAATTATAGCCTATCTCCTTCAAGGTTTGACATGTTGTACATCAGAGATTCTCTTCTGTATATAATGAGTTGTTATTTGAGTTACTGGTACCTTCCTATTAGCTCAAAGGAGTCCGATCTCTGGCATCAATAAGGCATTTTCACACAGAGAATTGGTGCTCACTGGATATTTTATCTTTTTCAAACTGTTTTCTGCAAACCCTAGAGAGCACTGTTTGGTAAAATCCCAGCAGGTCCTTAAATAATTAAACACTTAAATACTTAAACCAGCACCAGCAGCTACGCCATATCCAAAGTCACTGAAACCACCTTACCCATCCGGATGTTGAATTTGGACTTCAGCAGGTTGTCTTGGCCATGTCTATATTTGTATATGCATTGAGTGTAAATGCAGTCTTGTGGTTGGCTGATTATTTATTTGGAGTAAAAAGCAGTTAAACAGGTGTGCCTAACAAAGTGGCCAGTGCGCATATATTCCTCTTTCCTTCTGTTTCCTTCTGTTTATGTTATATATTCCTGATTGTCTGCTTGTGCTCTGTGTGTTTACCTTGGATTTAATGTACCCCTTTTATGGATTCTTGCTTTAACTCCCAGACTTGATGTATGACTTTGTGTACTTTGTGAACAACCATGAATTCTTTTTCTTAATTTTTTTGTGTGTCCAAAATCTGAGCCAATGTAACAACAGGAGAAAAACAAATCCAACATAAACACTCACACTTATGCCCCTTCCAATGAGACATCAGATCTGCATCAGTTATGTATCACTCTTCAGCCCTCTGCTGGAGCGTTTTGGTAACAACATATTTTGCTTGAAAACTTGAGTTGTCAAACTTGGGATGACTCTGTGCCAATTTCAGGAGCCAGCATACGAATGAGGGCTGCACAAGGAAGTATGCTGTGTTTGTAACTTAAACTAAATCTGAGTCAGTTTATCACTGATTTATATTTCTGAAACATTAGTGAGGTGACATATCTTGATCAGCTGCATCTATCAGTATTTAGCTTTAGTCAGCTTTGATTACTAAAACAGAACAGTTCAGTCTGAAGGGACCATGCTCCCTTGTTCTCATTCTGTTGTATCATATTACGTAATGAAGGAAATCTACCATGCAGACTGAATTCCTTGCTTATGGCGCCGGACAAAAAGTTATAGAGGTGCAGATTGTCTTGCAGATTGGCCTAAGAACACTGGGCTTAAAATATCCTAAATCAATTGAACCACTGGGTTCTGTAGAAGAGGAATATGTACTCAGCTATTTTAATTGAGTAACGGTGTTTGTGCATTCATGTTAAGTATCCTATTACAAGGAAAGGATTTGCACTTATACTCCTTTGCTTAAGATAAAAAAGGTAGAAAAATGCCTGTCTAACATACAATGTTAAGCTTTTGATAGCTTGACCTTGATATTAATCAATTGCCATTTTAAACTAGTGTTTTGGGGTTGTTTTTTTTTTGTTTTGTTTTGTTTTTTGTCTAATGAATCCAAAATTGGGCAGTGGGGTCTGTTTTCGTTGCTTCCAAAGGTCAGAACATGAATCTGTGATTTTTAGGAAATTATTGTTACCCAATTTGACTGCTTAAAACTGCTTTCAAGTCTTGGTAAGAACATCTACTCTTTTTGTATCTGAAAAATGTTAACTTCTATTATTTGAGGTAGCAAGTCAGAAAGAATCTGAGCAGACTTCTTTAGCAGCTCATTGTCTCAGCTGCAGGCTCAATCATTTACCAGTTGTTTCCCTCAGTCTTGAATAATTACTGAAATAAACTCACGTGAAAGGCCTAGAGGAGGAATCATATGTGGAATATTTTTTCTAAGGAGTCAAACCAAAGACTCAAGCCTCCCAGTTTATTCTTTAAAAACACGTTTAGTTACACATGTTTAAACTGTAGAGTCTCAAGCTAATAAAATAGGTTTAGGGACAGGATTGCTTAGACTTTGTCAGATAAAAATTAAACTATATTGAAATGTGCATAACTCTTCAGTCCTCACAGGGTGCATTTAGAAAGGCATCTGAGCTACAACAAACAGGTCATGAAAAGAACAAGGAGTCCTGTGAACAGATGGTAAGACCCCTGCAGAGCCCTGATTCTGGCTTCCTGGAGTCTGTCTGGGATTATGCAGGAAACCAGCAGAGACTGAGACAGACTAAATCTCTGGTAAATTCTGGACTGGGCTGGCATTTCTATAGCAAGCCATGTCCCCAGGATATGGAACAACCAGCCCAAACTATGTGCTAGGCTGCCAATGAGAGCTGCTGTTTTGGAGATTACACTCAATCATTCACCTTATTTTACATGGTTACTCCAGTTTGTTTGCACCTAATTAATAAAAACATTTTCAAAAGTTCTCAATTTTTATTAGAATTTTTGCAGAGAACTGGCCTTTATAGTAAGCTGTTGCATTTATTGCATATGCAGTCAGTTTGGTAGAGCACATATTCAGTTCAGAGTAGCATAAATAAGTCTGAAAAATGATGCTCTTTAAAAGAACAAAAACACTATAACATCATACAGGAAAGTGTTTGTTGCTTTGCAAATTATTCTATTTGTTGTGTCTAACACTGAAACAAAACACTGAATAGCATTTTTAAAAATCAGCACCCTGACTTAAGGTAGACTTCTGCACATAAACAGAAGTCAACTGTTATTGGATATTACTAAAAAGATGAATATAGTTTACTGTGCTGCAGGATGTCTAACATTTTTTTTTTTTTGTAAAACCAATAATATATTTCTAATCTCAATGCTAATTAAGTCAAAAAGCAAAGAAATTATGTATTTATTTCCAGGGTTGGGATTAGTTTCAATTAGTTGTGGTCAAACGTTTACATCCACTCATGGACGTCATGGTTAGTTTGGGCTTTTAATTTGAACTCTTCTTTTTCCAGACTGGAATCATCGTACAGCATACTTCTTTTATGACTTTAAAATTAGGTGGAAAAGTGTGAATTTGAAACTTTCTATAATTCACACAGGATCAAAAGTATACATGCACACCCACTGATAATTAAATGTCCTTTAGAACAAGGGTCAAACACAAGGCCTGGGGGCCAGAATTGGCCCAGCAAAGACTCCAGTCCAGCTGACTGGATAACTTTAGAGGAAAAACTCTTAGTTGCTATGTTTTAGTTTTACTACTGTTTTCTACCATTTATACTACACTACAGTAATAAAGTAACATAAACATTCTCCTTTATTTTTTAAATAAAGTCCTGCTGACAGTTCTTTCATTTACTACAGCAGCATTTCTTTATCATTCCTTTATTTATTCTTATTAAACGTCTTTACACTGACAGAAAGTGGAGTTTCACCGCTCTGTATGTGGGGGGTAAAAAAACTGATATATACGTGAGCTGTATGTGGCCCTTGATGTAAAATGAGTTTGACATCCCTGCCTTAAGAAACTGCACCTCAGCTACATGCTTTGGTAGCCACCAACAAGCGTCTGGAATAATTCTGACTGGATATTTCACCACTCTTCGTGGCACAATTGATAGAGCTCATTTAAATTGGTTGGTTTCCTGGCACAGGCCTGGCTTTTAAGCATAGTTCACAAATAATAATAATAATGGATTTCATTTATATAGCGCTTTTCGGGGCCCTCAAAGCACTGTACAATTCCACTATTCATTCCACTATTACCCAAATAGAACCCACACAGGAACAGGGAAAACATGCAAAATGCACACAGAAAGGCCCCAGGGAACCAGTGGGTTCAAACCCAGGATCTTCCTATTATGAAGTGACAGTGCTAACCACTATGCTGCCTAATTACTTCATTCTGTTTCCATAAAATGCATTTCTATTCTTGGTGTGTCGAGGCCAGGTTTATTCCACAGGAGACAAAATGGATGGAAACTGAAGTGTTTCTAGATCTATAGGCACATTGTTTCATAAAGAAATAACACTGGTATGTTTAATTACAAAACCATCTGCGTGTGAAGTTTTTTGTGCTTTTTCACTTTGATCTGACTCACAAATGTGGGAAAAAACAATTTGGAAATATTCTTGGAGCATGACTTATTTTATGTAAAAGATGAATCACCCATTAAGTGAGAAAAATATTAACAAGAAGTAATAACTTCTGTTGTTGTAAGTTTTATCTTCTTATTGGACAGATGGTTTTAGATTTAAAAAAATAAAATAAAATTAGGATCTGGTCAAAGTATTTACTGTGAACTTCTACATTACGTTTTCTAAATGCTCGCTGTGTGTTGAAATATTTTGGGATGTATGTTGTTTTTATCTGGCCATTTATTTTTAGCTTTACCTCAGTTTACTTAGCAACTGTAAATAAAGTATTTTTAATGTCTTGACTGATTGGGGGGGATTGATTGTCCCAGTGCGTCATCTTGTGGTGTAAATTGGTATTACATGAAAGTGCAGCACGGTTCTACTTCTACTTCAGTTGATAATGTTTTTTTTTGTTTTGTTTTTTTTCCAAATTAAAACAAATGTTACTCTATTGTGTTGCGTCCCTTGTTTCTTCACATTTTGTCGATATCTCCGTTAATTTCGGAAGACTTTAAATGATTTTACGGTCACGGGGAATTAGGCCCTACGTGCCTTTTTAAGAGAGTAAATCAGGAGTTCGGAATATTAAAAGTTATTATGTAATCGGTTTACTGGTGTGGCTCGAGATTGAGCTGCACGTCACCCACGAACTAAAGTGAGTTTGACACCATGGCCTAGTCCAAATAGTTTCCCGGTAACGGAAAGAAAAGCACTTGAAGTCCTCTGATTATTTAATGAGCTGCTCCTATAGGCAGACTACGCTCCACACAATGAAAATTTGCGTGCGTACCGTGGCCCACAGCCTCCATTGTCCTTACAGGAGCCGATTGACCTTCCACTGAAGCGCTCCCTGCGAGGGGTTTCCACGGCGCATGTTTGTGCGTAACGCATCATGTGATGTAATACGGTTACCCATCGATTTAATTGCAAGTACAGCGGCATGCTCGAGTAAGTCGGTATTTGCATATGGATTAGGGTGTGCGTGTTTTTTCCCTGGGAAGCGCGGAGCTGTCCCAAACTGATGGATGCTGTCGCTGCTGCCGCGTGAACCGGTGATGCTGCTGCGCTCGAGCCGCTGAGCTTTCTCTCTCTCTCTCTCTCTTGTTCGCTTGCTCGCTCTCTTTCCCTTTCACACACACTCTCTCTCCATCCTCTCCCTCCTCGCTCCTCTCCTCCACACGCACAAAACGCTCTGTCATGGCGTCTTCCAACCATGTTACCCCTACCAACTGTAGCTGGTGGCCCATCTCAGCCATGGATGAAGACGGCAAAATCACAGACGGGGAGGAGTGCGAAGAACCGGCGGCAGAGCCCAAACCCTTCAACAAAGACAGGCTCGTTTTGTACCACTGGACGCAATCTTTCACCTCCCAGAAGGTAAAAAAAAAAAAGAGCAGAGCTTGAAAATGGAGGTGGCTCCACGTCTCTTTGCATGACACGATGCTACAGCTTGGAGCTGCCTCTGTTTGTCTGCTGTGACCAAAGCGTGTTTGCATCAGTGCATGTTTGTCCTGCACATATACCTCCGGAATATGAATATCATCCTGCAGCTGGGCAGAGCTCCCGTTTGAGACGTCAACGCTGCAGCACGGGGGTCTCATTTCTTCGACAGAGAGTAGTGTGTTTGATCAATGTTCTATCATTAGTCACCGCATAGATCACCTTTCACATCTTATCTGCTTCCATCCTCGATTGACACGTTGGGGCTATTATCTGCCCATAATGCTGGTGAACGTGGTTAGGCTACTATGGGCTTTGACACATGACATCCTAAATAATTGATCAAAATGCTGTGCAAAACAAACTCCAAAGGCCATCTCCCACCTTCTGCAGCTGAATCACACCATATGTTCTTATTTTCATGCCTTCCTTCAGTCTACCTGTGATTTATTAACATGCATGCTCCCACGAAATGAGCATGTGTTTATAAAAATTTTGCATTGCCACACAAATAACTCTGAAAACATAAATGATTATCATATAGAGAATTCAGTACCATGAAGCTCCAACAATTAAACATGAAACCCGTTTGCATTTAAAAAGCATAGACTGTATGTAAAAGATGAACTCAGTCGTCATGGTATGTTTTGTCCTCATTTTGAAAGCCACGCTTCACTGTTGCTTAGGCTGGTCGTGCACCTCTCGATTTTTGTAACTCTGTGCAGGTAGCGCAGCTGATGTGGCTCGGTTGAAGACGTGAGTGTATCATTATGTCAGGTTTTACCATATTTCAATGACATATCAGTGCAAAAAGCTCAGATATTCCCAGATTATACAAAAATCCTGCACCATTTTTAAAAAGATAAAACTTTCTTGAGAAAACTTCATTTTGACTTCCACTCCTTTGCTAGCACTGAGAACACTGCAGTGAGTATGAAGCACAGCAGCAGTATAACTGTGAAACAGTTGTAGAGATGTCACCGATGACTTGTGACACAACCAATCAACTTCACAGGTCCAATGCAAAGAAACTGTTATCATTTAATTAGTGCTAAACAACAGGCTAATAATATACTGGAATTTCACACACCAGAATTGAACCATAGACTTTCTGAACAGCAGGTAAGATGCAGTATTTGTCAAATAGTGCAGCTGTGATGCACCAATAGCATAAACATGGTGGAGAGGTTCAGTTCTGTGACTCCAGTTAGCAGACAATGATTGGCGACAGCTCCTTTTGTCGTGCACACCGCCAACTCTCGTATCATGAAGCTTAGACCAAAACAGTTTCATTATCCAGGCTGAAAACATGTTTATTTGTGTATTATAGTTAGGCATTTTAACACGGGAGTCTATGGGGACTGACTCAATTTTAAAACCAGCCTCATATGGACATTAGAAGAACTGTGCTAATTAGACAATAATAGTGGTTTGGCCCACTAAGGAGGAGAATGGTACCAGTGCTACAGCTGTAAAACCATAATATTCACCTTTAGGTTCAAACTCTCTATGTGCTGGAAGAGGTTCAACCAATTCAATTCAATTCAATTCAATTCAATTCAATTCAATCTTTATTGGCAGACTTCATGTCCATAAAAACAAGACAAAAAAACCCCAAAAAAACAACACACACACACAACACTCCCCCCCCCCCCCCCCCCAACACAAGGTATAAACCATTAAATATATATATATATATGTATATAAATAAGTATCTAAAACATTTGTAAAAATATAAAACCATAATATACATAAAACACAATTACTTAAAATAAATCAATAAATACACAAACACTTTAACCAGTGCTTTCTGAGACTGGATGAGTAACGGGAACCACTCAGTGTCGGATCTGTGAGTGCTAAAATTATACTGTTACTCGAACCATCCAGTCGTTCTCTAAAATTGAACATTAGCTTCCTTAAAAGTGCTTTAAAAGTCCAAACACCCACAGCTACAAACATCTGGCTGGCACTACCACTTCTAGGTATCCTGCAAAGGATTCTCATCGCATCATTATATGCAACATGCAGCTTCTGCATGCTACATTGTTTGTAGGATGACCACAAGGGGGCAGTATATAGCGGTGTGCAATACGCTTTAAACAAAGCCACTTTAACTGGAAGTGAACAAAAGCTGAATTTGCGTGCAATAGTATTTGCCTGCACATAGAGCTTACACCGTTGTCTGTATATGTCATGATCATCATTCATTTGCTCAGTAATAATGTCAATGTCAACTGGATATGCTCTGAAGTACAGTCATTGCACTCAAAGGTGAATGCACAGCAGGGTGCACTGCCTATATAACCAAAACACAGAAGCTATTTGCAAAGCGTTGTTTATTTTATGGAAAGGGTGCTTAAAGTTACTTTTCTCACTAGATAAAGCCGTAGTATAACAGATTGTGGTAATTAGACATTTTTAAAAGACTTTGAGATGTTGAGTGACAGGTGGTGCCTAACTGCCACTCAAAGCAGCCATGTAATGCTTAACTGCTACAATTTACAGCAATTAATCTGATGTCACGAAGGGCAATTAGCTGTAGTCGTAAACTGCAATCTGTACCAGGCTGCAAATATGTTTATTTAAAGTGTATTTTAACATGGAAGTGGAGCTGACCTCAGGAGGCCACCAAAGCAAGACGCCGTGAGAGTTATTCAAGCTTGGACTTGGACACCAGATGATTTTGAATGATGTGGAAACTTTTGTGTTTCATTACTCATTATTGCACATCTGTCACACAAATGTGCAAGAAAACCCCTTAAGAACTTCCAGAGCTTTAGAGTTTTTATGATACTTGAAGTTTAATTTTGGATAACAAACAACTTCTTTCACATGTAAACAAACCGGAGGTGACAGCATGCAAACGCTGTAGACAAGGTGAAGGTCATGACATAATCACTTGTAATTGCATTTCTGTGTTAACACGATGAGGATATTGTTCAGTGTGAGATTTAATATGAGGACGCAGAGAAGGAAAATGCTAAAAGAACAAGCGGAGCTTTCCCTTTCCACTATCATGCTGCTTTATAGGCCACATTTATTAGATCCAGTAGTTTGAGATTTGACCCACATAAGTCATTAAACATTTGGACTTTGCTGCTCACCTTGTCACACCTGTAAATTGATGTACACGAAAAGGTAAATTGCTAAACTGCCCCTTTAAAAGTGGATTCAGCTATGCAATGGCAACTGGCATTTCATCCTTTGTCCTCATCAGCCACCATCTGTGCCTAATGTGTGCACATGGATTACATGACTATGACTAGTATCTTTGTACAGTCAGTGAGTTTTATAGATGAGTTGATGCGCATAAAAGTAAAACTGCAACTATTTTCTTTTAAATTTTTAAATTATTCATTGGGAAAAATGAGCATTCTGATGACAACCCCTTACTGTCTGATAAACAGTGATGGCCATTTTCACTACAAGATTAATTTATTGTGAGAAATGCTTCAGTCTCTTAGGATTCTTTAAAAATTCAAGTCTCAAGATGCGATTCAACACATAGATCTACCTTTCTGTCATCATTGCATATTACTGAGGACGAAGTCAGAAATGTTGTTTAGAAACACTGTAGCACATCAGCTTTGAGTTCATGCTCAGTCTCAGGTTTGTACGTTAGTTATAAAGCTCAGGATCTCTGGCTCATGGCCACTCGAGTCTGAGCTGCTGATTGAGCTGATTGTCACTCAGCAGAGGGTAAACACCAAGCTCACTGTCATGATTATCGCCTCAGTCCTGGAGCTGGAGGAGCTGGAGTGACTCCTCGATCATGTGTGATTGTGCTGTCAGTGAACTCGCTGCCTCTTTCACAAGTAACACATGGGTTTCAGCTAAGATGCTGAAAGAAATTCGAGCAACAAACTTGCTAATGTTTACATGTACGATGTTGTATTATTGTTATGTGAGCTGAAGCATCGGATGATGGGAAGGGCCTTTATGAGATTAAGAGGCCGTGCACCTGGTTATCTGCTCCACTAGAAATTTACTGAAAATGTTACACATTAATATAACACAATTGGTCAAAATCAGTTTGTTGCACCTTTGAAAGATGTGTTATATTTAGTCAATCTTTTGTGACTTGCCAAATATGTTTTTCCACTGTATGAAAAGACAGAAATGAATCCTTTCGTAAACACACTGGCAGTGCGAGACAGGCAGCTTTTGATAAAGGAGTCACATTTTCAGCTGATCAACATTTCTCTGTGCCGACTCCATTGTCGTCAATGTGCAGGGGATTATTTACAAGCTTGTGTATACCTCAGCAAGTTTATGAGGAAGGAGACAATGTACCGTCGAACTTCTCTTGCACCACACTTTAACTTTATTGTCTTGCTTTAATACAGCTTCATATCTAGCATCACTGTAACTTTGATCCTGTGGCCCTGCACTATAATTATTTACCTCACACCAGGGATGAATTTTGAGCACAACAAATATGGTAATGATAGATACAGAAAAGGCGCAGTGACACAGAGGCCAGATGCACAGATCGATACAGCTCTGGCAACCTCAGAGTCTGCAGGGTAGAAATTTACACCTTTAGTGATGAGGCTTTAACAAACTGCTGTTTTCTTTCAGTGTGGGGGGCAGTATATCATGACAGCAGTGAGTATCTGGACACTTTCTTTGAAACCTTTAACAGACACAATGCCATATTTTGCTGTGCTCTCTATTCAAGTGTAACTGTTGCAATGAGGACGTGAACACTGTCAAAGCTTATTTGATTGTCTGTTTACTACCATCAAACAGATAATCAGACAAAGGGAAACTGAAGCTATATGTACACATGATGTAAAGGAGGATAATACAGGTGGGCAACAAGAAACAGCTAAATCTGATCAAGACAAATGACACAAAGGAAGTCAAACTAAATACAAGACATAAGAGACTAACAACTAAACAGGGAATCACTAACAGAGATGACAACTTAAGAATCAAGTCAACACTCTTCTATTCTATTCAACTCAGCTTTATTCATACAGCGCCAAATCACAACAAAAGTTGTCTCGAGGTGCTTTATATTGTGAAGTAAAAACCCTACATAATACAGAGAAAGCAACAACAATCAGACAACGGCCTATGAGCTAGCACTTGGTGACATTGGGAAGGAAGAGCTTCTTTTTAAAAGCAAGAAACCTGCAGTACGACCAGGCTCAGGAACTGGGTGAGTGCTGAGGGAGAGGACAAAAGAGTTTAATAATGACTAATAACTAAATGCAAAGTGGTGAATAAACACACAGACTGAAAAGAGGTGAGTGAAGAAAACACAGAGTGCATCATGGGAAGCCCCCAGCATCCCAGGCCTATTGCAGTGTAACTAAGGGAAGGTTCAGGGTCACCTGATCCAGCCTCGGCTCTAAGATTTGTTAAAAAGGAAAGTCTAATTATATTTGGACTGTACTGATTTATTAGAAACTCTTTTATTTATTTATTTTTAGATAGATTAAAAGTTTAAGATAGTTTGCTTTCTTTGCATTTTAACCCTTTAATTCATGAATTATGGCAACCTCAATCAGGATTTTTTTCTTAAGTATTTTTATTCATCTTCACGCATGAAAAACGATTTTTCTTTTTTTTCAAACATGTACTTTTCAAAGACTTTTCAAAACGTATGTTGTCCAACAACACTATGCGTGAAAGTGATATAGGGAATCATATAATTTAGTTGTGCTTTTGACATAATGATAAAAAGCAGATTCTAATTTTGATTCTGATATAAACACCAAACATAAACTCGTGTTAAGGCTGTAATCAGACGTAAGGCTCAGTGAAACTTGCATGGAAGTTTAAGTCCAGACCAGTCGTTGTATACTTACATTACTCAGAGGTTTGTCTTGTGTTGGAGAGTACCTACCCCTGAAGTAGGAGCTAAAAGAAACACCAAACCACATACAGTACGATACAAGGAATGTAAATAGTTCCTGCAAAAATAACACTAAAGATTTAAAAACAAACACAACAAAGCAAGTGCCACCTGGTTATAATGTGTTAAACGAAAGAAGCTTTTCTTAAAACTTTTTAACTCACCCACACACACACACACACACACACACACACACACACACACACACACACACACACACACAGAGCTGGTCGAATTGGAGCTATTTAGTTTCTAAAATCTCATCCTCAAGGGTTGCGATAGGATTAACGCAATGAGACAAAATATAAAAATATATAAAGGGAAATAAATTATTTTCTGGGACCTTTCTTTACCTGTTCCCAGTAAAATCCTCTGTTCTGGGACCAGGCCATATCATTTATTAAAATTCGAACTGCTGCCATTTTGAGAACGTCAAACTTGGCTTACTTGGCCCTACTATGATTAAAATGGGTGCAGCTTTGCTTTATACATTTGATCAAGTTTGGTGCATTTCAGAATGATCAAGAGCAGGTTTAGTAAAATAAATGTCAGAGTATCATTTCTGTAAGGCTGATTCCCCGCCCCCAATTTCAAGTTTGATTAGATGGATTATATCTCTTTATTACTCAGTCTGTCCTGATGGGGACAGACGTCTCTCAACAGAGCCATAGAACCTCATGTTTGTTCAGTTTGGCTCGTTAGTTGTGGAGGTTTTACTGACAGAAGAAAAATAGGACTTAAGAACTTGAGGGAGGGATTGACTGAAACAATAGTAAGACCCGGAATTTGATTAAATGTAGTCCACTATGTTCAGCCAGACAGCTGCTGTTGTGTCTCCTGAATTAATGGGTACCAGACTGCTTAATTTGTCTACTTTGTTTGTATAAGAGGAGTTTTTCACACTACAAAATACAGAAACCTAAAAATCTGTGACTTACCAACCAGTGACTTATCTATTTAAATACTGAGATTTTAAGGAAGATATGCTATGGCTAAATGGACCTGCAAAGGCTCACCAAGAAATCATATGCAGTCATAGTGTAAAGGTGCACATAAAATAATTAGCCTGTCTCTGGCAGTTTTTACATGGTTATCGCTACATTCAAGAACCCAAAAAACTTCAGACACACACATTTAGTGAAACTGAACAAAAGCTAAAACTGTGTAAAAATGCTATTTCTATGTTTTAGCTAATGTTTTTCACTCACCTGGTTCCTGACTCTGACTTTTCTGAGGTTGGCATTAATCTCAGTTGGGAATGGGCACTCGGACAGCTGTGGACACTGTGGAAAAGTAGTCCCTGTTACTTTATTCACACTTTATGGAATTTAGGTGGTGCAATTTTAAACCTCAGTGTTAGCTGCTGTGATGTCAGCTGTAAGAGAGGGTGAAGTGCTACGCTGTCAACTAAAGCTAGCAAGCTTTGTTAGCAGGTTTCATCAATAAACTGTACAGGTGTGGTGCACAGACACAAAGGTAATAGTAACTGACAGGCTAATAAAATACCAGAAAGTGAGTTTTGAAGACTGAAAGTGAGCTTGCAGTGCCTCTCAAGCAACATTAAGCAGCGTTGAAGGCATAAACATTGTTTTAGAGGGTGTAAAATAGTGTCAAATTTTAACATAGGATTCTATGGGCCCCAGGTGCCATCAGAAGAGCAGTTTCGCATTAATCACTGCGTCATTTCATGCTGCATTCCTCTAGCAAAATATTATATCTGGCGCTAAGATGATACATGAAATTATAAGAGAAGGTGGTGGAAACGCTAATAACTAAGATCTGATTAGTGCCACAACTAGACTTTTTAAATAGTACATCGTATGTTTAAAGAAAAGTGTACTTAGATGTATTACGTAGCATCATGTCTTTGCAGTACTAACTGCTTTTCATCCCTAATAACAGCAAGCTGCAGATGAAGTTCACTTATTGTATAGTGTAAGAGGAGTGAATTTTATGCTTCCCAAGCAGCTGAACTACTTGGCATCATTGCTAAGAAGTGACTAATAATATTATGTAACTCTCGATGCAACGGTGACTGTGTTATTGTGGGTATCATCCAGGGACAGCTCAGCAGTATAACACAGGGACCTGAAATATTTGGCGGTTTTATATAGAAGTCCCTGATTTAGTGTTTCTTTTCCACGCTGATGGAGATATAAAAGGCTTAGTTTTTTTCTTTTTTTTGACATTTCAGTTGCATGCATCGATTTGTTCCTGGTGTCCAAAACCACTGGTCCTGCTGTAATTACTATGCTTATTTTACTACATTCTTTAGGTTTATTTCATTACACCATGTCTGGCCGTGTTCAGCAAAATTCCCATTTTGTCGTTCCGCCAAATGTAGCACTTTATGCCTCAAGTGTCATCTTCTTTCATTAATCTTATTCCCAGTAATAGCTCTCCATGGACCTTGGCTTATCCTTCATGCTGTTAGTAATGTATCCTGATTGTCCTGGATTTTTTTCTCAAACTCTAGCACCCTGTGTATCTCATTAGCTTGGCAGACCACACAAACAACCAGCTCTCTCTACAGTACAGCAATTTGCAATGTAATGAACTGAGCGGAAGCTTTTAGTGAGTTTAATTTTACATTTGTTTTTTTTGTTGTGCAGTTTTTTTGTTGTGCAGTTTTTTTTTCTTAAACCAAAAATGGATGAAATGTCCTCTTATTTTGTCTTCATAGTCTAGTAACAAATTGCAAATGTTCACCCACTGAATATATTTCCAGACATACATGTTGTGATTAAATAAAAAAACAGGGGATGTGTTTGGACTAATCACGTCCTTTGTAATTTCAGGTACGGCTCGTCATTAATGAGAAGGGTCTTGTCTGTGAGGAGAGGGATGTGAGCTTGCCACTGCAGGAGCACAAGGAGCCCTGGTTCATGAGGCTGAACCTGGGCGAGGAGGTGCCCGTCTTCCTCCATGGAGACACCATCATTAGTGACTACAACCAGATTATAGATTACATGGAGAAAACCTTTGTGGGAGGTAGGACAATGCTGTCTTTCTTTTCTCTTGTTTAAAGATGGCAGAGTCATTTCCACTTGCATATTTTCATTATTTTCATTCATGCTCCATTAGAGAAGCGTTGCATAATTCATAGTTCAAAATAATCCCTATTTATCATGTATTATTAATCTGGTGCTTGCTGTGGCCGTTCAGTTCTCCTGCTTACTGTCTGAAAAACACTGTTTTAGCTCCTTTTGCTCTCACTTTAAAACTTTCTTTTTATTGGCTTCCCTTCATAAACAAAAACAAAAGATTTTGGCAGTAGGTTGATTGGGCTTCTGTAGTCACTGCTAAAGCTTGAAGAAACATCCCCTCTCTCTGACGTCACACAGAGCTATGGGTAGAAAAAATGCTTTTTCTCTCAGTGATAATCACTTACAAAGACCTTGTTATTTAAAACTGGCCATATGAGCATCCACCATGATAACAGTAACTATATAATAGAGGAATAAGGAAGCTGCATAGGTCCCACTTAACTTACAAGCATCCTTTCTATAGCAGGAAAAATCATCTTTACGCTGCACTGCAAAAAAACCCCCAAGTTCTTTTCATTTCCATATCTTCCTCATGGATCATTAATGGGTCTAGATGCTATTTGTCTGGACGTAGCTTTAGCCTCTCTATTTTATCTTGACATATTTATGTAGCCATCAAGTGCATGTTTGAGGCCCTTTTACAGAGATCTACTTTTTAAAGAGTCCACCAGAGAGAGAGTTGTTAACCAGTAAAATTCGTTATGTTTACTAGCTAATTGTACCAAGTTAGACTATAAAAATTGGTACTGTAGTATTCAAAGCCGGCTCATTGCATGTGTGCTGCACTCCTCGTTTTTGCATTAGTCCACCTATACCAGACTAATTCATCTCAACCGCCGCCTCGTGCTCTGCCAAAGGTTTGTGATCTGTAATCACCAATAAAGATGAGGATGAGTAGTTGTAATTCTGATGTAAGCCACCTCTGTGAGTTACCAGCTGTACAGGTTAAGTGGGTGTAAAAACTGAAGGCAGCAAAAATTCCAGCAGAAGTTTAACCTAGCAGACGGAGATTGATTACACATGTGGCATCTCAATCAGTGCTGCCACACCACTAACTGCAGTACTAAGATGAATCTGGTATAAAAATTTGACCCAGTTTAGAGCTTTTACGAAACTATTCATAGAGGCCAAAACTGCTTTTTGTATCAAGCTATAAACATATTTTAAAATGCTGTAAAGTCAGGCCTTTTAACATGAGAGTCTATTACGAAGAATTTGCATTTGGGGTCAACTTAAGGTGGACATTTTAGAAACTTTAACTTTTGGCACTTGTATGTTGGCTTCATTTTTCACTCCTAGAGGCTGTTTGTTTGTTATAAACACAACCCAACCGGTCGCGGCAGATGGTTGATACTCCCTGAAGTCTTCAGCTGGAGGTTTGTTCCTGCTAAAAGGGAGTTTTTCCTCCCTACTGTCACCGCCTGCTTGCTCATAGGGGGGTTGTCTGATTGTTGTTGTTTTTTTTCTGAATTATTGTAGGGTCTTTAACGTACAATAGAAAGCACCTTGGGGCAATTGATGTTGTGATTTAAGAAAATGTAATAAAATTCACTTGAAATTAAAGTATATCGGCCCTATAAGGGGGCGGGATATGCAACACAGGGGATTCTTCTTCTTCATCTCTCTCTTATATCTCTGACTAGAGCTATAGAAAATTTGAGGCCTCATTCGCCCAGTTTGTGAAGCTGGAGTGACAAAGACTGTTGGAAGCCATTGGAGGCCATCTGTTTTCTTTGTGCAGACTGTGTCAGTGCATACTATAATGTGAAACTGTAACTCATTGCATCAACGTCTTTGCACCAATGTCACTGAGACGATCCTTGCTGATTAGATTAGACAAAATTGGAGTGACCCCTTGGGGAACATTTGTGGCACTCACAAACGAGACACAGATATAAACACAAGAGACATAATTTAATGATTGAAACAAAAAGTCCATCAAAGCTATATTTAGAGAAGCGGCATCTGTAGCTGTGAAGTTGTGATGGGTATGGAGGAACGTACGCTGTGAGGTAATGACTGAGATTCAGACTCTTGAGCTTGAAAAGGAGGCAACTGGATTTCTTTACATGTTTGAAGACATTTTGAAGACATCTAAAAAGTTTCTTCAGTTCTAAAACAAGTGGCCGAGAGTCCCAGGTAATAAACCCTTAAAAGGTGTCCTGACCCTCTTGGATAAGAGGTTAAATGTGTCCAAAAACCTAGAGAAGGACAGTTGCCTTCTTTTTAGGCTCTCAAGACTGCCATGGCCTGGATAACTGAGAGCCTACACAGACATTCGGGCTTGGCAAACATGCAGCTCAAAGAATAAGCAAATGTTAAGAAGCATACACTGAATCCTGTTATCTGTGTTGTGCTGTAGTATCTGTAGGTGGCACGTTCTATAGGATTATCAGCTGAGAGATTATGTAACAAACTGGGAGCCTCAGATCAGAAAATGCCTGGGGACATAGGTCTGTAACTGAAAAACTTCATGGCTTTCCTGCTTAGTTAGTGCTCACATGTCTAGAGCAGCGCCTAGAGCTTTGAATTCAACAGCAGAAGATCTGGTTCACTGCTTGCTCAGTAATAAAAGGCTAGAGTGCATAAGCTGACCCCAGGGTCTGATGATCTCATTCAGCTAACTTCATTTTAGTCTTTTGATAGTGTGCTAATAACTTGTTTTGGAGCAAGTTAGTCATAGAGATATAAAATCATTCATCAGTCTCCAGTTATACTCTAATAATTTAGTTAAGCTGTTATTGTTGCATTTTTTGGTTTTGTTTATTTTGTCTACTGAATGTCAAACAAGTCTGATGCATGTTTTATCCAGAAGCTTTCATCCAGGAGTCAATTTGAGGGGATGAGTTACAGGCATGCTTTTTCTCTGCCTTTAAATCCCTAATGAAACCTGGCAACGTGGGCTGCAGCTGGTCTGCAAAGTGCAGATTTCTCAGAAACGGGAGGCATATGCAGTGTGGAGCAGTGGCAACAGTTTTACAGTGTTGTTGAGGCACAGCAGGGCAAAAGCTGTTTGCAAAAAGATGTCAATCATCGCCCGAGTTGTTCTTATATATTTGTCATGCTCATTGTGAACATGTATGAACTCAGTCGGGAAGTTGCTTGACAGTTTGCTGCTAATTTAATCTTTCCATCACCAGTGCTGCAGCAGACTTCCTGCAGAGAACCACTGCAGGACATGCCCAGGTCAGCATGCAGGTCCAGAGACTGATTACTCAGCTCTCTGGAGCTCAGCCACGTGCAGCTCCACCCTCCTTCAGCTTCTCCTCATCGTCAAGCACCCATCTGATTATCTCTGTCTTGTCAGCGATGCCTTCCCTGCATGTGGCTGGCTGTGACCCTGCAGAAAGATAAAAGCTCCCTCTGTTCTGCACTTTCAGTACCGAATCTCAGCAGCAGGTCATTATGCTGAACACCATCGCTCCCAGCCAGGCGCTGCGCTGTCAGACACGAGAATTAGGGCAGCAAAATGTAAAAGCGGGATCTCTCTGAGGTAGTAAAAGTTGTTGGAAGTGTTTTTATGTGTGTTAAGGTGCAAACAGACTGTAGAGTTCATCTTATTATTTTTTCAAACCCACGTTGTGCAGCATAGTTAGAATAAACTGGACTTACAGCCTGAAAATGTGATGAAAGTATTTTGTTTTAATAAAGCTTATGTTTGCAGGCCATTTTAGATGTTTACAGTAGCTATAAGGATAGACAATATAAAACATTTTAATATGATAGCAGGCAGAAAAAATCCACTCTTAAATTCTGGTAACAAAATATTTGGCACATGTTGATAATCAGTCTTTAACAGGAAACAAAATCAACATGCCTCACGTGCTTCCCTGTCGCTGTGTGAGGAGGACCTGCCTGAGCTAAAGTCACTAAAAGAGAAAACTCTCCAAACAACTCGACTCCTCTTTGGGTCACAAGTTATTTTGGAGTCTCTGGGCTCTTTTTTTAATCCTCCAGGTTGGTGTTTTTTTTTGCCATCATTAACTTAGTGTTTTAAAAACAGGTGTAAAAGAGAAAAACTACATACTCACGGGATATAATCATGAGTCTATTCCAGATTACCTTCATTTATGTTTATTCTGTGAACATAATTTATAAAACGGAGTTAATGTTTTATTCATTTTGACCTGACAGTAGCGACCGAGAGAATATAGTTACCAGGAACTGGAACCAAGGTCTTTTTGCAAGCAGAGTCCTGTATGCCTTTAAAAAGTATGTAGGCTTAAAGCATCTCCAAGTTGTCTTGGATGGAGAAGGTACCTCCATCTTTTATATTTTCTTAGCAACAAAGCCTTAATAAGCTGTTGGATGAAAACTTGATGAGAGTGAAATCCATCTTTTCTGCAACTGTCTGCAAGAAAGTCTATAATAATTCACGATCATAATAATAATAATAATAATAATAATAATAATGCAGCTTTTTTCTTGTAACGGCAGGTAAGCAGAACAGATTGAGTCAGTAGGCGGATGATGTAACAAAGTTATGGAGTCTAATTACAGTGTTAATGTTTAATTTGTGTTTTTGTTGATCTGGAACGGGAATTTAATCTCATGTGGTTATACCAGGGGTGGGCAACTCCAGGGTTCGAGGGCCGGTGTCCTGCAGGTTTTAGATGTCACCCCGGGTCTACACACCTGAATCAAATGATTAGTCCATTACCAGGCGCCTGGAGAACTTCAAGACATTTGAGGAGGTAATTTAGCCATTTAAATCAGCGGTGTTTGACCAAGGACACATCTAAAACCTGCAGGACACCGTCACTTGAGGCCCGGGGTTGCCTACCTTTGGGTTATACCATAGTCTAGTGTTTTCACTCAACATAAATTGTTGTTGATCTTGTTGTTCCCTTCACCTGAAGGATGAACTGGTTAGATTTTGGTAATCAAGGTCACTGTGACCTCACCTCCAGCCCTAACATCTGTATCATTTCTGAAAGCTCAGTATGTCAGGAACACTTTCAGGGATTTTCTTTACATTTGGCACAAACATGTACTTGGGGGTGACGGGTGGTTTATTATAGTCCTCCACCTGTTACCAGGTTACCATGTTGTGTGTCTGACAGCTGAATCTGGCACAACTGTGTTATTCTGGGTTTGTGTGGTTGCTTAGAGACCTTGGGGGTTTTGGACAGATTAAGAAAAAGTCCACAGAATAATGCTCTGCAGCATGTAATTATGATTCACTACATTTTGCCCAGTTTGTATTCCTGTAAAAATGTTTTCTCTTTTTCATGCTCTTGTCTTACTCACACAGACACAGTGGCTCAGCTGATCCCTGACGCAGACTCGCCTCTCTACGATCGTGTGCAGCAGTACCGTCAGCTACTGGATGGTCTGCCCATGGATGCGTACACACATGGCTGCATCCTTCATCCAGAGCTCACGACTGACTCTATGATCCCAAAGTACGCCACAGCAGAAATACGTAGTAAGTGAAGCCAGCTCACTGCACTGCGGAGGCACGAATGCTCGTATTTTAGCATCTTTGGGAATTACAAAACAGCTTGTGTTACTTAGAGAATGGTTTTTGGGTTGTTTATTTTGCAAACATAGTGTAAGGTCAATAGAAGAAATAAAGGATCCCTTTTAATCAAATGCATTTTTATTGTATTTTGAGATGTCTATAAACATTCCTATAGCTCTTGACAGTTAGATTGCCTCCCTGCTTTGTGAGTGCAGATTTGATTTTCTTGTGAATAACAAATTTATTCAGTGTTAGAAAAGTTCAGGTTCCTCCAATATTTAAGATGTAAGAAATAAGAAGCATTGTTTCAAATTTTCAAGTAAGTTTTTTATTTTTTGTTTTCACATCAGTTTTGATTCAGTTAATTTTAACAGATTAAGTAAATACCTTTACAACAGCAGTCCCCAACCCCCCGACTCACGGACCGGTACTGGTCCGTGAGTCATTTGGTACTGGGCCGCGAGAGTTGAGGCTCAGGTGTGAAATGTGTGGTTTTCAGGGTTTTTATTGGTTTTCAGCGTTATTTTGTTATCGTTTTGATCGTTAACTCGGTTTTCCTGAGTTTTTTCATGTGTGTTATGAATAAATCTTTTTTTTTTCGGTACCGGTACTAGTTTTATTTTGTTGTATTTATCTGCAACACCTTAAAGGCCGGTCCGTGAAAATATTGTCGGGCATAAACCGGTCCGTGGCGCAAAAACGGTTGGGGACCGCTGCTTTACAAGACAGTTGATAGCTAGATCAGCTGTTTTCATCTGTGTTACGTCAGCTGACCTTCTGCTGCTTCTGTAGCCGCTTATTTAAAGGACAAACATACATCACAAAGACTGACCTGCGTTTAATTCAGAACTATAGAAGAGGTAAATCTCAAGCTACATCCTGAAAGTTCACAAAGAGATTTAAAATAAACGAACAAAAACAAACAGGAAAGAAGTGCAGATTTAATGAAATGTGCAAAAATAAATGGAAATACAGGATGTTGTTTGAGGTAAAAAACAACTCTATAACCGGAAAGTCAAAACCATCTTTATCTTCATTATGCTCTGACCTCTCTGAGGCAAGCTTTTGTGTAATGTCTTGAAGTAATCGTCAGAAACAGTTCTTCAGGCTTCCCGAAGGAGATTCAAGTTCTTCTTAGGAGCGTCCTTTTCTTCCAATATCTGTCAAGATGATCCCATTACTTCAGTAACTTTAATCTGAAAAGAAAACATTTATCAAATTTGACTAAAGGACAGACGCAGCTCTCTGTCCATTCAGGTCAGTTATGTGAAAAAGCCAAAATAGCTTTAACCGACCAAACCTTTGTTCCCCAAAAAAGGTACAATATGAAGACTGTCTGATCTCCTCACGAAAAACTGAGCAAGACTTCAGGGTCTTTCCAGAAACAGGATGATTTGCAAATTTTAGCAACTGAGTCCACTCGAGTGTGTGTAGCACAAAGGCACGCAGTGTCCATAGAATCACAGTGTTCACTGACTCAGTTTAATTTAATGTGACAGAGGGCTCTGCTCCATTTCACAATGCATGTTCACACACGTTTAATATCTGAATAGATACATGTGGGTCTGCAGGTGTGTGTGTCTGTGTGTGTGGTGAATTAATGATATATTTTTGTCCCTTTTGTTATTTCTAAGATATTACATTTATCAATTAATACAGAGTGAAAAGGTCAAATTATAAAAAAAGGCTCCACAATAAAAGCAAAAATGCTTCCTTCTAGAGTTTGAATGAAAACAACAGAATTTCAATGAAAACAACAGAATTTGAGAACAAACAATGGAATTTGAATGAAAACAACAGAATTTGAATTAAAAGAACAGAATTTGATCAAAAACCAAAGAATTTGCATGAAAACAACGGAATTTGGGAACAAACAATGGAATTTGAATGAAAACAATGGAATTTGAATGAAAACAATGGAATTTGAATGAAAACAACGGAATTTGAATGAAAACAACAGAATTAAAATGAAAATGTCGGAATTTGAACGAAAACAACAGAATTTGAGAACAAACAATGGAATTTGAATGAAAACAACGGAATTTGAAAACAAACAACGGAATTTGAATGAAAACAACAGAATTTGAATTAAAAGAACAGAATTTGATCAAAAACCAAAGAATTTGCATGAAAACAACGGAATTTGGGAACAAACAATGGAATTTGAATGAAAACAATGGAATTTGAATGAAAACAATGGAATTTGAATGAAAAGAACAGAATTTGACTGAAAACAACGGAATTTGAATGAAAACAACAGAATTAAAATGAAAATGTCGGAATTTGAACGAAAACAACAGAATTTGAGAACAAACAATGGAATTTGAATGAAAACAACGGAATTTGTAAACAAACAACGGAATTTGAATGAAAACAACAGAATTTGAATTAAAAGAACAGAATTTGATCAAAAACCAAAGAATTTGCATGAAAACAACGGAATTTGGGAACAAACAATGGAATTTGAATGAAAACAATGGAAGTTTAAAACAAACAACAGAATTAGAATGAAAACAACAGAATTAAAATGAAAATGTCGGAATTTGAACGAAAACAACAGAATTTGAGAACAAACAATGGAATTTGAACGAAAACAATGGAATTTGAATGAAAACAACAGATTTTGATCAAAAACAAAAGAATTTGCATGAAAAGAACAGAATTTGAACAAAAACAATGGAATTTGAATGAAAACAACGGAGTTAGAATGTACAGAACAGAGTTTGAATGAAAGCAACAGAATTCTACAACGAACAATAGAATTTGAATAAAAAGAGTAGAATTAGAATTAAAACAACAGCATTTAAATGAAAACAACGGAATTTCAATGAAATGAACGAAATTAGAATGAAAACGACGGAATTTGAGAACAAACAAAAGAATTTGCATGAAAACAACAGAATTAGAATGGAAACAACGGAATTTGAATGAAAACAAAATTTGAATGAAAAGAACAGAATTTGATCAAAAACCAAAGAATTTGCATGAAAACAACAGAATTTGAACGAAAACAACGGAATTAGAATGTATAAAACAGAGTTTGAATGAAAGCAACAGAATTCTAAAACAAACAATAGAATTTGAATAAAAAGAGTAGAATTAGAATGAAAACAACGGAATTTCAATGAAAAGAATGGAATTAGAATGAAATGAATAGAATTTGAATGAAAACAACGGAATTAGAATGAACAGACCAGAATTTGAATCAAAACAATGGAATTAGAATGAAAAGAACATAATTTGAATGAAAACAACGGAATTTGAATGAGCACAACAGAATTTGAATGAAAACAATGGAAGTTTAAAACAAACAACAGAATTAGGGATAGCCTTAAGTGGTAAGCATTCAACAAGGTGCTAGAAACATTCTCTCATCCCAACTGGTCGCAGCAGATGGCCGTCCCTCCCTGAGCCTGGTTCTGTCAAAGGTTTGTTCCTGTAAGAGGGGAGTTTTTCCTTCCCACTGTCGCCAAAGTGCTTGCTCATAGGGGATCATATGATTGTTCCTAAAATAAATGCAAATTCATGATGTGAGTCCCCTGCTCCGTCACATCTCAAAGGTGCTCCATTGGACTGAGATCTGCTCACTCTGGAATACAGTTACACTTATTATCAGTGTTGTTCAAGTTACTTGAAAAAAGTAATCAGTAACTAATTACTGATTACTTCCCCAAAAAAGTAAACCTGTTACTTTACTGATTACTTATTTTCAAAAGTAATAAATTACTTAGTTACTTAGTTACTTTTTAAAAACACAATTTACAACCTGAATAGGCGATAAAGCGATAGATCTTTCAGCCCAATTCTACTTTTTCTGCATAATCCATCATACAAAAATTAATCAAATGGAAAAGTCTCTTTTTTTAAACTTGTTTTATCAGTTTTAATTTTTTAACTTTATGCATCAAGCAAAAAATGAAATTATATGCACCATTCTCTGACTTGAAGAAATTAGTTTAACATTTAAACCTATTTTCTGCACATTCCATGTGTTACATGTAACGCGTTACTGTCCATCTCTGCTTATTATGAACTCATGAACTTAACTTAATATGCATGAAGCCACTGCACTCTGTGTATACTCTGGTTATGAATGGATGGATATGGTCAGCAACAATACTCAGAAAGGCTTGGTATTTAAATTTGGTACTAAAGAGCCCACAGTATACCAAGAAAATAACACCCACATCATTGCACCACCAGCAACCTGAACTGTTAATACAAGGCAAGATGGATCAGTGTTTTCACGTTTACACCAAATTTTTACCCTATTGTCCAAATCTTGCAGCAGAAATCAAAACACATAAGTCCAGGAAACATTTTGCCAGTCCAATTCTGGTGAAGCCATGTGAATTGTATCCTCAAATTCTTGTTCTTGGCTCACATGAGCAGGGCCAGGTGTGGTCTTCTTCTGCTGCTGCCCATCTGCTTCAAAGTTTGATACATTCTGTGTTCAGAGGTTGTCTTATGCATACCGTGGTGTTAACAAGTGGTTATTTGAGTTTCTTTTGCCTTCCTATCAGCTCAAAGTCGTCTTCGTAAACACCGGAGATGGTTGCGTGGGAATATTTAGGTAGATCATTGGCACAACCATGCAATGTTCAAAGTCACTTAAAACACCTTTTGTCCCCATTCTGATGCTCAGTTTGAACTTCAGCGGTGATTTTGATGAGGAGTTAAACAGGGGTACCCACTGAAGTGTATACTGGGCCCTCATTGGTGAAAAAAGTGTCCCATGTTTGTCCCTAGTGCTCATCCCTGAGGTAAAGAAAGTTTTCTTGTGGATTGACAGGATGAAAGGTAGATGCTATTTTGGTTTTGTCATCTTTTCTCGACTACTTTCTTCTTTTAAAGATATAAAAACTTTTAACTCGCTATATTGAACACTGTCACACACTCAGCGTGACTCAGCTTCAGCTCTGGTACCAAAGAGACTCCTACGACGAAAACCACATGCATTTTGAATGCAAAGCAATTCATCTTCCTTGCAGCATTTTCCACATCATTGGTAAAACAAATCCCAGGTTTTTATGTGCACAGCGTGATTAGCATACTGTGTAATTTGATGCTACTCAATACCAAAAACCCTTAACACAGCACTTTGTAGTGATGCCAGGTTTTTAACGGCAGATATTAGACCTCCCAGCCTGAACTGTGGTGCTCTTCACATCAGGTAATGGCCTTGTCATGTAAATCAGAGCAACAGGCTGGATGAGATATAAAAGAAAGTCTGCAGGAGAATTAATCATCCAGTGAAATCCTGACCAGTCTGTGATGGACCTGCAAAATCAACTTTATGGAGTATTTCATTGAACGCATCGGTGTTCTCTGTGCGGTAAACTTTGGTTTGGATGATTATGATTCAGACTGAAGGGACAGTTCAGACACAAACATTTTTATCTTTCTGGGTTCATCTTGTCATCATCATTCCAGCAGACTCATGGAAAATATGCAAAAAATAGGCCGCGTCACAGGTTTGCAGCTAAAGTAAAGACTGACAAAATATTAGAAGACTAAAAGATTCTGCATCCTGGCCAAGTTCTTCATCTTTATTATTAACAATTCCCCAAAAAACAACAAACTCAGTAATGTGTCAGTCTATCGTATGAATTTTTCCATCTTCCTGCTTAACTCTGAAGAAGTAAAACTTCAAAGGTTTGACTTTTATTTTGTAAAAACAGAATCTCAGAGCACAGTTGTACACTGTTTTTGGCAAATGTTACACTAAATGTCATTACTAACTACACTTGTTAGTATTGTATGTGGATTTGGCTAAAAATATAAACTTCAGTGTCCAAGTACATAATACAATCACCGTGTTATTGCAGGGACTTTACCTTGCAATATCAAGTACATTGAAGCAACTGTTGTGATTTGTGCTACATAAATAAAATTGAATTGAATTAATGGTGCCTGCGCTGAACTACACCTGCCTCTGCGCGGTTTGTTCTGTTAGTTTACCAAACTGCCTTAATTAGGTCACAAAATGCATAAAAATGCTTTTGTAATTAAAGGTTTATATCTGGTATGCCTTAAAAACTTGTTTTAGCTGCATGTTTTTTTATTATTCAAGTGATCTTTGAGTTGGAAATCATAAAACTACATGAGTAGAGCTAAATCAAGTAGGTTAAACACTAAGACAAAACATCAATCTTTTACTTTGACTCATCATTAGTTACCCAGATGGCAAAAAGAAGGGTAACAAAAAAACAACACAGATGAGTGGATTCATGCCATTCAGACCAGAGAAACAAAATGAAAACAGCTTCTATTAAAAGTGTAGTACAGTAAAAGCCATACCGGACTGTGCTAGGTAACAAAAACAAATTTAATCCTGGACTCGCCTGTCTTCCTGTCCACAGCAGTAGTTAAAGAACAAAACAAAACAATCAGAACTGAAGAAGCTTCTCGGATGAGAGGTGAAACGCCTTCAAGCAACTTAAAGAAGTCCAGACGCTTTTTTTTTTGCAAGCTCCTTTGAAAACAAAACAAAAAAAATAGTATCTCTAACAAAAGAAGTTATGTGAATGTGAGCAGATATTATCTGCCTGACTGACTGTTAATGTTGTAATATCATACCTGGATAGAAAAACACACAGTGGAAAACTATCAGTCATGTTCTGGCCTCCTCAGAGTCCAGACCTCAACATTATTTAAGCAGTTTGGGCTCATCTCGACAGAGAATAGACTAAAAGGCACCCAAAATCCATAGAAGTCTTTTGTGAACATGATTCTACCAAATATTGAGGTTTGGTTCAATTGTGCAAACTATTTTTTAGCCTTATATACTGTGTTATATTTACCCAATGAAAGAAATGAGAGGTGGCTCAAGTGTTTTGCACAGTGCTGTACGTTAGCAATATAAAAAATTATAGTGCACCACGGACACATCTTATGTCCTTGATGACGTAAATAAAAACAATATGTGTAACAGCTGATGACACAAGCTTCTTCCTCTGCCCTCGGGAGACTGAATGGAGCTCAGATGGGAATAAGCTTTGTATTGTCAGACATCCCCTTGGAGATTAAACACACTGGACTCTGGCGTATTTGCTTTTAGTAAAATATGCCAGGCAGACAGCACAGTGTCTAAATATTATTCAAAGTGTTTTTTTCCCCTTCCTGAACAACAGAGGACACAGTTAATGTGAATGCATGCACTGTGTTTGTGTGTAACTTCAGGACATCTGGCCAACGCTGCGACAGAGCTGATGAAGCTGGACCATGAGGAGCCTCAGCTGACAGAACCGTACCTCTCCAAACAGAAGAAGCTAATGGTGAACCCGTGTTTTCATTAACGTTAACATTTAACTTTTAAGTGTCCTTCACAGCTACAGATTTCATTAATATACACTTCAGAAGTGAAGACTTAAGATGACTTTCAGGGTGTGATTCATATACTGCAATTCATAGGAGTTCATTTGCATAAGTTTCAGGGCCTTTAATCCATTAAATGATGCATTAAAATTAAATAAATTTCTCACTTATTGTAAGAATTAATAGCTTAGTGTATTGTACATTTTTAAATTGTTGTTATCCCTTCAAGAAATTATAGAGCACATAGAAAATCCATTAAATCCTCTAAATGTGTAATACATTTATACTTATTTAGGGCAGCTGCCTGAATTAGCATCTTAAACTGATGTATTAATATCCTTCATGGGTACAAAGTGAAGGTTATCACACAGGAAACACCCTGTAAGATTAGCTTCATCGAGTGAAACCCTTAAAATTTTAAATCCTGAATAAAAATATACTTATTTTGAATTACATATATTTGAGACCCCTGAACGGGAATGTAACGAGTATGATTTTTATGTATTTAATGCTTTTTTGGGGGGACAAACAGTTTAAGTCTCTATTAAACTGACAGGTATTGCGTCATTTATGATCAGAGAAGAAATCCTGACTTTTCCTTCAGTGCCGTTAGTTTTCCTATTTGTGGCTTTGAGTGAAATATCTTTAGAGCTACTGGATGTGACATATAGTTAAAGTGCTTTAAATGTTTTTTAAGACTAATTATATGTAAATACAAGTACACTGCAATTACTTTAGATTATTATGACAGTTTTAAACAGATTCCATGCCCCCCATTGAATAATTCATATTAAGGTTATTTGTATTTTTTGTAAGCAATAAAAAGCAGTTTAGGCGTTTGGCTTTAGCATTTAACTAGATACATATTTTTGGCTGAAATAATGTTCTGAGATGTTTTTTATTTTTCTGTAAGTTTTTTCTTTTCTTCCAAAAAATGTTTTTAAAGGTTGAATAAATCTCTGCAAAGTATTCCAAAAATGTTTAGTGAAAATGTTGCTTTTGATGTTGTTTTTGGAGTGAGTGGAGCTTTCCCTGTTTAACTTTGGTTGAGGCAGATAGTCAGACTGGTTAACAGAGTAGGACAACCACACACTGTCACATCCACACCTATGGCCATTTTAAAGCCACCAGTTAACGTGATTTGCACTGAACTGTGGGAGGAAGCCACAGTACTCGAATGGAACCTGTGCAGGTACAGCAAGAACATTCAAACTGCACACAGAACGGCTCCAGCTGATCAGTATATATAAGAACCAGGAAAGTTCTTGCTTTGCTGTCGCAGTGCTAGCACTAGCTGTTTCTCACTGCATGTCAAAATATCAAATTTAAAATGTATGTTTTCAGCATTTTAGGCTAAATGTTAAAATGACACATTTTATTTCCTGAAAATATGTGAAACACTTTTAGTGTAGTCTCCAAATTTGATATTTTTCCTCGTGGCATTAGAAATCATTTCACTGCAATGTGTCAATCTATCATAAAACCTGATTTAAATGATATAGTTTATGTTATCCAGTAACATCTGTGACACAGTCTCATAATTTTGCATTCAGAATACCTTTTGTTCAGAAATTGCATTCGAGGAGCATTTTAAAAACCCCGTCATCTCAGACACCAGTGATGTCCTCAAATCAGAATAATGCAGAATACTGTTTTTGTTTTTTATTGTCATAAATATGTATAAGGACATTTTATAACTTGCAACTTAACACCATTCTTTGAACGTTGTTAGGATTTGAAATAGTGCTTCAAATGAATGTTTTCTTAAAGACAGAATTACAAAGTTTATGTAAGGTTTGTTATTTTTATGGGAATGTTCCCTGCTAGCTAAAATTTCAGTGTTATCAAAACTACAAAAAAGTAATTACTGCTGCTTTAACAATTACACCATCTGCAGTTAAAACAGTTTAAATTGAGTCCTGCTAAATAAGAAGCCACGCTTGCCTAAAAGGGGGCTGGGAAAGGCTTGATTTATGTCAACTTATAACAATTTATCACTTGAATTTAACATTAAAACATCAGTTTAATGCGTGCTACTTTTTTACTTGTTTAATTGACAGGCAAAAATCTTGGACCATGATAATGTGAACTACCTGAAGAAAATTCTGGGGGAGTTAGCCATGGTTTTAGATCAAGTGGAAGCTGAACTGGAGAAAAGAAAACTAGAGTATCAAGGTATGTCCAAATGATGAATATCAAAGCACAACCCAGACGTTTTCTATAGTGATGTTATCGCATTCTTTGCTTCGCAGGCCAAAAGTGTGAGTTGTGGCTTTGTGGACCTGAATTTACACTAGCTGACATCTGCCTCGGAGCCTTGTTGCACAGGCTCAAGTTCTTGGGACTTTCTAAGAAATACTGGGAGGACGGCAGCCGGCCCAACCTGCAGTCCTTTTTTGTGCGTGTGCAAAAACGCTACGCTTTTCGAAAGGTCTTGGGTGACATCCACACGACCCTCCTGTCGGCAGTCCTACCCAACGCCTTCCGGATGGTAAAAAAGAAGCCGCCGTCCTTCTTCGGGGCCTCTTTTCTCATGGGTTCACTGGGCGGGATGGGCTACTTTGCCTACTGGTATTTAAAAAAGAAATACATGTAGTGAATGCCCACTTGTTGTGTTATATGTCTGTGTATTTGTGTGATGTTTAAACTTTTCTGTAATGTTTTATGACTGCAGGAAAACATAATGAATCTATATAGAGAACACTATTACTTACCTGGGTGAACAAAGAAATATTAAAACATTCCATAATAAGAAATTCTTAACAGCACATTTTCTGGTAATCAAGGCCTTCGTTAAAGTTTAATTACTGGAAACTTGCAGCTCTTGTGCATGCAAGTCCTCATTTAACTTTTGTTGAAGGCATGCATCAGGTCCACCTACACTGAAATCTTAAAGTGAAAAAAAACCCCAGATAAAACTTTAAACACAACAACAACAACAGGGGTTAACTGACCTTCGCATGCCACTATTATAGTCACTACTCATACCTGCTCCTCACTCCTCCATCTACCTGAGGTATAACCAGTAAAACCACAGGGACATGTACATGACGATTACTTTCTGAAAAGTGCTGTGCTGCCAGAAACTGCCACATGTAATGATGAAAGGATGGAGGCAAACTTTAAAGGTATGCTTTGACATTTTGGGAAATGTGCTTATTGGCTTTATTGATGAGGCGTGGATGAGAAGATCGATACTACTCTTTGTGTAGGTGTTAAATATGAAGCTACAGGCCAAGAGGGTGATTAGCTTAGTTTAAACACTGAAAACAAGCAAAACAGCCGCTCTGTCACAGAAATGTGAATACCAGCATCAGCTAGGTATAGAACGTGATTTTCACTTAAACAGCATGAAACAGAAGCCAACACCAGTAAATGCCTTTGTCTCATTTAAATATGAAAAACATAATTATGCTTCACTATTAACATACTAGGTCTAATCAAATTATCACACTTAGCTTGTGATAATTCAGTGAAATTGTCACACTCCACGTGTAATTTGATTAAACACAAACACATTAGCTATATTTTGCAATATGCCGGCGTGGGGACAGTAGAATCTGATATATTAAAACTAAGAAGATAATTAGGATAATGATGGAAGGCGCGCTTCAGTCAATATTGTGCTTAAGTGGTGCAAATCACTTAACACATTTCTAATGAATTAAACTGCCACTCCACTTTGGGTGGCATGACATTGCGGTGTGGTGGTTTGCACTGTTGACTGGGAGCACTCACTATGTGCTGGGTTTTTCTTTCAGCAGCTCCATAGATGTTCACGTTGGGTTAATTTTTGCTTCTAAATTGGCCATAGGTGTGGATGTGAGTAAGACAAAGTGAAAATGTGAATGTTTGGTTTGTAGTGGAAATGCTTTGAATGGTCCAGTCAGACTGTGTCGGTTCCACTTTACCTGGTTGTTAGCCCTATTTTTTAATCTCAAGTAGAGTATCAAACATACATAAAGTGTGTCACATTACAAGATATGAATATCTTCCAGTGTCACAACGAATCACAAAGGGGAAAGGTTAAAAAAGAAAGTTTAAAAACAAGAGCAGAAGAAGAAATCTGCTTTTGTCTATTTGTGTTTCTTTTGGGGGACTAAACCTTGCTCCTGATAGAAGCATGTTAGGGAAACTAAAGGTGCAAAACAGTGTGTGGGTCTTTGAAAAGACCGTCATTTCATGCAAATGTTTCCAGTCTTAATGCTGAGCTAAGCAGCTGTAGCAGCTTCATGATCATGCACACAATAAAAGCAGTACCCATCTTCTCATCTAACCCTCAGAAATAAAGTGGAAAAATCTCCCAAACTATAAAAGTGCTCCTTTAACTTATTGTACACCCAATATGTAATAACACACAGAGACATGCACACGTGTGTCCAGAGTCAGTTTATTTAGAGCACCACAGATCACACAGCACACAGTGGTCCACTGTCACTATCTTGTCGCTGAGCAGAGGAAAATCTGGGTGTTTGAAAAGTTACACTTGGCTCTACTGATAGCAAAATAATAAATTCTGCATCTATGGCACAATAGTGATGACTTAGGGTTAGGATGTATGTTTCATTGCATGGGTTACTTTCATATCGTGTACACTGAGGGGTTTTTTTGTGGCCCAGAGGCAGAATTTATGACATGACTAAGCCACAGATTTCTAAATATTCAGTTGGTAACTGTAACCTTTGAATCACCTGCACTGCACCGCGTCTGAGACGGTCCCTCAGCAATACTGAGCAAGAAAAAACGCACTGGAATTCACTGCTGTTTGTTTGTCTCTGCTGACTTCCTCCTGACAGATGCAAGATTGTTTTTAACAGATAGATATTTTTAATTACACACGGTCGCATTTATTTTACCATGCTTAATTTTTAATGAGCTTAAAGGTTAAACAACGGGAACGAGGGAAGGAAAAAGCTGACTCATCTGAAGGCTTAAGGAGCATGATGGTGAGAAACAGAGAGCCTTCCCAGCCGTCTCGTTGTTTCTTAATGCAGTTTATTTTTCTTACTCCACATTAAGTTAACCCTTGACGGGAACCACTTTGTGTTTCTTTACCAGATGTCTGTGCTTTTTTAAAAAAAACCATGTTATCATGTGCGCTCTTTGGGTTTAACTCATTGTTGTGAGGTGCTGGCTGGAGTTGTAAGCTGCTTTTGCTTTTTCTTGGCTGGTTATTACCGACATTCTTGCAGTAAGAACTCACAGTGCAGCGACTCTTTCTCTCATTATAACTGCTGCTCAAGATATTAATAAATAACAGAGGTCATGGAGAGTTTTCTACTGTCACACAAACTCACCTGTGCAGGTGGTGATTAGCATCTAACTGCAACAGAAAAGGCTGAACCAAAGACAATGATCAGTACTCCTTTAATATAAGTTTGTTGCTGTTTCATGTCTTGTAGCAGAATCTGTTTTTTTATTAAGAAAACCAAAGTGTACCCAGTTTAATTTTTGATATGGAGAGTGCAGGGCGGCCAGTGAGATCAATAAATCCTTTTTGTCTGAAAAGAAGACATTTGAGATACACATTAAAGTAGACATTAAAGTACTTGATTTCAAGATGTTCAGAAGGGAGGTAAATGAGATTTCCAAAGTTTGAAAGCAAGCAAAAGAGGAGATATGTGTCCAGTTACAAATAAATCAAATAATTAGCTTAACTGTGTTCTCATTTATGTTGAGATTTTCATGCTAAAACGGTTCAATAATTGACACTGTGGGCGAAAATGCCAAGAAACGTCATAACCAGCCAATCACTGTAAACGCTTGGTACATTTTGATTATTGCAAGCACAGCTGTTACGATTCCGCTGCTTCCTCTGACTGAATCGCACTACCCGAGGGGTCGGATCTGTACTTCTTGGATCCAACAAAGATTTCAAGTCGAAAGAATCCCAGTTGTGATTTGTGGCCATTATATTTCACTATAGTATTTTTTTTATTTTTTACTTTTTATTTTTTATATTTCTATATATGCATTTATTTATGGTGCTTTTTATGATGTTTGTTCATAAGCCTTAATTTATTCAGTTGCCATCAATGACCAATAAATAATGAAAATAATTAATGGAACTTTTTTTTGTTGGTTTATTTGCACAAAAACTCAGAGCTTCCTGCACGGAGGAGAAAGTCGATTTTTTTATATTTGATACATAAATCCCAACAGTAGAAAACTGAAACATTCTTCTGTGATTTACATATTTGTAAGCTTAACAGAACTTTAACAAAATATGACTGGTGTCATTCTATACTTTTCCTCATAGCTCAAAAAAGTCACTCTTTTTACACAAATCTTCTGGCTCCTACTTCCTGTATAAATCAAAAATATAAAAGTTCAGCTTTTAAAGTGAAATTTATGCTGTGGTTTTTACCAGAGATGTACTGGTGAGTGTTTAAGGAAGCAAGATTGTGTAAGTGGGAATTCTGATTTATTCATATAAGGCCAAATCACACAGATCAAGGTGCTTCATAGTGTGAGCTAAGGACCATCAGATGATCCCCTACAAGCACTTAGTGACAACGAGGAGGAAGAACTCCCTTTTAAAAAGGAAGAGAGGGCTGACCTAGGCCAGTTAGGGTTTGAGGGTTAAGTAGGGCAAGACAGGGAGAATACAGAGAGATCACGACCAGCAAGCAGGTCCAAACACAAACTACAGAAGTTAATGACATGCAGCAGTGACCAATAAATACGTGTAAAGTGGAGAGTACTCAGTGGATCATGGGAAGTCGTCTAGCAGCATAACTAAGGGATGATTCAGGGTCACCCAACTCTAACTATAAACTTTATGGAAAAGGAAAATCTGAAGCTGAATCCTAAAAAGCAATCCAGCACCAGTAAACTACACTGTTCAGCATTTTTAATAGCTTCTGTTCAGAAACTTATGGCACAGAGGAATATTAATCTTGTCTGATTTGTCTTTTAAAGACCAGTTAAAATAAAAATTGATAGTGTTTCAAAAGCTGATGGCAACATAAGCATAAAGCTGCTTTTCTCCATGTTTTTAAATTATATCTTTGCTGTAGGGAAAAATAGTTTCCTTTAAACAGTTTAGGCATTTTTTTTCATGAAATAATTAACAGGAAAAAACCCCTCTTTATATCAATTAATGATGAAAATAAATGTTAGTTAAAGCTCAATACTGAATATTTCCAACCTTAATAATATTTCTTAATTAAATATATTAAAATTCTTATTCCTAACCACATTCTACATCCCTGAACAAACTTAAACTACACATAATGTTGACACACAGTTACTTTGACCCCAAATCATTCACAATCAAAAAAAAAACTGATTTCAAATATTATACGTAGGATGAAATGCAGCTTCACTGGATTACAATGACTTGTTCAAAGCTTTCTAAATAAATAACAATGAACATTTACTGTACATTGGTTTGCAAAAAACACACATCATCAGTGCTATACAACTGGAGCTGTAAACATTCTCAACTGTTCCCATACATATCTAAAAACTGCAAATACTCAGTTTGGAATAACGCACTATAAGTCAGGCAAATAATAGCGAACCTTGAGGCTGAAGGTGAGAGGACTGAAGCTGGGCAGCAGAGCAGCTCTGTGCTTTTATCTCAGATTACAAGTCATTTTGGGATCAGCAGCTGCCAAACAGATGAAGAATTGCAAGTAAGTCATTGTGTACAAGGTGGCCAGCCTATGAAGAGGGGAATTACTTAAAATAGCTTCAAGTAGAGTTGCTGGCTTGGACCTGGATGCAGATAGCGTCAAATGTAGTGTGTTATTTTGAGGATGATTTTACTTGAGTGTTTAGCTTAGGCATGCGGCTTCTGTTCTTTTGGGTGGCGCTGAGGGGGAAGTCCTGGTGACATTGGCTTTACATACCAAACCCGATATGTTAAATACCACCCCAGCAGGGCGCATATGGTTCCTAACAACTTGTGAGATGGGTCATGGAAATAAACAGAGGTGCACGTGAACATCCACACCCAAATGATCATGATAAGATTCAAGGCTATATACAGCAGGCTCAAGACCTTCCTGGGAAGTCCAGACAAGCTGGTGGTATTGAGAGAGCTCATCGGGGCAATTTCCTCCATGATGAAGAGGGTGGAGTACGCCAAAATGAAGGAGTGTCCTGAGATGTCATAGCCAACCCAGTGGAATCCAGCCCGCCTGCAGACAGCTTTCGATGTGAACTCCTTGTAATCAACCTTTACCAAGCTGTTTTCATAACAAGAACCGGTCACATCCTCGATGTAGAAGAAGGTCTCTGTGCAGACGTACCAGACAGCTGTTGCCACCACCAGAGAAAGCAGCCGCCGGGCGAGAAAGGAGACACTCCTGTTGAAGGAGGCATTGGAGAGGAGGAGGAAGGGGGTTAGCAGCAGCAGCGTCCAGCCCCAGGACACTTTAACAAAATACCTGCAAGACAAACAGAGCAGTCTGATGAAACAATTTACCACTTCAAGATAAAGTTAATCTCATATGTACACAGAATGTATATTTCATACTCCTGGGCCAATACAGAATGTTTATGCATAAACATTCTGTATACTCCAGGTTTTTACTTCTGTTTCTAACCATCTGTAACACCAGCACATATACTGGTACATATGTACAGATTTCTTTTTACAATAGAATATAATAGCTTTTTATTGTCATTGTACATGTACAACGAAACTGTGGATGCTCCACACTAGCTGTGCATGGAACAAAAATATAAATAGCAGGACATAAATAATAACAATTGCCAGTTTCTGCTCCTACAAAATCCAGGTAAGCCAAGCAGTTTTTGTTTGTTTTGAGTTGTGTTCAACAAATAGGACTTCATTAGCCCGACAGTTGAACAGTTCACCCTTGACCTACATCTCTCCAGTCTTGCCAAATTCATTAAAACATTAAAAAAAAGAAAATTATAAAGGTGCTTTTAAGTCACCTTAAAGTGAACGCCAGGTGTGCCCACGAGCTTGAATGAATCGGTTGTGTTAGCTAATCAATCGCGTCGTCATACTTACACGTTCAGGGCGTTTTTGCTGCTGCTGAAATACGTCTGCGGAACGAACTCCAGCTCTTTCAGGACGGACCCCACGACCGAGATGAGCAAAAAACTCCAGGGGAACTTCTGTCGGACGGCCGGTATCCTCCACAGTACCACCAACTTATCCACAATGACATCCAACGACGCCATGTTGACGCTATGACCGTTGCTCTACACCGGCGGGGAGGGGTACGTTGCTTTGACGTCACTGCAGGTCAACCAATGAGATTTTATTGTTCTTCTTTGTGTTTTTAACGGCAGACTACAAACGGTAAATTCAAATGGATAGCGCCCCCACCGTACAGGGTGATGTGCTACTTTCTTCTTAACTTTCCTTTCACTTTCTTTGTATCTGACATATGTTTTCGTAGATATACATATTAATCCAAAATAACATAATAAATGGAGGAAAACAATTAAACCACAGTCCTAAAACCAAGACCAGCCAGGCAAGGCCATGATGATCCACTTGGTAAAGTAAACCTGCCAGGCATCTTTTTTGGCTTTAAAACAACAATTCTGATGGCTAAAGATCCAAACGGGACAGGGAAAAAAAAAGAAAACAAAAAAGGAACACCTCTATACACATCTGCACATCAGGCAACCTGCTCTACTCCTGAGCAACAGCTACCCTA
This sequence comes from Aulonocara stuartgranti, assembly GCF_965226115.1. Lineage (NCBI taxonomy): Eukaryota > Metazoa > Chordata > Actinopteri > Cichliformes > Cichlidae > Aulonocara > Aulonocara stuartgranti. The sequence continues at coordinate 30,832,965 of NC_138956.1, forward strand.
GGGGGTGCTTCAGAGATTTTGGTTCCTTCTGAGATGAGCATCACACAGTTCCTGCCGGTATGTCGGCTGCAGCTCCATATTGTGAATCTCCACGTCTACCTGTTGGATTTGGGACTGTTGAGGCCATTTCAGTACAATGAATTCACTGAACTCACTTAGATGATCCAAGAAAAAACAAAGAAAGAACAGAAGAAAGATCTTCTGTATATTTCTCAAAAAATGTGATCCTGTCTCCCTGAACCTTAAAAGAGACCTCTTTGACAGCATCTGGTCAAATTCCCCTTATTTCCACATGTGGTATGTCTTCCTCATTAAACTGACATCATTGTGATGCAATCTACATTATTTATCTACTGGAAAAGTTGCTAAAAGAGTTCTGTTTCTGGGTCAAATTTAATTTATTTCTCCCAGTTTTTCTGTTATTACATGCAACACAATATATTCATACTTTGTAATTAACAGTTTAAAAAATGTATTTAATAATACTAACTAAAAAAAATAGATATAAATGCAAATCATATACATATATTTTCACTGTCTACACATACAATTTAAGGTAATTAATGGAAGTGTTGATGAGAGCTGGTGCTGATGTTTGTAAAACTGAATCCTGCTCCTGCTGATTGATTGTGATTATACTGGAATAAAATAAATCTCCCCTTGAAGGACAAAGTTTGTCCCCAGTGCACTCTGACTTGGCAAACAAGCCTCTCTAAAAAGCAATTTTCCAAGCATGCCTCCGGTTTGGCTGATTGTTCTTCAAGGATTGCTGCCAAACTACAAACTCTGTCAGGAGGCAAAAAAAAAAAAAAAACCCATCCAGATTAAATGGTTTCAGATTACATTTCAGACAGCTCAAGACCTGATTGAATCACACCTCAGATTTCTATAGTTAGATTGAAAAAAGGAATCTTTTTGCAAAACAAAACATTTGATGAAACTAAACTTTTGAGGGCCTTACTCAAGTGATAAAGACGTAAGCAAATGTGAAGAACAAGATGGAAAACTAAAAAAAAATCTCCTGCAGTAATCATCACTGCACAGGTGTGTTTTCTGCTTCTCTTGAGGTAAATATAGAGGTCACTGAGTTCTTCTCATCTCCTCTCAGATTGATCTGCAATGTCACAGGGAAGTTTGCATGTAACTGTCCTGCAGTGCATCGAACCAGATGATGTCATGCTGCAGGCAGTAAGAGAGGGACTCCAAAAACCAAAATAAAACTGGTCTAGTCCAGCCAGATAATTATCCTCTCCAAGGTTTGACCTATTTCTGACCCCCCTGGTGAAGTTTCACCATTCAAATTTCCAGACTCTTGAGAACTAATACCCCATGGTGCACCATGTTTAAATTCCTTTCTGCAGTTCATTTGTGCATTTAGGAAAAAATAAACTTCTGATATATTTGTATTCATTGTTATTAAATGACAGCCAATAAGTTCCATTAAAAAGTATATAAATATCTATAAATATATGTTTAAAAAAATTGAAAAGAGCTAAAAATGTTTAAATTAAATACTAATCAACTGAAAAGATGCAAACTAAAGTTTTAGCAAATCACACCCACCTTGTTTTAATAGAGATTTTTCTAAAATTGTAAAAGCAAAACAATTTTTCACCACTTATCATTTTCTCATAGTTACCCTGATCCCTGCTTTTATAAACACACTATTCTAATGTCAAACAGCCTCTGCATGTATTTTAAGTGTTATGGTTTTATATTTGTATATATCTGGTTTATGCTGCAGCCCCCATGTGATGTTTCCTACAATGTTAGTGAATAGTAGCTCAGCTTTAAAGATTTTATCACAATACCTTTCTTTCCTTTGAGGCTGGCAAATACTCTGCAGTACAGCCACACTTTCACCTTTCTCCTCTGTCAGTGGGAAGCACCAGATGACTGAATAAATATACTTTGAGCCTGTGCTGCTTGACCTTTTTCTTTCCTTCTTTTTTGATATTTAACAGCCAGGTTTGATGGATATATTCTCCCTTCTTTGATGTGTGACGACTTATATATCAACTATGTGCAAAAACTGTCATGCATGTGGCTGATGCTAATTTTAAAAGTTGGGTCTTTGCATTCAGTACGTTAAGTTCAAGCTAATCTGTTCATTCAGCTCCACTGACAGAATGCTAAAGAGATTTGAACAAAAAATCAAGAACAATACTAATATGATAAAGTGCAAGTAGATAAAAAGTAGATATAAAAAATAAACAGTTGCCAGTTATAGACAAGCAAGTGGAAAAAGTGCTTGAGTTTAAAGGATCGACAACACGATGTGACATTGACCTTGTGTGCGTTCAAGGTTTTTTTTTGCCTTTCTGTGCATTTCACACACAAATCACAACGTCTGGGAGCCTATATGGACGTATGCTGCAGCATGACTTTGAAGGCTACACTATGTTACCTGACCAGCCAGGTGACATAGTGGAATCTTCAGACAAAATGTGGCCATTGATGTTGAGTCTTTCTCTTCTGCTGTACTAACAAGGCAAATAGGAAATGCAGGGGTAGATGATCTAGGCAAGAATAATGCTAAGTAATGCACCTATGACTACTGACTGTGACAGCAAGTAAAGATGTACACAGTATTCCAATGCACAAAGCAGAGCCATGTGCATAAAGTATAATAAAAATGTGCAGTAAACAGGATTTCTGTGAAACCCGCTCAAATATATCTCAGTAAGATGGTGCAGAACAGAATAAAATCACTTGAAGGCTCACAGATGAAGCAAAATACTGGCACAGAAAAAGGGAGAAACAAAGAGTGGGCAGGACATTAAGACATGGGTGACCCAAACAGGGCAGGTAATCACACTGGAGGAAAAACCTAAAATGAAAAATTCTAACAAAGATAAATTATGACCTTGAAGACCAGATGAAACTTCAAGATGAAATAAAGTATTTTATTATGTTAGCTGCTATAATAATCACTTGATCTCCATAGAAAAATATAATTTGGAACATGAATTGCTTTCTCAGGGTAAGACTGTCACCACTGCAGAGAACATCCTATTCATGCCTAAGTGGTCGAGAGTTGAACATTCAGCAGAAATGATATAAAGTATGGAATGTGCTGGAAAAATATTGTAGTGCATGCATTTAAAACCAGCAGATTCCGCTGCCCTACTTGCTAGACGTGCATCCTTGCAGCTTCATCCCTAAACTAGTAGGATCTCTGTTTTTTGACACAATGGAGAAGATCCAGCATGCAGAGCAGAAGCATAAATACAAGGGGACATTCACTGAGAGCTCTAAAAAATATCAGCTGCACTGCATGCAGTCTGGACATGATCAATGATATGGTCATGACTTCACTGGCAAAATTGATATCTAGTAAAGATTTCATAATTTTGTAGTCCAGTTTTGTGCTTTCCCCTGTGTCATCTCTCTGACACCATTACCTGTAGATCCAGGTGATGCAGTGCATCTTCAAAATCTCTTGAACCAACAACAGCTGCAGATAAACCCTGAGTCTGCAGCCACTTTCTCCCTCCTTTTTCTTAAATGCACATTCTTTGCCCATCTCCTACAAGCTTCCTATTATCCTGCTTATTCAGCTTTTTATTGTATTTTTTATTGAAGAAATCCAGCGAGGTAAGGAAACTAAAACATCTCTCGTAAACCAGCCTCAAGCTCTGAAATTCTGAATTCTTTTTTTATTTAATATAAAGATGTCTGTTATTGATTCCAGTAATAATTATTTCGGAACAGTATTTATCATTAGGTGTTAAAACCACAACTCTAACTCCTCTTGTCCACACTTAGAAATTACTGAAAAGTCAGATGTGCAACAACATAATATAACCAAGCTTGCATTATTAATTAAGAATAATGTACAATAATATACAGTAAAAACATATAAAATGCATGATTCATTGTGAAAATGTTTACTTGCTGCTGCTGATAAAGTAAAGTCCACCAAAGTCCTTTCATAAATTAAATCAGATGTGGTTCTGACCCTGTCAAAAAGGATGGCGGTCGGTAAAATATTTTATGATTGAGATTCATGTTCTCAGACGCAATTTCCTGTGTTTGTGAAGTAAGGAGAACGAAAGAGACAGACAATAAATTTTCAGGAAAGAAGAAGAAGAAGTCAGCATACAGGAGGGTTTGTGCTTCAGTTAAAACTGCCTGCCACACATGACAAACGGGCTTGTTTGCAAACGTGCACTCTGAAGTGAGGAGCTCCTCTGCAGCTTGTCTGACTGTGAAAGGATCCACTGATGCAGGTACGAGGCTCAGCTTATTCCACGCACTGTGTACAAGGCATGATTGAAGACTGCAAAGAAAATGAACATGTGATAATGAAGTGTTTAAATTAATTGAACGTTTAATCTTTCAGCAATCATGGTTTCTGACCTGTTCTAATAGTTTTTATCAATACCTTGCTGTGTGTTTTTTTGAAGACCACCAAAACTAAGAACAAAACAAAAACAAGTAGTGGATGGGTAAAATGATATTTTCTGACTGGGAAAATGCATTAAATTGAGGTATACTGAAATGTATTGACATTCTTGTTATTTAACAAATTTTTCTTCTTACACCAACTTTATACTTCGTTTGTCCTTCAAGTAGTTGTTAAGGTTAATTGTGTGATTGCTAACCTGATATGGACTTGTTATAAAATCCATATGATTTATGATATTTCTCAAATTTTGTTATTAAATAATAATAATAATAAGTATAATAATAATAGGTAATAGAAATAAAACACATTGCAAAGTGACCTCAAAACCTTTTGGGGCTTTTTTCACTTTTGTCAGAGAGCACACAGTGAAACATGAGACAGTAAAGTGTGGAGAAAGTGGGGGAAGACACACAGCAAAGGCCCTGAGGTCAGACTCAAACCCAGGCTGATGTATTTATCTCTGCAGCAGAAGGTCACGTGCTCAACCCAGAGAGTTAAACTGGCTCCTTTTCCTTTTATGAATAGTTGCAAAAAAAGGGTCACCTTTACAAATATGTTGATGAGACACTCTTTTGCCTCTTATCTGGTTTAATTAACCAAATTCAGCACACAACTTATTAAATTACCATATGCCTGGGATTTGACTGTGTTTTTTACTTGTAAATTTGACTATCATGTAATCTGCTCTGCTCCTCAGAGCTGCTGCCTCCTCCTCCACAGGCCTCAGATGACTGCTTGTGTTCAGCTTATGCTGGCTGCCACCCTGTGGATGATGCCTGGAGGCGTCAATACTTATCGCAGCAGACGTAAACCAGCAATTTCACCCAGAGAGATGAATGCCCTGCTGGATTACCATAACCGAGTCCGCTCTCAGGTCTTTCCTCCTGCTGCTAATATGGAGTACATGGTGAGGCACTTGTATATATATGGACACACATAGACAGTTTGTTTGTATGAAATGCACTAAAAAGGTTAAATAGTGAGGTGTTACCTCCAGCAGTTCATTATACAAACTAGCAGGCAGCTTATAGTGAAGACCCCAGCTCTGCTACATGTGCTGCAGACAGTGCTGAACGAATTGAAAATGGGGAGTCAGAGACCTCTGCTGGACAAACTATGAAATTACAGAATTCCCAAATCCATCCATGTAAGCTGAATCCAATAAACTGGTGATAAGCCAATATCGGCTATAATATCAACCAACTGATTAATCAGTCAGAGTCTAGAATACATAAAATATGACAAGAAAACAAATAACTTAAAAAAAATACTCTACAGTGCTCAAGACAAAACAATATCTTCTTGATAACTTTGCATTAAATACAATTCTGTGGTATTTTTGTAGTTTTGTTTATGTTCTTTTGAAGTTCTTCATTGTATTTCAGAGGGCTATGCTACTTTTTACTTCATGTGCTACCTAACAATATAAAATAGCAGAATTAGTCATTACAGGCACTAGTCACTGCAATCAGTTACAGTGATAAATTACTGTTTTATTGTTGGCCCTTCAATAAAAGTAACCATGGAGAAAAACAATAATAATGTGATCATGACTTGGGAGCATTGCCTGCATAGTTTGGGTGTTTGACTTTGTGTGGCTTTGGTGTTTTATACAGAATAGGAAAAAATGTCATGTCATGTTAGGGATTGGTTGTTAGTGACAGCTCCTCTGTTGTTCTCCTTTTCTGCTATTTATGCAGCTGTGGGATGAGGGACTTGCTAAGTCAGCTGATTCATGGGCTTCACGATGTGTTTGGGATCACGGTCCGACACAGGCCATGAAATACGTGGGTCAAAACCTGTCAGTCACTTCAGGAAGGTAGTACATAGCTAACAAACTGCGGAAACACTGAATGCTCATTATAATCATAAATTGTTTTTTTATTAATAAAATAAAACAAACACTATATGTATGATATGTTGATTCATAATTTAAAAGGTACCAGTCCATCACAGATCTGGTCAGGTCCTGGAACGATGAGAGGCATCACTTCTCCTACCCAAACAGATGCAGTGGGTCAGTGTGCTCTCACTACACTCAGGTATGATATACTCAGTGATTCCATTTTAGTACATTTGAGTGAGATAAAATTAAACATGTGTTTTTCTTCCCTATGCTGTATAATAACCATTAGATATTTATATGTTTGTACATACTGTGAAACTAAGTGTTAAGATATTAAAAAATACATTTATCATCAATTTCATTAATTTCAAAATGCAGAAAACAGTGAAAACCTGAATTAAATAAATATTTTTTCAGCTCACCTATAGAAACAATAGCACACAGCTTTTCTAAGCACTTATCTGGTGGGTTTTTCTCGGCACTTTGAAGAGCTTTTCACAGTTTTTCTGTGTTTTCTGTCTCTTCATCTATTCTCAGTCTGACTCTATGATGGTGATGCTCAGGACTCTTTGTTTAGGGTTGTTGATTTTACACAGAATCAATGCACGTCCATCAGATGTCTTGTGTTCTGTTGTATATCATAATAATGTAATAATGTAAAGTGTGTGCAGCTCTTTAGGCACATTTGAAACAGTAAATATAGCACCATCAGTGTATGTGTTCCATAAAAAATGTGGCTTCAGTTATTGAAAAACTCATCATTTAGATTATAATCAAGTATTTATAATCTATTCTTTCTGGAAAAGGTCGGATCCTTTTCTCTTTTATTTTATTAAACACTACTTTCTTGCTTTGGAGGGTTAAAATGCATATTTCTGGGTTTAAAGCAGCCTAACAGTTGTGTTTTCAAATTAGCGCTAACCTCTGTAAATGTGTGTGCTTTGACTTGTGTGCATATGAAGAGAAAACATGTGTCTATGGTTTGTGTCAGATGGTGTGGGCGAGCACCAACAGAGTGGGATGTGCTGTCAGGAAGTGCTCCAACATGGACGTGTTCGGCAGCACCTGGAGGGAAGCAACGCTGCTGGTCTGCAACTACTTGATAAAGTAAAGTTTGGGAAATATGCTCATTCACTTTTTCACCAAAAGTTTGAAGATGCAGCTCAAAACTGTGGCTTCCTCCGAGACACATAGGATGCCTATTTTTTAAAGTAGAAAATAAGTATCCTCTATGCAAATGCTAATAAGCTAATCATTGTTGGTTGTAGTTTCAGTTTTAGTCTACTATTAGATCTTGAAAATGCTTTAAATCCAAATGATCTGTTTTATTTCACACATATGGGATCAGTTTAATGTTTTTAGTTCAAACCAGGTTCAAATAGGACACAAGAGGCAGATTTCAATCAGAATCAGAATCAGAATCAGAATACTTTATTGATCCCTGGGGGAAATTATTTTTTGTTACAGTGCTCCATTTTAAACCAACATTAAGACAAGACAGACAATACGCTAACTAAGAATAGTACAATATATACATATATATACATACATACATACATACATAAGTCACTTATAAATAAATATTTGGAAAAGAAACATGTGTAGTTGTAGCAGCAAACAGTGTGTTAAGTGGATGCGTTGTACAGGGAGATGGCCACAGGCAGGAATGATTTCCTGTGTCGTTCAGTGGTGCTTTTCGGTAATCTCAGTCTCTCACTGAACGAGCTCCTGTGACTGACCAACATGTCATGGAGTGGGTGGGAGGTGTTATCCAACATTGTCTTTATCTTGGACAGCATCCGCCTCTCCGACACCACCTTGAGGGAGTCCAGCTCCATCCCCACAACATTGCTGGCCTTACGGATCAGTTTATTAAGTCTGTTGGCATCTGCGACCCTCAGCCTGCTCCCCCAGCATGCAACAGCATAGAGGATCGCACTGGCCACCACAGACTCATAGAAAATCCTCAGCATTTTCTGGCAGATGTTGAAGGACCTCAGTCGCCTCAAAAAATAGAGACGACTCTGGCCCTTCCTGTAAAGTGCTGTGGTGTTTTTAGCCCAGTCCAGTTTATTGTCAATGTGTACTCCAAGGTATTTATAGTCCTCCACAATGTCAACACTGACCCCCTGGATTGAAACAGGGGTCAAGTGTTTCCTGGTCTTCCTGAAGTCCACGATCAGTTCCTTGGTCTTTGCCACGTTGAGCTGCAGATGATTCTGCTCACACCACGTGACAAAGGAGTCGACCACAGCCCGGTACTCTGTCTCATCATCCCTGCTGATGCATCCAACCACCGCAGAGTCATCAGAAAACTTCTGAAGATGGCATGTCTCTGTGCAGTGGCTGAAGTCTGTGGTGTAGAGGGTGAAGAGGAAGGGGGAGAGGACAGTCCCCTGTGGTGCCCCTGTGTTGCTAATCACCTTGTCAGACACACACTGTGGGAGACGTACATATTGTGGTCTTCCTGTCAGGTAATCAACAATCCAGGACACCAGAGAAGCATCCACCTGCATCGCTGCTAACTTATCACCCAGGAGGGTCGGCCTGATGGTGTTGAAAGCACTGGAAAAGTCAAAAAACATGACCCTCACAGTGCTCGCCGGCTGGTCCAGGTGGGTGTAGACACGATTGAGCAGGTAGATGATGGCGTCCTCTGTTCCGAGACGAGGCTGATAAGCGAACTGAAGGGGATCCAGATGTGGTCTTACTATGGGTCGCAGCTGGTCCAGGATGAGCCTTTCCAGGGTCTTCATGATGTGGGAGGTCAGTGCCACGGGCCTGTAATCCTGGGGGCCACTGGGACGAGGCGTCTTTGGTACAGGGACGAGGCATGATGTCTTCCACATCACCGGGACCCTCTGCAGACTCAGACTCAGCATAAACAGTTTATGAAAGACTCCACACAGCTGGGGGGCACAGGTCTTGAGGACGAGGGGACTCACTCCGTCTGGTCCAGCAGACTTGCCTGAGTGAAGTCTCCTCATTTGCATCTCAACCTGGTATTGAGTGAAGGTGATGGGTGGGGGAGGGGTGTCAGGAATCTCACAGGAGGCAACATGTGAAGAGAGAGGCTGGCACAGTGGTGTGGCTCTGGATTCCAGGCTGACTGCAGGTGAGGTTGTGGGGGTGGGAGCAGACACTGTGGTGTCGAATCTATTGAAAAACAGATTCAACTCGTCGGCTCTATTCTCACCTCCCTCAGCTCCCCTGCTGTTGGTTGGCCTGAATCCAGTGATGGTCTTCATGCCCCTCCACACCTCTCTCATGCTGTTCTGCTGGAGTTTCCACTCCAGCTTCCTCCTGTAATTGTCCTTAGCCTCTCTGATCTTGTCCTTTAGTAACACCTGGACCTTCCTCACCTCCTCTTTGTTGCCCCCTCTGAAAGCCCTCTTCTTGTTGTTGAGGAGGGCTTTGATGTCCTTAGTCACCCACGGCTTGTTATTTGGGTAACAATGAACAGTCTGAGCTGGAACAATGGAGTCGGTGCAGAAAGTTATGTAGTCTGTGATACACTCAGTAAGCCCATTGATGTCCTAGGCGTGAGGCTCACAGAGTGTTTCCCAGTCGGTCACCTCGAAACAGCCCTGTAGTTCCGCTATTGCCTCCTCTGACCACCTCCTAACAGTCCTGGTGGTCACAGGTTCCCTCCTCACAATTGGCACATAGCGGGGGGTGAGGTGAATCAGGTTATGATCTGACCTACCAAGTGGGGGGAGGGAGGAGGAGCTGTATGCATCCTTGACGTTAGCATACAGTAAGTCTAAAGTTTTCTCTCCCCTGGTGGGACAGTCCACATATTGTTTGAATGTTGGTAGTGTATTGTCCAGTGATACATGGTTGAAGTCACCCGAGATCACAATAAAGGCACTCGGGTGCTGAGTCTGTAGCCGAGCTATGGCAGAGTGGATAGTGTCACATGCAGCTGTGGGGTTAGCAGAGGGGGGAACATAAACAGCCACCAAGATGACGTGAGAGAATTCCCTGGGTAAATAATACGGCCTGAGTCCAACAGCACACAGTTCAGTGTCCGGGCAACAAATCCTTTCTTTGATTGTTATGTTGGCAGGGTTACACCACCGGTTGTTAACTAAAACAGCAAGCCCACCTCCTTTACGCTTACCGCTAGCAATGCTGTCCCTGTCCGCCCGAACAGTGTGGAAGCCTTCCACGGAAGCATTCTCATCGGGAATGACCTGGTGCAGCCATGATTCGGTGAAACACATCAGGCTACACTCTCGGTATTCCCTCTGACTCCGTATCAGTGCTGAGAGCTCGTCGATTTTACTTGCCAACGATCGCACATTTCCCATCACGATAGACGGCAGACACGGTTTAAACCTCCTCCTCGCTTCGAGCCTCCGCTGTCTCACCGTCACCTTTTTTCTTCTCTTCTGTCCTTGACCTCTGCATCCCCGATGTGTTTTCCTCCAAATTTCAGCTGGTACTTCTGCGGGCACTTCTGCGGGCCTGGCCAGCGAGCCGGCCGGCATCAGGGCGATCAGCTGATCTCTGGAGTAAACAGTCCGTGCGTGTAGGAGATGTGCCGCGGTCCCGTTCCATGATAAAAGTAACAGTTCCACGGCCACCAGAAGAACAAAAACTCTCTCAATCCACATGATTGAGTAAGAGATAGAAAACGGAGGAAAATACAAGTCAGAAAAAAAAAGAATACGTAAGAAAAAAGAGCTAAACTAAGAGAAAAGCAGGAGCGACTGTAACAGGCTGCACGCTGGTTGGCGCATGCGCACTTCAAGAACAAAAAGTGAGCTTTACTTGTATATACAAATGTCTTAATGAAGTTGGCAAAAAAAAGAACAAACAAACAAACAAAAACAAAAACTGAAAATAGACGGTTGCTGTTTTCGTCCATGTTCTAAGTAAAAAAGAAAGAACCAATACAGACCCAAACCCTGCTCTCACAGGTGCAAATACTCATTTAACTATTACACTCAGAATCTCACCTTTTAATTAGCTAAATATATTTCTTTGTATTTCAGAGGAAACTGGGTAGGAGAAGCTCCGTATAAGACTGGAAAGCCATGTTCTCTCTGTCCATCCAGCTACAGAGGCTCCTGCTGGAGAAACCAGTGCACACTGAACAAAAAACCCAGGAGACTTTAACACAAGAAAGAAGCTATTAACACAACACAGTGTTTTAATTTGTAAACTGAAAAAAAGAATCCGCAACAGTTCCAAATGTGACTCACAAAAGCTGTACAACAAGACAATCTGGATAAATGACGCATGTGTCCAGTTACCACTGTTACCATTTGTACTGTAAATACTTTATTTACTGCAACACTTGAATTTCTATTCCAGTTACAAAATAATGTTAAAACTGTTATTTCCTTTGACTTTCAGGAGCTTTGCACTGTTAGAACCTGTTTAATAATAATAAAAAAAAGCAGTTTTATGCTACAAGTTGCTCATTTTAGCCCTGATATACATCTTTGATTGTCTTTCTAGACTGTGAACCTGTTCCCACAGTAAATGACAATGCATTTATGGTTGCCTGTTTGCCTGACCGAACATTAATTAAGTTATAAATAACTGATGAGGCTGTATATTCAGCACAAGTAATTCGCTGTTCACCACTTGTGTTTATTCACTGCAGCTGCAGGAAATTTTCTGTCCTGCATTTCACCTCATTACAGCTCAGCATTTACCCATCAGAGACTTTTTCTGTCATAAACCCGAGCCTAATGCAGCTTTTATGGCCTAAAATACGAGGGAATCAGCTGTGCCTCCCAGCTCAACTGATTTGTGGACACACACACACACACACACACACACACACACACACACACACACACACACACACACACACACCCAAACGTAAAACATTTGATACAGAAACCAGTCTCTCCCAAGCAAACAAAGTCCCTCACAAACAAGTATAAAGAGCAGCTGAGATCAGCACTTTGTTGACTGTAATGATTGTTTATTTAGCAGCTCTATTCAGAAATGGAGAGTGGGTGTAATTTTCTTTCTTTGTGCAAGGTGTTTCTCCTTACTCTACATTTTTGTGCAGGTGTGGTTTTACAGGTAATTGCATACACTGTTTTCAGAATTTCAATCAATCTGTTTCCACTGATACAAACAGTTAGATGTTTGGAAAACACCGTTATCCTCGCTGGATGAAATTTTCATGAGAATATCCACACCGCCTCATCCCTGCAGACGATTAGCAAGAGAAACTGAACTCGGAAGAAACCAACATCAAAATCCTTTTCCTTGTAAAGCTAATCCTATTAAATTAACACATTATATTTAATCTGGTTTTTCTTTAGATGCTGTTACACTTACTGTTTTTTACATTTTAGGCGATTTTAACTTAACAAGCAGTATCAGTGTGTTAGTTAATGAGCTTTAGAGGTGCCAGAGAGTGGATTTTGCAATCTTCAGCCAGTCTTAAACTAAGCAACTAGAAAGAATTAATACATATTTTTGAAGGTGCCCAAAGAAAATATGACAAATTTCCCTATGGAAGCAAAAATGTCTGTTTGCATGCAGCTGAAATGTGCCAGCACGATATAGAATTATCGTAAAGGACGGCTTGTTTCCAAATCAAATGTACAGATTTTGTCTCTTTTTATCCATTTAGATTGTTTGGTGTGTGTCCCAGTTAGCTCAAGGATGAAAACATAACATTTTGTGAGCAATTTCATTTGGGAATTAATCTCTGTCTACCAAGCCGTACCTGCCAACCAACTGAAGCGTGAAGCTTGCAAACTTTAAAGCTCCGGTGAGGAGATGGCATCCATGTTTACACGCCAACCGTCTCACTTAGCAGAAGAAAGCCAGAGGAGGGCTTGTGACACTGTAACAGGATGTAAACATTGTAAATTGATAGCTGTATTATGATTTTCAACTCTTGCTAGCCATTAAAAGTGATTTTACACTTTTACACTATAATCCCCTCAGACAGACACACATATTCTTTACCTTTAAGCATTGGGGTGAAAAATAATGTTGAACTTCCCAAATGTAGAGCGAAGGAGCCACACACTGACCTTATGATTGCCACATTTATCATGCTGAGCACCTTCTTTTGGTTGGTGAATGTAGTTTTAGAATACCTGTGTCATAACTGAGTATTTTTCTGCACAGGACAAAGAGCCAACTAGCTTCATTACATTCAAAGAAGGCAGACATCTCAACAGCTTATAGGCCAAAGAAATTAAATCAAACGATATATTTGATTTAAACTCATTCTCCAATGAAATGAAGGTGGGCTTCCATCTCTGCTGGGAGGATGTTTTGGCATCCGCAGAGAGTTCAGGCCCCAGGTATATAACGGCTAAGCAGTAATGTTTTCTCCTCAGTCAAAACAAAACTGATGATGTCACTCGTCATACAGTATGCTTGCTGCCACCCTCAGTACATTCTCCACTCCTCTGTCTTTTATGTCCCTCCCCACCCTCTTTCTTTCATTCTATTTTACATAAACTCTTATTCTTACACAATTTTCATCTTCAACTGAGAAATGGCTGTTGGGTGATGAGAAAGAGGGAAAAGAGCACAATAACTTTATGTCTATTTGAGTTTCTATCATCATGTTGCCATAGCTACAGCTGCTATATAGATTGGTGTCCATACGAGCCTGGTTACTGTTTAACCTCCCCACCCACATTTGCCCAGATTAGGAAAATCAATAAGATAACAGCAGCAACACCGGCCTTACCTTGCACCAACAACACCCTTCTCGCACTACAGCACCCTGCGCCAGACTTCCACATTTTACACCTTATGGTGAGGGGAGAAAATAGTGGATTTAAAACATATGCTCGGGAGGAAGGAGAGGACGACATGGTCAATGTAAACTCACAAGTCAGTTCAAGTATGGAACTTCCATTTGGTGAGTACACACTTTTGCTTTTATCCGTGTGGCTGACTAGTTTAAAAAGAGGCTAAGCATGGCAGCTGCTTGCCTCTTTTTGCTTCTTATTCAGTGTTTTTGTGCAACAGCTGCTTGGCTCCAGAGCTCTGCTGGATCACAAGGGATTCAGGGTGCAAATATCACCACCATACATGTCTGTCTTTTTCACACGGCTGTAATCCAGGAGGTGTGTCAGAGATATGGAGGTCGTTAAAAAAAGGCCATGGGAGCTGGGCCTGATGGAGATGATGGTTCAGAGATATTGAGATGTAAGAGCTGTAAGAGTACAGTGAGTGTGACAGGGCTCACAGGCTGATTTGAAATGATTTAAGCTTGCTCTGTTTGACAAGCTGTGCTCATGGACTGGATATTTTTTACGGAGTTCTGAAAACATTCTTTCTGTAGAGTTACACTATCCATAAAAAGACTGACATTTTAACCTCACTATGACACTGTGACAAGCCTCTGCATTATTTTATGGCTACAATATAAGGTGCTGTGCAAACACAAAACAGCAGAAGGACACATCGCTGCTACAGGCACACAAACCGCCCCTTTGTCATAACTGTTTTGAACCATCTCAAGAGAGGCCTTACTCGGCATCATACCAGCTGTCTGATGCAGCAGTTGGTGGGAGTTTAGTTTTTGCTTCTGTGGTCATTCATTAAATAATTTGCATGTCACACCAGGGATGCAAATCCATTTAAACAAAGCTCTGGCCAAATGAGAAATGAAAATATCCGTCCAATGTTTTAAGTCTGCCTTTGCTCGTTTATTCCTTCCCTCCTTGCATTTCTTCTCGTGCCACTATGCCAATTCGCTATATGTAGGCTATTTTTTCAGCAAAAGGAACAGCTACACAGAAAAGGTGAATTGTACAAAGGAAGGAGGTGATATTTTCATACATTTCAGTCCTAGTGACCACTGAAGTGAAAGTCAGTTCAGATAGTGAAAATAACTTCTCATATATGTGTCCAGCAGTATTTCAAGGTTGTCGCTGCCAGGCTTGCTTCTAGGACTTTGTAGCTGGCAAGCAAACCCCCTATGGGCTAGCTAACTGGGAATATACTAACACTAATCTCTCTAATGAACACCCCATGCTTCTCTAAATTTTCTCTGCATTGGCCGGTTTACATCCAGCTCCATTTACTTTTCCATTTCAGTTAAGAGTGAAGCGACAGGGATAAGATTTCCAGGCTGCTATTTTAGTTGCTGACAGGACAATATTTTTATTTAATTATATTTACAATTCATGTTTTGTGAGGGGTTTTTGTTACGGCATAAATCTCTAGATGATTTCATTTCATTATGACACAGTACATGCAGCATAAAGAGAAACTGTATAGAACAATGAGCATCATGATTTTGTTCAGTTATACAGTTTTGTTTGATGTGTTATTTTGTCAGTTAGAATTACAGTCACAGGTGATCATCATGCGTGACACACAGAAAGAAAGCTGTGCATTTTGTTTTCAGTGGTTGTATCGCACAAAGCCATGAGAATTTAAATCTACTGAGAAGTTAAGCAGGCTCACAGTCGTGTCCACAGCAAATGAATCCTGTTTCAGTAAAATCTGACCTTGATCTTGAGCACAGTTGAAGACACATTAGGAGACCATAATATGGAAGTTCCACTGACATCCTGAAGGCTTTACACATCAGATGTGTAAAATTTGTTAGAATATTTTGTGCTTTAAAAATAGTTTTTGGATTCACCCATTCTTAATGTGCAAATTCACACCGACCGCGTAATTTCACTGGATGAATTTGCAGCATTTATTTTTCTTTAGCTTTCTGAAATGATTCATCCGCCTCCTCAGATGTGGTCCCAACTCTGCCAACAAGAGTTCAAACTGCCCCCCTGACATCCTGACATATGTATGAAAGCAGTTGTGATACAGCTTTAACTCCTGGTTCAAAGTATGAAATTCTCCCTGCTGCTGCTTTTTTCGGAGACTTGAATGAACCTAGCATCTTTGTTTCCTCCTTCTCCGGGTTTAGAAACAACAGGACCGCTTAATATCAACTTCTTTGTCCTCACATTTTCCTCAACAACACAGTGCATTCGGTGTATGTGTGTGTTAGATGACAAGTTCAGAATCCGAAAATTCAGATTTTCATGCTGTTTTTTGAATCGTGCCCAGTAATAACCTAATAACATAATACTGCAGTTAACTGTGTTATCCTGTTAAATTTATACTGTTTATTAATGTTACAGACAGACAAGACCACATTAACATTACCATTTTATTATAGCCACCAGTTGCTACCTGCAGGTAGCTGCTAATACTTAAATTGTTCATGTTTATGCGGACAGTGGCAAGGTCAACACTTCAGATAACTGTTTAATACTTGTTGTTAAAACAGGAGACTTACTGACCTCCCAACAGTCGTAATAACGACCAAGGCATCAGTCTTTAAGATGCTTCATCGTGTTTGTAGTGCTACTGTTCATGTGTCCAGCTTCTAGTAAGGGGGGAAAGGTTGTGCACCTTTACTTAGTAAAGGTGTGTGTCATCTGGAGCAGGTGAAGACGGCAGTGCTGGTATCAATGCTGTTGCAAATGCAAACTGAATGTGAATTTGCTGCCTAAATACTCACCAAATGTACATTAAACCCCAAGTTTTATTCAAAAAAAGTAAAATAAGAAGAAAAATACAGCACAGAGATCTTATATTTTACTTAGTTAAAATTTATGAATGTGCTTATTCTAAAGTTTCCACCAAGTCTCTAGTGACTAAGCAGCACAGACAGGCTGGGGAGGGGCTGAATTACTAAGAAATACAGTTTTAGTTTTCATATGATTTGTTGACAAAAGCAAAACTATGAAAAGTGATTCTTTAAGCTACACCCTATCGAGTCAATGCAGACTATAATCTTGGTTGCTAATTTACAGAACTAGCAAACATTAAAAGCAGAAAACCTTTTCTTTTCTTTTCTTTTTTTTCTTTTCTTTTTGTTTGGAGTACTGACTTCTAATGAATACAATAGTAAGCTTTTCTTGGAGGACTTGTTTACAGTATATGCTTGACAAATCTTCCAAAACCAGGACATTTATGTTGTAAATACATTCTTTGGCAGTTGCGTAGTTTAAGCTTCTTTTTGGCCTAGCTCAGGTTAAACTATGCTTCTTTGTCCAAGCAAGCTACAAACCTCTGCTCATGTTACTTCTATTGCAAAACCGTATAATTCCACATCCTGAAAATAGTCTGCTTCCTACTGAGATTTTATCAAGATGATAAAATATATTATGATAAATTATGTATTTTTTTAGCAGGTTTCTCACTCCTTCACACTCAGCTGTGGGCACAAGCTGACAAACCTTCTTAGCAAGGTGACTTATAGCTCATAGAACACACATAGTTTGTGTCAGACACATGGGATTAATTGCTTAACGGTCGCAGCCTGGACAAACTCCCAAGCCCTGCAGAGGGGCAGAGACACTTGGTGAATGCAAACATGACAACAGCCGTTGAACAGACCCTCAGCAGATATCTGTTTGCCTAAAAAGCTGAAAGACTTGACAGCAGGGCACATTCTACATTAGACACATCAAGCTATGCACACAAAATATTTTTCAAGGCACTCTTTTTTTTGTCATCATACTGGCATGTAGATGAGGATTTCTCATGATAATGGCATCTTTAAAAAAAAAATAGTACTTCTAAACACTGACACATTGCAATGCAAAGGTTTAACCTTCTCATAACTTCTGCATGAACCATAAACAAAGTAATGCTTACAAAGTTCAAATTTATACAATTATCAATTATTATTATTACAAATTAAATAATGAAACTTTCTGTTACAGGCAGAGGTTGTTACTGATAGGTCGCTAAAGAAGTAATTTTGTCAAAAAATGTGTCACATTTTTCAAATGTTGGTGGCAGAACAGCCACTTTCGTTGCTTCAGTCATGCATTTAATGTTTCAGGTGAAGCAATGTCATAAAGTCTAGGTTATAAACAAGTCAAGTTCATTTACAGCTTTGTTGCAGCTCTGGATTGGATTATAAATATCATTGTAGATGGAGTTAGTATGGACAGGGAAATGACATTTTTTTTGTTGCTTTTGGTGTTTATTGATGTGGCCGTTGCTTTGGCAACTTCAAGATAATGTTTCTAGGTCAAAAATTAACTTTTCTATGAAAAGTTTTAATACTGCAATGTGCAGCAGAGTTTGTAATTGTTCAATCTCTTGCAGTAAAATTAAAAAAATTAGTACACTGAGGAGATGTCCTCCTAACAAAACAGGCTACTGGTAATTAACACTGCTGCCTCCTGGTTCAGCAACTGGCTGTGGCCTGTTTGAAGTTCAATTATTCTCTCTGTACCTGCATGGATTTCACCTGGGTCCTCTGGCTGCGTTAGCCTACTTCTAAAAGTGAAAGCAATCAGTGAGCTGGTGGAAAAGCAGCTACTGAAGAGTTAAATCTATATAATCCTATATAATTTAACTATGTCTAGAGCTAAAGAGCAAAGCTAAAATGAAGGAAACACTTAAAAAAAGAGCAAATACAGAAACAGATGCATTTACTGGTCAGTATTTATTTCAAAGTGAAAGTATTGTTTGAAGCAATCATTTTAACAGTTTATACATGTACAGCTAATGTACACTCTCAAAACACTAGAAGATTAGTATTGTCTTGTACTGTAGCTACATTCATATTAACAGTTACATCAAGTTACATCATATTGTTACAAACTGTTTTTCAAGTTCAAACTGTGTTACAATTTCTCTAGCTGATGGTCTCGCACATATTAACAAGAACCAGCCACTATTTAGATTATTGTCACATAAAAAAAAATATGAATACCCAAAAACAAGAAATAGTTTATAGTATGTCCAGAAATATGGTCAAAATAAGTGACCAAACCTGAACATTTGGCCCACGGTGACTTGCCTAGGGGGAAAAAATCATTAACTTGTTTGCCTGGCCACCCCTATAAAAACTCTCTGGCTCCACCTCTGTCCATTTTTATTTACATCTAGGCCTTCTCACTTGCAAATGTAGGGCTTTTACAGATACTCACACACTCTTAAAAATCAAAAATCATGCCCACTTTGCCCATGTGGTAAGACTGTCTGGAGGAATCAAACTAAATTACATAAATTGAAGTGCTCTTGGTCAAATCAAGACATGTGTCACTTTGACTTTAATGTTCCTCACAGCTTCAGTCAGACATAACCAAGAAATAACCTGCAGCATTTGCATATTATGTAATAAGTGCAAGATTTAACAGCACAGGAAGACTTATGAGGTCTGAGTCAGATTATGACTCAAATGACAGATAAAATCACTCAGCTATTATTGAGTTATTGTGGGCTTTCTCCATAAGGAGCCATAGTGTGATGAAATGAAAAGTCCTTTTTAGCAAGGCTTATCTAATGTCCACTTTTGCCACCATGAAATATTTGTTTTCTTTTCCATTCCTTTTATCACTTTGATAAATCAGTTACCTCATTTTATAACTTTGTGTTGATCTTTCCCTTTAGCTAGCTTGTAAGGGTTTTTCCTTATGCTGGGACATGACCCTTTGTATGGTGAAATAATATAAATAGCAGAAGCTTGCATTATGTTAAAGTTACATTAGTGGGTAAAGGAACCACTCAGCTAATGAAATGAAACTTAATCTGTGCTGACATCAAATGTGACATTTAACAAATCTCAGTGTGCCTCTTGGGTATTTAACAGAGGCAGAAAGCCCAATTAGCAACCTGTTTGGAGAGCAGGTATTACACACTGTTCTCTTGACACTAATAATCCGAGTGTTCAAGTCTCCAATCAAATCTCATTGTGACAGGCATTAGGGGATTATCCCCATGTGCCTTGGGCCCTTACAGTCGGCCTGGTGGCCCCAGCAAACAACACTATCCAGTAGCTGCTTTTCCTCCCAGCCTGCCTCAGCCTGGCCGGGCCTGGGAGAGGCGACGAGGCTCATGGGCCTTCACACAGCTGGTCGGCGCACTGTCAGAGCTCAGCTTTCCCAGGGATGTATGGCCAGGATGGAATCCTCCACTTTACCAACCCGGGTAAAGGTAAAAGACACATAAACTTAGTTGTAGTTTGTTTTTTTTCTTGCTGTGTGTGTGTTAAAATCTTTGAGGTAAAGCCCCTGGAAGATTGAAGACAGTACTGTGAAAATGAACACAATATTCTGTTGTATATTCTGTTGAGGCTTTCAAAAGAAACATGTTGCAAAGCTGCTTTGACAAAAAAAGGGTATTTTAATTCCTACCAGAGCTGCTTCTTTGAACATGTGTTACAATAAGTTGACTCTATCATGAATATTTTGGACGTTTCAGAGCTTCAACAGTTTGTGCATTAAACAACTACTGTAGTAAGAACCTGGTTAACAGAGAAGTGGATTGAGTGTTGATTTGCTGAATGTCCACAAGATGGCAGTGATAAGCAATGATTTCATATTACCTGACACTGATGAAAGCAACAGCACTGACACAAACACTGGACTATAAGTAGAGGGCCTAGTGATGGAAAGAAGCAAACCATGCTTAACCACCAACTGGACTTCCTTCCAGTTTAACCTCAATTGAGAATTTTTCATTTAATTCTACATATGACTTCTTCTCTTCTCAATTTCAGATGGGAATACTGTACTTTCCACTTGACTGCATTTCACATAGTTTAGCAGATTCATTTAGCAAAATACCCGATGAGGTTACATTGTTTCCATATTTTATGCTGCTTTCCCTCTACTCCACTACACTTTCTACGACACTACATTTATTTGCTAGTTGCAGTTATAGTTTACTTAGTCAGATTATCAAAAAGAAAACATGTAATGTATTATTATAGAATAAACTATGCTGATACTTATTCCTGTGCACTTCATACAGTACTTTCACTTATAACAAGGTGAGTGCACTGTGCTATATTGTGACGCCTTGTTAAAAAGTAATTCTCCAGTGTACCATTCTAACAAACTGTTACCAAGTAATCCTCTACTGCACCATAGTAGCAATTTGTTACAAAGTATTTCTCCACCGTAGAGTGGCTACTTTTACTGAAATTAAAAAGCGGAGAATTTTCTCAAACATAACGAGAGTGGAGTATTGTTTCACTTGGTGAGGGTACTGTTACTCCAAACTTTCAGTACTTTGCTCACCACCCCTGACAGACCTGTTAAGGTGCTGCATAAAATGAGAACATCAGGTCACCTCAGTGACAGGCAGAAGGACTAAAATGAGAACATGAGTGAGAAAAATGAGCTCACTGAGTTAATTCACTTAACAATAAAAAAAATATTTGATGTTACAGATGCTGTGATGATAACGTCTTGCTAAATAAAGACAACACTCTGTGTGTATTGTGTTCATTACAATTCAAGTTAAGATGCTGGACAAAAAGCACTCTTGACTTAACGTTGACAGGGCAGCGTTGAATACTTCACGTCTTGTTATTCGAGCTGTCTAGGTTAAATGTCTATTGATTTGCTGCTCACTGAAGGACCTATAGAGAATTAGAGAGATAAAGGTGCTCCGAGCAGAGCTGCTGACAGAGTGGATTGGAAAAGCAGTCAAAATGAATCTTCAGCAAAACAGGGTTAATTATTACAGACCCTTATCACATGCTGTGATTGATTTACGTAGTGCATAGGTCTTCATGTTTATTGATGTAATTGTTTACTTATTTAGTGCACAGGGGCTACTTGAGGTTTTCAGTCTGACTGAAGTATAAACATGTTTTTGTGAATTTGTTTTTCTGTAAAGTGTGTCGCTTTCAGTTTTATATTTATGAAAGACGTACCGAAAGGTTGAATGGCCTAATAAATCTTTGAGATAAAGAAATACTGGTGGCCCAAGTTAATATCTGTAAAGAAATACACCTTAGTAAAGTGCCTTTAAACAGAAATACAGTGTGGTCTGCTAAGTGGGTAGAAGTCACAAAGAGAAACTGGAAAAGGGTGTTGTAATATAATTTTCCATCAGCCTATCTAATTTATTAGCTAAATCTTTAACCTCTTATAATATCATGACACAACTAATAGACGCTCTTGGTTTATCATTACATGAGAGCAAACAGTAATCATGAGGGCGATTTGACAACTTGCCTGCTCTTTCACTGAAAAGATTTTATTTCAGCCGCGGTGAAAATCATCTTCAGAAAGCTAATTTAAAAGTAAACTGAGAGTGGTTGTAAACATTAAATGATAAAACTTTGAAATCGTTTTAATTAACATGAAGACGGCTCTTTGAGGATTTCTTTGGCAATCCGATTTGTCATTTTAGCACAAAACTTTAAAAACTGTGTAAATAAAGGTGACAAACTGGCTTTTAATGAGTAAGGCTTCGTGGGCCTCTGAGATTGCATTATCTTCTCTGTGTAAGTAGAATGCTAATATTTGACAGGAAAAATAAGATATTTATATGAGCTTTGTCAAAGTAATTTCCACTACAGAGGCGGGAGTAACGCATAACACAATTTTACTGAATAAACATGCTCACATAAAACCATCAGAAAATGATGCAAGACAGTAATTCAATCTTCTTAAATGATAAATCTGCATTATTATAGGAACAGAATATTCCACTAGCCCAGAAAATATGATATTCCCCCACTCAACCACACGGGCTTGCATAAGCTGTGTTATTTGCAGATAGCTATCTGTTGACAAGGTCTTTGCCATGACACTCTACTCACCTATCTCCTCCATCTACTGCAGCAGGCTCTTTCTGCCGGCCTTAAATCTGCTGCAGCCAGCACATTGTTTCCTTCTGTTTTCCTCTTATCAACATCAACACATTCCTGGTTATGCCTTGCTTTTCCACTAAGGTGAAGCTCTCTTTGAAAGAAGCAAAATAAGTCCCCGGAGAGTTTATATTCCACATCTTATTAACTCTTCCAGGCCACCACGTTCGTCTTTTTTCCTCCCAGCTGCTGGTTTCTGCATTTTGATTTTATTATGCTGCTTCCCTGCCGCCTGCCTTTGAGATCGGACTTGGGGAAATGAAATGTAGTCATTGAGGAGAAGGTACAAATAGGCAGTGGTTACAAATGGAGTTTGGTCAGTGGTCGGAGATTCCTATTCAGAAGATAGACAGGACTTTGTTCACAAACTGGAGTTTGAAATTTCAAAGGGGAGAATCACACATGTATTACATCAGGTCTCAGCGATCCTTTGACTTTTAGCCTCGGGGCAAGAGTTTGGGTGACTGATTATAAGACAGCTCAGTCTAGCCCATCACATTTTAACATGGCAGCCTCCCACTTCATTTAAAAGTCAAATGGCCATTGCCAGCTGAGCTGCAGCTTTTATCAAAATTCAGTTTTGGCTTAAGACTCTATTTATATTCTGTTCACTACATTAAAAAAAGAAAAAATTCCTTACTTATTTCACTTTATTTCATTATATTTTGTTATAAATAGCACTCAAACAATCCCTGCATTTGACTACTTTAAAAAACAAAGCAAGACAATCATCCTTTAACGGCATTTAATACAACCAGAGAAAAAGCTGCTACAAGACAAATAAATTAAAAAAAATCATTAATTGTATGCATATTCTGCCCCCATGGAGCTGAATCACACACTATTGACTTGCTGATAAGCTTAAGCTGTCACATGTAAATGTGATTACTGTTGATGAATGACTGTTTTGAGTGGTTTTGTTAACTGCTGCATCACAATTGCCAAGTAAATCTGGTCCCCGCACATCAACACAACTCCAGTACTAAAGTACCAATAGAAACAAATGACAACAGTGGTGTGTTATTGTAACTGTCATTGTAGCCATGTCTGGTCAGGATTTAATACACATGACAGCTACATACTGAACCCAACTAGTAATGTTTAACTTTTTTATGGTTTTAAAATTTCCTATATTTAAAGAGGCAATAACATGGTAATAAAAACCTAATCAAAATCACATGTATAATCCGAGTTATAGGCTTGTTGTCTTGGGAACCTGGTTGTGTAACAGCCTTAAGAATGAGATTTGTTGCCACGATTAAAAAAAAGAGTCTTCAAATATGTTAGCATCTCTACATAGAAAGGTACAATGTTAGCATGCTAACTCAATCACTGACTGCTTCATGAGGTGTTTGGCAGTTCTATTGCTTGCCATTTCATGTGAACATTATTGGAAAATGGAGTTCAGCAATTTGGAAAATAACTAGTAAAGTTATCATGTTATCACTGACTACACATCTTGCATTCTTGATTATATTTTAAATAGAAGTCACTGATTGTATTTTTGGGGGGTTCGAATTGTCATAAAGATTTTTTTTGAGTATTACAGCACCACAAGCATTATGACCTGACCCTGGGCTTTAAAGTTCCGGCACTTACCTGATAGTAGTTGTTTTGTATGCAGTACACATGCACACAAGTTTCCATTGCGGCTTATCTATGCTCTAACATTGAGAAAAGAAAAAGAAAGTGAAAATTAAGCATACAATAAGTATTCAATGGCTTGCACAACCACCTTTAGCAGCAATAACTTAAAGTAATAATTTTCTGTATAACTATAATATTTATAACTGCAGAAGTGTAGAAGAATTGTGGCTCACCCTTTTTATAATGTTGCTTCATTGCTCTGTGCAGGAACTGGTTCACACTGCTCTCCTAAAGTCCTACCATAACATTTCAGTTAGGGTAAAGTCAGGATGGCAATACCTTGATTTCTTCTGTTTACAACAGGTGTACCTGCAATTACTGTCTCTATGCACAGGAGACCTCTAATTTGAATACTTTGGTATGCACAAGAATTCGTAGTAGGCTCAGTGTCTGCAAGATGCCCAAATTCTGTGGCTCCAAATCAAATCATTACTACTACACCACTGTGTTTGACAGCTAGTATGAAATGTTTGTGATGATATGATGTGTTTTCACCAAATGTGTGTTCAGATGCAGCGTTGCATTTTTCCTGCACAAGTACGGCTTAGAAACAAGCCACACTTGTTCAACATTTCCCTAACTGTACTGTCATGAACTGAGGCCTGCAGAGTCTGCGATGCTCTTGGTTTTTTGTAATTTCTCAGAACACTACACAATCTGACCTTGGTGGTTTTGCTCCTATTTATAAAGGATCATATGAGTGCTCTGGAGAGGAAATGTAGCCAGTTTTAGTACAACAGTTGCTGTCCGAGTTAAGTGACCTAGATTATTTGCAATAATCCTACAGGTCAGGTCAGTGCAATATTTTACTGTAAACAGCCAACAGTATGTATTTTGAATGCTCAGTGTAATAAAACAGCAATAAAACACACAATAACACATCTTCTTTTAACACGTGTGTTTTTATCACTTAAAAACATACAACAAAGTCAGAAGAATGTTCCCAAACTACGGAAACATGACCATCTGAGAAGCATGTGAATGCACAGTTTCTTTACTGCATCACCATGCTAACTATAACAAAATATACAAACCAAAAAAAAAAAGAAAAAACACTGAAAAATAATACAAGTGAAAAACGTCAAATAGTTACCTAAAAGATGTGTATTTATTCAAGTTCATGGAAACAATGAATTGTCATGCTGTATGACTTCATACTTCACTACATTAGCCTATAAATTGAGCCCCTTTTCCCACGTACACATATATCTTGGTAAATATAGGTTTTCTATGTATATTGCCATTTTGAACCAGAAATGTAAGCTTTTGAAAAACTTTGTCCAGGTTTAAGATTTTCAGAAACTCATCATTGCATCTTCATTTCCTTGTTTACAGTCAGGCTGTTTACCATCGAATCATTTATTTTTGCAAACATTTCTATACAGTTAGGGTTATACCGCCACCTGTTGCTGTGTTTGACATTGTTTTTGTGTTTTCATTTAGATGGACAAAGAAAAAAAGAAAGTGAAATTTATTATTATTTTCTAAATTAATAAAAAAAAATAACTAAACATTATTTTCAGGGACACGAAAACAAGAACAGGAAATTTGTGTCCAGGAACACTGACACACTGAGCTGTTTTATCACAGCTATATAACATTTTCTTACCACCAGTATTAATGAATAATGAATGATTTACTTCTTAGCATTAGACTGAATGACTGTATGAGCAATATGAAATAAAATTAGTAACACATTAGCATAGCTACTGGAGCTGTTTTAACTACACGCGTTAGCTGCTTCTCCTTATATTGCCGTCTTTATGCTACACTAAACAAGCTAAACTGACATTTACAGTCATATTAAACTATACCTTTAGAAAAATGTTGCCTAAGATGAGTTGTAGTCTTTAATTAATTAATTTAAATATAGTGGCTACATTAGAATTTGGCATCAGCAAGAACGTGAGCTGCCCAGAGAGCCTGCACGTGTCAGTCCAGTTTGAGGAAATGTACAGTATGTTAACCCCCCCCCCCCCACACACACACACAAATCACAGATAAGTCACGGAAGAATTTCAGCCTGCCCTTTCTAACATATCAAAACAGTTTGTGGGTTTATGATTAAGAAAGCTATAACCATGCAGATTATATTTTATAGTCCCATATATGACTGTTCCTTGAGGAGTTCACAGAAACTTAAGATAGCAGCAATGATACAAGTACTTTAATGATAGGGGGAGATAAGATTTGCTGCAGTGACTCATTCAAAGCTCCACACTGATTCTCCAATCATCAGTTCTTCCCTCTCCCCCCGCTCGCTGACTGCTTTGAAATAATCAGCACACTTCTTGAGCAAATATGGGCATTGCAGAAGAGCAGCATGGATCGAACATGAAGCAATGTTGTAATGGATGACCTCTGCACACACAAGTGAAACAACATGCTCCAGTCTGATACAGAACAATCACCTGTGCACACTGTAGGAGTGTGCACAAAGCTGCTAATCATTTTTTGATAATTGGTCTATGTTAATTGCATTGTTTATAGTGTCTAATTACCATGAAAGCTTAACTGTAAATGAATCTGTGACCTTTCCTGACATTCAGAAAAACAGTAGTTTAATCAGAACTTGATTGCTTCCATTTTCCTTTCTGATTGGCTCTTAGTAAGAGGGGTTTTTATCAATCATTAAGCAAATCATCTCTCAGTCACACACAGAAGCCTACAGGCATGGATGTTTGCCTGCATGAAGAAAAATAATTTTATGAGCCCACCGTATAATTTGAGTACATGACAAACAACTTCACCTACATGGGGTTTAGTGCTTTTGAGGTCCGTCTGAACCTGAGATCGTTGACCTATTGCTATGTACTAGGTACTTTGTACTAGGTGCTTTCTGCTTTGCGCAAACACAAAAGTTATTTATGTAAACAATCAGATTCTGGGCATGAAAATCATTCACTGAGTGCACGTGTGCCTAATGACCAATGCTGCATTATTTTCAGTTTAAAAGTGGCACATTTACCTTCACATGTAATTTAAAGTGTAGCTACATTCAATGAAAACTGTTAAATTATACAGTAAATATTTTTGTATATGAGGCTTAAATAAAATACTCATGAACAGTTTTTAAATTACCATCAACTTCTACTCATCTGGTCTTTACACTGTACAGGGAAACCATGAGATTTACTACACTTAGTGTTTAATGTATTTGCCCCCTTCTTGATTTCTTAGGTTTTGTATATATGTCACGCTCAAATGTTTCAGATCGTTAAACTAATGTTAATCTTAGATCAAAAATAGCCTGACTAAATACAAAATGCAGTTTTAAGATGATGATTTCCTTTATTAAGATCCATGCAATGGAATTGTGTTTGGTTAACTTTTTGTTTGTTTTTGTTTGAAATGCTCTGGTGTTTCTTCGTGAAGCACTTTGTTTGTCTCGAAAGGTGCTATATAAATAAAGTAGGATATAAAGTGAAGCTGCCAGAGTAATGACAGTGCACAGCTGCAGAGGAGAGTTAAATAAATGTTACTTACTTACTACTTACAGTGGGGCAAAAAAGTATTTAGTCAGCCACCGATTGTGCAAGTTCCCCCACTTAAAATGATGACAGAGGTCAGTAATTTGCACCAGAGGTACACTTCAACTGTGAGAGACAGAATGTGAAAAAAAAATCCATGAATTCACATGGTAGGATTTGTAAAGAATTTATTCGTAAATCAGGGTGGAAAATAAGTATTTGGTCACCTCAAACAAGGAAAATCTCTGGCTCTCACAGACCTGTAACGTCTTCTGTAAGAAGCTTTTCTGTCCCCCACTCGTTACCTGTATGAATGGCACCTGTTTGAACTCATCATCTGTATAAAAGACACCTGTCCACAGCCTCAAACAGTCAGACTCCAAACTCCGCCATGGCCAAGACCAAAGAGCTTTCGAAGGACACCAGGAAAAGTATTGTAGACCTGCACCAGACTGGGAAGAGTGAATCTACAATAGGCAAGCAGCTTGGTGTGAAAAAATCAACTGTGGGAGCAATCATCAGAAAATGGAAGACATACAAGACCACTGATAATCTCCCTGGATCTGGGGCTCCACGCAAGATCTCATCCCGTGGGGTCAAAATGATCATGAGAACGGTGAGCAAAGATCCCAGAACCACACGGGGGGACCTGGTGAATGACCTGCAGAGAGCTGGGACCAAAGTAACAAAGGTCACCATCAGTAACACACTACAACGGCAGGGAATCACATCCCGCAGTGCCAGACGTGTTCCGCTGCTGAAGCCAGTGCATGTCCAGGCCCGTCTGAAGTTTGCCAGAGAGCACATGGATGATACAGCAGAGGATTGGGAGAATGTCATGTGGTCAGATGAAACCAAAGTAGAACTTTTTGGTATAAACTCAACTCGTCGTGTTTGGAGGACGAAGAATACTGAGTTGCATCCCAAGAACACCATACCTACTGTGAAGCATGGGGGTGGAAACATCATGCTATGGGGCTGTTTTTCTGCCAAGGGGACAGGACGACTGATCCGTGTTAAGGACAGAATGAATGGGGCCATGTATCGTGAGATTTTGAGCCAAAACCTCCTTCCATCAGTGAGAACTTTGAAGATGAAATGAGGCTGGGTCTTCCAACATGACAATGATCCAAAACACACCGCCCGGGCAACAAAGGAGTGGCTCCGTAAGAAGCATTTGAAAGTCCTGGAGTGGCCTAGCCAGTCTCCAGACCTCAACCCCATAGAAAATCTGTGGCGGGAGTTGAAAGTCCGTGCTGCTCGGCGACAGCCCCAAAACATCACTGCTCTCGAGAAGATCTGCATGGAGGAATGGGCCAAAATACCAGCTACTGTGTGTCCAAACCTGGTAAAGACCTATAGTGAACGTTTGACCTCTGTTATTGCCAACAAAGGTTATGTTACAAAGTATTGAGTTGTATTTTTGTTATTGACCAAATACTTATTTTCCACCCTGATTTACGAATAAATTCTTTACAAATCCTACCATGTGGATTCATGGATTTTATTTTATTTTTTTCACATTCTGTCTCTCACAGTTGAAGTGTACCTCTGGTGCAAATTACTGACCTCTGTCATCATTTTAGGTGGGGGAACTTGCACAATCGGTGGCTGACTAAATACTTTTTTGCCCCACTGTATATCCACACATTCCTCCACATCACTGTGGAGGAATTTTGGACCATTCTTTTTTTGCAGAATTGTTGTAATTCAGCCACATTGGAGGGTGAACGGTAGAGTGTTTCAGATCATTGTCCTGCTGCATAACTCAAGCATGCATGACCTTTCAGGTTTTCTGGTAGAAAGCAGAAAGTATGGTTCCGTCAGTTAGAACAAGTCGTCCAGGTTCTTAAGCAGCCCCGACCATCACATCGTTGGTATGATGTTCTTTTATGAAAGTGTTAGTTTTACGCCTGATGTAACAGGATTCAAACTTTCCAGATCAGTCCAGATTCTCCCAAAAGTCTTGTGGTTCATCAAGATGTTTTTTGCCAAATGTGAGACGAGCCTTTGTGTTCCTTTTGGTCAGCAGCAGTTTTCTGCTTGAAGCTCTCCCATTGATGCCATTTCTGCCTGGTCTCTTATTGTTGTCTTATTGTTGAATCATGAATCCCAACCCTAACATGGATAAGTGAATCCTGCAGGTTTTTGGGTTCTTTTGTGACCTCCTGGATGAGTCGTTGATGCTTTTCTTGGTAGGCCGGCCACTCCCGGGAAGGTTCATCACTGTTCCAAGTTTTTTCCCTTTGTGGATAAAGGTTCTCACTATGGTTCACTGGAGTCCCAGAGCCTTAGAAATGGCTTCGTAATACTTCTTCTATATTTATGGACCAAAAAAGAGAAATTATCTAGTAAACAGCAGTTCTGATTTAGGATACTTTGTAAAATGTAAAAAAAAGAAAAATTCAATGATTTTCAAATGATTTAACTTATAACTTAAAAAACTGAACAAAATGAATATATCAAATGTTGAAACCTGACAAAAAAACAAAGCTTGCACTAGGCATAATTAATGCTACTTATCATCACCTCTTTTAATAACTGTAAATAGAAAACAACTGAGGAGATTAAATGCTTTACTTTTTTAAATGAACTCCTTAATAGGTTCCTCTGTGTTAGTTTTTGCTTCATAATACATATGTGGACTGCTGACTGGATAGTTTAGCATGGACTCTTTTACTGGGGAGACATGCTGCTGTAATGTGTGCAGACTGTGCTTTGGCATTGTATTGCTGTCATGAATAAGGCCTTTTCCTGTAAGAGACAACTGGATAGGAGCAAAAGTTGGTGGCTTGGATGAAAGATTTTAATCTAGGCATCAAGCTGGCCTCTCTACTCTGTAACTCAGGTTTTGATTGAACTATTTTCCATCCTCGGGGGCAGAGGGGGCCAGATGTTTGATTAACTCTGGTCACTGTTTACCTTTAAAAATCTCAGTTTCAGAATTGCGTATGTTTGTGCATTTCTAAAAGATTCACTCTGTCTGCTCATGCTTTTTTTTTATACCCACTTATGTTACCCACAACTAATAAATCTGTAACCTTGTAAACTGTAAAACAAGCCGGTGTCACTTCACTGCATTTTATTGCATATTTTGTGGCATTAAATGTAAAATTTCTGTAAAGAATGATTAATTGACCCACCATTACTCTTTTTATTTTTCTAAAAGGCTTCTTTAGGCTCCTCTGAGTCATCTAAGCTGTCTCTCAGAGGAGCAGCCGCCTTTACAACAAGCTTGGAGCTTTTGAAAAAGCCTCACGTGAACCTTGCACAAACAATGACGGCTTTTACATAAAGGCATCATTTGTGCTTTTCCCCGCTAATTATGGCAGAATTAACTCAGATTTCCGAGCAATGTAATACACATGGAAGTATGTTTTTAATATAGTGGTTAATTTTATTTGATTGTGGTTATCTTGTGGTGGTAAAAGTATTTTTCCTCTACTTTTTATCTCATTAAAGTACAGTGCAATTATTCAAGGTCAAGGTAATCAAGCTGGCTCTAAAGTTAAACTGCTTTATAAGCAGTTAGGCGATATAATGATTTATCCTCTGTTTAAAATAATAATTAATAACTTCCGTAATATATTGATGTGCAAACTATGTCTGTTGTCATGGAGTGATTCCTGAATAAGCCTCAGTTAATATTAAATATCAAAAACAAAACCAGAGGAATGTTTCGATATTTTTTATTCTATCTGTGCAGAGGAGCATCTGTGAGGATCGGTTGGAAGCTTTGGACCTGGAGTCATACAAGCTTTCTGAATATTTAAGCAACAAAAGGCAGCCTCTGAGTGTTTTAGCTGACCTGCAGAGGGGAGACAAGGGGGGCTGCTGAGCTAAAAGGCAAGAAAAAAGTTGTAATGTTTTTCCACAGTGGAGCAGAAATGTAAAGTAGCATCAAACAGAAGTGCTTTCAAAATTTGTAAAATTTCATAAAAATTGGAATTAGTTACTTTCCGCCTAATTCCAGGTCTTTTTGCAGGCACTTTCGTTTGTACCAATATCCAAGCTTTAATTGGTGTGCATGTGATATGGGCATGCAAGGAAAGTGTCAGCTATAAAATGAAAAGTTCAAAATGGTGTCAAATGATGTAGTAGGAGTGAACTGACATAGCTCAGGTTGAGGAAATGTTTATCCATTACTGACATGCAGCGATGGCAGATATCAAAGCTGTGCTATCTCTTAAAAAAAAACAACCCTGTGATTCACCAGTGAACACTCTGGTTAACCATCAACCGGACTGACACTCCACCTCTTCTCTGGTTAGTGGTATGAGGGAAGGAAGAGAAGGACACCAGCTCTGCTGTCAGTCACTGTTCACCTCTCTAACACCAGTAGGTCCATATACCACTCAACTGGGCCAAGGAGCTGTCCTGTCACTGGGCGGAGCTAGACCCAGAAAGAAGGAGGGGGGTTTGCTGAGGTGTGTGGGGGTGTGAGAAAGGAAGGTGGAGAAGGAGGGGGGCACTCTACTTTCTTGGACAAGTCTTTCTGTCCCACAGTCAAGTAGTTGAGAATTTGTTGGCCTAAAGAACTAGCAGACATGGACATGGCAGACTACAGCGAAGCTCTGGACCCAGCCTATACCACGCTAGAGTTCGAAAACATGCAAGTGCTCCCCTTGGGTGCAGGTGAGTGTCATATAAGCAGCGCTGCCTTTGAACTTTGAAACTTTTACTGATTTAAAACTTTGGTCGGGAGAGGAGAGCGCGAGTTCTGGCGTGAAGTGATAAAAGGGGTCATTTGTCCATCTGCTCCTGCTCGTAGAGAGATGATCCTGTTCAGTGGTCTTCTTTTATCACCTTGGGTGTGATAAAACATTAAGAGATTTTGTTTTACGAGACTGATGTATTCTCAGTGCACTTGGGTCATTTGGCCCAACCAATTTTAACCTGTTCCAGCTTGTACAGGGATGTGGTGTCAGACTGATTACAGGGGATTGATCTTCATTCAGTGATGAAGCAGTAGCTTTAGTATCATGATCACCCTTCTCTTGTTACAAACGGTCTGTTCCCACAGAGTCTAAACTGAGGAGAATGGATGTCGTTTTTGGATATGCGCTTACAGTGACACCAACCTATTTGTATATGCAGTCTCCCATGACATCTGGCTCTGATCCTGATTCTAAAATTTCCAAAGAAGCAAAAAAAAGAAAGCCTAATGGGGACCTATCCAAGCACAAAACTTTTTTTTAAAATAATTTACACAATTATATTCTGTCATTGAACAAATATGTAAAAGTGACTCTCCAAGAACCAGCCTACCACTTTTATATATTGTACATTTCTTTAGCATGTGTCATGGCAAACTCTATGATAATCAGCTTTGTTCTGGTGACTGTGAGAGTGGCTTACACAAAAACTGTCTCCATCGATTGCCTTTCATAGGTAATCAAACCTACATCAATTGAGCTCTGTTGACGCTATCTGAGCTACTCAGGCTGCTAACAGATCCCTGCAGTTCTCTGGAGGGCTGCTTTTGATCAGCTGTCAGTGGAGCTGATGAGTGTCTTCACTTCGGTCTTTCACACCTAGAATTAAACCAACCTGGCAGTTCAAGTTTGCTGTCTGGCATATGATTAGAAATAAAGTCATATTAAAAAAAAATAAAAAGACGCTTCTTCGAGTTTCAGGTCATCTTGTTCCGGTGATTTAAAGCTAATCACCTAAAAGCCTGTTGGCCTGATGAGCCTTTTTTTCCCTTTCTCTCTCTCTCATGTCAGACTCCTCACCAGCTGAAAGCACTAACATGAACGCCGCGAGCCACCTGGCTGCAGGCAGTTTGTGTGCCATATGTGGAGACAGAGCTACAGGTAAACACTACGGTGCCTCCAGCTGTGATGGCTGCAAGGGCTTCTTCAGACGCAGCGTCCGGAAAAACCACATGTATTCATGCAGGTGAGTGAAGCTCTTCAACTAAAAAATACTGCTACTGTTTGTGTGACAATGAAAAAGCAATGGACATCTAGCCAATGCAATTAATTCTCAGTTATGTGCCACTGTGTAGACAAGCAAAGATTGCAATCTTCTGATTACAGTCTTGTGATTAAATGTTGATGGATGCAATCATTACATATATATGTATATATTCTTCATGCTTAAGCTACTTGAAAAAGAAAGCATCTGGAATTTTTACTTCATCTATTTCAATTTGTATCCAATTGCTTCACTTTGTATTGATTCCTTCATTAAGTTTCCTTTTTAAATCCGTGATAGCACAAACAAACTTAATCCACTCACTTTTACAGGTTTAACAGACAATGCATTGTGGACAAAGACAAGAGAAATCAATGCAGGTATTGCCGACTGAAGAAGTGCTTCAGAGCTGGCATGAAGAAAGAAGGTAGATGACTTTTATCTCTTCACTAAACCAATCAAAAAAGTCAATCTATGTGAATTTTTTAGTGTTAAAACAATAGAATCTATTGCCTCTCAAAACAAAAGAGAATTTAATCAGCAAATCACTACCAGAGCTTGAGCTGTCTCCACTAAATTGATATGACTTGTCTAAATGTGTTGCAACACCCAGGAGGGGACTACTTTGTTAATGTTCACTCCACGGAGTGCTTAAGTCTCTGACCAGCTTATGCTGAGCAAACATTTCCAAGCAATAACAGCCATATACTGATAAACATGACAACCTTGGAAGACATATTTTTCTTTCAAATCACTCTGTGTTCCGTGTTTGTGCAACAAAGGAAATGAGAAAATTCAACACTTTTCTTGCATTTACAAAAATATAACTGCATGAAAGTTCCACTTTTATCTTTTGCTTTGCAAATGCAACCTACATCTTGCTGCCACATTATAAATCTGTGAATGTTCTTTTTTTTTAGCTGTACAGAACGAACGAGACAGAATCAGCACCAGGAGATCCAGCTATGAAGACAGCAGTTTACCATCCATCAACGCACTCATCCAGGCAGACGTACTGTCAAGACAGGTAAGGTGGCCGTACATCATGTTTGGGGCTCATATCTACTGTAACTGTAACAAGACCTCAAATGACTTCATAAATGCATTTTCCTGTGTAGATCACATCCCCTGCTCCTATACTCAATGGTGACATACGGACTAAAAAGATCGCCACCATCACAGATGTGTGTGAGTCTATGAAACAGCAGCTGTTGGTCTTAGTGGAGTGGGCCAAGTACATCCCAGCCTTCTGTGACCTGCCCTTGGATGACCAGGTGAGACCCATACACAGACAGAGTGCACACAGTGATATAGACACTCTAGTCATTCATCAACCAGTATACTCAAAACCATAACGAGGGTTGAGGGACACGTGGCTGTGGGACTGTCACTGACTATGTTCTTCCTTAATCAAATAACACTGCAGTAAAAAAAAAAGAAAAAAGAAAAGAGGAGAAAATAGTTTTCCAGTCTCTAAGGATGACGGGGTTTTTCATCACTCTCTCTTAAAATTTTCAACCAGAATGGTTAATGTGTTTTAATCCTCAGTTGGAACATGATGAGCTGGTTTTAATGTCACACTGCTTCTTGAAAAAAAAAAAAAAACTGCAGAATCATTAACAGTGTGATCACCGAGCCTTAGTAACTGATTTGCTGATGCAGTGAGATGGCCTTCTTTGCCAATTTTAGTTCAACCAGTGAGATTCATGCAAGGGGAGTTTAAAAACCCCCAGACAGAACTTTATAATATAAACACGTATAACATAAAGGAGTTATTATTTCATAGCAAACTGTCTTTTAATTCACTTTCATTGCAGGTGGCATTGCTTCGAGCTCATGCAGGAGAACATCTCCTTCTCGGTGCTGCAAAGAGGTCCATGCTTTACAAAGACATCCTCTTATTAGGTAAAACTGACACACAAGGCAGTGTGATACTGCACTCATATTGCATATAATCATGCTCTTTCCCTATTCCAATGGTGCGTTTTCAATGTGTTTCTCCTGCAGGAAATGACCACATCATTCCCAGAAACTGCCCAGAGTTGGAGGTGGGCAGAGTAGCAGTGAGAATCCTGGATGAGCTGGTGCTTCCTTTCCAAGAGCTTCAGATAGATGACAATGAATATGCCTGCTTAAAAGCCATAGTTTTCTTTGACCCAGGTATTAGTGCTGACAAACATTTCAGATTCTTGAGCTTCTTTCCAAGCCATTAACTTGAGTGAAAACTTGAAAAACTCAGCTAGACCACATTATATACAGATGTTGGTCATCAAAACATTTCTCTTTGCTAACATTTGCCCATAGATGCTAAAGGTCTGAGTGACCCTGGAAAGATCAAGCGGATGCGATACCAGGTCCAGGTGAGCCTGGAGGACTACATCAACGACAGGCAATATGACTCTCGAGGCCGTTTTGGAGAGCTTCTCCTGCTCCTGCCGACACTACAGAGCATCACTTGGCAAATGATTGAACAGATCCAGTTTGTGAAACTCTTCGGCATGGCCAAGATTGACAATCTGCTTCAAGAAATGCTTCTTGGAGGTGAGAAATGGTTGTCAGTACAGATAGGTTTAGCAAAATTTACTATAGCATGAATTCTGAAACAGTAGGCATTGCATTAAGTGGACAGAACTGCATCAAACCACTATTCAGTAATAAATTATGATTAACTGACAATTGTTGGGGTTTTTCTTCCAGGTTCTGCTAATGAAGCACCACATGCACCTCACTCTCTGCATCCTCACCTGGTTCAGGAGCACCTCAGCACCAATGTTATAGTGACCAGCAATATGCCAACGCCAATCCATAATGGTCAAATCTGTAAGCACAAAATACATTAATGCATTGCTACATTTAAGATTTGGTGTCTGTAATTAGCTTAAAACTGTCAGGGTTTTTTATTGCTACATATGGTAAAAACTTCAAGTCTAATGAAGGTGATCACAATCATTAATCAGTTGTATTTTAATGAAGAGAGCCCATCAAATTTTCCTCACGCAGCTCCATGTGCAGCCAAGTCAGGTAGCTGGAAGACCAAATAAGCTTGGTAAAATAATCCCCTAAGTTGTTCACAGAAACTAATCTGGCTTATTTTGTAAAAGAAAACTTCTGTTATTCTTTCTGAGCATATTTAATGCTCTGACAAATTTCACAAAAGTGCTTATTCCTTATTGGAATCTTGTGTTACCCCTGCGTCACACTGTAAGATAATAAATATTCACCTGCTTGTGCTGTAGTTTCTCCACATTAGTAACTGCTCTCTCTGTTCTACTTTTCAGCCACTCCTGAAACCCCAATTCCATCTCCACCCGCTGCCTCCAGCTCAGAACATTATAAAATGGTTCAGGGGGTCATAGCCACTGTTCCCAAGCAGCCAACCTCCATCCCTCAACCAACTATTACAAAACAGGAGGCCATTTAACAACCCCTTAAATCTTTATTCCTTCAGTTTTTTTTTTCTAATTAAACCAGGGTCTTTACATGCATGTTTATACACAATCAGCATTGAAGCTGTTAACTTGACTGGAACCCTAAAGTAGCTGAATACTGTATATATATCTATAATAAAAATCTGCAGGTGTGGTCTTTACAGATTGATAGCCTGAGTTTTCAGGCATCACTTTGTACATGTATGCAGCTGCAGCTGAGCTTCATGGTTCAGTGAAGGCCAGATAAAACCATAAGCATTGTGATCTTCTAGGCTTACTGCCTTTCTGTAAGACTGACACTTAGAAGTACACTGCTGTATATATTATAGCTCATTATTGGGTAACTTCAATTCCATTGTGTCCTATGCATGTCCTCAGTGTGTGCAGTAAGGCTTATGTTAGAAATGGCAAAGTAATCATGTCAGTATTTCATGAATGTTACAACAGGCCTTACACTGTCATATATTTAGTGTTTAACTTTTTATTTTTTTATTTTATGTTTCTTAACAATAAAATGAACTCAGAAAAAAAGCTAAATATAATTCCTCTAAAGAGTTCAGCTTTTCCTTCGAGTTGCTCTCAAATATTTTGTGGCAAAACTAAAATATATGGGGTTTGTTTTATACACTGGGATATGCATATTTACAGGAGTGAAATTTCAAGTTTTAAAATTTACTCCAGTATAACCAAGTTTGGCAGGCTGTATACACAGAGACTTTTAAAAAGTCACAGGCAGACATGCTAAAGAAGTTTCCCAATAATATGTTGTGCTCGGTTTTAAAAGTATATTGTATGTTGTTTGTTTGTTTTTTTGTTTGTTTTGTTTTGTTTAGTACTTTGTCATGGTTTAACTGATGGAATAAATTGTGCCTTTTAACCTGTACTGCCTTACAAAACCAGGTAATGTTTTGCCTTACAATGTGAAGTTGAGTTAATAAATCTTACGGTTTATTTTTACATTGCTTTTTCTGCTACGTATTTATACTACGGTCACAAGAGAAGTGGCCACCAATGAATTCACTGCATTTGCATTACACATTCTTTCAAAGGTAAATGGTGGAAAAAAAAAAATTAGGTCCAACGTGGCAGTGCTTTTTGGTCCCTGATAGACTACTGCAACTTCAGGCTGATAAGCTGCCATAAAATCATTACAGATAGCGCTGACTCCAGATAGAGAGATGCAGATATATTTGTGCACTGCATCTAGAAAACAATGAATGCTGTGTGTGCTATTGTTAAGCTCATTTTACTTTTTGCAATGGAAACAAAGCATTACATTCAAAACAAGTACAAAAATAGAAGTATCTAGAGGAGGATTACTTTTAATATTACTGCCCATAATGAGAGCATCAACAGGACCATTGGTGAGACATAACTATTGAGATTTCTAGGAAACAAAATTGTACTTTCTGGAGATTGTTGGCTCTTGCTGGGTGAAATCTGTTGCAAACAAGATCCTGCAACAAAAACATATTGATTGCTTTGGTTGCAAGCAGATTCCCACAATTTTTGCTAACTATGCAAAAAATTGTAGTACAACTTGTGAAAAGGGTGTGATGCAAACTAGAAATTGAGACTTTTGCCTTCCAATTAAAAGTTGTTCATCAGCGATGTAGTCAACATGTTTTAAAAGGTGCAGCTTTTAACTCTGAAGGTGAATGGTCCTGGTTTCCAGTTTATACTGCACTTGCCACAGTTTCACCACAGCTCTAAGAGCAACTGGGCAATATTTGTAGACAACTCTGTCACTCCCATGAAAACTATGGGGGACCACAGCAATATGCTAGCAAGCAAAGCAATCAGAAAGAGGTTTTTCCAACCAGCTAGGGAATACACATTTTTCCCTAGCAACAGGTGTGATGCTGGGGAAATATGAGAGTCACTGATTGGTCTCTAGGCCTTTAGGGGCTTTAGCAAATATTTTCCCAGCAACTGCTGGTGACCTCTTGCAACTGGTTGGGGAACACTGATTTTCCTCTCATGAACAGTGATTGCCAGATGGTCACCGGCTGGTCTCTAAGCTTGTCTGACTGGGGTATCATTCAATTGACTGTACACTGTCACCATTCCAAAGTGTCCAAAATGAAAGAAAAGCTAATGTCACATAGTTAGCAGTCACATATCTGCAACATCTTAAGTGCAGCTTTAAGGTGCTTGCGCTTTACTGAAGTCTAATGTTTGCTGTTTTATGTTTAATGTTTTGATGCTTTCCACATCCACTCTATCACAATGCATATATTGTACTTTGTTCTCAAGACCCTTTAATTTTAAGTTTTAGTTACACTTAAACTGCAGGCGTTTGTCTGGTTAGGAAGGCTGAACTGTTGTTAACTGTTGCCTAACTATTGTGTAAACTATTTTACTTGGATTTGTGCAAATGAAAGTGATGACAAGTGCACTGGACAGGCAACAAAAAGCCAACATTCACAAATGAAATGGTTTTACATGTGGTGTCCACAAACCATTTCTCTTGCCTTGTCACCATGAAAATCATCTTTTATACACCACTTTCCTACAACATATTTATTTTTAATCAGTTATTCTCGGCCTACATGGACCCCCCCGTCTTGTTCTTGGTTCTCTCTTTAGCACAATACCTAACATATCCTGGATGTACATCACAATACATCATCGTTAAATTGGTTTGACACAAGTACTGGACATTAGCCTAAAGCTCATATCCATATTTTCTTTCTTTTTCGTCCCCTTTAATTAGACATTTAGTCAATTGCTTGCATTTTTTAAAGAACAAAACACCAACCCCTTGTTGTACGACCAATCCTGTAGTGAAACGAATCCCAAATATAAAATTTGTATTAAAAAAAATTGTCTACCTACATAGCCTCCGAGACGACATGAAGCCTACAGTGCCAAGGAAGCAGCCGCGGAAACATGAAGGTAAATTCTGCCATCTACTGCTTTGAAATGCAATACAAGGATGGTATAACCTGCGTACAAGTATGAGATCATTACGTTAGCCTACAGCTATAAAACCCCAGAGCTATAAAATTACCTGCCTGGTGCTTGAATCAAACAACAGTGTTTGAAAAGTGTGCGTTTCTGTTACTGTTGGATTTAGAGATGTGAGGTTCAGGTACCCAGGTGCGTGTTTATGTTAGTAAATCTTGAAACGGATTAGTTTGTAATTTGTTAAAAGAAAAAGAGCTGGATATTTCAAGATCGCATTTGAATTTGAAACACAACAGGCTCACATAACAGTCACGCTATTAATTTTTTTGACATATAGGTTTGCCTAATTTCCGATTAAAATTGAACGCAGCATCGGCATCAAAACAAAAGACGCACGATTCATCGGCGCAGTGCATCACGTGTTACAAAAGCACCAATGAGCTAACGCCGGCTCTGTACCCGGAAGAGGGATTTTCCTGACAGGTCCGTTGTGATTTTTTTGACAGTGGTTTTTGTAGCTTTGATCTTTGCGGATGTTTTCTGAATTTATATATCACTTACCAGCAGCCTTTTAGCACTCTATGTCTGCCATTGAAGGCTACCGTTAGACCCATTTTCTGGTCAGTATTCAGTCATTATCCGGACATATGCTCTGTTTAGGCTCAGGCTGTATTAGCTGAGAATCTCTGGCGCTGTGACTCATTACTGAGTGAATGCATGCAGTGTTTGCAGTCTTGGGTAGTTACTGGAGAGCATCCCGCTCTTGTGTATCTGGGAACATCGTGTTCCCACATCTATTGCTAAACTTAGCTGAAATTGAGCTACTTACTAAAACTGCGCAGTTTGTGAGTGTACCTGACACTTACTGTAATGTTCAGGCACTTAACAGTTTTTATTTTGTGCTGCTGTACATTTACTGTGCAGAGGCAGCTTACTGGTACAAAATATGATAATGACTTTTAATTATTGATAATGAAGGTGTCAGGCCGTGGGGTATCGCTGTTCTTATTTGAAGTAAAGCTATGGTATTTAAAAGTTAATTCTCCTCACCCGTGCTTATTTCCCAACAGCTTCACCCAGTCATTCCATGGCCGATCAGCATGAGTCCATCGATCTCGGTGGTCCTACAGTGGACTCGTCAGCAGCTGCAGTGCACAGCTGGTTCCCCAGTCCTCCACCACCCATCTATTCCTGTACCCTGACCCCTGAACTGGTGGCCAAGGCACGTGAGGAGCTCCAAGAGAAGCCAGAATGGCGTCTACGGGATGTCCAAGCACTGAGGGACATGATACTTAAGGTAGGGCAGAACAATGATGCCTTACCAAGCGGCAAAAAAAAGAGGGCAAAAATTGGAAAGCTTTTGAGTAACATTCAACTGGACCTTTGGGAAGAATTTGAGAAGTGTGAGTAAGGAAATACAGGAAGGAATTTTCAGTATGAAATGTAAGTGTATTCATATATGCCAAAAATAGCCTACATGCGATCGGAAAAATAATCAGTTCTTTTATTAGGCACTTTTCAGGGCATGTTTGCAGCACTGGGGCCTAAATTTCACCTACAATCTATAGGTGTTAATTTTTTCTACACAGGAAAGTGATCCGTTTTATCTCCTCACTTTGAAATAGATCCTTTAGCACTAAAATAGTGAATTTAAATCTCATTCATTACTTTTGGTACATCTGCAGTGTGTGGTTTATGCAAAATCTCAAGGCATCCCAGTGTGCCTCAGCTCACCATTTGAGAACCACTGTGATAAAACTTAATATGGTACTCAAAAAAAGAAATGCAAGTTTTATATTGTGAAGTAGTTTTTAGTTCCAGTTGTTTGGTTTTAGTCAGTGGCAAGATTGGTGATTTGTTAATTTGTTTAACACAAATGAACTCACTTGTACAACCGAGAACTGGTTCAGTTTGCTGTATTCTCTTGCCAGTGGAATCAGGGCACAATAAAACAGTGTATGCACAGCATTGTTATCAGTGGCACCATGCCACGACTGACTGACGTTGACTGGGGCCAGGCTTTTGGCATTCTGGATCCTGTTGCTGCAGCTTTGCGTGTCCATGAGAGCATCTGATCGTATTGTTCTTGGTGAAATTCTGACCAGACTGAGGTACCGAGTTGAGGTGCTCTAACCTGAACTTGTATTACTCCTGCAGCAGCGCCCTGCGGCTTTTTCAGCAGGACAGTGTCTGCTTGACATATGGCCTGACACTGTCAGAGTAGAACAAGCCTTTCTGGAACAGAAGAAAACCCAGACACTTTATTTGCCAGCTTGCCTCCTATTGAACTTGCTTGCTTGGGTCATTATGTTCATCAGAGCCAGTAACCAGTTCACAGCTCCAGGCCACATTCATGCAGGAATAGAGAGCAATTCCTCAGCAACAATTTCCTGACTCTTATCCGGTCCATTTGGAGATGGATAGCTGCCTGTGTTGCATCCAAAGGAGGTTATATGTCCCATAAAATAGCCTGTATATACATATATTATGGTCTTGGTCTATAAACTCTCCTTAAAACACAAACTTCCATTTGTTTTTAGGATAGTATATTAACTTTTAATACCCTAAAAATATAAAGCTGATGTAATATTGTATTATTTGTGTTTTTGAACTTGGGAACACCTGCCATAGCCATTACAATGGTACTTTGAGAACTTTGGCAGGTGTTTCTGTTTTTCTCTGAGGACAGATTTTGTCAGTGCTGTCCCAAATATATCACAAAGCTTTAGATGTTCAGAATTCAGATTTAAGGTTGTTCTTGAAGGTGGATGTGGGGATCTGATTCCACGTTGTCCCGTTTCACATCCTTTATTTTAATTTTTTTATGTATTTGTAACTCTCCTACATGACGTTTAGGAAAAAATACAGTGTGTGATTGCACTGTCCAATATTCCAATGACACTATGACCTGTGACAAATGTCCAATATTCCAATGACACTATGACCTGTGACAAATGAGTATGGATTTTAACTGCACAGGTCCTGTGTTTT
Organism: Aulonocara stuartgranti; assembly: GCF_965226115.1. Lineage (NCBI taxonomy): Eukaryota > Metazoa > Chordata > Actinopteri > Cichliformes > Cichlidae > Aulonocara > Aulonocara stuartgranti. The sequence goes on from NC_138956.1 coordinate 30,876,178, forward strand.
TCTGCTGTAGTGTTTTGATAGCATTAAAAAGCAGTGAATAAAGGTATTATTGAACAAGGCCAAATTTCAATTGTTTGTCAATTAAAATATTTTTTCTTATTTGTTGCATTTCAGCAGCACTGAATTCCATGTGAATTATCTTTGTTTGTCTTGCAGACATTTTTTGACAGTGGTTGGAGTCTCATAGAAATAGAGTCTCATAGAAATATGATCTGTAGTTTTGTTATTTCCAGCAATGAGGTGGTCCACCTCTGAATTCTTTCTTTCCTCTTCAGCCTATAGCACTGAAGGCTCAAAGTAAATTTATTATAAAATGTGTGATGGACGTAAATCATTTTAAAAATAAGGTTTTGTTTTTTTCCCCTAAAACGGTGGTACATGTTCTTTATTAGTGAAGGAAAAGTCTCAAAGGTTTGGTCCTTTGAACAAAGAAGGTTCACTAAAAATAAACTGAAGTGCCCATGTTATCAGAATAAAGGATCCTTTTACTGGTGGCTAAATGGTGAATTTCTAATAGTTTAGAGTTTAGTAATAGCATTGACACCTCGCAATAGAACAGATTTGTTTTGGGGTTTTTTTAAGGTGTTATTTTCAAGCAGTTACATTGATACAATTATTCTGAAAACTTTTTAAAAGATTATTTTAACCAGATTCTTTTGTAATGATTTATTAGTTCCACTTATGCCAGCTGGGGATTGGTCCGATAGGTACAGTATGGGGTGAGCCCTCCCTTAGAGACAGGCTGAAAAGGAGCTAGTTGAGGTGGTTTGGACATCTGACCAGGCTGCCTCCCAGGTGCCTCTAAGTGGGGTTTTCCAGTCATATCCTTCTGGGAGAACACCCCAGGGTAGACCCAGGAGATGCTGGAATATCTCTCGGCTGGCTTTGGAAACACCTCAGTGCTCCCCTTGAAAAGTTAGAGGAAGGGGACAGGGAGGAGTAGTACTGGGCATCTCTGCTTAGACTGCTGCCAGTGAAACCCAGGCCTGGAGAAGTAGTAAAGAATGGACAGATGGATGCTAACCAAGCTTAATTTAGCCATTTTTCTCAGTGTTTTATTTTGTTTAGTCAGAAGCCGTATTTTGTTTATTCTAGTTGTTGCCATTCATGACCTTCCCTCTTTTCTTTTTTTTTCAGTTAACTTTTTTTTCCCCTCTTGGCTCTGCAGGAACAGCCCAATCTCAGGACACGACTTGATGATGCCTTCCTGCTGCGCTTCCTGCGGGCTAGGAAGTTCGACTATGACCGTGCCCTGCAGCTGCTCCTCAATTACCATGCAGGACGTAAGGCTTGGCCAGAGGTGTTCCAGGACCTGAAGCCATCCACAGTGAAACACGTCCTCGACCTGGGCTTTCTCACAGTGCTGCCACGGCCGGACCCCAATGGAAGATACATCCTCTGTCTGCGCCCAGGTTGGTGTCGGCTTCATCGTCACTGGAAAATTCACGCAATACTCGATTTATCTGACGCATTATTCGTTCGCTCACGATGCACGATTACTCACTTCTAACTGTTTTACAGGAAAATGGAAACCAAATGATTACCCATTTGTTGACAATGTTAGAGCGATTTATTTGACTCTGGAGAAGCTGATTCAGCCGGAGGAAACGCAGGTGAACGGCATTGTTATTTTAGCAGACTACACCGGAGTGGGCATGTCACAAGCATCCAATCCAGGCCCATTCCTCGCCAAAAAAGTTGTGAGCATCCTCCAGGTATGACATCAAAAATCGAATGTTAGCAATAATGAGTATTATTTGATAAAGCCACTATCTGATGATGATATTCTTATGTCAGAGGGGATTAACTCTGCTAGTTTCACCTTGAGATGGTTACTTAATGAATCACTATCTCAAAATGATTCTTATTTTTGATGATATAGCAGTAAAAAATGGAATTAGTGCAACACTTGAGAAAAAAACTTGTCAGTCACAGCAGCTCCTGAACGCTGCCTGTGGTGTTTTGTCGTGACTGCAGAGTGTCTGATATTTACATAAGTACACAAAGCATGTGTGAATCATTTGACAAGGCCCAGCTGTGACTGTTTTCTCTTCTAATTCACAGGATGGGTTTCCGATCAGAATCAAGGCCGTTAACATAATTAATGAGCCGCGGATTTTCAAAGGGATCTTTGCTATAATTAAGCCGTTTCTCAAGGAGAAGATGGCAGAGAGGGTAACTATTCTTGTACTGTCTCTGACTCTTTTGTTTGGAACAAAGGCCCGCTTTGAATCGTGCCCCTCATTTTATTCTGTAGCCTGTGTTTCAAACCGATAGTCTTTTTCATCTGTGAAACTGAAAAGCTAAGCATGTTTCCTTTTCAGAGAAATAAACCAAAATGGTCAAACCGAACAACAATTTTTCAAAATGGTATGGTAAGCCTTGTGTTGTGTTCATTAAAACGCATAGTAACACATCTGTAATTAACACTGGGGTCAACAAAAACAAGCTGTAAATGCAACAGTGGCATATTATCTGTTTTTATGTTAATATATAAGCAAAAACAACAGAAAATCAGCAGGTACAGTCAAAATAAATAGATACTAGTTTGGATATAGTAAATGCACCTCTGTGTTCAAATTTGATTCTGTGCATGGCATTTAGTGGTCAGATTATTTCATTTTTCACATTTTTGCTCACAAGAGTGGCTTCTTGGCATACAAAGGGTGGTCAGCAACACTTATCACATTTACACATGGCCAGCCCCCATTCCAAGTCTTCTTCTTGGGCATGTGCAGGCAGCTTGCAGTGTGAGTGCCATTTTTAGTTTGCTCAGTGGACGCCCTTTTTTGACCACTTTCACTGTCACTGGTGAGTCTGAAAGTCTCCTTCTAGGACCATGCTGTTCTCAGACAAAATATCCTCAGTTTCTAAGCTCAAAAGCAGAATGTCAAGTGAGAAATGAGACCGGGAGCGTTCTCGTGATTTTTATTTCAACAGTGACTGGGTTGTGTGATGTCCTGAGGCGTGTGAGGGCGAACATCCAATAGAATCGACCTATACTGTTGTGCGTGCCAGCACGTTATCCGGTGCCAACATAGAGCACATTAAAAACACAGGAGTTATTTTGGCCTGAACCAACACAATCTTTTCTCACCACCTGTCCTGCTTGCCAGATTTGGCTCACTGAAGCTTCATACACTTCCATAAAATCAGAGTCAAGTTAACACTGCAGGAGGCTCAGCGTGCATTGCAGATGCAGAAGTACAAAGGGACAGAAGTAGACTTCCTCTGAGGGATGTAAAAAAAATAAAAAAGCTGGGCTGAAAACAAACGAACAGAGGTGCACGAGAAGGTGTTCTTGAATGTGAGGTTGATTTTAATTCCTGAACCTTTTTCATAAAACATCTCAAGTATGAAAATGGCAAAGGTGAAGCTTTGTAGGAAGGTGAAAGTTGAAGGCAGTTACCTGATAAATCTAAAATTACATTCATCACATTAAATATTAAAGCTGCAGGTCGCTGACAAGTCTTTGTCGTCTTCTTACACAGTACATCCTCCACGGTTCAGACCTGCGCTCCCTGCACCGGAACATCCCACGATCGGTCCTGCCAGAGGAATACGGCGGCACCGCGGGCCAGCTGGACATGAGTGCGTGGTCAAGACTGCTGCTGGACTGCGAGGAGGAATTTGTAGTGGAGTTCTGCCAGCCGGATCCACTAGAGGGCGTGGTGCTTCCAGAGTCCATGCTCTTTGAAGGAGAGCAGGCCAGCGGGCATGATGACGACACCTTCAGGGGGCTGCGCTCTCAGCTTTACTACTGTTACTGATGTTCGCTGTAGTCGCAGAGCTCCCATCACTGAGAGGACATTTTCTGTTTCATTTAAGAAACACGTGTGTAGACTTTTACAGGGCAAGTTGCCAATATTATACATGATTTATTTTACTAAGTAAGCAGCACTTAGGTGGTATAGTCTACTGTTGTTCACATGTGGCCCAGCATTCAATCATTCATCTAAGGCAGCTCCAGGTACTGGTTAAGATGCTTTTTTTTTTTCATACATTGATGCATGTTCAGCCAATATTGATGACCTCTAAGAACTGATTATCGGTGGGGTTTATAATATTGGTTCACAACAGATTTTTCTTGCCATCCATCCATCTTTTTCTGCTTATCCGGGGCCGGGTCGCGGGGGCAGCAGCTTAAGCAGAGAAGCCCAGACCTTCCTCTCCCCATCCACCTCCTCCAGCTTGTCCATGGGAACACCAAGGCATTTCCAGGCCAGCCAAGAGATATCTCTCCAGCGTGTCCTGGGTCTGCCCCGGGGCCTCCTCCCAGTAGGACATGCCCAGAACACCTCACCCAGGAGGCATCCTTGTCAGATGCCCGAACCACCTCAACTGTCTCCTTTCGATGTGGAGGAGCAGCGGCTCTACTCTGAGCCCCTCCCGGATGGCTGAACTTCTCACCCTATCTCTAAGGGAGACGCCAGCCACCCTTCGGAGGAAGCTCATTTCTGCCACTTGTATCTGCGATCTTGTTCTTTCGGTCACTACCCACAGCTCGTGACCATATGTGAGGGTAGGGACGTAGATCAACCGGTAAATTGGGAGCTTTGCTTTTACACTCAGCTCTCTCTTCAGCACAACAGACCGGTACAGCATCTGCATCACTGCAGCCGCAGCACCAATCCGTCTGTCGATCTCTCGCTCCCTTCTCCCATCACTTGTGAACAAACCCCCAAGACACATAATCTCCTCCACTTGGGGTACGAACTCGTCCCTGACCTGGAGTTCGGCACTCCATTCTTTTCTGGCTGAGGACCATTGCCTCAGATTTGGAGCTGCTGATTCTCATTCCCGCCGCTTCACACTCGGCTGCGAATCGTTCCAGTGCAACCCGATGAAGCCAACAGAACTGCATCATCTGCAAAAAGCAGAGATGATGATACCACCCAGGTGAAAACCCTCCGCCACTTGGCTATGCCTAGAAATTCTGTCCATAAAAATTATGAATAGAATCGGTGACAAAGGGCAGCCCTGGCGAAGCCCATCACCCACTGGGAATGACTTATTGCCGGCTAGGCGAACCAAGCTCTTGCAACGGTTGTATAAGGATCAGTGTTGCTTGCCATTTCTCTAAAATCCTATTTTAAGATCGGGGACCAAATCCACAGTCCTCCTTTTGTGTTTAGCTAGGGTGGTGCAGTGGTCAGCACTGTTTCACATTGGCAAAAGACTCTCCAGGTTCAAACCTTGTTTAATATTAAGGGGTTTAATATTCTCCCTGTGCATGTATTGCCAAAGTCAGTTGGAGCAATCTCCAACCCTCTCTGCAACCCTGCAACTCCTGTGAATTTGAAATGCAGTAAAGAAAGTGGTTGGATTGATACATTTAGTTGACAATTATAGGTTGTCTTCCAATGTTCCTCTCTTTAATTCACATTCCACATGGAGATATCCTCACATATGAACTTAAAAGCTTCAGGAGTCTTAGGCTGGGATGCTTTCTACAGTATTGAAATGGTCTGCTTCAGGTTTGTTCGCAGTACTAGAAATACTATTTGATTTCAGCGAGCGTGCTGCCAGGTTAGAGCGTGCAGGCGGCAGCACACATGATGCCCACTCACAATTTTATCTGCATTATTCACACATTGCTGCAATCTGACATCACTTTTTGTACCAGGGAACTGGCAGTTTAAAGACCAGCCAGTTTGCTATTAGCGTGCATCACACACAGTCTTAAGTCCCAGAAAAGCCCCACGCTGCAATGCATGTTTGAAAATGGCTTTTTTGATATTGGACCTTCACTGTTGAGTAGCACAGAAACGCTGCCTGGGGAGAAAAACGCTGTAACTCTTGAAGTCATCCTCTTATTTGGATGATTGAGCAATGAAGGCTCGTAGCCTTTCTGCATCATATGAACACTGTGGATTTTGTCCTCAATCTTTGATAGCAGGCTCCCTACAGCATGGGAAAAACTGCTTTCAGTGTACACGTTTTTACCAGTTTAACAGCATTTAGGTTTCTGCGTGCGCTACCATCTAGTACATTGCCTTAAATGATGTTGGATTTGGTTGACAATTTTGTGTGCACCAAAACTCATATTTGTTCTCATCAGGACTCGTCTTACATAAGAGTGGCTATACTTCATCGCTATAAAGGACAAGAGAAAGGACAATGTCATAGATTTACCTAAAAAAGATTTAGCCAAATATGTAACTCAGAGTATTTCAGAGCCTTTGTTTAGCTGATGGTTACGTTTCCTGGCTTGACTCTTCTAAGAGGATTGTCTTTTAAGTTCAGATAATCTGCCTTATGTTTTATTTTTTTGAAACCCGTTTGCCTGTGTTTCATCACACAGTCTTAACACAGGGCCGTTCCCGATCGCAGGGGTCACACGGGGAAATATAGAACATTGAGGCCTGACTTTACAGACCTCCAGTTTGCCAAATTGTACACCAGGCCATGTACAGAAATGTGCAATAATGTTGCATCTGTTTTCTTGCGGTAAAGCTAACTTGCTTTTGTTCAGTCTTTTGTATTTTTATTTTAAGCATGTCTGACTATAAGCTGTGTTGTGTTGCAGGATATTTGTTGTTGTGAAGACAGTAAAGGAAAAGCCAAACAGAGAACATGCTATTTGTGTCTTGTTTGTTATGTGGATGCTGTTGTTGGCATGCTGCAGGCTCTAGGGAAGTTGCGGGTATTTTCACAACATAATTGCATCTGTCTTGAGCTGAGTTTCCCATATTGGATTCATGGGTCTCCAAAGACGCCACAAAAGCAGCGCTGGGAGAAGCATTCTGATCTTTTGCTTCGGTGCACTAACTTTAGGACAGTGAAGTACTCCATTGCTTGTAATCAGAAAAGAACATACAAAGTACTCATTTTTCTTCTCAGATTGCCATTACATTTATATTTTTGGAAAACTCTTAACATTTGAGAAGCATTTTGAAGTTTCCATTCGTCTAAGTACATTTTTATCAAGTTGTCACATGATTTGTGCCAGACTGCTGGTCTTTCAGTCTAATCTGTCATTCAGGTGAGTGCTAGAGTACCTGTATCTGTCCAGTGTTTCGACCTCCACGACCATGATGTTGATGGGCATAGTCCCAGTTTTTTTCCTTCGGAAGTCAGCCAACATCTCTGACATTCAGATGGAGGAGGTGATTTCATCTGGACCATTCAACAAAGTTCCTTACCAGATTCCTGTGCTCTGATTTCCGCCCACCCTCAATACACCCAACCAATGCAGTGTTGTCAGAGTTATCTACCTGTTTCAGCATGCTGCACTTCCACAAGGCTGGTAAGCAAACTGAAGAGGATCGACGCTGCATTGGCTCAGCTCAAAGTTGAAAATATTCAAATTTGGGTAAAGTTTACTATTAATTTTCTCTGAAACCTTACAGTTCATTGGGCTGTGAGCTGGAGGGGAAAGAGTGAGGGTAACCCAGAGTAAGAATCCAGTGAAATATTTGCGTCACCTCTTAAAGTTTGTTATAACATTAATAATACAGACAATATCAAAAATAGTAGTCAGAAAATATATTTTTTAAGTTATTATTATATACTTAAGTGTCGTGTAAGAACATCAATTCATTCATATATATATTTCTAATATTTCAAAATTCGAAGTGGATTGATTAGTAAAATAGTGACAAATGCCAGGATACAGAAGACTCTCGTGTTTCTAAGCCAGTCGGCACCCGTACCGTAATATGCGTAAGAACGGTGCAACAACATTGTAGGTGCGGCTGGGGGTGCGGCTAGCTTGACTATGACTTCGCATGTGAGGGCTCACTGAATTACTGCGAGAGATAGCTGAAGGATATTGACGACAGGCGGAGCAAAATGTTGTAGTCCAGCAGGGTTTATGTACACAGCACTGTTGCAAGAGTAACACTTCTAGAAACATACCACATCAATGAGTGGAAACTTGCATCAAAGCACACTTGCACATTGTTTTTCAAACCAAAAAGGTTGAGATGTCAACCATATCGGCAGCAGCTGGGTCTAGATGGTCAGCAGTGAGTGAACTTTCAAAATAAAATACATATTACACATTTAAAATGGTACCTCAGAAGTAAACGCTACTTGTTCCTTACAGCAGCAAATGTAGTGCTATGAGTACATTTTTTGGACATCCTGTTTAGCGACAGTAGAGCAACACTGAGGATGAAGATGGCATTTAAATATGCTACTGTACCATAACTGGTTCTTAATTTTTTATTAGGTTAGTCTGGGATTTATAGATTTAGTTTATAGAATATATATGTATTTTAGACAATAATGAAGTATATCTTTCAGTAAAAATCAAAATAACTTGTGGCTTGTGAGCCTGCTCGTTTGCTGCTGTACCTCTGCCATCTGGAACGAGAACACAGAACTCATTAATTTCTTTTCTCTTCTCTCTTTCATAATTTTATCATTTTTTTCATCATTTTAACTTTATTTTAACTCTGCACAACCCACACTGTTATTGTTGCTCTGCTGTTTCCATGACGCTGGTTAACTGAGTGAGACAGTTAAAGGGGCACTGCACTGATTTTGCATATCATGCTCAGTTTAGTCGTTGAGAGATGTGAAAGCAGTCGGAGCTTTCAAAGGTTACAAAAAATATTTGAAGGTATTGTTTTTTATTGATTGTTGCGGATGGAGCTTGAGTCACTTTCTGTTTTTAGGTTATTAAACTGCAGAGAAGTGTTGACTAAAAACAAAACTGAGAATCTGGCAATAGTTTGACAACACTTTAGTGCTGAAGATATATCCACACCCCACTGGTTAGAAAAAATATTTTAGTTTTGCACACCTTAAATTTATTTTTAGTTCATTCTAAAAGCTAAAATACTATTTTCTATAGCTTATCACTTGTGCTTTTATTTAATCCATTACACCGGACCCATGACTAGGTTGTAATGCACCATAGTAATATATTTTTCTGTTATAGTTTTGCATTAAAATAAGTATACTTAAACAATGTCATACATTATTTCTGACTACCTGGACAGGACAACAAGCAATACTTGAGAAATGAGTGGAGATTCAGTTTTGATGGCCGAGCAAGAGCTATTTTTAAATATCCAAATGATTAGGAGCGACTGTAAGAATACTAATTTTTCTTAAATGCCATTTTAGGTTATTAATTTTAAACAAATGATAAAGAATTAATGAGGAAATTGCACAAATTTTGCTCAGTTGGTCGAAAAACCAAAAAGAGTAGTAAGGGCTGGGACCACACCTGCATCCTATTTTTCATTTATTTGCTTGGGTATGTGGCTCAGATGCAAAGGTCATATTAATACGCTGCAGCTGCATCATGGGGGAAGATGAAATTCAGTAATTTAACCGTCTGAGCCATTATGAAAGTGCAGTACTAAACTGGCCTGCAGAGTCATTTTAATTTTCTCGAACACCCAAAGTAGTGCCAGTTTATTAGGTGCTTAAAGGAAAACACATGTAATGCAGTGCACCGCTACCGCAGACTACATCACCCAAAACGATCAGATAAAAAAAAACAAAAATCAGCTGTCTCAACACCAAAAGCTGAAGCCGGGAATGTTTGTATGTCTACATGCACAATAACCTCTAGACAGTTTGCATCACTAATAATCCTTCCACGCAGTATTTACTTTAAGAAATAGCATGAAAAACATCTGGGGCTTTCCTAAATCTCATCCCATGAGGTGTCTGCTGGTTTGATGTGCAGCTAAATAAAGGTTCGGTGACATGAAAGCTAGAAGAACCCCCCCTTCCTTTTATAAAAAAAAGAGAGAGAGAGAGACGTCTAATCTGTGGGTGTTTTATCTTCGGAGCGCAGTGTGGTTTTGGCTCCAGCCCACAGGAGGAGTGGGAGCCTCCACAGGCTCGCTGTGATTGGCTCAGACACGACTAACTCCATTTTGGAAAACAGCTGTTTGAAGACACAACCTTTTCCCCGTTGTTTGCCGACAGTACCCTGAGAAGAAAAAAAATCACGCAGGTTTTTGCCACGCACTCTCTCTTCACCAGGGGTTGTGTTTTTTATACACACCATCCTGCTTCACTTTCGGCCCACTTCGGCGCGCTGCGTTTTTTGTCCGACTGCCAGGAAACTTAACTGGAGATCCATGGTGTTAGATTTCCATTGTAACAAGTGGATAGCAGGAGGAGACCCGACCAAGGTTAGTGGCGCTCTTTGTATTGGCGATGTTGCTCTTATGGCTGCTGCTTTAAAAATGTATTATTTATTGTTGGTTTGCGTGCGTAAAAAAAAACAAAACAAAGAACGCTCATGTTTGGAGTGACCAGCCGCAGGGAGCTGTGGAGTCACGAAGCGAGCCTTCTACATCATGTTAGGAAGGCATTTTCCAGCCAGCGCAGCGACCAGCGTTAGACAATACATCTTGATTTGCAGAGCTGTGCGTGTCCACTGTACACACACTGCATCCAAACGGTATACACACGAACGCCTACTTCTACAAGGGCTTATTTTGTGTTGAGTTATCTTGCGGTTGTTAAAGATTTTCACATTTTTGTCTCGACAGAATGAGGCATTCAAGTGTGTCTATTATTCTGGCCGCCTGCGTGCTTTACATGCATATGTGTGTGTGTGTGTGTGTGTGTACAGTTTAAAGGGCTGGCATCCACGTCCCTCCCACACATTAGCTGCTGCATTCAGTGTAGCTAATGACAGACAGGATTGCTGTTGAAAGCCTTCACCTCCTCGCTCATCAACTGGGCTATTTCTACTCTGTCAATGCACCCAGATCACCCACCTCCCAGATCAACTTCGTCATCTATTTCCTTACTCAATCGAATAACGTGGGAGCGTTGACAGGAGGTTGCTTGCAAATAACCTGGCTGCTGAGTGAATTAGAAAAATCCCAGTCCAGTTTTTCTCCTTTTTAAAAAAAATAGGAAAGAGAAAGCAGAGCTGCTTGGAGATGGTGCTCTCAAGCATCATCATCAGCATCCTGTTGGGGATCAGCTTGGGACCCCCCACTTTACAGTGTTGCTGGGCAAGTGCCAGTGTTACTGGGCATGGGCACTGGTGAAAATAAACACTGGCTTCTCGCCTGCCTGGGGTGGTTTGCTTCACTGTCTACTGCGTGACTTTAAGTAAAAGTGCTCCCCGAGCCCAGTGCACAGTAATCCAGGCATAATAATAAACCAGGGGTTGTGATTAAGTCAAAATAATACAGCACAACCAGTTGTTTTATTGTCAGAGCCCGAGTGGGTAAGCAGAGGAATGAGCTTAAACTGCAAAAGCAGTGTTTGGCCTGCACTGATTTGTCCCTTTTTTCCTCAAGGGAACTGTTGCATATCACTACTGCATTTTCCAATTTTTGGAGAGATCGAATAGTAAAGTTGTGCATTATTCCTGTTTTAATGGATTAATAGTCATAAGTAAAGGCAATCATACTACAAGATAATGCGAAGAGAACCAAAAAATCTTAACATTTCAGTTTGCAGCCAGAGAATGTTTTACAGATGATTTCAAACTATTTTATGTTGGGTAACGCTAGACACATACAAATAGTAATTATGAGATTTTTGCATTTAAGATGTTAATGTTCCTTAAAAATATCACGTCCCAAAGAACTGGGTCACCTCAAGAGTTTAAGATTAAATCCTGCACAGTCTGTAGAGACTGATGTCGCATGTGGTTTTCTTTGGATCAGCTCTCTGCTGCTTCTTCTCCTCCCTTTGTACCAGCTAACCATACATGGTCTGTTATCTATCAAAAATGCCAAGGGGGCTGGAGAACAGCCAGAACAGAGAGTGCAGTGATGCTAGGAAACCCTGCGCTACTGGAGAGACACACATGCCCTGCTGACCTTGGACAGAGCCCTGCAGAGCTCATGCATTTCAATCAAATTTACACACAAAAAAGGCATGTAGAAGAAAAGGCAGACCACTTACCATTAGGATTACACGTCCTTGTAATTTGACTGTTAGAAAGACTTGTCCTGGGAGGCCTTTTAGTGGGTTACACATCTTCCAATTTGTGACACGGGCTTTTCGGAAAGCAGTTAAATCATGAGTAATCAGGTCAGGCCGGTGCAGTTATGATTGTCTGCAGTGCTGTATGGCCAGAGCTTTCAGAACCATTCTGCTCCTTTAAAATATGCCAGTAGATAGAAATCATATCTGCCTCTGCTGAGGGCTGCCAACTATAACATGATTAGCCTAAGAACATTTAGACTCCTATATCCCTGTGCTCAGCGCCTGATTAAGCACACATGTCATGGGGTGGGATGTGTGGCTGTTTCTATCACTCTTTCCTTTTCTGTCTGGACAGCTTTGTCGTATTCCACTTGTCCGAAGGTTAAACCTGTTTTCCTGAAGATTTTTTTTATTGTTAAGACATTATGTCTTTGTGGTGCTTTAAATGGAACTCTAAAGAAGTTACATTCAAGGCTTTCCTTTGCAGTAAGGACAGGACTTTGCTCCATTTAGCTAAAGCACGTAATCTATTCTGTGATTTGGTTCAAAACGTCTGCCAGATGTCAGCCCACTGCCCAGAACCCTTCCTAACACGTTTTAAGATAACAGGGACCACAAAAGCAACAGCCTGTATCTGAGTCCATAGCAGTGACTCAGTGTTTTAATACTAAGTGAACACAGTGCTCTTGGTCTATTTTTGTATGCTTCCCCCTGTATGATCACGTGTTTTAATGTGTACATATTTTGTGGGGATTTGTCAGTTCAGCTGCGCTGACCTCGAACCACATTCTTTGCCCTGTGCACGGAGGCCATAAGTGACTGTTTATAGCTTCCTGGCTTCCCCATGAGGAGAAAATGAGTGCATCACTCTTTTGTGTCTTGTGTGACAAACAGGAAGATGCTTCTGCCGAAGATGTCTTTCTATTATTTTGTCCTTCCACATAATCAAAGCCAAATTTCTCCTTTTTTAAAAATTGAAATTGAATTAATCACAGACTGTACCTCATTTCTTGGGCCATGGGTTAATGATGTTTATGGACACAAATCCAGCATGTGCCATTTCCCACACACAAACTAGGATTTGTAGGAGAAGAGCGCTTCAGATCAACACCCACATGGTTCATTCAATGTCATTTTCCTTTCCCGTCACTGCTCTTTTCACATTGTCGTCTGTTGCCGAGCACTTCTGAAAGTCTTATCTTGCTGGCAGTGCTAAATGAAATCATTAATTATCTTGGTAATGCTTAATAATGATGGTGGAGACAGTGCCGATGATGATTTACAGGTACATTTGATGACTCAAGCATAGATATGTTTTGTGCAATAATCTTTTCTGGCATCGTTGTATTTTTACTCAGTTGTATATAGCATTCGTATTCTATTTTTATCTTATTGTATATTTTTATTCTATTTTATTCTACTGTATATAGTATATTATTTTATTCTATTCTGTACAGCTGTGTACTGTATTTATTCTTATTGTATTCTAATTTTTGCGTCATAACTTTTGCACTGTCCACTTTCTGCTGTGACAAAACAAATTTCCCACGTGTGGGACTAATAAAGGTTATCTTATCTTATCTTAAATAGCCAAAGGGTGCATAATGGTCACATGTCATAAAAGCTGTTATGGTGATGTTGGAAAACCTTGCCAATGAAGCATGGGCATAACAAAGCTGTTCACTGATGGGTCTAATGATGCCTTTTCAGTCTCAGAGATGCAAGAACTGGGGGGTGGTGGATGGGGCATTAAGACCAACAGAAACAAATACCTTGTTTACACTTAACAAAAAAAAGCCAATTGGAACACAAGTGGAAAATCACAGGACTTTGCTTTTTAGCTTTGCTTCCAGTCATGCCTGTCATGTGTGTTCAGCTCACCACTGCGCTGAGATTTTCTTACTTCAGGGCCATTTCATCTAGAAGGTTTAAGGGCCAGTTATTATTGGTCTTTGTGCCAGTCATGTGACACATTTGTTTAGCAAGAGCTAGCAGACAAATGATTAAAGAACTAATATTTATGCCATGGCTGTTCCAATGGAGCACAAAGTCAACAGCGACTTGCAAAAGAGCAAAGGGCAAGATTAAAAAAAGGACGCCCACATCCTGCATTCATGACATATTTTTCCCTTTGCTTCCTTGTAGGGACACATTAGAGTTTCACTACAAAATAAATGCAGCCAAATGCACCTCTGGAAGGAGGAAGGAGCTTCAGATTACAACTTGTGTCTTTGGTTGTTTTCTTCTGTTTGGCACGGTCTTCTTTTGATCAAATCCCCAAACATGCATTTCAAAAGCAAAGATTTACATTATCGCCTTAAGTCTGCGGTGTCGAACATAGGCTTTCAAAAAGACTTGTGCTTTTGATGCATAATTCTTTCTCAAAACTCTGAAACAAATACAGGAATTTGCCTGGCGCTAAAAGCCTTAATTGGCATTATTAAAATTTGTTTTGCTTTCAATGTACAGGCAGACTTTCAGTTTGTACAAAGGAACTGTTTGAAACCTAGCTGTCAAAAAGTTCCTTATTTATCTGTCTGATACTTTAAGAGCTTCATAATTATTCATTAGGTGCCTCCTGCTTGTACAGTAATTTAAATATTAACATTTTTGCTCATTGAATTTGGTTTCAGTCAACTCCTGAGGGAAATCTCTGGTACTTCAGCGAAATGCTTTACAAATGTTCAGCAGCTGGCCCCTTAACACATCTGTCAGCTCTTTGGTGATGAGCAGTTGGTCTACTGTAGGTTTTTAGAGATTTTATTTTTTAACTGAAAATAGCTGTAGTTGCCCAGAAAGAGAATCGTGGGCGGGAACCAGAAATCGCTGTCAGTGACACCCCCCCTTCATAGTCATTGTTTTTACATTGCCATTTGATTTTTATTTTTATTTTTATCTAAATTACAGCCACTTTGGGGCAATTAAAATATAATTTAAAAAGCAGTGCTCTATTCCAAAATCTGTTTTATCCTTTTCTATAAAACATTACTTCCTCATAGAGTCACAAGGCATGTTGCGCCTTAAAAAATGTAGTCAGACCATTTCTGACTAACAGAAGAACAGGAAGTGGATGCTTAAGAAATCACAACCACAAATGTACAAATCTTCTCACAGCATTGCCACCGTTTGATGATGTCTCTGGACTGCGATGGAGGCTGTGTCCTTAAACAGCTTCACCAGCTTTACATGGCCTCGTTTTGCTGTTGGGCAAAAATGTCAATGATGAGTACTCGATGAGCCAACTGGCAGCTATTTTGCAGCATTATTTTTTTTTTTAAAGAGGGTCAATGGATCTGTTTTGTTAAACCGTGTCACTGCTGAAATGTACAGTAACAGCTCTGAAAACAAACTGTCCACAGTGCAATCAAACCGCATCCAGTCAGAGTGTGTCACACTCAAGAAGCTATTGGTGAAGCAATGCTTACGTGTCTTGTGGTTTTTCATCCCAACTGAAAATTGACTCCAACAACTGAGTCCAAAGCCTTGTAAAGACTGGAAACCAGTGTGCTGGGATAGGCTGCACCTGTGCGCCTCTGTCTACCTGATACATGGCTAGAGGAAATGGTTTGATACTGCATATCTGTTGCTATTAAAAGCCCCAAAGCTATTCCCTAATGTCTCTCAACTTCCAGACTAATGACATAGTTTGGCAGGGTCGCCTTTAAAACAACACATCTGTTTTTCAGCATTAAGCCTGTTGATTTAATGTAGCAAAGCTGAGTTACACCCTCTTACTTCAGCTATGTGGGCCTACAGCACAGCAGCATCACAGATAGGTCTGAGGTGTTAAATAAACACAGTTTTAATCTGGTTGGAAGGGGACTTTTTAATCAAACCTTATTATGTAAATGGATTCCCATCCACGTGAACTGATGTGGAAGTAAAATTGATGCGTCCCTTTTTTTTGGCCCAGCAGGTCGGTGGAGCGATGATTTGATGAGAAACCCCCTTCATAGAAAAATGAAAATGTACTTTAATCATTTTAGATGGAGTGGCCTGTTTCAAATTCCATGTGATCGGAATAAAGTGCTGAAATCGTTGAACTGTTAAAATGGCGAGAAGGCAAAAATCCCCTAAAGTAAAAAGAACACCATGATCTTTGGATTTTGACAGGGAGTCAGAAGCTTGCTATCTGATTTATGCTTTTATTTGATCCACGTCAGTATTTCTAAGGCTTTGTTTGCTTTAAAATATTTTATTGTTTCTGAAAAGCTTTTCATCTGAGTCCCAGAGGAGAGGAAACAATGAGTAATGTTGATAAGAGGCTACTTGGAAAAACGTGGAAGGGAATAAAAATGGTGATCCATTAATTAATGAACCCCATTGCCAATTGTTTGTTAGAATAAAACCAAATAAGATTAATTGCTTAATACGTAGATTAATGGCCTGTCAAAAAGCGGTATATGAGGCCTGACTAGTGTCAAACTTTTACCGACAACTGTGCAAGACATTTTGTGCGACAGGTGGTCAGTACAAAAAAAATAAGTAAAGTTACATTTGGCACACCTTTTAGTTCCTCTCATACTTACTGATCTCCTCCTGGGCTGCCTGCTGTAGTTCCCTTCTTGCTGTTTCTTTAATCTGTGCTTTAGAGGCATTGTGCTACATTTGGCAAATGCAAACTCAGTTGTTAATTAAGGGTTAATATATATTAAAATAAGGCAAAGAAAATTATATTAATAATAAAGGGACTGACAGTTATCGCGGACGCTGTGCTGGACTTGCACTTGTGCTGTCTCTATAAATGCTGGGAATATATCAGTCAGGTGGTGTGCTAATTATCCAAACAAGTCCAGACATCATGCACAAACTGACTCCGTCATCTCTGGCTCCCCCTCCCTTTGCGGCTTGTCAGACACACACACACGCACACGCACACGCTGATGTGTTCTTTCACCTTGTTTGTACCTCTGAATAGTCCACACAGAGAAAGCTTTTCCTGCTGGAGTGCCCACAGCATCAAACACCTGGTTCACTTGGGCGCACACTGTGACTTAATGTATGTACTATGGTTTTGTCTGACACATTGTATTCTTGTGAGTTTGTGATTCAAAATTTTCTGACTACAGCCATAAACAGTGAAAATTATGAAAAATGCGTAAGAGTTACGGGAGTTATGGACATTCTGTATGAGTTGGCTCCAGAGGGATAGGTCGAGGACAAATGTTTCTGACATGTGAATATTTGCGTGGACTTATGATCACGTAATTCTCTCTGTTGTCAGACAAGCAACCTAACACGACATACAGTATTCGTATTTTAAATCGGACTAGCTTGCCTTTTTATAATTTAACAGAGGGCTTATGTTTGGCTGACTGTATTGGAATGTAATAGTATGTTTAATTTCATACAACCACTGTAATTGCCTGACTTTCACCAATAAAAGCAGGAAGGAGGCAGAATGTTTTTTTGTAACAGAGAAAATATTCTAAAATCTGTGCAAGTTTTTGCTGCAGAACATTATTACTGTGAGACCACCAACTGGTACAAGGGCCCTCTTGAAACAGTTGCTAGTTATTCTGTTACTGTTACTTTTTTTTCATGAAAGAAGCACATTTTGAGAGATTAAATTTGCTCATACAAGTTTCAGAATTGGTTAAAAATTTTGAAAAAAAGTCACTTTTTCACATAAAAAAAAAAAAAAAAAGCTTCATCATAAAGCCACTACTATACTTTATTACTGTGATATTTACTCTACAGTTTAAAAACCCTTTTCTTTGTTTTGCTGTTTACAGTCATTGTAATACAAGAAATTCCATCCATACACTTTTATAGATGTGCATCATACTTACATTGGTCAGTCTAATCTAAAGACCTACATGAAGCTCCTTTGTGAAGCTTTTAAGTTTATATTTTGATGTATGGTAATGGTGCCATGGCAAGTTTTGAGGTTTAAAGCTGATGTTGTTCCACTGCTGCATATTTTGCGCCACATCATATCATCTGTAGTAATACTGGTATATATTTTTACATGATGTAAAGTGTCATGGGTTTACTGTCCCATTGCGCACATGACACGATCCCCGGCATCTCTGAGAGCGATGGCCTCCATTGCATCAGCCTCTGATGATGACCAAGTACCTAAAAAGAGGGCTTCTACAACAACGTCAAACAATGCAAGAAAGCTGTTCCTGCTAACGGTGGAAACAACAAACTTGTTTCGGCACCCAGGCAAAAAAAAGATGATCAGACCACGAAGGCAGCTGAGAAATACAAGCAGCTAGTCATGTGTGGCCCAAAAATAAACAAATGGCTCCGCCAAGGATTGCTGGAGCACTCTCTAGTTACACTCCATATACCAGGAAGAGCAAACAGTGGGTTGAAATTACATGGTGGAAAAGGAGAACTTTAAGGAACTGGTTTAAACCCCCCCAAAAACAACTCAACCCAAGATGCAATATCCTAAGAAGACAAAATTTTGAACCTTTTAATTTTATTATGTGACAGTATAGTGGAGGCTTATGAGTGTAGTGGCATACCTAACAAGAAAAAGATCCCCGGTTCAGTGCCTGTTCAATTGCTTTGGGGGTTATGTCAGAAAAAGCATCCATTGTAAAAATCTGCTAAATCAGACAAGTGGAGCTACCCATGACGGCGAGCCCTTGTGAATAACAGAGCAGCCGAATGTAGCTTTCATTGTGGAGGCTCCTGAATAGTTGGAAGGTTGTTACTTTAGTTATTGCAAGCACTTAAATTTATGTATAAAGACTGGCAATTGTAACTAAATTGCCTGAAAAAGACTTGGCCTAAGCCTCATAACAATCTCTCACACTGCTTGAATCCGCTACTGTGAATAATGCTGTAAGAGGGGGGAAAAGGAGCTCCTTGGTGTTTTGTTCTTATTTGATGTGTGATGTGTCACTGTATATAATGCTAAGTCACTACTTAAACGGTGTAATGCTGCTCCTGCTACTGCTGACACATTGTGGCTATAGATTCACATTAAATGAAGTCTGTCATCAGTGACAGTCGCCCATTAGAAAAGGATGGAAAAAGCACGTAATTTTGTTTGCTGTAATTGATGCTGCTGCCCGCAAGCTGCCATCACCAATAAAATCTTCTTTCGTATTATTTTTTTCTGTATTGTCGTAAATATAATTATCACAAATTTCCTTGAAATATTTCAATATTGAAATATTGTATTTCCTTAAAGTATTGTATATCACTTGCCCATATGTAACTCTATATAATGCAGATAAAACTGTTATTATGAATTCATACCCTGTGATTTCTGGACTCTGCTTTTTGGATGCCATGTGGGGTGGAGTGCTAAATTATAAGCTAGCACTAGCAAATTACATTCATAAACTTTACAGACGAATAAAGTACTGGAATTTCATTTACCAGAACTGAAGCACAACAAAAGGCACCAACACCACAAACACTGCTGAGAAGTTCAGTTTAGCGAACACAGGTGCAGCATCGATTCGCTGCATCTCCGTCTGTTAGGACATCTGTCAATAACTTCAGATTCCAGATGGATGGAAAAGAATTCACCCACCGTGTAGTGTTGTGAAGGGGAAAACTATACACCTGGACTATCTGTATTATCCATAAAGGCCAAAATGTTTTTGTACCAGGCTTTAAACATTCTTTTTAATGTTGTAAAGTTTGGAATTTTAACAAACTTTGCTCAATTTTGAAGCCACCCTCAAGTGGCCATTAGAAAAACTGCAATTTTTGGCACTCGAGTGTGTGTGTGTGTATGTGTGTGTGGTTACTGTTCTGCACACTGTAAAAACCAAAGCTTTTCTGTATACCATCATGAATGATATGGAGTAAGGTGCAATGACTGCCTCTGCTCTTTCCTTTTTTTGTATCGGCGTGTTTGCTCACGAGGAGGGTGACATATGTGCCTTTGTATCTCCGTCAACTCAGCAAATCGAATCACATGATGCCCACATCCTCCTAGACTTGTGGGAGAAAAGTGTGATGATGTAGCTGAGTGGAATTACTTGGCAAACCTCAGACGCAGCAGGGCTGTCGGGGCAGGTGAGAGGAGCGAGTCGTTTTCTTCAAATTATTTCCAGTGCAGCATAAAGAGCAGCTGTGTTTGGTATAATCACATTTCTGGCTTTGGGACTGAGACGTGCCTGACTGTAAGTCATTTTCTGGTCTTTGTTATTTTATAAGAGAGAGGATTAATGGGTTGAGGGAGTTGTGGGTAAAATCCCTCTAACAGGTGGTGCATTAGGAAGTAGCCAATATATTGGTATAGTAGCCATTTATTCTGCTACAAACTGGTCAAATGTGTGCAGCTCACGAGCAGGATGTATTGTGTGTCTCAAGTTCTCAAAAAAAAAGTAATGAAAACATTGGAGCCTGTGAGGGATTCTGTCTTTATTTTTAAAAGCACAATAAACATGGATGCATTCCTTTTCTGCTTCTCTCATCCTCCCTTTTTTTCCCCTTTCAATAACCTCATGGATTTTCTGTCCTCATCTGCTTTCCATTCTCACCTCATCCTCATCATTTTCCTCTCACCCCCCCCCCCCCCCCCCCCACCTTCATCACCACCTACTCTCCAGTCCCCTCACTTACCACTTGTCCTTGCATCGTCCTCCGCCGCACCGCCGCCGCCGCCACCTCCTCCTCCTCCTCCTCGTTAGCTCAAGGGTCTTATTCAGCCTCCAGTGTGTGTGCAGAGAGTCTGGGAAAAGAGAGGGCATAAACAACACAGGTAAACAAACCACCTGCTTCCTGTTGAGGTCTCGTGTTGTTAAATGTGCGGACAGAAATAGAAATGGGCAACCTTGCAGCAGAATTAGAAAAGATGGAACGGACAGTGGGAGGAAAATCACAGACCTGCACAGCAGTTAAACACCACGCTTCCCTGCATACCCTCTGGATTCCAGAGAAAGAAGGCTCAATCACACCTGAGGACGTATGGTAATGGGGTGACAGGAACTAATTGGAGCTGAAGAAAGTAATTGATTAATTGACTGAGTTACAAAATTAATCTCCAGCTGAAGTGGCCCAAATTCAGTCTTCTTTGTGATTATACGTGAATCTTCCTCATACCGTACAACAAGAGCTGTCTTTGCTTCCACCCACACTAAATCTAATTTGTTTTGACCAAAAATATTTATTCATAAGTTATGTCAAATACAAACAAAGAAGAAAATCTTGGCATCTTAGAAGAAAGACACGAAGATTTTTGCCTTGATTTAACAGCTGTAATCATCATTAAAGCTGCTGCTCATTCATTTTCTGAAATTTGTTGATTTCCTAAGTGTTTCAGATTTCCAAACATTACATTAGCAAGCATTACATTTGGTTAAATATTTCTTTTTCACGCAGATTTACAGCTTTTCCGTCTATTATTGTAAAAATGAATATTTCCAAAATTTCAAGGAACCCAAGCACATTGAGAGAAAAATGTCAGATCCTCACATTTAGGGAGATGAGAACGTCTGCTTGGATAAACAATTGTAACCGTGTAGTCCAAATATGTTATATTTATTTATTTAATTTTTTTCAGAAAAAGGTATTAAAATCAACGGTGCAGTTCATTATTTTATCACTTGTTGTCATATTATTATCCTCTTGCTTAATAGATTAAAAAGTGATTAAAAAGAGAGGGACTTGACATTATCAAATTTTAAAAAACAAACAACCAAACTGACTTAATGTTAAAAGGGAACTGTTCTACTAATAATAGTACTATTAATCCTTATTTTTTTACTACACCAGGCCTTTGTGCAGCTCCTTAAATCAGCCACTGCACAAAAGCTGTTTTAGTTCCCTTCCCCATACATGCAGGCACGTAGGTGGGGCTTCTGTGCTTACAGCCAAAACTGTGTGCTCCAGATGACCATATTAGGAATATTCCTTTCTATGACATCATGCAGATCTAAGGGTGTAAAAAAAACTGTCTGAAACTGAACATTTAGAGCAGTCTGAAGCCTGAGCTTTTGGCTCACAATGTTTACTTGTAAATATGCTTATTATAAATGTTTAATGTGAGCATCCACCCCTGTAACGGAATATAAACAGCATGTATTTCATTGGTTGGTTGACTGAACTGCAAAAACCCAATAATGTAACATTTCAGTGAACAGAAATATATACAAGGTGTGGGAACATGATATATTTAACACCAATTTTTAACACTAATTTTTTATTTTCTTTTATTTATTATTTTTTTTATTTTTTTACAATATTTTCACTAAATATTCTTTTCAGCTATTTTTTAGATGGTATAGCCGCACTAAGTCCTTAACAAATCAAATCCCCCTCGGAGCTGCTTTATATAGTCATGAATTATTTTGTCTTGTTAAGTAAACAAGACGGTAACTGTTCAGATGAGATAAATTTCAGGGAGCAGTCGTCTCTTTTATTTGCTTTGATTGTATTAGATGAGAGTGCTGTCTGTGTTTGCTTCTGATAGTCATTCATTATAAAATCGGTTTCTCTTGACAAATTCGTTTTTGTGACAACACTGCCCATGAACAGTCTCATGAAAGATGAGAATCTAAGCGAACAGTTGCTGCAGCACTCTGAAACTGAGATGAGAGAATTTTTTTTTTTTCCCCCTTGCTTAGAAAGGGGGCCATAATCATGGCCTCATTTTACAGTCCGGTTGAAGCACCTGCTCCTGACTCAGCTATGAATCATGGTTGGCTGATGGGAATCAGTCACACCCATCCTATTGACACACACCCACACACAAATACAAACCAGGGGAATCCCTATAGCCTGAGGCAGAAAATGCTGCTACAGCAGACTGTCTCGTATATCTTGACACTTCTCTCTACTGCCTGTGAAATACTCATTGATTACAGGTTATTTGGAGTACTGTGTTGTACATTTAATATCTCTGGTAACGTAACCTTTACTTACCTCCAGAGAGGCAAATGTGATCCCATTGTTTTCTTGTGGATGGGTATCGTTTGACACAGCAATATCATGATGCACCGGCTCCCCCTCCTCTAAAACGAGTATCGATTGCCCCAGCTGTTGCTAAGTGAGCTGTGCTAACAGAAGAGGACACAGTCTATAGTACAAGTATTGTCTGTCTCTTTAGTCTTGTTTATTATGTGGCCCTGCCATCTGCTCAGCAGATGAAATAACTGAGTAGATTTAAAAAAAAAAAATCAATTTAAGTTGGTGTGAGCACACTGACATTTTAATGCCGAGTTAGAGGAGATCTGTCTCCTTTAATTAGACACATTCAGCAAAAGCACGTTATATAAAGGGTTTCCCTTTTCAGCAGTTGTTACTTTTTGAGCAGCAGTAATTAGTGTGGCTTATGTTTGATAAAATAAGTGGAAATCATGCAAGGCTTTGGTGTGATTACCTCAGAATGACGTTATAAATAAATGTGTAAAAGAATAGCTCAGCATTTTAGGAAACTGATTTAGATTCCTTTTCTGAGATGAAAAGTGTGCTCACTGTGAAGGACTAGTAAGGATTTGGTGCACAATCTGAAATGAAGTATGATGTAATGGTGGTCAGAAAACACTGAAAATGGCTAGTTGAAAGGGAATTCCACTTTACACATGTACTTGAGGACTGTGTATGAAAAGAGGATAAATAAAGTCCCTGCTCTAGTGGGAGCTCTGATAAATGTCCTCAGGTTGTGTCCCTTGAATCAACTTTGCTTCTGGTTGCAAATGGGCTTGTCTCTGTTCAGTACTAGAAACCTGAGGCTGTGTTAGTCACTAATGGCAGAAGGCATCAAAGGTTGCAGTGAAACAGCCAAAAACATTGCCATCCAGATCTTTTCCTAACCACTTGTCCTTTACGTCAATAGACAAGGGCATGAGGTCAGGACAAAAGGTGGAGGAAAATTCATAAACAAAGACAAAACTAATGCAAACCAAGTTGCATTAGAACCATCGCTTCACTTCAGTATAGCTCGGTATTTTTATTTGTAGTGAACTTTTCTAATGTCATCAGGAGATTTGCACAAGGCAACGACTTCATAACAAGCAGAATAAAATGAAGCAATGCTGCATTGTTGTTCACATATACTGTAGGTTTACACAAATACGTTAAAGTTCAAAATGTATTTACATGTTAGCAAGTTGCACAACAAGATGCAAAACTCACCAGTAATTTACATGATTTGCGTCAATCGTCACTGGTTTATTTCCATAAATGGTCAAATGGTGCGTCACATTGAATTGTGGCTTATCTTACAAGTGGCGCTCAAGTGTATCCTGTAGCAAAGGAAACATGGAAGCACCTTTCCCTAATGTTTAGAGAATTCAACTATTTAATCTTTAAGGTCCCCAATTCCTCTGTTTAGTCAACTAGTCTATATAAAATGAAGTATTGTTTACACACACAGTGATCGATCATGTTACTGTGACTATGAGGCACTGGCTTCTAAGAAAACCAAAGGGTTTAATCATACAAGTTTCAGAATGGGACCCAGAGCTGCTGCAAGGGAGACTCGAACAGTGACTTCTGTCTCTGAAGTCTATTTCTTATCTCACCAAGTGAACTGACCAACACTGATTAGATATGTGTCCAGAGAGACAATTCAATTCAGTTTTATTTACATAGCACCAAATCACAACAGTCAACTCACGGTGCTTTATATTGTAGGGTAAAGATCCTGTGGCAGAATATAGTGTTTTAGATTAAAACAACAAAAATAACCCTATAAAATCTTGTAATACTACTCTGTGTAAGAGAGGTGGATGTTGTGTGGCTGTTCACAACCTTTCAGTTAGTAAATTTCTTGTTAATCAAATGTATTTAAAAAACACGTTTCCTTTATTGCAATACTGTGAGAAATATTTCTTGCTGGATGTGTTTGTGGATACAACATCAATATCGGGCCAATCAATATGATGTCAACCATGTTTGTTGGAAAGTCAGCTGAGTCAGCGGTCCCCAACCCCCGGGCCACAGACCGGTACCAGTCAATGAGTCGTTTGGTACCGAGCCACGAGAGTTGAGGCTTGGGTGTGATTTTCAGGGTTTTTATCGTCATTTTTTTTTTATCGTTTTTGCCGTTAACTCTGTTTCCCTGGGCCTTTTCCCATGTGCTATAAATAAGTCTTCTTTCTTTTGTACTAGTACTGGTTTTATTTTGTTGTTTTTATCCCTGACACCTTAAAGGCCGGTCCGTGAAAATATTATCGGACGTAAACCGGTCTGTGGCGCAAAAAAGGTTGGGGATCGCTGAGCTAACTGATCTGTTGTGGCGACATGCTGGCGTCTTGTGACCTCAACAACTAAGAAGGAAGAATGTTGAGTCATTACGTACCATCAGCCCACCTGAAACACTGATCCTGGCATCCTGGAGAACAAAATGAAGAAGACCTCATACTTAACCACACAGGATGCCTGTAACGTTTCGGATTGATTTTTTTCTGACCACCAAGACTTGTGTTGGTTTAGTAACTCGCTGAAACTCTGACCTTCTAATTCCCTGAAAGCCAGTGCAGCTTGAAGTTTCTCAGGCAGGGGAAGAGATGGTCGATCTGACTCCTGCTAAAAACAAATAGGGTCAGGGTTTTTTTTCTTTTCTTTCTTTTTCTATATTTTTTTAAGACATAACAAACGGACAACTCTTATTCACATACGTTTTGACTGAGCTTTGATCTTGGGATAATACAACTTCAGTGTTTTGTTTTTTCAGAATTACTTTAAAGATTCTACATGTCACCTGTCCAAGATAAAAAACAAAGAGAAATGCTCCTTAAATGATAATCCTGAAAAATACAGTTGCTATAGTCTAAGTATGGTGGACGAGTTCCGTAATTTCACATTCAAACAAAGAAACATCCAGACAGGCAACAGACTGTGGCTGGGGTGGATATCATCTATTAGTATCCTTTGGGCTTTTGGACAGGCCCCAATATTACTGATGCTTAAGTGAAGCTCTGTGATGACCAAGCCTTTCAGTCCTGGTCTGTGCAAATCTCATTCAAGTTTTGAATCTTTCCTGTATGACTGCCTCTCTAATGTGCAGACTGTATTTTTAGAGTCTAAAAAGATCTCTTAAAGCTGACTTGAGTTAAATAAACATGCTTGGGGAATTTTATTTAAATTCTAATCTAATTGATTTTAAATCAAATACAATACCACAAATCAATATGTTAGGGTAATAGGTGAATTGGTGATTCTAAGGTAGGTGTGAATACGAGCACAAATGGTCATCTGTCTCTGTTAGCCCTGCTATACACTGCTGATCTGTCCACGGTGCACCTCTTGTCCAATTGCAAGTGTAATATCCTGCAGGCCCAACGTAACCCTAAATCGGATAATTGGAAGAAAATGGAATCTGCAGACAAGTTGACTAATCAAGAAAATAATCTGCAGTTGCAGCCTTACTTGCAATGTGCTGTGAAGCGTTTTTCGAAAACGCCTTTTCCTTTTTTCATGTCTTTGTACAGGCAAAATGCTTCATAGTAAAATCTTTAATTTGTAGCTCTTCTTAGAGGAATATGATGGTAGTCAGTGTGGGAGTTGGAGTCATTTTTAATGGTGGAGAACTCATTTTGGAGCAAAGCCATTCATATGTGTGTTTTTCTCCAGCACTGATCTCTCTTGAGAAACAAATGCTGGGAATTGATCTTTGAAGTGCTCAGGCTTACGAAGTGGGGAACCACAACTTAGCTGCTCTTCTGCTTGCCTGCTGAGATAATCTGTCCGAGTGAGATTGATTTTTGATTTGGCTGAAGCTTTCTGAAGATGCAGCTCCTTTTTGTTTTATTCATAAGTTCACTCATGACTCTTCCACAGTAGCTGATGCTAATAGCCTTGGTCAGCCTTCTTATCTCCGGTTCCTCAGCTGATTCATAATGCCTTAAGGCGTGGGAGCTCAGTACGCTCATTTAGGATGGCAATTATATGAGAGTGGCAGTGATCGTTCTCGGTATCTCCGCTCAGTGGAGAGGAGATGGGAAATTGCATTGAGTATCCAGTGTTATCAGTGATAATTCTGCATGTCTGACAGAGAAGATGGAGGCTTCTACTGTGACTTAATCGTAATCCTCTGATTTTAGTGCCGGTGTGAGAGAGAGGTGCTGAAAACCTCTTTACAGCAGCGTCTTATTGTCTCCTCAGCAGGGAAAGTTTTTCCTAGTGCACAAGTAAAAGGCTACTGAAGAGCAAAAGCTAATGGGTTGCCAAGTTGCAATAGTCACTTCACCAGGGGAAATTAGGTCTTCCCACCCAGCCTGGGTCCTATAAGAAGAGGAAGGATATGGGGCACACATACACACAAAGTTGAATGGACAGAGCTTTTATTTATTTATTTATGAGAGGAAGACCAGGGAGGAACAACAATGCTAATCCTGATGAGGAAATACAGCTCCTTTGTGTTTGGAGTGGGCTTGTTGTCAAGCAAGCAGCTGCTGACATCATGTGAATAGACAGTGCCCAGACCACATTTCAAGGGGGCTGAGAGGCGGCGAGCAGGAGGGCAAAGAGCTGAGCACACTAGTGTTATGGTGCTCTCAGAGTGCAACGCTCTGCACTGGAGGGTGAACCGATTCAGGAGCGTTTGTCTTAAATACTTTGTGTCTGTGTGCAGGGACCTGAGAGGAGATGAAGCAACTCTGATTACTTTGGTAAGAGAGACAGCTTGACGTTAATTCTCTGTCACCTGTTTTAATGCACTGTTTGTACGTAAATAAAACAAAGTTTTAGTATGTGGAACTGCAAGCTAGTAAAGATTCAAATCAAGAAGATGTTTGTGGTTCTTTATAAATGTGGAAAAGTGACAAACTGGCAGAAATTGAAATGCTATATATTTCAAGCAGTTTGAACAGACTCAGCTTCTACATTAGAAGGATTGGCTTCTTTAATTTGCTTATAATCACAGTAAACTGAAAATTGTTGTGTTTTGGATAAAATGAAGTCTTCTCGCAGGCATCTGGGAAGCTCAGACTGGCATTGTGTTGTTAATATAGTAATTATTGTGTTCTCTGTTGTAGCTTTCGTTTGGGTAATTATTTTCAAGATTAATCTTCGTTTGTTGGAGGGTTAAACAAATACACACAGAAGGATCATTTTGATGTCTTTGTACACCCCGACGTGTCCAGCGAGCAGTCGAAACCCCAAAACATTAATTTTACTGTTTTACAGTAAAATAAAAGCATCAAATTCTCACAAAAACAGTTGAACGTATTCCTCTGTTAAACCTTGCTAGATTGCAAATACATTTTCTGTCAGTCAACCAGCTGTTTAGTCAAACAATTCTTGTTAACATGATTCATTTGTTTGGATTTTATTAACTCTAAACCACCAGAAATAGGCCAGTGGAAATTTTAAGATGAGGCAGATGACTGTGATATGGAAAGTTTTTGCCTACTCAAGGACTTCTCAAAAACTAGTTGACTGAGTTGAAGTTGGACAGGTAGATGGCCCTAATGGATGTCAGAATCAGCAAAGAAGTTGGTCTTTGTGTGGGTTATGGCAGATAATACAAGCTTATTACACACAAATCAGGCTTAAAAGGCTCCGCTGGGACTGAAGTGCGCTTGCCTCTCTAATGGGCCCAGCATAAGTAACTGTGCTGACTCATATTCCCATAGTGAACTCAAAGGCTTTTGTTTCTAATATCTACATGCCCCAACCTCTCCGGTTACATGTCACCTCACCCAGTGTGGTCACAGTTCATGTTTAAACCTGTCAGAACCCTCTCTGTATACAGTTGATGTTGCTGTTGTACATGTTTTCTTCAGCCTTTGCTTTCATTCACAATAGGCTAAAGTGTATTGTGTGTGTGGGATAATACTGCAGGAATATGAATTTGAATTGGCATGTTTCCCTGAAAGTGATTGCCTACAT
Source organism: Aulonocara stuartgranti (assembly GCF_965226115.1). NCBI lineage: Eukaryota > Metazoa > Chordata > Actinopteri > Cichliformes > Cichlidae > Aulonocara > Aulonocara stuartgranti. Next base: position 30,904,801 of record NC_138956.1, read on the forward strand.
CAGAAACTGTTGACAGATGCAATGCAGAGCAGGAAAAAGAAGGGGAAAGAGAGGAGTTCAGCTTGTGAGCTGGGATGTGGCAATTTCCCTTGGAGTGTTGAGTTGTTATATTGTCTCAAGTGTATATACACACACCTGTGACATTTGTCTGGTGGCAGTGTTTCCAGCTGCAGCAGTGTAGAGTTTCCCTCTGTGTACTTGCCCTGGGTTTTCGCATAAAGGCGCCTTTTTAATCAAACTAGGACATGCACTTTAAGAGCACCATAAGTCATAATTCCTGGAATTTAGTACTGTTGACATTTCCACATGAAAGCGGGGGATGAATCAAATCTGTGTGGAAGGTGGATTTGTTAAGCGTACTGTACAGTGTATCTTTAAAAGGCCATCTAGATATAAGGGGCAGGTCTGCTTATCTTCTGGACTTTTCATCTATCAGGCAAAAATGCCAAACAGTTGCTAGTTTCAACTTTGTAAACATGAAGGTTTGCTGCTGATTGTCATGTATTATAAGTTTAGGATGAACATGCTTTAGTTTTGGGGTCATGATTGAGCACTTTGAAGGCATCACCTTTAAAGTAGGTTGGTTGCATGCAACCAATCAAACAAGACCTGTAGTTAACTACTTTTAGAAGAAAGGTTCTTGAAGTTCTTTTTTTAAAATGTATTTATTTTTTATACAATACCTTGCACCTTAGTAACTTTCCATATCCATTTGCATTATACAAATCGCGTCATGTGAACAACAGCCGAAAGCTCCACTGCTTCAGTCAGTCGAGCCAGCGCCACAAAAACAAGTTCATCATCGCAGTTGGTTGTGTGGATATCGGTATCGAGTGAGATGCACCACCATTAAACCGCTTCCATCACAGCTGAGACCAGACAGTCAGGCACAGAAGAGTGTAAACACCAGCTGAAGAGCAGAAGGCATCATCACCATCATCATCGTCATCCCTCCATGGAAACCTGTTAATAATCTCATGGTAGGATTTGATCCACATGTGCAAGGAAGCCAACTAATTAAACAAACAAATGGCAATTAAATGAGACTTCCATAAGCCATATAACAACTGGGCTGGTGGAGAAGAAAAAGGCATAACAAACCACACAAGTTCAGTCATTGCTGCACTGAACACACAGTCAGTGTTCGCTGTTTGTTCGATAGATCTCCCATTAAAATCTTTCATTCTGTGTAGAAATTGCACTCATTAGGAGCATGCCTGAGTGATTGTTTTATAATGTGATGTGAAATCGTTGTCTTCATAGAGCATCAACTACAATTTAAAGAAACTGATATGCTGGTTTGTCTATTAGCTTTTCTTTTCTTTTCTTTTTTTTGCAGAGGATTAGATGAGAGGCTAGATTGTCTCATGTTTGCTTTGGTGCATCTGCTCACTAGTCCAGAATATCACTCCTGACGTATTATAACATGTTGGTTTAATCACGTTTGACTTAAAAACATAAAAACAACAATTTGCATTTTTATGGGGAGGTTATGAGACAGCTGACAGCTGGAATAGGCTCCCGTGAATCTGAACTGGATAAACGGTTAAGAAAGTGGATGGGTGGTTATGAGACAGAGTGCTTCTTGGCTCGGAGTATTTTGTTACCTTATGTCAGATCCACGCAAGCCGTTTTGCCCTGAGTTTACAACAAAACAAGCTAGCACGCAAATATTTTTCACACATCGTCTTTGAATATTCATTGGAATAACAAACATTCTCTTAAGTGGCTGTAACAATAAAGAGTTTACAGTAAATTAGCGTCCCTTGATTTTATTAGGTACTAACAGCTCTTGGTGATAGTTTTTGGAGCTGTAGCCTGTGTTTTCATTTTGCATTGTCATTATGCCTCTATTGTGTATGGTGTTTGCTCCATTGAAGGAAGTGGGAATTTTCCTTCAAAATTCCTCTCCCTGTAATTTGTCTTCCTTTTTTCCCCAGTCAGCATTCAAAACCAAGAAGATATTCAGTTCATACTCTTTAAAACTGGAAACACTGCTACTTTGTTAAGCAATTTAATTTCAACAATTAAACCTATTGTTTCATTTTTAAACAGTGTTAACTACACAGTATAACATGTGCCCAGTTGTGCACCTTTACCCAATAAACTACAATCTCAGGATAGGTTTGAATATTATGGCACTTACATAAATTTACCACAGGATTAAAACCACCTTCCTAAACACGCATATAGAAAAAGGTCAGGCTATTTTATAGGCTAGCCGTAACATGATAAAGCAAGGTGAAAGACCCCGCCCATATGTTGTTCAGACCTTCTGTTTGTGAGGGGTATTCAATCAGAAGAAAGTAGCCTGAAAGTGAAGGGGGATGGGCCTCAACAGCTTCAAACATTGGATAAGGTGATGTGTTGCATCAAGGTGATTGTGAGATACAATGTTTCTTTAGTAAAGTCCAAGAAAAGAAAGTAGCATAATAGTCCACTTTAAAGGGAATTCCTGGACCTGAAGTTTCCCATCAGAACATTACATTGCTACTAGATTATGTTTCCCACTTTGCCCGTCAGTGTTTTGTTTTTTGTTTTCTTTATTGTGTGTGATTGATTAGCACTAGTATAATATCTCTTTGTGTCTTTGTTCAGTGTAATCCAGAAATAAAGGTATAGGATTGAACTTGCTGAAAAGAAAAATCAGAAATTTCACAGATGTTTTCCTGCTAATATCAAGATTAATTGGTGGTTAATGAAAGCCTCGATTGTTTGGGCTCCAGGAAAAGGTGGTACTTTAGGTGTACTAATGAACCTGTGAGACACTGGTCTCCCACGGAGATTTTTAGTCACCAATGACTGTATAGCTCTGCTATCTAGATGACAATCTATCAGAGGATCACACCACCATCTGCTGTCGTGAATACAGAGTGGCTCTTGTGTTTGGTAGAAGCACTCAGGGAAATGCCAGTAGTCCAGAACTCAGTGACATTTTCAGAGGTACTGCTCTTACCTACGGGGGCTTACAGCCTGCCCTTCACTGCAGATTTCCCAGTCAGCATTGCCTACATCTGCAGCTGCTACTGACCTCTCAGTGAACGACCCTGGGTGCTTCCTTTTTGGCATGGTGCACACGCACTGTGAAAGAAAAGAAAACAATTGCGGGACCCTTTGAACGATACAAAAGGAATGTGAGTGAAAGAGTTTGGGAACAGACTGGCCCCAGGTCAGCGTGTCGTTTCTGCGTCTGCCAGCTCATTTTTATTCCCCTCTCATTCCTCAACTCGCCCTCAAGTCTGTTAAAGATTCATGGCTTTGCTGTTTAGCTGTTCAGTTGTGACTTAACAATGCTTCAACAGAGAGTTAAAGTCTGTAGATGTAGTCATGTATGCTGCACATACAGAGCAGAGAGGTCTTTGCTCTCTGTGCTAGCCTGTGGGGGGACCTTCAGGGAATAAAGCTGTAGGAGAGCAGCAGCTGTGATGGCATTTGCTGGCAGTCTCTGGGTTTCCGTGACCCCATGTTTGCATCAGAGGACTACTTTCTTATCTTTTCTATCACTTTCTTTTCTGGAGCAGTATTATTATTGTTCTTGTCTCTGAGGAATACTGACTCTGTAGTGTCTTAGTGGTTGGCGGTGTCCATGACCTAGTTAAGTATGGAGTGAGAACAGGAAGCAGAAGAGGAATAAAAAGCTAATGGGAGCTTGATTTGGTTTTGTTTGTTTTGTTTTGCTGGGACTCTTTCTGGCCACATCCCTGCTGGGGGTTTTTTCTTAATGAGTTTAGGTTTTTACCCTTGTTTTCCACATTGACTGGCACTCTCTCAAGCTTTCACCCTTTTCTTTCTTTTTTCTTTTGTAAGTACGTTTAAGACAGACAAATTAACTCTAGTCGACAGGCCCCACTGTTAGTGAGACCCCCTTTCCCCAGTGTAATTAGGATGACCAATTAGCACAGATGTTAAGAGTGTCATTAATTGTATACCAAAATAGAAATTGCAATTACGAACACCTTCATTAATCTGTTTATTAATTTCCTCTTGGTGATCCCTCCACTGTAGAATTGTTTCTAAGTAGCTGCTTTTTTTCTCCGTTTTGGTTATTCTTAGTGATTTTTCACTTACTTACCAGTATTTTACATGTCTTGTTGGCTATACCGAAGTAGAAATGCACAGGATAAAGTGGAAAAAGTACACCCACGGCTTTGAAAGGAGACAACACAGTGATTTATTTGCTTCTTGCAACACTTCCATAGCCATCTGACACCCCCTCCTCCCTCTGGCAGGTGTAATGAGAGCGCTGGTCATGGGCAGATGATGGATGTGGAGACGTCGTATTCAGACTTCATCAACTGTGATCGCACAGGCCGCAGGAACGCAGTGCCCGACATCTCAGGAGAGGGGTCAGTAGCGACCAGCACCAGTGAACTTACCAAAGACATGGCAGAGATGGACCTGAAGGCTGCAGGTCAGTAATGCCACATCAGAATGAATGTGTGTTATACAGTGTGAAAGCAAATCAGAGAAAATAAGCATATAGTTTTTCATATTACAAACAAAGAATTTGCTTGGCAAATACTGGCCGACAGTATAAAATCCAAAGACTGTATGTAAAAGATGGACATGACTTTGGGATTGCTCATTTGTTTGTGGAGCCTTAGCCAGTTGTTAACGCTACATAGATATCAGTTGTTTAGCAAGATTAATCTATTTATTTATTTGTTTTACAACATTAAATGTAGGTTTCTTAATTTGGAACATAATGACAAAAAACCCCCCCAAATAATAATATTTAAAAAAACAACAATAGGTCCTTAGAAGGTATTAAATCATTATAATACAACTTCATATGAACGGTAACATATGACACATTGCACCATGTCATTTTTTTTTTTAACAAAAACTGAGCCGAAATGCAGAATTGTGCATGAAGAACTACCGTAAGTGTCCCTCATGATTCGATAGCCTGTAGAACCACTTTCAGAAGCAAGTGCAGGCATGCATGATCAAGTTTCAACTTGATTGCCAACGATGGCTGAACCTTTCTTCTTTTGTCTCGTCTGTCCAAACCAGAAGTCTTGCGGTTTGTTCAGAAGCAATCTTGCAAACCTAAGATGCCATGTTCTTTTTATAGACAAGAGACTTTCTCCTGGCAACCCTTCCAAACAAACCGTACTTGTTCAGTCTATTTCTAATTGTACTGTCATGAACTTTAAGGCTCGTTGAGACCTGTCTGAAATGACTGAAATGGAATTCTTGGGGTTTATTGTAATTTTTCCGAGCATTGCACAATCTGACCTTGGGGTTATTTCACTGGGACATTCACTCCTGGGCAACATATTGGATTTTTTTCTGCTGAATAATCTTTGTAGAATGATAGACTTATTCAAAGTGTTTGGATATGGCCTTACTGATGCACAGAAATAACTGCTTCTTTAAGATCATCATGTTGGCTTCTGTATTTTCATTTTTGTTATCTAATATTAATAAATCACAGCATGCTGTTTTTTTTATGTTGCTCATCTGAGGTTGTATTTTAATTATTAACTAATTTTAAAGGAATTTTTAAAATGATGTTCAGAGGTGTAAAACGAGTACGCATGAGGCACAAGGTTAGAGTCTGTGGTTAGACCAGTTTGGGTATTTGGTTGACTGTAAGAAAGATTAATTGATGCTGATGAGACGCCACTTAAATCATTTAAATGAATTAAAGTCTAAAAGTAAAGAAAAGTCACATTTTCTCCATCCCTCTGTGATTACAGTCAGGCAAATAAAATAAAGACATGGCTTTAAATCTGAGAAGGAAAACTATTTTTGAGTCTGTTGGAGAACAGCAGTGAGAATGTTATAGAGGCCTGAGCTACATGAAGATTTCATACTACTAGAAGTCCTTTGTTTTGTTGTTGTTTCTCACAGATATCTGTAAAATTCTTCCAGAATCGCACCATTAATCTGCCAAATCTTCTTTCTGCCAGACCGGAGCTGAAAGAACTGTTGTGATTTCTACTCTGAAAAAAAAAAACAGTTTAACCACAATTCATCATCCTGAAGCTAGTTGAGAAGAATTCCTGCTTATCTGTGCAAGGCTATTACTTTGATCTAAGCCACATTAAAGTCTTATCTCTTTGACAAAACACCGCCTGTACTAGATGCACCAAAATATACCACAGAAACACAATTTCACTCAGTTTGTGGTCTCGGTGAGATTTGATTGTTGTCTCAGTGTTAAATTAATTGTAACTGCAGCACAGTGACACATCGTTGTGGCATCCTTCGGTCTTAGTCAAAGGTCTACTTTTTAAGAGGAAGGTGTCTTAATGTCAGTTGTACCAGACTGCATTGTTGTGTGTTACACGGTTGTTCTTGCTGGTTTTGTTTTCAGTCAAAGACAATTTTCCCATAAGTTGACAATTAAATGACCGAGATAAATCAAACCACAGGATGCTGATATTGTGAGAAGAGTCAAAGCATACTAACACTGGGCTGCTGAAGGAAGTTGTATTTCCTTCCTCAGGATTCTCTTACTACTTGGATTGCCGTATCTCTTTTAGAGTGAAATTAAAAGTATCTTTCTTTTTTTTTTTCTCCCTGACCTGGCAGGAGGAGACCCAGGGTCCTCCCCAGCCCCAGAGGCGGAGGGCTCCAATAGCCAAGCTGCCCAGGGAAGCGGAGGCCCATCCTAAGCTCAGCCAGAGACCGAAGGGAGGCAGAGAAATGTAGAGAGGAAGCAGGTGAAAGTAGAGAGACATGGAGTAAGGAAATGGAGAGTGTTGGTATTGGTTCTCTTGACTGGACATGAGGACACTTTCGCTCACTGCCGGCCTCTTTGGAGCTTCGGGGGCTCCAAATGTTCGCCTTTTTATTGAATCCGATTGTACCACGGGGAACAGAACAGAGTAGAACTGACAGCTGAGATGCTGCGCTTTTGCTTTATACTCTGTTAGTTATTTATATTCCTGACGAGAGAAGAAAGCACAGAAACTTTGGATTAAGGTCTGCGGAGATGGACTGAGCTAAACAGAATTCGTTCATAACAACACTCGAAATGTTGCTCCAGCCTAATGTGGGACTGTCATGGAGGGGTATTCATTATCATCTGTTTGTCATTTTCTTTCTATGTATGTGTGTGTGTTTGTGATCCTGGTGTTCAGTTTCACCGTCGAGTCTTTTCTTTATATATTTACCAACATAGTCCCCATTTTACTGTCGTGTATGGAAATTCATATTTATTGCTAAATGTTCAGTGATAACTTTGTGATAGCAATTTTCTTTGTGTAATAAAATACTTATGAATTACTGCAACGTTTGTATTTTATGTTTTTGTTGATAATTAACTATATTTTGCAGGTTGCCGTACTTAAAATCTGAACCAGAGCAGGCATAGAAGTTGTGAAGGTGGTGACTCTCAGCCAAACCGGGATTAATGATTTCGGGGTTAAGCTGCACCAGAACCATAAATAAAACTGAATGCTGCTTTTGTGTGTTTTAGTGGCCACAGGAAGCTAATGTTTACATTTCCACATAGCTTGGCCCCTTACTCCCATTTATCTCTTCATACAATAAAGAAATCTTTAGTTACAATATTTGGGGGTTACGAGGCTTTTGATAAATGATTAGATCACAGAGTTTACTTCATATTAATGATCGGGCTTCCTTTGAAAGATATTTAAAGTTACTGTTGATTTAAACTGTCACAGAAAATAAATGATGGCAAGCAGGAACATTTTATAGTAGCTTTTATTTTGTTTTCTTATAAATTCCATAAATGTGGTTATAAATGGATGTGCTTTTTTAAAAATTTTTAATAAATACATACATCAAACAAGAGTAAAGAGAGTAGTTATCAAATGCAAAACCATAGTCAGATGTTGTCTATCTAGGTAACAGTAGTGTGCCACCTAGTGTACACATGTAAGGCTAAACTTTTGGTATTGAGCTGTGTTCGCCTGACACGCCCTGAAGTTTTGCACATACAAGGGAAAAAGCACATGTCTCTAACACTGGATTACGATACTTCACCTGCAACTGAACAGTGGATATTGAAAGTGAACTATATTTTGCAGTTCTTAGCCTCCACTGCTTTCAGTTATCCTTCATGTCATTGTTTTCTTCAAACATGAACATTTAAGGTGTGAACTACAAATAACCTCCCCTATTTTTCCTTTTCCAGTCTGGTTATGTGTTAAACCTGTTACTTAGAAGTGTAATTGTGCATTCAATGCTTCCCTGATTCTCCTTACAACAAAAGGATGTAAACACAAGATGATAAATACAGGATGTATTAAAAAAATCATCCGATTTCAAAAGGCTATTTTCGTTTAAACAATGGACATAGACGCTTGCAGTAAAGTTTAAAATATATGGCTGAATATAAAATTTTACATACAAAACGTTCACAAGTGATCAATGTGTCGTACTCGGGCCACGCGGCGTATGTCCGTACGAGAGTCAAACTCCTCCCACACTTTTGCGAACGTGTCTGGAGTAAACGGCTGCAGAATTAAAGCACATTGAAATCGGATGATTCTTTTTGATTCACCCTGTATATCCAAAGTTCTGATATAACACAATATGTTTCATTCTATATTTTTGGACACAGCAGGGGACCCTGACTATGTCCAAAACAAGCACCCATAACTAACACATTAAAGCTATGCAAATACTAAGTATGATTAAAAAGAAATCTGGGATCCGGCCCATAAAAATCCAAAAAACCCAAGTGTACATTTGGGTATTCTTCCTTTCAAGGTTATCTTCTTCTGCATCTCTTTACCACTTCCAGCACAGCTGCTGTTTTTAGATTCCTTCATAGACATCTTATTCTGTCCCCTTGTCTTCCTACCACTGCAGTATATGCTCCTCCTACAGCTTCCAGTGTTTTCCTAAGCCAACTGAGAGACAATCTGGTGTTTCCTGAATCTGCCTGAACCACCTCAGTGAGATCTGTTCAATGCAAAAGAGTAGCTCCACCATGAATGAGCTCCTCTCCCTGTCATTTTAGAGTTAGCCCAGACACCTTCAATTAGATTTTCATTTTACGAGGCAGATGAAGCCACAGGGAGCCAATTCTGGTAACCAGGGCTGGTTTTGAGTGAAGATTTTGTGTTTTTTGTGTTAAAAAAAAAAAAAAAACTTCTGTGCCTTTAATGCCACGTGTGCCATCACAGCTGATGTTTTCTCTCTGTTGGAGGTCTGTGGTGAAAGTCACAAGCGTACACAATGGGCCTTCTATGGAACAATATAAAAATAGCAGTGGTGCTGGAAGCGATCTAGAGATGTGCAAGAAGGAAAAAAAAAAAAAAAAAAGCACAGCCAAATTTAAATTATGTATAGTTTCTGATTTTTGTGGTTTTTGTGCTTGCACCTTGTAATCAGATGCAATGTTGCTAAATACACAAACAGATGATATACAGGTATGTAAGATGAAGGATGCTTCCCATTGGTAAACAGCATATCTGATGTAATATTCTGTGTATGTTGTTTGTTGGGTTACAAATGACTAAAAACATGTTCCACTGCATCACATGGAAGATTAAGGTCTCAGAGTGATTTGTCCCTGCTTTAGGTTTCTCCTCAGAATTACTGGTCAGGGTTAAAAGGCAGTGCTCTGGATCATCTCATAGGCCTCATTGAGTGTTTTAAGCAGCTCTTCCTTTTCCTTGGCAGGTAGAAAGCTTGACTGTGCAGAGCAAATGTTCTGTAAGACACAAGACAGATTTCACATTGAGCTGGGGAATTAACTTTTAGGGAATGGTTCAGGAATCTGGGAACTTAGTCACACTCTCATCAACAGTAAGCAGTCAGCTAGAAGTTTCATACTCATGTATGTGCAGTGAATATAGAGGTACAGGAGAAAAACAGTGTCTTGTGCATCTTCAAATTCATATACAGATGTTATATGATAAATGCACAGAGAAATATATGGAGCTACTGAAGCATTAATCTTTAAAACACAATTTGCATTTGCTAGTTTTGCAATAAATGTCCTGAATCAGCAAAGATTGATGAGATGAGATTGATGAAGGCAGAAACGATGCAGAATGCTGCAGCTTACTGCTTAATGACACTGTTGTGCTTTTGAATACTTATGCTTGCTTATCATATATAAAATAAAAAACTAAAATGTAACTCCACAATTGGTGACTTTGGACCAGAGTTTCTGTGAATCCTGGTGCAATATGGCATGAAAAGACACCTGTCATACTCCCAGTGATGACAGGCATTCTCTTCTGTCACTGTTCCCGGTCAGGAAATAGTCTGGCAATTAATCCTCCAGTAAAATCAAAATGTGCCCTTTTTACATTATGTTAGTCTTTATTTAACCACAATGTTGCAATTACTGAGCTTTATAGCTCATATTCGTTACCTCTATAGAGCTATGCTAGCTGTTTCCTGGATGTAGCTTCACAATCTGCTATAAAGATTAAATGAGCATTGATCTAAGTTCGCTCTTGGAAAAAAGCCAATTAAAATGTCAGTGTCACCATCCTTTTAATAAGCTCTTTGAAAATTATTCCAAACCTGGTGGAACTTGGATGTGAAGCTCAATTGGTGCGTCTGAGGCTCTTCGGTGAACAGTGGATTATTTCTCCATGGAAGGTTTGGTCCCTGCTTCAATTAACGATGCAATATACCTTGCAATTACACCCCCTGCCTTCTTTTCAAACCATATTCAAATGAATTCTTCCTGTGAACTACTGCTATGATTATTCATGCATTTGATCTCACCAGTCGTTTGAATTCCTCCTCGGTGAATCCCATGTGTTGGTGTGCTGTCTGGTAGTCGTGATGCAGGTTGGAGTTAAAGATCAGAGGGTCATCTGTGTTCAGAGAGTAGTTAGCTTTGTCTTTCATGAACCTGCACGAAAGAAATAGTACGAAAATGAATAGATGCCCAAAGTTAGTTAATATTTAAATAAAATAATTGAAATTTTTTTATAAAAAAAAAAAAAAAAACAGAAACTGACGTGATGACAGGGTGTGTGGTGAAGTCTGCGTTGCAGGCACCTGTTAGCTTACTCGAAATAGGACACGTCTGCAATCAGAACAGCAAAGGCAAAACTGAGAGGCCAAAATATTCCGGTCTTTTTTTTTCTAATTCAATTCAATTTTATTTATATAGCGCCAAATCACGACAAAGGTCGCCTCAATGCTTCCCTGATTCTCCTTACAACAAAAGGATGTAAACACAAGATGAGGTGTTTCTAAAACACCTTTTTCACAGTAGACATTTTGACTTGTGGCAGGAAAAGCACACTTGGAATTAATGATGCCATAGATCCCTTAAGTGCCGCACTAAGGCATCAGAGACTACTCCAAGGTCTTTTCTTTTTATTCTGTACCTCCTTAACTCCTCAAAACTTCCTACTTGTGAAATCAATCTGAGTGTCCCATCTCAAAGGATGTCTTCATTCCTAAACTACATCTGAAGGACGGAGGAGAGAGGAACTTCTTGCAAGAGCTAAAATTGAGGATCCGCAGCTATATACTTTGCAGAAATCTTCTTACCCATGACGTATAAAAGAGCCATGACATAGAGCTGGTATATATGTAGCTGAAGCACTCTAAAGATAAGGTTTCTTTGTGTTCATATGTTGTTTCATTTATTTAAGATGATCAACTGCATGAAAAGGACACAAATATTGTGTCCTTGTCACATTCTGCCATGTTGTGAATTTATCTAAAGGCAGTATGCCTAAATATATAAACCATCATCAACAGCTGACATCTGAGACCAGAAAATACAGCTGGAGGCTACAGCAAAACAATAAACAGAGCTCTATGAGAATGTCTGATTTTATAAAGTGTCTCTTCCACTTGCAGGAAAGGATGCAAGGAATTGACAAAGAAGCAAACATCAAATTCTCCACTAGGGGTCAGTGTATCACTGTCGCTAAGTAGATACTTAGTAGCCCTCCAGTCCACTTATCAATGTAATTATCTAGTAGAACAATCTCATTTCCTGTCTGTAATGAGCAATATGATCAAAGAGCAAAGTACATTTAATAGATTAGATAACTTTGCGTATGATTCATATTTATAATGAAAATGCTGAGAATTTCACACAGTTCTTTACCTCAAAGTGCATGTTTTGAGCCAGCAGTTTTTTGTACAGGTCGTCGTCCTCCAGAGTGCGGTAACCGTGTCCAACACGTTCAGCTTTCAGCACTTCCACAGCCTAAATTTGAAACAGAAATTCATAACATAGAGGTGAAAGGTTATAAAGTGTAGAAAATTGCACATGTCAGCAGTGCCTTCAAGCTATTTCTGGAGGCACATTCAGATGTTATGCCATAGCTGAACTGTCAGTTTAAAGGATGGGTTCTTTAGAGAGCAGCCGTTTTATTTTAGTCAGACATAAAGTGGTTATGCACTACAGAAGTTTGGATGGACATTAAAAAATAAGCACAGTATGTAGACCTATATTGGGTTCTTAAGTATACCCTTGTAGGCCCCACAGGAGTTTGAATGAACCATGCCGCTGCCAGTCAGCAACAGCTGCGAAGGATGCAGTCCGTGTTACCAGGTAGATGTTTAGACAACATCAAACGAAACTGAGAACACTTCTGTAGCTTCAGTGTAGGGTGAGCGGCAGATGTGTGACCCAAAGTGAGCATTTGAGGAAAGTTTGCTCTATTTAAATATCTTGTCTACGCAGTAAGAATGTGCACAGATCTAAATAGAGGGGCAGGGTTTTGTACAATAACTTATAACGAGTAATAACGAGTTACTGCGTGATTAGTGACAGCAGCTGTGACACTTTATTTCGACTGGTACTTCTACTCATTTTGAGCACTTTCTGCTACATCTCTCATTCGCACAAATTCATGCAGTGCTTTTATCTATACCTCTATGCTTTTATCTATCATTCACACACACTCACACGATGGATGTGTCAGGGACAACATAAGGCTCAGTATCACAGTGATCCAAGAAAACTGATCCCCTGACTTTCTGATTGACAGACAACCTATTCTACCACATGAGCCGCAGTCGCCCAACAGTCTACAGTTAGTGTTGCATAATTTATTTCAGTTATACTCCAATGATAATGAACCAGCTATCGAAGAAGTTGTGCTAAAATTTGTCTGCTCTCTGCTGGAGGAAAGGGGCCCTCTCAGGGTTGGCCGTGGGTGTGCCTCACATGTTTGTTATGTTGTTGGACCTTCACATGTCCGTTGTTGTGTCGTCCTTTACCCATATATAGTATTTACTCAGTGTTAAATGTATTCTTTTACCAGGCTTCAAATGGGCAACACTAAATATAAAACACTTATTTTATTGACATGCCCGCCCTTTTTGTTGTCACTGTGTGGCTTGATCGTTTAGTTTACAGGTATTTTAGGATATATAAGCACTAACATGACTCCACCACCTCACTCAGAAATGTCTCATAGTTGAGCTGCTTACTTCCTTAAAATGCACACAGTACGTATGGAGCAATTTAAAGGCACTCCCAATTTGTTTTCACACTAACCTTCAGCTGGGCTACAGCGGACATAGAGCTATGCTCTTCTTGTTTTCTTTGGACCTCTGCCCTTAATTCTGTTGTTAACATGTGGCTTGACTGTTTTGTTTAAACGTGCTTTTACGGACGGTTAAACAATCAGTAGGCTGCACCAGCCTGTTCACAAATGTCTCAAGTTACTGTTGAACAGCTCACCTCCTTCACCACAGAGGCCGGCCCCACCTCGCCAGCATGAACTGTCCTGTGGATCCCACAGCGTACTGCTTCCTGGGAACAAAATCAATCATGAAACGCAGCAGCAATCAAAGAGCTCAGCCAAACATTTGGTTTCCACATCTGTAATGTGTACCACTGACTTGAGTGCCGTTTATAATGTAGACAGGTTCTTGTACACACTTATTCTGGCAGAAGTGAAAACTTTAATAAACGTTCCCCCAGTGGGTACACATTGAAATAAAAATGAATGTTTAATTTGTCATCGAAGTAAACTAAATATAGAGATGGCATTACTCTGGTTTGAACATCTGGTTTCATTTTAGCATCTACAACCTCTGGCACACCGAGTGTGTCCTGCTTAATCAGCTCATACTGCATGCATCTAATGATCACATATGAAGATAACCTTCAATATTAGGGAGGACTTTGTTCTGTCAGCTCTGGTACTCGTTAATAATTAACATACAGTGTGGGGGCTTGTATATACATTTCACAGCAGATAGTGATAAATACTGCTCGTCATAAAGAGATGTTAGAAAAACAATGTCTCTCTAAAGGAAAAACAAAGAATGACAAAAATGTAACAAATAAAATGTATGCAATGAATACAATGTAAACTGTAGATTTACTTAATGCACATACAGTTGCACTGAAAGGTTTTCTGTGAATTATTCTAGTGCTTAACGATTGTACACCACGTATCTTCACTCAGAGTTTGAGACACAAAGTTTTAGTTATTTGGGGTTGTCTGAAATAAAAATTCTGTATACAGGGTTGGAAAATACAAACAAAACCCCTTAGATTATTATGCCAGAAGTTTGTTGGAAGCGTTTGGTCAACATGAGCATTCTTAGGTACTTTTAACAAAATTTGGGTATTATTAGTTGTACTAGATGCATTTGTATGTGTTTGTCAGTCCAATGAGTGTGGTAAAACAAGCCCAGCTGTATTTGATCACGAGCATTAACAGAAATTTGAGAGGCCTTGGCCTCAAGAAGTTAGTCAGGTTTTTTTTTTCTGGATGTTGTGCAATGACTCCAAAGAAAAAGAACAGCTCACAGAAATCACTGCAAGCCCAAACATTCATATCCAAGACGAGTGCATGCAACTTTCAGCTGCAACTGTGTTATTTACCTATCTATACGCACATATACGCATGCAGGCTGTTTACCTTACACTGAATAACATTACAGAAATGCTTCAGTCATTCAGATGGTATTGTACTTTCTGTTGATGCTTAATGCATAATGAGCCAGCCAACAAAATCCATGCAACATCTGCAGATGCTGCACTGGAATTGCACAACATGGTTTACAACTAGCTTATGAATTACTTTCATTGACGCACAAGCCGAGGCAGTGACTGAAGTGCAGTGACTTTTTTTCATGCTCACAGATGAAAGTTCATGTAGTGTTTTCTTATACTATTACTACATCAACACGTTGTGTTTGGGGGGGTATTAATATTAAAACAGCAGCTTAGTAAATGATTCAAGTATCCAGTGAGGACAAGTTTTAGGCTAAACTCATTATTTACTGTAATGTTTAACTGCACATGACTCAAAAAGACTTCAAGGGTTTGAAATTGTGATTCTTTTTGAGGTACCCATTAGTTATTAATAATTTCTAGTGTTATTTCCCCCCAGACTTTTGTGTTTTCATGCCTTAGTCTTTGCTAGTTATTTGTGTTTTTAGATTCTTACTTTGAAGTTTTTATGATTTTCTTCTTTTTTTCTGCCTCTGCAATCGAATGCCCTCATTTGTTTCACGTGTGTTTAATTGTTCCTACCTACTTCTCATTTAAAGGTTGTTTAAAGGTTGCTGCTGTGAAGTTCCCACTCTCTGGAGGAACTTCTCAGAAAAGCTCAAAATATTTGACGTAACTCATCATAATGTGTTTGAACTGCTGTCATCAGATGACACAGGATATGAAGGCACTGCTGTGCACATTTTCTGAATGTCTGTCTTTTTGTTTAGCCTTCCCTATTTATATTTTGTTTTATTTATTTTGTATATAACGTTTATACCTTAAAGGGTACTGCACTTCATTTCTTAGTGTGCAATGCCAATAAAGAGATTCTGATTCTGATTTCTAATCACCACCAAGTTTGTTTTTCCTGCCTTTCCAATTTTTGTATTCTATTTGCCAGATTTTTGCTACAGTTTCTCTCCTGTGCATCACTGACAGTAACAACAGAATACCAAAACAAACGACCACAGTCAGATCTCTTTAGGAGTATTTAGCTCTATTATTATTGCTACTCTTTTGTTTTCATACTAAAAAAGTATGAAATACAAATTATGATATGATACCTACCCATGCTGGTAATCATAACCCCTCCTGTCTTTCAGAATGTAATTAATGTAAAATTGATGTAATTAACTGATGTAAAATATCCAGCACTTCAGTGCATTAAGTGATTAATCTACTTCCTTCATTAAGGTCTGACAGGGAAAACTGATTACTTACTGTGGTGTTCCCAGAATTAATCAATACTGGCTGGCAGAAAAAGAAATTGGATTTTTCTGACAAGCTTCACTGCATAAGAGGAAATTGGTTTGGGGAAATTAGATTTTTCTCCCATATTTGCTGGATAGAGATATGCATCAGTACATAAATTCTCTATATAGTGGTCTATGCCAGTAAATAAATACAACTTTCTCACTGAGAACATTTACTCTGCGGCTGTACTTAGCTGCAGCGTCAAAAGAAAACTAGGATTATGATAAAATACACAATCTAAATTACATTTTACTGTGTGCTCCTCTAAATATGCAACTAAAATTGGTGATAGTTAAAAGGGCAGAGAAAATCATAGTGATCAATTCTAAGGAGAGCGTCTTTATCATATATTGCAACCAGGGCCAATAGTTTGAGACATTTTACCTATAACCAGAAGAAGAAGGCAAACTCAGGGCATTACCAAAGAAAAACAGATTATATGTCAATCTGTCCTACAGCTGTCAGGATATTTCAGCAGACCAGCAAATAGACTAACGATGTCATAAAGCCCCCATTCCATAGAAGTTATACACCAATTAAATCCACAATGATTACACGCCCACAGTGATATTGCTAAAACATTAATGCAAAGTGTAAACATAACCACGATCACCCGCTTAGTTAAGTGTCTGTGCATGCTCGAGCTTGCTAACTAGGAACTACGATCAAGGCTGTCAGCCATCTTATTAGGCAAATTGTTGTAAAACAAAAATATTGTACCAGCTGAAGTTTTTACCATATATATTTCTGTGAGATGATAAAGTCTTTATTCCAGTCTGACTTAGAAATACATTTGCACCAAACCAATTTCTTAAAAAGTACTAAAAACATTTAAAATGTGCAAAAATGTTTACATCCGGTGGTGCTAAAGGAAAAGTCGGGGCATGACCAAAATAGCATCTGAGAAGCATTTTCTCCTAAATCTGTATGTAAGACATCTTACCATGTAAGGAATGAACATCATTCACTGACAGTGTTGCATTAAAATGCAGGTCAATAGAATTTATCCTTTAGGGACCATTTATTTTAAGGTTCCCAAAGGATTTCATGGTAATGCATCCAACGGTTATGAATTTTGACTGTGGAAAATTACGATCCCACAAACGTCTCTCTCCATGCAGCTGTAAAATAAAGCTTCCAATACTCTAAGGATGCCTGAAAGTTAATGATGCAAAAAAAAGCAGCTATATTTATCTGGCCGTAGCCACTCGGAGTATGACAGACTCTACGACTGTAAAGGTGTTTTTTTTAAAGGTATTGTAGTTAGGCATTTCTTTTTAGATTTTACAACTGTAAAGGTATTTTTATGACCTCAAAAATGACATAATACTTTATTGTTACAGCTGAAGGGGGTGAGGCTGGATTATATGGCATTGTTGTGAAACAAAGACAATTTAAAGTTCCTTCTGATGGATGATGTTCATCATACTGGTGTTTCAACAAGCTCACCTCATAGGCCTCCATGTGTTCAGGATTGGCTTCACAGTTGAGAGACTCATCACCTGCCAAATCAATGGCAACCACTCCCTCATCCTTATATTTCTTACACAGCTCCACAACATCCTTTGACCAGCCTGGAGAATTTAAAACATACATGTGTTACCAAACAGCTTGGTCCTGCTAACTGATAGCACACATGCTAAATGATACATAAATGTGACGACATGATTAATCTTCTTTTATGACAAGTTCAAGACAACTTTAATGAACATTCATAACTGTATTCACCTGGCTGATAATAACAGAGGTTTTGTTCTTAATGAAACAGTCTGTAAAGTCAATGTGAAACCAGTGCCAGCAACATGTGACCTTTGTAACCTTTGAACATACAAACGTGGTTGCTCCATGCTGATCTCCTGGTTTTATTATTATTGCAAAAACACTGTTTCTTATCTAATGTTCAGCACGAAAGCAATAAAGTGTTTCCTCAACTTGGTGCGTCACATCCTGTCTGTTATTACTTCACTCATATCTATTCTACTTTTACATAAATCCAAAGTTACGTAAGTACGCACTGTAACGTGTTTAAGCATAAACTACTCTACCTGCATGCAACAGCTGGTAATGCATCTATATTTGCTGTCTAAACCATAACAAATTCAGATGTCCCGTTCACAAAGTCACAAATGAAAATAAAATGTAAACAGCTTCAGCCTGTTTTTGTGAGAGTTGTACTAGAAAATGCACGATGGCAGATATGAGTTTCACTTGGCGGTTATACCGGAAACAGCTGCAGGAACGGAGTAGAGCAAAGGACACATCTCTACGATCAGTGCTGCTGCTGCTAACGGTAACTGCTCATGTTACCTCAGTTAGAATTACTGATACAGCAGTTTGAAGTGTGTACTTGTGCAGATACTAGCAGCACTCGTTAGCCCTCTCCTGTGAAAGCTGTGGATCTCTAATGCTTTTTTTTTTTTTTTTTTAATAGAATCCTTGATGTTTTCTTGCCTCTAAATACAAGTAATATTGTTATTTTCTTTGATGGCCAAAAACCTCAACAAATGTTCAGTGATCAAATCCTTCTGAGGATTAATCCTAATTACTTTGGAGCTATTTAATCAATAACCACTGAGAGAAAATACCAAAACCTGAGGCTTTCTCATTACCCTCAGATATCCTTTTAAGTGCTAATTAGGGAACGTTTATCTATGATCATCAGTTCCTCCATTTTCTTAACGGTTTATCAAATTCAGTAATAGTAGGTGACTGGAGCCTATCTCAGCTGTCAAGGAGTGACAGAACACCCTGCACATGTTACTGGTTTATCACAGCTTGTGACTGATGTAGAAAAATGAATAGTTTACAAACTGTGGGTCTCCAGTTATACCTAAATACTACACCACAAAAACTGTGATGTTTTGAGTACCCCTGGTCTTTTTCAGACAGTAATTCCCATAACATCACCACACTAAATCACACGCTGTTTGTAACATGATTCTGGGACGTATAAATGGGTCACAGGATAGAGAGTATGTCTGCTGACACTGGGCCAAGGGTGAGGTAGATGATGCTGACACAGAGGGATGGACTACCATCTACACATACAGCTAATTTAGAATGACCAAATAACCTGACTGTGGGAAAAGTTAAGCACCTGAATCACCCAGTGAGGCCACTATATCAGCTGATATTAGCTACTTGTTGATGTATTAGTATTACTATTAATGACAGCCAATAAATAAAATAATAAAGCAAAGCAGACATGGGAACCACCCTTAGTTTGTCTGCCAGAAGGGAATTCTGTAGCTTCCTTGTGTGTAGCACATTTATATTGCACATTTAGTACACCACAAACTTATCAGCTAACCAGGCAGAGCCAAGCAGAATAAATAAGTAATCCAGGTCTTTTAAAAATATATTTACACTGCACTGTCATTTTTCTAAGATCTTTGTAAAACCTCGTAAACATCTACACAAATTTTAGGGAAATCTGTCAATATATTGTGTATCTGAGAGGAGAAAATATTGGCTCATATATTCGATTTTTAAATAACCAAATAGTGGCAAATCCACTATCATTCAGGCTCTGAACGATAGTGGATTTGCCACATGCAAACTCCTCACAGAAAGGCTCCATCCACCTAGATGGTTTGTCCTCAGAAACCTCTGGATGTGAGTGCAGTGCTAACCATCAGCTGAACTAACACAGTCACGTTAGCAATTTCATTTCATGAGCTCAAAGTGCTTTTGTCTAAAACAGTCCATCAGACATTCATACAGTGCTCATTGGAGACCAACAATTTGTAGCATATTCATTTGAAAGAAATACGAAAGGTTTGCATATCTATATCTATCTATATCTATATAGTATAAATTAAGTTAGCATGTTGTGTTTTTCTGTGGCGCTTGTGTTCATTTTATTTTTATTTTCTAAAAACAATAACTGAGGCAGTGGCTAAGGCAGAACACAGTACAGCAAGAAACCTTATCTCACAAGGTTGTGTGAGCAGACAGGAGCATGAACAGTTCATTACTTGGCATGTGGCGCATGCAGCATAGAATGGACCTGGCTTTGATTTTGAACTCTCTCTCCCCCTCGCTGAGGCCCTCGTTAACCAGTCTCACCACCTCATCTGGGCTCAGGTCGCCCCTGAGCAAAGACAATAAGAAACGTTCCAGTAAATGAATCAGAAGTTTATTTGATCCTTTATTTGAGCTGTGCAAACCAAATACCTACTCTTCCTGGTTCCATGGAATTGGCTTCACTCCACTGTTAGCTAGAAGATGTGGGCTGTATCTAACTTCAACATAAATCACTCCTTCTTTGGCTTTGTCTTCAACAAACTCACGGGCTATCCTTTTAATGGCCTCTCGGTCTCCACTGAGAATTGAAACAGAAAAACACAGAATAAATTAAAATGCCCATTAGCTCTGATAAGCTTATCTCAATGATAAAAAAAAAAAAGCAAAAGCACTGGCCACTCCTAACCAGCTATCTATACATTACTGTCTTTCACAATGCGCAGTATAAGCATTTCTAGGAGTTAGCTCAAGTGTTATTGATATGATCTATGATACGGGACGTATTTTTTTTGCTGATTGACTTATAATCTGTATTAGATTAAATTCGCTGACACTGACAACTATTCCATGTTGTGCATAATGATCCTCTCGGCTTTCTTCTACAATTTAAAACCAGGTGAAATAAGCAAAACGTTTTTATCATTTACACTGACATGTTAAATTATGTACAAATTCTTCCAAGTGATCTCACCTTATTGAAATTATGTTTAATACTTGGTGTTGACACACTGTAGGAGATCCAGTGCACATTGGAGAAGCATAAGTACAAGGATTTTAAGGACCCCAAAATGTTGAATGCCCTTTCTGACACAATGTCAAAGGAATTTGTTTCTCCTCCTGGGATCAATCCAGGGAGTCTCGTTTGTTAGGGGAATTTGTAAAACACTTTCTTTTCAGATGAAATAGTTTCATAATTTTCTGCATGACAATACAATACTTTCATTCTGGGCGAATACTGAGAGAATTAGAGCTTTCCCTCTTTTCCAGCAGCACGTTTTCACTTGCACATCATGTGACTGCAAACAACGCTGCTTCCAGCATTTACAATGAAAGCGAAAGCTCATTGACCAGCCTTGAATGCATGTTCTGCAGTGTCCTCACAGTAACCCCCTCAGAACACACACACAGCCTCATCACTGCCAAGCTCATACAACAATTCGGCCTAAGCTCAACTCAGCCTAGCAGGTTCCCTGTGTTGTTGAAGCTGTCCTGGCTTTAAGCGCCTTGATTCAGAAGAGTCCATTCAGCACAACTGCATGAAGCATTCCAGACATTATACAGACCGTCATTGTTGAATTCTTTTATGGCCATTGAACATTTGAAGGCCTGTACTCGGTCTTTTTAAATGTTTGAGGCCAGTTACTGCGGGAACTAAATATAAGACAGAGTGACACTGGAAAGGAACCGAGAACAACTTCACTCTAGTTTTAATTTGGCTGCTGAAGTGGAACTTGAGCTCTGTAATAATGTGTTCCTCTTCTGTATGTCTGACATTTAAAATCAACCCCCTGTCATGGTGCACAATTATATTGCATAATCCTGCCAGGTCAGTATCATCAGTCACAGCTATACCACACATCCTGATTTCAAAGACTTTGGATGCACTATGACTGTAGTAGCTACATAATAGGGAAATCTGTCATGTCAGTGTGATAACAAACTGCTTAACTAGGCTATTAGTAACTCGTTCTTTGCACCCAGGGTCAGCTGATCAAGAGGGAAACACCTTAGCTAAGTATGCAACTGAAATGTGGCACTTACGCAATTACGTGCATATACTCGTTGAACTTTTCCAAGAAACTAGTGAGGGTGCCAGGCTTTTCCACAATGATCCTCTTCTTCATCTCCTCCACAGTATTCACAGGCAGAGTTTTACCACGCATCCTAACATAGGGCAAAAAAAGGAAATAGAAAAATGTAAAAACTGCATTGAAATGTAAGCATTTAATTTTACCCTTTATAAATGTTTTTTAACTGAGTTGTGTACTTTGTTTAAAAGACATTTGGAACAGCAGTAATTTGTGTGACATAAACCACTAAAAATCTGAATAAAAACATTTGACTGTTTTGGTGACTGATATTCATCACCCAAGCCTTCTGAGATGGAGTATATTGCTATTTTGCCAAATCAAATGAGATGAGAACTACCTGACTAGGAACAAATGGTAGACAAATGTCATAAAAAATATAGCTTGTACATAAAGGAAGCTTGTAGCCTCCTGAAATAAAATGTAAAGCCACTGCATAAGTGACTTAAACCTCCACTCTTTCAAACTGCCAGCAGTTGGCTCTTCTGGTTGGAATTTAAAATTTTCAAAGTAGTTAAGATTCAGGGCACGGCTACCTTGTGTGTTTGATGTCAGTGAGTATGGGCCTCTAACAATAAAGCTAAGAAATTACCAATTTTGCTCTGCACTTATTCTCTTGGAAAATAACACAACTGCTGCCGTAGCATTTTTTTCATAAATGAATCTACACTAGGCATGTCACCAGAACTAATCTTTTGATATTACAATTTTTAAGGAACAACGCAGACAGTGTCAGCAGCGTATGTACCGAGGCTGACATTGTTCAGAATTGACATGGACAGCATACACCTGCCAATGTTTTTGTAATACCCTTACATGCTGAAGAAGAAAAATGCCCACAAGCCACTGCAAAAACTACACTAGAAAGATGGCGACTAGAGAGCAGCTCTGACAATAACTCCCCCCTGACTCACTGATAAGAAAGGAAGTTACAGACAGGCATATGTTTTCCTCAAATACAAGTTACCTCTTTTTTGAGACAGCAGGCAGTGACATGATGAAATCAACTATGCTCCATGTTTGCAACGGCTAATGCTCACGCTAATATAATGCAATTAACATTATACCAGAGGTGGGCAACTCCAGGCCTCAAGGGCTGGTGTCCTGCAGGTTTTAGATGTGTCTTTGATCCAACACAGCTGATTCAAATGGCTAAATGACCTCCTCAACATGTCTTGAAGTTCTCCAGAGGCTTAGTAATGAACTAATCATGTGATTCAGGTGTGTTGAGCCAGGGTGAGATCTAAAACCTGCAGGACACCGGCCCTTGAGGTCTGGAGTTGCTCACCCCTGCATTACACCGTGCAGTAATGTTAGAAGGCGACTCGACAGCCATCCTAATTTCAGTCTGTGGCCTGTCAACAAAATATAATGTTAAGATTTTTACTCAATGGTCTACCTTGACCATATCAGTGATTTAAAACTACTTTCTAATAAAGGAGTTTATTTTCACCAATAAAAACGATATCAAGAGTCAGTGATTTTGGTACTATGTAAAAAACATTCTGGCATCCTAGTTCACGCTCCATATTACAATTTCCCAGAGCATAATTCCTAATGGGCCAAATGCCTTTTGAAAATAAAGCCGGAGAATTTCTTTTGGCCTGTATCATCCAAAATACCTGCCATGACAGTTAATATCTAAACGTCCATAATAAAAAACGAATACAATTTAAATATATTAACTCACTTGGCAACATCCATAATGGTCTGCACCCTGATGGCTCCATCCAGGTGCACGTGCAGCTCAACCTGTGAATGAGAAAGTTTGTTACCAAATAAACTGATTATCAAAAATACTTCCACGCAGAAACCTGGTGGAGTTTATAGAAGACAAATATGATGTCAGTGGAGCAGCAAGCAAGAGCAGGGGTGTGTTGCAATTCTGTGATTTGGCTGCAGCCCATCGTGAATGCAGTATGCATGACAGAGCAACAAGTGGTGAAAAGGCCAGCAGTGCCAACGAAGGGTCACAATAAGTATTCTGGCTCTCCTTCCATCGCTGTGAGTGCTGATTTTTCCAACCAGATGACAAATGATAAATCTCTGCCCCTCCCTTAACAGCTGAGACCTTGGTTGTCACAGCGAGGTTCAAATGAAAATTTTCCTACCACAGACATTTAATTCTAACCTCTGGTTAGAAGTGATGATGAGCAAAGAACTAGGCAAGGTTATTGAAACTTGTTTCAATAGAAGTTTAATCTTTTTATTGCATTAATCAACTGGTTAATATGCTTTAATCCGCTTCTGATTGAGCAGTGGGAACCGACACAGGACACTGTTTTTGCCAAAGCTTAAAATTAGAGAAACTTGGGACAGTTTAGGACATTATCTGAAGATGAGGTAGGGTGAAGGCAGAACACATGGTAACCACATGCACACTGTGATTATTAGCACTAATCTCACATTGGCTGTATTCTCATGTGCGCCTCTATCAGTGTTTACAAAGGTTTATGCTGCAGTGCACATGTAAAAAAAAAAAAAAGCTCATGTTTTTATTGCTCTGAAGCAAGCAGGGCTCAGTGGGAAAAGCTGATGTACTCACTTTCATGCTCATCAAATTCTGACAGCTGGAATGTTTATTCACCATTTTTTGCTTCTTTAGAAATTGATATTTCACATTAAATAAATATTATAGAGAAAAGTGTCAGGCTCTGAAAAGACTTATTAAACCCTGGACAGCTGAATTTAAGAGCGCCGGGATTTCTGATGTCCTACTGTTTCCCTGGAAAATGCCAGATGTTGTGGGTTTGCATCTTTTACACCTGGAAAAGCTTGGCTTCATCCCATATGGTTGAAACCATGTTTCCAACATAAAAGGGAATTCAAAGGCTTGATGTCACTGGCACCTGTTAAAGGATGGGTTTGGAAATATGGCAAATCTCTGTGCGGTTTTCTAAATAATTTTTCATATCAGAACTTTCAATAATAACAATGAATAGAAATGATTTAATTGGAGCTGTTAAAATACAGATCTGCAATATCCTATCTGTAGCTCTGCGCTTGACAGAAAGAGGCTTTATGCATTATTAAATGAAGTTATGTCGGTTAAGCCACACAACCTTCTTATCATACTTCTGTCTAAGAACAAGCCTAAGCTGTGAGTAATGTTAAAAACAACATCAGCACAGTATTTCCATTGCATCAAATGTTCTGAATTTGAGTGTGCTGCCATGCTGGCCTGTGAAACTTGTGACAGAACCATGAAATCCCAATTTTATGGAAAGATTACAAAGTCTGTCTTTGTCTATTGATCACTTTAGAAAAATGAGTAACACTACTCAGTTTTCAGTAACTCTGGTACTTTGAAGGCTCCAGATTAAAGTTCATAAATTAACTCAGACAGAAAATTAGCAACTATTAATACTTACAAGTTGCTTAAAGTGTTTCACATTATTAGCTTCCAGCTCTACATGTACAGCTTTATGTTTTTTTTCTGTTTTATATTGTCATGCCAAAACATAATAAATAACAATATAACCACCAAATGCCATCATGTATTATATATACATGAACGGGGCAGGGATGGCTCGGTAGGTAGAGTGGTTGCCCCATGATCGGAAGGTCGGGGGTTCGAATCCACTGAATGGCTACTCTGAGGTACCCCTGAGCAAGGTACCGTCCCTACACACTGCTGCCTGAGCACCTGCTTAGTGGCTGCCCACTGAGTGAATGGGTCAAATGCAGAGGAAAAACAAGTAATTTCCCCATGGGGATCAATAAAGTATGCATGATTATTATTAATACATATTTTCCTCTTTTTTGTATAGTACGCATGACTTTGAAAGTTAGCATGAAGCTGAAAGTTTTTACATAAGAGTTTTGTTAGATAGATATGCAGGTATTTCTGCTGCAATCATGGTGTCAGACTCCTCAGAGCAGGTGTGTCACCCATCAAAGAAGAAACTGAAAATTTAAAAAGTTTCAACCACTTAACTGTATAACTGCATAGAAATTCCCAAATATGAGATGAATTAAGTATTTCTCACTATGATCTGTTTCCACCTGCAAAAAATCTTCAATGACACAACCTTGCACTTTTTGAAAAGACTGAAAGGACTTTTTTCAGAGTCCAGTAATATCCTATTGAAACACAACAACTTAGTAGAAAATTGCTAGTTGGAGCAAGATTTGCTTCTATTACATGAACTGTCTACACAGCTCCGTAGCTGCATCCTTTTTGGTGTGACAATGGTAACCAAAGAGCAGATGTTTCTATCCAAATGTTCACCACAGAAATGCGTGTGCATCTTTGAGGTTGTTGATGTCCCTTGCCTACAACACCACACAAAAGCCGAGCGTGTCAGCAATATTGCATCCACATGGCTGATGCAGACAGGAGACAGCTGGGTAATCAAGTTCAAGTTCAGGGATTTCTTTCTTTCAGGAAAATAGCAGTTCCTCTAGCACATTGTGTGCCTTATACAAACCAGTGTCACAAACAAGCTGTTTGTGAAGCTGCTTTTTAAGAAAATGACCACTTATCTACTCTGTAATTATTAGGCAATCCTAAAATAGGAAGTTAAAAAGAGGTTTGGACAGGATTCCAGTTGGGTCTATTTTGAAGCAACATTTGACTTCTGTCATCGCACAAAACTTTATGTTTCTATTTGCCTTAGCACGTTTAATGTGATGCAGCTGTGCAGCATTAAAACATAACAGAAGCTCAATGAGAGCACAGTATTCAGTCTTACTGAAACGCTTTCACAGATTTCTGCTATTTTATAGATGAAGCAAATATTGTGTGATCAACAAAAATAATCAATCAGTGGTGATCATTTGCTACTTTGCATTACAGGATTGTACATTGAATATGTTTGGTTTAGAACAGGTGGTCTGATAAAATAAGACATGCAAAGATGCAAAATGTTTAGTGTCATGATGTATGTGTTATGAGCCATTTCTTTAAGAAATGAATTATTACATTAGCAGACACCAGACCTAAGACAGCAAAGAAACCCGCTGAAACTAGTCTGACCAAACTTCCTGAAATTTTAAGCACCAGTCTGCAGAAAAAGTAATGTGAAAATTTGTCATAACAGTACTGTTCAACACTCATAGCTTATTCTTTGTTGACATTGGCTGTATTTCAGCTTTATGTGATTGGAGTTAATTATTGGAAATACATATGTCAGGTTGCCAAATATGACACTATGCATAGATTAAATTCTTGGACCCAGGAACATGAAGACAACATTTCTCCCATTTATTTTTTTCACTCACATTTAGATGTGATGTGCAACTACTGAAACTTTAATCCAGATCCAGAACTTCCAGGTTGGGCCAAACATCGAATTAAACTCTTTTTGAGTAATCCAACTAAGCAACAAAACAAGTCATGTAGCCTCATAGGTGGAGTTAATTCGCGTAACATAACCATAGTTTAGCAAACACAACCCAATGATCACATACCGCACTAATCCTGATCTACAGCACTGTGATGCATTCAGCATATACAGTAAAACCTGTTTGGTGAACCGGTGACAGTTGTTGCTGCACACAATGAGCTCTTCAACTGCATATTAGTGTGTAATGAGATTATCTCTTCCAGCAGCCACCGCACCCTGAGGTTAGGTTATCTCCATTTACAAATTTTTCACAAGCCAACATCACGTGACCTCAACACTACATGGCAACAGAACCCACATCTTTTTCTCTGCTTCTAAGAAGGTAACAGGTTTCAGGCTCCAAAGGGCACCAATATACACTTCTTGCCTGTGTGCCTGATTTGCATGTCAAACTGTCTGACTAATAAACGTTTATTTGACTGTTAAACTTTGTTATGGTCATCGGTTGTCAGTATCATCCCTTTAAAAGTATTATTGATAAGCTATATCAGGAAAATAATGTAAAAGTTGTGTTTCGTTTGTTTATTATTCAGCGAGGATAGAATCCGGCGCATTAAGCCTTTTATGCCACGAGCGGACATTAATTCATAAATTTTTAACTGCCACGATCAAGTTTTGAGACCTTCCCCAATTTCTTTGCTTTGCGGCAAAAAAAGCATTGAAATGAAAGGTGCTGCACACGGCTCCTTTCATTCATACAACAGGTTTTGTCCGTTTAAAGGAGGGTAGCCAAATTTCAAACTCCAAGCAAGAAAAATAAAGTTTTTCCGTGTTTGAGTGCGGGTACTACGACAGCAGGAAGGAAGTTGGGTTTTTTTTTTTAAAAGTTAAACTTTATTTTATGTTTAATTTTTAAACCTTTCTTTTGAGTCATTTTTTGTCGAGGGGGTTCTCACAATAGGGTTCCCAAACAGTGTCAAAGCAGGCGTACCGGGCGTAAAACCATGGAAAATTGAAAAAGAAACCGCTTGAATTATTAAAGCTCACACTACAGTGAGCCGGCTGAGCTGTGAACGTACCTTCGGCTTGCTGAATACTACTTGTTCAGATGAGCGATCGGCCATCGTAGAGAAAGCGTTGTGGCTGAGCCTGCTGGTGTACAGAGAGCTGACGAGTGGAGAACCGAAGCTTATCGCCGCTCGCCTTGCTATTATATGCATGACTCAGGGACACGCCTTCTTTCCCCTCCCAAATGCAAAAAGCAGCGCCAAGAGGCTGTTTTTTGCTGGACTACAAAGTGAGAAGTGATGGTGTGCAGATCAGCAACAGGCTGTGCGCTTTAGTGTGCATTAAACATGCGTAGCCTTAACAACAGCGAGCAGAAGGATTAATGGCTCTGTTGTCTGTGGCAGCAGCTTTGCACCCATGTGATGGGAGCTTTGTAGCCATCTAATTGGCCTAATAATATGAAACCAGCGATTTCGTTTGCATTTATTCAAATCTCTGATCACCGACCCCAGAAAAGAACAATAATCACAAACAAAAATATTAATTTTGTTGCAATAAACTTCACTTTGGAGCTTTTAAAAGAATCCGTTTACCTCAAAGACCATTGGCCTACTTCAAATGCTTCAAATAGCTGGCCGTGGAAAGTGCACAACCTCCTAATCCCAACAACAGGTTAGACTCTTTTTCTGTCAGCATTAAAAGTGTTGAACTCAGACCTGAATTAAGGGCTGAAACCGGTGTAGTTTATCTTTAGGTTTTAGTTGGGAAACAATAATAATGGCACCATATGGCAGTGGGAAGCATTATTTTTGTATTTTCAGATTTCATATCACAGAGATAAAATGGTTAGACTTTTAACCAGCTGGTCCCAGTTTCTCATACCACTTACAAAAAATGTAAAAAGCACATTCGCAGCTTTGGTTTCCATCATCTGCAGCTATAAAGACATCATGTTTCTCTTGAAATGTTTATCACTAATCTGCATCTCTGAGGCTGCTGTTATCGCATTTAAAAACAACTTCACATAGATGCAGAATTACTGCAATGTCATTTCTGTCTGCAGAAAGCAGGCAACTGGTTAACCAATCTATAAGTTATGCAATGCAGTGACACAAAGAAGCTGTTTGAATAACTGTTTAACACATAACTGTAACTGATGCACTATTAAATAAAGTTAAATAAAATTTGAATAAAAGGTATGTGAATAAAAACCTCTGGATCAGATCACAGTTCTAGTCCATTTTGATCAACATTTGACTGCATGGAAGCCCCCGGGTCAGTAACACTGCAGCATCAAGCCTCTCTTTAATCTGTTGTTGGATGTTACACACAACATTACAACTGCTTGATGCCTCTGCTGTATCATGTATCATATAATTTGCTTCCTTTTGCATTTTTTTTATATATAACTGAAAGAAATATATATTACTGCATGCATTATTGCTGCATTATTCTACAATAAACATGCAATATTATTTGCATTTGGAAGGAAAACGTTAAAGCTTTATTAAACACATTGTTTTCCACCAATTTTAATGTAATATAATAATTAGTTGAGTGAGATTTATAGAAACCTGCCTAAAGGAAAAACATCTCTGTGTGTATGGCGGAGGTGTGACATGTGAGCATTATAACAGGATGCGATGGTGAATTCTAATGAAGAGGATCAACCTTATGTGAATTCAATGAAGCAGAAAATGAATTGTTATGTAAGAGTACAAAAACCTGTTTTAGGTGATGCTCAAATTGCAATAATATTTCTGCCTAATCAAAACTTTTTGTCGTCTGCTTTGACAACACTTTATAAAAACCGTACTTTCTTTTTTACACAAAGAACATTTTGGTCCATGGGAATCTAAAGACAGTGAGCACATCCTCTTTTAACTTGAGTCCAAACAGCTGTGAACAGAATGTCAAACTTGCGTGCTATATTTTCAATCTGCTTTGGCAGCAGATTTTGCATTTTAACCAATGCTGACCTCCCCTGAAATCAGCCCAATCATCATTGCCAGTCACATGTGACCACTCTCCACTTAGTTTCTACTTTCAATCCACAGAAGCCTTCTGTTTGCTGACAAAAAAACACTAAAATGATTCATAATAGTGACATTTCTGTATGAGCCCCTTGTTCTTTTTCTATTATAAATTATCAGCATTTTTGTTATGAGATAGTAATTCAGTTTTCTTTGCTGAGGTTTTGAATATCCTGCTTCCAATTAAACGGGCCAGAAGAATTTTATTTGTGAGGCCTAAAGCTGGAAAATTAGATTTGAGCAGCTCCAGAGTCCTTCTTTGTCCAGATAATCTGTCCGTCTTGCTGTGAGCAGTTTTCTCAAGAACCTTTTTATCACTGAAAACCAGTGGTGGAGGAAGTGGCTATCCCCGTCCTTTATGTAATACTTCAAGTAAAAATACTAATGCAACAAGTACTCAAAGCCATACACTAACAATGTTACTTCATTAAAAACAACTGTAGAATGATCAGAAATTGTACTTATCATTTTCATTAAAAAAAAAAAGGTTATACAGATATGTATTTAAGCAATACTGGAGTTACTTTGTTATATCCACCCGTGCTGAAGACACAGTTTCTGTTTAAAGCCTCTTCAAGACCGAGCGTACACAGAGGTTCCTCTCTTCACTTCCTAGCATCAACAAGTGGTTGTAGCTCAGAGCAATCCTACAATTTTTCATCAACAAAGAATCCATTTTCAATTTAAAAAACATTCCACTGAGCCAGTGTGAAAAAATATCTGAGTGCCTCCCTTCACTCTTTTCCTCTTCCATAAATAAGTCTCCATTACATGCTTATTAGCATGTAAACAGTGCAGCATTTAATAAAGATAAGGAAGATTGTGCAAGAACTGGACTGACTCTTGGTTAACACAAGTCTGACATGTTAACTGTTAACAGCTGTTAGCTCATCTGCCCCATTAATGTAGAGACAATGGCATCATGTTTTAAAAAAGCTGCACTACAGATGTGAAACTATAAATCTGATGTGTCTTTAACAGAGAGTTTTTTCTAAGGCCTTACACATGAAGCTTTTTTTAGCGAGGTCGATTAGAAAATGTTTTGAAAAGCCTTTTGTGCAGGCACAGGAGAAATGAGAGAAAAACATGCATGGTCGACAGTTCCCATTTCCTTTTTTATCTTCTTATTATCATCATAAGAAACAGAGAAGTCTTTGTCTTAAAGAATAAACAAATATTCATATCGAAAGAAAGAGGCTACACATATCTTAAATATTTGCTTTTTGTTGCTCCTTGTAGGATATCAAAAAGGACAAGTTTGCTTTGATGTTTGACAAATACAGTAATGTTGGAAATGGTACATGTCATTTTAATCAATGAGATTCAGACATGCCGTTAAGTGGATGCTACAAACTACACAGATTTGATTTCATTCAGCCACAAAAGTTTTTGTGATGTTTTACTATAGTCCAAAGGTGATATTGGCCAGGACCTCACTCAAAGCAGGAGGAAGGAGGTCTCTCCTTTCTTTCTTTCTTTCTTTCTTTCTTTCTTTCTTTCTTTCTTTCTTTCTTTCTTTCTTTCTTTCTTTCTTTCTTTCTTTTTACAGCTTACACAACCTTTTATTTATGGACAGCACCACGGACATGTTGTCAACAGGATACATGTTTTCCCCCAAACTGTTCCCACAAAACGCCAGAGTCTGCAGTTGTCATAAATATCACTTTATGACTTTGCTTTAATCTTGCAATACTTCACATATTCTCTGAATAACATGATAATTACTAACAGATATGCTTGTGGCTTGCTGTTTCTAGTCATTTTGGAGAACATTTATTTGCTTCTTTAGTTCAGTACAAACTGTTTCTGTTTAAATTGATTTTAACAGAAACAAGTGGGTAAATCTTATCCAGTGTTTAGAACAGAAAATGGAAGAGAAACTGACAGATCAGCAGTGAACATTCACAGCTGGGCGTCACTTGGAAACAGACAGGATTTATACACTCATTAGTGCACTGCCAAAATCATTGTGACTGGACATGATGGCAAAGTCTGTGCAGCAGAGACTGGACAGGTGTTATAGCTGCCAATAGAAAGCCCAGCAAATTTCCAGCAGGTGGCAGTGAAACATAACCTAAAATGTCTACTCAAACCGAAGGTAGATTTACTTTCTACCATGTGGTGTTATATGCTTTTGTATAGACTGGACATAAACTATGCAAACTACTTGGTACATTTTCAAAAGGCCTTGTTCAGTTGTGAAGTTTTAGTCCTGCCATCAGGAAGGTGCTGCTTCTCATTTTGGTGATCTTGAGTTTTCAAAACTACACCAGGCAGCACCAATGGTGAGGGAGAAGGAGGGTGGGTGTTGTCTTTGGCACACATTTGATTTGCTGTTTGGGTTTCTCCTCCCACAAATATTCTCACATTCACAAATCTCACATGATGTTATGCAAAGGAAAGCTGCAAACATGACCACATTCCTCAATGTGACAGGATATATTGATGAAAACATTTACATTTCATCTCCATGAATTCATCTCCACATGTTGCAGATGTTCAAAAGTATTACAAAAAATACAACCCTGATTGCAAAGAAATTGGAATAGTGCTTAAATAAAAAAAAACTTTGATAACTTGCAAAGATCATAAACCCATATTTTTTTTTTTTTACAATGAAGCGAAACAAAATGTTTACATTGAAATAATGAGAAAAATTTTAAAGAAGGAAACAAGGTCTTTTTAAGTTTGATGTCAGCAACACGGCAGGCCCATGTTCTGTGCAGCATTCTCTTTTATTTTAACAAAAGTCTGTAAATGTCTGGGAACTGAGGAGACCAGTTGCTGGATTTTGGCAGAGGAATGTTGTTGTCTGATAGTCTTGCTGCTTTTCTTTGCATCTTTCATTTCGTGATTTGTCAAAAGTTTTAAGATAAGATAACCTTTATTAGTCCCATGCGTGGGAAATTTGTTTTCAGTTGTTGTAATGTCAACGTTATCACTTGGACCCTTCTACTGCAAAGCCATGCAGTTGTATTGAATGCATTACACAAGACATGCCTGAAAAAAATGTGAGCATATGTTGCTCACACCCAGAAAGAAAAATTATTTTCAATTTCAGATAACGCGACCACAAATGTTGTCACATTCACATGTGGCTTCTTCTTTTCATGATAGAGCTTTAACCTGCATTTTTGGATGGCACTGTGAACCTTGTTCATAGACACTGATGTCTGGAAGTGTCCCTGATGCCATGCAGAGATTTCCATGACAGAATCGTGTCTGTTTTTAATGCAGTGCAACTGGAGGACCCAGTGATGGGCATGTGATACAGATTTTTGACCTTTTCCCTTGCAAACAGTGATTTCACCAGAAATCAATATTGTGGATATTACGTACTGTAGATTATTTGATATTTAAAGTCTGCGGTTCAAAACCCCACAAGACTGGCCGCTTTGATTGAAAATGTGGGAAGAGAGTTAAGCGCTCAGACTGTTCCTACTGAATGTATTATGGGAAAGATCTTGGAGGAGCTTACAGCTCTTAAACGGGAGATAAACCTGGACACCAGTGATGGATGCTAGAACAACTGTAAAATTGATGCAGCGTGTTCGCTCCAAAACAACATATCCATCATCTTTCATTCGGCTACCCCCCCCACCCTGACTGCGCCAGCTGGATGCTCTTGAAGGTTGGAACAAACGAGAACAACAGCAATTCTTCCAAGAGATATGATAACGAAAACGAACTGTCTCTCTCGCCCGATCCCTCAAGGCCAGCTGCGTAGGCTGCGGACTGTGGAGCTTCGCCTAATGGGTGAAAGGACACTTTCTCAGGCTGAACACAGGACACACCTACTGACACGCACACACACATGTGCACTGATACTGACACGCCACACCATCACCAAGATGTGATGACATTTGTGTTTTTTATGTGCTGGAGTATTTTGTATTCTCCTCATGCTGACTCCTTTTAGGGATCAGTATGAGCAGAAATTCTTTTTTTCTCCTGGTCTGACCTTTTGTTTTACAAATTTCTGTGTTTTTCCTTGCTACCTAGCCTGACCTGTCTCCCCAATGTGATGTTTTGTATTGTATGTACGGTTGGCAAGGTCTGTCATCTCGGTGTGGGCAACTCCAACTGACAAATAAAGGCTCTCTCTCTCTCTTTGCAAGTTTACATTTAGGAACATTATTCTGAAACAGTTTGCATCTTCAGATCTTAGATGCATGAACCTCTGCCTATTGTTACGTCTGAGAACCTCAGCCTCTCTGATGCTCTTTTTATACCCAGTAATGATTCAGTAAAGGACTAGCTGTTACAATCCAGGACTATGCATTGCTTTTAATGGAGAAAATCTTGAGGGATGGCTGTTGTGAGGAAAGCAGCCCAGAGTACCAGCAGCACACATCATTGTGTGCCTCAACCTTTGTTCTTTTACCCAAGCTAGCCTGCCATTTCCCTGGTTAGGTTTAGGGATTAGAGATCTGATCTAAATTGTTAAAATTTGGGACACATCGTCAGTAGTGGACTTTAGATTCATCAGGTGTTTATCACTAGACACCCTCATCCAAGGAGGCCCTGCCAGGGTTGATCAGGCCCCGGAGTGTGTCAATGGTTTATGTTAAAATAGTTTTTCTTCTTCTTTCTCCTGTTTAATTTTCTACAGTTTATTCTATCTATTCACTGCAGCTGAGAAATACTTACCTCTTTAGCATTTATGGAGCCTCATTTCTTCAAAGGGACAGAAAAGGTGACAGAGAGGAGTGAGACAAGTAAGATAAGATAAGATAGGAGAGAATAGAGAGGAGAGCCAGAAGGGGGCGCCCGATCTGGCTTCCCACACCTCCCCGCCGGATCGGGCTGTACGCTCTACCTCCCCACTGCCTCCCAGAAAAGGGAAGAAGAGCAGAGAGGAGAAGAGCGGAGCATTTTTCATTCTTCTTTTTAGTTTTACTACCACGAGGCTAACTGCACAGGATGCCCTGAGACAGCTGTAGCAGTCAACCAGCAAAACTTCTAATGTTAATGACTTGTTGTCAGCTAACCAAATTAGTTGCAAAGTTTTGCTCCAGCAGTTTCTTTGCAGCAGCCCTTATATTTCTAGCCTTTTCTTGCCTCATCCCAGCTTTTTGAAACATGATGCTGCCATCCAATTCAAAATAAGCTGTTTTTAATACGATGTCACAGTTTAAACACTTCATAAGTTTTCTATGTTCCATTGTAAAAAAAATATGGGTTTATCAGATTTGTAAATCATTGCCTTCTGTTTTCCCAGGAAGGAAAGCAGACCAAGTAATTCTCAAAAACTGCAAAAGACCAAACCAAACCAAACAAAACGGACCTACATAGTCAAGTTCATGACAGTGAAACTACAAAAAGACAGAACAAGTATGACTTGTTTTGGAAGCATCACTGCTTAATGGGCACCTTAGTATCAAAGCAGAGACTTCATCTTGTTCTTACCATTGGGTGAGATGGGCACACTTGTGGCTTTAGTCACTTCTGGCCATGCCTCAGCTCTGCCTGTGGATAAGGGAAATACCAGAACCCTGAAAGTGAAATCTGTAAATTGAACTTAGATCTATAAATTGAACCATGTATTTAATTCAGTTAAGCTAACTTAACAAAAGTTGTCTCAATGTGTTTTTTTAATTGTAAGATAAAGACCATTCAACCTTAAGAAAGAACCTCACTGATAAGACAGTGAGCCAACATTTGTTAAATGTAAGAAGGAAAAGCTCAGTGGTCCGATTATTTTTCTGCCATAAAGCAAAGATGTTACATTGTCACTAGTTGGTGTTTTTGCAAATGATTAAATTATAACAAAATGCAGAGCTGGCATTACATAATGTTTTTCTTAAGAAGAGACTTTGGGCTGAACCAGGCTCAGGGAGGGGCAGCCATCTGCAGTGCAGGGTGAGGGGAAAGTGCAGAGACAAAAGATAAGTACAGAGAAACCACAAACAACACATAGACCAAACCCAGTACAGTGACTAGACAAATGTGAATGACTTGATCCAAACAGAGGAATGACTCGGGTCATCAGCTTTGTCAGAAAAAAAAGTTTTACGCCTGAGCTTCAAAGTTAGACAATTTAACGCTGATGAGTTTGTGTTTTTGTGCATTTATCTCTGCCTGTCCGGATATGAGAAAGCTGATTTTTATCAGTCAAAAGATAAAGGGCAAACTGCTCACTCTGGCCACTAGAGGTCTCTCTCGCCTTATAGTGGTTCAAGAGCATCTGCGATAGTTAGAACGCTTCACAATAGGCACAAAAAAGAAGAAAGAAATCATCTTATTTTATAACGTATATTAAAGAAATTAAAGCTGGAATTTTTATAATAATTTTCAGGGTCCAATTTTCAGATGCATTTTCTGGAAATAACTGACAGAAACTTTGATTACTCCTTTGACCGCTGGTACAGCATAAACTAAGTGCAGGTAAGATATAATGATATAATAAGATATAACTTATAACAAACAGAGAAGTGAAAAAAGTATTCCAAAGAACTGTCAACACTTTAGAGCATTCAAAACCAGTCTTTCAGGTTTAGAAGCCAGATTATTCTGCATTGCCCTCTCTGTAAATCAAAATATTTTTTTTAACCGCCTTGTGATAAGGAACTGTGACACCGGCTTCTGAACTACCACAATGAAAACAGCTCAGTCTGAGTACTCCCACGCACCGAGACAGGTTCCTGCGTGCCATCAGTGAAAGATCTAGCTGTCGATGCAGATCTAGAGAAGACTAGACTGTTTATCTTACAACTGAAGTCGAACGGAAAAGTAAATTAAACATTTCATTGGAAATGTGTCCTGAACTCCTGCTAAATGTTCATCCAACTGTTCCTCAGTATTGTTTGCTTTAATTATCATTATATTGCGTAACATGAGATAAGTCCACAGCTCTAAATTATGCTTTACATACATGCATACAGTCTTTCTGTGTTTTAAACTTCTGCAGCTGCAGCAGATTGTATCTAACTGAAGTTAGCAACAATTTCAACTAAAAATACGGAGTCTGAGTGCCATGCTAGGATGTGGTTGCCATCATGAATTGAGACCTTGTTCCATATTTATTTGTTCTTATTTATTTTTAGTAAATGAAACCAGAAATGGATATGCTGTTGGTTTAGGTGAGTAAACAAATGCAGCAGAATATTTTTATTTCATGTTGCTACAATCAGCTCTCCAAAAACACCCTTCTGAACCCAGGGTCAGATGAAAAAAGTAAGCAGACACGAGGATGATGAGATAGCAGTATATGTAAGTAATTTTGGTGGAAAAGGGGGAAAATCTAACACCTAAAAATAGGACATAAGGAAGCAAGACAAGGTTAAAACCATCCTAGCAACTCTGTGGTGCTTTGAGTTAAATCTGTATGTTGGCAATAGAGTGCTAGTGTACTGATGCTGGGTAGACAGGTACCTAGTCGCTAGTTTATATGGTAATTGAATTGGTCATTTAATTCATAGCCACTGCTATAAATCCTGCCTTACTGAAACTAACCCAGCCACAGAGGGGCCACAAGCCAGTGTACTCCTGCTGTCATTCCCAAGAACATAGGGAGGTATGTGTCATAAAGGGCATCGAGCATAAAATCTTTGCTAAATCAAACATGCAAACATCAAATATTTGATTTCAACAATGAAATGGTGCATGGCCATCAGGGTTTTACTGTTGGCTTAAGACTAAGAAATATGAGCGGCGGAAGGCATGTTAGAGACATCAAGAGATAAAGAAAGGCAAGCATCTGGAGATTATGTATGTATATATATATATATATATATATATATATATATATATATATATATATATATATATGTATATGTATATGTATATATATGTATATGTATATGTATATATGTATATGTATATGTATATGTATATATGTATGTATATATGTATATGTATATGTATATATGTATATGTGTGTGTGTGTGTGTGGATTCAGAATATTTAGTTGGCATAGGCAAGAAGAGAACTTGAGTAGGGGGATCTTGAAAGAAGAGCAAGTGAAAAGTGTTGTGGATGAAAAGTCAAACAGGATGAGGAGATTTTGAAGCTGGGGTGACGTTGAATATCTGCCAAAAAGCTGGATTTCAGGGCAGTTAAAAGGAGCACATTAACTGGACATGTGTGTGAAAGGTGTAGAGGTGCTGAGGAGGTGGTGAGTAGGTATGGTTTCAAGAAAAGAAATGTGGATGGGCAGAGAGAAGTAGATTTTGCAAATAGGATGAAATTGGCTGCGGTGACGAGTTCATGAAGAGTGAGGTACATAAGGTGACGTATAAGAGTGAAGGAATGTACACAAAGGTGGAATATATTCTATATGAGAGGTGCAATATCAAAGAGGCAGAAGATTGCAAGGTGGTGTCAGGGGAAGATAAATGTTTATGCTAGGAAACTAACAGTTAGGCGGGCACAAGTTCTTATGTTTTTAGAAGTTCTTTGGCAACACTAATCACAGAGTACAGAGCTGTGGTTGATGGGAAGCTGGTGCGTCATCTTGAAAGCAACATGAAAGAAGGTACAAATAATTTTAGGGAACTCAAGCATTAATCTCTCTAACTGATCAAGGCGTGTGTCTGTGTCCACCTGTTCTTTGCTTTTCTCAATTTATTTAACAGACTTCAACCCTTACACGCATAGAGTTTCTCCCATGCTTTCTCTGCCTAGTTTCATACTTTTATTCTTATGGGTTGCTTGCTCAACCAGGTGAGCTGTAAGGGCATACTGCTTGTTTAATTTAGGGTCAGTCTTATGGTCTTATTACAGAAAAATTCAGGATCCTGAAAAATGTACCTGGCAAATGTTTGGATATATGAGTAAAACTGCATGGGTGAATTCAATAAAATCTTGAACATGTGCAGAAACGTAACAGAAATCCATCCAATAGTAGAAATATTTCCCTCTGGAAAAAATGGTGATCTGGCCACCATTTTTTCCAGAGTAGGGATAGCCCTGAGTCTACACGTGATTCCTGCCATTATATTACTTAACATGGACCATTATAATTTCACGAGGAACTGACACATGGAGCTGTGCAGAGCTGTGATTTGTCATTGCACAGACAGTTGTTTCCACCTCTACCCACGCAGTGAAGCAGTCATGGTGAGTGGGTGTGGATGTGTGTCTAGACGAGCGGTGCTTTTCTTTTTCCGCAGTGGACACGGCAGTGACCTCGGCCCCGTGTACGTCAGGAAGTGACCTTAGGACCTGACGATGTCCTTATCGCCTGCTACGAGCGTTCCTGTGGCAACTCTGTTCGACTTTCACACATTGTGCTGGAATGCCTGGAATTCAGGTATAATTTTAAGCAAAACCAGCAGAGCAATTCATGTTGGAAGAGTACTGACTATAAGTGTGCGTCTGTGTCCTACGGTGCCTCCTGACATCTGGACTGAATTTATCATATTATCATGTTAAATCATACATCAAAATTCTTTCTCACTGGTATGGTTTTCATTTTGTGGTTTTCAGTTCTGTCTTAGGACATTTTTAGATACTGGTGTGTGGAACTTTGGTAATTACTCTATTTAGTGTCTGGCTAAGTGTCTTGGCAGAATTAAATCATGTCTCAGTTGTTTATTTTGGATAGATGTAGACCTCTTTATTCAATCTAAGTTGTACATTACATCATGTAATAGCTGTGCACTGCACCTGTGGCACTTCCTCTGCAGAAGGTATTTCAGAGGAAACACATGGACTTGAGGGCTGAAAGCACTTTTATTGTGCTTCACTTCAATAAATATTTGGGAACGTTTTACATCTGCTTAAATGTTCACCCCTTCATCTTGTCTGTTTTCTTCGTATTGAAAAGTTTATGAAAGTATTTTTTTAAGCTGCACTTTTTGGCTGCTTCTGAGATTTGTACCAGTTAGGCAGTCGTGGCTGGTGGGAACAACTTATGTGGTCGTACAACTAGGAAAGAAATCAGGACTGTGTATTTCATTCATCCATAGTTTATGTGATAGAAAGAGAGCAAGACAGGTAATAGCCACCTAAAAAACTATTAATGAACCATACACCAGAAAAAAAGGCATTTGCTGAAATCATCCAGCATCTTCTGAACAAACATATTAGAAAGATGTTTTTGACAACTGTATTTTTCATGAGCCCCTGCTCTGCATCCTTGAGTTTTCATTCAGTAAATTAGAAATGTGTTCAGAAGTTTTTCAGCATCACTGAAAGACGGTGTTATTGACAATCTAAGGGGAGGTGCACCAGAGCCGAAGGAATCAGACATAACAGAAAAGGCAGTTTGAGGTTTTATTTTGTTTTGGATGGAGGACTGCTCAGTCTGTGACCTCTGCAGGGTGTGGTGGCGATCCTGGAATAATGACTCAGTATAGCTTAGTAAAGTCAACTATGACTAGACAGCAAGTCGGATGTTTTTGCTATTTGTGGAAGTTCCAGCACTCAAGGCTGATTTGCCCACCTTGTTCAAAGAGTACCTGCAGATGTGGCAGAGACAAACCTGCCAGTGCAAACTTTCAGTGACTCTAAGAGCCAAAACCTTAGACACCAATTGAAGTGCTCTGCATTTCATTGAATACGTGACAAATGTTGTTCTGGGAGAAGATTTTAGTATTATTCAGGGCTTTTACAGCACAAACCATGTTTATTCTGAGACACTTAAATCAGCCACAGGCAGCTAGTTGGCACCACCCAAACCCACAAACTAGCAGAGCTAAATATTGTCTCGGTCAACTGTTGATGCTACAAAAACTTATTTTTGGAAGAAGAACAAATTCAGTGTGCAGTTTATTTACATACACATTAAAATGTGATATTAACATATACACATGTTATTATATTTCCTGATGCTGAATGCTGTGTTTTAAAGTTGTTCATTTTCATAAATAAGAAACAAAACAAAGCATACATTTGTTCAGAGAGCAAACAAACCGTTTCCACCACACGTTTTCTGAGCTGTTAATTTAGTTATTTAATGGGAATAAACACGTGTAACAGGTTCTGTGATGTGTCGTCTACATGGAAAAACAATATTCAGCTGCCAATCAGATATTTAAATTGATTAATTGTCAAGTAAGAATAAAAAAAAAATAATGTGGAAGGCAAAGGAGCTTGCAAAGAAAAGCGTCTGGACATCTTTAAGTTACTTGAAGAAGTTTCACCTCTCATCCGAGAAGCTTCTTCTTCTTTGCAAGCTCCTTTGACTACGATGACCTGGATGACTGAGAACCTTCACAGACAATAATGTGGAAGCGCTTTTTAACCTTAATGAGTGCAGGGTACTGTCTGATTTCAGACAAATCACGCCCATTTGATTTTCACATGTGTAAATATGATTAAAGAACTTTACAATGTCAGAGTATCAGCACAGAGTATCTGCACCACAGACTAAACCTGCCTTGTATTTTGTATTACTTGCACGCTGAGGAATTTTGGGGTTGTTGGACAACTCT
Organism: Aulonocara stuartgranti; assembly: GCF_965226115.1. Classification (NCBI taxonomy): domain Eukaryota; kingdom Metazoa; phylum Chordata; class Actinopteri; order Cichliformes; family Cichlidae; genus Aulonocara; species Aulonocara stuartgranti. Next base: position 30,946,471 of record NC_138956.1, read on the forward strand.
CCCTGAACATGTGTTAGACATTTCTGGTTCACAGTGACAGATTTGGTAGAGTGACCGGGCTTTCTTTCAGCACACAGATCAATGAATTCTTTAGTAACATTTATAGGACAAATAATATTTTCATTACTTTGCCCTGTAGGTTTTGCATTCATAAATCAACAAGGAATCCAAAAGACTTTCCTGCATACCGTCACATACCAAAACAATATTCGCCCAAACTGAATGGGGGTTATTGTGCAGGATTTGGATTTGGGGGTTTCTTCAAAGGAGTTCACTGCGATTGAGAGTGATACTTCACTGTCTGGGACATTTCCAACATCTGTAGGCTTTGGAAAAATGTGTTGAGGCTTTTTTGCTAGTCTCAGTTTAAATTGGCAGATATGATTTCACTGTGTCTGATACTGGCTGACTACATCCCTTTCATACATGTTTGATCAAAGAACAAGAATAATGAAGCTTGACGGACAGTCTGTGAACTTGCTGCCCATATTCAGCTTAAACCTCATATTTTTCCTCTACTTTTTATACATATGTTTATGGCTTTAGTTGCTTAAACTTGCTGCATGTTACAGTGGGGCTAGCAGCTATTACAATGCAATCCTTCCAGGTTCGGTCATTTCTGGAGGGCATGGAAAGCACATGGTAGCGGCCAGGAAAGCATAGTTTCAGAGAAAGCTCAGTTTGAGCCCCAGCAGTATGTTCATACTGGCAGGCCACCTGGAGTCCACCTGTAAGCTACACACATTCTTTCCTCTTCTCTATCTTTATGTCTGTCTCCTTTTATTTATAAGTTATGACTGGATGTCTTTCTTGCCCACCCATATAATGTGAGAAAAAGCTGATGTTGAAACTTAGGAATCTATTCCTAGTGTTCCTCTGACTGAATTGTTTTCTAATGAAAGGCTTGCTTTCTATTTAAGTCAATGGCTTGAGTATTTTTGTTTAGGTCAAGGGACGCTGTGGCTTTGACTGTGTTGTTGTTATATTTTGTGTAACAGTGCTATAAAAACAAATTATATTTATTTCTAGAATCAAAACAAAACTTCTTGATTCAGACTTAACATTTCAACATCCAAATGAAATTAAGCACACATAGTGATTTCTTCCTGATGAATCACTGATTTTCATCTAGCATAACCGTCCAGGCATGTGAGAAATGGGTACTGTTGAATCTTAGTCATCTGTTCCTAGTTTACCTTAGACTGAATTCTTTTATAATGATGAATTACTTTCAATTGATGACTGTCTGCAATCTTTTTGCTATATTTTTTTTACAAATGTGGCCACAACACGAATAATTGTTATAATTTGTGTATATAATAGTGGTAAAAAAATGTTTTTTTAATTTAATGTCACTTTTGTGAGATATGTTCTTAACGTTGCTGTAGAAACAGGTCAAAGCTCCTGCTTACCCAGGGAAATATCACCACACTGGCATGAAGGACTGGAGAAAAAAAACTGAAACCAACTTGGTTACTAAACAGTTTTTTAATTGCTTTGGTAATCTGCTGATTTTACTTTTGCTGCCATCATGATGTAACGATTGTGGTTATGAATCATGTCTAACCAGTAACTTGGTGGTTTTGCTTGCTCATGTCCTCTCAGAGTGAATTGTAACACGAGTTATAGCCCTAATTAATGGGGAAGTGTCTTAAAACTGGATTCTTTCTAATGGTTGACAGGGGCAAAACTTCCAGTTTCAAAATAAAATCTTGTTGTACAGATATCTGAAAGGTTCCTAATGAGTTCATGGTCTAAGTCTTATCAGAAATGTTGATGTTTATTTTGTGAAGGATAGTACCGTTTAGAGCAGGGGTGGGCAATTCCAGGCCTCGAGGGCCGGTGTCCTGCAGGTTTTAGATCTCACCTTGGGTCAACACACCTGAATCACATGATTAGTTCGTTACCAGGCCTCCGGAGAACTTCAGGGCATGTTGAGGAGGTCATTTAGCCATTTAAATCAGCTGTGTTGGTTCAAGGACACATCTAAAACCTCCAGGGACACCGGCCCTCAAGACCTGGAGTTGCCCACCCCTGGTTTAGAGTTAGCAAGGGTGATAAAGGGCTTACCCTGTGATACAGCTTCACTTTAGAGGTCACCATGATGGATCATCTGCCTCCAGCTCTATCTAACCCTCTGCATAGCCTCCTGAATTTTATAAACCTTCTTTGGGGTCTTCCTCTTTTCCTCCTGCTTAACAGCTCTGTAGTCAACATCCTTTGCCTGGTGCAGGGGTCACAAACTCCAGGCCTCGAGGGCCAGTGTCCTGAAGTCCTCGATCCAACACAGCTGATTTAAATAGCTAAGTGACCTCCTCAACATGTCTTGAAGTTCTCCAGAGGCCTGGTAATGAACAAATCATTTGATTCAGGTGTGTTGACCTAGGGTGAGATCTAAAACCTGCAGGACACCGGCCCTCAAGACCTGGAGTTCGAGACCCCTGGCCTAGTGCATCCAGTGTCCATCCTCTGCATATGTCCAAAGCAACTCTTCTTTATCTCTAAACCACTCGACCTGAGCTGTGCAGCTAAAATGCAAAGTGACTTTTTGTGTTAGGCTGTAAACATATTTATTTCTGCTGAGAGGCTGTGTTTTCTAAAATGGGTATTTCTGAATATTGGCTCACTGCAGTTTTGTTTTGGTTGTTTTTGCAATTCCATATTCATTCATTTGTTACAGTCTGTTATGACCATGTTGGTGTCATTCCTGGAACATAAGACTTAAAACTGCTCAAGTCTCACAGGTGAATTTGACCAAATGGTTTTTGTGATGTCACAGCTTTGTAAATGATGAAAAATACTTCATCTAAAACTAGTCTTAAAACTTTTTGAAACTGTGTTGGGTGTGAGTGAGCGTGAAGTTGACTTTCCAACACATTTGGGATTTGTTAAAATGTTTATTTTAGTTCAAACTTCTGGGCTTTGTTTGCTTGAACATAACGAAACTGCAACTGAAAATGAAAATAATATTGAAAAAGAGGAAGTCAACAAAAATCACCGCTGACCTTTTTGTCCAGTTTCCCAAATGAAATGGAATTGTTTATCCACCACATTCTGACTCTTACACTAACTTTTTGTTGCTCTTTATATCACCTCAATAGACATCAGAAAGGTTTTTGGATTTAAAGTGTTTCTGTCAAAACGTTTTGCAGCTGCTGTGTTTTTCCACAGGTCACAAAGGTATTACATCACATTAACATGCTTGCAGTGATGGTCCTGTCCTGACGTTAATTATGATGTTTAAGAACAACACTGTTAGATTTGTATTGTTGATTGTTATTTATGCTTAGAAATATTTACTTATATATGCTTAGAGTTTTGTAATTAGTTGTAGATTGGTAGAGGTTTTGATCCTTGATAGTCTGCAAACTTTGTGTGTATTAGACAGCACTTTGGGAGCATGAGAGGTCATACCGTGTCTTATTATTTTATGGTAGGATTAACGTAGCTACATCTGTTCTAGTCTAAGTGCTCTTTGTTTAGATGAACTGCAGGACTTCCTCACCGTGTTATCTAGGATGAACCATCTAGGGTGAGGGGGAGGCTACCCTCTTCCTGACCAAGGATGTTTGACCCTTTGATCAGCAGTCCACACACACACACACACACACACACACACACACACACACACACACACACACACACAGGCAAGGTACTCTTTGTTTGTATGTAGACGTCGTATGTTAATGAACCTATGCATATTCATGTAACCTCAATAAAAGGACAGTGTATGGGAGAACGGACGAGAGCTACTGGGGTCAAGCGAAGGAACGGTGCCTGTCCGGTTCTCTCCCGTGCACGAGTACCATGAAGAAGTTTGCCTACTTGTGTCTTGCTTGCAGTGTAATTATATTGTCTTAACGTTCCAGCGAATAGGTTTATGCTACAAACCTATCATTAATTGGTCCTTCGAGAGCCGGAGCCCTGGAATCGCATTCACCGAGGGGAGGAGAGGCACGCTGAAAGACTGACGTCAGCCAGGAAGTTCCTGTGGATTCGCTGTATGTCTTTTCTCCTCGATGAATGGCGATTGGCGGGATTCGAGGCTGATATTACACGCTAAGCAACACCGAGTAAGTTTAGAGTCCAACTCTATAACTGTACGTCTTCGCCGCTCAGTGGGGCGTTGTCCGTGGCCGCTCAGTGGGGCTAAAATTCGCCGTCTAAGTGGGGCGATGTACAAAGCCGCTCAGTGGGGTTTTTTGTACAGAAGCATTAAGTCGCAGAGTTGCGCAGTTCGAACTTTTTTTTGGTTCGCCGTCTTAGTGGGGCGAAATACAGACCGCTGTGTGGGGTACTGTAGTGAGTTCTCCACCGCTCAGTGGGGTGTTGAGAAGTTCCGCGGGGTCCAGATTGTGCTGGACAGTAGGCCTATTTTGTGTTGTTGTCATTGTCATTGTCGTCGTTGTTGTTGTTGTTGTGTGTGAGTGTGTGCGGAGCAGAACATGTGGTCTGTGACACCGACTGTTGTTGTTATCATGGGTTTCTAAGCAACCAAGAGTGAGTCGGAGGGAGACAGACGTTTGTGCTGGACTTTGCTCCTGGCAGCACAAAGTATTTATGTAAAAAAGAGAGAGAGCGACGGCTCCACAGCTGCGCGGGTTCACGCGAGCGCGGTCACGCGGACCTGAGCCGTGCGGTTAATCGCAGGCTTATAAATGGAAGAGATTCAAATGTTAGAAGTTTTCAGAAAACACACCAGCCTTGGAGAGCTGTGGAGAAGGCCAGCCCACATCAGCAGCACTTAAGATATGCTCTGGTGAATGGCTTTCCCCCCACCCCTTGCTGACACAATGTTTATTCTTTAGCTTGCCCTGATCGACAGCAGCCTGTGTGCCAGACCATAGATTTAATTGAGGTGGATAGTTGTTAAAAGTAATCTACATTAAGCTTGTGGTTGCTTAAATTCAGTACAATGACATGTGAGGTGAAGTGATATAGGTAAATATTTAAACTCATGAAGTGCATAGAGGCACTTGACCTGTGTGAAAGACTGTCGTCTTATTATGAGCCATTGTTGAGATATAGAGCACATCTGTGAAAACAACTAATATGCTCAACCCTGTATGAAACATCTAAAAATACATGATGGAGAAGCTGTGTTGAATATGTAAGTGTAAGACTTTGCCACTGTGGGCAGAGCATGCAACTACTGTGTGATGTCGCGTTGCAGTTTTGTTTTTGTTTTTTGAGCTGATGAGCAAGCTACACATTATCAGATCAAGAGCTGTCTGAGAACTACTCAAAGAGAGGGAAACAGGGAGTGTGCAGCATTTCCATGAGCAGTTTTTCTGCACCTTGACTCGTGTGTGTGTGTGTAGCATCAGCATCATGTTTTTGTTTATTTGTTTTGTTGGATTAAAAATAATTAAATAAACTGGTGATCATATTTACGGATCACCATGGCACATATCATCAGCCATGTGATTTATTTTTGCAGATGACAAAGTGAGTGTGAATGTGTCTGACATCACAGTGTTTTTGTGCACTGTGTAAGAGTAATTGCCTTTGATTGTGAGTGACAGCGGTGATTTTGCAGGTCACCAGCTATTGTAAATAAAAAAAAAAAAAAGAGTGAATAAGAGGGAGAATTTATATTGTAGAAAAAAATAATCATAGGAAAAAGGTTTTGTGTTGATCAACCAAAAAAAAACAACTATAATTTCATTTTCTGCTTTTAAGAAAGGATTGTTCACACAAACACAGACAGAGAGAGAGAGAGAGAGAGAGATGTGTGTTGATTAAGCAGTGATGATAATAATGAACATGTTTTAGTTTGTCACTTTCAGGTGAAAAGCAGACCTGTATCAATTTTCCACATGCAACAGTCGGAAGAAAGTTATAGTTTAACATCATTGGAAACATGCAGGCCAAGTTTCTGGCTGACTTATTTACAGTGCCATGTGTTTCTCAACCTCACAAGCGAGCTCACTCCTCCCTGAAGATAAGGAATGCAGCTCCAAAGCAATAACATGATAAAGAGACAGCAGCAAGTCCTGAGCACAAAAAGTCCCAGCAAAGCAGCAGCAATGTGGATAAACAGCAGCAGAAGAAGAAAGCAAACCCATCTTCCTGTCTGATTGGTTGAATTTCACGGAGGGGCGAGCAAGATGGCAGCGTGAAGAGGAGTTTTTGTTTGAGTTCTCAGCACGAGACACTTATTTGACGTCTTTCTGGCCTTCGGGACTTTTTTTTGGAGATCAGCGCGCTAAACTTGCTGGATCTGAGGCCAGGTTCTGCGGCGGCAGCATGTTGAAATGCTCAAAAAGGACTGAGTGACTCGGGCAAGCCACATGCGGCTAGCGACATGAAAGAAATGGACCCTTCATGATGCGTTCAACGTGCCAGCGCTGTGGTGGGAAAGGCTCCATCATAAACACGCCCTGCGCCGAGGTTCAGGCCAAGAAGAAGAAGACGATGACTTCCAAGCCCAAGAAGGTCGGCCCCAGTGTGGGCGAGCTGATTGTGAAAGCCGTGGCCGCTCTCAAGAAGGCTCTGGCTGCCGGAGGCTACGATGTGGACAAGAACAAGGCCCGTGTCAAGACCGCCATCAAGAGCCTGGTGGCGAAGGGCACTCTGGTGCAGACCAAGGGCACCAGGACCTCCGGATCCTTCAAGATGAACAAGGCTACTGAGAGCAAAGCCAAGAAGCCCGCCGCGGCCAAAGCCAAGAAATCGGCAGCAGCTGCTAAGAAGTCGCCCAAGAAGGCAGCAGCAGCACTTCAGCTACTAGACAGGACAAAGCTGAAGGAGAACTGCCGGGACTGTTGAAGAGGGAGAGGACAAAAGAGTGAGAGGACAACAGAGTGAGAAGATTAGGTGAGAACACATAGGAATTATTTAATGTGGGAAATCAAAATTTGGGTTAGCAAACCTGGGGAAAAGAAAACTGACTGCTTAAGTTGGAAAATTGAGACGGAGTCTGAAACATTGCGAAAATAGAAACATATACAAAATCACACACACACAAGCAGAACATGCATTAACCCTACTAACAATTCCAAACACAAAATGACTCATGAAGACTCATAGCACATTAGTTAAGAAATGATTAAATAATAGCAGAGAAATGTGTAGGAAAGGCAGCTTTAAGAACATGCTCTGCTGGAGATGCAGCTCCACAGACATGCATTAGACCTGCCTAATAACACAAACCCATGCAATGAAAATTAGCTTGTTATCTTTCATCAGTGTTACAATAGTGTCAATTTAGCAGACACTTGTTATCAAATACTGAATTTATCCTAAAGAAAAAAAATTGACTCTACAAGTTGCAGGACAACAATTTAACTTTTGTGGGAAAAAAAAAAAGATCCTGGTTTGAGCAACCAGTGATCAGACAATAAATTTAGTTGTTAAAATGGTAAATTGGGAGAAGCTTCCTGCTTGATTGAGGCAGCACATGTAATTTACTGTATGAGGGAAATTGTCTTTTGTGATACTATTTTGAACATGCTTTTCTGTCGTCCTGTCAACTTAGTGGGTTAATAGCTGATATGTAAATTAACAATTTCTTTGTTTGCTCGTAAGATGCAGTTTGCCATGAGATGAGCTCAATGAATGGGATAACTGCTAATACATTTGTTAAACTGTGTACCTTTTCAGTAATTTAGGGTGATTTGACATATGCTGAGTATAAAAATGTTTGCATTGAAACTGTTAGACATGAGGTATTCATACCTGGGAACTTTTCAAGCATAAAGGTCAAAAAGGGGGGAAATGTTAGATTTGTATTGTTGATTGTCATTTATGCTTAGAAATATTTACTTATATATGCTTAGAGTTTTGTAATTAGTTGTAGATTGGTAGAGGTTTTGATCCTTGATAGTCTGCAAACTTTGTGTGTATTAGACAGCACTTTGGGAGCATGAGAGGTCATACCGTGTCTTATTATTTTATGGTAGGATTAACGTAGCTACATCTGTTCTAGTCTAAGTGCTCTTTGTTTAGATGAACTGCAGGACTTCCTCACCGTGTTATCTAGGATGAACCATCTAGGGTGAGGGGGAGGCTACCCTCTTCCTGACCAAGGATGTTTGACCCTTTGATCAGCAGTCCACACACACACACACACACACACACACACACACACACACAGGCAAGGTACTCTTTGTTTGTATGTAGACGTCGTATGTTAATGAACCTATGCATATTCATGTAACCTCAATAAAAGGACAGTGTATGGGAGAACGGACGAGAGCTACTGGGGTCAAGCGAAGGAACGGTGCCTGTCCGGTTCTCTCCCGTGCACGAGTACCATGAAGAAGTTTGCCTACTTGTGTCTTGCTTGCAGTGTAATTATATTGTCTTAACGTTCCAGCGAATAGGTTTATGCTACAAACCTATCAAACACCATCATAGTGATTTCAAATAAGCCTCACGTTTCAAATTCCTGGTTAGTACTTCATGTACTTCGTATTCAAGCTAAACTGAATTTGTCTCATCTGCCACTTTTCTTTCTGCTTTTTGCCTTCAGGTTCCCATTCATTTTCTCTCACAAGAGGTCACAATGATTCAAATTCATGCAAACCTCAGACATGCCACCTTTACACCATGGAAACCACAGCTAAGAGAAGGATTAAGTCTCTTTTAAGTCTGACTACTCAACATATTTGGGCTTCACAAGCATTTGAGGGATCTGGGTATGAAAAACCGTGAAAATATCTGCTCTATATTCATTCTGTGAAAAGATGAACTATATCTGACTGACCAGCAGATTATGTAAACATAAGCTACATAAATTCTTCTCCACTTAAATCAGAATTGTTACCACAAAAGCCCTGGAAGTTGTTTGACTTGTTGACAACCTTGCTAATGTATTTTTCTCTCCTTAGCTTATGTGAAGCTGTGCAAACTTAGAACCCCGCAAGACTGGAAAGAGAGGGAGGAGAGGAAAAAGAGTGTGTGTATGGAAGTGGAAATGGGCAGCAGGGAGGAGGAATGTAAAACATCTGATACTAGTCCAGTTGCTGTTTACACAGTAGTCAGCCCGTGACATCAGCGTCCAGACTTTATAAATGTCAGGCGGTGCAAGAAGGAGCAGTTAGCAAACAGCTGCACTGGTCACACCACACCGTCACACAGTTCACTGAGACAGACCGAGCTCCATCAGCAACACAAGCCCCCATGGACCGACAACTGTGTGACTGTGTGATTGCTTTGGCTGTACTGCTGTGTGTGACTACACAGGTGAGGCCTCCTCCAGCTTATTTACAGTAATCGATTCTGAATGAGACTTTTATCAGAGAGTATTGTAGGTATGTAATGCTGAATTGTTTGTTTTCTTCCTTCATTGATCAACACATTTCCTTTTTAAAGTATTTGTTAATGTTTTCTGAAAGAAAGACGACATTTGCCTTGATTTTATTACAATGATTTGAAATAAAGATGAGATGATTAAAGTCATCCATCAAGAAAAGGTGATGTATTAGACAAGCAAGACTGTTGTTAATATTTTTATTTTTACCTAGTTGTTAATGTCTTTTTTTGGTTGATCAAATGCCAGAAATTGAAGTGAAATCACACTTTACTTGTCATCAACCTCCTCGTTTTGTGTAGCCGACTGTTAGAAACCAGTAGACATTCAGTGTTATGGTAACATCACAAATACAGACAGAAAACTCTTACAACATAAAAGGGGGGACTACATTTTTTCCCTTGAATATGATGTAAAATATGAATAAGAAGTCCCACCTGTGTTTTTTTGCAGTTATGTATTTGAAAAGTTGTTGACTGCATTTCTTTACAGTAACTTTGTTGTAAAACCTTGAAGGCTTCTCTTGTAAAGTGAAAGCGGACTTGGCCAGACCTCGCCTGTGTTTTGGCTCCTTCAGACACATGTAATTGGAAGCAGTGCTTTATTGCGTTGGATACCGATTCAGCTTCTGAGAATGCTTATAATATTTTCTTTGCTTCTTTTCTTAAGGAATGAGAGTAATAATTTTGGTACTGGAATGATCATAACATCAGAAGACTGATTTATGATGATTTTCTCTCATCTTTTCAGGTTTTGTCGTATTGTCATACCTTCTAACTTATTTTTCTTGCTCCTCCAGGTGCTGTGCCAGTTGTGTGACAGGCCATGCCTTTGCCCCAATCCTGTCCCTCAGTGCCCCACAGGAGTACCCCTGGTGCTGGATGGCTGCCGGTGTTGCCAGGTGTGTGCCCGGCAACTAGGCGAGTCCTGTACTGAGATGTTTCCCTGTGACAACCTGCGAGGGCTTCAGTGCGACTACAGCGCCAGCTTCCCTGGGTTACCTGGGGAGTGTGTCAGTGAGTGTCACTTCTAACAAGCAAACAACCAGGCCCATGTCTGTGTGGGTAGGCTATAAGGGTGGAGGACACATAGGGAGGGAGTAGATAGAGCCTCAGCCAGTTTGCATGACTGGGACACACAGACTGACACTTAATGTTAGAGTCTGCTTAGCTGAGTGGATTCAGGACTGCTCTTGACACATTTCCTGTAATAATTACCCATGAGCATGATAAATTGCAGAGACAACACTCCAAATGAAAAACAACTTAACAGTGTCTCACTGAAGAGACTTGCTTTTCCATAAAGTGATGCAAGCACTTGCAGGGACAGCAGCTCCTGTGTCCTCACCTCTCTCTTGTTTTCTTCTGCTTCTTCCACCTAACTTAATCTGTCCATTTCCTGATTAAGTTTCCACATCAATGGATAAGCAAAGACAACGTCTGTGTTTCTAACAGGTCAGAAGGATCTGGGCTGTGAGGTCAGTGGGATCTTTTACCAGGAGGGGCAGTCGTTCCAGCCCTCCTGTGACACTTACTGCCGCTGCAGGGGGGGCGGGGTGACCTGCGTGCCAGCTTGTCCACTGAATGCTCGTCTTCCCACTCCAGACTGTCCCAACCCACAATACATCCGACTACCTGGGAAATGCTGCAAGGAATGGGTGTGTGAAAACCTTGAAAACACGGTCATTCAGGATGCAATTACAGGTAATGGATGCATGACTCTCTGATACAGATGTATTTTGATGTTTTACAGGTGGGGAAAAGAGCTAGCCTGACATGTTTAATGATTCCTTTAAATTTTCCTGACATCAGAGCTGGATGTCTACAACATATTTTCCAGTGTCTGGATTCTAGTGCCAAACGTATGTTCATGTAGCGTATGAGTCTTAGTTGCTCCTCACTGATGATCAATCCATATGTAATATAATCCTTCATTCCTTTTTATGAGCTCTGTTACCGGCGGTCATGTCTGGAAGTTTTTACTGGAGTATTTGTGCATTAAACGGGGTGTGTCAAGCCAAAGGAAAACTCCCCAAATCCAAATATAAACCACATTTTTGTGGGTGAAAACATCCTTTTTCCCCTCAGTCACCATGCTTCTCAGTTTCATAACAACAACCAAAGCTGTGTGACAATTAAATATATGAAGCCATGTCAAGACCTCATTACTTCATTAAAGGGGGAGTGTGTGAGCACATGAGATGGGTGTTGGGGAAATGAAGCCAGTCTGAAAACATCTGGAATTCCAAACACTGTCTGACTCAAACTAAGTTATGAGAACAGCAAAGGAACATTTTGTGCTTCGATACAAAACCTACTGTGTCATCGTTGAAAGTTAGCCGGTTATTATGACTTCTATGTGTTAGTTCTGTGGCTTTTATTTGCACAAAAATGCACTAAATGTAGCTTTAAAATTTGATGTGAGCAAAAAAAAGAACCAGAGAGGTGAAAAAGTCCAAACAGGATCCATTTTACTTTACTTTAAAATAAAGGTTTTCAAACTCTGTTGGGAAGCTGGATTAAGAGGAAGCTATATAAGCAGGCTGATCACCATAAATATGTAAGTGCTGAGGTAATGAGAGGAGTCAGCTGCTTAGATTGTGAACAGTTCTGCACTGGTAGTTGTTTGTTTGGTAGTGTGATTATTCAGAAGTTATGAAAAGATCTCCATGAACGTTTTGGCAAACGTGGGGATTTGCCCAACTTAAAAGTAACTTTTAGAGTTGGAAGGATTATTGCAGTTGGCAAGATTTGACACAAATTTAAATAAAAACTTAGAGAGATGGTTTTCATTTTCCCTAAAATATGCCATACTCATTTGCATCTAGATATCCTGGTTTCAGGACTAAATTCCTGTATGGTAGGTAGGGAATCGTCAGCATTGATGAAATGATGCAGTCTCAGATTGTTGTTGTTTTAGTTTTGGTGCATTTAGAATTTGATCTAAAGGTTTGATGCATTTCCAGTATTTGTGTAGCTCAGCAGCTCAGGTAGTTAGCAATAGGCCACCTCAAAGCAGGATCCCACAGTGATTAATCACTTCAGCAAGAGCAGGGATATTCAATTGAAATTTAAGGAGGTCCACTGAGAAAGTTTCCTCAAACAAGGGTCCACAACATCATAAAGTCCCACACTCTAAGTAAATGCAATATATTTTGAAGTATGCAGTACACAGTTGTATCGATGCCAGTATATAGTCAGGAACTGTCACACAAAAGAAAATACAATTCAACAGTATTTCAACAATCTTTACTATTATCTTATTCTAATAATAATATAATACTAAAAAGTTCTTTGCTAATTCCAAGCATAATAAGGTTTGCATTCAATAATGAGAAAGAGCTTTTGATAAAGTTGTCTTCAAATAAACTGATTTAAAAATAATGAAAGGTGTAGTTTGAGTCCCCCCTTCTGTTTTTTCTTCTTAGCTTCTACATATAAATCATCTCAGCTTTACCCCTTCTACTCTCAGTTTCCTGTTCTGCATCACGTCTACTCAGTAAGCTGTTTTCCCCGTGCTAAATGATTTGATTGGCTGAGCAGTATCATGTGATAATTGACTACCGTAAAGGAAAAAGCTGCTCATTATAATACACTTACTATAAATGAAAAAAAAAAGTTGCCCAGATTAAAATAAAAACAGCCCATCAGGGCACATGAAGAACGGCATCTGTGTAGAAGAAGCTCCTCTTGAGTCTCTCTGTCCTTGCCCGGATGATGCGGAACCTTCTACCAGATTGCAGAAGTTGGAACAGTTTGTTGCCAGGATGGGACGGGTCCTTCAGTATCTGCGCTGCTCTAGTCCGGCATCTCCTGGTGTAGGTGTCCTGAAGCGGGGGGAGAGCAATCCTGCAGCAGCGTTCTGCTGTACGGATCACTCTCTGGAGAGCTTTTTGGTCCTTCACACAGCTGTTCCCAAACCACGATGTCATGTCCTGTGTGAGGATGCTCTCCACAGCGCCTGTATAGAAAATCCTGAGGATCTTTGGAGAGACCCTGAACTTCCTCAGTTGTCGTAGGTGGTACAGGCGCTGCCTAGCCTTTTTGGTCTGGACCTGAATGTGGGCAGACCATGTCAGGTCTGAGGAGATGTGGACACCAAGATACTTGAAGGACTGCACCCTCTCCACTGGAGCTCCATTGATGATAATGGGCTTGTAGTCTCTGTGCTGACTCCTTCTGAAGTCCATCACCAGCTCCTTGGTCTTGCCAATGTTCAGCTGGAGATGGTTGTCCTGGCACCATGATGCCAGATTCTTCACTTCGTCCGTGTAGGCCGCCTCATCGTTGTTGGAGATGGCACCCAACACCACTGTGTCGTCAGCAAACTTCACAATGGTGTTGGAGTAGTGGGTGTAACACACTATGCATAGATAATTGCAATACTTTATATAGTTTATATGCTAAGAAAACAGGTAATAAGCTTTATTAAAGTAAATGAATAGATAAATACATTTATTGATTAATTAAAACTTTCATTAAGAAGTTTAATAAGTGCTAAATTTTCACAAAGACTAGAATCACATTTGTCTACTTAACGCAACATGAACGTTGGACATGAATTTTCCTCTTATTGTACTCATTGGTTTGTTTGGTTTCCCTCCCCACCCAGCAATGAAACCGGATCAGTTATGGCCATCTTTGCAGAGGCATCACCTTCAAAACAACAAGTTTTCGCCTGCCTCCTCTTGTGTAGAGCAGAGCACCCAGTGGAGTGCCTGTTCCCAGAGCTGTGGGGCGGGGGTCTCCACACGGGTTTCTAACCAGAATCCTGCATGCAAACTGGAAATAGAAACTCGCCTGTGTAAGGTGCGACCTTGCCACACTTTCCAGCCGGCCCCAAGGAAGCCCATGGTGAGCGCTAACAAAACCCACATCCTGTAAATGTGTACATTTACACGTACTGTCAGGTTTTACCTTTGATTTCAGTTTCACGTATAGCTTCTTTCAAAACTGTAACGAGAAAGTTCACCGGGTCACACAAAGTATGCAGAGACATGTCATCATTTTTAACACAATATCACAAAAGGTAAAAAGACATTTTAAGGCAACTACGAAAACAATGATAAGAATCTGTCTAGTTAGACACCACAATGAAGCTGTGACAGAACAATTCTACTTTTTGTTTCGTTTCTCTCGTCTGCCTTTTGACACAGAATGATACTGAAACAGATTTCATCAATCAGATGGGGGAGGGGTTCCTCTAAACCCAGACTACATTAAAAAAAAATTAAACATTTCAGTGTTAAAAGTACTAAAAGGGACTTTATAAAGTAGTTCCCACTAGTCACTGAAAAACTGTGGGTCCCACTTTCGTGCAGCAGAGTGGAGTCGGCCTTCCTGTAAATCTGCAGTCAATGTTTATACTCGTTAACTAACTGAACTACAACCTTTCACTGACCTTTTTTTTTAACCACTGTTTTTACCATCAATTATTTTTAGAGGCTTTGAGGCTCTAGAGATTTTTTAGAGGTTTTGTAGGCCTATGTTACTGATGTGCAGATAAAATATATTAAAAAATGCATATTGTCATGAAGTCTACCTAAACATCTTGAATCTTTAGCCTTACTGAATCATTACACTGATTACCTGATTTTTCTTCTTCTCACTGTTGTTTCAGTGGGGACAGAAAGGAAATTGCAAGGCCAGCTACACGTCACCGGGACCCATTCGGCTAGTTCACCAGGGCTGCTACAGCACTCATGCCTACCGAGTCCGTTACTGTGGTCAGTGCACTGACTCGCGATGCTGCACACCTTACCAAACCAGCACTGCTGAGGTGACCTTCCGATGTCCCACTGGCAGACTGCTGCAACGAGCTGTAATGATGATCCAGTCATGCGCCTGTCATAATAACTGCCCCTATGCACCTTTTACAAATCCCGCTCTGTGGGGATACAGACCCTGATCAGTGTGTAAGAGCACGGACTCACTAAAACTATAGACTTCAGTGAATGTTTCAATGGCTTCACAATAAAAGTATCCCCAGGTGGATTGACGTAAACAACAAATGGACACTGAAAGAGAATATTATTATTTTAGAAAACTGTGATTTTGGATGAATATGTCTGCACTTATCTACAGCTCACAACTTCTGGAAAGCATCATTCTGCCAGTTTGTGACTTCATCTGAGAGTCAATAGAAAACAAGTAGACGTGTTTTACAAGAAAGGGAGAAAAGAAACATAAATGTAGGAGAGCTAGGGACTGTAATATACATGTATAACTCACAAAGTAAGTTCTAGAAATACTTTTACAAATAACTTTCAGATGTGCACTGATTTGGTTTCTTTTTTCCTCCCAGAATTGTTCAGTACAGTGATTCCCAATAATGTTTCGCCTTGGATATCAAAAGCAATATTTTAAAATCACTGAAAACATCTTGACTTTTCCCAAATCTTTAGGCTAAAGTTAAACACTACGTAGATATACTATAATTCAGTTTTGGGAAAATGGATCAAATTAAACTCATCCAATATTGTTGAAATCTGGCCTGTAAAAAGAGAAGCATGTCACCTAAAATCTATATTATAACTTAAAGACAGTTGACCATGATGTCAACTGGTCATGAACATACTTTTAAAGACTGATTTTTTTATTTCTAACTTGTAACTTGTGTCTATAAATTCAACTTTCAGTGATGTAGAAATATGTATTTGTTAAAGACATAACCCACAGAACGATTACAACTTTTGTAATGACAATTTCTAGATATTCTCTGACGTGAGCAATGCAGCTTTTAACTTTTGAACTTTGTGTGTGTGTGTGTGTGTGTGTGTGTGTGTGTGTGTGTGTGTGTGTGTGTGTGTGTGTGTGGCATAATGGGATTACATTGCACTTTCATTTATTATTCTGATGTAAATAACTGTAAAGAGGTGTCTCGTGTACAGTGATTTTTTTAAAGTATGCCCTGTATTTTTACTCCCACTGGATTTTGTGCTTTTTGTGGTTATTATGTTTGTATAAATAGTTACATTGTTCAAACTGTAGCTTTTAATTATGTCACTTCATCTGTCATGACTTTCTGCTGCTGATGAGCTGTTAAAACTTGCTTGTAGCACACCAATATACACACTAAAATCAACAAGAAAATCCTTTTGCAGCTTTGTGGATAAATTTAACTTTTAATAACTCTTATTATGATACTGGCTTAATGTGTTATATTTCTTTATTGTTCCTTTAAGGGTTTTTTTCAGTCTCACTTAAAAATACCTAGTATGCTTAGAAAGCTACAGTGGTGGATATAAGGATGTTGTGGGTTCATGAGCAGCTGAATATAAAGATACATTCTGAAATGAAAAAAGTGAATGTCATCTCTATTAAAAGTCCAATTATCTTGTAGCGTCCCTCCGACAGAAGACAGACACGATCGGTGTTCCGGTTACCGGTGTTTATTAAGAATAGTAACAAAGGCTACTGTGGGCTGTAGCCAACAACAAAACGACAGGGAAAAATGCAGTCTCCAGAATCAAAACAACCCCCCCTGACTCTCGCTCCTTTTTTCCGTACACACCCACAACAACATTCTCTAACACCCGCCCCCCAAACACTCTCAGCCAACCACACACATGCTCTCCTCCAGACTCTCTGTCACTGGTAGCTGATCTGATTGACTGGCCACCATCATTGTGTGTCACAATGGTGGTGGAGTCTGTAGGGGTGGAGTCCAGATCTGTCCGTGGCCCACCCTATTATCCCAGTGAAGTGGCCGCGCCCCAATAGGGGGCCAGTTTGTCCCGGTGCAGGGCGACCCTCCGTCCCCTTGGGGGCAGTTGTACCCTATACACCACTTCCCACAGGCGTTCCAGAACCTTACAGGGTCCAACCCAGTCACTGTCCAGCTTAGGGCATCTACCCTTTTTCCTATAGGGGTTGTACACCCAGACCAGTTCCCCGATGTCAAAATGTCGGCCTCTGGAATGGACGTCGTAGTTCCTCTTCTGCCGCACCCCCGCACTCATCAGTTTCCTCCTAGCAAAGTCATGAGCTGACTCCATGCGATCCTGGAGCTTCCTCGCATAGTCAGGACCTGATTGATCCCCATCAGCATCGGGGGGTCGGCCCATCATCATCTCCGCTGGAGTCCGGATCTCCCTGGCCAACATCAAGAGGCAGGGGAGCACGAAGTGGAGTCTTGAATGATATGCCATGAGGACCAGGGGAATATGAGTGTCCCAGTCACGTTGATGTTTAGCCGTCACTAGCGCCAGTTGCTCTGCCAGTGTATGGTTAAATCTCTCAACGAGACCATCACTCTGTGGGTGGAGGGGTGTTGTACAGGTCTTATGGGAGCCTAGTTTCTCGCACATGGCTGCAAACACACGGGACTCAAAGTTCTTGCCCTGGTCCGTGTGGATTACTTCAGGCACCCCAAATCTGCTGAACATCCCCTCCACCAGAGCATCCACAATCTTCTTGGCCTCTTGGTCAGGTAAACTGTGTGCCTCTGGCCACTTTGTGAAATAGTCTATAGCTGTGAGGATACAGCGGTTTCCCCTTTCTGTGCGGGGAAAAGGACCCTGAATGTCCATCCCCACCCTCTCCATAGGGTACCCTACCGAAAACTGTTGCAGTTGGGCATGGGATTTGGCTGTAGGCCACTTTTGTGCTGTACAGCTGTCGCAGCAGCGGCAAAACTCCTCTACATCCCGCCTATGTTGGGCCCAATAGAATTCCTGCCGGAGGCGGCGGAGTGTTTTGGTGACACCAAAGTGGCCAGACCCTGGGGCCCCATACACTGCGCGAAGCACCATCTCCTGCAGGGCCCGCGGGACCACCAACTGCCACCTCATCTTGCCAGTAGCTGGTTCCTTCCAGCCCTTTTGCAGCACTCCATTGTACCGCCACAAGGCATTAAACATGGACCAGAGTCCCTTTGTGGCCCGTGACAACATGGGGTTGTCGCTGTTCCTCAGTTCACCCAAGCACTGGTTTGATGTCAGCATCCTCCTCCTATTGATGTCTCTACTCTGTTGCATCCACAGCAACCAGCCTCTGACCAGATGGTAAATGGCCTGCATTTGTATAGCGCTTTTCTAGTCCCTAAGGACCCCAAAGTGCTTCACACTACATTCAGTCATTCACCCATTCACACACACATTCACACACTGGCGATGGCAAGCTACATTGTAGCCACAGCTGCCCTGGGGCGCACTGACAGAGGCGATGGCCGTTCCTCTACCCCTGTCACAGCACACTTTACATCGGGCACCAATTGGTCCTCCTCCTGAGCTTCCTTCCTCTCACAGTAGTGGCATCCGTCTTGGGCACAGGGTCTGCGGGAAAGCGCATCTGCATTTTTGTGCTGGGCCCCAGGTCTGTGTACAACCTCAAAATCATAAGCCTGCAGCTTCTCAATCCAGCGTGCTAGCTGCATGAGCCATTGCAAGGCAGCATGGTCAGTTCTGACCGTAAAGTGGAGGCCCCCGAGGTAGTACTTAAAGTGGTGTATGGCACATACCACTGCGAGCAGCTCCCGCCTTGTGACACAATAGCAGCATTCAGCTTTGTTGAAGACCCGACTATGGTATGCCACCACTTTCTCCCCGCCGGGTATCACCTGGGCTAGCACTGCACCAGATCTGCTGCCATCTGTGTCAAAGACAAAGGGCAGAATGGAAATGCATGCTATACTGTGGGTACACTGTGGACCTCTCTCTGTTTTGTAAGTCTGCCCACAGTGCTATGCACAGGTCCCAAAGGAGATGGGGGAGCAGTGTGCTACTGGGGGAACACACTACCATTGGGGTAAGGCTGGGACAGTATCAATATGGGCAGTATGTGTTAGAGTAACATCCACACAAATGATTTTCTGGTATGTTAATTTAAGTTTTGAAACTGCTTTTACAAGCTAATTGTGTGGTCATTTTCTGTTGCATAGCAGTCTCATTGTTGCTAAACAGGCAGGACAGAACCACGCTGTAGAACAGGCATAAGATAAATGTTGAAAACCCAGAGATTCAGACTGTGGAAGCATAGGCTAAAAACTAGAGCTGAACTTATTTCACTTTTCACTTCTCATATGGCTTTGTCAGGATGAGAGCAAACAACAGCGTGTATAAACGTGTGAAAACTGCCACTTCTGCATGGTTATATTTTCCTGTTTTCAGTGAAAGAGGTGAGTCAGTTATCTCATAGCCCACAGACGCAACTCAGGAAGTGTATAAATGTGTGTGTGCTTTGATCTGTGCAGTGAAGGCTCTCACTCATCGAGGAGGAGGAATTGTACCGACTGCTATCAAGGACGCAATGAACAAGTCTTCTTGCATCAGCTTTGACTTTACAGGAAAATTCCTGCCACCTGTCTACATTTTAGTATTCATCACTGGCATGGTGGCTAACGGACTGGGATTGAGGTCAGTGCTGCAGAAATGGGAGAAACTGGGGAATGTCTCTGTTTTCGTTTTCAACCTTGGACTTGCAGACATTTTGTATTTGCTCACACTCCCTTTTCTGATGGTGTACTACTTCAAGGGTGATCAGTGGATCTTTGGAGAAGCCTTTTGCAAGACAACAAGATTCTTCTTCAACCTGAATTTATACGGCAGCATTGGATTCCTCACCTGTATCAGTGTGTACAGGTACTTGGCTATTGTCCATCCAATGAGGATGATGGGGAGAATAACTGTGACTCATTCTGTGGCTATCTCAGTCATGGTCTGGCTGTTGGTGAGTGTTCAAAGTCTTCCAGACATGTTCGTCCCCAAATCACCCATAAACAATACTAAGAAGTGTTTTGATACCACCTCTGAAAAGTACATTGAAGATTATCTGAAATACAGTTTGGGACGGACACTCACTGGATTTTGCATCCCCCTGTTCATCACCCTCAGCTGCTATGGACATATGATTGCTGTTCTCTGCCACAATGATAACATTGATGAAGTACTGAAACAAAGAAGCTTAAAGTTGTTATTCATCTTGATTCTTCTGTTCTCTGTTTGTTACATCCCCTATCATATATTAAAAAATCTCAACCTCTTGTCAAGACTAAGCGTAATCAAGGGGACATGTCATAAATGGTCTAATGGAGTCTATATTGGTCATCAGATAAGCCGTGGCCTTGTGTGTCTGAACAGTGCGCTCAATCCTCTAGTTTACCTGCATGTAAGTGAAGATATTTGTTCTCAGCTCAGACAGCTACTCCAACAAGTTCGCCAAGCTGTCACTAGTCTGTACACCTCTAACCAAACTTCAGTCACGGATACTTGAAATGTGCCGATGAACATGAGGAGTACGCCTCATCTGAGACTCATCTGAGACTTTTGTAAGAAACACAAAAATGTTGCTTTTTACTAAAAAGCAAAAATAATACTTAAAAAATACTTGAAAGACGAGTTATTGCATTTGTGATGTAGTTGCATGGTGTCATGCATGGGAGGTTTGCAGCTTGAATGTGTGAAAACAAACAGGATATGATGCTGCATGCTTCACTGCTGATAGAAGGTTAATGTTAACAGCATATCACATGTATGTACACACGCTGAAAGTCAATTTTGATTATGTTGTATATACTGTATATCTATACTTTGAGCATTTGAATTCAAGCCTCCTCATTGTTGTTCTGCTGTCTAACTATAATTAAATGATTTTTATTCAGATTTCCCTTATTTTTGATAGTAAGTGCATAGTGGATGCTTTCTGTCTTTTTATTTATTTTTCAGTAAAATAAACTGTTTTGTCTAGATCTCATTTTTGTTTTTTATGTACAACACATTTCCAGCAATTGAATTAAATGTTTCAAATATTTGAGGAAAATCAGCTTTGCAAATATTTTTAAAGGTGGTAAATCAATTCAAGAATACAATTTAAGATTGCAAGAATACACAAGAGTTTTTGTGAAAGAACCGTAATGTAGTCGATTATGATATCCTCTGACTGCATTTCGTTACCTCGTACTAGTGACATGTCCAATGACAATAAAGTTGAATTCTATTCTATTCTATTCTAAAATGCCACAGGATATCTCATGTAAAATTATGGTAACACCTATATTTATTTTCCTCTCTAAGAAGTGATCGCGCAGTTTTTCCGCTCTCACCATGGGTGTATACGTTACACAGACGTTCGTTTACCACAGATAGCAAAGTAAATGACACCCCTAAAGGTTTAAAGCCTCTGAGGTTGTTATCAGAAGCAATACTACTTTATACTTTGTCATTAAAGTCGAGATATTTTCAAATGTATTGTAATTAGCAGGTCATTTGCTTTAAATTAGCAGCATCATGTTTGGAATAAAGAAAATGCTCCATTCCAGCAAAGGAACCTCATCAGACATTTTGGATAAGTAAAAGTGGCAGGTTTATGTTTTTCCCAGTCAAAAAGACTCACTCTTGATAAAACTATGACTTTTAGACAAATTTATTATGGAGATTCTGCAATTTTGCACACAACAGTAGCTGCAATTAAAACCATTTATGACCTAAAACATAATTTAACATAAGTCCTAAATATGTCATTGCCTGTGAGTCTTGATGGGTTATTTTGTGATTCCAGGTTGTTATTGAAAGTTTTCAGTTTGCTTTTAATTATTATTCCACAGCTTTAGTTTTAATTATTATTGTAGGTTGAGTTTTACTATTCTTTCTATTAATGTTCTTCCATTCTGAGTTGTGTTAGAATTATTATTCTACTTTGAATTCATTCATGTTTTTGTTTTCATGTAGTTTCCATAGTTTTTCTTGTCACTTGGTTTAGCTTCACCTCTAATCCGAGAAGCTTATTCAGTTCTAGGGTCAAATGGTGGAGAGTCACAGAGCCCCAGTCCAGTATTTGACCCTAGAACTGAAGAAGTCTCTCGGATGAGAGGTGAAACGTCCTCAAGCAATTTAACGAAGTCCAGATGTTTTTTTTTCCATGCTCCTTAGACTACGATGACCTCGATGACGGAGAACCTTCACAGACAGCTTTGAGATGCATTTGTAGATAAAAGGTATGTCCCAATTCATAGGCCGCATCATTCGAAGGCCAATTACGTCACAGCCAGGCGACGAAGGCTGTCCCATTTTAAAGATTCCTCCAAATGCGGCTGACAAATGCGTCCTTCATTTCCCTGAATTTGACGGATGGGTCGAGTGTGTCCTTCGTGGCCCAACCTATCCCAGAATTCATAGCGCAGCCCAGCAAATTCCAGTCTCTAACAATGGCGGCAGCTACTTAGTTTCAATATTACTCCTATTACTGTTTCTGGGTCACAAAATACACTTTTAGCATATTTTCAGGTGAGAATGTAGCTGTTTAAACTTCAAATATCTGTTCGATTTATTAAGACATCACATATTTGCAAAAGTGCTTCGACGTTTTCTGAGACGTCTGTTACCGACTAGCTCGATAGCTGGTTATAGTTATAGTTTTCACACAGCTGAATAAACGTCAAACAGAAAACTATTAAACAGAAGTGTGAGATGGTCGAGTATTTACTCCAGTGTCCTGTTATATATCAATGAGACAGCTGGTGATGCAAATCTGAAGGCTCGACTGTCCCATTTCACAGCCTCGCACTTCCAGCCTTCTCGGTCTTTGAAGGACAGCCCGTGCAGACCGCAAAGGCCGGGTCCTTCGACCTATGAACTGGGACATACCTATTATTACGTGTTTTACCATCTTTAAGGTGCTAGCTTAACGTTATGGTGTAAACGTTACCTTATATTGTAATAAAGCAGTTACTGTTTAAACAATGTTAGGACAGAAATATTAGCTTCTGTCATGACTAATTAAGTTACTAGTTAATAAAGTTACCAGTAAAATGATTCATCGCTGCCACAAATTCACAGTAAAGTTTCAGTTATCACTGTGGGACTGCTGAGTCACCTGAAGAACTGATTTCATTCATGGGGGAACTCCAGTAAGTAAGAATTCTAAAAATAGGAACCCAGACAGACAACTGCAGAATTGTGACATAAATGTCAACGTGTTAGCTGACATAGGAGGACAGCTGCATATATATGGGGTGCCGTTTGTAAAGTGAAACATGCTGACATTAACGGCAACATTTTTCTACATTTAGCTCAAAACCTTACAAAAACATGTTTTTTTCAAGTCATGTTTTACAACATTTAGTAAAATATTTGTAACTTCTTACATTTAAAACACAATTTTAAATGTTAAATCTAAATTTTAAATCTAAATATTATATTTAAATCTAAATGTTAGATTGCCTAACAGCATGTCCAGCGATTTAGCTGGACATGTGCTGCGGCGATTGTGAAATGGAGACTAAATTTGCTAAATGTTAGCTAAATATTCAGTTTCCTGTAACATTTAGATTTAACATTTAGATTTAGAGCTAAATGTGGAAAAATGTTGCCGTTAATTTCAGCATGTTTCACTTTACTAACGGCGCTCCATACAGTGGGGCAAAAAAGTATTTAGTCAGCCACCGATTGTGCAAGTTCCCCCACTTAAAATGATGACAGAGGTCAGTAATTTGCACCAGAGGTACACTTCAACTGTGAGAGACAGAATGTGAAAAAAAAAATCCATGAATCCACATGGTAGGATTTGTAAAGAATTTATTCGTAAATTAGGGTGGAAAATAAGTATTTGATCACCTCAAACAAGGAAAATCTCTGGCTCTCACAGACCTGTAACGTCTTCTGTAAGAAGCTTTTCTGTCCCCCACTCGTTACCTGTATGAATGGCACCTGTTTGAACTCATCATCTGTATAAAAGACACCTGTCCACAGCCTCAAACAGTCAGACTCCAAACTCTGCCATGGCCAAGACCAAAGAGCTTTCGAAGGACACCAGGAAAAGTATTGTAGACCTGCACCAGACTGGGAAGAGTGAATCTACAATAGGCAAGCAGCTTGGTGTGAAAAAATCAACTGTGGGAGCAATCATCAGAAAATGGAAGACATACAAGACCACTGATAATCTCCCTCCATCTGGGGCTCCACGCAAGATCTCATCCCGTGGGGTCAAAATGATCATGAGAACGGTGAGCAAAGATCCCAGAACCACATGGGGGGACCTGGTGAATGACCTGCAGAGAGCTGGGACCAAAGTAACAAAGGTCACCATCAGTAACACACTACAACGGCAGGGAATCAAATCCCGCAGTGCCAGACGTGTTCCGCTGCTGAAGCCAGTGCATGTCCAGGCCCGTCTGAAGTTTGCCAGAGAGCACATGGATGATACTGCAGAGGATTGGGAGAATGTCATGTGGTCAGATGAAACCAAAGTAGAACTTTTTGGTATAAACTCAACTCGTCGTGTTTGGAGGAAGAAGAATACTGAGTTGCATCCCAAGAACACCATACCTACTGTGAAGCATGGGGGTGGAAACATCATGCTATGGGGCTGTTTTTCTGCCAAGGGGACAGGACGACTGATCCGTGTTAAGGACAGAATGAATGGGGCCATGTATCGTGAGATTTTGAGCCAAAACCTCCTTCCATCAGTGAGAACTTTGAAGATGAAACGAGGCTGTGTCTTCCAACATGACAATGATCCAAAACACACCGCCCGGGCAACAAAGGAGTGGCTCCGTAAGAAGCATTTGAAAGTCCTGGAGTGGCCTAGCCAGTCTCCAGACCTCAACCCCATAGAAAATCTGTGGCGGGAGTTGAAAGTCCGTGTTGCTCGGCGACAGCCCCAAAATATCACTGCTCTCGAGAAGATCTGCATGGAGGAATGGGCCAAAATACCAGCTACTGTGTGTGCAAACCTGGTAAAGACCTATAGTAAACGTTTGACCTCTGTTATTGCCAACAAAGGTTATGTTACAAAGTATTGAGTTGTATTTTTGTTATTGACCAAATACTTATTTTCCACCTTGATTTACGAATAAATTCTTTACAAATCCTACCATGTGGATTCATGGATTTTTTTTTTCACATTCTGTCTCTCACAGTTGAAGTGTACCTCTGGTGCAAATTACTGACCTCTGTCATCATTTTAAGTGGGGGAACTTGCACAATCGGTGGCTGACTAAATACTTTTTTTTGCCCCACTGTACATGTAGTCTGAAAAACAGTTTTGTCAGGTTTGCAGGTATATCAGCATGAGACATTTTTACATTGACGAGATTATTAAAATCTCTAATTCAGTGAAGCATTATTGGTCCAGTCTGTTTGGATAAATATAGTAAGCTGATGTATGTCCATTTATTCACACATTTTCTTAAGTGCTTATCCAGTTCAGGATCACAGTGGGGTTGGAGCTGGATATGTTAAATAAATACACCTTACAAAAGTTAACAATAAACCTCCATCCATGTATGTTGTTATCCACAGGATGAGAACATCAAAATGATCAAACTGGAAAACTGTGGAACAGAAGTCTTTCAGAGGAGGCTGGAGGCACTGAAAGGCTTCCCTTATAGTTCCTGGTGAATAAAAGCAGAACCGTAAAGTTTACTGGACTCCTTTACTGAGAAGCCATCCAGTAACGGAGGAACTGGTTAGAAGCTATTTTCTCGACATCCAACTCTAAATTCTGGACATATTTTTCATGCTCATCCAGCTATTTAGTAAATTCAATATCTATCAGCTATAAACTATAATACAAATATAATAAAATATAACTATCTCCTGGTATTTATAGTTTATTGATGTAAGACCAGACATCTGTTATCATATCCCATTCCTCACATATCAATGAGATGCTTTACAGGTTTGCTGTGCAGATGCATGGAAACTGTGAACCAAATGGCGTGACGAAACAGACATGAACATGACCTGCACGGAGCCTCATCGTGCGGCTGTATGAAAAACAACATAAACCAAATGGCAAACATGAACTGCACAGAATCCTGAAAAACACTTAACTTGACTAGAGGGGAGGGACACAGACGACGCAACAACGAACAAAGGAAGACTGAGGACTTAAATACACACATGAGGTGATCGGGGGAAGTGGAGACACATGAGGACACAGCTGACTCGAATGAAACACAATGACAATACAGGGGAGAGTAACACTAACTACAATGAACAAAGAACACCAGACTCTTAGAAAATAAAACAGGAAACACGGAGACATAGACATGGAGATAAAACATGACATGAACTTAACGTAACCACATAGACATGAAACGTAGACGCAGGAACCAGGGAGACTGAGTACAGGCGGAGATGACAGAAATAACTAAGAAATAAGGTCTGAACAGCAACCTAGAATTTAACTAGATTGAAAATGACTACAAAAAATACATAAAACTCAAACACTGGGTCACACGACCCAGTACCATGACACATACATTATGAAATTTATGTATCCCAGAAAATTGTTTTTATCTTGTCATGGGAGACCCACACCTTCCTCCAAAGATAACTGTTAGTGCATGCTAATGTTTGTTTTTGGAAATTTTTCAGTTCTGTTTTCTATTTCGATGACCACCTACACCCCACAATACTGTTTTAAAAGTGTTGTTTTCAGTTCCTTTCTTTTAACATCTATGAAGTGCCTGTTCATTTTTTATTTAAATTCGTTTGACATAAATGTTAGTTTCCTTTATGATCTTTTAATGCTTACACTAAACTGTACAGGTCTACATTAGAGACATTTCTGTTACCTATTTCTGAGACTGGGCTGCTTGACTACAATTTGGAAGTGGATGCAAAATCACATGGAGTGTGCTGTAGTTTCTTTTTTAATATGATGGAATGCAAACAGGAGGTATCCACTTTTGACTATGCAAAGATTATTCTGATCCCATTTCTACCCGTATCTACTGTTTCAAGATTTAACTGAATTTTGCTCAACTATAATTGTCAGGATATATATGTATTCCAGTTCACATAGGGCACAGGAATATAACAGACTTATCAAATGTTCTTTGATTGGGTACACAATATGAAGTTAATAATTTTCTTACAAATAAAACTACACTGACAAACATGAACAGCTGTGCTTATTTTTGAGACATGAATGTTTGTAAACAACTTTATCTTTCAAATGTGTTAATATTTAGACGGTGTACATTTGTAGGCTGTAATGGTGAACCTGAGGTGACGGCCAACAGAAAGTAAATAACAGAAAGAAAGGAAAAACAAAATTGAACGAGTAATGTCTTTACCTTGTGCGGTGTGTGAAGGCTGTGCACACAATCATCCCATTCACTGTTGTAAACAGTCACTGCTAGCTAACATGACTGACCCTGTCTCCGTGGTTACGTCATATCATATATATATTTAAGATAAGATCAGATAACTCTTTATTGTCATTGCACAGTCACACATAGTACAATAATACAATCAAATTGGAAAACTGTCCCACGTCGGCACTACATACAACACGACACGACACAGTAACTTAACTTAGTAATAAAATGAAGAATAAATGTATCTATATTGCACAGTGTTATTATTGCACATTAATTTTTATTGCACCTTCTTCTTTTTGTAAATATAAGTATTATTATTGTCATTGTTGTTACCCCCCCAAACAAGTCCAGGGAGGTGGCCAATCAGGTCCGCTGTTTGCATTGATTAGGGCTATTGCCCTGTTGTAAAGCTATCCTTGAGTCTGTTTGTCCAGGACCTCAGCAGCCTGAATCTCCTGCCAGACGGCAGCAACTTAAACACCTGGTGTCCTGGGTGTGTGCAGTCCCGTAGGATACTGCGTGCCCTCTTGAGACAGAGAGTACTGTACAGGTCCTTCAGGGACGGAAGAGGATGCCCAATGATTTTATGGGCCATATTAATGACCTTCTGAAGTGCCTTTTTGTGTGCCGTGGTGCAGGTGGAGAACCATACACAGATGCAGTATGTCAGTACACTTTCAAGGGAGCAGCAGTAGAAGATAATCAGCAGCTCCTTCTTCAGGTCCATTTTTCTGAGGATTCTCAGAAAGTGGAAATTCTGTTGGGCCTTCTTCAAAACCGCAGAGGTGTTTGAGCTCCATTAGAGGTCTGTGTCTATGTGCGCACCCAGAAACTTGAAACTGGAGACCCTTTCCACACACTCCCCGTTGATGCTGACAGGCTGCAGCCCAGACTTCCTCCTTCTAAAGTCAACTACCAGTTCTTTTGTCTTGGTGGCATTGAGGTCCAGGTTGTTGTATACACAGCAATGTGACAGCCTCTGAACTTCAGTTCTGTACGCCGTCCCGTCTCCCCCAGAGATAAGCCCCACCACGGTGGTATCATCTGCAAACTTAATGACTGCGTTGTCTGGGTTGGAACTAACGCAGTCATGTGTGTACAGAGTGTACAGTTGGGGACTCAACTGTACACAACCTTGTGGGGAGCTAAGGCTGAGGGCTGAGGAAAGATGAGGCCCCACTCCAACTCTCTGGACACAGTCTGACAGTCTCTGATCCAGGCAGCAGGTGGTAGAAGGAAGTAGGATATCCAGCAGTTTAACTATTAGCCTGTCTGGGAGTGCTGTATTGAAAGCAGAGCTAAAGTTAACAAAGAGCAGCCTGGCTCTTAGCTATGGAAACAGCTTCCAAAGATACCACCATAGCTCTCTGCAGCTGTAACAGATTCACTGTTTGCTAATCATTTTATATTTTTGATAGTTATGAGGAAAGACAATGTTTTTTAGGTCATGCTAGGTGGTTGCTGTAGACAAGGGTGGACGGTGAGTCCGATTCCTGTTATTTGCTGTCTGTGGGCTGTGTTGCAGTGGCGACAGCCTGCTGTAACTCAAATTCAAACCCAATTTGTCCTTTAAGAAAAGGCATTTTATAGCTGCTCATGACACACAGGGACATAAAGCACTTTGCCTCACCATGATAATGCAACTTTACTAAAACCTTTAAAGTATCTGATTTAAAATAGAAAAAATGAAGCAACCAGAGGTTTAATGATAATGACTCAGGGGTCTATAGTTCACATTTTATAGTCTCTTTGACTCTTTGTAGATTCATATTATTCACTGAAGTGGGTTTTAGAATGCAATTCGCATTTAGACTCTTACTGCCACAAACTGGAAACATGAGGGAAGTAGACTGAATTGCACAAACTATTTACATGGTAAATGCTGCTCCACATCGAAAGGAGCCAGCTGAGGTGGTTCGGGCATCTGACAAGGATGCCCCCTGGGCGCCTCCTGGGTGAGGTGTTCCAGGCATGTCCCACCGGGAGGAGGCCCCGGGGCAGACCCAGGACACGCTGGAGAGATTATATCTCTTGGCTTGCCTGGGAACGCCTTGGTATTCCCCCGGATAAGCTGGAGGAGGTGGCTGTGGAGAGGGAGGTCTGGGCCTCTTTGCTTAGGCTGCTGCCCCCGCGACCCGGCCCCGGACAAAGCGGATGAAAATGGATGGATGGATGGATGGATGGATATTTACATGGTTTATATATATAGAGGAGTGATCACCTTAAACTAGCTTGGATATTAACAGAAACTATGAACAGGTGCCATGGGAAACCAGGGGATTGAGAAAGGTTCAGGCACATGGAACACAAGGAGAAATATGTGGGTGAGATGGATCAAGGCTCCAGGGGGTCCAGAGGGGACAGATAGCCACGATTGACATGAGAGGCAGGGCGAGGTGAATGGTGAGTCTGAAATCCTGAGTCTGCAGGTAGACCAGAGAACTGGGTGGAAATGAGACCAGCGCTGCTGATAAGCACAGCAGGAGATGGATCTGGAGAGAACCAGTGAGCTAACGGCGGCTACAATGCTAACGCTAACCTACCCCCGAACAGAGATATGCACAGGTGGAGAAGGAGGCGCTTGGATTAACATGGGAGTGTGAAAGATTCAAAGATTTCCTCATCGGGAGACACTTCTCCTTAGAGACTGACCACAAGCCACTCATCAGCCTGTTAGGCCAGCAAGCCCTAACCGAGCTTCCACCCAGGATCCAACGATTCCGCCTAAGGCTTATGAGGTACAGCTACACCATCTCACACGCTCCTGGTAAAGCACTCCTCACAGCAGATGCACTGTCACGTGCACCCGTTAACCAAGACCCTGATTCAAAAGCTACAGCCGAATTTCTGGAAGACACAAATATTTATGTGGATGAAATTGTCAAATGCATGCCTGCTACCTCGACATACATCACACAGGTAAAAGAACAGTTAAAAACCGACAGCATATGTTCAGAGGTCATGACTTTTTGTCAGAGCAGCTGGCCAGAATACAGCCATCTCATAGGCCCAATTAAAGCATATTGGCCACACAGAGAGACCTTAACTGTACATGACAATCTGCTACTGAAAGGCACCAGACTAGTAATCCCCACTGCTATGCGCCACTCTGTCCTAAGTGCCCTACATGAGGGGCACCAGGGAATGTCTAGATGCAGAGAGAGAGCCAGAGAGGCAGTGTGGTGGCCTGGTCTGAGTGGGCAAATAAATGAACTTGTGAAAAACTGCACCATTTGCATCAAAGAGCGTACTAACCCAGTACAACCTTTAATGCCAAGCCAACTCCCGGAGAGGCCATGGCAAAAAGTTGGTGCAGACCTTTTTACACTCAATGACAGCAACTATGTGCTTTTGGTGGACTACTACTCGAAATTCGTGGAAATAGCCAAACTTACCCCCACCAGATCGGAAGATGTTATAGTACACCTAAAATCTGTCTTTTCCAGACATGGAATTCCAGAGCTTTTCTACACTGACAACGGACCTCAGTTTTCAGGACAACAGTTCAAAGACTTTGCAGACATGTAACAAGCAGTCCTAGATTTGCACAGAGCAATGGCGAGGCTGAGCGTCATGTCCAAACTGTGAAAAACCTGCTAAAGAAGGCAAAAGACCCATATCTTGCACTCCTAGCTTACAGAGCAACACCATTGGCTAACGGATATAGCCCGGCGCAACTACTGATGGGACGGAGACTGCGCACGCCAGTTCCCCAGCTTCCTTCCCTACTCAATCCCAGCCTGCCCAATAAGAATACAGTGTTGGCAAAAGCGAGAGAGAGAAGGGCGAGGGACAGTGATGCGTACAACAGGAGACATCGGGCGACTGAACTTCCTCCACTCGCACCGGGACAACCAGTGTGGATTACAGACACTAGGCGTGAAGGGACTGTCATTTCCTCTCACTCCAAACCCCGCTCTTATATGGTTGAGACTCCTTCAGGAGCCATCAGGAGAAATAGACGTCACCTCCAGCCATTGCCAGAGTCCACACCAAAGTTACAGACCCCATCTACCCCCGTCAGTCCCAGAGAAAATACCCTGCCAGCTCCCAACCTATCGACGTCTACAACTCTGACTCCCAAGACAGAAGTCCCAGGTCTTGTCAGAACTAGAGCTGGCAGAGTTGTCATAAAACCACAAAGATTGAACTTGTGAGATTAAATAAAGCAAAGCTTCTCGAGTTAAAAATAGAGTAGCTATGTTTCTGCAATAGGTTCTAAGAAGTAACGAAAGTACAGTTTCCCTTACGCAGTAAATATTTCAATAAGTTGTTGTTTTCTGAGAAAGGAGGATGTGGTGTTATCTGTTTAAGTATATCCAGTTTTATGTTGAAAGTGTGTTGGGTACCGGAAGTGACAAATAAAGGTCGAAGTTGTTTGCTCTACAAGGTGTCGTCTCTTTCCCTACCGAAAACCACGACAACACGTGTTAACAGAAAAAAGGCGGACATTGAAGTGAATATATACCTGATGCTCAGTCTGTAGCTTTTCGTCACACCTGGGGGAACACGGTGTTATTTCAAGTAGCTATTTCTTGTGTTGTCGAGTTTCAAAAATGTCAGTTTTGATTTTCGACAATCAGTCGCTCTTATGACTCATCGAATGACTCTAGTGACCAGTCAATTGGTAGCATGCAGTCTGACGACTTACATCTTAGGATCTGTTTAGATTACTTGTAACCCAGATTCCAAGCAATTTAAACAGTTTCCCTGGTACCAGATTCTCTGGTACCTGGTACCAGGTACTATGACCTAATGGAAAACCCATTAGTCCCATTGGTCGATCCGAGTGGGTACTAATGAAAAACATTTGCTTTAGTATGAGATTTTTGTGGCCTATGTGTGTCTGCCCACGGTGCTACTGCACAGGTCCCAAAGGAGATGGGGGAGCAGTGTGCTGCTGGGGGAACCTGCTACCATTGGGGTAAGGCTGCAACAGTATTAATATGGGCAGTATGTGTGTTAGGTTTTGTATTGTTGATTGTCATTTATGCTTAGAAATATCTACTTATATATGCTTAGAGTTTTATAATTAGTTGTAGATTGGTAGAGGTTTGATCCTTGATAGTCTGTAAACTTTGTGTGCATTAGAGAGCACTCTGGGAGCATGGGAGAGGTCGTACCTTCTCTTATTGTTTTATGGTAGGATAAACGTAGCTATATCTGTTTTAGGCTAAGTGCCTTTTGTTTAGATGAACTGCTGGACTTCCAGACCAGCAGGTTTAGGGAAGTCTTTATGGGGTCACACTCTGACCACACACACACACACACACACACACACACACACACACACACACACACACACACACACACACACACACACACACACACACAGTATGTGTGAGTATTGAGTATTCTTTGTTCACATGTATACCTATGTAAGATGTTATATGTTAATGACCCTATGCATATTCATGTAACCACAATAAAAGGAGTGCTATGGGGAACCTGGCTGAGAGTCTGACGGAGGTCAAGTGGTGGAACGACACTTGGCTCCAGGCAGGTCTCCCTCATGCATGAGTAACAAGAAGAACTTTGCCTACTTGGTGTTCAATGCTTTTGCTGTGTTTTTAAATTGTCTCGTTCCAGCGGTGGGCCTGTGCTAGACAGACCCAACAATGTGTTAGAGTAACATCCACGCAAATGATTTTCTGGTTTGTTAATTTAAGTTTTGAAACTGCTTTTACAAGCTAATTGTGTGGTCATTTTCTGTTGCATAGCAGTCTCATTGTTGCTAAACAGGCAGGACAGAACCACGCTGTAGAACAGGCATAAGATAAATGTTGAAAACCCAGAGATTCAGACTGTGGAAGCATAGGCTAAAAACTAGAGCTGAACTTATTTCACTTTTCACTTCTCATATGGCTTTGTCAGGATGAGAGCAAACAAAAGAGTGTATAAACGTGTGAAAACTGCCACTTCTGCATGGTTATATTTTCCTGTTTTCAGTGAAAGAGGTGAGTCAATTATCTCATAGCCCACAGATGCAACTCAGGAAGTGTATAAATGTGTGTGTGCTTTGATCTGTGCAGTGAAGGCTCTCACTCATCGAGGAGGAGGAATTGTACCGACTGCTATCAAGGACGCAATGAACAAGTCTTCTTGCATCAGCTTTGACTTTACAGAAAAATTCCTGCCACCTGTCTACATTTTAGTATTCATCACTGGCATGGTGGCTAACGGACTGGGATTGAGGTCAGTGCTGCAGAAATGGGAGAAACTGGGGAATGTCTCTGTTTTCGTTTTCAACCTTGGACTTGCAGACATTTTGTATTTGCTCACACTCCCTTTTCTGATGGTGTACTACTTCAAGGGTGATCAGTGGATCTTTGGAGAAGCCTTTTGCAAGACAACAAGATTCTTCTTCAACCTGAATTTATACGGCAGCATTGGATTCCTCACCTGTATCAGTGTGTACAGGTACTTGGCTATTGTCCATCCAATGAGGATGATGGGGAGAATAACTGTGACTCATTCTGTGGCTATCTCAGTCATGGTCTGGCTGTTGGTGAGTGTTCAAAGTCTTCCAGACACGTTCTTCCCCAAATCACCCATAAACAATACTAAGAAGTGTTTTGATACCACCTCTAACGAGTATGTTAAAGATTACCTGAAATACAGTTTGGGACGGACACTCACTGGATTTTGCATCCCCCTGTTCATCACCCTCAGCTGCTATGGACATATGATTGCTGTTCTCTGCCACAATGATAACATTGATGAAGTACTGAAACAAAGAAGCTTAAAGTTGTTATTCATCTTGATTCTTCTGTTCTCTGTTTGTTACATCCCCTATCATATATTAAAAAATCTCAACCTCTTGTCAAGACTAAGCGTAATCAAGGGGACATGTCATAAATGGTCTAATGGAGTCTATATTTGTCATCAGATAAGCCGTGGCCTTGTGTGTCTGAACAGTGCGCTCAATCCTCTAGTTTACCTGCATGTAAGTGAAGATATTTGTTCTCAGCTCAGACAGCTACTCCAACAAGCTCGCCAAGCTGTCACTAGTCTGTACACCTCTAACCTCACGGATACTTGAAATGTGCCGATGAACATGAGGAGTACGCCTCATCTGAGACTCATCTGAGACTTTTGTAAGGAACACAAAAATGTTGCTTTTTACTAAAAAGCAAAAATAATACTTAAAAAACACTTGAAAGACGAGTTATTGCATTTGTGATGCTTGAATGTTTGAAGAACAAACAGGATATGATGCTGCATGCTTCACTGCTGATAGAAGGTTAATGTTAACAGCATGTCACATGTATGTACACACGCTGAAAGTAAAGGTCAGTTTTGATTATGTTGTATATACTGTATGTCTATACTTTAAGCATTTGAATTCAAGCCTCCTCATTGTTGTTCTGCTGTCTAACTATAATTAAAGGCTTTTTATTCAGATTTCCCTTATTTTTGATAGTAAGTGCATAGTGGATGTTTTTTTAAAGTCTGTCGTTTAAAAGTAAAATAAACTGCTTTGTCCAGATCTCATTTATGTTTTAATGTACTTCCCTTAAAGCCCAACACATTTTCAGCAACTGAAGATAAATGTTCCAAATATTTGAGGAAAATCAGCTTTGCAAATATTTTTAAAGATGGTAAATCAATTCAAGAATACAATTCAAGATTGCAAGAATACACAAGAGTTTTTGTGAAACAGTTAACTGCACTGCAGACAATTATGATATCCTCTGTAAATGCCACAGGATATCTCATATAAAATCATTCTAACACCGTTTTTCCGCTCTCACCATGCCAGTAAATGTTACACAGATGTTCATTTACCACAGACAGCGAAGTAAATACACTCCTAATAAAGGTTTAAAGCCTCTGAGGTTTTATCAGAAGCAATACTACTTTATAGTTTGTTATTAAAGTTAAGATATTCACAAATGTGTTATAATTAGCAGGTTATTTGCTTTAAATTAGCAGAATCATGTTTGGAATAAAGAAAATGCTACATTCCAGCAAAGGAACCTCATCAAACACCAGTGGTAAGTAAAAGTGGTGGGATTATGTTTTTCTCAGTCAAAAATATGGCTTTTAGTCAAAATTTTAGGAGATATCTGTTATCTGAGGTAAATAGGGGCACAGAAAGAATAATCAGTAAATAAATGAATCAATTTATAAGGGTTATTTTTATTTAGAAGTGTTTATTTATCATTCACACCTCGTTAATAATAACATGTAGGAGAGATTTAAATCTGGTTTTCACTCATGTCACAGTACAGAAACTTCTTTACTTAAAGTGACTAATGATCTTCTAATCGGAGCCGACTCTGGTCTTCTCAACATTCTCATCCTTTTGGATTTGAGCTCAGCCTTCAACACTATCTCTCACTCTGTTGTCTCTTGGCATCTCTGACACACCTTTAGCTTGGTTCCAGTCATATCTTCTTGACTGCTCCCATTTTATTCAACTTAAATCATTTCTTTCTAGTCTATTCCCAGTCACTTCTGGTGTACCCCAAGGTTCAGTGTTAGGCTCTCTTCTCTTCATAATATACATCCTCCCTCATGGTACCATTTTCTTCAGATTTGATCTTCACTTTCACTGTTTTGCTGATGACACCCAGTTATATCTCTCCTCCAGGCCTGATTCCTCCCTCCCACCTTCTTCCCTTATAGAATGCCTAACTGAATTAAAATCCTGGTTCAACTGTAATTTTCTAAAGCTTAATGAGGATAAAACTGAAATCCTTCCTATTGGTACTAAATCCAACCTTTTGAAGGCAAATCATTTCTCTCTCACTATCGATAACTCCACAGTTTTCCCTTCACCTCAGGGTAAGAGCCTTGGTGTCATTCTAGACAGTTCACTATCCTTTAAATCTTACATCAATAATCTCACCTGCTCTGCCTATTTCCATCTACGCAACATTAACAGATTACGTCCTTCTCTTTCCACCCATTCTATGTCCTATCCTATGTCCATTCTTGTCCATAGTCTCGTTACCTCCCGCCTTGACTACTGTAATTCTCCCTTCAAGGCCATTCAGAACCTTGCTCCTCCTTACCTTTCTGATCTGTTAAGCACTACGTCTTCTGCCCACTCACTTCAATCCGCTTCTTCTATCCAGCTTGCTGTGCCTTTTTTCCGCCTCTATTATGTATTGCATGATGAGGAGCTAAATGCAGATTTCTAGGTGAGTTCAACAAAAAGAAAAAAGTAGTTCATTAAAAAAAACCCAACATAAGCAAAGAGTCCATAAGCAAAAAACACCACCACAACAACAACAAAATCCCCCCACAAGACATAAATGACTACAAAAATAACAGGAAATAACACAACAGGGGAATACAGGCAACAGTAGAAAAACACAGAGACAACAGCTAAACCAAGTGACAAGAAAAACTATGGAGACTCCATGAAAACAAAAACATGAATGAATTCAAAGAAGACGATCGAATATACAAATACAGGCCATTTACAATAGTAATTAAAACTAAAGCTGTGGAATAATAATTAAAAGCAAACTGAAAACTTTCAACAACAATCAGAAATCACAAATAACCCATCAAGACTCCCAGGCAATGACATACTTTGGTCCTGGGTCGTTGACCCAGCGTTTTGTGTTTATTCTGATTTTGTATTGGTTGAACCTGAAGTTTGGTGTATATTCAGCCCTACCTGTGTCTGTCCTTGGTGCTCTGTTCATGTCCCCGTGTTGTGTTGCAAATCAGTCTGTGTGTTTCCTGCTTTACTTTGAAGGCTCGTGTTCTGGATTTCCTTCTCTATTCTGAAGGTCTGTGTCTGTTATCATTGTGTTCAGCTTGTGTCCTCCAGTCATCATGTGTATTCATGTATACCCGATTACCTTGTGTGTGTATATTTAGTGGGTGTCGGTCTGTGTTCCTTGTCGGCTCGTCTGCATTCATCCATGTATCACTGCGTTCATCTGTGTTTCTTGGTATCCTGTTCCTTAGTCTGCGTCTCTCTGCCCCGCACCCCTTTCGTATGGTCTCAGGTTTGTCAGTTAGTTTCTCCCAGTTTAGGTTTCCGTTAGTAATCTCTCACGATTCGTTGCCTGTTTCTGCCACTGCCACCTTGTAAATAAACGTCACTCGAATCATCAGTCACTGCCGCATTTTGGGTCCTCCTTTTCCTCCACACCACACGGCTCACTCCGCCAGCCGTGACATACTTACTTATGTAAAATGATGTTTTAGGTCATAAATGGTTTAAAATACAGCTACCATCGTGTGCAAAACAACCACAAACGGAGGTTATTAGATGCCCATCTGTTTAGATCACAAAGCTTTGCTGTCAAACAAAGTGTTTACTGATAAATAATAATATGCATCTGCATTTCATATGCTAAACTAACTTTCACACAGAATGTTACATGCAATAAAAATAACCTTGTAATCCAAGTTATAATGAACATTCAATGTCTAGGACATTGAATGTTCTGAAAGTTTTAGTTAAAAAAATGTTTTGAATGACACAAATGATAACAATACAATAACAAACATGCTTTTGTGTGGTGCATTAATAGAAAGGTAAACAGTATTTGTGCGCTAGCAAGCAAACAGACAGTTTCACAAGCATGTATACACAAGGTGTTGCACAATTATTAGGAATCTCTTTCCAGCTTCTCGGTGCTGGTTTACAAGCAGGGACATGACCGATCACTCTATGAACTTGTTTTCTTTCACTTGCCTCATTTGTAATTCTGCCACAGAGGAGTGAGGTTGTACAGACACACAATGCCTGATAATTGTACTTCTGTTGAATATGACTTCGAACGCAAAATTCTACCGTCCATTTACACCATGGTATTGATCATTGGTCTGGGAGCTAATGGATGGGGGATGAAGTCGATCCTGCAGAAACAGAAGAAAGTTGGAAACAATGTGTTTCTTTTAAACATTGGAATTGCCAATTTTTTGTTCCTTCCAACACTACCATTTTTGTCAGCATACTATTTTATGAACAGTAATTGGATATTTGGAGATGCCTTCTGCAAGATCACAAGATTCTGCTTCAACTTGAATTTATACGGCAGCATTGGATTCCTCACCTGTATAAGTGTGTACAGGTACCTGGCTATTGTCCATCCACTGAAAGCGATGGGAAGGATGACTGTCCGTAACACTGTGGTTATCTCAGTTGTGGTTTGGCTGTTGGTGAGTGTTCAAAGTCTTCCAGACATGCTCTACCTCAAAACATCCACAAACAACACCACCAAAACAAATGAAACCACAAAATGCTACCATACCACCTCTACAAAGTATGTCGAGGATTACCTGACATACAGTCTTGGACAGACACTCACTGGGTTTTGCATCCCGTTCCTTATCCTACTTGGCTGCTATGGACATGTGATTTTGGTTCTCTGCCAAAGTAATACCATTGACAAGGAAGTAAAACAAAGAAGCTTAAAGTTGTTGTTTATTTTGATTCTTCTCTTCTCAGTTTGTTACATCCCATATCATATTTTTAGGAACCTCAACCTTCATGCAAGAGGATTATTAGAAAAGGGGCAATGCCCTACATGGAATAATGGAGTCTTCAGTGCTCATCAGATAAGTCGTGGTCTTGTGTGTCTGAATAGTGTTTTGAACCCCCTGGTTTACCTCCATATCACAGATATTTCTACTCAGTTCAATAAGCTTCTCCTGCGATCTTGTCATATGTTAAATCGTCTGACTGTATCAAGATATGGCAGTGTGCAGGCGACACAGTATACACAAGACTAGTTCATTGTTGACTTTGATCTCATCTTTTACTGCTGTGCTTAACAGCTACACTGTTCATTTGCTGTCCTTTTTTTTTATTTATTACATTCTTTTTTATACTATATTATACAATGTTTTAAATAAACTATGGATTCAGAGGAAACAGCTCCATGTGTCTGTGTTATGACAGATCTGTGAAAGGAAGCTAATGTCAACAGAGAATGACTAAAGCTGTGACTGAGAAAAAAAAATCAACAGCCAGTTCCTAATGACATTAGATTTTTGATGTAAATATACTCTTATCCACATTTATTCACATATATCACAACAGCAACACTTGCACACAATAAGGTCAGGGCAGAGCACTGGGAGATGATTATCATGATTTATTTTTCAGTGCAATCATTAACAAGTTGTGGTTAGTAGTTAAAACACTCACAAGCAGCCCCTGGGTCATTGGTGTATAAGTGTGTGTATACAGATAAAAAGACCTAAGAGCATAGAGTACAACTGCTTTGTGAATGGGTTCATATGGCTTGTACTTGCATCTTTTTTAAAAGAAGACCGCATGAGTTCACACAGTGCGTTCTAGTGAAAGAAAATAACATAAATCATATAAAACAGATTTTTCTTTAAACCAGATAAAAAACAAAATATTTTGACAATATATTTAATTTATTCTCTAACGAAACTTTGCTTTTCTGTTCTCATATTGCATGCACATGTTGCACAGCGGCAATGCAAATGCAGTTCTAATACAGTGGGGCAAAAAAGTATTTAGTCAGCCACCGATTGTGCAAGTTCCTCCACTTAAAATGATGACAGAGGTCAGTAATTTGCACCAGAGGTACACTTCAACTGTGAGAGACAGAATGTGAAAAAAAAATCCATGAATTCACATGGTAGGATTTGTAAAGAATTTATTTGTAAATTAGGGTGGAAAATAAGTATTTGGTCACCTCAAACAAGGAAAATCTCTGGCTCTCACAGACCTGTAACGTCTTCTGTAAGAAGCTTTTCTGTCCCCCACTCGTTACCTGTATGAATGGCACCTGTTTGAACTCATCATCTGTATAAAAGACACCTGTCCACAGCCTCAAACAGTCAGACTCCAAACTCTGCCATGGCCAAGACCAAAGAGCTTTCGAAGGACACCAGGAAAAGTATTGTAGACCTGCACCAGACTGGGAAGAGTGAATCTACAATAGGCAAGCAGCTTGGTGTGAAAAAATCAACTGTGGGAGCAATCATCAGAAAATGGAAGACATACAAGACCACTGATAATCTCCCTCGATCTGGGGCTCCACGCAAGATTTCATCCCGTGGGGTCAAAATGATCATGAGAACGGTGAGCAAAGATCCCAGAACCACACGGGGGGACCTGGTGAATGACCTGCAGAGAGCTGGGACCAAAGTAACAAAGGTCACCATCTCCATGCCTGCTTCATGCCCTGGGGGACGGGGCTATGGCTCGCTACATCCTCTTGCAGACCATTACATGTGGAAACCATTTGAATACAAGCGCGCTGATCCACACAGGTATGCACACGGGTGTTCACTGCTCGTAGACTTAAATTACACCTTTCTTGGCTGCTACTTCAAAGCACATTGTGCGCTGTCTGTCCTGCGTGCTGCACAACAACATTGAATATTTAGTATTTACTGCTGTTTACACTTAGCTAGATTAATGCGATGGTGTTGTGTTTAGTATGTTGCTTTGGGGTTGTTTTTTTTTTGCTTTTTTTCTATTCTTCTTCTCTCAACAGGTGATCCAGGAGATTTTTTTTTCTCCCCCCCTTTCTCACTGTCCCTCTCCCTTTCTGTTTTTCTTTTCCTTCCTCTTTCTTTCTCCCTTTCCTATCCCTCACTCATGTCTGTCCCGTCTGTAACATCTGAAAATAAAATATAATAAATAATAAAAACGGCAGCACGGTGGCACGGTGGTTAGCACTGTTGCCGCACAGCAAGAAGGTCCTGAGTTCAATTCCACCATCAGGCCGGGGTCTTTCTGTGTGGAGTTTGCATGTTCTCCCCGTGTTTGCGTGGGTTCTCTCCGGGTACTCCGGCTTCCTCCCACCGTCCAAAGACATGCAACTTGTGGGGATAGGTTAATTGGATAATCCAAATTGCCACTAGGTGCGAATGGTTGTCTGTCTCTATGTGTTAGCCCTGCGACAGACTGGCGACCTGTCCAGGGTGTACCCTGCCTCTCGCCCTATGACAGCTGGGATAGGCTCCAGCGCCCCCCGCGACGCTGAAAAGGATAAGCGGAAGCGAATGGATGGATGGATAAATAATAAAAACAAAGATCGATCAAATGGACCAATACGGCAATGCCACGATGATCCATTTGGCAAAGTAAATCCATTGGGTATCCTTGTTGGTCTTCAGACAACAATTCTGATGGCTAAAGAACCAAATGGGACAGGCAAAAAAAAACAAAAAACAAAGGTCACCATCAGTAACACACTACAACGGCAGGGAATCAAATCCCGCAGTGCCAGACGTGTTCCGCTGCTGAAGCCAGTGCATGTCCAGACCCGTCTGAAGTTTGCCAGAGAGCACATGGATGATACAGCAGAGGATTGGGAGAATGTCATGTGGTCAGATGAAACCAAAGTCGAACTTTTTGGTATAAACTCAACTCGTCATGTTTGGAGGAAGAAGAATACTGAGTTGCATCCCAAGAACACCATACCTACTGTGAAGCATGGGGGTGGAAACATCATGCTATGGGGCTGTTTTTCTGCCAAGGGGACAGGACGACTGATCCGTGTTAAGGACAGAATGAATGGGGCCATGTATCGTGAGATTTTGAGCCAAAACCTCCTTCCATCAGTGAGAACTTTGAAGATGAAACGAGGCTGGGTCTTCCAACATGACAATGATCCAAAACACACCGCCCGGGCAACAAAGGAGTGGCTCCGTAAGAAGCATTTGAAAGTCCTGGAGTGGCCTAGCCAGTCTCCAGACCTCAACCCCATAGAAAATCTGTGGCGGGAGTTGAAAGTCCGTGTTGCTCGGCAACAGCCCCAAAACATCACTGCTCTCGCGAAGATCTGCATGGAGGAATGGGCCAAAATACCAGCTACTGTGTGTGCAAACCTGGTAAAGACCTATAGTAAACGTTTGACCTCTGTTATTGCCAACAAAGGTTATGTTACAAAGTATTGAGTTGTATTTTTGTTATTGACCAAATACTTATTTTCCACCCTGATTTACGAATAAATTCTTTACAAATCCTACCATGTGGATTCATGGATTTTTTTTTTTTCACATTCTGTCTCTCACAGTTGAAGTGTACCTCTGGTGCAAATTACTGACCTCTGTCATCATTTTAAGTGGGGGAACTTGCACAATCGGTGGCTGACTAAATACTTTTTTGCCCCACTGTAAATATTTAAAGATGGCAACTGAAAAATTGCTCAGAACTCTTTGTAATAAAATATTTTAATATTTTTCTCTGACTAATCAAC
This sequence comes from Aulonocara stuartgranti, assembly GCF_965226115.1. Lineage (NCBI taxonomy): Eukaryota > Metazoa > Chordata > Actinopteri > Cichliformes > Cichlidae > Aulonocara > Aulonocara stuartgranti. The sequence goes on from NC_138956.1 coordinate 30,988,933, forward strand.
TCACACACACACACAGAGTCAGTTTTTTTCTTTTCTATTGCACACTCCCTCCAACCTCTCCACCACTTGTTTACTGTGGTTTCCTCACACATGCCAGCTGATACACCCCTTTTCTAAATAATTTAATCTTGCTCTGTGGAAGAGACCTAAGCTTCCTGTTTGCATCTAGTAATACGAGTTCTTGTTGACACTGACTATCCTGCAAAAGCATTTGCAACACCTGGTGAATATTTCAATAAGGACAGATCATTAGTAACAATTAACATGACTTTGACTCCAACGGCGAGCAGAACGGAACCCCAGCTGTGACAGGGTTTAGAGCAGGACCTCTGTGAAAGAGAAAGAGATTCACAGGTAAATCTAAAGTATGCACCATGAATGCCGATTGGCTTGGAGAAAGCAGCGAGAAGGTGATTGGACTAGACCAGTGTTGTGTCCACACATACTATTGCATTTGTTCTGTAGATGCATTTACCAGAAGCGCTAGAGGGCGCTAGTGAGTATGTTGTTCTGGTTGTGGTTTTGAAGAAGAAAAAAGAAAAATAAAGAAAGGAGTCAACTCCGGTAATCCTCTGTTCCTACCTGCGTGTGTGTGTAATGCTTGCTGAACTAACACCACACAACAACCAGTGATGACACAAGCGGCTTGACAGCGTGGGAAAGTCTGATAAAGCTTACATTTAGGCGTCAGCACCCAGGAGCTGACACATGTGTGGCCATAGAACTTTCTTATTGAACTTGGGAATAAGCTTCATTTCAAAACCTTAAACATTACTGATTTATTATAATCTATTACTGATTCAGAATAAGTAATATTGACTCACATGAAACTAATAGTTAAACAGTTAAAAACAATCTATCATTTTTTATTTTGATAAATATTTTGGCAACTGTAAAAGTGATAATTTACAGTTGTTTAGCCATGAAAGACTGCAAAAAAAGCACAAAGTTGTCAGGGTGAACAAGAAAAGCGAGGTCTGTCAAAATCATGAAACCTAATAATTTTTTATCAGGTCACTACCTCATAGCAACTATAGTCACTGAAGGATTCAGTTTTCACCTTTTCTATTGTGCACTCCCTCCAACCTCTCCACCACTTGTTTACTGTGGTTTCCCCACACATGCCAGCTGATACACCTACTATCAGTCTATCTCCTCCCCCATCTTCTTTTCCAAATAATTTAATCTTGTTCTGTGGAAGAGACCTAAGCTTCCCGTTTACATCTAGTAATACGAGTTCTTGTTGACACTGACTATCCTGCAAAAGCATTTGCAACACCTGGTGAATTTTAGGATTCCATGCCTGCCCACTCTTGCATGCCACCACCAGACAGGCCTCAAATATTATATTTCTGCATTTCTTTGTTTTGGTTTAAGTGTCTTTGTGTACTTTGAGAACTTGTGTGAAAATGTGAGGATGTTCATTTTTAGATTTATTGAAAAATATAGTAAAAATACAAAAACAATATGCTGCTTGCTTTCATATTCCAAACAATGCCCAAAGGCAAGATTAAGATTGCATGCATATCTATTAGACATGTTGCATTTACTTGCGATCTCAGTCTTATGCTTCAGTGGGCAGGAATTCAAGCTTGAACATGACGTATAAATTGTTAAAACAAAAAAAACAAAAATAGGGTGTGTTTTCTTTCACTTTCATGACATATAACTCTCCATGAAGGGGAAAGATTGTGCAGACTTTTGCTTTAGAAGCACAATGAATAACAGATCCTGTACTTCAGGCAACTTAAAACTCCATGAACACAAAATTCTACCTGCCATTTATGCCTTTGTTATGATTGTTGGTCTGGGAGGAAATGGATTGGGACTAAAGTCTCTGCTGCAGAAAAAGAAGAAACTTCGACACATTAATCTGTTCCTTCTGAACCTTGGAGTTGCAAATTTTTTGTTCCTGCTAACACTCCCATTTTTGTCAGCGTACTACTTTATGGACAGTAAATGGATATTTGGAGATGCCTTCTGCAAGATCACAAGATTCTGCTTCAACCTGAATTTATACGGCAGCATTGGATTCCTCACCTGTATAAGTGTGTACAGGTACCTGGCTATTGTCCATCCAATGAGGATGATGGGGAGAATAACTGTGACTCACTCTGTGGCTATCTCAGTTTTGGTTTGGCTGTTGGTGAGTGTTCAAAGTCTTCCAGATATCTTCTTCTCCAAAATCTCACCAAATAAAACTGAAGAATGCTACCATACCACCTCTAACGAGTATGTGGAGGATTATCTGAAATACAGTGTGGGTTGGACATTGACTGGGTTTGTTATGCCACTCCTTATTTTACTTGGCTGCTATGGACATGTGACTCTTGTTCTCTGTCATGCAAATACCATAAAGGAGGTGGTGAAAAAACGAGTTTTAAAGTTGTTATTCATCTTGTGCCTTCTCTTTTCGGTTTGTTACATCCCCTATCATATTTTCAAGAACCTCAGCCTTTATTCAAGAGTTTTGTCAAAACAGGGGAAATGTCCAGATTGGAATGAGGGAGTCTTTGGGGCTCACCAGATAAGTCGTGGAATTGTGTGTTTGAACAGTGTTTTGACTCCCCTGGTTTACCTCCATGTAAAGGATTTCCCTACTCGATTCCAACAGCTGCTCCAGCGAACTCGCCAGATCTTTAATTGGCCGAAATCAAGGAGTGGCAGAATCCCTGTGACACAGTCTGATGAAGTTTAACAAGTTTGCCATATGTTAGAAATCTTAAAAATGTTTTACATAACCAGCTCTACACACATGCATCTTTGTTGTAATTGTATTCACACTGTGTAAAATTCCACTGGTTTTGACTAAGTCAACATTAGCAGCCACTTAATAACAATATTTTATTTCTGATGCAAATATCTTGTGATCCTTGAAATGGACAACTGTGGCATGATTACAGCACCTCCTGCTAAATGCAATCAATAAATAAAGGTGCGATACATAAGTAAAGATCCTTTATTTTCCATGTAAAGCATCCTGGTAAAATGATGTTACATAGACAGCAGTGCCTAGAATTGGTACAGCTAATCATCTAATCAGCTAATATCTATGACACGCTTTCACCCACACCCCTTGGCTTATTATGAGAGGCCACCAAGACCCTCATAACACTATAGTTAAACAGTAATGTCATTATCTTACCTTTGTGGCAAAATATGCTGAAATGATAATGACCTGTACTTTATGTAGTGTCTAAATTATATATGTTTATTGTATTTAGCTTTATTTTGTATTGCATTTTTTCTTTTCTTTCCTAAACAAACTTTTGTATACTGTTTACATGATCAAAAATTAAACAAAAAATCAACACAACACCAACAGTTGCCTCAAGGTGTTTTATATTATAATGTAAAGATCCTACAATAGTATAGAAAAAATAAATAATTTTTAGAATTTTGCCACCCAAAAGGAGAGAAGGGCAATATCATACACAAGTGCATGTAGTATAGTAGAGGCTTCTTGCCCCAGTTGGTCTTGTGTTGAAGTGTTCATGTTGATTTAAGATTTATAGATTATTTTTTTAACTTATATTGCAAAGGTTTAAGAACTACTCATGCAGACGGAGACTAACAAAGTAAAACAGGAAGAGACAAGCAGAGAACACAGAGATGAAAGACGTGATGAGCAAACTGACAACACACAACTGACACACGTACACACAGATGAGACAGAGACAGACTGGACGTGAAAGAGAACCAACCAAATCAGACAATGAACTAGGAAATAGAAACGTGGATAACTAAAGTAGGGAGCAGTGGAAAATAATACCAAGCTAGAAGACTAAACTGTTAGGGTGCCTGGGTCGTCGACCCAGTGTTTTGTGTTTTTGGTTCTTTGATTTAGTTTATTTCATTATATTCTAGCTGTGCCTTATGGTTTATAGGTTTATTCTTAGTTTAGGTTTTCTGTGTGGGTTTTGTTAGAGTTTTAGTGTTCTGGTTTTCTGTCTGTGATCCATAGTTGCTGTCTCCCCTGTCTGCTGTATCCTTGTGTCAAGTCATGCGTCTCTGTGTTATGTTTCCTGTTTTACTTTGAAAGTCCGTGTCTCATGTTAATGTGTCTGGTTTTAATTCCTTTGTCTCGTTAGGCCTGATTTGCCCCAGCTGTGTTTCCCTCCTGTTTCCCATTCCCTGATTGCTCCCTCTGTGTATTTAAGCCCCGTGTTTCTCTGTGTCTTTACTGTGATCTACCCTCATCTTGCTGTGCAGCCCGCCCGCCACCCTTGGAGTCTCAGTTGTGTTACCTTTTTGGAGTTCACGTTTTGCCTCTGAGTGTCTGCACTTTGGGTCCTTTTCCTGCCTGCACACAGCCGTTTCATAACATAAACAATGCACAACACATAATAAATCCATACATACGGCACTGTGCAAAGGTTTTAGGCAGGTGAAAAAAAATATGCTGTAAACAAAGAATGCTTTCAAAAATGGAAGTGCTAATCTTTTATTTTCATCAAGTGAATGAACAAAAGAGAAAGCTAAGACAAATCAATATTTGGTGTGACCACCCTTTGCCTTCAAAACAGCATATACTGCTAGGCACACTTGCACACAGTTTTTGAACGAACTCGACTGGTAGGTTGTTCCAATCATCTTGGAGAACTAACCACAGATCTTCTGTGGATGTAAGCTTCCTCACATCTTTCTGTCTCTTCATGCAATCTCAGACACACTCGATGATGTTGAGATCAGGACTCTGTGGGGGCTGTACCATCGTTCCAAGTACATCTCTGACTTGCTCACTGTCTACAGCTCAGTCAGACCTCTCAAGGATCAGATTCAGATGTTTTACATGTTCCCAGAAATAGATCTCAGTCTACTAAGAGTGCTTTCAGTTATTGTTTTTTCTTTGGTTTTACTGTTTTCATTTCTTGTAGGAAGTTTAAAGACAAATCTTTCTTTATTTTCTGTGTTAAGCACACTGAGTTTTATTTATTTAACATATCATAAAGTGCTGTTACTTCATTACTTAAACAAAAAAGACAAAAAAGTTATCCACAATGATGGATTTTATATTTTCATGCAGTGTTTTTAAAAAGATAAAATAATCTACAGTCTTTGTGAAAAAGCAAGGAATTAGATGCATGAGATGTGTTGAAGAAAAAAGTCTGACTTCAGGTCCTTTTTCCTTTTGTTTGCTGTGGTGGTGTGCTTATCAAAGTATACCTTTATAAGATGGATTTACAGACACAGAGAGTGGGTATGAGTGGGTAAACCAGACCACTGTTATTTATACCAGAAGGGTAACAGAGAGTAGTGGAAGGGTTGCTAATTACATACAAAGAACAAAAAGGTAAAAGTTAAAAGGGTTTTGTCACTGATCATGGGGTAACAGGCTACAATAACAGGAATAAAGATAAGGTTCATAAAAAAGCAAATGGCCACAGGAACAGGAGGCCACATTCCAAAGGTTCAGATCTATCAAAACAAATCAGAGGGTTACGGGATGATGCAAAGATGTTTATCTCAGCTCTGAAACCTGAAACTCAACATTTAGGGCTTCAAGCAACAACAGATACACTTGCTGTCCCTTCACTTCTTTCACTTTTAATTCTGCTACAAAGGAGAGAGGTTGTGTGGACAACATGTCAGGAATAGCAACTAATAAAACTTCCTTCTTTCGTTCAGACTATGAACATGTAACTCTGCCTGCTGTTTACACCTTTGTTTTTCTCATTGGTCTGGGAGCTAACGGATGGGCGGTGAGGTCCTTACTTCAGAAATGGAAAATTCTTGGACACATTAATGTGTTTCTTCTGAACCTTGGAGTTGCTAATTTTTTGTTCCTGCCAACTCTCCCATTTTTGTCAGCCTACTATTTTATGAGGAATAAATGGATATTTGGAGATGCTTTCTGCAAGATCACAAGATTCTGCTTCAACTTGAATTTATACGGCAGCATTGGATTCCTCACCTGTATAAGTGTGTACAGGTACCTGGTTATTGTCCATCCGATGAAAGCAAAGAGAAGGATCACTGTCCGTAATTCTGTGGTTATCTCAGTCATGGTTTGGCTGTTGGTGAGTGCTCAAAGTCTTCCAGACGTGCTCTTTCCCAAAAACTCAACAAATAGAACTGAAAAATGTCACCATACCACCTCTACAGAGTATGTTGAGAATTATCTGAAATACAGTGTGGGTTGGACATTGACTGGGTTTGTTATGCCTTTCCTTATTTTTCTTGGCTGCTATGGACATGTGACTCTTGTTCTCTGGCGCAAAAATACCATTAATAAGGTGGTGAAACAAAGAAGCTTAAAGTTGATGTTCATTTTGATTTTGCTCTTCTCGGTCTGTTACATCCCCTACCATATTTTTAAGAACCTTAGCCTTTATTCAAGAGTACTTTTTTCAACCAACAAGAAGTATCCATCATGGGATAAGACAGTCTTCTGTGCTCATCAGATCAGTCGTGGTCTTGTGTGTCTGAATAGTGTTTTGAACCCCCTGGTTTACCTCCATGTCATGGATATTCCTGCTCAGCTCCAACAGCTGCTTCAGCAGTTTCGTCAGACATTTACTCGTTTGTTTGTGTCAGAACACGGCAGTGTACCCGTGGAACAAACAGTGACCACAACAATATCTTAACAGTAATTAGTGACTTTGACTTTGTCTTTTAGAGTAGAGTGTAAAGACTGTTTTACGTATTATACTGTCTATACTATCTTTTTCGGGATAACGGTTTTGGCTCAAATGGATTTATAAATAAAAAAGCTTTGTTTCTGTGTTTGTTGTTCTTCTGTTGCCCTGCATCGAAAATTGCATTATTGAAAATTGCATTATTCAAATCCTTTACAGCAACATTTTTTTTTGTCACATTGAAAATATAAACAACCACTGAGACATGACTACACATGCGTAGGGGATTGGAGGCAAGACAACAGAAACTAAAGACCAGATAAGAAAGCTAAGGTGATCTCAACAAATGCTAAACAGAGGAATAGCTATAGTAACTAACACAAGGAACTGCTTCTTAACCTGCCATAGAAATGCTGGGTCACAGACCCAGGACCGTGACACTTTTAATTTAAGCAAAGATCAGGAAAGAGCGCTGGCAGATTAGTATCATTTATTTTATGTTCACTGACACAGTTTTCAGGTTAGTAACCACTTTTCTTTAGATTTGTGTAGGTTATGTGTACAGCAAAATAATTTCCCATAAAAAACATCTGCTGGATTATTGCGTTTGTATAGCAGTAGAACAGTGTTGGTGAAATTTAATCAACATTAACTTTTGTTTCATGCCTACTATAAGTCAGCTTGGCAGTGAACATGTGATTCATATTTGACATAAGATACACAATATTTGGCTTTTAGTTCGCTCTGGAATTCTAATGTATAGTATTTGATGTATACTGCTCTAAGCAAGGGCACACACACACACACACACACACACACACACACACACACACACACACACACACACCCTAGATTCATTATTTTTATAAGTCATAACATTTTTTGAACTGTAAATGACAGTAAAGAGTTATCCTTTCTAAGAAAGTAATTGATGGATTTCTAACTATAATATTTTTTTATGTATTTCTCTCCATCTTTTTGAACTTAAAAATGTAAAATGTTTAATTGACTATTTTAAAAAAATGTATTTAAAGTCTTCAATTTAATTTAAAGACTTTTATTTAAAGACAAAATTTTACTTTCACATTCTTTTCTTGTTAATCCCATACTGTACAACTAGTCTGTCAAATGAAATAAAGTCTGTTCATTCTAATATATGTTGTAAGTATTTCATTCCTTGACAACTCCAATCTGGGAAGGTAATCATATTAATGTTCTGTATTATGTCACAGTTGTTCCAGATTAGTGTATGTTTGCATGAGATTAATGAAGTCATTTTTAGAAACTTCCACCATGCTTTCAGAGAACTTTTGCTTTCACATTTAAACTCCAAACAGAGGGAGACTTTAACCTTTTGTTTCAATCATAAAACTGCCGACAGGTTGGGTGAGCAGTTTTATGATGTTTTATAATAATAATAAACTTTATTTATAAAGCACACTTAAAACCAAGGGTATACCAAGGTGCTTAATAAGTAACATAGAGAGTAAAAGGAAGATAATAGAAATAGGACCAAAGCAAGTACTAGGTATGCAAGCAGATAACTGTCACTGATACATGGGAGAAGCAGCAGATACAGAACAAACAAGGAATTAAATTAGCATAAAAGTGCATAATGTAAAATCATAAGTGAAATGTTAACTAGAAGGAATGAATATATATATCTTAGGGGTGCTACAATGTATCTGTATTGAATGGTTCAATACAGTGCTTTTGGTTCGGCACGCATATGTATTGAGCAATGCTGAATTTTTAATTTATTTTATCAACTTTTCCTCTGACGATGCTGTCTGTGTTGAGAGCTCAGTGGATCTGCGTTCGACTACTCTGCCTAGGCTGCACTGTCGAGCTCAGATCCACTGAGTACCCATACGCATTCACTCATGCTAGCGAGACAGAAGTTAAGCTCGTTGCAACATGGCAACTGCCTCAACGCTACCCGAAATTGAACCTCCTCTACCATCATTGAGATCTGGCGTTTGGAACTATTTTGGTTTTCATGTGAAGCATGACCCTGATGGTAAGCGTGGACAAAACAGTAAGTCGGACGTGCCAGGCAATGCTCAATTACATCGGTGGAAACAGACAAGCACGCATGCTACAAACTTTACCCGAGACAGCCGTTAGCACATGATTCTTAGAGGGCAAAAGAAACAGGGCAATGGCTACTTTTATAGCTGTCGACATGCGACTATTTTCTGTTGTAGAAAACAACGGGTTTCAGGAAAGGCTGAGAGTACTTGAGCCCCGTTACAACTAAGTGCTAGCACTCCAGAAGATGAGTGTGAGGGGAGGTTCTTCAGAGAGTAGTTCCTTTTAAGGGGGCCTGATATGTTTAATATGCTGCTGAGAATATACCCCAGAAGAAGGGTACAGTATAGCTTTTCCACATATGAGTGATTTCTCGAGTTAAAAGAAACATGTATAATTTTAATCAATTACAAATTAAAAAAGGCATGAACATTTTTTTGTATCGAAAAAATATCGAACCAAGACACGAAAGTATTGAACTGAACCGAATACCATTTGCTAAAATGAGATTTACATGTATTAATACTGACTGCTAGCCTTTTAGACAAGGACAAGGACATTCTTTGTCGGCCTACTGTCAACCTCATGTTTACAGTACAGTATTTACTTTTAGAAATCTCTTATGTCTTAAATTACACACCAGGGTGTGTATTAAATTGTTGGTGTAGTGCATTTCAAGAGTCACAGAATCACAGAACGCTAATTCAGTGCTATTCCATAACAGCTAAAACACCGTCACTCTCCGCTAACACCTGAACCGGAATGTTTCCGGTTTATTTTTATTTATTTTTACTTTTACTTTTTTTTAAATTTTTGTTTTTTTCTCTCTCTCTCTGTCTTCTCTTTCATCCCTCCAGCTCATCCTTCTCCTTGCTTGTTTTTACGCCCTTCTTTCTTTCACTGCATGGATCACCTGTTTCCCTATGCAACCACAAACAACACCCTCTATTTCTACACACTCACACAGCATGATCACACACACATATGTGATTAACGGGAGCACATTCACCACAGCCTCACAGGGACATATAGGTCACGCACACTCAAGCTCATACACTCCTGGTCATATTAGTTAATATGCTCACACATAATCAGACTTATGGAGCCTCTCGCCACACATTTTTCTTCTTTTTATTTACAAACAAGTGATGTTTTTCCATTCTCTTCACCCATCTAAGCGGAACACGCAGCGTTCATCATTACATCATTACATCATTACGCACAGGGGAAAGAGGTCAAAGATATTTAACCAGCTCAAAAAACAACATGCAGGCATTGCTTTATTACAAGAAACTCAGAATTATCACAGGTTTAAACACCTGAGTTTCCTAATGTGTTCGCAGCCTGTTACAATTCTAGACAAAGGGTAGTAGCAACTTTAATTCATAACTTTCACATTCCAAACAAGGCCCAAAGGCAAGATTAAGATTGCATACATATCTATTAGACGTGTTGCATTTACTTTAGATCTCAGCCTTATGCTTCAGTGTGCAGGGTTTCAAGGTTGAACATGACGTATAAATTGTAAAAAAATAAAAAAGGGTGTGTTTTATTTCACTTTATGACATAGAACTCTCCATGAAGGGGGAAGATTGTGCAGACTTTACTTTAGAAGCACAATGAATAACAGATCCTGTACTTCAGGCAACTTAAAACTCCATGAACACAAAATTCTACCTGCCATTTATGCCTTTGTTATGATTGTTGGTCTGGGAGGAAATGGATTGGGACTAAAGTCTCTGCTGCAAAAAAAGAAGAAACTTCGACACATTAATCTGTTCCTTCTGAACCTTGGAGTTGCTAATTTTTTGTTCCTGCTAACACTCCCATTTTTGTCAGCGTACTACTTTATGGACAGTAAATGGATATTTGGAGATGCCTTCTGCAAGATCACAAGATTCTGCTTCAACTTGAATTTATACGGCAGCATTGGATTCCTCACCTGTATAAGTGTGTACAGGTACCTGGCTATTGTCCATCCAATGAGGATGATGGGGAGAATAACTGTGACTCACTCTATGGCTATCTCAGTTTTGGTTTGGCTGTTGGTGAGTGCTCAAAGTCTTCCAGATATCTTCTTCTCCAAAATCTCACCAAATAAAACTGAAAAATGCTACCATACCACCTCTAACGAGTATGTGGAGGATTATCTGAAATACAGTGTGGGTTGGACATTGACTGGGTTTGTTATGCCACTCCTTATTTTACTTGGCTGCTATGGACATGTGACTCTTGTTCTCTGTCATGCAAATACCATAAAGGAGGTGGTGAAAAAACGAGTTTTAAAGTTATTATTCATCTTGTGCCTTCTCTTCTCGGTTTGTTACATCCCCTATCATATTTTCAAGAACCTCAGCCTTTATTCAAGAGTTTTGTCAAAACAGGGGAAATGTCCAGATTGGGATGAGGGAGTCTTTGGGGCTCACCAGATAAGTCGTGGAATTGTGTGTTTGAACAGTGTTTTGACTCCCCTGGTTTACCTCCATGTAAAGGATTTCCCTACTCGATTCCAACAGCTGCTCCAGCGAACTCGCCAGATCTTTAATTGGCCGAAATCAAGGAGTGGCAGAATCCCTGTGACACAGTCTGATAAAGTTTAACAAGTTTGCCATATGTTAGAAATCTTAAAAATGTTTTAAATAAACCAGCTCTACACGCATGCATCTTTGTTGTAATTGTAATCCCACTGTACAAAATTTCACTGGTTTTGACTAAGTCAGTGCGGCACCCCTGAGTATTTTGGGCATCGAGAACAAGTCTCAGATGTGTTCCTTATGTGTTCGTGCAAGAGGTTGTCAAATGTGCAGAGAGGCTCAGCTTGGTGACCTCTGTAGACACTGCTACCGTTGTGGTCAGGAGGGTCACCTGTCTCAAGGGTTTAGACAGGAAACAGGAGCGGGCTACTGAGCTACATCCCACAGTAGCCCACTCATCATCCAGGTCCCAGATAAATCCTGTCTCTGTGCAAAACATCTCGCATCAACAAGCACCACAAAATGACTCTACACACACTGAAACTGCCCCCAAAGAGCCAAACAGCAACAAATTGACAAGCGACACATCTAATGGTTAAATACCCTGAAAACAGCAAACCAAGCTCATCAGTCTCACTGGGAAAAGATGTACAGTTCAGTGTCACCTGGATAAGGCACCAGTAGAGGCCCTGTGGGACACTGGAGCTCAGGCAAGTCTTATTAAGAATGAGTGGCAAAAACAACACCTACCACCTCAGGCCACTTGCTGAGGTTTTGGGAACAGAACCTCCTGTCGCTTTAGCAGCTTATGATAGTGAAATCCCATATGATGGGTGGATAGAGACAGAATTCTATTTGGACTGTAACCCTGAAAATTGTCTTCTAGCTCCAATGCTTGTATCCAGTGACCCCAGTGTTGCTCAACTGCCCATTACTGGATTTAATGTAATAGAGGAAGTTGTGCGTAAATGGGGCAAGTGTCAACCAAGATCACGCAACATTCAAAAAATCTGCCAGATCATGTCAGTATTGGTAAACACTGCTAAATCAGTGCTAAAACTATTGCAGTCACCAGACCAAAGCCAAAGTTTGGGCACAGTACTGGCAGGAAAGAGAGGACGATGTCTGGCTGCTGAACAGATTACCACGACATATGTCCGTGCACATATTGGAGCGCAGTTTTCAGGACAGAGTCTGTTGTTTGTCCCAAATGAACCATCAGAGTTGCCTGAGGGTCTTGTCAACTTAATTCCTCACACTGTTCTAGGACATCTGGAAGAAATAAAAGAAGTGTACCCCATCACCCCTGAAAAGACGCAAGACTCGGTGGAGCAGATTTCTTCACAGTCTCCTATACAGGTAAATGAGGATATTAACACACCCTCCTCCAGCCATAAGCCGCCTCAGTGGGACCCACCAGTTAAGATGGACCATCTCAGTAAAAATGAACAACAAACTGTGAGACAGCTGTTAAGAGAGGAATGTCATGCTTTTGCTTATGATGATAAAGATGTTGGGTGCATCCCCAGCTTAAACATGCACATCACATTGCATGACACAACACCTGTTCGAAAGACCTACATATCCATGCCAAAACCTCTGCACCAAGAGGTCAAAGACTATCTTCAAGATCTGCTGAACCATGGATGGATTTCAGAGTCCAGGTCACCCTACTCATCTCCAATTGTCTGCGTTCAGAAAAAGTCAGGTGAACTGAGATTGTGCTGTGATTACAGGGAATTCAACCGGAAGTCAGTACCAGACACGCACCCAATTCCCAGAATTCAGGACATGCTAGATTCCCTTCATGGCAGCTCCTGGTTCTCTGTTCTGGATCAGGGGAAAGCATACCATCAGGGGTTCCTGGACCCTGACAGCCTTCATCACACCTTGGGGCTTATACCAGTGTAACTGCATACCCTTTGGCCTCAGCTCAGCCCCCGCAGAGTTCAGCGGAGCATGGAGGACTGTTTAAGGGGCCTGCGGGATGTAATCTGTAAGCCATATTTGGACGACAACCTAGTCCACTCTCCTTCATTTGATACTAATCTTGAACACATCAGAGCTGTCCTACAGAGATACCAAAAACATGGTATCAAACTCAGCCTACAGAAATGTGACATTTTCAAGAGAAAGGTATGTTTCCTTGGTCGGATGGTGTCTGAAGAGGGATATACCATGGACACAGTGGAAATAGTTTCTGTACAAGCTCTCAGAAACAAACCACCATCCACAGTGGGGGAACTGAGTTGGGTCCTAGAATTCCTGTCCTACTATAGGTCCTATAGTATATATGGATAAGGTCTTCAATCACTTTGCTCTGAACTTTGCTTTCCCAGCACGAATCCACCATGACATGGGCAGGGGATTTGAGAATCACATGTTTTCCCAGCTGCAAAAAAGTCTGTGGTCTGCATGGTTCTCACACTACCCCATATCATCCACAAGGATGGGCAAGTGGAGCGTTTCAACAGAACTTTATTGTCCATGTTGAGAACACTAACTAACCTTGAAAAGGCAGACTGGAAGTAGTCACTGGCAAAAGTAGTGCACTCCTACAACTGCACTCGGAATGAGGCTACAGGATTTTTCCTGTACTCTTTGTTGTTTGGCCGTACTCCGAGACTTCCTTTAGACATCTTGTTCAACTTGCCTTCACAGGAACAGCAATTAAGCTACGTGGAGTATGTGACAAAATGGCAACCCCGAATGAAGGAGGCCTATGAGACTGCATCTATGGCAGCCCAGAAAGAAGCTTCAAGAGATAAACTGTCGGATCTACGGAGCTCAACATCACCCAGGGAACAGTGTCCTGCTCCACAGCCTCAAAGAGCAAGGAGGCCCAGGCAAGCTTCAGTCACACTGGGAGGACACAGTATATGTGGTGGTGAATCAAAAAAGCCCTGACATCCCAGTTTATGAGATCAAGCCAGAGAGGGGAGGAAAAAGCCGCACAGTACACAGGAACCTGTTGCTTGCATGTGACAGCCTACCTGTAGAAAAACCACACAGACAGGAGCAAAACAAAAGATGTAAAAGCCTAAGACAAAAGGGGGTGGGGGTGGGGGGGGGAGAAGTTCAACAACATCTACTACAGCAAGACAAGGACATAGAGAGTGAAGATGAGGGTGAGGTTGTCTGAAGGTTTCCACAGCAAAATAGTACCACCAGCATTATCCCTCAAACCCTGAAATCTGAGGTGGGTGAACAACAACTGGGAAAGCCTCAAACCGCTTCTGTAGATGTAGGCTTCCTCACATCTTTCTGTCTCTTCATGTAATCCCCTTCCTGTTGTCCCTTTCTTACAGGACAACAGAATAGGTACACGAACCTGAGTTGCAGACAATAGAGCAACATTACAACCAACAGAAGTCCCAAGATGAGCAAATATCAGATGAACAACAAGATGAGCAAGGAAACAGTGACTCGAGCAGTGAACAAGGGTTGTCACCTGTCCTCAAACACCCCAAGAGAGAGTGACAACAGCCCAAACTGCTGACATACGACGTGTTAGGACAACCCACAGTCAGACAAGCTGATATGGACAATATTAAAACGGGAGCTATTTGCACCCAGGGACTGTGGAGGCCTTGGTGGCCTGAAGATATATACCAGCAAGGTGTGAGAGACAGTAATAAGAAACTGATCCAGAATAAAGACATTAACCCTCTGGGGTCGACGGATGTGACGGCACGTCAAGATCACATGACCAATTTAAGACGAAACAGCTACAAAATGCAGCGAGTCAGAAACTCCATATAACCTTGGGTCAGACTATATACCAGTCTTTAAATTGTGTCGATAGGCCATGTAAAAGCAGAGTTATGAAGAAAAATACACACAATGTTTTTTCTGAACAAAACAGTGGTGTTTACAGCGGGAAGAAATGGTAAAAACTGTGTTTTCTAAGGACAGCGCCAGCAAACACTCTCTGCTGGCGAGTGGAAAACGAAAAAACACCCCTTCCCTTTTGGTGTTAAAGTGTGCCATTTCAACCAATCAAAAAATGATATGGCAACATGTGGGACTTGGTTGTTTAGGAAGAGGGGGAAGTTTTAGGAGTGATGCCCGTGAGAGAAAGCGAGTGAGTGAAAGAAAGAGAGAGAGCGAGTTTTCACATGTGAGACATTAGTGACGTGTAGCGTGTTTGGAGGCTATAGTTAGCGTGTTGTGTAGTCAATGTTTTGTTTTGTGTGTCAGTTATACAAGTGAATGTCACATTTGCTCCAAAAAACCCACCAAAGGAAGATTCTGGTGTAAACACCGTCTCCACATGGAAAACAGGACTGAAACACCTCCTGTTGTCAGACCTGCAGGGTTTAGGCCTGTGGTGTTCTCCTCTGTCTTATAGTGGACACAAATTCTTATTTGATGCAAAACACCTGATTGTTTTGTAAATAGTTTTAAATGGTTATATAAAAAACTCCTGAGGCCATGGCTGCATTTTAGGTAAATAGTACCATATAACTTTGTTTGAAAAACTTGTGAATAATTTTCAGAAATGTACCATTTCTATTTGCATTTCAAGTTATGAAAATGTTTCGTTTTAAACATGTTTGTGGTTTTTACAGTAAAAAATATAACTTTTTTTCTACTCTGATTTGTATTTTTCTTTGTCTGAATTTAGATCAATTGTTCTAATATAGTATGTCAAAATGAAAAAAATAACTCAAATTTCTGATATTTGAGGTTGTGCTGAAAATAATGATACCATGGACAGCAAGATAAACAGTTTTTAAAAGTAAAATATAGAGGTAAAATCAAAAACGGCCAATTATACCCTGGACCCCAGAGGGTTAACATGAACATTGTGACAAGCACAATAGAGCAAACACACCACCAAAAGACAATGGACAGAATGGTGTGGCTGAACATATGATGGTGATGACCATCTGCAAAAGTGCCTTAATATGTAAACAAATTTAGTGTATTGTTGTCCAAATATTGAGTCTGGTTACAGTTGAAAATTCATAGTAACTTGTTCATTAACCTTGAGGAAGAAAAATTACTTGGCACAACATGAATCATGATTAGCTTCTACTATGAGTTTTAATTTGCTGAATGTAACATAGTGTGGGAAATGTTTCATTGAACAGATGTCATTAGTATGTGTAACCATAATTGTTACTCAGGGATAAGTATACTAGTAGTACAAAAGAAATATACTGATAACAGCAAACATGTGAAAAAAGTTTGGGAAAAATAGAATCCTTTTTTTCTCACACCATTTTTTGTTTTTTGTTTTTGTTGTTACAATAGTTTGCATCAGCACAGAGCAAAAAGCTCATTTGCTCCCACCTGATGTGATATTAGGGCGATATTTAGTTTCGGCAGTAGGTGGCAGTGGCGGCTCAGACAAACGGGTGACAGGCAAAATAATCCCTGACAAAAGTAACGCAGGCCAGTTATTGTAATGGAAGCCGTCAGTAACACAGAACTCTTTTGCTGTGTTTCAGCACAATAAACTGCTCCTCACATACAAGGTCTTAAATAATCAGGCCCCATCTTATCTGAATGACCCTGTAGTACCATATCACCCCATTAGAGCACTTCGCTCTCGCACTGCAGGCTTACTTGTTTTTCCTAGAGTATTTAAAAGTAGAATGGGAGGCAGAGCCTTCAGTTTTCAGGCCCCTCTTCTGTGGAACCAGCTTCCAGTTTGGATTCGGGAGACAGACACTATCTCTACTTTTAAGATTAGGCTTAAAACTTTCCTTTTTGCTAAAGCATATAGTTAGGGCTGGATCAGATGACCCTGAAATATCTTGTGATCCTTGAAATTAACTACTGTAGCATGATTACAGCACCTCCTGCCAAATGCAATAAATAAATAAAGGTGGGATACATAAGTAAAGATCCTTTAATTTCCATGTAAAAATCATGGTGTTACATAGTAGCTAGAAGTGGTACATATTCAAATAATCTATCAGCCAATAACTTGTACTTTATGTAGTATCTAAATTATAATAGAAATATGTTTATTGTATTTTTGCTTTGTTTTGTATAGCATTTTTTTCTTTTCCTTCCTAAATAAACTTCTGTATATTGTTTACATGATTGGAAATTAAACAAAAAATGAACACAATACCAACAGTTGCCTCAAGGTGTTTTATATTGTAAGGTAAAGATCCCACAACAGTACAGAAAAAAATAAATAACTTTAAGAAGAAAGTATTGCCACCCAAAAGGAGAGAAGGGCAATATCATAATATCATGTAGTATAGTAGAGGCTCCTTGCCCCAGTTGGTCTTGTGACATCTTTCTGTCTCTTCATGTATCTCAGACACACTCGATGATGTTGAGATCAGGACTCTGTGGGGGCTGTACCATCATTCCCAGTACATCTCTGACTTGCTCACTGTCTACAGCTCAGTCAGACCTCTCAAGGATCAGATTCAGATGTTTTACCTGTTCCCGGAAATAGATCTCAGTCTACTAAGAGTGCTTTCAGTCATTGTGGTTTTGTTCTTTGGAACAAGCTGCCTGCTGACATAAGATTTGTGCGTTTATTCAAAAACAAACTTAAACCCTTTTTATTCACACAAGCCTATCTATACATTATTGGTGATATGTTCTGATGTTGTTTTATTTTTGTTTGTTTTTTGTTTTGTGTTACTGTTTTCATTGCCTTTAGGAAGTGCAAAGCCACACATGTTTGCCTTTATTTTCTGTATTTTATTTTATATGTCATAAAGTACTGTTACTTCATTACTTAAACAACAAAAGATAAAAAAAGGTATCCACGCTGATGTTTTCGTGTTTTTAAAAAGATAAAATAATCAACAGTCTTTGTGAACAAGCCAGGAGTTAGATGCATGAGATGAGTTGAAGAAAATAAAATGCAAAAAGAAACAGGGCTCTGTGTGCGGGCAGGCAGAGATGGAAGACCCAATCGCGGGACTTGTGGAGACTCAATGGCAAACTCAAGGAATCTCAGCATTACTGCTGGCATGAAACAAAACATAAACCAAACTGAGAACGCTAAACAAGAACACACATGCAATTCTGAGGGCACAAAGCGACAGTGAGCAAAGGAAAACACAGGCTTATATACACAGAGTAATAATCAGGGCATGGGAAACCGGAGGGAGACACAGCTGGGAGAAATTAGGGCTGAAAAGACACGGGGAAGTAAAACTGAATCCACTGACATAGGACTGAGACCATCAAAATAAAACAGGAAGCAATTCACAAAGACGCAGACTTGACGCTGAACTAAACCTACACTAAAGACGAGGGAACAAGACACAAAATCTAAGAACAAAACCCTAAAGCAGATTAAACTGAAACATGGAATATAATAATCCCCCCCCCCATGTTCAGCACAAAGTTACACCCATGATGGAGTGACGGGCTACAATTACAGGAATAAAGATAAGGTTTATAGGAAGCAAAAGGCCACAGGAACAGAAGGCCACATTCCAAAGGTTCAGACCTGTTAAACAAACTCAAGCAACAACAGATACACTTGCTGTCCCTTCACTTCTTTCACTTTTAATTCTGCTACAAAGGAGAGAGGTTGTGTGGACAACATGTCAGGAATAGCAACTAATGAAACTTCCTTCTTTCGTTCTAACTATGAACATGTAACTCTGCCTGCTGTTTACACCTTTGTTTTTCTCATTGGTCTGGGAGCTAACGGATGGGCAGTGAGGTCCTTGCTTCAGAAATGGAAAATTCTTGGACACATTAATGTGTTTCTTCTGAACCTTGGAGTTGCTAATTTTTTGTTCTTGCCAACTCTCCCATTTTTGTCAGCATACTATTTTATGAGGAATAAATGGATATTTGGAGATGCTTTCTGCAAGATCACAAGATTCTGCTTCAACTTGAATTTATACGGCAGCATTGGATTCCTCACCTGTATAAGTGTGTACAGGTACCTGGCTATTGTCCATCCGATGAGGGTGATGGGAAAAATAACCGTCACTCTCTCTGTGGCTATCTCAGTTTTGGTTTGGCTGTTGGTGAGTGTTCAAAGTCTTCCAGATATGTTCTACCCAAAAACCTCTGCAAACAACACTCATACAAATAGAACTGAAAAATGTCACCATACCACCTCTACAGAGTATGTTGAGAATTACCTGAAATACAGTGTGGGTTGGACATTGACTGGGTTTGTTATGCCACTCCTTATCTTACTTGGCTGCTATGGACATGTGACTCTTGTTCTCTGCCGCAAAAATACCATTAATAAGGTGGTGAAACAAAGAAGCTTAAGGTTGTTGTTCATTTTGATCTTGCTCTTCTCAGTTTGTTACATCCCCTACCATATTTTTAAGAACCTCAGTCTTTATTCAAGAGTTTTGATAAAATACAGGATGCGTCCAAAATGGGATAAAGGAGTCTTCTGTGCTCATCAGATCAGTCGTGGTCTTGTGTGTCTGAATAGTGTTTTGAACCCCCTGGTTTACCTCCATGTCATGGATATTCCTGCTCAGCTCCAACAGCTGCTTCAGCAGTTTCGTCAGACATTTACTCGTTTGTTTGTGTCAAACTATGTCAGTGTGCCTGTGGCACAAACTGCAAACAGAGCAATATATTAACAGTGATTAATGACTTTACATGCAAAAGTAAGTAAGTTAAAGACTGCTTTATGTACTACAATGTGTTTCATTCTCTTAATTATCACTCCCCTTCTTCTAACAGTTCTTCTAACAGCACAAGTGTTTAGACAAATATATATATACCTTTATGTATCTTTTGTTTCCTATTCTATTGCCTTGTATTCTGTGAATGACTAAAACCTGATGGAATCCATTTACTCTTTTGCTTTAAAACTCATTCTCCTTATCTTGTATGCAAGATGTCATTGTTATTCCTTGTTATTGCTCTGTATTAGCTTCACTAGCTATTAGCATTTAGCTGATGATATTATGGATCTGAAATAAATGTAATTTAATCCTTGAAAATTGCATTATTCAAACTCCTTACAACAACAACTTTCACTTTAATGATAGATCAGGACAGAGCTCTGGCAGATTAGTATAATTTATTTCATATTAGTGCTATTACTGTATTTTTTGCACTTTTCAAGAAACTCAGCCTTTATTCAAGAGTTTTGTCAAAATGGAGGATGAGTCCAGATTGGGATGAGGGAGTTTTTGGTCCTCATCAGATAAGTTGTGGTCTTGTGTGTCTGGATAGTGTTTGGACTCCCCTGGTTTACCTCCTTGTAAAGGATTTCCCTGCTCAGCTCAGGCAGCTGGTCTGGCAGTATTGTCAGATGTTGTATTGTCAGTATTGACTTTGGCTTTCTCAAGCACAGCTGAGTTTAAAGACTGCATCATGTAATTCATTTTATATCATTCTTTTAACTATTATTCTGTTGTTGTTTTTTTAATAACACATTTAACAAAAAGGTCTACATACATACTTTTATACACACACTTCACACTCAATCTACCTTCAAGCCTGTAAAGTTTATTGTGTTTATTGCTGACACACAGTCCAGATGTATAGTCCATGTATTTTGTTGTTGCAACCTCTGTTTTGTTTTCTTTTTTGTTATTGGTCAGTTTAAAATCTTGGACATTTAAGAATTGTTGTGCAAAATATTGGAAGCATACATCCTCAGATTTAAAGCGACCTTCACTGACCATATTTGCCATAGCTGGTATAAAGGGCTGTTGCTTCATTTGTCATTTTGTTCACCAGATTGTTTCATTATCTTCTGTTCTAATAACATCCAAACTTCCAGTTTCTACAACATAATCATGGTTCTTCTTAACCTTTAAGTTCCTGTGAAAGATTTAACTTGTTTTTGTTCTGTCATGTGCCAGCTTGTAGCTCTGTGTTCTGTAGAAAACCTTTGGATTTCCTGTCTGCCATACGAGCCACTGTGAAATTTAGGTGGATTCCTCTGATGCACATTTCATGGCCATTATGAATGAACTTTTCAATATTTACCAGTTGTTATCTACTGCATATAAGATTTGTCATTAATAATTAGCATAGCTCATTACTGGGGACTGCTAAAGAGGTATCATGTTATCCTGTAAACTGTAAACCTTGTCCTGAACAGCATGTTCAAACATTTTTCTGTCCCTCCTCTACATCTAGGATGGTGAGGGAAGCTATTAGCTATAGTGTTTAACTGCAGGCACATTTTATGTAAGATTCTGGTTTGCTTATTTGGTAAGGAATGTTTACTTCCTGCCATTTATGGGCTCACCTATGCTTGTATATGGTGGATCATTAAAGAGGTTCAGCCATATACAGAGTGAGGGGAGACGATCCTTTTATGACCACCAGGAATTCACGCACGCACGCACACACACACACACACACACACACACACACACACACACACACACAGTGTCTTTGCTTTCATGACACACCATATGGGTTTTACAACGAGGTGTTTGTGTAACTATTGTCACTGAATAAAAGGCTGTGAGAGGATGCTGATTTTTTGGAGCTGGCTCGGATCAAGAGAGGAGCATTCAGCTCCAAGATCCTGATCCGACTGGCTTCGCTTGCAAGTCAAAATGGATTGAGCCCTGATTGTCTTGCTTTGTCCAATGGGATAAGTGTCTGAGCTAGCAAGGCCTGCGAACGCAGACCTAACATTTATTTGGTCCTTTAAACCGGAGCCCAAAATCGCCCCCACCGAAGAGGGTGAGGACACACCAAAATCTGTCGACAGCCAGGATGCCTGGGGCGCCTGAAGAAAGCCCTGGAACGTGAATTTGAAGCCAGGCCAGTAAGATACCGTCTGAACTCCCCTCGGGGAATGACGATTGACGGGATCCAGAGACTGTCTCGCAAGTTAAAATGGACTGAACTCTGATTGTCTTGCTTCGTTCATGGGGATGTCTCTGAGCTACAAAGGCCTGCGAGTACAGACCTAACAATAGCCTAGTTTTAAAAAAAAATTACTATGATAAAGATAATTTTGATTTTTTCTTCAGTGTACCTGAGCTCAAAGCTAAACCTTTCTATAGGCTGTATTTAAACACTGTATAAAATATGCCCTTTGTAAATAAGTTGAACACAATCATGATATATTATTTGGAAATACATAAAAAGTAATTAATATTATCTTTAGATCTAAAGGACACCTCCCAGACTTTAGTCTTAATCATGGCTACTGTTAGTTGTCTTCTAACAATCAGTGATTAACTAATTAATTAATACTTGAAGTAAATAAATCAGTGTTATGAGAAAATGCGAGTGGACTCAGAGAGCAGAACACACGAAGACACAGAGTTGCGATGAAGGAACTTTATTAAAGAGACATAGGAGAGGTGGAGAATAAACTCAACCTGGGTCTCTATTGTCCTGTGTAGTCTGGGAGATGATTGAATGATGGGGTGGGTAAAGTTTCCTCTGCGGTGGGGTCGGGTGGGCTTCCCTGGGTCCTGTGGGGCTTAGCGGTGCTGCTGCCGTAGGCCCCGGTCTGGATGGGCCTGGGCCCCCTTGGCTTGGTGGGTGTCAGAGGACAGGGGTGCCTACTGGGATCAGCTGGCGCCAGGGAGGGGCTTCTTGCCCCTACCTTCTTTTCCTCCCCATCCCCGACTGCCTCCCTCTTCCCGCTCCACCACACCTACCCACACAAGTAGGGCCTTGGGGTGCAGATGTGTCACCAGGGTGCAGGGGAGGCATCCCCCCCTCGTCCCCTTCTGGCCACCTGTGCCTCAATTTTATTCCACAACTTAGACATCCACATAACACATACATATAGGGCCATGAGGGTGGGCACGTTAACGGTGTCCAGAGGACGGTTTGTCTCTTCAACCCCACCTCTGGGAGGAGGTGTTGGCCGTCCGATTGGGATCTGGGATGCGGGGCCTCCCTACTGCTGCGGAGCCGGGGCGGTCTGCTTTCCTCCACCCCAGGGGAAAGGGTAACATCTCCTGGGTCTAGGTGCCGTTTCCCCCTCTGGGGGCGAGGGTACCTGGACCCGGGGTATAGAGTATGTTTGGGGAGTGTGATTGTGTGTACAATGTCCATTGGTGTCTATGTGGCAACCGTGGCTCAGGGGATTGGGAAGCGCATCTGTAACCGGAAGGTCACCGGTTCGATCCCCGGCCTCTCTATCCTGGTCGTTGTGTCCTTGGGCAAGACACTTTACCCTACTGCCTACTGGTGTTGGCCAGAGGGGCTGATGGCGCAATATGGCAGTCTCGCTTCTGTCAGTCTGCCCCAGGGCAGCTGTGGCTACAACCGTAGCTGCCTCCACCAGTGTGTGAATGCGAGAGTGAATGAATAGTGGCATTGTAAAGCGCTTTGGGTGCCTTGAGCTTTATTAAAACTCATAAATCCAATCCATTATTATTATGTTGGCTGAGTATTTGTATATGTGTGCATGAGGGTGGGAATGCATGTGTGTGCCTGTTTGTCTGTGTCTAATGTCAGGTCGGGTCTTAGACTGCACCTCTCTGGGAACTTCCAGGCCCTCCAAAGTATGGAGGCCTATCTCCCCTCACCACACTCCCTGCCGGTGGCTGATGCCCTCAGGGGTCGGTGCGTTGGTGGTTCTTGGTGTCCGGGGCTGGGCGCTCAGGTATGTACCAGCTCACTCCCGGTGGCTACTTGGCAGGGCCTGGCGCCTGTTGGTCGGTCAGGCCTCTTCCAGGGCGTAGGGAGCCCTCGGGTCTCCGGGCTCTGGGCCTGCGGCTTGGTTCACATAGACATAAACTACACCTTTCTTGGCTGCTACCTCAAAGCACATTGTGCGCTGTCGGTCCTGCGTGCTGCACCACAACATTCAATATTTAGTATTTACTGCTGTTTACACTTAGCTAGATTAATGCGATGGTGTTGTGTTGCTCTCTTTTTTTTCTTGTTTTCTCTTCTTTTTCTCTCAACGGGTGATCCAGGAGTTTTTTTCTCTCTCGCTTTCTCTTTTTAAGTGCCCTTTCTCACTGTCCCTCTTCCCCTCTGTTTTTCTTTTCCTTCATCTTTCTTTCTCCCTTTCCTATCCCCTAGTCATGTCTGTCCCGTCTGTAAGAACTGAAAATAAAATAACATAAATAATAATAACAAAGGTCGATCAAATGGACCAATACGGCAAGGCCATGATGATTCACTTGGTAAAGTAAATCCATTGGGTATCCTTTTTGGCCTTCAGACAACAATTCTGACGGCTAAAGAACCAAATGGGACAGACAAAAAAAAAAAAAAAAAACAGTGGAGGGCGAATTTCAGAAACAATGTATTTGCAACAGAATGTAAATGGTAACGTGGAGCCAGGACGTCCAGGGGACGAAACACACACTAGTAACGCACTCGATCTAAGGGGAGAGGAACATGAGAATTAGGAGGGTCTTGCCCAAAACCGAGAACAAACATAAACCAGAATTTATAGAGAGAGGTGTAGAGCTTACTTGATACTGTCTGCAAAAACCTCTGGAAGGAAACGAACCAGACGAGGCTAAACAGAGAAACAGAGAGGCAAAAATCCTGGGGAGGAAACAAAACTCCATTCAGTCACAAGCAAAATAAATCCACAAGCTCCAGTAGGCAACCGGGCCGGTTTAGAGGCACTCCAGAAAGGACAATACTGCGACACTAGAGCCCTGTCGGGCAGCTCCTTACGAACGCTAAGTGTCTAATGAATGACAGGTGTGCCAGGTTTGGTGACTTGCTGCACACGCCTACCTATGTGAAAAAGGAGACACTGTTGTGATTGGTGAGGGGGTAGGGACAGGCTTAGGGCGTCGGGGGGTTCCCCGGAGGCATCTTCCTTGGGGGGCTCAACCCGGGGTAGCGGTCACGTCCGGTTGAGGGCTCTGTTGGCTCTCAGGTGACTGTTTCCTCGCGGCTGCGTGCAGCGGGGCTAGGGGAGGGTCTGTGCTGACGGACGTGGGTTACTGACCTGGCAACCTGGCTGCCCCTGGGTGGGTCCGGGATGGGCGTGAGGTTCTGGGGGCGCTCCGTCTCTGGGCTGGGGCCCGGGCCGGGCCTCGGGGGCTTGGGTCCTGGTTGGTGTGTTGCCGGGGTTGTGGGCGGGTGGGTGCATGGGGGCCCGGCCCTGGAGCAGGGTGCCGCCGGTGCGTCGAGCCGCCTGGGGGGCTCTTCAACTGGTGGGGGGGATGGTCACATCTTGCAGGAGCTTTCTTCTCTTCAGGAACTCTCTGCAGGAGGGGGAGATACAGGAGAGGTGGAGGAAGATCTCAGCCTGGGCGTTTACCGTCTTATGTAGTCTGGAAGATGTGTGGTTGGTGGGGTGGGTGCAGTTTTCTCTGTGGTGGGGTTGGGTGGACTGTCCAGGGCTCTGTGGAGCCGGGGGGCGCTACTGCACTGGGCCCCGGTCTGATGGGCCTGGGCCCCCCTTCCCTGGCGGGTCGCGGAGGGTGGGAGTGCCTACTGGGGTCAGCGGGGGAGTTGGCCCCAGGGAGGGGTTACCTGCCCCTCCCTTCCTTCCCTCCCCATCTCCAGCTGCCTCCCTCTTCCCGCTCCTCCACAACCACCCACACATGCAGGGCCTTGGAGTGGGGGTATGTCACCAGGGTGCAGAGGAGGCTACCCCCCCCCCCCCCCCCTGTCCCCTTCTGGCTGCCTCTGCCTCAATTTTATCCCACAACTTAGACATTCACATTATTCACACTCTCATTACACATACATATAGGATCTTGGGGGTGGGCACAATCACGGAGTCCAAATCACCATCAGGGTGTATACCTCACCCCTGACGTCGTTGCCCACCTCTCAATTTTAAATACACTTAGTCATTGAGGGTTAGCAGGAGGGACTATGCGCTTACCTGCTGCTCCTTGGCAGGTAGCTCCATGCCCTCCTGGGTTTTAATTGCACCTTAGAACACATATGCATCAACACTACAATGAGCGGGTGGAGGGAGGTTTGGAGTCTTCTCCCACCCCCATTCTCTGCGGCCTGCTGGAGCGGGAGGGCTAGTAGGAGGAGTTGGCCGTCCGACTGCGGTCTGGGGTGTGGGGCCTCCCTGCTGCTGCGGAGTCGGGGTGGTCTGCCTCTCCCCACCGCAGGGAAAAGGGTAACACCACCTGGGTCTGGGTGCAATTCCCCCCTCCACGGGCAAGGGTACCTAGACCCGGTTTGTAGAGTACGCTTGGGGAGTGTGATTGTGTGTACAGCGTCTCTTTATGTCTGTCTCCACGTTGGTTGAGTGTGGAGTGAGTGCATATGAGAGCATGAGGGTGGGAATGGATGTTTGTGTCTGTGTGTGCCTGTATGTCTGTGTCTATATGTCAGGTTGGGTATCAGACGCCACCTCTCTGGGGACACCTCAGGCCCTCCAAGGTTTGGAGGCCTATCTCCACCCACCACCACTTCCCCTGCCGGTGGCGGACTCCCTCAGGTGTCAGTGTGTTGGTGGTTCTTTGTGTCTGGGGGTGGGCGTCCGGGTACACACCGGCTCACTCCTTGGCGGCCGCTTGTCGGGGCCTGGGGCCTGGGGCTCGCTCGGGCCCCTTTGGAGGTGGGGTGCCCCCGGCCTCTCGGCCTAGGGCTCGGTCACTCAGGCGCAGCTGGGGGCCGGCGGAGCTCACGGGCGCGTCACTGCAACTCCCCCTGACTTCTGCTCCGCGGCTGCTGGGCGAGCCCTCATCTGGGACTCTCCTCAGCTCTTACTGGGACAGTGGCGCGGCTGCCCCTCTGTTGGTCTTCCATGGTCTCTTGTGTTCTGGGGGCCTCTGGATGTCTGGAGTTTTGATCTCCTCCATACCCGCTTCACACCCTGGAGGACGGGGCTGTGGCCCCCCCACACTCCCTAGCAGATCATTACATGGAGAAACCTTTGGAATGCAAGCATGCTGATCCACACAGGTATGCACACATGGGTATTCACAGACGCGGACTAAAGCTTTCTTGGCTGCTGCCTCAAAGCACACTGTGCGCTGTCTATCTTGCGTGCTGCACAATATCGTTTATTATTTAGTAAATATTGATATCTATGACTAGCTAGTTTATTGTGATGGTGCTTTGTTTTCTCTATTATTATGTTGCTCTTTGTTGTTTGCTGTCTCCTCTGTTTGTTTTTTTTGTTTGTTTGTTTGTTTGTTTTTTTCTCCATACAGGTGACCCAGGAGTTCTTTTTTTTTTTTTCTCTCTCTCTTCCCCCCCCTTCTCACCGTCTCTTCTCCTCTTTGGTTTTCTTTCTTTCTCTCCCCCTCTCTCTCTCATTCATTCCCCCTGTCCTATTTATTTTAAAAAAAAAAAAAAAAAAAAAAATGACAAAGGATGAACTGAAGCTCTGCCATCACGTAATGTCGCATACTGCTGTTTCTGATGTCATTTAAAAAAAAAAAAAAAAAAAAAAAAAAAAAAAAAAGGAGACACAGAAAAACACAGACAAAACACCGCACTATTGGGTTTATTCAAACAAACCCCGCTGAAACAGAGACCAACAAACTGCAAACAAAGCAAGACAACACAGCGCTCTTTGTTGTTTCACTTGCAAGGGAAGTCCGGCCAGGGTCTTAGAATTATTCATCCTTCATGTGAACTCAGTTAGCTTCAAACCTGACTTCCCTTATGGCTCCTTTTATTAATAAAAAGCAGCTACACACAGTTCAGTTAACCACATAACAGTTAAGGCAAGCATATATGAGCAAGTGTGTGTGTGTGTGTGCCATCTCCTGTCACACCATACATGGCGCGATCTCTTCTCAAATCGCTCTATACAAAAACAGGAGTTAGCAGTCCGACTATTTTTAAAAACAGGAACTTGTGGTTTCTAAAGATACGATTGAAACTTGTAGCAACAAGACAGCTTCCTACATCTTATGTAGGGAACCTAATATGGAAGAAACATTTTATCAAAACACATACAAGCAATGGTTATATATATCTTAGCACAAATGACAATCTAAAAAAAATCAACTCTAACACACACAATTTTATTATTTTCAAAAGACAATAACAAGCTGTTCTTGTGAACAAGCAAGGAAATGGATGCATGAGATTTTGCACACGTATCTCAAACTTGCAGGGTCACGAGCAGGAAGAACATGTACATCTGGTCTTATGTTTTAGCTTTTTGTGGACAACATGTTAGGAGACAGAATGAATACGACTGAATGGTTTCGTTCAGTCTATGAACAGATAACTCTGCCTGTTATTTATACCTTTGTGTTCATCATTGGTCTGGGAGCTAATGTATGCGGACTGAAGTCTCTGCTTCAGAAATGGAAAAGTCTTGGACACATTAATGTTTTTCTTCTGAACCTTGGAATTGCCAATTTTTTATTACTGCCAACACTTCCATTTTTAACAGCCTACTACTTTATGAAGAATAAATGGATATTTGGAGATGCTTTCTGCAAGATCACAAGATTCTGCTTCAACTTGAATTTATACGGCAGCATTGGATTCCTCACTTGTATAAGTGTGAACAGGTACCTGGCTATTGTCCATCCACTGAAAGCAAAGAGAAGGATCACTGTCCGTACCTCTGTGGCTATCTCAGTCATGGTTTGGCTGTTGGTGAGTGCTCAAAGTCTTCCAGACGTGCTCTTTCCCAAAAACTCACCAAATAGAACTGAAAAATGCTACCATACCACCTCTAACGAGTATGTGGAGGATTACCTGAAATACAGTGTTGGCTGGACTCTCACTGGGTTTGTTATGCCTTTCTTTATTTTTCTTGGCTGCTATGGACATGTGACTCTTGTTCTCTGCCGCAAAAATACCATTAATAAGGTGGTGAAACAAAGAAGCTTAAAGTTGATGTTCATTTTGATTTTGCTCTTCTCGGTCTGTTACATCCCCTATCATATTTTTAAGAACCTCAGCCTTTATTCAAGAGTACTTTTTTCAACCAACAAGAAGTATCCATCATGGGATAAGGGAGTGTTCTGTGCTCATCAGATCAGTCGTGGTCTTGTGTGTCTGAATAGTGTTTTGAACCCCCTGGTTTACCTCCATGTCCTGGATATTCCTGCTCAGCTCCAACAGCTGCTTCAGCGGTTTCGTCAGACATTTACTCGTTTGTTTGTGTCAAACTATGTCAGTGTGCCTGTGGCACAAACTGCAAACAGAGCAATATCTTAACAGTAAATAATGACTTTACATGCAAAAGTAAGTAAGTTAAAGACTGCTTTATGTACTACAATGTGCTTCATTCTCTTAATTATCACTCACTTTTTCTGGATAACAGTTTTGGCACAAGTGTTTAGACAAATATGTATATATACCTTTGTCTATGTTTTGTTTCCTATTCTATTGCCTTGTATTCTGTGAATGACTAAAACCTGGTGGAATGCATTTACTCTTTTGCTCTTTTGGTTTTTTTGTTTGTTTGTTTTTTTTAAATAACACTTTTAACAAAAAGGTCTACATACATACTTTTATACACACACTTCACACTCAATCTACCTTCAAGCCTGTAAAGTTTATTGTGTTTATTGCTGACACAGAGTTCAGATGTATATTCCATGTATTTTGTAGTGGCAACCTCTGTTTTGTTTTCCTTTTTTTATTGGTCAGTTTAAAATTAAAAACCTTAATTTAATTTATTTTAATTAATTTCTTGTTAATCCCATACTGTACAACTGTCAAATGGAATAAAGTCTGTTCATTCTAATATATGTTCTAAGTATTTCATTCCTTGACAACTCTAATCTCGGAAGTTAATCATATTAATGTTCTGTAGAATGTCACGGCTTTTCCAGATAAGTGTACGTTTGCATGAGATTAATGAAGTCATTTTTAGAAACTTCCATCATGCTTTCAGAGAACTTTTGCTTTCAGATTTAAACCCCAACCAGAGGGAGACTTTAACCTTTTGTTTCAATCATAAGATAAGACAAGACAAGACAAGACTTTATTGATCCCACAACGGGGAAATTTTTGTGTCACCTCAGCTCAGGTACAGATATCAGAAGGAAATACAAAAATACAAATAAGTACAATCAGTGAAAAAAGTAAGATAATACACTATATACAATGGTAGCATACACAGTATGTGATTATGGATATGGTTGGAAATATGGAAGACATAAACTATATAGCTTGATATAGCTATTGTACCACTACTATTCCTATTTATAGACATGTACACACACACATGTACACACTAAATATACATATGTATACGTATACAGACATATATACCTGCACATGTCCGTACACATGGAAGGTCCATTATATGCATGAAGTGGTGACCGTGGATGTTCACAGTGTCCAGTGACTTATGACATTGTGATTGAGGAGTTATAGAGTCTAACTGCTGTTGGGATGAATGATCTGCGAAAGCGCTCCTTCCTGCAGCAAGGGTGTTTCAGTCTCTGACTAAAGGAGCTGCTCAGCCCACTCACATACTCATGCAGTGGGTGATTCACTACTGTCAACCTCATGTTTATAGTAGAGTATTTACTTTTAGAAATCACTTATTTCTTAAATTACACACCAGAGTGTGTATGGTGTAGTGCATTTCAAGAATCACAGAATGATTAACAGCATTTGTGCTCAAACAAGGAAGAAGTGTCCATCTGTGCATGGGGCATAGCTTTTACATAACTACAGCTGCCAATCAAAGCTGTTATCATGATGTTGCACCCCAGTTTTCCAGCACAGGCTATGACTACGACAACTGCGTACATTAAACAACCGAGCTATGATCCTGTGGGAATTCGAGACACAGACTGACAAATTGGTGATGGCTATCCAACCAGACATAGAAAATATCTTTTTTTTTGTACTAATTGTGACCCTCATTTACAAAACTGTGTTACTGTCAGTTTTGTAAGCAGTTGATAATAAACCTTTATTCAATGCAGAAATATTGAAAGTAAAAATTCATACAAATAAAAGTGGACTAAACATGAACCCTTTTCCAGTAGTGAAACACTAAAAAACTGTTTGTTGGTATATTTGCCTTTGGTTGTCTAACTAAGAGTAATCAGGGAGATTTTTGTGCTTAAACTTAACCAGTCAACATGAAACTAACCAGCCTCAAGAAAAAAAAGTGAAACAAAATCAAACACAGGGTGTGGACCATGGTATACTGACTCCTAGCGCTGCACCTGGCGCTCCAGTTACCACTTTAACTGCTTTATGCAGGTCTCTGTAATTAGATTGTTATCTCTCGCCAGTCACTGCAGTGTCACAGGTGAAGAAGTAATCGTTCAAACACATATTCAAGGATTCAAGGAGCTTTATTTGTCATTTGCATCACATGTTAACATGAGGTGGAACGAAATTATGTACACACGGTCCGGAGTGAAAAGAAACAAAAATAATAAATAATATAATAAATAGTTGGGTCTTTTTTTTTTGTTTTGTTTTTTGTTTTTTCAACAAACAGAAATGACAAGTAATAAGACAATACAATAAATAATACTACATACATCTTCTGTTTTTCACAGGCTTCAGCTGTGACACTGGTTTCTCATTTCCTCATCAGTGAAAAGCGTTTAAGTCAATGTTTTTAGACCAACTTGTGCTTCCCTTTTGCTGCCAGATTGTTGTTGCATCAAGG
Source organism: Aulonocara stuartgranti (assembly GCF_965226115.1). NCBI lineage: Eukaryota > Metazoa > Chordata > Actinopteri > Cichliformes > Cichlidae > Aulonocara > Aulonocara stuartgranti. Next base: position 31,020,420 of record NC_138956.1, read on the forward strand.
GTTTTAACCCATAAATGGTCTTGGGACCTTTTTGTGGCTTTTGTGTTTTTCGTATTCAAGCCATTTGCACTGTGTTGAATGGAATATAGCCAAATTCTCTAAAAAAAAGTTTGGTATAATTTTATTTCAAAATTCAAGTCTGACTTCCTTAATGTGGACTTGTTCACAACTAGTTGCTTCTGTCATGATCTGCGGAGGCAGACCATGCGGAAATGTGTGTGGTGGACCCAGGTGCGAACACAAGCGAAGATACAGGAGTGGATTAAACAAAAGCGGGCCTTTTATCATGGCTGATGAACAGAACAAACCAGAGTGAGGGCAGTATAAGAGTAATAGTTCAAACAGAAACCTAAACTGGACATAAACTAAGGAAAAGCTATGGCTGGAGATACGGAACACAGGGGGTGGGAACACAGACGACGCGACACAGACTACATGAAACACAGAGACTAAATACACATGAGGGATGATCAGGGGAAGTGGTCACACATGGGAACACAGCTGACACACATGAACCATAACGACAGGACAGGTGAAACTGAACACACTGACATTGAATACAGACTTTCAAAGTAAAACAGGAAACATGGAGATTAGACATGAACTAAACATAACCACGCAGACGTGACACATGAACCAGGGAGACTTAGTACAGGGGAAGATGACATAAACAACTAAGGAACAAGACTAAACAGCAATCTAGAAATTAACTAGGTGCACTAAGCTAAGGCACAACAGAAGTACAAAAGATACATAAACTCAAACACTGGGTCGCTTGACCCAGGACCATGACAGCTTCATGCTCTGTTTAATCTTACTCTCTCAGTTTCCAGTACATCCCTCAGGGAAAGGTTGACTGAAACATCCTCTTTGCCAATCCTGAGTTCAAATCTGCTGCCATTCAAACCTCATGCTCATGCAAGCTGGTTACATAACACAAGCACCTGCTACCTGCCTGCCCATTTTGCACCGTTATCTTCAGCTGTTTCTTCTGAACACCTCCAGCCAGTCAGGCATACAGTCTGTTGATAAAAATAATCAAGTAAGTTTTCAACTCTACATTTGTCAGAAATTAGGAAAAAAATTTGGAACACTCACCTTAGTTAGAATCAAGCTCCAATTTAAAACTAGCATCAAATATCATGGGCTCTTTCTGTCTTGTCAATCAAAGACCTAGCCCAGGGGCTGGGAACCTTTAACACTCAAAGAGCCATTTGGACCCAGTTTTCATGGAAAAGAAAAGACAGAGAGCCGCAAATACTTTTTGACATCTAAAATGAAGATAACACTGTATATATTCTGTTTTTTTTACCTTGCTTATGAAATCCATGAAGTGCTACAGAGAAAATTGAATTTTATTTATGTAATGAACACATTTTGAACTCGTAAAAAAATAATAACAAAAAAGAAACACGCCAAGCTAAAAGTCTCTGTCGCGGGGCCCTCTCCTAAACTTCTCCCGAACAAATGCAGGCATAGTCAGAAAGCATTCAGTGTGGATAATTTATTCTGCCGGCCTCCCAGGTGCACAAAAGATTATTTACAAAGAAAATAGGAAACTAACTTAAGTCAACACAAAACAAACATCTATATACAAAACACAGTCTGCATGTTACCCTCTCTGTAACATCTCACTGAAAAAAGACGCCAGGTAGGCCCTGACCGGCTTCTCTTATACCCCATAGCCCCTCCCACTAGGCATAATAGTCATCTCTTTATTATTTCTTTTACCAAACAATCTTTCCCCCTCAGCTTATTTCCCGCTGTATTCCTACAATACATATATGTATATACAGACATTTATGGCCAATTCCAGGCAGCCTACAGTGTTTCACAATAACAAAGGACAAACCAAAAAATGATGCAGTTCGCGTGACCTTTCAAGCGCGCGCGAACCCACTATTTAAACCCCGGAACACCATACCATCGGCTTGCATAACCCCCTTATAATCGGCGATCACAGCGAGTCTCCGCGACCAGCTTTATTAAAGGTAAGTGGGAAAATATGTTGGCCACCCTCTGCGCTGCTCAAAATATACCTCTCACCCCTTTTTGTTTATCTGCCCGGTCGACGAAAAGACGCGCAGCCACGTTAATTGTAGAAACTAATGGTGGTGGTGCATGTATGCGCCCAGATCAGCTGTCTGCAGCCCGGGACGGCGTAACTCCGTCACATCATCCCCTTCCACCCGGAGGTTGGCGTTGTGCGGCAACCTGGAGAGATAATCTGCCACTACATTGAGTTTGCCTGGTCTGTGACGGATGATGAATCTGAAAGGCTGCAGTGAAAGGTACCAGCGTGTCAGTCGGCTGTTATGGTCCTTCATGGAATGGATCCAGGTGAGCGCTCGATGATCAGTTTCCAGCTCAAACTCTCTTCCAAGTAAATAATACCTGAGTTTCTCCAGTGCCCACTTAATAGCCAAGGCCTCCTTCTCCACCGTTAAGTAGTTGGTCTCCCGTGGCAGCAGCTTGCGGCTTAGGTATAGGACCGGATGCTCATCTCCAGGGTCCCCTTGGGCCAGCACTGCTCCCAGGCCGCTTTTGGAGGCATCCACCTGGACCAGAAATCTCTTCCTGAAGTCTAGACTCCTGAGAACTGGGGTCGTACACAGGCAGGTTTTCAGCCCTTTGAAGGCTTGTTCACATTCCGCTGTCCATGTGACAGGATTCCGTTGGTCCTTGCTGGTCAACGCAGTAAGAGGGGCCGCAATAGTTGCAAACTGGGGCACAAATCTTCGGTACCAGCCAACCAGCCCCAGGAAAGACCGGACTTCCTTTTTGGTGCGAGGCCGAGGGCAGTTCTGGATAGGTTCCACTTTATCCAACTGCGGGCGCACCTCACCTCTGCCCACTTGGTAACCAAGGTAGCGGGTCTCCTGCCATGCCCACTCACATTTAGAGGGGTTGAGGGTCAACCCTGCCTTATGGATTCTTCCCAGGACTTCGGACAGGTGCTGCAGATGCTCCTCCCAGGTGTTGCTGAAGATCACTACATCATCCAGGTAGGCGGCACTATAGGGGTCACACCCCTGTAGTAATTTGTCCATCAGCCGTTGAAAGGTGGCCGGTGCCCCATATAGGCCAAATGGCATCACCGTGAACTGGAACAGGCCAGCAGGTGTCCTGAAGGCGGTGTACGGTCGAGAAGACTCCTCCAGTGGCACTTGCCAGTAACCTTTGCACAGATCCAAGGTGGTGATGTACCTGGCCGCTCCGATCTTCTCCAGCAAGTCCTCGATTCGAGGCATGGGGTAGGCATCAAACTCTGAAATGGAATTAAGCTTCCGGAAATCAATGCAGATGGGTAGGGAGCCATCTTTCTTGAAGATGATGACCACCGGGCTACACCACTCTGAGCAGGACGGCTCTATCACCCCAAGCTCCAGCATCTTCTCCACCTCCTGTCGCAGTTTATCCACTAAGTGTTGTGGAACCCGGTATGGACGTTGGCGGATGGGATGTCCATCCTTTAGGCGCCACCTAATACATTGAAAGTTAAGAAAGTTTGGTTATCCTCCAAAGACATACCTCTAAAATCTCTGTCCAAGAAACTGGCTCCACATTACATGCTTATGAAATACAGACAGTAATGATGCCAGGTTAAACTTGTCTTGTTTAGTCATTTAAGCCTTCCAGCCGACCCCCCACCACCTGTTACGATTATGGTCATATAGCATACACCCTCAGACCTTCAATACCTTGAGGAGTGGGAAGGACATGATCAGAGGAGTGGTTCTGGATTCCTCAGTTGTTCATCTTGGATCCATCCATCATCACTAAGTCCATCACTTATTGGATGAGTGAATCTGGGTGGCTGTTGACTCTTGTTGTTGGTCCTCTGTTCCTCTGTGCTAACCTGTGTCTGTGTCTCCTTATCTCCAGCTTTACCCCATCTGGCTCAAGAACATATTACTAACCTGTACAATTTACCTGAATCCTTGGAACTGATCTGAACTTTGAATCCCTCACCTGTAGTCTGATTCCTCCTCCTACGCTCTCAACAACGACCCCTCCCCAAAACAAACTCATTCAAGTGAGTAAAAGTTTCTCAACACATTTTTGGTCACCAGAAGAGAAACATCTGGAACTGTTGGATTAACTCCCCTCTGCTGTTCTCCTCTCCTGTACCGGCATCTGTTCACAACAAATTGTGGTTGTGAATAATGAAGACTCTGAATCTTATAAAGCAGTCTCCATTGTGTCTGTATTTGAATGGGAGTGATATTAGATGCCTTCAGTTAGATAACCAGATCCTGCTTCAGCTGGACTTTGTGTGGCAGCATATAGTCATGTGATTAAAAAAGTGGTTAAAGAAGTGCTTTAAGAACAATACAAAAATATAATTCTGATTATTTCAGTTCTCTTTTGTTTAAAAGATGTTAAAATATGATTGTATAATTCTATATTTATAAAAAATAAAAACAATATTAAGGAGTTCACAGATGCTTCAAAAACACTATGTGTTCATATTTTAAATTACCACCAGAGGGAGGCTCATACCTGTACTGTCCTTGCTCTGGTGTCACCCTGTAAACACACTTGAACCTTATATATATTACTATTCGTCTACACTTTTTATGCTGAATTATTCTCTCATAGAGACCTGCGTGTAATACTAACTGCTAATTAAACTGCTAAACCAGACCATAGGACATTCACTGTTGGTTTGCTGTATGAAGATTTTAAAACATAATGTTTAGCAGCACTTTTTATTATGGCATATGACTAGCATTTGACTAATTTCATAAAATGACATTTAATTGCAATTTTATGCCCTGATTTCACAGAAATTTCACTTTAATTGCATTTGCAATTTAATTTTGGAAGAATTACAGCCTTAGCTGTACAGTAGATCAAATTATAAAGTGCTGCTGGTTAATTAATTTGAAAGCAAAACATATCCACCGTGATATATTTTATATTTTCTTAGTACTTTTCAAGTCATAGAATAAAACACTTCTTGTGAACAAGCAGTTTAATCAGTTTTATTTTCATAGTGCCAAGTCATAGAAACGGTCACCCCCAAAGTGCTTTATATTGTAAGGTAAACACTCTACATCAATACAGACAAAACTCTAGCAATCAGACGATGCACTACATGCATGCATTTGTCGAAAAGAAGAAACCTCAAGTAGAATCATGCAGCATAACTAAGGGAGGATTCAGGGTCATCTAATCCAGCCCAAACTATGCTTTGGCAACAAGGAAAATTTTAAGCCTAATTTTAAAGGCAGAGATGGTGTCTGTCTCCCAAATCTAAACTGGGAGCCGTTCTACAGATGAGGGGCCTGAAAACTGAAGGCTTTGCCTCTAAATCTACTTTTATATACCCTAGAAACCACCACTTTATGGATACATAAACCTTGGAATCATATATGCATAGAAATGAAAATGTATACTGTACCTTCTAATAATAGTTCCTAATGGTCACATTATAACGTAAACAGAAAAGGCATGTTGCAGAAGTAATCAAATGGATGCTTGCTTGTGCAACACTTCTTTACACTTACTTGCTGGTGGCTGTAGCTCAGGAGGTAGAACAGGTCATCTACTGATCGAAAGGTTAGTGGTTCAGCCCAGTCTGCATCCAAAGTATCCTGGGCAAGATACTAACCCCAAGATGATCTCTAATGTATCCATTGGAGTGTGAATGTTAGCTTAAGAAAGCACTGAAAAAGCATAGAAGAAAGTGAATGTGGCATGTTGCATTAAAACTAAGTAGCTGCCGCCATTGTTGGAAACTGGAATTGGCTGGGCCGTGCTATGAATTCTGGGATAGGTTGAGCCGTGAGGAATACACCCGGCCCATTCTTCAAATCTGGGGAAAAGGATGACACATTTGTCGGCCGCATTTAGAGGGGTCTTCGAATTTGGACAGCCTTTGCCACGTCGCGGTCACATAATTGGTCTACAAATGCGCCCCCGAAGTGTAAAGTGTGTGTGTTAGTCCCCATGTTAGTCCCCGTGTTAGTCCCCATAGGGAAATAGTTCCTCTGCATTTAACCCATTCACCCAGTGAAGCAGGGAAGGATGTGGCCCCTGAATTTGGACACAGCTATGATACACCAAAAGCTGCTTCTTCTTCTTCTTCTTTTTTGGCGTTTAATGGCAGCTGGCATCCTTGTAGATGCATTGCTGCCATCTTCTGTTTCAGTCCGTTATTACACTCTACTACTTATTCCTGTGTCTTTCAGGATCTTACAAAGCATCAAACGACGCGTTGACTATTAAATTTGTTGTCGACGATTTTGATAGTCAACATAATTGTGATCCACCTAATCGTGGCAGCCCCATTGAGGAATTGGTTTCCCTCTCCCGTAGAATTGATAATCGTCCGTGAGAGAGGGAAGCTGAACAATGGTCCAGGCTTCAAAGACCTGTGTTGCGTCCCGAGTTCTGCACTGCACCGCCTATGCTCCCATCTGTGCCCGCAGCTAGGGGCGCCCGCTTGGCATCCCCCCCTACTCCAGAACCCATCGGTAGGTGGTCGGTGAACGGTGTTCCCTTGCCAGAGGAAAGGGAACACCGTTTTCGGGCCGTGGACTGCTTGTACTGCGGGAAGCCAGGACACTGCATCGGGGGCTGCCCGGTTTGCCTAAATGAACCAGCCCACTGGTAGGCCCAGGAATACAGGTGGGGAGTGCTTTAAGTTCAGCGAGACCCCCGATTGATATTAACTGTTGCCATAGTGACCACCAATAAGACCTTCAATGGAGTGGAGCAAAATTTAATGGACGTTAAGCTAGCAAGAGAGTTAAAATTGCCACTCACTGTTAGGATACCTGGGTCGTTAAGTTTTGAGTTTATTATATTATTTATCATTTCTAGTCTTTGGTTTCTTTGTTAGAGTTCTGTCTTATGGTTTACGTCTCTGTTCCCTCTGTTGCAGTGCCTGCCTGTGAGTCTGTGTCTGTAAGTTCAGTCTGTGTTATGTTTCCTGTTTTACTTTGAAAGTCCGTGTCTCATGTTAATGTGTCTGGTTGTGCTTCCTTTGTCTCGTTAGGCCTAAGTTGATACCAGCGGTGTTTCCCATTCCCTGATTGCACCCTCTGTGGATTTAAGCCCTGTGTTTCTCTGTGTCCATGTCGTGATCTACCCTTATCCACCCTCATTCATGCTGTGTGTTCTGTCTGCCTGCGTGTGTAAGTTTATTTTGCATTTTTGGGTTTTTGTTACGTTTTGTCATCCAGCAATAAAAGCTGAGTTTTGGAGTGCACTTTTGCCTGTCGTGAGTCTGCACTTTGGGTCCTTTTCCTGCCTGCACACAGCCTTCACATAACACTCACGCCGTTAGAACCTCTTCCATTCCTCATCAGACTGCACCCGTAAAAATTAATCACCTCCGTAAACCATAATGAATTAATTCCCTTCTTCACTCTTCACTCTCCTGACACCCCACTTATTCTTGGTTATCTGTGGTTACAGAAACATAATCATCACATTGATTGGGCCGCTGCAGGTCTCTTCTTTGTGGGGAAAAAGTCGCTGCATGCAACCTTGTATTGATTACCATAAAGAACAAATACCCACTGCCTAATCAATTCTGTTTTTGAGTCTCTTCAAGTGCCTACCACTCTTACTAAGTTGTATCTATGGAACACCTATCACCTTGTTCAGATACATGAGGGGGATGAGTGGAAGACTGCCTATAAAACTCCACTGAGGCACTTTAAGTATATGGTCCTGCTGTTTGGCTTAACTAACTCCCCTGCGGTTTTCCAAAACCTTGGTCAATGACGAGCTTCGGGATTTTATAAATGACCAAGAAGACCAAGAAGCGACACGCACACTATGCTGCACCCCAGCCCCTGAATATTGGCCTGGGCAGAAGGTCTAGTTAGATGCTAAGAACATCCTGCTGCTCGTACATCCAACGTTCCATGTCTCGCAAGTTAAACCGGTCACCACAACCCTTTGTCAAGTCCAGCATTTGAAGACCTCTCCTGCCAGTCCTCCTGCCTGTTTTGCATGTAAGGGAACTCCCTGAGCCTCCATTTCTCCCTCCTCGGACTTTCTCACATGGACACCTTCCCCTCCGAGCCCCACGGTCTGACTCTGATTGTAACCCATATTCTAACTCATGTTTAGTTGTTAACTCACCACTTTCCTGCACTCAGGTAATTGTTCCCCTTTCTGTTGCAGCTTCCCAGGGCATTTCAGTTTCTGGTTTCCTCGGCTTGAGTTATATTATCATTCCCTTTGTTGTTCCTGTTCATTTTTGTCAAAGAAATACATTTGTAAATAATTCCTGTGAATTTTGTATTGAGTCTGCTTTTGAGTCACCACTGTGTGTGAACCAAGGATCATGACACAGACTAAGACTTCCACTTTCACATTCAAAACCGTAACTGAAGGAAAATTTTTACCTTTCTTTTCAGCCATAAAACTGCCCACCCTCGCATTCAGTACAGCTAACCTGCACCTGCCCTTTGTCTGCTAAATTCGCTCACTTGTCTCTCTTCCTGTTAGTTATATACATTAATACAGACTGCTAACCTTTTACAAAATAACATGTGGATATAGACTGTGGGTTTACACCATAAAGAATTTCAAACAACATTTTTAGCAGAGCACCTATTTTTAGAAATCCCCTTTTCTTGAATTTTAACCAAAAGGGTATATCTTTTTTTTTTTTTGGCACTTCCTTTTTTATGCACAAACAAGGAAACAGCCTACATAGAGATTATACGCATGTGTGAATCTGTGCATGAGGCGTTACTCTGAGATGTCAAATAGGATTTTGAGATGACTGAAATGTGTCAAACAGGAAGTTTTCTTTCAACAAATAGGTCATACCTTCTCTGCCCCTCAAAAACCACCTCTGCCACTGAAGAGTTTTAATGTATTGTCTTCTTAGGAAACAATGAATACAACTCACTGGACTCATTCGGTCTATGAGTATACAACTCTGCCTGCTATTTACACCACTGGCTTCATCATTGGTCTTGGAGCTAATGTATGGGGACTAAAGTCTCTACTGCAGAAATGGAAAATTCTTGGACACATTAACGTGTTTCTTCTGAACCTTGGAATTGCCAATTTTTTGTTCCTGCCATCACTCCCATTTTTGTCAGCGTACTACTTTATGGACAGTAAATGGATATTTGGAGATGCCTTCTGCAAGATCACAAGATTCTGCTTCAACTTGAATTTATACGGCAGCATTGGATTCCTCACCTGTATAAGTGTGTACAGGTACCTGGCTATTGTCCATCCAATGAAAGTGATGGGAAGAATAACTGTGACTAACTCTGTGGCTATTTCAGTCATGGTTTGGCTGTTGGTGAGTGTTCAAAGTTTTCCAGATATGTTCTTCCCCAAAAACTTACCAAATAAAACTGAAAAATGCTACCATACCACATCTACAGAGTATGTGGAGGATTACCTAAAATACAGTGTGGGCTGGACACTCACTGGGTTTGTTATGCCACTCCTTATCTTACTTGGCTCCTATGGACATGTGACTCTTGTTCTCTGCCGCATTAATACCATTGATAAGGTGGTGAAACAAAGAAGCTTAAAGTTGATGTTCATTTTGATTTTGCTCTTTTCAGTTTGTTACATCCCCTACCATATTTTTAAGAACCTCAGCCTTTATTCAAGAGTTTTGTCAAATCACAGGATGCGTCCAAAATGGGATAAGGGAGTCTTTAGTGCTCATCAGATCAGTCGTGGTCTTGTGTGTCTGAATAGTGTTTTGAACCCCCTGGTTTACCTCCATGTCATGGATATTCCTGCTCAAATCAGACAGATGCTTCATCATTTTCGTCAGATCTTTGTGTCAGAGTTCAGCAGTGTACCAGTGGCACAAAATGCAGATGTTTAACAGGAGTTTAGCACAGATGATTCACTTTGAGTTTGTTTATTATACTGTGCTTCATCCAGTTAATTATTGTTCTCTTTTCCTGCAACAACAGTTTGGGCACAAGTTACTATATAAATATATATAAATACTTTTATCTCTTTTTGTTCTGTTGTCTTGTATATTGTGAATAACTGAAAGCCAGTGGAACACATTTTCTCTTTTGGTTTAAAACACATTGTCTTTATTTTGTATGCATGATTGTAATTGCTCTGAATAAGCCTCACTCATTTTGACGGAGTCAGTATCAACAACCAGTTGCTAATGATATTATTTTTCTAAAATAAATGTAATTTAGTCTTTGAAATTTGTGTTATTTAAACACCTTACACTGAGAACTTTTACTTTAAGAATAGATCAGGAGAGAACACTGGCATACTATTAAAATTGATTTCATATTTACTGTATTTTTAATTGCTGGCTCACAGACCGCTTCCGTGCTCTTATCAAATGTTTTTTATGGCTGTTGCTGAGTGCGTGCGGTACAAGCCACAGAGAAGCAGCAGTCATTGCACAACTGTGACACTGACACCTTCAAAAACTGACTGCATTGTACATTACATTGTTTTTCATTCTTTAAACACTGCATTCTTTTCATTATGTGTTGGAATTAGTGGTCACATATCTGTGTTTAGAACATGTTAAACATGTTAAAAATAAATGGATAATTTAGATAAACCTGCACTTGTTATGCCCTGTTGTGTTGGAGTAATGAAATGATTGTTACTGTCAGGGTGGGGGAACATAATGCTCTGCAGGGTTTCTGTCCGTTTGATTTTAACACTTCAAAGCAAGCGTGGCATCATGAAAATTTTAATCCCTTTCTTTACATTTACATTTGTGTGATTAGTAATCCTCCTCAGAATGCTTGCTGTCATTACTGATGATGTAGTGACTGCTGATATAGATACATTTGTTGTACTTTTGTGGGTGTTTGGGTGTAAAAAAAAAAAACCCACAGACCAATAGTTAGTTCCACTTGCAATAATAATGCACAGCACAGTTTTAAGAAGAACTCTAACAGGCAGTTTTGCTTAATCCCTAATTACTAGTTTGGTCAACCATGAACATGGTACTCTATTGCATATTTGCTCTGGCAAAACATAAAAAAAAGTGTTGAAAAGCATGAAAGTGTTTGAACTTTTGAAATTACAACCCAGAAAGGTATAGAAGAGCAATGTTTCCATCAAATAACGGGCTCTTTTAACTTCCCCATTTCTTACTTTTATCAGCTAAGCATGCAGGCTTTAACACTTTAAAAAGGGGAATTGCTTCATTGCTGCCTACAGCATGAAAACATGCAGAGCTTTCTGCTTGTTTTTGTGCAGCAACAAATGACCTTGATCAAGGCCACGAGCCAAAACGCATTGGTTACTTGATACACTTGATATACAGCACATGATATAATGGCAACATGTATGCACTGCAAACAAAAAACATGTGCCCTATTTAATACTCAGAAGTGAGACTATGTGGTCAGCAGTGTAAACTGAAACATTCATTTAACAGATGGGCAGGATGTGCCCTGGCCTCATTCTAGGAAACAATGTATAGGTACTTCAGTAAAAAAAAAACCTTCACTTTAATGTTGAGCTGATCTTATTTGCTGGCAGGTTTTAGACTATTAAATGCAAATTTTGCAGGTAAATATTTAATTGTTTTGCCTCTGGTGAAAATAAATACTGAACAACATATTCTCTAAATATGCCGAAAACAAATAAAATGTTTTGCAGATGACTCCTAACCACAAAAAATTATTTTAATTCATAAAGCCAACTCATATGTGAAGAAACTGTCCTGTTATGACTCCCTTATCACTTGAGCTGCACTTTATCTCAGTTTAACACTAAACCACATGTCGATCAATAGCGTATCGGCTGTATCCTAGATGTAGTTGAGCATAATGAAGTGTGCAGTTGTGGAAAAATGCAGCTGTGATCAAAATATGTTAATATGAACTGATAGTTTGTGATGCACTACAATTGCTCATGAATGTTCAGTAGAAAGCGCACACTAGTGATGGTAAATTTGATTCTGTGTTTTTCATTGATCATTTCACCATAGTTTTTCACGGTGTTTGCTGGTGAAAAGAAGATTAAAATACTGGCTAAACATCAGTTGGAGCATGGCCCTTTATTCTACTTCGAACATGAAATACCTTCAGGAGCAGTTACATTTATGGTAAATGGCCTGTATTTATATAGCGCTTTACTAGTCCCTAAGGCACTTTACATATCCAGTCATCCACCCATTCACACTCACATTCACACACTGGTGATGGCAAGCTACATTGTAGCCACAGCCACCCTGGGGCGCACTGACAGAGGCGAGGCTGCCGGACACTGGCGCCACCGGGCCCTCTGACCACCACCAGTAGGCAACGGGTGAAGTGTCTTGCCCAAGGACACAACGACCGATACTGTCCGAGCCGGGGCTCGAACCGGCAACCTTCCGATTACAAGGCGAACTCCCAACTCTTGAGCCACGATGGAGAAAATTCTGGACACCCTTGAATATCCTTAAGAGCATAAAGACCTGGTTCAGTGTTCCACAACAAGGACGAAACCTGTAGTTCCTCTGTATCTGAGATTACACAAACACTATACTACTACTACTACTAGTATAGGGTTCCCACTCTGGCCTCTCATGTACAGACTGCACCCAAAACTTAGGGCATTTCCTGTGGGCTGAGCACTCACAAGCATGTAAACACCTCACGGTATCCCATGTAAATTTTGGATTGAATTATTAAAATCGTTATAAATATTCCAGTTTTGTTGAAAAGTAGTTGAGTAATTGTTTGCTTAAACTATAACCATTTTCAACAACAGGGGAATTGTTCGTCTGAAGGTCAAGAACTCATTGAACTCAATCTATTTAATTCAATAATGTGTCTCTTCTGCAGAAATGGGGTCATGTCCAGCCTTGGCATTTTTTGTACTGTTTTCAGCAGCTCTGACTTCCTTGTGTGATGGTGGAAAAGTGCTAATATTTCCAGTAGATGGAAGCCACTGGCTTCACATGAAAGTCCTTGTGGAGGCTCTTCATTCTCGTGGTCAGCAAATCACTTTAATTCGTTCCTCCACCAGCTGGTACATTTCTGAGGTCTCGTCTTATTACACCTCCATCACAATTACCCAGGAACAGTCCCAAAACATAGAAAGGCAAGACTTCATGACCTCATTCCTGAAGACGTCACTTGAGATCCGGAGCAAAAGTTCACTATGGACATTCGTTGAGTTTTACAGCCTTTTTAAAATGGTACATGAAAACCATCAAACTGTGACAAAGCTTGTTCGCAGGATTTTTGAGAATAAGACATTGATTAAAGAGCTGAATGAAACTGGATATGATCTTTTTCTTACTCATCTTGCATTTCCAGGTGTACTGCTACTCGCAAATTATCTTCGAGTTCCCTTGGTTTACAATGTACGCTGGTTTTTCAGTGGAGAGGCGCACTATGCTATTGCTCCTACTCCATTGTCCTATGTTCCTGTATTGTTCTCCCATAACTCTGACAAAATGGACTTTTTCCAAAGAATCAGAAATATATTTTATCACAACATAATGGCTTACATTCACTACTATGCTGCCAGTCCATGTTACCAACCTCTATGTGATCATTTGGAAAAGGTGTCAAGCTTATGTCTCTAGTCCAAAAGGCTGACCTCTGACTCATGCGTGTCGACTTTACATTTGAGTTCCCTCGTCCCACCATGCCCAACGTCGTTTACATCGGAGGCTTTCAAGGTAAGCCTTCAAAGCCTCTCCCATCAGAGTTTGAGGAATTCGTCCAGAGTTGTGGTGAACATAGGGTGATAGTCGTGACATTGGGGACCCTGCTGAGTGACCTTGGACCTGAGTTAACAGAGAGCTTTGCCTCAGCATTTGCCAGCCTCCCTCAGAAGATTGTGTGGAGACATGTTGGGAAAAGACCAGCCACCCTGGGAAACAACACCATGCTGGTTGAATGGCTGCCTCAGAATGATCTACTAGGCCACCCTAAAACCAAGGTTTTTGTCACACATGGGGGCACCAATGGCCTGTACGAAGCCATCTACCATGGCTTGCCAGTTCTGGGCATTCCTCTCATTTTTGACCAGCAGGACAACTTGTTACATATGAAGGCCCGGGGAGTGGCTGAAATAGTTGACGTGACAAAATTGGATGTTGACTTTTCCGGATAGAGCATGTCATGAGGCACAAGGGTGCAGCACATCTACGCAGTGAGTCATATAAGCTGCCTTGGTATGCCTATCATTGCCTAGATGTGATGGCAGTCCTTGTAGTATTTGGTTTGCTGATCATTACCTTCGTTTGGGCTTCTTGTTCATGTCTAATTACGTTTTTGTTGAAGACAAAGAAGTCCAAGCATGAATAGATGTGATAATAAACTTTATCGTGTGAAAACAATTAAAAGCTACAAAGAAACTAAGAAGCAGTTTTTCGTGTTAATTTTATTTTCTTGTTTTCTTTTTGTTTTTATTTCTATTTAAAGTTTCATATCATCACCTTTATTTTCAGAGTGGCCAATATTTTTCTACCTTACTTTCAAAGAACAGAACCAGCAGGTGGACTGGGGTTCGGCTGTTTTTTGCTAAAAATTCAAAAGTCAAATCCCAGATAACAATAAACGTTTGATCCTGCTGAGACCCACATCTACAGTTTTCTATGGCCATAATTGTCCTCGACTGACATCATTGACTCTGGGAAATCTGGTAAATGTTGCTATTCCTCTATTGCTTAAAAAATTTAAGGTCAGATGTTAGATGCCAGGTATCATCAGGCCCATACAATACTACCAGCAACTCAGGTCAAGTTGAGCTTTCAGGCAGTGTTTGGATGAAAAAAATATAACTTAATAGGTTATTCCAATAACCACCTCAGTTATGTCAAAAGTAGCCCACATTAAGCCCATATGTTTGCCATTTCAGAGCTCTGGGAAGATGGCAACACTGAAAAGAAGTGCAGCAGAACAATAAAAATCCTTCACATGTAAAAAAAACCAAAAAAAAAAAACGAGTTAAGCAAACAAATTTAAAAGATAATACAAAACTCAGCACATGTATTACCAAAAGTTTGTTTCTTAAAAACCTTCATAGCTTATAGCCTCACCTCCTGGTTAAAGTGTCATCCATTTGTTGTGCATACATATTGAGCAGAAGAATCTAACTCTTTGGACATGGTCATAAGGTCATGAGGCCAGTGTAGCTGAAAAAGGGAAAACAACCATTGTGAGCACGTGTGCATTTTTGACAACTAGCTGCTGTCTCTGGGGACAGATACGTCGTCATGTGCTCTTCTGCATCTCTCATTTTCTCAAAAGGCCTGACTGGAGCTGCCACACTCTCTGAATAGAGCAAAGTGTCCATCTGTTTTTGAGACACACTTGGCTTCTTAGTGTAAAAACAACGGAGTCACAGATAAATATTGCAAAAGTGGCAGAGTCTGATAACTTTAGATAAGAAAAAATGTACAGAAATCAGTGGCGTCAGTGGATCATTTCGTAGGTTTTGTCACGTGTTTTCACTTCCACTTCCTGGGTTTTTTTTTTTTAATTTAATTTGATTTGTCGTTGCTGTAAGTAACTCATTTAATACAATCTCACCTGTTATGATTTGAAGTTCATTCTATACTATCTCACCTGACAAGCTAGGTAAAATAAGAGGAGAACAGAAGCAACAACAGAGGGATACTTGATTGCTCTCCTGAACACCTCGTGTTAGTATTCAAACATAAAGGTGTTTATGAGAAACTCTGCTACTTTCTTACATCTGTGTATCGATTTTTGTGGTTTAGAAGTGGAGGATCAACAGTTTGTGTGTGCTCACTTTTCACGTTTTTATGCACAGCTTTTTTTCCACAAAGCTACAGGCATCTAATCCACAGCTTCGTACAGCAGATCTAGGTCATGATTTTGTTAGATCCTGTGTATACTTTGCAGTTGGGTGCGGTAATAACGGAAACGACAGAGCTGTGTGCCCAGCAGATATTTAAATCTGAACATGAAAATGTACTGTAAATTTATATATAGAAACTGAGTGTCACACGCTTCTTAAAACATTTGCATGCACATCTTGTTGTTCATGCTGTAAGTATAAGAGCAAAACTACATGCTTAAATAATGCAGACCTGATACATAAGGATTTGATGCTTGTGCAAGAGCTTTAACTTATAGCCAACTTGTGCTGGTCATTAATTAATAATTAGAGGAAATAACAAGGTAAACATGGCAAAAGCAAGGCATGCAGTGTAGCATAACACCCATATACATCCTTACTAGACATTTTAACAAACTCTGACCATGTAGTTCATTATTCTGAATTGCATTAAGTCCAAACACAATAAACACCTAAATCAGGACAACATAACCACAATGATTAAAACAGGAGAAGGTTATTTTAATGTGACACTTAATGCTCACTCACTAACACGCCATTACGTGTTAGTGAGTGAGTTAGTGAGTGTGTTAATAGATGTTTCATAAAAATTATTTTCGTATTTTAATTCATGGTTAATTCAGGCACCTATTAGATGTTAGGTAAGTATTTTGTGAAAATGAAAGTTCCTCAAGACTTGAGGAAGTCTCAGCTTTCTGCATAACAGAAAAATGACATAAAATTAACAGACAAAGCACAAAGACAACTTACAAACACAAATATTTATAGCCAGATGCAAACAAACCCACCTGAGGTTTGCAGAATACCGAAATGTAAGTAGGACCATAGCCTAAGTTTCTAAAAGAGATTTTAGTGCCTGTTGTTTTTAATAAACACTACATTTCTAAAAATATCTGCATGTGTGTATTAACATGCCGGTCAAAACTGATCAGTGAAACCAGAGGGAGGGCCAGCTTGTCTTGTTCAACCATTCACACTCTAATGGATGATAGAATGATGGAGGAGCCAGGGAATGAACCACCAACCTTCCCATTAACAGATGCTCTACCTGCTCAAATACAGCCACCCCAACCCCTCTGTAAACCACTCCAGTGTCAGCTGGAGTTTGAAGTCAAGGCACATTATCTTCAAAATGCAGAGATGAGAAACCACCAAACCCATCACCCTCTGTAATTTTACCTTAGAAATTCTAATTAGTCTCTATTACTGAAGGGTCTTTAATTTACCATATGAAATGCCCTGAGGTAAGTGTTGTTGAGGTTTGGTGCTATGAAAATATAAATTGTATTGAACTGATAATAAAATACTATGAACAGAATCAGTGTTCATAGTATCCTTGGTTCACCAACAATGTGAACCAAGGTTACACTGTTGTATAGGGAGTAGATAGCCCCTCAAAAGCAGGCCTGATACCACATACCCCTCAAGCCCTCACTTCGATTGTTACATCTCCAGAGACTCACATCTTAGGTGTCAAAGTGCCTGTTTTTGCAACATTCTAGTGATTCAACTTCTACATGCCAAATATCATTGGGAAAGATGCTAACCCCAAGTCCAGTGCATCTATCAGAGTATGAAGGGACACAGATGCTCTTAAAAGAAACAAAAAGAAAAGTGAAGCTATTTATAATCACAGTGCTACTTCTGATAAGTAGCCCAGTATAAATATAACTACTTACGGGATTATTGCAAAACACCGACGTAATGACACATGTGGACGTGAAACTAAATACAAGTGACAAATAACACATAAAATAAAACAAGAAGTAACTAACAAATGTGATAATATCAAAGGATAGATGCACACTTAAACAAAACATTTTTTAAAATAGGGACTAGAAAATTCGAACAAGAAACTTAAGATAATGCAAATATATTTGATGTTCCAGTTATTGTGCAAATGGACAGTTGTTTGCTAAGGTTAACTATTATCATTTTGGAAGAAGTCCATATTAGAGATCCTGTGTTCAATTCAATTCAATACACTTTTATTTAAACCACCCGCAACAATAGTCACCTCAAGGCACTTTATATTGGAAGTTAAAGACCCTAACAATAACAAGGAGAAATTTCCAAAAGCCAACAATCATGTGACCAACTAAGTATGGATACTGTTCTTCTGAAGCCCAAAAACTCTTTGAATTGAAAATATTTGTTGATTCAAGAATGTGTCTGTTTTGCAGAGATGGAGCCATATCCAGCTTTGACTTTCTTACTGTCGTTTTTAGCTATGACTTCCTCATGTGATGGTGGAAAAGTGCTAATATTTCCAGTAGATGGAAGCCACTGGCTTCACATGAAAATCCTTGTGGAGGCTCATTAGTACTATTGTAATAATGAATTACAATAGCCCAGCCTGGAAGTAATAAATGCATGAACTAGTTTTTCAGCATCACCCTGAGACAGGATATTTCTAATTTTAGAGATGTTGCAAAAATGGAAAAAAGAAGTCTTACATATTTGTTTAATATGTGCATTGAAGGACATGTCCTGGTCAAAAATTTCTCTAAGGTTCCTCACAGATAAGAAAAAAAATGTACAGAAATCAGTGGCCTCAGTGGATCATTTCTTAGGTTTTGTTACGTGTTTTGTTTTTTGCTTTCCCTTCATGTTTTTTTTTCTTTTTTCATTTAATTTGTGGGGATAGGTTAATTGGATAATTCAAATTGCCACTAGGTGTGAATGTGAGTGTGAATGGTTGTCTGTCCCTATGTGTTGGCCCTGTGACAGACTGGCGACCTGTCCAGGGTGTACCCCGCCTTTCGCCCTATGACAGCTGGGATAGGCTCCAGCGCCCCCCGCGACCCTGAAAAGGATAAGCGGAAGCGAATGGATGGATGGATGGATTCATTTAATTTGATTTGTCGTTGCTGTAAGAAACTCATTAAATGGGATTTCACCTCATATGATTTGAAGTTCATTCTATACTATCTCAGCTGACAGGCTAGGTAAAATAAGAGGAGAACAGAAGCAACAACAGCAGGAAACTTGATTGCTCTCTTGGACACCTCTTCTTCATATTCAAATATAACAATGTTTATGAGAAACTCTGCTGCTTTCTTACGTCTGTGTATCGGTTCTTGTGGTTTAGACAAGTAGAGAGAGACTTAGGTTATCAAGCCGGGGGGATCAACAGTTTCTGTGTGCGCAGTTTTTTTTTTTTCTAGCAGACATCTAATCCACCGCATCTTACAGCAGATCTAGATAATGATTTTGTTACATCCTGTGTATACTTTGCAATTGGGTGCGGTAGTAACGGAAACAACAGTTAAAAATAATGTGATCATTTCTAAAGTACACAGAGCTGTGAGCCCAGCAGATATTTAAATCTGAACATCGAAATGTGCTGTAATTTTATGTAGAGAAATTGATTGTCACACGCTTCTTAAGGTATTTCTAAAACATTTAAAGCTTGGCTATCAAATTAGCCAAGACTCGAGGAAGTCTCAGCTTTCTTCACAGCAGAAAAATGACATGACATTGACAGACAAAGCACAAAGAGAAAATACAAACACAGAAAATATGAATATTTATAGCCAAATGCAAACAAACCCACCTGAGGTTTGCAGAATACCAAAATGTAGGTAGGACCATAGTCTACGTTTCTAAGAGAGATTTAAGTGCCTGGTGTTTTTAATAAACACTACATTTCTAAAAATATCTGCATGTGTGTATTAACATGCCGGTCAAAACTGATCAGTGAAACCAGAGGGAGGGCCAGCTTGCCTTGTTCACACTATTCACAGCCATTCACACTCTGATGGATGCATCAGAGAGTAACTTGGGGTTAGTATCTTGCCCAAGGACATTTAACAAGTAGACTGGAGGAGCCAGGGAATGAACCACCAACCTCCCCATTAACAGATGCTCTACCTGCTCAAATACAGCCACCCCAACTCCTCTGTAAACCACTCCAGTGTCAGCTGGAGTTCGAAATTAAACTATATTATATTCAAAATGCAGAGATGAGAAACCACCAAACCCATCACCCTCTGTCACTCAGTTAGCTTAGAAATTCTAATTATTCTCTCTTACTGAAGGGTCTTTGGTTTGTGGTGGTTTGTCTGAGGTAAGTGTTGCTGTCGTTTGGTTCTATGAAAATTTAAATTGTATTGAACTGATAATAAAATACTATGAACAGAATCAGTTACAAAGGCCAGCCTTAGCCTTATCCCACACACCTCGAAATATGCTCGAGAGTTGGACTAGATCTTTGTTCTCAGTCTGTGCTCATGCTAGAAGAAGATCCTTGAAGTGATCTTTCCACAGCCAAGCTGCATCCTTAGTAAACCTTTCTGGGGGGGGGGGGGGGGTGTTTGTTTTTTAAACTACAACAACTAATATGAAGAGTATGAACATGAAGAAACTAGATTTTGTGTATTTGAATTTATTCTAAACAATAAAGTAGAAAATATAATTTTTTTATATTAATCCTTTATTTATCCAGGTAAAAATCTCATTGAGATTAAAAATCTCATTTCCAAGAGAGACCTGGCATATCTTAAACTTTGTCAAAATAGTAAGTGTAACAATGACATTTAAGGAACACTGAAGACTCGTAATTAGTAGTGACTCATTATTTCAAAAGGAGTAAAATTTTCCATGTAGTTAAAAAGGAAGTCAATGTGTTGCTGCATGACAGCTCTATTTTTACCCTGCTTTGCACTTTCCCTATATTCATATCAAATAGTACTCTGTGCTTTAAGTAAAAAAACATTTATCTGCATATGTTACCTCTATTGTTACATCTCCAGAGACTCCAGAGATTTTAGGTGTCAAAGTGCCAGTTTTTGCAACACTCTAGTGATTGAACTACATGCCAAATATCTTTGGGCAAGCTGCTAATCCCAAGTTGCTTTCTAATGCATCTATCAGAGTATGAAGTATGAAGTATTCTTACAAGGAACAAGAAGAAAAGTGAAGCTATATATACACACAGCGCTGTGTGTATAAATATCTCTACTTACGGGATTATTTGCACACAAGTGCAAATAACCAACGTAATGACGCATGGGGAAGTGAAACTAAATACAAATAGCACACAAAAAAAATCAAGAAGTAACTAACAAATGCAAAGGATAGACGCACACCTAAACAAAACAATTTTAAACTAAGGACTAGAAAATTTGAACAAGAAACTCAAAAACTGCAGTGGATAGCATTTTAATGTTACTGTAACTGTTCCAATGTTCGAAATGGATTTTTTTAGTTATGAAATCTGTGAGATTAGGATCAATCAACTCCATTTTTTAACTTTCACACTATATGCTCAATGATGGTAAATAGTAAGGTCTTGCCAGGGACTTGGGTTTCCAGTGGTGAGGCAGTTTGAACTGAATGTCTGACAATCTCAGTGTTCAAATAGTTAAGATAGCTAATTAATTGAGAAGCAAGAATTAAGAACATGACACGAGCAAGCAAAGGTGCTACACTACTCGTAAGTTTCTGTTTCTATACGTTCTCGTGGTAGTGGTTGTTTTCAAATCACTCCCAATATAAAAAATGCAATGCATACTTGTTTAGCTATACTGTCACAGCTGCTGTTTTTGGCATTTACCGAAAGCTATAGTACTCTTTGGAAGATTTTTTATTTACATGGGTAAAGGGAGCAAAGACTGAACAGACTGAAAAGGTTTAGTCAGACATGTATAGTTATACATTTACTCATCGTTCAACCAGCAGGTCCTCAGTTCTGTTGCACAAGCAGCTCAGATATA
The DNA here is from genome assembly GCF_965226115.1 of Aulonocara stuartgranti. Classification (NCBI taxonomy): domain Eukaryota; kingdom Metazoa; phylum Chordata; class Actinopteri; order Cichliformes; family Cichlidae; genus Aulonocara; species Aulonocara stuartgranti. The sequence goes on from NC_138956.1 coordinate 31,041,902, forward strand.
TAAATTTTCTTTGGCTTGGGCAGGTGGTCACACGGACTGAATGTGATTAGAGTTATGCATCATTCTAGTTCAGGTTAATCTTGTTAAACTGTGAGTTTTGAACATCTGAAAATGGTGGACTGTATAATTTGAATTGAAAATATTTGTTGATTCAATAATTTGTCTGTTTTGCAGAGATGGAGCCATATCCAGCCTGGACTTTCTTACTGTCGTTTTTAGTTATGACTTTGTCATGTGATGGTGGAAAAGTGCTAGTATTTCCAGTAGATGGAAGCCACTGGCTTAACATGAAAATCCTTGTGGAGGCTGTTCATTCTCAATGTCATCAAATCACATTTCTGAATTCTCACTGTTCTCATTCAGTGCTGTGTGGAATTTTGAGATCTTATGGAACAATGCAGTATAAGGGAGGTACGCATGTTGTAATAGCATACTGATGTCATGGTCCTGGGACTGTGACCCAGTATTTATGTATTTTGTGGTTTAATTGATATTCTTTGATTTAGTGTCATTCATGTTTGAGTGAAGAGCAAACTCAGTGACATGAGTTTGCTCTTCCTATAGTTGAATCATTTATATTTCTAGTTCTTAGGTTCATGTTCATCTACTCTGTTCCCTTTCATTGCCCATTGTGTCTCTCGCCCCCTCTGTGTCCCTCGTTTTCTCTGTCTCTTCAGTCTGTCTTGTTTCCATGTGTGTGTCTCCCCCAGTCTCAGTGTCAAGCAATTTTCTCTTAACCAAAGTCCAGTTGAGGCCTTAATTGTTATACAACAATTTTATTTTTCATTTTACCTCCACATTGGTATCAAAGTCCAGTCGAGGTAGTGAATTGGTAAAAAAAATTGAGGACAGTAAAAATAGGAAGTACTCACTGTATTTAAAGTATCTTAATCGAAGAGGATAATGAAAGCAACATCATGAAAATTCTATGGTATAACGTATTTTAAAGCTTTTTGGGATATTGTACTTCTTATAAAAACAGCAAATTGGGGTAAATGTACGTCTTTCACTGTAGTAGTTCTTTGTTTTTCTTTCTAATTTTCTTCCTTATGTTGCACAACCAATAAAACTGGAAGTGGTAGAACGCTAAGGGAAAGTGAAGAAGTAGGAAGCATGGGTCTATTCATCAGAGTGCGACACCCTGTATCCAAAGAGGGTATTACAGCTAAAAGAAAAAATAGTGCCAACTCGTCGGAGGACTGAGCTCATGTGCTATCTGGCTCAATCCAGTGGGAGGGTGATACTGCAGGTCACTCCCCAGTCCCTGGTGGGCGCAGGTGGAACTGAAAATAATAATAAAATGAATAAATAAAATAGAACAAGAACACTAAATAAATTAATTAAACACAATTTTAAGAAAAACTATTTGAAGATATGTCTGTGAAGTTACTCAGTTATCCAGGTCATCACAGTCTAAGGAGCTTGGAAAGAGAAGCGTCTGGACTTCTTTAAGCTACTTAAAGACGTTTCACCTCATTCATGGTAAAATGGTAAAATGGTAAATGGCCTGTATTTGTATAACGCCTTACTAGTTCCTAAGGATCCCAAAGCGCTTTACATATTCAGTCATCCACCCATTCACACACACATTCAAACCATTGGTGATGGCAAGCTGCACTGTAGCCACAGCCACCCTGGGGCGCACTGACATTCATTTGAGGATAGGATTTTTTTTAAGTCATTAATTGATTAACAAAAAGACCGGAGTAATAATAAAGTATAAACAAATACTGATAATTTCCAAAATAATAATAATAATAAGAGAAGTATTTAGAGAAAGAAATTGAAAATGATAATAATAACAAAATAACAGTTGAGGCTGAAACAAGTAACGACAAATTAAAAACAGGAAATAAATACGAAAACAACGACATAATTCGAGTAGGACGAATTCAAAATTAAGACAAAATAAAATAAGAGTAAATTCTGAGAATTCAAACCAGAAGAGTGGAAGATTTTTAAAAAAGAAATTATAATGACAACCGACATCTCTGTACCACTTAAGGAAAAGAACCAGCACCTCCTATCAATATGAGAGAGTTCAAGGACTTTGGAGAAAAGATTACATCTGGAAGATGTGGAAAAAGGAGGATTTGCTTCAACCTATAGGAACACAACTCCTGAACAATGATGCAATAAAAGTCCTAGATCAAAAAGCAAAAGAAGAACATGATAAAATGGCCTGTACTTGTATAGCGCTTTACTTAGTCCCTAAGGACCCCAAAGCGCTTCACACTACATTCACCCATTCACACACACATTCACACACTGGTGATGGCAAGCTACATTGTAGCCACAGCTGCCCTGGGGCGCACTGACAGAGGCGAGGCTGCCGGACACTGGCGCCACCGGGCCCTCTGACCATCACCAGTAGGCAACAGGTGAAGTGTCTTGCCCAAGGACACAACGGCCGAGAACCGGCAACCTCCCGGTTACAAGAAGAACTACCAACTCCTGAGCCATGATCGTCCCTTGCTTCTTGAGCCACAAACATCATTTGCTTCTTGCATAGAGGTCATGCAGAAGTTTACCTCCATGGTAAATAAAAAAATAATATTTAAATTAAAAATAGAACAAATACTGGAAACAGGGAAATAGACCGTAATTTTTTCTTTATCCATTTCACAGCATTTGACACAAGAAATAACTGGTAGATGAGCCTATTATCAAAATATTGGTAAAATGACATGTTTCTGATCCCGTAACTGGTGGTGACAGCTATTTGGCCGTTGAATGTTCTGATAAATTGTAGAAGGAATGACCCTAGGAACATTTGTAAGGTGACCACAAACAAATGTAAATAATTAAAATAAATGCCATGCTTCAGTTATTGTGTAAATGGGCAGGTGTTTGATAAGGTTAACTATTACAATTTTAGAAGAAGTCTATAGTAGATATCATGTGCTCAATTTGATTCAACTGAATTTTATTTATTTATTTAACTCTGACTTTCCCATGTGATGGTGCAAAAGTGCTAGTGTTTCCAGTAGATGAAAGCCACTGGCTTAACATGAAAGTCCTTGTGAAGGCTCTTCACTCTCAAGGTCATCAAATCACGGTGCTACGTTCATCCACCAGCTGGTATATTTCTGAATTCTCACCTTATTACACCTCCATCACGATCATCCAGGAAGAATCTCAGCCCGTTGAGAGTCAAGACTTCATGAGCTCTTTTTTGAAGAGGTCAGTGGAAATTAATAAGAATGCCGGCTCACTCTGGAATATGTTTACCCTTTTGCTACAAAACCAGGAAGTTGTGGCAAAATTTACTTCCACCATCTTTGAGAATAAGACACTGATTGGGGACCTAAACAAAACTGGATATGATCTTTTTCTGACCGATCCTACATTTCCAGGTGGTGTGCTGTTAGCACATCACCTCCAGCTGCCTTTGGTTTTCAATGTGCGCTGGCTTTTTAGTGGAGAGGCACACCTTGCCGTCGCTCCTTCTTCAGTGTCCTACATCCCTATATGCTTTTCCCATAACTCTGACAAAATAGATTTTTTTCAAAGAATCAGAAATATGATCCATTACATCATGGTTTTTTACAGGGACTACTATGTCTCCAGACAACCATATTAGGCCTTGTGTGATCGTTATTTTGGAAATAATGTTAGCCTCATGTCTCTAACCCAAAAGGCTGACCTGTGGCTCATGCGGGTTGACTTTACATTTGAGTTCCCTCGTCCCACCATGCCCAATGTCATCTATATCGGCGGCTTCCAAGGTAAGCCTTCAAAGGCCTTCAAAATTTGTGGTTTTCACTTCCATATATCTTTTGTATCTTGTGTTGTGTATCTCCAAGAATTTATTTTCTGTAAACATATGTGAGTGGGAGACACATATGAGTAATCAGTGTTTTGTGGAATTTTGAGACATTGTGGGCCAATACAGTACACAGGAGGCACACAATCTACTAAAATCAAGTTGTAATAGCTCGCTGAAGTCCAAAAATACAAAGTCCAAAAGATAACAATTGTCCAAACCACAAGTAAGTTTATAGCATGCTGATGTTTCCCCAAATACTACTGCAGGTCAGCTGACTATTGGAAAAGAGAAGCACTTAGTAATCCAGATGGGGGATAAAGAAAGTCATGCTGCCATTTACTACGTGTAAGAAAAGAGAACCTGATTTTGATGAGCAATTTGGGGGGTGTGAATACACTATTTGTTTATCAGTCAACTGCATAGTGTGGCTTATTCAGATCATTTGCGCAATGACATTTGGCATAACTTGCAGTTCTCAGTTGAGTTTTCTGTCGTTTTTTTTGGACGTCTGTGTCCATCTTGAAGTCTTTAGCAGATGTTATGGACCTGAAGTACAGTACACAAGAGGTACAAAATCTACCAAAACAAAGCTGTAATAACGCACTAATGGCTAAAAAAAAGTCCAAAAGATAACAAATGTCCAAAATCACAAGAGATCAGAAGAAGAAAAAACAGTCAAGTGAACATAACACAGGGAGCCAGAAAATATACCAAATATACCAAGGTATACCATATGACCAAGGTAGAATGGGGGAAAATTCACAGGAGCAAAACAAAATTAAATCATCAAAAAGAAGTGAGAGAGAGAGGTGACAGGACTAACTAAACACAGCAAACTGGCACTGATCACCACCTGCACTCATGTATATATCTTTCAACGTAGCACTCTTAATTCTTACTCTCATGTATATATCTCATGTATATCTCATGCACATATCTTTCCACGTAGCACTTTTAATTCTTATCCCTACTTTTATTTTTTCCATGTCTATTTAAGTGTTATTTATGACACCATGTTTGCACTGAAGCACCGCAGCAATTTCCTAATGTTGTAAACCTGCTCAACATTTGGCAATAAACCCCATTCTGATTCTGATCTGATTCTGATTCTGATTCTTCTGACTGGGTTTTCAACAAAGGAAGATAACAAGAAATGAGATATGCTTGAAAAGTGTGTCCTGTCTCCTTCTCCTAACCACAAAGAAAATTTCAAAACTAGCAAAGAAAAGTGGGTATGGAAATTGTGACAGACCTAGGAAAACAAAAGAGCAGTGTGCAAAGAATCAAAAGTGTTTTCACTAGTCTCTTCAACAATGTGATAGTAGATGCCTGACATTTTGAAACCGCGATGTGGTAAAGATAAAGAACAAAATGTGCATCTAACTTCACCACAAATGTTCTTACCCTCTTGTTTGTAACAAGAACAAAATACCATGACGAAGGGTGGCATTTTAAAGAACCTCAGGACCTCATGCGCAGTGCCCAGTGACTTACATCAAAAAAAAAATCCCTTAAATCAAAAACACAAATTATGTAAAGAAGAACAAAATACCATTGCAAAGTAAAGGGGCTTACTAACAGTCACTTTTATGATTTAAAGCATTGGACAGGGGGATTTTTGCAGCTGGCTTTAAGGCATATGCCTTTGTAGGAGTTCTCCTTTCAGCAGAATGTCTTTAAATTAATGCATAAACATAATTTAACAAGGTTTGAAGCAAATTGCACAAAACTTAATGACAGAGATGGGATGTCTTATGCCTGATATGCCTGTGATAGTTGTTTCTAGTGCTGCAAAAAAAAAAAAATCAACTGTTACACACAGATTTCAGGTTTATACATTGGAATATTTTATTTAATATAATGCAGCTGTCCTTTTTTTTTCCATTCAACCCTTTATTTCATTTTTAAATGAAAATCACAGAAAACGTATTTATAAACCACACCGTGATAATGTCACATGAAGATGCAAACACAAAAAGCTAGGTTTGTATACTAACGTTTGTTCCCATCATTACTGAAAAATAAAGAACTTTTTATTTCACAAACGAACAAACAAAAACCAAACACCCCCCCCCCCCCCCCCTCCCAAAAAAAAGAAGAAAAAGTGTGGTCCTCGTACAAAAAGAAAGAGAATCAAAGGCAAATTAATGAGTTACTACTTACATTAAAGAATTTAGAGACTAAACATGCCACTGTTGAAGACTCTCAAACATTGGAAGAGATAAATTTAACAAAACGTAAATTAAATGATATATATGACAGACAAGAAGAACTAAAAGCCAGATTTGTTAAGCAAAAGTATTATGATTACAGCCCTAGGGCAAAGAAACTATTAGCCTGGAGAATTAAAAAACAACAAGAAGAAAGAGGAATTTACAGTATAAAAGATGATGAGACACAAAAAATGTGTTACACTGCTAAAGAAATACAAAACTCATTTGAAAACTATTATAAAAACTTATATTCAGAGACACAAAAGGCTGACCCTCTAAACATTCAGAAATTTTTGCACTCTCTGGATTTACCTAATATTGGACGGGAACGAAACAAAAGACTAATGCAACAAATTACTAAACAAGAACTGGATAAAGCCATTGCGAAAACAAAAACAAATAAGATGCCGGGTATGGACGGATTTACATCAGAATATTATAAAACCTTTAGAGAGTTATTATCACCGCTATTATTAAAATGTTTTAACTATGTGTTGGAGGGAGGGGAGTCACCAGCATCCTGGAGACAGGCAATCATTTCAGTAATTCCAAAGGTGGGCAAGGACAAAAGGGAATGCAGTTCATATCGACCAATTTCAATTCTGAATATGGATTATAGATTATTCACCTCAATAATAGCAGAAAGACTTTAAAATACTATACCAGAAATTATTGACGAAGATCAGACAGGATTTCTCAAAAACAGACAGATACAGGACAGTATAAGACGTGCCTTACATTTAATGGATTATATGAATAAATCCCAAACGGAATCAATTGCATTAAGCCTTGATGCAGAAAAGGCGTTTGACTCCGTCCAGTGGGATTATTTATTTTTGGTTATCGAGCGGTTTGGTTTCGGAGACCCTTTTATTCAACTGATTAAAAATTTATATTATTTACCTTCAGCAAGAATAAAAATAAATGGGAGCTTAACTGGAGTAGTGGACTTGCAGAGGGGATGTCGGCAGGGATGTCCGCTTAGCCCAGCCCTGTTTGCTTTATTTATTGAACCACTGGCGCAAGCTATTAGAGAGGATGAACAAATTAAAGGGATATGGATACGGAATACGGAATACAAAATGGGATTATACGCAGATGATGTTTTGCTGACCCTCACAGACCCAGAAAGAAGCTTACCTAAGTTATGGTTAAAGATGGAAATGTTTGGAGAACTTTCTGGATATAAAATAAACATACAAAAAACACAGGTGATCACATACAATTACGTACCCACAACAAAGATCAAAAGTATGTCTAAATTTAATTGGAATAATAAAATAATTAAATATCTAGGTATTAAGATTCCTAAAACACTGACAGAAATCTATGAAATAAACTATTCACCAATTATAAGGGAATTGAAAGAAAACATTCAAAGGTGGAACCTACTGCCACTTGATCTGTACAATAGGATTGACCTGATCAAAAGGAATATACTTCCACCACTGCTTTTCCTTTTTCAATCTATACCGGTACACATACCAGCCAAACAATTTGCGTTATGGAACAGAATGATTTCGGGATTTATATGGAAAGGCCGCAAACCAAGAGTTAGATATATAACATTGCAACTACCTAAGGAAAGAGGTGGACATTCCCTCCCAAACTTAGAAAGTTATTTTAAAGCAAACACAATTAAGATATTTAATTTATTGGTGTGATCCAACGTATGAAGCAAAATGGAAATATTTAGATGTGACACAATTAAAATTACCACTACAGACAATGTTAGGAGATAAAAAAATTATATTTGGAACAGAAAAATAATCTAAATGAATGGACTAAAACTCCTTTAAAGATATGGTTTGATGAATGTGAAAGTCTTAAATTAGGAGCTGGTCTCAAACAACTCAGGTGGGTCACACATGATAAGGAATTTATCCCTGCACAAATAGATAGACGTTATACAACTTGGTTAACAAGGGGGATCGGACCATTTTGCTCATTGTTAGGAAAAGAAGGATTACAAAGTTTTGAAAAATTAAGAGACACCTATGGTTTGGAAAACCAAGATTTTGTCAGATATCTCCAAGTTATGTCCTATTTCAATAGTAATATAAAAACTATAGAAGAACGTAATGAAGGCCTAGTCCCCGTTATAAAAGAAGCTTATAAAGGTCAGATTAAAAACAAATTGATTGCTAAACTTTATCAGAACTTACAATCACTTAAGGATCAATCAACCAATTATATCAAAATTAAATGGGAAACGGAGGCTAAAATCAACACATCAGAGGACAGTTGGTTAAATATATGCAGGACACAGATGGAAACTACTAGCTCGGGTTATTGGAGGGAATTCACGTGGAAAAATTTTATTAGGTTTTTTATAACACCCAAAATAAAATACAAACAAAAAGGTCAACTGACAGATGGACACTGCTGGAGAAACTGTGGGGAAAACATGGCAGATCATTTCCATATATTTTGGAAATGCCCAATAATCCTGTCATACTGGAGTGAATTGGTCGAATCAATTTACTTGGTGACTGGTCTCAAACTAAATTTGGATTTTTGTACTGTGTACTGGGGCGATATCCCATCAGCAGCCTCCTTAAAGGACAAATACTTGATAAACATCCTGGAGAAAGCGCCCCCAACAAAGAAAGATTGGATAGGAATAATGGAGGAAATATATAGAATGGAAAAACTTACTTTTTTTTTTACCTTAAAATGGACCAATTTCATAAAAACTGGAGGAAATGGGAGAGATTTGTTGAAGGTGGTAACGTGGGATGAGGTATTCACGCAACTACTGGAAGAAGGAAGGTCTGCTAAGGACGTTTTTTTTTTTTTTTTTAAAGGTAGTTTATAAAAGAGACTGGAAATACCCTTCCGAATATGATCAGGGATGGACTGTAAAGTGCTGAGTGGACAGTAGTAAAAACCTAACGACATGGGACCTGTAAAAAGGTGGAGGGGAGCTCCCCCAGGCCGAGTAGATCTGCGTGGTTCACTGTGCCATTATAATGCAGCTGTCCTATAGACAAATCTTCTTTTGCACCTGCATATCAGTCATCAGGACCTCATGCACAGTGCCCAGTGACTGGCATCAGAAAATATATCCCTTAAATCAAAAATATATTTATTCTCGTCAGCAGCAGTTCTTTAATCTGCATTTCAGAGAGAAACACATGAATAAAATGTGAGCTTACACTGTATTATTTGGTTATTAGGCCTACAACACTCCTTCACCCTAGCTCAGCATTTTGTTGTAAATCTGTCCCACAGCCTACAAAATTAAATACGTTTTAAGTAATATATTGTCCTACTTGATAGCAATACTTTCTAACTTTGGTCCTCGTCCCTGTCTAGGATTTCGATGACCAAAGTAAAATTCCATCCATCACTTGTCCTGGTTGACCCATAGTAAACAATATTATAAACCTTTGGCCTGGAATACAACAGCAGACATTACTGACACAAAGTAAGTTACACAGAAGCTTGACTGAACTATAATCAATTCACATAGATTAATATCTTGATTTGAAATGGTGGGCTAAATATGAAGCTGTGAAAAAAAGTTGGGCATCTTTCTTTGCCTTTAGAGAATAATTCTGATGGTAAAAACCAAACGGGACAGGCGAGGGGGGAAAAAATGTTTTTTTTAAAAAAACAAACAAGCAAAACCAATCAAAGCAAAAAAAAAAAAATTATTTATGAACTAAAATTGTTTGATAAATGCAGTTTATCAGTATATGCTACAGAATATGTGACCACCAATTAATAAGGTCATGTCCAATCAGTCTTAGTCTCTCCTCTTTGCGTCTTCTCCAGTGTCACCTGTGTGTAGTCAGTTTTGTCTGTTTACTAGTGTCAAGTTTGTGTCTCTGTCTTGCTCTCACTCCCTTTCCCTCTCTCTCTCTGCTCTTTGCTGTCCACTTTATTTTCTCATCATAGTGGTCATGTTCAATGCACTCACAATCTTAATGACTCCAATACATGGACGTTTTAGAGATTACATCACAGACGCTGGGTTGTTTTTCCATATTTGTTGATCGCTCTGGTTAATTTCAGAATGTTTTTTTATTTACTTTTGTATATACTGATCAAAAAGACCAAAGTAAGAAAAAGTGAACAACTTCAGTCTGACATTTAAAATTATACATCGACTCATCTTGCAATCAGGCCATCAGTTCTTTTGCACAAGCAGCTCTGACATATATTTTCCTTGGTTTGAATACGTGCTCACAGTCACGGCTAGAGGTGAGAATCAGTTTCACTATGAATCTTTACATGAGTCTGCAACATGGTCTGCAATGCACTTTATAAACAATATAAAACAGCCCACAGAGACGTTGCTGTGGTTCTACTGTAGAAATATGTACACATGGAACCCACAGTAATACACTACATTACTACATTACCAAAGGTTTATGGGTAGATGATCCTTTTATCAAAATACAAAAGTTTAAAACAGGAGGTGCTGAGTGATTATTCAAGGACTGGCCCTAGGAAAGTTTGACAGGTGGACAGAAACATGAATGCATGACCGCTGGGATCCTGCTGAGTAACATGTTGGCAAAAGACCTCCGAATTATATAATCGGCCAACCTAAAAGCAAAGTTTTTTAACATGGTAAATGGTTTTGCCAAGATATTTATCATGGTGTGCCAGTTCTACTCATAACTCTCATCTTTAGCCAGTATGATAACTTGGTGCGTGGGAAGGCCCATTAGTGTGTGTCTTCTGTAAATTTCTCATTAGATGTCTGATCAGGATGAGGAAATCCAGGCATACATAAATATTGTGACAATACATAAATGTTGGCACCGCAAAGGAAGTTTACACTGAACTGGAATTGACAATAATTAATAATAAATGACATGATAGAATGACAGTTTAAACACAACAATATGTTATTCACATTATTCTGATTACATTTGTGTTTTTACAATTTGCTGTTTTCTGTAAATGTAAAGTAGATATGAGAAAACTTCAGTTACACTTCCTGTAAACCACACTCTGTGACATGGGGTTACTGGGAGAAGCTTGTGGACAAAGCCACAAACATCTATGTGCTGTTTCTCATGGGTTCATAAGCTCTCAGGTGTGAAATACAGTTTAAAGTGTTTTTCTTTTTTGTGTGTGTGTGTGTGTGGGGTGGGGCAAGGGGGAGGTCTGTATCAAGGAAATAATATGGCCTAAAATGTAAATGGACCTAAGAGCAGACCACAGCAACCTCCTACATGAAGAACTACTCAGCAACACAAAAGCAGACAAGCAATGGGTCTCTGGTATGAAGAGCTGGACAAGGACCTGGCATAACTCACACCTACTGGCTGAAGATGCTAGCAGCTCTCCATGAACACCTGACAGCACATATCAGGGTTTTGCTAACAACAGGTACTAATTTAGGAGTGGAGTGGCCATCAGCCACTTCCCTGGGTCTGTGTGGCTTCTCTGGGTACTCAGGCTTCTTCCCTCCAACCAAAGACATGCACAGCATTAGGTTAATTAGTGATTTTAAACGGACCATAGGTGTGTATGGTTGTCTGTCTCTATGTGTTTACTCTGCGCCCTTTTTCTAGTTGCTAGACAGTTCAAAAACCCCTGTGACAAGAAGATCGAGGAAACTGTTCACCCCTACCGGGACCCCACCCTGGAGCCAGGCCTAGGGTGCCTAGGCCTTAGTCCATGTGGCCAGGCAAGGCACAGCCAGAAAAACATGGGCCCACCCTCCTGTAGGTCCAACACCCACAGGAGGTGCCATAGGGGCTGGGTGGCAGCCATGGGGAGACCAATCCCCTGTTACCGAGATCACAACTGGGACATGGAAAAAGTCTTTCGGACTGCCTCGAAAGAATTCTGGGCACCTCCTGTGTGGTGTTTCGGGGGGAGACACAGGACAAGCCGGAGAGATTATATCTCTTGGCTGCCGTGTGAATTTCTTGGTTTTCCCCTGGACAAGCTAGAGGAGGTTGTAGGGATGTCTGGGCTCCTATGCTGCTGCCCCCGCAACCCTGCCCTGTATAAGTGGTAAATGGCCTGTATTTATATAGCGCTTTACTAGTCCCTAAGGACCCCAAAGCACTTTACATATCCAGTCATCCACCCATTCACACACACATTCACACACTGATGGCAAGCTACATTGTAGCCACAGCCACCCTGGGGTGCACTGACAGAGGCGAGGCTGCCGGACACTGGCGCCACCGGGCCCTCTGACCACCACCAGTAGGCAACGGGTGAAGTGTCTTGCCCAAGGACACAACGACCGAGACTGTCCAAGCCGGGGCTCGAACCGGCAACCTTCCGATTACAAGGCGAACTCCTAACTCTTGAGCCACGATCGCCCCACGTGGAAGAAAATGTATTGATGGATGGCTAGAAAATTAGATAATATAATATCGGGTAGGCTTTAAAGACTTATCTCATGTTTAAGTCTGGCTTTTATATAAATAACACATTATCCCACTGCTTCCAGTGGCCCAACAAGCCCAGTGAGGCCGAACATATATCACACAGTCGATGACAATGATCTCCCTGATGTACTTTAAATCAGACGTGCATGATAAGAGATAGCAATTTAACATGAATGCTGCCATATCTTCATTTGCAAAACAGCAACTACCATCTCAAAGACCTTTGCACTTATTATGATGCATCCTATGAGTGCTGCTTCCCCTTTCATTATGTTTGTTGTGAACTCTGGCCCTGGCAAACGGCAAAGGACAAGCCCAGTGTGCTGCTATCATATGTCAGCATGTTGAGGACTCTGAAGAGTGGGAGTGGGGGTGAGCTGAAAATACTTTGGCACTCTGTTCGGGTTCTTTAAAAAGAGCAGTAATCCTGTTGCCACTGACCATATAATTCTGTCTGTTGATTGTGCTGATGGTCTGTTGGTTGTTTTGTTGGAGTGTTGCACATAATGGAGCTTCCCCAGCTTGAACATACGAGGCTCCGAAGACATGATAGCGCAGGTGAGATCACAGATTAACTACCTTTAAAGAGAGCATGTGTCTTAGCAATATCCAGACAAAATACTGCAAGAAAATCTCTATTAATATGTGATTCAACAACATGGACATACTGAATGCAACATAAATATGAGTAAATAATTGAATGTGTTCCTACGAATCAATGAATCAACTTCCACTTTAAAGGAAGATAAGAATACAAATCGCCCACAAACAATGAGAAATTGCGTGTGCAGCTTGCTTTATTTTTGATCTATACCATCACTGGTTGCCTTGTTTATAGGTAATACATTGATCATGAATGAACAACAAAGAAGTGAAGTAAGGTTATGAGATAATAAAAGGCTCATGCACTTGAACAGGTAAACAAGAAACTAAAACAGAAACTAAAACAAGCAAACAAATAAGTGATCAGTGCGCCTTATCACAGAGATCATGGAGAGATTATTATTATATTCAATTTTTTTACTATTTGGTGTAATTTTCTCACGTGTTAAATGACTTCTTTTAAGTTGGACGAAATATAAAGAAACATTATAAAGCACTCCAATCCTGCATGGCCGTTGTTTTTGGAAGTACCTCTCCTACCAAGAAAAACAGCCAATAGAATAGTATGTTCCTTCTGTTGAGCTTATCCCAAGGCTAGCTGCCCTTTAAACCTGGTCCAGAACTGGGTCACGATGTTCTCTGAAGTTTGAGTAGTTGACATTAAGGTTTGAGTACTTGGACTTGTGCAAGTGTCACAAGCAAATGTCATGAGTGGCTAATGATGGCAGGGAGGATTTTCACAGTACACTGTGTCAAATAGACTTTTTTTCAGAGGCTCAAAATTGATTGGCAGTTGATTGACAAGTGGTTTCATAGGCAGGTGAGACCAGTTCCTTTGACTTTACATGACAGATGAATTTGACAAAATATCTGAACTTGATTTAAAGCTTCAGATTTGTATTTTGTAGCTTTTTCTTGTAATTTCAAATATGACACCTAATAAGGCTGATAAACAAAAGTAAATCTAAAGAAGTGATAGGAAAATCTTTAGGAGTTTTAAAATCTGGATGGCTGATATATTCTTATAAAGGGTGCACTGACCAGCTCAGCAACACCAACAGGCTTGAAATACCACAAAAGACAACTTGGGGTCACTGATGTTTATTGTCGATGGGAGTGCTGATAGTAGAGGTAGAAGGAATTCTGAGGTGGACAGGCCTATACTCTCTGTTCAGATTCAGCCAAATGTGGCAAAACTAATTGCACAGTCCATCACAGTGCAATAATGAATAATGATCCAAAGCACACTGCAAACCAAACCTGACTGAGTATCTCAAGCGTGTATTAAATTACTCCACTTTGGTGTATCAAGGGAAAACTACAAAAATTGTGTCTTTATCAAACAAAGACTTAACTGTGGTGCAGATAGTCAAAGTTTTGCTCAAGTGCTCTGCTCAAAACTTGCAGGTTTTCTCGACACTTGAAATGAGATTTGGAGAAACGTCACACATCAGGAGCTACTGTTAGCACTGAGAAGAGAAACTGAAAGCCACAGGGAACAATTCAAAAATGAGCCACCCCACATTTCTTTATATGTTTCCTAGGAAAATGGGAAATCGGTGCGTTAGTTTATTTTTATTTATTAAATTATGTGCAAACAAACATGAAAGTACAGCATAAAAAGCAAAAACAGACTTTGCATAATTTGAATGATCTTGAAAATATCTGATGTGATCACATTTATTCTTACCAACACAGCCTGAGCTCTCTTAGGCAGCTTTCTTGTTATTCTTTAAGGAGATTTTAGGAATAGTTCTCCAGACTTCTTGAAGACATTCAAAGATCTTTGGTTTTGTTGTCTTTTAAGATGATCTCATAATGCAATCTCAATATTAATAAGGCCCAGGCCCCAAGGAGGCCAGTCCAAGACTGACAGTGTTCGATTGTGTGTTTTTCTATACAGATAACCTTTTAATACATTGGCAGTGTGTTTGGGATTATTGCTATTTCTAAAAAGAAAACAAACCCCTTGCCAATCAGATGCTTTCTAGATGGTTTTACATGTAATGTAATGTAACTTTTCTGGGTTCATAATTCAAAGAGTCTAGCTGAAATGCAGACCCGATCATCACAGAGCCTTCACTGTGTTTTACAGAAGGTTGTAAGCACTCACTGCTGTACTGCTCTCCTGACCTCCTCCATACATACTAACAATAATGTCCCTGTTTACCTTGTTTAGAAATTGCTTCTTGACAGCCGCTCTTCCTTCGAACGTTTCTGATGAGGCTTTAGGGAACCGTACATCTGATTGATCATATGCACCTCTCAGGTCCTATCTCAGGCCTTTCAGGTCTTTCTTTCCTATTTCTTAAAGACCTGGCTTTGAGATGCTGCTTATGTCTTGTAGATACTTTTTTAGGCCTGCCACTTCTTTTTGTCCTCCACTTTTCAGGTTTCCTGAAATTCTTTGAGAACGTACTGCACACCATGCTGATATAATCCAGGTTTTCAGCTAATAACTCTGTGAGAATCACATTGTTATTTAATGCCTATCAAACTATGTTATATTTGCCATTTTTCAGAGATTCAACTCAACAAATTGGGCTAAATTATGTTTTGTGACATGCTGCTAGAAAAAATACCTTATGATACATATTTAAAATTGCTTTGTTTTCTGTTATTGGTGGACACAACACTGATTTATCCTTTGAGTTAGCTGCTGTTTAAATGCTTGAATGATTCGTTGCTCAAGAAAGTGATTGTTCCAACCACATACAGGAACACTCATTCTGTTCTTACACAACCTTTAATTGGGCTTTGACAGGAAGTGGCTGACTTCTTTTAAAACATTATTTTTGCTTCATTGTGTTGCCTTTGTTGTTTGTAGTCCTTCAAAGCTCTTCTTTGTATCTTCTCTTCCCCCTCAACTTTGAAAGCGTAAAGGTAGGATGCCCCTCCCACTTCTGTCTGAAGCCCTTTACTATTGAAGAGTCCCGCCTTTCCACCATCACCAAATACTTGCTCATAGGGGTAATCCGATCTGTCTAATGTTGTCTACTATCGTGATTTCTTCAGCCATAATATAAATAACTGTTTGATGACTGTTGATATGAACTATGTGGCCTAAATTAGGCAGAGCAGTGGTGGTTAGTGCTGTCTAATCGTTGTTGTTGGCTTATATGGAATTATTTAATTATTTGAAATTTTGACCGTTTTGATTATGAGCGACTAAACAGATGGTCTAAACTGCCATCTAGTGGTAAGGAAGGAGAATACTGGCACTGCACTTTCTGTACAGCTTGTGCAGCAGCACCAGCAGTGCTCAGCTCATGAGGGGTCCTTCTGTTGGCAGCTTCTCTCAAGCCTTTTAAATCATGAAACAGATGGAGAGGCAGAGAAGCAGCATGGCCTCAGTTCCTCCCCCTCCTGCCTACCAAGTAGCTTACTTCTCCTTAGCAACTGTCACCTGACCTGCAGTAGTTAGTGTTCAGTGAGGCACAAATATGCACACAGATCACAGGACTGTGCGTCTCAGTCGTTAACTCCTCGACCTGCTTCACAGGCCTCATGGCTTTGGCAATTAATATATCCACAGAGCATAAAAATCTTACACAGACACCTCTGCTCAAGATCTGGGTGCCATGGAGTGGAGGCAACTTGAACCGCAGGAGAGGGTGTAAGTTTATTAAAAGCCTGTCTCACTTTGAGTATGAGATTACAGTACATTATCTTCCCTGATGTTTGTTCTGTCTCTGCTTCAACTTATTTCTTGCTCCAGCAAAAGCTTTCATCAGCATCAAGACGTCCAGCAGTCACAAGTCTGTTTTACACTCTAACCTTTCTCTCCTGTTAATTTTGAACTGAGCTCAGGCCTTTCAAGGGAGACGCGTAGAAAGACAGCAGTGTGAGAGCGACATAGACATAGACACAGCGATGGGATTACAGCCAGCCTAGACCAAACCAGGTCTGAGTTGGCTCTCAGTTGAGTGTCTGGCATGGTCCTTTGAGCATTTTGCTGACGCTGCATACTCCATTCATAATCGAACAGTCTGGAGGCTAACTCTTTCCATGTCCTCATATGGACATATACACAGGCCATCCGGGTACCTGTTGGGGTACAGCTAGCCGGCAAGCAACAAAGCAGTCTACGTTATAAATTACCGAACTTTGAGACACAGTAGTATTGAGACTACTGGACCATTCCTTGGTAAGGTAAGATGCATTTATAAAGGCACCTAATGAAGTTTTCCTTTGCTTGCTGCTCCTTCATAAATAATAGGTGACAAAGTCTAAACCAATTTAGGTTTTTCCAGGGAGATTAATATTGTTACATTTGGAAATTCTTGCAGTAGCTGAGCTGAGCTTTAACAACATGCAGGGACATTTTAACATACTTGGAGATTAAAGGCATTATGTCCTGTCAGCCGTATGGTGCAGTGTGCTTCTCTGGTTGCTTCTAAGATGTGACTACCTAAAGAGTTTTATTTAATTTCTGTTCTGCTTTTGTGTCCGTTTTATTTTTTTTGGTCAGTTGGGCAGTTGTTTTGTGCACAGACAAAACCCATGCAACTTACTACACCAACCGTAAACTTGACATTTGAGCAGCACTGTGAAGCTCTTATTCTCTCTGTTAATGAAAACGACCTCAGCAGCCAGAGACAAAACATGTTCTAGATTGCATGTGACCCACTGAACACAAAACAGATGCTCTAATGCTGAATAACCCAGTCAGCTCACAAGTCCCAAGTGTACCTGAAAGAATTCATTGTGTTTTTTGTGTGTTTACTTTGTTCTCAGCCTCTGTGCCTCAGTTCTGTAACTCTCCCACAATGATTGTGATGGTTGGATTGCCAGCCAGAGGGAAGACATACATTTCCAAGAAGCTCACTCGTTACCTGAACTGGATCGGGGTTCCGACAAAAAGTCAGTTTTCCAAATGAATTCTTGACTCCTAATCATATAAGTGTCAGACAGAAACAGTTAATTTTTCTCTGTTTATCGACTCCATCAGTGTTTAACGTGGGCCAGTACCGCAGGGAGGCCGTCAAGATCTATAAAAACTTTGAATTCTTCAAACCTGATAATGAGGAAGCCATGAAGATTCGCAAGTAAGTACGCTAAAGATAAACTACTCAAAGGTGCACCTGTTTACTCATTTAAAACAACAGACTGGCCATTTTTAATATTGGCATTTGTAACAGTATGTAAATAACTGAAGAGAATTTTGTAAAATCATGGTGTGACAGATTTGATTTATCTTCATTTTCACACGACACTCATCAATCATTCATATTTTTGCAGTTTTTGTCTCTTTGCATATACGAGTGTCACTTCTCTCCCAGGGCCTGTGCAGCAGCTGCACTCAAAGATGTTGCTTTGTACTTCACAAAGGAACTGGGGCAAGTAGCCGTGAGTAAGAGGACAACTAAAACTGTCCTTCTAATTTTGAAAAAACTTTCCCTATCTATCTCTATCTATCTAATCGTGTCACTGTTACCAAATGATAACACCTGTGTCCTGTCTCATGCAGGTATTTGATGCTACAAACACTACAAGAGAAAGGAGGGCAATCATTGTTAGTTTTGCAATGGAAATGGGCTACAAGGTAAGTGTTAAACGGCTATTTAAAGCAATTATTTGTGGGGGGGGTCTTGTTTAGAGTAGAATAAATAAAATGACATCAATTTTCTGTCACTATATATTCATGAATCAAAGACATGCATCACAACCAGTTAACTTAGGTAAGCTAAAGGTCAATACAGGATTTTTACCCGTGTATTACAAGCCCAAAAGTCCACCTATTTTTATCCTATAATTATTTTTCTTCACATAAAAAAAAAAGTAAAAAATAAGAAATAAAAAAAGAGAAACATTAAAGAGACCGGTTTTATGGCTTAATACTGTTTTACCTGTTTAGGTGATTAGTGCATATACAGCCATAGTCAATGTGAGGTAAATTGTTTTCAGCTGTGGCAGTGGTTGAGTCTAGCAATGGAGGCAATCCTGCACAACTAAAAACATCCTATATTGCTTTAGTTTAAAAGCTAAGAGTAACCTAAATATTTATTTGGATATATATTTTTGTGTATGCCTCAAAGAAAAGCCAGGCTAGCTGTTACTTTGTGTTTCTGGGAGCTGAGCATCTGGATATTGTAGCGTTGTATTTACTGTCAAGTCCAAAGAATCATATTGACCTTCTACTTAATAATGTCATTACCTGTGATTTTTGTACAGAGTTATATCAACGCTTACCATGTGGTTCCTTTAAGCTAACCACTAACTATACTGTATTTACTCATGATGTAAAAATACTTTTTTCAACTGACTTCTTGAATGCAGGTGTTCTTCGTTGAATCCATCTGTGATGACCCAGAAATCATTGCAGAGAATATCAGGGTGAGAAGCACATCTATGCTATAACCTTTTTGTGTGTAGACTTCAGTATGTACAGAAGCTGTTGTGCAATTAAAAAATGTTTTAATCTAAACCTGAATCTTCTTTTCATTTCAGCAAGTAAAATTCGGCAGCCCTGATTATGCAGACCGTGACATAGATGAAGCCATGGAAGATTTCACCCAGCGCATCGACTGTTACAGGGCAAGCTACATGCCTATAGATGATGAGAAAGACAGGTGCGACCTATGACACCTTTCTTCCAGTGATGATAAGAATGCATAAAAAATACTTCCATAACTTTTTTTTTTATCTTCACTGCCATAAATTTGATCAGGAAACTCTCCTACATAAAGATCTTCGATGTGGGCAGTAGATACCTTGTGAACCGGGTCCAGGACCACATTCAGAGCAGAATAGTGTACTACCTCATGAACATACACGTCACACCAAGATCCATCTACCTGAGCCGCCATGGAGAGAGCGAACTCAACCTGTTAGGTCGGATTGGTGGAGACACGGGCTTATCCCCTAGAGGACAAAAGGTAATTTGGCTGACAAATAAAAACATATAAAGAACTGACATTTTCTGAAAAAGCAAAATTAGTTACCTGTAGTTTGTAATCTTATGCATTTCATTTGGTGAGTAAAATTGCAAAAATGTGGTATAAATGCCAGTCTATTTCCTAAAAGGTCAACTAGCTTCTTAAAATCATACTCTTTCTCTTAGTATGCTAGTGCCCTGGCGACCTTCATCAAAGGACAGAAAATCATAGACCTCAAGGTGTGGACGAGTCACATGAAGAGGACTGTCCAGACTGCAGAGGCCCTGGGAGTCCAGTATGAACAGTGGAAGGCTCTTAATGAGATAGATGCGGTGAGTTATAAAACAATAATACCTCAGCAACACTAATTCAATTTTTCCAATAAATGATTTATTTTGTTTTTCTAATGCTTGACAAGTTGATATGATTACATAGTCAGTTAGTATGTTTTTCCCTTTGGTTCAGTCTGTAATATACCAAAGTATATTAAAAACATTATAAAATTATCCACAAATGTTTTAAGTTTGCAGAAGAGGCAATTTTGAGTGTAACGTATATGAATATTTGATCAAGTGTCTTGACAGATGACCTGCAACATTGTTTATCCTCTAGCACCATCTTCAGTCCAAAACATAAATTGCAATCTTGGTTACTGGCATCACTATGAGCTTCACTGTGTACTTGGTGCTAGTAAGGAAATGTTGCCATTGCACAGTTATACACTTTGCTTTTTGCTCACATCACCACTTTTTCTAAGTCGCTAGCGTGGATGTTATAATTTTTGTTTTAATCTTAATCTGCGATTAAAATCTCCAAGAGACTGAAATTTCAATACCTTAGAGGTTTTGTGCTTTTATGCTACAGTACACTTGCAAAAAAGATTTTCGTGTTATATTTTTCTCACTAAGGGTGTATGTGAGGAACTAACTTATGAGGAAATTCAGGAGAATTTCCCAGAAGAATTTGCACTAAGAGACCAGGACAAATATCGCTATCGGTACCCAAAGGGTGAGGTAAGCCCTGCTCTGAATGAGTTTTAGAAATATATTTTATGCAACCAAGGAAGCATAACTGTGATTTTAATAAACACACTGCTGACACCTGGAATCTTTCTAGTACAAATAATTTCCTCTGTTGGCCAGTGAGCAGCTTACCAGAAGCAGTTTGCACACTGACTTGATCATTCAGGGAGAGTATTTAGTTTGGAATGTAGAGCTAAAAAAGATTTAAATTATTTTGATATTTGTCTTTCAAAAATAAAGCTTTAGAGTGGCTTTGACAAAACTTTAGAGAGGAAACAAATTGAGGAGTTGTGTGCTCCAAGCTTTCAAAATGTTGCAAACACTGTCGGAGGTCACTTAGTCTTTAAAAATTTAAAAATAATAAAGACTAAGTGTCTTTAAGCAGATTTTCTTCCTGCTCTTGCTTTTTTGTTCTAAATCAGATCAGCATTGATGCTAGCCTTTGGCTTAGTCTACCTGCTTCCTGTTTCCTTCATTTGGGTCCCCTCTTTTTTAGCTCTACAATTTGTTGTCCCTACCATTTCCAGAAAAATGGGGTGGCTGTAGCTCAGGTGGCAGAGCAGGTCAGCCACTAAAGGTCGGTGGTTCGATCCCAGGCTGCCTCCGGGCTGCATTCCAAATATCCTTGGGCAAGATACTAACCCCATGTTTGCCTACTGGTGATGGTCAGAGGGCCCGGTGATGCCAGTGTCCGGCAGCCTCACCTCTGTCAGTGCGCCCCAGGGCGGCTGTGGCTGCAATGTAGCTTGCCATTGCCAGTGTGTGAATGGGTGAATGTAGTATAAAGCGCTTTGGGGTCCTTAGGGACTGAGTAAAGCGCTATACAAATACAGACCATTTACCATTTTACCAAAAATGTACCTTAAGAGAATCAGAATAAAATGAGCCTGGGTTAGGGTCTGGGTCTTGTGGAAAAATGTTTGAAATTATGTCTCTTGTCCAGTCCTATGAAGATCTAGTCCATCGTCTAGAGCCAGTCATCATGGAGCTGGAGAGGCAGGAAAATGTTTTGGTCATTTGCCACCAAGCTGTGATGCGCTGCCTGTTAGCCTATTTCCTTGACAAACCTGCAGGTAGAACAAAAAAACGTCCCAAACTGTGCACAAACATGTGATACAATATACAACAGTTTGTGATATTGTTTTAATTCCACAAACACTTCTTCTAATATTTACATTTGTGTCTCTGAAGATGAGCTGCCTTATCTAAGATGCCCTCTTCACACTGTGCTCAAACTCACACCGATAGCCTACGGTAGGTGGTAAGAACTTAATTATATATGATATCCCATCTTTAGTGTATCGCACATTCACTCTATGTAAATCTTTTTCTTACATCTTCATTTGTAGGGTGTAAGGTTGAGTCATTTTTCCTCAATATTGAAGCTGTCAACACACACAGAGAGAGGCCACTGGTGAGTTTACATAACTGCACATTTGTTGTAATACTTAGCTTTGCCAATAATTCATCTGTAGGCAGTAAAGTTGTATCATTTGTATGTGCTGATTAAATAAATATGTGTGCAGTTGTGAAGAAACGATGCCTTTGCTTAATTATCCCTTTTTCACTTACATTGAACTTATTGACATTGTAAAGTTGGATTCATAAATGGTAATATTACATACTACTCGTACTAAAGTTAGATCTGATTCATCGTTCTGTTTTTCAGTAACTTCCACTTTAGTCTTGAAAGATTCTTTTGTTGCTTTTATTTTTGCAGAATGTCAACATCACCAGAAACCCAGAGGAAGCTCTGCAGACTGTTCCTGACCACATATAAACACTGTTTGCTGGAAAACTGAGTTATGTGAAACTGGATTTGTTACTACTGATAAGCTTCACTAAGTTTTAGAGATGCACTCCAGTCACAGCTGAATGTGGGAAAATAGAAGACAGGAGGTCTTTGAAGCTGAAGAGGTGATTCTAGACACGGGACTGCATCAACACTGAAGCACAAGGAGTGAGTGAAAAGGGAATAACCTACAGCTGGCTCTGTTTTCAGGATGTCTGTGGAATATTTCTGTCTCATCAGACTTAATGTGGTTTTCTTTTCTGAAAGCACACAGTGTTTACAAATGATTTATAGACAGTAATAATGCACTTTGTCTTGAGCTGAAGGCAAGAATAAAATTGTAGATGTAGATGGGTTTTCATTATCACTCTTAACCTTGCCTTCATGTACATTTAACTGTGGTACAGATAACAAAATGTGTTGTTGATCATCAAGTTATGTAATTAGGAATCAGCACCATGGACAGCACCCAAACAAAACATTTACTTTATACTTGGATGACTGTAACTACTGTAATGAAATTAAATAGCATGGTGAGTTCGAATAAATAAAAGTTGTACATAGAAAATATATAAGAATAATTATCTCCAATATGTGAGAAAATAAATTCGCATTAAAATTCAGGAGTCTTTGTTTTATTCTTCTAATTGCCACGTGCAACAATTAAAGTCTAAATTCTTCCCACATACCTAATGACCAATGTTACTGTTTCCTTTTTTTTTTCCTTTTTCTTTTAAATAATGGGTCTTTGAGAAATGTCGCTCGAGTGAAACGAAAACATTTGGCAGTAATTAGAAAAAAAATACGACTGTGATTATTTTAAGGAGCGCTGTTACGGAGAAGCTGGGGAGGGGAGACTGTTTTGGTGTTTTCCTGAAGTTCTCGTTAAGTCCCCAAAGTTTCCAGTATATATGAATGCATGCTGGAAGCGGCCTCCTCCTTTTCCGTGAAAAGTCGTGCAGGTTTCTAAATGAACTTCACTCTCTTTGGCATTTTTTCTTCCACAACACCTCACGGATGTTTGGCTCCTTTCTGAATGTATTTTTATGTCAATATCAAAGCCGCAGTTTAGGTGACGCGAGAGAGGGGGTGGACTGCCCACTGCAAAAAGTGTAAAAATTAGGCGTGTGCTCTGCTTGCTTCAGTCAGCGTGAGACCACTGGACGATTTCCTTATTTTTCAGCACCAAGTCCAAATGATTAAGGGCAAAATGTTTTTAAAGGTTCCCTGTGTTCTAGTCTTCTTCACTTTGTACATGCGAGAGGGATTATCAGAGGATTATGACGCAAAAGTTAGCACGAATATTAATTTACAGGTAAGATTTTGGTTTTTTATTACACAGTTAATGCTGCTTTCTGAAATATCATCCCTATTGCATTAGGACAATATTAATGACGCAGAGCTTTATATTTAATGCATTTTAAACGCACAAACATGCATCTAAATCCAGTAAATCTCAGTCAACCCTTTGCGAAATATTTAAAATTTATTAAAGCTATATTTCCTAAAGTGAAAGTTTGCACAATGGAGAACTATATAATAAGATTACCAAAAAAGATCTTATTATATAGTCCTATTTTTCTGTAACCCGTATAATTAATGTTGCGTAACTTTCTCTTTAGGGGGTTTCCACACTTACTATTTGTTTATGCTAACTTCGCACCAATACACAGGATATTTGGTAATGTATTGACACAGCAATGACTAGTGTATTGAATTAACATTGGACACCGAACAGTGCAACCCTGGCCCGGGCCTGCATACAGTGAAAGCATTTATTTCCAGTTCCACTTCCCCTCCATTCATGAATGACTTTGATTCAAACTGTTATGACACTCAATCTTGACCCAACCCTCACACAGGAAGATTGTACAGATTGATTCAAAAATGGGACATTTTGGACAAGTTATTGAACCAAGAATCTCTTGTTACACTTACAAAATGTGCCATTTCCTAAATGCACTTGAAATACCAGTGTGGTTTGTTTTGTTTTTTTTATGTGGTGCCTTGTTTCTTTTCCAGAGAGCAAAACGTCAAAGCAAACCAACAAAACCAGTGGTAAGTCTGTGCATTTTTTTGTAATAGTGCTAAGTAATGGCTGTTCTGTGGCTCTAACAGCTGTGCAGATTTCATTCTGTTCTGTTGGTTGCACAACCTGAACTGAACAACAAGCTTCACAGTCAACCACCACTGCCTCTCAGGATATCTTCAGTAACTCCACTGTGGGATTTTTCCTTCAGGTTACTTGTAGCAGTTCCCTGGTAACATACAGTAATTCTTGGGCAAACCACAGCTTTCCTAAATACCGCTGAGGTGGAAGCCTGATGTGGCTGTCTCTGCCCCCTGCCTGTCGCCTTGTCCTGCACTAATGTGGCCAGCATTAACCAGATTGGTCTCAGTAGGCGCCAGCAGTCCCTAAGTAAACAACAGGAGGGCACAGACACCCTGCAGGGAACTGCTTTGTGTTGTTTCACTGGCTTGATGCAGGAGAATCAGTAATATATAAAAAAAAGAAAAACAAGGATACCACATTGACAGTAAGTTCATATGCATGTGGCAACTGGGAAAGATTCATACAGGTGGCAAATCTACAGTAAACTGTAATTTATTTATTTTTATTTCTATTTTTGCAGTCAGTTGATTTGATTGACGTCTTGTATTTTTACAGTAAAACAGGGCTTTGCTCCTATGTGACGAGAATCTCCTGTAAATCCTTCAGTTTGCTGCTTTCTTCTCCAACCTTTAAGTTATTCACTTATTTTTTATGTCTCCAGCTGAAGGTGACAGACTACCTTGTTAAGTGTTCAGTGGTGTCCCGCTATGCTGTTACTACAGTCCAGAGTTCAGTGTGGAACCAGCTCCCAATAACTAAGGAGGCTGCCTTTGAGGTGGACCTGCCCTCCTCTGCTTTCATCTCTAACTTCACCATGTAAGTCGGCCCAGTATTATCAAGTCTGCTACCTATGGTATCATTTCTTTGTTAGTGTGCCTGTGTTCTTTCTGTTTCCTTTTCTTCTTCTCTACTTGTTTGCTCTTACTTTAAAAGCCTGAAACAGCACCCAATCTGTGTCTCACTCTTTTGAATAACTGTCTTCCAGTAGTGTTCACTGTATATTGATTAAAATATAATAATGCATAGCTACTAAGTCCCACATTATAGAGTGGACAAGAAAAAAAACGCTTTTTGTCTGCTATATAGAGAGAAGACAAGATACAAATAATAGAAAAAAAGCAGTATCAATATAAATATGTAGAGTATCTCACAATTGAGAAATAACGCAAATTGAAATGAACAAAAGTAATCGTTTTCATTGGTGGCCTGAATCATAAAGTAAAACTTGAGACAAATTAGTAGAAATTAGTACGTGTAGATCATTTTTGCTCTAGGAAACTAGAATTCTGGTCTGGAGTAGATGCATAATTTTATGACCGAGAGGTTTCAAAACCGCTCTCCTTTAAAAATGCTAAATATAAACAAGACAAATAAGTCAACACTGCAGGCCAAACAGCAAGCCTGGAGTTGAATTTGGGAGCGGAAGCAGGTCAGGAGGAGAAGGAACCTGAGGGTACATGAATGCCAAGCTTTGTAAACCCAAGTCCAAAAGTTAATAGGAGTTTGCCCAGTTCCCCTTTCTCCCCCATACAGTTTACTAAGGCACCTTGCCAGTTCAGATATGCTGCATAGACACACACTTACATCAGCTGTCCGTGTGTGTGTGTGTGTGTGCGTGTGTGTGTGTGTGTGTGTGTGTGTGTGTGTGTGTGTGTGTGTGTGTGTGTGTGTGTGTGTGTACACAGGAGGATTTAGACTTGAATTTTTTAAGTATGTGTGAGTTTGGAGCTCGTACAGCTTCTTGCACCCATAATTCTTGACATTTCTCTCTCACTCCTTGTCACACACAGACTTGCGTACATTCATAAATGTTTTCACACAGACATTCAGAACTCATAAGACTGCCTGTATGTCACTAAATACCCAGAGGAAAAAAGTTGTGGTATATGTATTGCGTTAGTTCTTTGGCATTTCGGCTTCCAACACTAAGAACTCTATGTGTAGATCACTGACGTACAGCCGTTCCTTCACCCTCTCAGCCAGCCACACATATAAATATAAGCACCTTCATTTTCCACTCTGCTCTCTCATGCCATTCTGCTCTGCTTTTCAAACAAGACCCGCTTCAAGGCTGCGGGTTTATTTTAGTTAGCTCTTGATGTTTTTTTCCCTTTGGATATATTTGTTCTGTGGACCTGACCTTAATTTAGCACCTTGTCACGTGCCAGCAGTGGTCACGATGCCTAGAAAGTGCACTGTGTGAATTTAATCTCATTTTTGAGCGCTGGTTTTGGTTGGGATTTAGCTGGGTGTAGCACACAGTGGCACTCCCCTGGAGGATCATCAGCTTGTGAGCTCTCTCGCTCCATTATTGTTATTTTTACACGAAAATTACTCTTTTCCACTCTTCCTGTTTATAACCTTCACCTCCTTTTCATGTTGTATGAACTCGATATGTATACAAGTTTGTGTGGCAG
Source organism: Aulonocara stuartgranti (assembly GCF_965226115.1). NCBI lineage: Eukaryota > Metazoa > Chordata > Actinopteri > Cichliformes > Cichlidae > Aulonocara > Aulonocara stuartgranti. Next base: position 31,069,077 of record NC_138956.1, read on the forward strand.
CTTTGTAATTTCTGTGGAAATACGATGTGTAAAGTAAAACAAATCATGTTTAACATCCCCGTGTGTGTCACACAGAGAGGTATTTCTTCTTTCCTTTTCCCATCAGCACTTCCAGCGGCAAGGTGTATGTGGCCCAGGTGAAGGAAAGGGCTGCTGCCAGGAAAATGTACGACACAGCTAAGAAGCAAGGAAAAACAGCAGGACTTGTCGCTACCAAGTCAGTCTTAGGGAAAATTGGAACTTTTTACCACCTTTGATAACTGCAGAATATTATGTTTTGTTTTGGGGGGGTAGTTTTTTCATGTTTGCAGTATCATACTATATTTACAGAAATACAACTTTGCAAATGTTACATTTGTGGTTTTGCAGAGAGAGGGAAATTGAGAAGTTTCGTGTTGCAGTGAGTGTGCCATCAGGGGCTAGGGTGTCCTTCTTCCTGACGTACGAGGAGCTGTTACAGCGTCGGCTCGGCCGCTATGAGCTCACTCTGGGTCTGAGGCCCGGTCAACTTGTCCAGAACCTCACATTAGATGTCTGCATAAGAGAGAGGACAGGCATCAGTTTTCTTAAGGTCCTTCCTCTTAGGACAAGCCAAGCGGTCACCAACACCCCAGCTCAAGGTAAAATCTGAACGGTTAGCCATCAGAATATTTACATGTGCATTATTTGACTTAACATAATGTCTTGTTTTTGCTGGCTGTAATTTCATACCACACAGGGATGGTATATTCTTAAATGGTTGGTGAGAAAAATGCAAATAAGTCTACTTACTTTGATGGAAATTTTGTAAATTCTCTTCTATTGGTTTTGAGTCCAACCTCATGGCATGTTTCCCACAGCTAATGCCGATGCCCCTGCCTCTACTCATGTCGAGCAGAGTCCCGAGTGTGCTCGGGTCCGCTACACTCCGACTCTAAATCAACAGAAGAGCATTTCTTCCAATGGTCTTAATGCTGATTTCATCATCCAGTATGATGTGGATCTAAAAGACCTCATAGGTGATGTTCAGGTCAGCACCTTTCATTCCTGACTTTGTCACACTATAAACATGTAATACCGATAGAAGCAAAGGTTGCTTTTAACAATCTCTTTTCTCACTCACTGTCAGGTGTATGATGGCTACTTTGTGCATTACTTTGCACCTAGGGGACTTCCTGTGGTTCCTAAGGATGTTATATTTGTCATTGATGTCAGTAGCTCAATGATAGGCAATAAGATAAAGCAGGTAAAGTGGACAAAGGCTCATTTGGATAGCTAGACCTGTATTAAGTGTCTTAAGATGAAGAAACTTGCTCACATATGACAGCAATGTCGGTTTTCTGTAAATAATTCCAAGAATTTCTGTCAGTAGACAAAGCAAGCTATGAGCACCATCCTTGGGGACCTTAGAGAGGGAGACCACTTCAACATCATCACCTTCTCGGACAAGGTTCACACTTGGAAAAAAGGCAAAACAGTGCGGGCAACTCGGCAGAATGTATGGGAAGCCAAAGAGTTTGTGAAGAGGATTATAGCAGAAGGATGTGAGTCCAAAACTGATACTGACTGAACTGCTGCACTGTACACAATTTGAATCATTGCATCAGCTGATTGTTAAACTTGTGCCTTCAACTAATTCTCTCCTTTTTCCACTCCTTTGTGTCAGGGACCAATATTAATGCAGCTCTGCTCTCAGCTGCCCAGCTTGTCAATCCTCCATCCTCTGGCCCTTCCAGACGCACCTCATCTCATCGTGTTCCTCTGGTGATTTTCCTCACTGATGGGGAAGCAACCATTGGAGTCACATCCAGTGAGACTATCCTCAGTAATGCCAAGAAGGCTTTGGGCTCGGCCTCTCTGTTTGGCCTTGCCTTTGGAGATGATGCAGACTTCCTGCTTCTCAAACGCCTGGCTCTGGAAAACCGAGGTGTAGCCCGGATGGTGTATGAAGATGCAGATGCAGCCTTGCAGCTTAAGGACTTCTATGATGAAGTAGCTAGCCCTTTGTTATCAGATATACAGCTGTCTTATCTGGATGATCAAGCATTTGATGTCACCCGCTCCCTTTTTCCAAACTACTTCCAAGGATCTGAGTTGGTTGTGACTGGGAGAGTTAAGACCGGGGTCAAAGATTTAAAGGTGCTAGTCTCAGCTATAGATTCAAAGCAGCAAATGAAGCTGGAGAACGACGTGTTTATTTCCCAAGAAAATGGGACAACAGATTCACTTGAGTGTTCGGGAGATTTAGAAGGGATATCCAGCTTTGTTCATCGCCTCTGGGCATATTTCACTATCAAAGAGCTTCTACTGGCTAAACTGAATTCTACTGATCCTGCAACTCAAAAGTTGCTAACAGATAAAGCAACCAACCTCTCCCTCAAATATAACTTTGTTACACCAGTCACTTCTTTAGTTGTAGTTAAGCCAGATGAAGATGAAGCAACTCAAAGTCCAACCACTCCAGAACCCACCACAGCTGCCACTATAACCACAACAGCAACAACTACAGCTACAACCAAAATGTCAGCTGCTGGTGTAGCAAAGAAGTCCGGCTCACCACCTAACCTTAAGCATAAGAAGTTAAATCCAGGCCTGCCTAAGTCACCTCCAAATACCCTAAAACCCCCCAAAACATCAGTGGTTACATCATCCAAAAAAGCAGCTACAACCTCAAGTCCGAGCTCTATGAAAACAGCCCCTGCACCATTCTCTGCTAAAAAGCTCACTCCTTCCCATAATGGCCTGAAAACGTCTCCTCCTCCTCCAGCTGGAAAGATACCCACTTCTCTGCTAAAGATTTTAAAAACAGCACCACCTCCTGCACCTGGAAAGGTCTCCACTCCCCTGCCCAATGCCAAGAAACCAAATACTCCCACAACCACCCCTATGCTGACATTCACCACCAGTCTCTCACCACCACTAAGTTCAGTCAGAACTAACCCTGCCCCCCTACCCAGTACAGCACGGACAGCTCTCCCTCCTGTCAAAGTGACTCTAAGAGCAGAGAACAGCACATCGTCTGCTCCATATGCTCACCTGTCCGAAAGCACTCCTTCCCTCACTCACTTGTCATCTACACTAACCACTCCAGCTCCAGCTCCAGCAGTGGAAAACAACAACACAAAATCAAATGTTGACACAGACCTGAGGATTGCCACCCTAGTGTCAGCTACCTTTGCTCCCATGCCTGGCGTAACAGATGGGGAACAACTGTGGGAGGCAGCACAGCTTCTGGGTAGGTTACACCTCGTCTCATCTGTTGTGTGCTGAGCTTAATTCACAGTCAAAGCTTTTTTTGCAACCTGGGAGTTATAAGGTGGATGATGAGGAGTAGACTGTTTGTTTATCATTTATTGAACTGTTTATTGTCTCTCCACTAGATGTCTCTTCTTCCATTCAAATTCAAAGACGAGGTAAAACTGGATTTCCCCTCTATAACAAACGCTTTGTTAGTCAAAGCGCTATTTGTATATATTTGTATAGATTTGTACCTGTTTATACTGGAGCTAGTAGTAATAGTTATATCATATACAAGAATAGAATTTACTTAAAGGGGACCTATTGTAGTGCCCTGTACTTTTATTCTTGGATTCTAGAGTAGGTTAACATAAGTCTAAGTTTAGAATAATTCCTGTTCATCTTATACTGGACCTTGACATAGCTCTTTAATTTATCTGCCATCTGAAATCTGTTAATACACGCTTTAATTAAAGGCAAAAAAAAAAAAAAAAACTTGACTGGCAGCACCTCAAAAACAGAAGGGTTCACTGCAAGTGGGCAGGACTAAAAAGTTAGGACACACTCGAGATTATGGACAAGTTTAATAAAAAAACCAAAATGAAACTCTTGTACATAGTGAACATACTGTAGTGGTCAGATATGCTAAATGCGGACATCCTGATCACTCTTTGGGTATCTTTATTTCATATCAGGACCAATTTCCTGGTTCAGTATGGCAAAGGAAACTCAGCTTACTGCAGGTCACTGAAGAACTCAGCTGATGTTGTTGTGTTGTTGTACATTTTTCCTGTATTATCGAAAGCAGGAAATTTTGAAAAATAAGAAAATGCCTCACTTTGACCGAGTTCATCCAAAGACAAAGAAGGAGGGATGGACAAATAGGATGAAAAAAAATAGAAAGTGATAATTGAGCATAATAGTTCCCCTTCATAAAATTGTCTCTGGAAATTAAAGCATCTGACAACATTGGAGGGGAAATTATTCTCTGGTGGAAATGTTCGCTTTAAAGAATTAAAGAAATGCTTTATTTTCAGTGTTGAAGCAAAAACAACATATTTTATAATTGTAAGTAAGTAAGTAAAATTTATTTATATAGCGCTTTTCACAGATAAAAAATCACAAAGTGCTTTACAACACAGGAAATGGAAATATAAACAATATAACAGTAAATAAAACAAAATTAAACTATAAAACTATAAAAACAACATAAGAGGAAATTAATCAAATGCTTTTCAAAATTGTGTTATATATATTTTAAAATGATAAATTTGCATTTTAAAATACTGTACACAGTTCTTAGATTCAGTAACATTATCTAGCTGTTAAAATACACCATGACAACTATATATATCAGAATATAAATCAGTAATAATTTGCACATCTTTTCTATTAAATAGATATTGACCTGGTGAAAGGTAAGCATCATGATTAAATCATTATATTCTGTTATTTCTAAAATCAGCTCCTTTGGTGAGCAGTGCAGTGTGAAGTGAACCTGCTTTTCATACATTGTTTCCATTTCTCAGACTATGATGCAACCTATGAATATGATTACGATGACGATCAAGATAACTGTAAGTTTTCAATGTATATTGGAAGCAATACTCTACCCTCACTTACGACCTGAAATGTTTCTTTACAATACATGTCTGACTTATTTTCAGGGTATATTACTGACACTTTTGGTGAGTATTTGAGAATGCAAAAGCTGCATATAAAGTCATTAACTGTAAAGATGCTGCTTGCAATACAGTCCTGTCATTGGTTTCAGTGCTTGGGAGTGAGGAGGATTGTCCTTTAGCTGAATGTCTTGTGTTTTTAGAGCCTCAACCCAAAATGGGAGCCATCAGGGGATTCTCCTCATCAGGTTGAGTCAACATTTTATTTATTTTCTCTTTAGTAGGCCCTTAAACTAATTTCAGTAGTTAATGTATATACTAAATATTATCTTTTGCAGTTGATGGAGATCCTCATTTTGTGGTCCAGCTAGCAAAGCTTCACCAAAACCTGTGTTTCACAGTAGATGGCAGGGCTAATGATGTCCTCAGACTGCTGGAAGACCCAGAGAGAAGTATGCAGAGCAATAAGATCTATAATCTGACACTGTAATTTTGGTGTTTAAACGTCTACATATGTCTCCTTTCTCTTCAAGATATCATTGTAGATGGCCACCTAATGGGGGCTCCCTCCAAAGATGGTGTTGAAGACCGTTTGCGAAACTACTTTGACCAGCTCACAATCTCCGCGGTCACGGGCAACTCTGGTGACATCATGATCACACTCACGCTGGACGCTGTAGTTTTGGAAGGTGAAGGGCGGGATACGCTTCCCATCAATCAGCAGGGATCAGTGACGAGGCAAGGCGTGACTGTTACTGTGGACAACCACCAGAGCTGCTGGATCGAGCTGGCAGAGGGCGTGCAGTTCCTGGTCCTGTTCCATCATTATAAACATCCAAGCTACCTGCAGTTGGCTCACCTGGGCTTTTACATCACAGATGGGCGAGGGCTTTCTGACTCCACCCAAGGCCTTCTGGGTGCGTACACTGAAGCTTCCACTGAAAATGAATATGTTGTTTTGTTTTGGTACATATGGCATAAAACACTTAAAATACTTAATTGCAGATAAAAAGCTCCCACTTACAAAACCATTTTAAATACTACACTGTTGGCTACTGTGCCCAGTGGTTTAAAAGAAAGCTGGCCACGACATTCAATTTTCATTTCTTTAGATGTGATATCAGTTATAGAAAGAGAGTTGTTGTATTCAGTCTTACTAGCTTAAAAAAAGAAGACAACTGGACTTCTTTAGTTTTCTGGAAGATGTTTCATCTCAGCCAATAGTTCCCTTGAATGTAATAAAAAAATAAATAGCAAATAAACAAAAATATTCAGGATCAATATCTCCTTCCTGATCTGATTACTAGAAAAAAACCTGCAAACCTCACTGTCAACAGTTTAATGTACAACCTTTCTAATTTCTACCATTGCCAACCTAAACATCAGCTAACTAATGCTACAAATGTTTAAATCCCATCGCAACCGTAAGTGTCAGCGTAGGTTCTCAGTCATCCAGGTTAAGGTAGTCTAAGGAGCTAATGGGATTTGGGGTTAGTATGTCTCTTTGCTTAATCATAGACTCTATATAAAAGATTATGTAGCCACTATTACCATTACTTTGAAGCCTGTTGTTGACCATTTTTACTATTTTATTTGACTATTTTACCATTTAAAGCATTTCATCATCATAGTTTTTTGAAGTATGATGCATCATTAATAATGTAGAATGTAGCACACTACAGAAGGCCTTACTTTTTAGACTCGAAGACACTTTCCATCTTTTATGTACAGTCTATGATCTTAGTGTTAAATGTAAATGATAAATAGAGCAATCAAACGTGCTTATTTACTCAATCAAGTGTCAAAAAATAATAATCGGATACCTCAAATTTATAGATGAATACAGGAAGTGAGTTTAAGTTGTTACTTCTCATCATTTCTGTCCTTTATCCATCTGCAGGCCAGTTTCAACGCGCTGACATTAATATAACAGTGGTGAAAGACTACGTGGATGAAGGTCTTCATCGAGTTAAGAAGGAACAAATTCTGGCCAGAGGGATCCTGAGGTGGGGATCAGAGCAAATGCCAGTTACCCTGCAAGACAAGACGCTGAAGGACTCGGTGCAAAAACGCCACCGAAGCAGCTGCTGGGTGGTGCCCAAGACAGAGATAGAGAGACTACTGGGTCATTCGTATGAGAGCTACGTGGTGAATCATGTGTAATTCTAGCCGAGTCATTTCCACCATGTTGTCTGTTTGCTGCACAGCTCAAGTCACAGCAGGTAATGTGGATAGGTTATCACAAAAGGATGAACCAAAGCTGGGATCCAACTGGGTTAGTTGCCTGAATGGCTTTCTGGAAGGGTGGGACAGATTACAGACTGCAAAGAAAAGTTTCCTGTAAAGAAGTAAATACAGCAAAGGATTGAATGGTGCCCTTGTTCCATCTCCACCACTGAATTTGAACCAGATTCAAGCTTCGTATCTATGACAGAGACGCAATGTACTCCTGGTCGCATGGCAACTACAAAATATCCAATGGTTGCTGCAGCAGTTTGCGCATGCTCCAAAATGTCTTGCAAAACAACCCTGTTTACAAGTTGTTTATCAGATTATTCTTATATTTTATGATTGAATTTTTGATAGTCAAAAGCTATCTTTCAGAATTACTTGTAATCATAGTGTAATTCAATAAGTTGTATTTTTAGTACAAGTGTATATAAAACATTAATGTATGTATTTGTGTATAGATAAACTTCCCGTGTCAGCATTGCATCTTTAATAAGCAACACAAATCAGCCTTTTCCAGGTTTGCCATGTGCTTTTTATTTTTCTGTCATTTCATTCATAGTTTAATTCATTTTATTTGTTACACAAGACATTAGGCATTGTTCACATACTAGTGATCAAACAAGGACAGTAAGTTTTCTACTACTCAGTCTATTTCTTTTGTCAATTTCAAGGGATATTTGTCAATAGTGGTTTTCAAAGGCCATACTAAACAGTACAACCACACATGAGGCTTTTGTTTTCAATAAATAAAAAAGAGGATAGTATCTGATGCTGAGGAAGGGTGGGTGGGGGGGCTTCAGATATATCTATGTTCAAGAAGTAAACAGTATTCCAGTTATCACCAGATAATGTGTTTCCAGGATGAAGAGCACACACAATGTTAAATGACGCACAGTGCGAACACACAGCTGTATCGATTTTGACTCCAGATCTATGACTGACTGCTGCTGTTGTCCCTCCATCAAAACCTGTTTCTTAGGAATGCTAAAAATCATTAAATCCTGATGCAACACTGGAATGATCACTAAATTAGGTAAACATAACACATGACACAGCAAATAAACAAACAAAAGAAATCGGTGTGCATAACGTTTTAAATCCATTTTATCATCAGAACGTAAACTATTAGCATAGCATATTCAGCATTTGACGTAAACCCTTCCACGATACGTCAGCGAAATTCAAATAAATAGAGCTCAAAGATAAGACACGTCAACACCCCAGATGCGATAACTTTGTTTAGAGTTGTCAAGGGGTTGGTCGCGGTGGATAAAGTGAAATGGAACCGCTTCAGTTTTCAGTAAAGTAAAATGGATCGTAGCATCTCGTGTTTGTTTTGATCCATAACGAGCCAAGCCACAGATCAATCTGACTGCGAGTGTGCACTGTAGAGATATGAGGAACTGTCTCAGGTGTACAATAACACCTCTGACTCGGTAGGAAACAGCATCCTCTCTATAGTGTTCAGCCAGCTCTGCAGAGCAACATACACCACCAAACTTTTAATGTCAGCGAGCTTTGCCAATAACAGAATCACCAGTTTTGGCACAAGACTGGCCTCCCACTACATGTTAGTAAAAACAAAGCAGTCAATGTTTTGAATGGGTCCAAACATTTGAATTAGACCCAAAATTAAGGCTACAACCAAATAAAAGCATCTTGGTTCACTCTCATGGGGCGGCACTTGGAACTGTGGTTTCATACTTATGCTATGCTACAGTCTTTTGAAAATTTCTTGCTTTTCCCTCTATGTCACACTACAATTTTTTTCTGAGTTTTAATCCCAAGGGTAATGACTTATCTCAATGACAAACACAAGGGTTGAAACAACCAAGACACAATCTGGTGCTTCCACTGAGAGCCGAAATTTCAGTCTTCACTCTCTTCCCCCGCAAGTGAAACTTCGCCAAGACAACAATCTCCTCACATACATTCTTATCCTTCACCATTTCAAAAATCTTCCAGATCTCTTCACAGAAACCCTCACCTAACACAAGACAAATCCTCACCATGCCTTTTTGCCCCAATGTTCCCTTTTTCTTGTAAATGTTCAACTCGAAGACCACGGTTTCATCCTCTGCTCTGTAAACTTCATAACTTCAGCCAGTGAAATGTGCACCAAGCATATAGAAATAAAACTCTTCAATAATTTAAAATGTTAGAAAGTAAACTATTCAAATTCAAAAGTGACATCACACAACAGAGATAAACAAAGAAACTTTTTTTGTGTTTTTCTTTTTCAGGAGGGAAGGGTTGACAGTTAGTAGCCACTGATTAGCTTGCCTGCTAGCACAGGAAACACAACAGCATTGCAAAGTGAGCACTATCAGCTGACAGAACAGCCCATTTATATGTAACTTTTCATCACATTTTTTTGTTTTGTTTTTTTTCTGTTTTTGCCCGACCAACAGATTTTGCCAAAATGAGCGGCATCTATTGAAGAAACACAGGTAAAAGACCAAGTAAGAGAAAAGTGAAAGCAGGGTTGACAGGAGTGATGCGTGGAATGGTCCAGCCTTCATACCGCAGTGTCATTTGAATCTATGTACAATACTACTGTGTGTAAAAGATGCATGCACGTCCACTGGAGGTGACCCTTCCAGAGGATTCTACACTAAGCCGTTACACATCTCTCATGTCAGAGCTATCTGTTGAGACCTCTCGGTGCCATCAACCTTCCATCGACCCAACCTCTGATATGAGGAGAACGATGTTACAGGAGGAATGAAATGCTTTGGAAATTGCCAACAACAAGTAATAAATTCACCTCTAATGATAATAGTTAAGACATGATTATACTGTAAATTCTACAATGGAATGAAAAACCATATCAACCCTGCTTTTCAGTGACAGAGAAAGGGAATGTGAGCATTTGAAAAGCGTGTATGTGTGTGTCTGTGAGCATTTATGTGTCTGAATGCGTGCCAAGAGAGGGCGAGAGAGAGCGACGCGAGGAGGTGGAGGCAAACGGCTGAAGACGGGCTCAGAGGCTCAGACGCACACCCTCTCCATCACTCTCACATTTTACCCATTTTGCTTTTAAAGCACTGTTTAGGCAGCCCCGGCCCTCTACTGAAAGCCCCGTTGCCTCCAATTTTGCATCCACCTCCTTTCCCAGCCTTGCCCTCTCTCAGAAGCCCCCCTCTCTAGCTCACTGCTCATCCTCCCCAAACACATCGTTCTGTTTGCGTTTCATGTTTTCAAAGTCAAAGTCGCTCCCGGTCGTACGTTTGTAGATGTCCTTGATGTCATTGCAAGTGGTCTCGAAGTGAGTGGTGGCATCGTAGGACCTTGATGCGAAGATCTGAGGAAAGAGTTCAATAACAAGAGTTAGATTTTACAGCATTGCTAGCAGGTCTGTGAGGCTGCAGTGCTCATTTCCAGCTTCACATTTTTATTCAAAAATATACAAAAGTAGCTTTGCATGATCCTTATTTATTGTCATACCAGGCCTCTGTGCACCTGCACAGTTTATCTGTTTGAAACAAGCAGATCTATCTCCCATCTCCTAACAAAGCTTTGTAAATGACTGAAAACAGAGGGTTTAAACACAACACAGCTCTGTGTCTAATATGAACATATTAGGGATATCCACTCATAGTAACATTATACAGAGGCAAGAGGGGAAAAAAACTCTGAATCTGATTGTTTAGAGCAGTCTGATGCTTGCAGCTAAAATTTCAAGCTGGCACCTAAACGCCTCACATGCACATACAAGCTGGCTTCAAAAGTGAGTCAATCCCCACAGCCTCCTATTCTAACATTTTAGAGCAAAAACAAATCTGGGCTTTATTTAAGGTCTTTTGGGCTATTTTAAAAACAATTAACTGTCAAATATCTTGCATTTAACTGTATTAAAAGCGCTATGCATTTGGTGAGTGAATTCTATCATTCTGTATGGAACTTAGCACTAATTAGCAGGTGTCTGCATCTATTTTATGTACTCATAGTTTATGGGTGCCTCTTGCTAACCAAACTTGTTAACCCAAGTTTGGTTAGCAACCCATTTATGGGTCCAAAATAACCAAGCGGGCCAGCTGTTGCCCATAAAATTGAAGCTTCCAAAAAGGAGATCACGATACAAGTGACATCACTAGATCATCACTACAGCCATCTTCTATGGACAGTCTATGATAGAATGATAATTACCTATCTAGTACAACATTTCTTTGCAACAAACTGGTCAACTGACCCTTCAACTCAGCCGTATTAGTTGTGGCAGCATATTAATTTGTTATATTGTAAAATACAATATTTTTTCTGGATGTTACCCTTGGAAAAAATGTCTCACCTGGCTCTCAGTACCATCATCTGTGGGCTCATAAAGGTCGCTAATAGCCACAAACCTGTGGGGAAAAAAATGTGATTTATCCCAGTTATATATGCACCCCCCCCCCCCCCCCACCCCCCTCATGTAACTAAAAACATACATGAATTTGAATAAGCAAGAAGTAAAATGTGGGACTCACTTTTGGTCGATGGGCTCCAGCAGCTCCAGAGCTGGCTCAATTTCATTCTCAGGTTCACTGGTTTCCACTGTGGTGCTGACAATAGCGATGTACTTCCCCTGGGCCGCCACGTTGTGAGCATAGGAGATCATGCACACATAGATGTCTAAAGAACAGACAAAGGAGTTAACAGGAAGAGATGGTTAAATCAAGAGTTAACTTCAAGCTGGATTAATTGACGTTTTTGTCCACTTGGAGGCAGCAGGAACGAGCTGTATACACACTGACACGTTATCGTCCCAGTTGAGTAAACAGTTGCCTGTTTATATAAGCATTCATCTGGAGTCATGTTTCTAGCCACCTGCTGTGTGTCTCATATCTCATTTCCTTTAGCTTTGCTTTTGTTTCCATAACTTTTTAACAAAAAAAAAATCTCAGGGTTGCTCCAGTATATGCACAAGTTACTTTTTTAAATTGTCTTTCTTCTTCTTGTTGTCAAGCAAGTTGTCTATAGTGCTTATTTTCCTTCCTTCTTTTATTTTTTCCAACTTTACTGTTTAAATCAGGTGAGTAACAGTGATAGTAAATCAAAACAGTACAACTGAAACAATTAGCAGAAAGGTGCTAAAAGGCACCGTGGAGCTAAGGGCAACTGCAGAGCTCATCACTTCTAGTTTGTCACATTTAACATGGAGTCTGATGTTTATTGATTAGGGATGTTAAAAAATAATCTAAATTTAATCTGTAGGGGACTAAATCTGCACCATTTCTTTGAAGAATAAAAAGCAGAAATATTGAATATAGAAAATATTGCTCACCTGAGTTGCGATTAACCTGATTCTGAGGAATGATGATCTGACAGGAGTTGGCATCATTAGTGTTTTTGATGGGATGGCTGAGGATGCAGATCACACGGATCACCTGACCCGCTTTACGGACACGGTCTGGGATGTAACTAGGGTCGCAAATGAGCTGCTTACAACGAGCCACCTGCAGTGGGAACGAGACAGTAATGATGTCAGTCTGCTGGCTAAGTGCATTTGGCTGAATAAACCTTAGGCGTAACCACTTTAAAATTTGTAATGATACTGTTAAACTTGTGTAGCTGTGGACAATAAGGCAGAATCTGCTTTACCTCGCCCTCAGACTTTACTCCAATCACTTTACCACCTTCCATCACGATCTCATCCACAGGTTTGTTCAGCATGTAGGTTCCTCCATAGATTGCACTCAACCTAAGATTACAAACGAGTATGATCCGTTAACTCGAGGAGTGGTTTATATAGTTATGACAGACTCCATCATAAATATCAGAAGTTTAATTTAAGTTAAAATACCTGGCAAAGCCCTGTGGCAGTTCTCCCAGACCATAGAGGGGGTAGAGATAAGGGCTCTTGCCATACCGTGCCAGTGATTCACTGTAGAGTTTGATACGGTTGATCGTCTCCAAACAAGGAACATCAAGATAGCTGAAGTGGAGCAAAAGCAATGTGAGAACCCCATTGGTATCTGTTTAAGCACATAATAACAATAAACCCTTGGTATTCCCCGATAAGAACATCTGTGACTCATATTTGAAAGCATGCAACTGTGACATTAAGCAGAAATAAACAATTAAACGGTTGATGATGGGTGATGTTGTTCTTACTCATCTGTCCTGTAGAGGGCCAGGGCGTGGCCAGTGAAGTCAATGACATCCTGACCGAGGTCAAACTTCTTGTAAACGTCCCTCATCATTGTGGTTTTAGGGTCCACGCCCTCAAAGGTCTTGGGGTCATTCTCATCAAAATTGGCCACAAAGACTAAAAACTTTCGAAACCTCCTCTTTTCAAACATTCCCATCAGATCTGTGAATTCAAACCGAGGTTTCAGCACTCTACTGTCGACGTCATCGCGTGCAAAACGTAATGAGACAACATTCAGGTGACTTACTTGAAGCTAGTGCCTCAGTCTCAGTTGATGGCACCTTGTAGATCTTTCCTCCTTTGTAGACAAAGCTGCCTTCCACTACTTTAAAGTCCAGATACCGTGTCACTTCTGTGTATAGCAGCATCTTTACAAGCTGACCTGCAATCAGGGAGGCAAACACACGCAACATCTTACAGGCTCTGTGTTAAATCCACACTACATATACAACATAACCACAAATCCCTTGAAAGCCTACAACATAACATGCTGTAACATGACGCGCACCTCACAGGAAATATAACTATATGTCGCGTTAACAAATCCCACAGCTATTGTATTTCGCCTGCTTAGTCTGGTCGATTCCTCCTATGCATTTCCAGCTACTTTTTTACCCTAGTTTTTGAATGGATCACTAAGAGGACAACAGCCACCGTCTTAATGTAAGAACTCAGAAATGTCATCAGATTCCTGGTGGGGGATTTTGAAAATTACTAGAAAAAATATGAGGAAATGCACAAAAAAGTGGAAAAACTTCATGGACAAATATGATGGCCTCTGAAAAAATACTGATTGGAACAAAGATTAAAGGCCAGGAGAGAAAAAAGTCCCAGCATTTTATTTGTTCCTGTCACGAATGGCACTGCTTATAAAACACCAGGACATGGTAAAACACCACCCACAAGCATTAATGCTGGCAAAGGTGTTGGCCACTTAAATAGGTTACATTGCCAGGTCTCCAGAGTCACCTAAACAAGCAGTTAGTGTGTGACCAACCTTGAAGAATTAAAGCATTTTGCAGTCACAGTATTAAGCTCCAGAATTACCCTGTTGAATAGTCTGAAAAGCCCTTTGGCTCTTGTGTACTTATCACGTGCTAACTTTTATGGCATTTCTTTATATAATTAGCAACAGGATTCTAACCGTTGGCCATGAGAAACTTGGGTATGAGGTCAACGTTCCAGTCACGTCCTCTGCCCATTGACTCAGGTGGGGTATCTGGCAGACTGAAGCGCTTGTACAGCTGTGGAAAAGGAAAGGAAAGCCTGTGAGGCCCATCGAATCTGAGGCTTTACAGATAATAAAGCAGTTAGCAAATGAAGACAGTAAAAGGGTGACAGATGGGACTTGAAGTAAAATGAGATATACTGAGAAACATTAAAAGTTTATTGATTGGTTTTATAGATCCCAGAAGTCCTTACCTCCTCCAGGGGGGTAATGGAAGAGCTCTCCCCACCGTAGTAGGGGTTTCGGTCCATGTGCAGAACCTTCTTGCCATTCACGGACATGATCCCAGACAGAATGCATTCCTGCACGAAAACGGATTTATTTATCCAACACATCAATCACATCAATAACTCTTAGGTATAAAACAGCCCTATAATAAATCCTTCTCCTGTCAAGGCTCCAGTGTTTTAGAGATGTGTTGAATCATTCATTGAGGGGTGTAGTTTAAGTTGTCAAGATGAGAAATGTTTCTAGTATTTTGGTCTAGACCTTAGCATATGATTAGAGATAGGCACGCTGCTTAGTTTAGACACTGAAGTAAGGAGGTTCTGACAGAAGGATGCGGGGGACAGTGGAAAAGATGTACGCATGCGTGATTGCATCGTCTTAACAACGTAGCTACGATAATAATAATACTAATACTAATAATAATAATAACAATAATGTAATTAAAAATGTATTACATAAAAAAGAAAAATTGTGTGGATATGCATCGTTGTATTTGATTCCATTTATAAAACTACCAGAATATCCGCTTCCGTGTCTGCAAAGAGCTGGGAGAATAGCACAGAAAGCGCACTTCTGCCGCAGAGGGTGTGATGAGTGAAAGGAAAGTGCGGCGATAGTGGCAGCAGTGAAAAGCTCTGTCATTTAATAAACCGGAGCTCAGGCCTGCGCCAACCTCAGGATGGAGGCCTGCCTATGCAAAGAGGACCATGACACACTGTAGGGTTACGCCTAAAAGATGCTGCTGGGTGTAACACAACACTGAGCCGGCTGTGACTCTGGAAAGCAAACAACTCCCGGTCGAGGAACTATTTTCTTCTCGTCGTGTACAAGCAGATCAGCTGGTGCGGTTTATTTCCAAAGCGCATCTCTTGTGATAAATTTCTAATGTGACACGCACGCCGGGAAGCAAGGGGCTTCCACTCTTTGGCTAGGATAGAGGATATCGGGCCTCTGGTCTGGCTAAAACCATCCTTTGGGAAGCTGACAGAATCAATTCGGTGTGTTTCTGTGCAGACAAAACGAAGCTTGACTACTCACTGTGAGTCCGGTGCCCAAAACGATCACATCATATTCCTCATCCATGTTGTCTCACCGCCTCTCCCGTCTCGCCCTCTTTTTGCCTTGAGAAATGAAGGGTATTGAAAGCAAATAAAATTGGTTAGTCCACAAACCGGGTAACTGTCTCTCACTGTCTCTGCACAGGTCCTTTAAATTGCTCTTCAAAGTAAAATATTATTTATTAATCATTGGGTATAAATGGCCAATGGAATACACAGTCCACACTGTCACCGGCGAGGACGACCAAAGATGGCCCTGATCGTGGAGCAGTCTAGAACAATGTCACTGCGCGTCGGCAAATAGTGCGCATCCTCCTTCCCTATTTCCCATCCTGCCACACAATGGACTCAAGCTGCAAAGCGAGAGACGCCGCTTTGAGCCGGCTTTGGCGATTGTTTATTTTGCACACGGGCTGTGCTGTTGTGGAGTTTGGCTTTTGTTTTTGGCCATTTTGAAACCACAATGTTTGTGTTCTCTAATTTCTTATTCTATCTTTCCTTCCCAGTTGTAGGCGCAGCGTTGCGTGGATGAAGGCAGCGATATCCTTCCGCTGCTACAGCTGTGTGGATGGGAGTTGCTTTCACTGACTGAGCGCACGCACTAGGCCTTTACAGCAGGGGTGTTTCCAAGCTTTTCTTCTTTCTTTCTTTTTAACGGGGTGGTACAGGGGTGTGGGGTGGGGGACCAGGAGTATGGCAGGGGGTCGTAATGTTTGATCGGATTTAAATATTATTAAAGAAAAGTGTCTTTTCTGCAGCCCTGTCTCCCAATAAAGACGGTGTTACAAGAAAAGCAGTGCTGCAAAAGATTTGGATAACCTTTCTGCAAAGTGGCTAAACAAGCATTTAGGCCTCTTTTTTAAGTAAATGTCACATTCCTATTTAAGTAGTCTGTTTTGGCTGTGAAACGCTACCTACAGTCCCAAGTAGCTAAAGTAAAAGTATTTGTTATACAGAGTTAATTATGCAGTCATGATCACTGAATGATTAATATATTGTCCTTTTTATGTTACCGTGATGCTGAGGTTTATATATGCCTTACATTTGATAATATCACATAGGAGTTCAGCAGTAAGATGTTAGCATAATTATGCTTTTTGGGACAGGTAAAATGATAAGTAACTACAGCATTAACATAACTGTTATTAGGCTACTGTTTATTTAATTATTAGTAATTATTCATCTCAGGCTCACTTCCACAATGAATCTTTTGTCCTGGCTTTCTCCCATCACCCCAACCCATTGCAGCACACAGCTGCCCCTCTCTGAGCCTGGTTCTCTTGGAGATTTCTTCCTGTTTAAAGGGAGTTTTTCCTTCCCATTGACATCAAGTGTTTGCTCATAGAGGGTTGTTGGATTGTTGTTGTTTTTTTATGTTTTTTGAGGAGTGGCTTTTCAATTAAATAAATGTTTAGACTGATTTATTTATCTATTTATTATTTACTTAATTACTTATATGTAATTGTTAGGACATGAAACAAAGAGGGAATTTAACACTTTAACTCTTAAACGCTTAAGAGTATCTTGGATAATTAGTCTACGCCCTAAATGAAAGTGTGAAAAAAAAGAAAATATGAATATAAATGAAGTAATAATGGAAGACTGCCGTATTTGTTTAAACGCACACACATGCACACACAAACACACGCACACCATACTTTAAAGAATCAGTTGTTCTGCTAAGCAATGTGGTCAGCTGGTGGTACTGTAGCGGTTTCTCTCCTGGAAATGCTCAACTGAGAGCAAAGCTGTAGTGTGTCATTGGTGTCAGCAGCTGCTGCGGGCTGTTCGGGCTGAATGAAACAAGCAGGAAGTCATCTCTTCAGCACATGACTGTCAGGTGGTGTGGGTCACGTGAGCATAGAGTTACGGAAAAGTCTAAACGAAAATGGCAGGTTCGAGGAGCTCCACTCGGTTAATGGGTCTTTATATTCTACTTTTCGCCCCTTTTTTCGCCTTGGGGAGCGCCACGTCTCAAGTGCCTTTTCTTATGTGGTCCAGTGAACGGTAATATTTAGTTTTTCTTACTTATTCATTCAGCAAAACTCACTTTAACTACCGGCAAAGTTATCTTGTATGCTAACTCGAATGCTAACTCTTCTAGCTACTTTGCTGCCCAACCTATTCAAATTCAAATTCAAATTTTATTTGTCACACACACACACACACACACACAACCATACACAGTATGACATGGGGGTGAAATGCTTGTAGCTGTGCAATTCCCGACCATTAAATGACAGAAAAAGATTTATAGCATTTACAATTTACAGGTTACTACACAAATTTACAAATTAACTTAAATTTACAGCAAACCTAGCAAACACCAATCGTTTAAAGTCTAGATGCTAAATATATAGAGGAGTATTTACACATAAATTGTAGAGATTTGCTTGTGCGTTTTGTTACAATTTGTTCATAATGGCCATCCTTTTATTTCTTAATTTTGAAATAACCCATAGAAGTAACGAGTCTCCCTGATTTAACCCCTGACCTGACGCTCTTTAGCACTAGTAGATATGTTTATTCTGTTGTTGTTGATCTTCATCTGCAAAAAGCAAAGTAAGCTGTAACATCAAACACATTTACACTACAGACAGTGACTTTTGCTAGGGTACTGCACTTCCTTATGATGATGCACACAGGAGTTTAAAATGTGGAAGTATACTACTGTATGAGGTGGTGTGTTAAGCAGGAGGACAAAGCAAGGTTGATATACCAAAATAGTTTTCTTTGATGATAGGATGAATATCCGATTCGTTATTTTTATTTTTGTTGTTGTTATTTAGACATTTCTTATATATGTGCCAGCTTTACAGGAAACACAGGTTTGTTTGGGCCTACTCAAAGGATTCATTTGATTGACTAATGGGTCTCTTTTAAAAATGAAGTACATAAAGCCATAATAAAAGCCGCTGGGATTTTCAGCATTTTCAAAAAATGTGTCAGTGCAACTGAACCACTTAATATCACAATTCATCTTTATTTTTTTTTTCTTTATGTTTAGCTTGCCACCACTGGCCTCACCTACAGCTGGTCATATAGCATCTTATGAGCAGCTGAGTGCCTACCTCACCTCTGCCTTCAGCTCTGGCTCCCACACTGTGCTGCTGTTCTTGCAGGACAAGGTCAGTACCTGACACATAAACTAGATTCTGGCCCTGTAATGAATATGTTTATGTCACTAAATTGTTCACCATTTGTTGATTTGAAAGCTAGTCATTTTATATGCAAGTTGTGCAAAATGGGGTAGTTGTACTGCATTCCCATGTGACACTGCAACAGTGTGGTGTGACAGTGAGTTTTGGTATCACTTCCCATTTCTCTGTTCCTCTGTGATACATTGGGTCTTTTTTGTGGTGGTGGTGAACACTCAGTGTTGTGACTGAGCCATATATTTATATTTTCCCATGTGATATTTTTAATCGTGACTGTAATCGTCATGAAATTGTCATTGTAAATCCTCTATGACTTTTAATCAACTACACAAGCACAAACAAGATATTCCTTTAGATGTAGCTTGCGTGAAAAGTATGAACGTGACAATGATTTCATTCCAGTTTGTTGTCAATTGAGGTATCGTGGAGCCGCCAGTTCACTCATATTTTGGCACACTAGCATACTGTCATGCATACACACAACAAGTCACTCAAACAGACATTAAGATTTGAAATGTAGTTTTTCCTAGTATTACTGAAACAAAGAAAATGAAAGAAGTAGCAGATAATAATTGTCCAAATTAATGTAATTTGTACAGGCTGTATTTTTTTTTAAGAATGATAAATACAAACTGAGCCATTAAAAAAGAATTCCGTTAAAATAATGTCTGATTATGAATGGCATTCAGTCAATTTAGCTGCTAAATTAATTGCTCGTGAGTTAATGGGACTGGTAAATGTTTTAGTTATTAAAGTCTTCCTGAATTCAAGAATTATTTCCTTTTTTGTATTTAGTTAAGCAAAGATGACTTCACAGTCTTTGGTGGCGTATTTGGGAATAAGGAGGATAGTGCCTTTAAAAACATTGAGGTATGTTTTTATAAACTATATGTTAGTCCAAAATTAATATAGTTTTTTCCTAGACAAACAGACTGATAATTGTGCCCACTTGATCCTTTTCAGGATGCAATGCAGTCTTCTACCTCAAAAGTGACACTGCCTGCCTTGGAGTGGTCTGGTTCCTTTAACATGGCAGCTCTGCTGCAGGAGAAGCTCGGTGTTTCGCCTGTGCTCGTCGATGCAGACACTCTCTCACATCTGACTATCAAAACGTCTGTCAGCAACCTCCTGCTCATCAATCTTCCTTATTGTAGCAGGTGAGATTTTGTTTTGTTCAAAGTTATATTGAATAATCAGTTATCTGTTTTTAATTAATACTTAAAGTCTATTATTTTTAAATTGTTTTGTAGCTTACAGAAGTCATGCAAGGAAGTCCTACATGAGAATGGTATGTTTTTAAGTGCTGAGGATTAAAAACATTTATAACTGTATATGACATTTACAATTACAAACATGTATAATTGTAGTCAGCATTATATGTTATATTTTGATTTGTGTATAATTTGAATGCATTTTGCTGTCAACAGATGAAATTATTGGAAAAGTTCTGAGTTCAATGAAAGCAAAAAACATCCCATACACTGCAATATACACAGGATTCCAGCCATCACGAGTATGTTTTTAAAATTAGTCAAAACGTGCCACATTATAACACATTCTCAATGTTTGGGTATTTTTTGAGAATGAACAACATTTTGATAACTTTGCAGGTGATTTCAGAAACCCCGATTTCTGATCAGCCAGTGGGTCGGTCCTTGCTACAAGCAGATGGACCTGAAGTTAAGCCTCCCATCATGTTTAATGTATCTGGTGGTCCCTGCATAATGCTGTGGGCTCAAAATCTCACTGTCAGACTGAGTCCGAGCTCACCATGGATCGACCTTGCTCAGGATGTACCTTCCTTTGTTGGATCACTGTGTAATGGCAGTACCTCACGGTAAAGTGGCCTTTCATTATTTCCCAAAGCAATATCCAGCCTGTGATGAGTTTAGGTTTTTTTTTTTTTTGTTATTTAAAGAGAAATAATCAGTTGCATGTTTTATTTTTTTCTCATTTCAGGCTTGTGCTTAGTTACCAATCAGGCTTTAGATTAAGGTAAGGCAAAAAGTTGCTTATTAAAGATTCAATATTGTACCTTTTCAATTAGTTAATAACTCTAACATGTCCCCAGGATGTGCTTTTCAATTTTGTGCTCAATGTACCACAGCAATAGTATTTCTATGTATTTGTATTTACTGTTTAGATATCATGCTCTACACACCTGCTTTTCCAAACCGGTTCTTTCAGTGTGTGTGGCTTTAAATCTAGCTGAGCCGCTGCTGCTTCTGCCCACACCCTGTTTAAAAAGAAGTTTGTGAGTGACAGTGTGTACTAATGGGTGCAGCACAGTGCTGGCATGAATGAGGCGTTCTGTTGCTTTGCTTTCTCTAAGAGATCACTTTGTTCTACAATTGAAACACAAAATGACATTTACCTGACATTTAAAATCTTGGAGTCAACAGCTGGTCATTTGGTTCACTTTGTTTGTAGCTGATGCATTTTAGTTATTTTTATTTTGCACACATCTTGGAAGCAGTGAGCAGTGGGGGTTGTCACTATGGACATTTTAGCTCAAGGACTATTTTCTGTCTAGTTTCAACATAGAAACTTACACAACTAGGAGGACAAGCCTTTGTGCAAGTATTAAGCAATTTACTGTTTTTACAGCTTTCTTATCACACAACAGAGTTCATGAAATGATCATCTTGAGGCATTTTTATAAATAGGGTTGCTAAATTAATGTGGATTTATGTTTAAGTGATAAATGGGATCTTCCTGTTTAATTCTTAGTAAGAACGCATTTCAAAAAATGAAGTATTTTGTTGAAATTCCTGAAATCACGGCTTCCATTTGAAGACAGTTCTCTTTTTCAAAAACAAAGTTTTCTTGTTTTCTAAAAAGGCAAAAATAACTTTCTCAATCTCTGCAGTAGAGATATTATTTCCATGTAATGTAATATACTATATTTTTAATATCACTGCTAGCATCAGTTTATTTTAAAATCCTTCACGGATATGTAAGAGTTTAGAACAACTATTTTGGAAAGAATAGTTAAACAGTGATTGTGCTTTTTACACTGATACGCTTTCTGACCATCCTTCTCTTGCTGATCTCCAGTTTTTCAATGAGCAAGCGTTTCTATAATGTCTCTGCACGAGAATGGTTCTCCCTGGATGCAGTTGAGCTGCAGTACGCTAACCTCAGTGCATCTTACATCGCGAGCCGTGACATCTATGCTCCCGCAGAGTATTCCTTTCATTGCCAGTCTGTCGCCAACTTCGGAGATATCCTGCTCCACACAAACACAACAGACACAAATTCATCTCAATGGAGGCTAAATTTTATCGACTTCCAGGTACAAATATAGTGCCGCATTTGCTAATTTTAAAGTCAAACACCAATGCATGAAGAGGTGTGTTGATGAAGGGTTTCTTAAATAATTGTTTTCTGTTTTTTATACAGATTCAGGGCTTTGGGTTGGCCAACAGCACAAACTTCTCCTACGCCAGTGACTGTGCAAGCTTCTTCACCCCAGCAATTTGGATGGGACTGGTGACTGTGCTCCTTACGCTGCTAATTTTAGTGTACGGTCTGCACATGATCATGCAGATTAACACCATGGATCGGTTCGATGACCCCAAAGGCCCATCAATTTCAGTGCCTCAGTCAGAGTAAATCACTTTTTTACTTAAAAAAAAAAAAAAAAAAAGTAAGAACATCCACTCCTCAGTTTTTGAGTGCCCCTTTGTTGATCAAAGAAAGTATCCCTTTGCCTTCTAGCTTTTGTGTTTTTGGGTCTTTTTCTTTAATGTATGTTTCTTTTGAGTCCTTCCACAGTTATTTTGGCACATTCCACGTCATATTGCCATATTTTACAGGTTCCAGAGTGTATTTTTAATGACTATTATTTTAGAGCGTGTGCCAGATACAGCTAGTATTTTTACTAAAATAATTTTCACACATATCATGGAATGACTTCCTTGCCAATACGAATGTGATCGCTAAATGCTGTAGGACCGTTTCAGACCTCAGTTCTTAATTTTTTATTTTAATTTCACTGGCCTAACTGTAATTTAAAAACTACTGTTAATGAAAGAAGTGCCTGTGTATATAAATGATCATTTGTGATGTGTTGTGTAGTGCTGCTGTTTTTCCCAATAACATACCTTGGATTCAGTTCTGTGGCCACTTGTCATGGCTTAACATTGGATATCAGTGTTGCCATTTTTCTTGGCAAGTAATTTATTTGTATAAAAGGACTTCATTTGCCTTTAAGGTTTACCCTTTGCTTCTGGGTTATCAGCTATTTTAATAACAGTGCCTTGTTTTCAAAAAAAAATATTGACGTGCATTTGCAATGAAGTACAATATGATTTGTTTAATTGCAAATAAATCTATAAATTCCTAAGTAATTCTGAAGTTGTGGGCCCCTCAGTTGCAGTTGTTTTATTTCATTATTTTGAGGTCATATACAGGCTGAAAGATACTTGCAAACTAAATGCAGGGTAAAGCGGATGTTTCTGTACGACAGGATGGGCATCGCTACTTAAGTGGGGAAGCGTCTTGAAATTTAGATATGCAAATTCATAAAACGAGAGAGGTTCAATGTTTTGCATAAATCGCTGGGATGAAAAAATGATGTGTATTAACTGAGTGCAGTTTTCCCAACTCTTGATCAAGCATAAATACAAGCTATCCGCCACGCATAATGTAAATTTAAGCCTATCGAAATGTGGGAGCTTTAATAAAGTTGACCAATCAGCGTTGAACAGGATATGCTGCTCGGTTGCCATAGTTACAGCAAGCAGAAACGCTACGACGGTCAGAGGTGTTGGACAGCTAGAAAGTAGCTAGCAGTATTTTTCCTCCTACTTGGGTTTTCGTTACGTTACCAAACGTTTGCTTCAACGATGCTGACCGCTCCTGCTCAGAGAGTATGTTTTGGGAGCTCACTGGAGAGGAGGCTGTTTCCTCTCCATTACGCGCCAGACCGGCTGGGAAACCAAATGTCACAACAGGGACCGCCACATGTCGGCCCGGGAAGCTATGACAACCACGAGGTTTGTGTGAGAGAGAAAGAGTCAAGGGGTACTTTCAGTAGCGGTTTTAGATACGGGCGGTTGCCCGGGGCGGCATCGTGGTGGGGGGCGGCATCACGGGCATCGGCAAAAAAAATAAATAAATAAATGCTCGTACTCATGCTGCCCCGACGTCAGCCAACGCATATTGGGAATGGCATAGGCACCGATCGGTTTTCTGTCGCCCATTTCCTGGGAGTAAGGGCGCCCTCCGTTTGCGAGGTGCGCCTGCTGCTTGCGGCGCAGAGAGGAGAGGGCGGGGGATTCTCTGACCAGCTGGAGCAGCATCTACCAACTCGCAAAATAAAACAAAATAAAAACAAACACGAAAACACCAGACATTATGATACAGACTTATAATTTGCACCGATGTTTTTTCGAAATTCTATAGAAAAGTGAGTGCGAGAGCCCTCGGTGCACCTGCTTGCTGCTGAAGTCAAAGTAAACTTTATTGTCATCTCCGCTACAGTCCAGTATATAGAGAGACGAGACGACGAGGCCCCAGTTACAGCAGTGCAAGTAAACAAACAATATATATAATATGTTTTGTCTGTTTGTGTGTGGGGTGGGTGGGGGGGTGGGGGGGGGGTAGAGGGAGTGTTCGCCCAGGGCGCCAAACAGGCTAGGGCCGCCACTGGGTACTTTCACAAGTTGTTTTACATATTTTTCCCCTTTCTTTCTATGCATGCAGTTTTTATGTCCACGTGACCGTTAAAGTTAATTTAGGTGATGCTTTAAAATAAGTCAGCTACAGTAAGTGCATTGAGATGCAGGCCAGCTGCGAGGTTTGATTTTTCGGCTGACTTTTGGTGAATGAATGGTATATTCAGAATAATTATTTACATACTTGTTTTGTAAAGTAGTGCTTCTAAATGTTTGTTGATAGTTTGCCTTGCTCATTAACATCTGCTTCCTCTTCCTTTAACGGCTGCACCCTTTAAGTATCCATCTGACCCAATATTAATATCCTCTTCTGTCACACAGACCCTCCTCATATCCTCCTTTACTACATTCATGAAGCTGCTCTGTGGTCTTCCTGTTTTTCTCCTGTCTTGTGCTTCACATTCAACATCCTGTCTCACCTCAGCCTTGCCCCTTTTAACTTTGTTTCCACCTTCTCCAAACCACACATTGTAGCAGGTCTCACTACCACGTTGTAAACCTGGCCTTTCAACTTTGCTGCTTTCCTTCTGTTACAAATCAACCTGCTCCACCTTGCCTGCACTCTCCTCTTTACCTCTCTCTTGTATTTTCCATTAATAAACTTGCCCTTTCTATCACAGTTTGGCACCATACTTTATGACATACAGAAGACACCTGGGAGTAAGAAAGGATATAGTCTCTCTGCAAGGACTGCTGTGCGCTTTCCGCCTTGTAACAAGGTGCGTTTACACAAAGAAGTTTCCTGTTATACTGAGAGCACATTAAGAAGTGTATTAACAGCCTTACTGTATATCAGCCTAAGGGTCGTTCCACTTGGACTGTCTACAGTGGGGCAAAAAAGTATTTAGTCAGCCACCGATTGTGCAAGTTCCCCCACCTAAAATGATGACAGAGGTCAGTAATTTGCACCAGAGGTACACTTCAACTGTGAGAGACAGAATGTGAAAGAAAAATCCATGAATCCACATGGTAGGATTTGTAAAGAATTTATTCGTAAATTAGGGTGGAAAATAAGTATTTGATCACCTCAAACAAGGAAAATCTCTGGCTCTCACAGACCTGTAACGTCTTCTGTAAGAAGCTTTTCTGTCCCCCACTCGTTACCTGTATGAATGGCACCTGTTTGAACTCATCATCTGTATAAAAGACACCTGTCCACAGCCTCAAACAGTCAGACTCCAAACTCCGCCATGGCCAAGACCAAAGAGCTTTCGAAGGACACCAGGAAAAGTATTGTAGACCTGCACCAGACTGGGAAGAGTGAATCTACAATAGGCAAGCAGCTTGGTGTGAAAAAATCAACTGTGGGAGCAATCATCAGAAAATGGAAGACATACAAGACCACTGATAATCTCCCTGGATCTGGGGCTCCACGCAAGATCTCATCCCGTGGGGTCAAAATGATCATGAGAACGGTGAGCAAAGATCCCAGAACCACACGGGGGGACCTGGTGAATGACCTGCAGAGAGCTGGGACCAAAGTAACAAAGGTCACCATCAGTAACACACTACAACGGCAGGGAATCAAATCCCGCAGTGCCAGACGTGTTCCGCTGCTGAAGCCAGTGCATGTCCAGGCCCGTCTGAAGTTTGCCAGAGAGCACATGGATGATACAGCAGAGGATTGGGAGAATGTCATGTGGTCAGATGAAACCAAAGTAGAACTTTTTGGTATAAACTCAACTCGTCGTGTTTGGAGGAAGAAGAATACTGAGTTGCATCCCAAGAACACCATACCTACTGTGAAGCATGGGGGTGGAAACATCATGCTATGGGGCTGTTTTTCTGCCAAGGGGACAGGACGACTGATCCGTGTTAAGGACAGAATGAATGGGGCCATGTATCGTGAGATTTTGAGCCAAAACCTCCTTCCATCAGTGAGAACTTTGAAGATGAAACGAGGCTGTGTCTTCCAACATGACAATGATCCAAAACACACCGCCCGGGCAACAAAGGAGTGGCTCCGTAAGAAGCATTTGAAAGTCCTGGAGTGGCCTAGCCAGTCTCCAGACCTCAACCCCATAGAAAATCTGTGGCGGGAGTTGAAAGTCCGTGTTGCTCGGCGACAGCCCCAAAACATCACTGCTCTCGAGAAGATCTGCATGGAGGAATGGGCCAAAATACCAGCTACTGTGTGTGCAAACCTGGTAAAGACCTATAGTGAACGTTTGACTTCTGTTATTGCCAACAAAGGTTATGTTACAAAGTATTGAGTTGTATTTTTGTTATTGACCAAATACTTATTTTCCACCCTGATTTACGAAAAAATTCTTTACAAATCCTACCATGTGGATTCATGGATTTTTTTTTTTTTCACATTCTGTCTCTCACAGTTGAAGTGTACCTCTGGTGCAAATTACTGACCTCTGTCATCATTTTAGGTGGGGGAACTTGCACAATCGGTGGCTGACTAAATACTTTTTTGCCCCACTGTACTTACAGCCTTCGCCTGTATTTACAATGGTCAATGCCTCCAGGACTTGAAACTAGCTCCACTGCATAAGTGTCTGAAATTTGTGTCATTTCTAAGGCCAGCAGGAGTGGTTACAAACATAAGTTGGTTTGCAAAAAGAGAAGCCTGTGAGAAAGCCACTCTACTGCTCCCTTGATTTCTTCTTTGGAAATCCTCTCATGAGTTCAGTCTTTTTTAAGATTCAGATTTTGATATATTACGACAGTTTAGCCCAAACCTCTACATTTATTTCCATGTTGCCATGAAGTGACTATCTTAGGACATCTTCATATTGCCCAGCGGTTTCTTAAAGGTTTTTTAGTTGTTATCATGGTATTGTAATTTTTAAATATATTGGGGGTTTTTGAAGCAAAAATGATACTAGGACGATAGAATGTATAAAAGATGGAGGGAGCTTCCAGGTCTGACCTCTGTGGCTGGAAAAGGACTTCCAGTTGGATAGAAATTGGCCTTTGGCCACCTTGCTCTGCATCCTTAGTAAACACTTTCCTGTTAACTTTGGGAACTCGTGCACTAGTTTCTGATTATATTGAACAGAAGATTAAGTCAGTTTTTCAAAATAAGATCATTCCAAGAGTCAGAAAAGAGCTTAAGTTCAATTTGTGATGAGTTTGTGGTTTTACAGTTAAATCCACTCCTCGGTTATCACATCTGATATGAAAACACCAAGGTGGCAAAAATGCCCAGCTCAAGGCCTCATAAGAGGACTTCATCCAAATTTTACACCATTGATAATTAGGATGAGTGAGTAGAGTACTAATTTATCAACTGTCATTAGCAAACAGACAGGACAGGTGCTTTGCAAAGACATATACTTTGTAATTAGTGTTAAGTAACAGACTAACAGAAGACTGGAACTTTGCTCACCTAAAATTAAGTATAAACATGTTGGACAAACCATGTTTTATGGGGGTTTTTTTCAAATGCTTCGAAAAGGACTGAGAGGACACAAGAGGTTCAGTGATTCAGATGAGTTCCAGGATGTAAACATGCTTAAAAAATACTGTAAAGCTGGGAATTTTATCATGGAAGTATTTTATGCTTGCAATTTTCATCTTTTTTTACACAGTTAAAGTTAGCTAAAGTTGTGGGGTATGAAAGAATAAAAGTGGCCCTTCACTTAATATAAAGTTGTTGATGTGAAAATGAAATCTTTTCCTGGTTCTTAATGGGCCTTTGCTCTATGACTGTTTACATTAGCATGACTGGTCTGCTTACAGTATTGGCAATAAATCTTCATTACTCTGTCAGCTATCTGGTGAAATTAAAACCAAATTAAGTCACATAGTTAGAAGTCGCTGTATTCTACTTGTTGGGGGGGTTGTCAAAACATTTTCTGTGCAAGTATAAACCTGCTACTGGCTTTTTAATATGTAATGCTTAATACAAGATCTTTATAATCCTTCTGATCACCAGGCAGTGACCCCTTCACCGTGGCAGTACCAGCAGGATCAAAGTGGTTCTAGGGTCTCTCCTCCTGGCAAAATAGCTTTCAGCTCAAAAGCACAGAGGTTCAAAACCACACCATGTACATCTGAGAGGAGTCCAGGGTGAGACAGAGAGAAACTGACACGTGGCAGAAATGTTACGGTGCTAAACTGAGCTGACAGATGTTATTTTGTGACACAGCCCTGGGACGTATGCCCACGACAGAGTGACAAACAGGAAAGTGAGCTGGCCCATGTGCTTTGGGAGACCAGACTGGTCCAGCCTGCCTCAAATAGGCAAGAAGTCACTCAGGGTGAAGGTGAGCGAAGCAAGTTGAGAAATTTCATGGCCTTAATTTTGCTGTTACAAAAACTTAAAAGGCACAGCCAGCTTATACATAAAGACCACAGATATCTCTCTAGTATCAGAAATGTTGTCTCTCTGTAGATGTGCTGATTCTATGCACGATTACTCAGATAAACTCACTAACTGTAAGCCTGTTAGCCTTTAATTTGGTGTAATATTAGGTGTGCTCGTCACCTATACCTGTACAAAACTACATGTTGCTGCACCAAAAAAATAGTGATATACATATTTTATTTTCCTCCCACAGCTTGCCAGTGAAAAGGAGTACCTTAAACAGAGGAACAGAGTGGCCTACCTGAGTTTGTACTATTAACCCTGAAGGTCTTACATGGAAACCTATCATGACACTGGCGAAGCAAGAAGATGTCGTTTTTTGTTTTTTGTCTTTCCCCTTAAAATATAAACAAAATATGAACATGTAAGGTTTTTTTTTCTTTTTTAAAAGAAACTTAATTTCCTTTAATTACAAAATGACAGAATTCCTATGTGACCTGTATGTTACATAAAGATGTTGCTTACAAAATAATGTAGGACAGATTTTTAAACAGCTGAAAAGGTGACACTTAACACAACAAAAAAAAAAGCCATCTTCTGTGGAAGTCAGTCTGCAGTACTGGTCCCGCTGCTGAGGCAAAGCAGTCGCTGGTCTCAGCTCACGCAGCGGGTTTCAACCCCGGGCCACTTCCCCTGTGCAGGGAATCACTGACTGGACTGTTGTAAGCACCAAAGACTGGAGCAGATATGAGTCTGTTTCTTTAACTTTCGTCCCTTCTCATTTCTTCCTCCTTACTTTGGGTTTCTTGACCGGCCGGAGGTACGGATTGTCGATTACATTGTCCTCGCTAGCCTTGGTGGATGGAACTACGCCGCTGGGAGGAAGCATGGAATTCTCTTTGTCAGCTCCTGGATCATCCTGAATGATGGAAATGTAAAACAATATTAGCAGTGGTATATTTGAAGGGCATTCTGGGAAACTTCTTGCTAACTGTTGGCATAGGTACCAACGTATAACTACATGGTAAATAGAAAACTTGAATCAGAGTTAAGTTAGGGTTGGATGCAACCTGTTATGATGTAGCTCTGGGTGTGGGCTTCATGCAGATGTATAAATGCCACTTTAGATGTGATTAGCTTAGCTGAACATAATGATTGCAATATGGACACACGGGTACCCTATCAACACACTGAAAGTAATTTACACAATTATGAATTCATTGAAATCAAAGTAATGAAAGTTTGATTTCCAGCATTAACCAGGATACTAATGATAAGTAATTAGAGCATGAAACATTATTTGTTTGTTTAATTTTTTGGTATGTATTAAATGAATGAAGCACGTTTCCTAGCTTCAGAAGTGCATTAGCTTTATTTTAATAGTTTAGCTGCTAGCTAATTCATCCCATTTCTAGTCACTCTGTTAAGCTGAGCTGTTCCTTGGCTGTATTTTCACATTTAAAGGGGGGCTGTTATGCACAACATTCAAAATAATCCTTATTAATCTTTTACTGGACTCTTTGTATGCTCCCCTAAATTCAAGCAAATCAATCCCCAGAAAAATCCAGCCACCTTAAATTTGGCAGCACCTCCTAAACAAACTGCAGATGGCTGGGGCTTCTGTGCTCACAGCCAGAGCTATGTGCTCTGTTAAGGATATCCACTCTTACATCTCTCTCACCATCATACAGAGCCAAGACCCTGTGAGCGAAAAAGCTCAGGCTTTTGGCTCACAGATCACCTGTGCTGAATCTTTGTTTGAAACTTCTTTAATATGAGCATCCACCATTGTAACAGACAGGGTAGAAAATAAACAAGAAGCATTATAGGTCCAATTTAAAGGGTAAATATGAGGATGATATCAACTTTCAAGTATACATTTTCAGCATAAACAAAACTCTCCCATTTTAAAACAATTACTTTAAATTGTGTGATGTCTTGATGGCAACAGAACTCAACCAGAACATGGAAATGCACTATGACTTCAGTTTCATAAAGCCTCTTTTTACTTCGAAATTAGCTCAAATAAATGTTCACAAAAGCTCCATTATTAAAGTTTATGGAAGGCTTGAGTAGCTTTCAGTTCCTAAGAAAATCTACTGGTTTTCTGAGAAACTTCTCCCACGTGTTTGCTAATATACTTGAGCATCTGTACTGAGACCAATATTCTCTCTGAAAATCTGATAACCCTGTGCAACTAATGGAGCTTAATACTGAAAAAAATGACCCTGGAATTCTGTTATCACGGTAATGAAATAGATCAGATTCTCACTTAAATTTGTTCAGGCTAATCTGCAACAGATCTTTCCCTGTCACTACAGTAACAGTAAGAGAAGATCCACAAACATTTAGAGATCAGATGATTCTGTACGCCTGCCAGCAGCAGCAATTTTTTTTTCTGTTCCTTAAAATTTCAATGTGTGATACAATTTTAATTTAACAAAGATTCAGGATTTTGTGAAATATCCCAAGAAGATATTAATTTGCTTTACAATTTCTGTTTATACCATATATACTATATACACCTATGGCACACCAGGTCCCGGACATGGAGACTTACAGTAATGGCGTTTCCTGCTGTGTTCTCGCCATCAGTCTGGTCATCCTGCTCAGAGGAGTCCGTCTCCTCCAGAGCCTGCAGTTCCAGCTCTGAGGGCAGGAGGGCACTGAGATATGGGATGGTGCTCGGCTGCGCTGCAATTACTGATGACAATCACAGGAAGCAGAACTCGTGAAAATGCAGCATGCTTCATTCAGTAATCACAAGACATAATCTGGCTTTAAATAAAGATCAGCTTACTGAGAATCACTCACATGGGAAGGTAGTGATGTCATCTTTGAATAGGCTTTGAGTTTCTCCAGTCTTGGCAATGAAGCGTGTAAGTGCTCGTTCCACGTCTCTCCTCTGAGTTGCTGCTTTCTCTCTCACCACTTGGTAGTCTGACACGGGTTCTCTGAAAGTCTACAGGAAGAAAAACTCTTAAGTGGCTTACTTTTTAGCACAGTTCTACTTCTATAATACACAATCCAGCTTTCTAGGGATCTCCATGATGAAGTGGAAAAGTTCTGACTCACAGGTGTTTTGATATACGTGTGAGGGTCGGGGAATTCTGGGAAGTGGCTGGGGATGTGGGCTGGATGTGTGCGCTTCTGTCCAGCTGACAGCGCTTTGGGAGTCACAGGAGCATTTGTCACTGGAGCTGAAATTAAAAAATAAAACATTTTTCACATCTAAAACCACTGGATCAAAAGGTCTCAAGTCATTCATTTTAATACTAATAATGGAGAGCTGAGTTCCTACTTACGGGCAGTTATGACCATCCTTTGTGATCTTTTAGCATATATGGGCAAAGTATCAACATTGAAACCTTTAATGACACAAGCAGAATAAATCGAATCAGTATTGTGTTCCCTTAGCAACGTTTAATCCATATGTGTTATAGGAGGTCTTACCCATTTCAATAAGCGTGACCACTGTGTCTGACAGTGTCGGGACGCTCCTGGCTGTGTGTTCACAGTATGCTTTGGCACATCGACCTATTTCAGTAATATCTAAAAACAGAGAAAAAAGAATCAGTTCTGTAAACATGAATCAACAACCAACTGCAAATTCAAGAAACGTCTGCTCTGAAAATAGTCTACAGGGGCTCAGTTATGTCAGTTTCTCAGCTTTTTTTCACCAACTTCAACCAAAATTATTCCCATTGGTGTTTATTTAAGAAAGTAGGTTAAATAAAGTGAGGTGTACTTGCACTGGTGTTCAGATATATATTGTAAAAGTGGCACTTAAAGATTTACAGCTTTCCCAGTGGATGGTGTACACTTAAAAATCATACATACAGCTCTGCAACATCTCAGTTAGGGTTTCCACAGCTGCCTTCTCCGCACTCTCGAAGCCACTCTCAGTCAACAGGGCGCTGACAACGACCTGCAGAGTGCGACGGCGTGCCAGGAGGTAGTTTTCTGCAGGGCTAGAAGTTGCTTTACCAGCACTTCCTCGCTGGAAGTAAAATAAATGTGAATAAGGGTATACAACAGAAATACATAGACATGCTGTTGTCTTTATGAGAAAAATATCTCACTATAGTCACAACACACTTGGGACTAAAGGATTCTTTAAAAGGCTAAATAAACAGACACATGGTTCCAGAATCTTTAATTGACTTACAGCTAAGGGGCACATGGACATTAGCTTTTGTAATTTGAAGTAAAACAAACAGAGAGTAATGACCCAAGCCTTGCAAATTTACCACACAGTGTATGTTATTCCCTTTGCTTGGTGGGCACACCAATATGCCAACAATGTGCACATACACTACGGTTATGAGGGCTATTACTATAATGTTAGAAATAAATGTGACTTTTAACAAATATAGTGGCAAGGAGCCATTAAACCTACAAAATCGTCATATTTTCTACATTTCACAAACATTTCTCAAGAGTCCTTACTGAACAGACATATTAAACATTCCCAGTGCCGGTGGTGAAAGTGGGAGAATATTTGGGCTCTGGGTGATTTAAAAAGACGTTTTGTTTATCTGAATCAATTCTATAATGATTAATTTTATGTTAATATTAAAATGTATTGTTCTAATTCATCATCCAGTTCTTAGTGAGCTTAGGATGGTGGACATGTTTCTGTAAGATATATTTGTGTAATTGAGAGATTTAATTTTTGCCATTGCAGCAAGCTGCATTGTCCCTGAGGTACTAAAGCAGCTCCAAACTGCAACGCTCACTCCATTGATTACACTGGAGACCCTGCAACAGTTCTGAGTCAAAGTGATAACACATACTGCAAATGCTCACTGAACCTTCCCCAACCATGTGGACAGAAAACACGTTTAAAATCTGCTGCTGTATTTATTGGGGGAAAAAACAACAAACAAACAAACTGGACTGTCCTCAACATTTTGAATCCAGACGTAGTGGCATGGTTAGCTCATGTAAACGTCAGGGATATCAACAAAGATCAAACATTTTTTTGAATTTTCGTTTTTTTTCCGCCAGCATTTTTAGATCCAAATAGGCACGATTTATACTTTATAGGCCAAACAAAACAGACAAACATTAAAGCTGCCTAGGGGTGGTCTGACTGTTGGATTTCTTTGTATTATTGTAGGGTTTTTTGTCTATAATATAGAGCGCCTTAAGGGGGGGGGGGGGGGGTGTTGCTGTGAATTGGCACTATATAAATAAAACTAAACCGTACTGAATGGTTGTGCCACTTTATTATTAATAATAAAGGTGCTACATAAATAAACTGACCTTGTCTAAAATATTATTAGTAGCCATCCCTTGTAGTTAGCAGACAGATGGGAACCGCTCGAACGGTTTGTTGGTCTACCCCAAATATCGATGAAAAATACAAGAAGTGTTGCTAAACCCTTCATTCTCCCTAAATTTAGTGTTTGTGATATTGGTATAGACTCTATTTGTTCACACCTGTAATTTAGATGAGGATGTGCCCATATGTTAAGACTAAAGAACATGTGAAACGTACCTCTTCCTGTCACTGTAAGGACACAAACATTTATTCAGACAGGGTAAGCACTGACATAGATAAAGTTAACCCACCTTATAGTCTATAAAAACGTATTTCAAGCTTTCACCGGACTAAATCATATTTATTTAAAGTTGTTAAATCGAATTAGGACTTCAGTGCAGTCTGACTGTTAGCCATGCACCGTGAATCCGGCTCTACATGCTACATCCGCCTCCTCTCCGTGACCCAAAAAACATTTCTTACCGCTCCCGCATTCAGAGGGCCTCCCGACGCCACCGCAGGATCCGCCATCTGCAGTTATTGGAAATCTCCTCGTTGTTTTGAGCAGATTTATATTTGTATCTCTCCGAACACCGTTTAGCCGCCGTTGGTAAACACGGCACGACTGTATGACGTTATTTCCGCCGTATCACGATCGTATCACACACGTTGTTTGTCTGTCGCCCCCGAGTGTTCATCTGTAAAATTACACCTGCTTCAACTTGCTTCTAATTTGTGAAAATCCTCTGCTGTAAAATTAATATAACAGGCTTTTAGTTATTTGTAATACAAAATAAGTACTTGGAAAAGGGTATTTGTGATACTTTTTAAAATATATTTTCCAGTCATAGTTCTAAAATTATTGCATTAAATGAAGAAAAATGAGATTAAAAGATCAGTTGCATCTTTTTAGTTACATTTTCTCTCTTTTTGCTAATTATAACATGAGGTCCGCTCTTTGAAGTAACCTACCCCACAGATTATATTAAAGTCATGGTCTGAGACAATTGTTTGGAGAAAAAAATATATTTTTATTGGGGTGCAAAACAAATTTAATCACACACATTCCACTTTTACATCACATCTATCACATCACATTCACAAATATCTGCTGCCCAGCAGCCAACGTTACTGTAACCCGCAGTCTTCACTGTATCTCATCTCATTTTTTACCCAGTCAACAGGAGCAAACTGCACATTTAACCAATTTTTGAAATAATGAATGGGCCATTTCCGCACAATGACTTGATTCACCAACATTACCATCATCTCTAGTGTCCATTTATGTGAAGAGGAGAAAGTTTCTTTAAGAAGCATGTAAGCGGTTGGCTGAGCTTCTCCGCCTTGAAGTCAAAAGATATTTGGCTTTTTCCTCAGGCATTACTGTATCCACCACATCAGCAACTTCACTATCAGCAGAGGCAGTGTGTGGCTTCAGCACCTGCTTCTTCTCCTTCTTCTTCAGGATGATAAGCTCTGCTGGTTCATCCTCCTCAGTATCTCTCTCCACAAAGGGCAGGAAAGCCATCTCTACCAGTCCCCCGACCATGCCAAGCATTGCCAGAGTAGAGCCGAGCATGTAGATCTTCAGCATGCTCCGGCTGGGCCTCTGTGTCAGCATTTCTTTAGCAAATGGGATGATCTCGCCAAAGTTTTCCATATTGTGTTGTCGATGAGTCTGTTAAAAGAAAAGGAACAATTGTAACCAGATATTCTGTAAAGAGAACAAAGATTTACTCCTGACAACTAATCCATTTAATTAAAATGCAAAAATTCTACTATCCACAAAAAAAGAGAATAATACTTACGTCGAAGCACACGCACAAACTCTCTTATTCTCTTTTTCTGTGCGTTCTGAGTAATCAGGCTTTGCAGGCAGAGGCAAAGGCAGAGCCTGCATATTTAAACCCAAGCAGGGCCAGGTTAACGCCCACACTGGGGACACAATGCATATTCATGAGGCCACTTGTACTCCAATTGTTTTGTTGGAGATTAGAACTTGTTTGGGTAAAAGGGCAGACACATCCAATCCCTGTATGTGATGAAATGCATGTGATGTGACATGTTGCCTGAACTCTGCATGTGCAGTTCATGCAGTAAACATTATATTGTTCTGACAGTAAGTAATGCTTTGCAACATTAGTTGGTACTCATTAACTTCTTCAAGCACACACAGGCACTGTTTAAGAAAAGTTAAAAATAAATAAATAAAGGATGTTAACATTCAGACAGTTAACATGTTACGGACCACTGAACAACAACAGTCCTGGGTTTGTGCTTTGTTACCATGCATATTGATCTTTATCAGGAGAGCTTCATTAGTGTCCAATAAGAGTATGCTAGGCTGTGGAAAGCCAGCCCCATTTATTGGTTAATAGTTATTGTCTGACAACAGTATTGGTTACACATGGAATACCCCCTATTGAACAGCAATAGATAAGCCTCATTAGAAGATAAGGGTCGATAGAATCCCCCAAATCATGCTGTCCTGAGCTGCTCTGCTCCTGTACCTAAATCTGTCCAAAATGCTGACAGTACATGCGTGTGTACGTGTCTCAAACTCTCTGCACTTTGAACCAGTTCCCTGCTGCACGAGAGAAGAGTAGCGAGTTGGGAAATGTGTCTGATCTTTGTCACAGAGACATCATCACTGAGTGAAAATGACAACCACACATTGCTTCAACATCTGTACACCAGATGAATCGTGCTTAACATTTTATCCAGTTTGACTTTTAGCTGTGCTGGTAGTGACCAAATAAGTTACACTTATTATTAGTTTTGTAACTGTCACATTGCATATTAATATAATTCTCTAAGTAAAATGCAGCAGTTATACAGATTACTCATGACATTACATTAAAGTAATGTCTCAACTCTGTATATTTTTATATATTTTATTAATTGTTTACTCTATTTAATTTGTAAACTATGTGTACACACACACACACACACACACACACACACACGTAGAAAAATATTTAGTATACACATCCAGAAATGCATATACTATTATATATTGTACATATATTTATTAGTTTCAGATGTAGCCATTCTTGTATTTTGCACAACTCTGTTGCTTGTGAAGCTCGCACACAAGAATTTCACTCACATGTGCTGTACCAATGTACCTGCACATGTGATGTGACAATAAAAGTGATTTGATTTGATTTGATAAAGCATTATTTTTTCAGTACTTTGAGATTTTGAACTGAAAATGGAGGTGAAGATTCTATGTAAAGAATTTCATACTAATACATCAGGTCAGAGTAAAATACAGGAGAAAATGCTAAAAAGTATCCACACTGATTCCACTCTTCATAGCTAATCCAGGGACAACCTTTCACCCCGTTTGTCCACTTTTGGATTGCAGAGTTGCCTAAAATATTGCAGGTAATAACGCAATAATTACGCAGTCGATAATGTTCCTCTTTGAGCAACTCAGCTCTGGGCATTTATGTTTGCCTCTGCTGGGAAAATGTTGAGACTGTTTGGAGACCTTTGCTCCATTTTTTTTGTCACTTCTGCTTGAAATGAACAGTCTGTCTCTATTCTGGACTTCACCAAGGCACCATGCTGTGGTTGAGGGGGAAGTTTTATGACAAATGTGGATGTGAAAACTCTTTCAACAGGAGCTAAGGGGAGAAGGAGTTTAGATCCACAGTATTTAAAATGTTTATATGTGAAAGGAAAATTACACACACAGTGACTTTTTTATTTCAGAGATTTTAATAGTGAGTGTTTTACCTGTAACACAGTGTTTGCAGGAAATTCATAAATGGGGTGAAATGAATAATAATCTAAAGCACCCTTTAAGTCAACATACATTTCTCAGCTTTTGACTCCTATTCACATCTTATAATAAAAGCTGTTTAAACCTGGTCACAAAGACATGTTTTGTATCTGTTGGCTTACTTGGCTTAATTTACTCCGTCTGGAACGTGCTGTTCTAAGTACGCTGCTCCTTGTAATCCTGACTGTGGTGGAAAGGCTGAAGTACAGAAGTACAGCCTGCTAATTGGCTTGCTGGTTAGATTAACTGAGGTTACCAGCTCAGGTTAAATGAGTCCCAAATATGGTGTATTTATATTAGGGTGATGCTTAATAACATGCAAGTTTGCAGAAAGTTGCAGAAATTAACAAGAAGAAGAAAAAATCTATTATTAGAAAGTAAACACGTCTGAACAAAGCCTGTTCAAACTGTAGCCGGAGTTTCCTGTTGCCTACCTGGCAGGGATCCAGTGTGGCCTTCTGCTGCTGTAGCCCATCAGCTTCAGGATTCAATGTGGTGCTAAATGTGCTAAAAAGGATCAGTATTTTGTAAAATATGCAGACCAACTCATCTGGCACAAGCAACAATGCTACGTTCAAAGTAACTTACTGCAAATCACCTTGCTTTGTATTCTCATCTTGACCATGCATTGAGCTGCCTGCTGATTATACTGTGATTGATTAGCTAGTGTATGTACTGGCAATAGCTTAATTTAATTTTGCAAAGTCTACCATTAATTTGTTTACCAGGAGTGAAGGTAAAACAACCACAGCAAAACAAATGCAGATCCTTTATTTTTGAGTATACAGGATTCCCAGCATAATACATATATAACATGAATATATGTTAAATCCATCATTACAAAGCACATACCAAGACAAACAGCAGACTGCCCAAAGTAAACCGCTTACAATAAGTGAATAAACATTTCTAACAATAGACTTTACCTGAATGTAAAAGTTCTAGTAGGTTTATGGCATTTAATGAATATACTTGTGGCATTTACACTGTTAATGATAGGTTTGTTTAAATATACATTGTTATATATATTTTTATTTCAAATTTGAATTTGATCTGCTCTATTTTATTTTATTTTTTAAAAAAAGAAGCAAATAATTAAAAAAATAAATTAGCGAAACAATTAACTTAAAGAAAGTAACAAAAATATGAGACAACTTTACCATATTAAATTACATCAGTATGGCTTATTGGATGCAGTAAGCATGCGGTTTTCTTCAAGTACAATAATTGTCATTGACGTCATTGTGTGTATTATTTTAAGCATGGAACCATGAACACAAAGTGTTCGGATGATCTGACTTCTGCCCCATCAAAAACCAGTGGTCAGGAACATCGTCACCATAAACAACATGGATATTCATGCAAAGCCCGGCTAGAGATGAGCCCATTTAATCCACTGCTTTCCGTCCTAGATCACACAGTTCTGTTGAATACTGTCAAAAATGTTCTGGTTAAAAATGAGACTCGTGCATCTGAGCGTGTGAGTTTCGTTGTGGTTTGTGTACTTTGGTGTGGTTTTGGGGAAGCTTCCTAGGCACTCTCTCCAAAATAAAATGCTCCACACAGACTGTGGATCTCCCACACCGCTTGAATCAACCACTTGTCGTTCTCAGTACCTGGGAGCTGCTGACGCAAACCAGCTGTATGCTGGGTCAAAACAGCAACACTGACCTGTAGAGGGCAGAAATACATTCAGGGTGAGAAATAAATTTTTCACCATTAAACTGTAGTTTAATAATAAAAGTGTAATTTAAAAACAGTTTAATGTATTTGTTCATTATATCCACATGCTTTAAGTGTACCTACCAGGTAAAATGTTTTATTTCCATGTAAACTCTGTGCAGCTTTCACATGATGGCACAAACACCAGTTATGGTCTTGCTATTATTGTTTTTTTTACCGTATCTAAAAGCAAAAGAGAAATGTTTTAGTCAGCCATATTATAAACTCAAAAGGTCAAAGGTCACAATTTGATATAAAACAGCTACAAACCCATTCAGGTTGGCAGGCTCTGAGTGGTACACATGCTTTCCCTGTTCAGCTATTGTAGGTGCGTGTTGTGCACTGCAATGGCTCTGACTGGTCTTCAGTGGGTGGCAGTGGCTCTTTAGTTCAACATGGCTTGTGGGCAAGGACATGTGATGTGTCCCCTGCACACTCCCGTTGACCTCTGGCACCTTGGGCTCAACCTTGTCTGGATCAAGATGTTTCCGGTTTTTCGTTGGGGAGGACACGTCGATGACCCTGATGTCTGGGATGCTGGCCTGCCTCAGGACCTGCTCTGAGTGGGCCAGCTGCAGCTTCTTCATGTGGTTGATGGCAACAGCAGCATTGTAGGCTTGCTGTAA
Organism: Aulonocara stuartgranti; assembly: GCF_965226115.1. Taxonomy (NCBI): domain Eukaryota; kingdom Metazoa; phylum Chordata; class Actinopteri; order Cichliformes; family Cichlidae; genus Aulonocara; species Aulonocara stuartgranti. The sequence continues at coordinate 31,109,298 of NC_138956.1, forward strand.
AAGCGAATATAAAAAAGAGGTTGAAAAATAGCCTAGCTTCACTTTAGATGTCCTTATATATGGTGATATTGAGTAGACATTAAATGAAATGTCTTGTTCATTTATCATTGATTGATAAATTATAGATTCATATTTTAGGATCTTTTCTTCTTCTTTTTTACCACTGAGCAGCCAAGTGCATTTGATTTCCTAGGCAGTGTATGCACTACATCAGCCCTTAGTGCCCTCGATTACTAAACAGTATCTTATTAAAGTCTCCCTGGCCAGGAAGGATTTAGGTTGGCACCCGATTAATCTACTATAAACTGCAGGTCTTCAGTAAGGTTACCACACTGAAGCCAAGAAATCCGTGCAGACTAACCTTCCACTTGGACTTGGCAAAGTTCTTTTGAATCTGAACGCTGACGGAATAGTAGATGTCCTGGCTCCGAGCTGTCTTCCCAATAATCCTGGAAAACGAATGACGGCACAGAAAGCTTAAATTTATTTTAGGTAGAGATTAATTCTGAATGCATTTGTAACTGGTGCTGGGCAGGAAGATTGATGCCTCCTGTGTGCAGTGCCACTAAAATGTTAATTGTAGAAAGTTATTTTATGATCAGGCTTAGATGACATTTTATGGACTATTACACATTAACTGTTACAACGTAATAATTCAGTGACAGTTGTGAATTTTGCTCGAGACATGCTACTATACTGCACAAAATATGTACTTATATTACAAAAAGGGAGTCATTAATAAAAGATAATATGTAATTATTGTTTTGTCACAACTATACTGGTACAATGGTGGGTTTTCATGTCTTGATGCATGCTCAATCATCCAGGAAAGTAAATCCCCAAAAGTTGATTCTGTTTATCTGGACGTAGCGTCTTCAGTGATGTCTTCAGTTTCAGCGGACTGCAGGTTTGATTGCAGCCATTCCCCAACTCTCTGCAAATGGTACTCATGGCCATTGATCAGTGGTCTTTGATCAATGCTCATTAGAATTTGCATATTAATGATCAAGGAACTGAACTCCCAGCCCATTGTTCCTTCAATGGTGCTAATTTCAGTCATTAGGCAAATGAAACATTTCTCCCACTGTAAAAAACGCTACGTCCTAATGAACAGAATCAACTTTTGGGGTGGGTTTTCATATTAAATATAATCAGAATCTCAAATAATGAGGTTTAAATGCTGTTTTTTTTGTCTGCTTTTGGCATTGGGTCATGTCAGTGAGAGCAAATGTCCCTAATGTGATAGAGGATCTGATAAAAAGAGAGAAAATGCTAAATTGTCTTGTTGAAGACTGTGAATGAACTGATTGTCAGATAAAAAAGGATTACAGTAAACTATAAATAATGCCAAAAAGTCCAAAAAATGTCAACATGGGTGAAAGGAGCATAATAAGTTTCCATAATACAAGTGTAGTGTATGAGTGGTAGTCACCATGGATGTCTGAGCGCTAGGTCTGTAGTGTAGCGCATCTTGGGATTCTTCTGCATCATGTTACGAATAAAATCCTTGGCTGCAGAAAAAAACAATAGATACATTAGAGCTTAGACAACGCTGATTAGAAACACAGTCGGTGTGTGCCATCTTTCAGTGTAATTACCGGATTCAGAGATGTCGTCCCAGAATGGTGAGTCAAACTCATACTGTGCCTTCATGATCTTGGAGAAGAGCCGTGACTCACTTTCTTCATAAAAAGGGGGGTAACCGCAAAGTCTGAAAAAACCAAATAAATACAAACATTTAGCATCTGTGAAAAAAATCCCCTACATGGTACATGCATGGACTCAATGTGCTCCATTTTTCTGTATATAGGTAACTGTGTCATTGCATAAGACACAGCTGGGGCCTTTAATCTGATCGTCTTGTTACTAAGAGAAAAATCTGGAGCAGGTGGTGAATAGCTTTCTACTTACAGGATGTAGGTGATGACTCCGATAGACCAGCAGTCAACGGCGTTGCTGTAGGGCTTCTGTGCCAAAACTTCAGGAGCTGGTTAGAGAAAATTTTAAAGCTATATCAGTGATTGCTCAAAAGCTCGTGAAGCATCGGTAACATGCAGTATGACCCACTCTGAGGGTCTAACTCAGCGAGTGTGAGATTATTCCTCTAGAATGACATGTTTTCTTACCAACATATCCTGGGGTGCCACAGGCTGTCGACATGATGCCATTGTCTACCATCTTCGACAGGCCGAAATCACTGATCATGATCTTGGAGTTTTCCTCCTGGCTGTAGTACAGGATGTTCTCGGGCTGCACAAGGGAAAAAAGCAGGGACGAGAGCTGTTCACACACTGATGTCCTCAATGAAGAACTTCTCAAATAGTTATTTCACCTGTGGTGGAACAAATTCTTAATATCTTACTTTCTGTCAAAGTGATAATATTGTAAATTAAGCCAAAGCAAGAGGGGGAAAAAATCAAAGCAGTATTATCTATATGATTAATGAGGTCTGGACTTCAAGTAACAGTTGAGCTTTGGGGTACCTACTGTTTTGCAAAGGTAAAACCGCTCTTTAGTTGTATGCTAAATAATGTCAACTATGTCAAATTATTTCTCTAAGAATTTCTCTCAAAGGTTAAGTTAGTTTTTCTGATGAGCTAAGAATTAAAAACCCCTTCAACATATGACCCTGTAAATGATATTCAGGTATGGATAATTACTAGATGGATAAGTCACAATGGCTCTGCCAGGCTGTTCCATCAATAAGCTGATAGTTATAGATCCAGTAATTCATTACCTTTTACGGTTCTAACACACCATCTTACCAGATAGTTTCTATGAATGCCAGTACCTCAGTTCCAAGCACCACTAAACCCTTAAAGCTCACTTTTGACCAACATATGTCTTTTAACCTGCACATAAAAAGTCTCCAGGAGGGCCCTCTTTCACCTGCATAATGCTGTGTCTCAGAGTGACACTGAGAAACTAATCAGGCCATTTATTATTTCTAGGCTGGACTATTGTAATTTCTTGTTACCTAACGGCTGCAGCAGTCTCCAGCTGAGCCACACAATGGAGTTAGTAGCTAAAATGATTCTCTTCATTTGCCCATATTAGATTCTTTTCATTGGCTCCCTGTGAAGCACTGAATTGGTTTTGCTTCAACATGTCTTAAAGTCCTCATAGTAGCATATTGTCCCACTTTAGAACTGCTGTCAGAGAGCAGGTTTAATTGTGGTTCCTCCAGTTTAGAAACTACAATGGCAGGCAGAGCCTTCAGAAATCCTCTCTCCTGTGGCTAAAGACTCAGGCTGCTGGAGGATTTCCCATGATGTAAGGAGAATGTCTCCTCCACATGTATATCATTCATTTAGATCCTGCTATTGCACATTATTGTTTCTTTCCTCTGAGTGTATATATCTGTCTTTAAAGCTAAATGTTCCTGATGTTAAAAGTCCCATCAGCCAGCCAAACACCATATCATTTTTCATCTCTCCATGGACATCTTTTCCCTTTTCTCTGTCACCTTATCCCAACCAATTTCCCCCTGAGGTCTCCATTATGCTGCAAAGTGCTTCGTCAAGAAGGCAAATTGTTGGGCTTTTCTTTATAATACTGTATGTTGTCTATCTTTCTATCTAATGTACCCTCGGGTTTAAGGAGTAAGCATGATACAAATGAGTCAAATGTGATGTAAAGGAGAAAAACCATATATTTCACTAGTGTTTGGGATATTATCAGCCATACCTTCAGGTCCCGATGCACTATTCCGTTTTGGTGCAGATAGCTGACGGCCTCCAGCACCTGCTGAATCACTCTGCTGGCATCCTTCTCTGAGTACACCCCCCGATCCAGGATACGGTCAAATAGCTCACCGCCTGAAACCCTGGTACAGAGCCACCGCCAGCATTAAAACTATATGCTCCTTTTCCTTTTATGGTGATAATTTGATAATATTGGACACAAAATCTGGAATACTCACAGCTGCATGACAAGATAGTAATGCGTTTGACTTTCATAGAAATCCTCCAGCCCCACAACGTTCTCATGTTTAATTCTGTAAAAATAACATGATGCTTTCATTATGACATTGCTTTTATACCTATCACAAAGTTCCACATACTTTCAACCCAAACAACATCCAAAAAAACCCGACATCAATGGCAATCCTCCTCCTGTGCTCACGTCTGAGAGATGAAAGCTGGAGGCTCATAAAAATTCACATGTGAATTACCTTCGCAGCACAGCGATCTCATTCTCCAGATTCAGATCCCTCTTCTGTTTCCTTTTCACACACTTCATGGCGAAATTTTTCCCCGTCTTCTTCTCCTTCACCATGTAAACCTCTGAGAATGCCCCACTGCTCATTAACACATAAACACATATTGAAAATACATTACTGATGATGCCTTCACTGATTGCTTTGAAACAACACACAAAGTCTCCCTTGGTAAGGGGAAATAAGCCTTCTCGCTTATTACTAGAGGGCTGTTGTTAATAAAACATGGGCACATTAACAACACAGAACATTGGACTCCTGTGTGTCTACTTTTATATTGCTCTCGTGCAACTGGGAGAAGCTATTGCTTCATTCAGTTTCTCAATTTGTGCATACATTAAATGTTATTGGTTTTCAGCCAACTTTTATTTGAAGGGCTCATGTTTTAAACACATTATTTTTTAATTAATGACACATCCTATTTTTATTTTCTTTATGATTTAAAATATAATAATGCAAGTCCCATTTCCTGAATGAGGAAGTGCTGCAGGGTTAGTAGGACATTGGGAAATAAGCTGTTTTCTTCCTGCAGAGTTAGGAGATGAGACTGGAACATTCATTTCCATTATTTTGTTTGTTTTTCTTTTTAAGAACATAAACGTCAGACAAAGATGTCCTCTCTCACATTACTTCACACAGATGTGTTCTCAGTACTGGAACATTCTGCTTGGTTTAGGTGACTAAGCTCCCTGGATTGAGCATGCAAACACCTACTCTCTAGCTGTGTATTCACCTGTGCTGTTCTCAGGAGTACAATCGGATATACTGATTCATACTGATTATACTGGCTCATATTGACTCATACTCACTTACTGTACTATGAGGTTGGCATATTTATTTATGTCCAGTTTGACATGATACATCTACATACATGCATTCTCACAAGCGTCTCTGGTGGGCAACGTCAAGTTGAAGGTTGCTGTAAACGTGAGCAAATGGTTTATGTTGAATAAATGATAAAGAGCTGGTTAGCTGTGCTTAGTTTGGAAACTGAGATAAGCAGCTGAATTTGCAGAGACTGTGAATAGTGTGGAGCCTTCCATAAACCATATGTATTTTTGTATAGATAAATACTAAAGCTGTAAAAGTCGAGCTAAGCTAACTGCGCATACAGGTTTTGATTCTAATTTACTGTATAAACAAGATCACCAGAAAAACATTTAGTCCATAATTGCATTTAAAGACTTTAAAGGCTTCTGTTGTGTAACCGTCAATAATGACTTTGTTTTTTTCTCCCTGTCGTATTACATCATTTAGGAAAGGAAACTTTCTGATACGGACTTCTTAGAGACCATCTAATTTAAAATCAACTCAGGGCAGAAATAGCAATATCAAAGGGTTTAATTAAGCTCTTGTAAGGACCTCTGTGACTTAACAATTCACATGTCAGGGGCTTATTATTGTGCGCTGTGCTCCTGTGTCCATGCTATCTTCAGCGTTGTCTGGGAATAGTTGTTCTACTGGGTGGATTAGGTGCTTTATCCCTGACGCAAAGGAAACGGTGGCAGGCTCCAGGCACAGAAGGTCAGCAACGGACCATGTGTAGGTCAGGTCACAGGCAGGTGTCAAGAACTATCGGCAGACCACTTTTCCCACGTTCATATAAACTCTAATTCCAGCTCAGTTTGGCAGTCAGGAACAAGCTGTCCCTTTCCCATTATAGCACTACTTTCCCTGAATTGCTTTGATTTTTGTTCCAAGGACCTACTTGAAAAAAATACTTTGACTTTCAAGAAAAATTGCCGGTCAAGACCTGAAAATGAAAGCTAAGCAACAACCATGATCAAAAAGATTAGGAGCGATCAGAAATTGCAAGAATTCACCCGACTGTGTGAATCTGAGTGCTTAGAATTCAGTACAGACTAAAATCGCACTGCTTTTCAATGCACTCTGGTGGTTCTTCTTAACCCCGAATAAACTCAGTCCCTATTTCCAGGAAACCATTAGGATGCTGTTTACACAATGTCTGATGAGGCCCAGTGGGAAAGACTGCAAAATCTCCAGTCCCTTCTGGAGTCTCTTGCTTTTATTGTGACAGAACACAAAAAAACGAAAATGTTCACCCGGGAATAGGCATCATTCAGAGAGTTCACCGAAAGCAAACTTACTGGGTGGCTCAGACAGCAGTAATCCAATCTGTCTTCTCTTCTAGGGGAGGTGCCACAGAAATAACCGCATTACAAGTAATTTTAAAATTTGTTTTCCCACTTTTACGTGAAACTCTTGGGTGTTCAAATTGTTTGGGGGGAATAAAAGTAATTGCTGTAGACCAACAGAACTGAACTGAACCAAATTAGATAACGCTCTTTGCTCAGGAGGGTGTTGCCTCCTTCACAGTCCAATCATTGATGATGTGTTAGATAAAACCTCTTGGCAGCCTCTTCAGCCCTCAGCACAGTAAGCTCTATTTTCTCACTCTGGCAGCACTCTAGCTTACATCATGATTTAATGTTAGTCTCTCACCAGTAGTTCTCCAGTCTATTGAAAAATACTCAACACTGCCACTGGTTTTTATCGCCGCCGGGACAAAAATTAGGTGAGCGCAGGTGAGCGAGTGTCGACTGAATGTGTACAGCACAAAGTTAGACGTTAGAAAGCAATAACATTAGGTGGATTCTTATTTAGTTTTTATTTTTTAATTGCAAATGTGCCAGCGGTTCTTGGAAGCACTTCTCATTAATTCCAGCTCTGTTCTTCCCTTCATAGAAAATTAAACTGTCCTAACTTTGATAAATACTGCTGCTTTTTTTCATTTAAAGTCACTTCACTAATTGTTTAAACCCGGCACAGAATATCACGTTATCACATTATCACATTTTTCCTGTGCAAGTCTCCATCATATGTTGGCACTCAGTCATGAAAACTTCGAGAACCCCTGACCTCAATAACGATTCTACTGTCTTATTATTTGTGCCAGATTTATAATCAAATATTTACATTTTCCTCTGTTTTGTTTGCATATAAAAACTAAAAAGCAATGATTAGCAAATTTAAAAAATTACAAAAAAAAATTGTGAATGAACTGCTGCACTGATGCCAAAGCCTGGATCCCTCTGGAAAATCAGCCTAGTTGTCTAACAGTTAGAGCATCTTGCTGCCAATACTTAAGTACAGTAAGCCTTAGCATGTTAATCCAATCAAATCAGTAATCTGTCCTCTAATTCAAACAGCATGCTGATGGCTATTATCATGCCAGCCACTGCAGTTCACATCAGTATCAGTAAAATAAACCATCTAATGGTGCAAAGCATTCGCCAGGGAAGCAAAAAACTGTTCAGTTACTTAAACATTTTTTAAACTTTAATCAAAGTCATCTTACAGTGAGTTAAATGATACTTACGATCCCAACTCTTCCATGAAGTCAAAAACCTCTTGGATGTTTTCAGTGTTCTTCTTCCACACATAGTCGGCCTCTTGACGACCCATGTCTGCAGGTGCTTTGCCAGGGAATTCTTTTTGATGTTAAGGAAAAGCAAAAGACAGAAGAATAGATGTCACTCAAAGGAAAAGATCCACATTGCCCTTGTTTCCTTAGTTTATTTGCATACAACTGCAACAAACAAAAACCATCCAGGCTCAGTGTACAGGCTTCCTCGTCATTGTAAATGTAAACAAAAAAGTCATCTGGGATTATTGAAAAGTCCTAACAAAGCAGCTATGAAGGTTGACGCGTCTGCTGAGCTGCTCAGACTGTATACAGGTGGGAGCAGCCGGTGAGACTGCTTTTGTCAGCCGGTCTCTGTCTGGCTGACAAAAGGTTAGCGCACTAATCCGCGCTGTAACTAGCACACAGGGAGGTGTAAAGCTATGCCGGGCTTGGCCCACATCAGCACCACATGATGCTGTATCATAAAGCTGTGTATCAACAAGGCTGATACACAATCTAAAAGCAAATGGGAATGAAATGTGAGACTAGTGTGTCACTTTTGTTTCCTGACATAAAAAAAAAATCATTTGAAAAAGAAATTAACCTTTATAACTGTTGTAAATGAAACTTTTTAGAAAAGAAAATACCTTGCAGCTCAGGAATATATTCAGTATAATGAGAAAAATGATTGTATTTTCTCAAATGATGAGCATCTAAAACAAGAATGACTTGTTGAGTAGAACTCAATGTACTGAGGAGGATTAGGAACACTTTAGAAGGACAAGTTACTCAGTCTGATTTCCTGCCCCCTTTTCTCTTATATAATGGATTAACTCCTGATCTGTATACCTGACACCATCACAGGTAAAAAAAAAAAAAAAAACTAAAAAAAACTTAGAACAGCCTAGAACAAATTATTTTAAATGTGACAATATATCTTAATTAATTAAGTATACTATTGCTAAAGTGGTATCTGCTGACAGTGGTATAAAAACATAAATTATATGAATAAATAAAGCAGAAAAAACAGTTTCAATTCAGTGCATATGCAAATTTACCAAAACCTAAAGCTCAGAAACATATTTATTCTAATAATCCAGTGTCCAGATTTATATACATAAATACATATGTAGACAGTGATGAGCACAGAGGATCTGATATGAAAGGGGTTTCCTGTTGTTTACTCCTCCCCTGCAGTACTTCTTTTCATCCTGAGCGTGTGTTGTTGTTTTAACAGCACAGATCACAACATAAAACTCAGCAGGGGGATCCAAAACCACAGTCAGCCACGCAAAACCTAATTTGCAAAGTCAAAACCTGCATCAGTGATTTACATTTTAATACATCCGGTTCCCTTTACGAAAACTTTCACCTTATCTTTGTCATTTATTCATCAACTTCACGCTTAAAGCTCAGCCACACGTTTCTGCCATCGTGCAAAAAAAAAAAAAAAAAGGTGGGAGAGAAAATCCACGTTATCTCACGCATAGGTACACCGATAAATGACGTGACTTGCAGCACGGAGACAGGCTCCTCTGTCAGTAAATGACAGCAGATATGTCCCGTGCGGTGCCTCGCGATACAGCATCGTGCATCATACCAACAGCTGAACCAAGTTCGCTGCGGCATCCGTGGAAAGATCACTCTGCGGCAAACAGGCGGATGATCAGATATTCAGATCAAGCTTGAAGCACACATCTGCCACGCCTGAGCAGAAACACTTCTGAATATACACACATAAATGTACTCAAGACAGATCTATTCAAGATGCAGGACGTTTAAAAACTACCCAATTTACGCGCAGAATATAAATTACACATCACTGGTCCTCTGCCTCATCCTAGGCCGGAAAAAATCTCCAATCTGCAGCTCTTTAGATTTAATTACTGTAGTGTGAGACATCTGAAGACGTATAGTTAATTTAATAAAGAAGAGGTTCATTCATCAGCACGCTGACTGAGACTTACCTAGAGACTTTGCGCGGTTGGAGCTCTGCTCTGACTCTCCTGCCAAAAGCTCAGCGAGGTCTGGGGAGATTACTTTATCTGGGACCTTACAAGTACCTGTTGTTAAGTCGGAGATTACATCCATGAAGATAGTCGATGGGAGGGGCGGAGAGTCTCACAGGTGCTCATTGAGACTTGTGGCACAGTTGAGGCTGGTGCACTCGCTGCTGCCGCCGCTGCATCACATCTTTCCACACAGTTTCAGGTTTTATAGAAAACGGCGCTTCCTGCGTAGAAACGGCCTCCTATTGTAAAACAGCACGATTCATGTAAAACAGCCCACGCCGTGCTCACGACAAGCAAGTAGGCTGTATTTTAAAATATATGACGACTAATTTTTGATGATGCTCAATATAAAATAATTTAAAAAAAAAATATGACAATTTATAAAAGCTTTATACACAGGTTATGGTTGTTATGCAGAGTCTTTTTAATGTTGTGTTTAAATGCTGAATGAAAGTGGATTTTCTGCAGCTCTGTGACACCAATGAAGAGGAAAGACTTCAGCAACAAACTAAATATTAGTATATACATTAGTTATACATTGGTTAACGATTTAATTAATTAGCAATATTAAATTAAAATAAGTTACTGCCAGTGTAATAAATAATATCCTGGTGTATGAGTGACCTGTCAAAATTAAAGTTTTGTCTGCAAAATTAGATAATAATTCAATTGGATGTAGAGCTAACATTTCAAAACATTTTGTCTACCTGTAAAATATTAATGATTAATTAAAGTGGACCTATTGTGCTCCATCTTCATATTTTCATTCTTGGACTCTAGAGCAGGTTTGCATTATGAAAATACCCCTCATTTATCTGACATCTGTCTGAAACAAGGCTGTTTATCACCATGCCAACGGGAAATTCAGGTTAAAGAAGAAGCCATATGTGAACCTGATCCAGACTGAAGCAACGTGGAAAACAGTTCTGTGCTCAGACACATCTAAATTTGAAATATTTACAGTAAAACCTGGACAGTGCATCCTCTGGACTGAAGACGCGAGGGACCATCTGGGTTTTTGATCAGTACTCAGTTCAAAAGTCTGCACTTCTGATGACATAGGGGGTGCATTAGTAGAATCGGCATCCCAATAATGCTGAAAGGGATGCAGAGATTTTAGAGTAACATATGCTCCCATCCTTACAATGTCTCTTATAAGCGAGGCCTTACACACTTCAGCAAGACAATCCTAAAAAGCATACTACATCTATTACAACAGCAAGGCTTTGAAGTTGAAGAATCCAGGTGCTGATCTGGGCTTTCTGCAGTCCAGATCTTTCACCGAATTGAAAGCATTTTGAACATTATGAAATTGAAAATATAACAAAGCAGATCTAGGATTGATCAATAGCTAGAATGTATTGGACACGTATGGGGCAAATGCCCCGGAGTCCAGCCAGCAGACGTCTCCTCAGTTCACAGACTGTTGTTAAAAGAAGAGGCGATGCTAGAGAGTGATAAATTAGTTATTTCCCAACTTTTCGGAGCTGTGTTGCTACCATCTTTTCCAAAATGATTGTATGTTTTTGTAACGACGCATTTTCTCACTTTAAACATTTAATCTGTTTCCTAATTTCTATTGCAAATATAATATGGGTTTATGAGGTTTTCAAATCATTGCATTCTCATTTACATTGTAAAATGTGTCCCAGCTTTTTTGAAGGTTGAAGATATTTTACACCTGGCTACCAACTGCTTGAAACCACAGTGCACCATCAGGCTGTGACAGTGTTGCATTATAATCTGTAGCCTGAGGAGGCATCCCTTAACAGGTTTATGCATTAATCTGCATTAGGTGCTCATGTAACCCTCCACAGAAGGAACCATACGAAATGCAATGACAACAGACAGGTCACACTAATAATACTGCAGGCCTCTGCTGCTCATGTATTCACTCCAGTGTTTGTGAAATGCAAAAGGTTAATTATTCACAAACAGCCTAGCTAAGCTAAAGGCTTCCTAGCAGACAGAACAAACCAGTTCAGCTTTAATAACCTTTATAATCTATGAGTCCTTTCTGATAAATAAAGAAATGCAGACATAACCTAAAGATAAATCCTGCAGGATTTTATCTGCCATCCAAATCTGCAATATTAACCTGCCAGGAGAAAATTAATCGATTTGACTACCTGCACATTTGTAATGTGCTGCAGCAGAGACTATTAAAATTGGCCTTGTTGTCATGGTTACCAGTTCAAAATGATGCCATGGTCACATTCCATTTCAGATGATTTTTTTTTAAGAATGACAAATAGTTGACGTCTTCTTTAATCAGAAGAGAAGGCACATAGGTCAGCAGTAAAAAGGCCCTTTCATGATGGAAGTGTCACGTTTGATGACAGATCACTCCACATAATTAGCACAGTTGCTAGGCTAGAGTTATTTCACCACGGAGATGAGCTACACAGAAAAATAGTTTTAAATGCCAGGCAGTTTTCAGTACAGCCAAGGATTTATCTCTTAATATTCTTTAAACCCTATATATTCCAACTGACTAACTGGACTAGATTTATTTATTTTTTAAGTGGACCTATTCTGTTCATTTTCAGCTCAATATGTTTTATTCTTGGACTTGTATTCGTGTAGCTTTGGACAATTCACATGTGAAAATAATCCTTATTATCTCATACTGGGCTTTGGTGCAGTTAATCCTCTGTTTGAAACAAACTGTTTTCGCTGCTCTCCCCTAGAGGCCACCTTTCCTTTAAGCCAGCTCAAACAAAAGATTTGAGCAGCAGGTGGGTGGAACTCTGTGCCAGAAATCTCTGTAGTAGGGATATCCTGTCTCGTTGATATCCTACAGATCCAGAAGAAAAAAAGAAAGTAGGAAAACATGTTAAGAATGAGTTGAAGGACGATGTTTTGACTCACTTTGGCAGAGTTTAATATGAGGAGCAGTTATAAATAAAAATTAGGCTCATATTAAGTTTACTGTGGGGCACATTTCTGTATAATAGGTTGCTCAGTGTCCACCTTAATCGGTGTTTACAGAGCTTTAAATATTTGCAAATATACATTTTTACTTTTATTCAAACCTCAAATATGTCAAGTTTACCAGGCTAGTCTTAAGAATTGGCAACACATGTGAATGTGAATATGCTGACTCACTGCTGCTTCCTGTGTAGAGTCTGCATATTCTTCCTGTGCCTGACAAGTTCATTCCAGCTGCTTGCACCTTTCCAACAATCATGCATGCAAGCTTGATTGATTATCCCAAACTGGTCGTGAATAGTTGTTTGTTACTCTGTGTTAGCCCTATATTAACAAATAATCTCTCCAGGGTGTACCCTACTGCCTAAAGTCAGTTGGATTGGGCCCCACTCTCTCTTGGATCCTACTGCACAAAATATGAAAATCAATATATCCTGATATGGTAAATTAATATGCAAATCAATTGGAACATTGCTAATGGATACATTATACACAGAGAAAGGACAGGAAACTTAACAAGTTAATTCATTGCATTAACCCTTTCACGCATAGTGGTCATGACTCAAAGGCTGTTTTCTTGTATTTGTGCCAGTGTTGATGGTATACTTGCACATAAACCACGACACTGGACACTGATGTGTCACTTCATACCAAATTCAGTCAAAATGTGTGTTGTCCACCTAAGTAGACATGTAAAAACCTCTTTGAAAAGTCCATGTTTAAAAAAGTGAAGTTCAAAAATCTTTTTGTCATGCCTAAAGATGAATAAAAATACTTAAGAAAGAAATCCTATTGAGGTTGTCATAATTCATGCATGAAAGGGTTGCAGGAAAAATCAAATATTCTGATAATAATTGCAGAAAGTTATGCTCATCCATTTGGTCTTTGCATAAATGTTCATTTTCAAGGTTAGCAGGTGTATTTTGGAATTCTTGCATTGTTTTCTGTTACTCAGTTCCCTCACCAAAGTTCTTCTTCAAGTGAGATAGACCCCTAAGATAGATCTTTGAAGGGCGTTTTAAAGCATGATCTAAACATCATCTACATTAAGTGAATTGCAATGGTCACCGGGAAATAAAGACTGCAGGAATGTACATCTTCTGTAAAACCATCTTCAAATACAAAAAAGAAGGAAGAAGCACGAATCTGATTAAATTGTTCCCAGCTCATTTACTCGGATATTACCATCATTATCATTTACCTGCAACAACAAATTCTGAAATAAATTTCATAAAATACTTTTAATTGTGATACTTTTCAGTAGCTTTTCAATTCCCAACACATTATGCAGTAGTTGTTGACAAAGATTGATAAAACAGCGACTCATGTCGCCTTACATCATTCAGTGTGAACTTTTTAATCCCCGCAACAGGGATTATCCAAGACTATGTCATTAAAGGGATGTAAAACAAAGCTCCCCATTCTCTTCACAGGTGCAACAAAGTACCTTACACCACCTCAGGCGCTTAAGATCCATTGCAGCTAAATTAATGGTCAATGGGATTACAATAAATGGATCAAGGAATCTGTGCTCAGAGCTATATTTACACAGCTCCCATGTGGGAAAAAGTCATATAAGCAGATACATCTTAAAAAGATCCAGCAAATGTTACCAGGATTTGAATCCAAACAAGCATGAGTAAAGTGTTTTGCAAGTTATTTTAATCATTGCTTAATATATTAAGTGCTTACATAACCTTAGATTAAATACAAGTGAGTGCTTGCAGAAAACTAGCGACCCGTGTGTGACATTTGCACTCAAATTTACAGAAAGCAATTATTTGCTTTATGTAACTACTCCAAAAAAAGATGTTTCTTTGTGAAAAGTATTACATAATGCATATTGTTAACATGATCTTCACTGTAAAAAATGTGGGCAGTATACCTGTAATGATGATGATGAGCTGCAATTATTCACTTTTATGTATCAATTCAAAACATCTGACATTGTGTTCATCCTCCGCACTTCCTCCGTGAGATCACAAGGTCTGATAAATATTCCGTTAGCAAACAAACGCGCACTTGTTAATTAACTCAGTAACAACCTTCATTTATATCTGACTTGATGTTGCCCATAAACACTTTTTTAAGGAAAGAAGACCTTAAAATGTACTTGTTAGACATGAATGTGACGCTGCAAAGCTGGTTGTTGCTCACACTGACTAAGGTTTCCCTGCACTTCCAAGTTCTTCTGATAGTTTAGGTGATTATATTTATTTATTCGTTTCAATAAAATTACAATTTGGGACTTTCGCTGCATTTTATTTTACTGACTTGTGGACCTTAATAGGAAGGAGCGTCTTCACTACTTAAATCTTAATCAAGGCCAAGTATGCACCCTAGAGCAGCGGTCCCCAACCTTTTTTGCACCACGGACCGGTTTGTGCCCAACAATATATTTTCACGGACCGGCCTTCAAGGTTTCGTGGATAAATACAACAAAATAAAACTAGTATCGGTACTGAAAAAAAGAAGATTTATTCATAACACACGTGAAAAGATCCATTCAAACCGAGTTAACGAAAAAACGATAACAAAATAACGCTTAAAAACCGATAAAAACCCTGAAAATCATACATTTCACACCCGAGTCTCACGGCCCGGTACCAAATGACTCCGGTCCGTGGCCCGGGGGTTGGGGACCGCTGCCCTACAGGATAGCAATTAGAATAACAGGCGAGGTCAAGCCTTTATGGCAACACCTTACATATTATGAGTTAGTATTAGTTATACTGCACAGTGCTTCAATATAAGACTAAATGCATAAATAAACAAAAACGACAAAGTGCATGTACTTTATTTGATATGCTGTGAATGGCTGTCCAGATAGCACAAAATGGCAGCAGGACAATGACTAAATAAGGCTCCTTTTCACTTATACAAGAAACGGTCTTTGTTTAGATTTTGGCCATTCATCCTGCACAATGACAGGAATACCTACAAATAATAAATATTGGTTTTTATAAATAGATAAATCTGTCCATATTTGCCCCCCCCCCCCCCCCAATTACCCCGAATTAACTACATCCACTAATAAAGTGCAGCCAACTTTTGAAGACTATCACTGGAAAACTAACTCTGACCCGAAAGGACTGAACAATCAACCCCTGAGATTAACTATCCAATGTGCTTGCAGGACAGGACACGGTGAACAGCTGTAAGTGCTACAAAACATCAACATCGACAAAAAGAAATGAAAAACAAAGTTTGAATATTTGTAATGTTTAAATGTCACTTAGTTTTTCTTTTTTTTCTTTACAATCCCATCACATTTATGTAATACAAATACTAAAGATAGAATTAGGATATCATGTGTTTGTGTACAGTAGCACTCCCCATGATGAAACAAGTAAAATCAACATGAACATCTATTTTCAAAAACACCAGCTGTCCTGTATTATCAGCCTAGAACTATCTCTAAGGAGACAAAGTCAGGTACAGCAGCTTTCCAGCCACTGTGATTTCATACTGCTCTATCTTGGCTCAGTGCTAAAGTCACATATCTGACAGTAAATCAGGCCAAGTCCCAGGCTGGTCACTGATCATCATTTGTGTGATAGATGTTCAATAGTTCAGTATACACTAAAGATAATTTTTCCTATGCGGCTATGTTGCTATGACCCCAATATGGCAGGCAGACTTTAGCTGCACAGACTCTGGGCATGTCAACTGAAAGACTCAGATCTCCAGGCTTATGTCTCCCTCTAGGGGGTGGATTGCAACTGACACTCTCTGAGCCTCCGGGCTCACAAGCCTGAACTAAATCCTATCCGCTGACTGAGTGCTTGTGGTGTGTTACTTTCCATAACGAAGCTCGATCATCTTTGGCTTTTCAAATGTACATTTCAGGTTTCAAGTCTGAAAGCAGCGAGTCTCACACACAGAAGATGTGAAATAATCACCAGCGCGGGACATGCAGGTTCACCCTACGCCCAGTGAACCTGAGATCCTCCCTTTGATTGCCGTTTGGCCTCCATGATGCAGAAAGCTTCTTGCTCCTCGCTTATTTCCTTCTGCCTCTTCTCGTCCAGAAACGATACCAGAGAGTCCCTCATGTCCACCACTTCGATCATCTCCTGAAGGATTCGCTCTTCTTCTGCCTGCTGCTCTGATGTCTTATCTGGAAAACGAAAACATATGCACACACCCAATTCTAATTAATAACAGACACAAACATCAAGTCTAAGCTGAATAGTGGTTCTTGCAAGTAAACTCTCGTCCTCTCACTAATTAGGGGGAAAAAATGGATAATTGGTACTGTACCCCTCCCTTCCCAACATCTGCTGACTATGATGCAAAAACCTTTCTGAGTAGAAAGGCTGCCAGACTTGCCAGGAATGTATTTTTATTTTTCCATAGAAGCAAAAGGCCCCTTAGTGAGTCATTTCAAACTTTCAAACAGTTAGATTGCCAAGGCCAAGGTTTGTACTTTTTTATAGTCCCTTCAGTTATTCCTCTCCTGTCCATACTTGCCATGAGGAGAAAACATTTCCAACTAAATATCTATTCATTGCCCTCTTTCAGTGGAAGAACACATTCCATACATTTCACCTAAATCTAATTAAAGCTTAAGCAGACTGGAAATTATCTACTTGATATGTCTGACTCGAAATGCTGAGCCCATTATTGCACTGTTGAAAGTGCTTCAAAGGCAATCTGTGGCCTGTTTGGGCCAAACCGGGGACTCTTTGACCTTTGTTTGATGTTTTCTGGAAATAAAGGCTAATATGAACTTCCTGCTCAGTGCACCAGTCTGTGTTAATTAATTGTAATATATTTAAAAATTCTCATCAGGTAATAGATGATGATTATGGGACTGCATTTTGGCATGTGCATCCCTGTTTTTTTGCTCTTTAAATGGACTGTTTACCTCCATGCAACCAAAACCTGACTAAATGTGATTAGACTAAAAACAGAAGCCGAATGCTTCTGGTGCCAGAAGTCTTATCTCTTGCCAAAAGATTCTGCATATTCATATATTCTTATATTCAGTTATTTGTTTGCAGAAAATGGTCAAAATTTGTTTTACTGCACAATACACTACCTGGAAACCCCAGGGGAAACATTATGAACGGGCGTAAGTAACTAGTTTAGTGGCATTAATGCTGGAAGAAATTATGGTCAATAAATAATCATATGATATGTAATTTAGTAAAAGAAAAAACATGGTCCAGTAGTGTATAGTGTCCTACAAAATGCAGGACATTGCTATATGCAGAACTGAGTTAATGGGACAACAACAAACGTGGCAAAGACAAAGAAAGCATTGATGTGCTCATTAGTAGGACAAACATGCACTGCAGTACGGGCCTTGCTCGGCCTGGTGCCTGTTTAGAAGTTAGGCTCCTCCCTTTAACTACATCAAAGACACTTTTAGTTACAAGTCTTTCTGTGTGCACACCAAAGTACACACCATTTATCTCCATGTATTTCCTGAGCTCCAGCTCCAACATGCTCTGCTTGTCTTCGAGTTCCAGCTGTCGAGACCTGCAAGAGAAACAAGCATCAGCTGAGTCCTGTCAGTAGTAACGCTGTATGTTATCATGAGGACCGACAACAAACGACATTTCACTGTAAAAAAAAAGACTGGCTTTTAGCATTGTGAGGTCAGCCAGTCACCGCAGTGTTTTGATGTGAGATCTGCTCCGTCTACCATGTCACTTGTATACAGATGCTCTGTTGTATTACTTGTATGACTAGACAAACTTTTACTCCATGAAATAAAGAATGAACCAGTGAGGCTGCAGACTTACGCCACCATGAGTTCAGACTCCTCGGAAACCAATGCATTCTTTTCATGAACGAGCTGGATCCACTGTTCGATCATATCAGGAGAACCGCTGCGTTCTGCAAGGAAAAAATGGTGCATATTTTCTTTAAGAAAACAGGAAGATGTGCTTTTTTTGGGTGGGGTGGGTTCTCAATAAAGTGGTGAGGAGGAACCAGATTTATTTGCAGCATCTGACACAGCACCCATGTGAGTGTTTGTCTACAAGCCCACACGCTAACTTGTATAAGGATTCCAAGAGGCTGTAATAAAAAGAATTCAGCTGACCTACAAATTTAGGGCTAGATTTACTAAACAGACCAAAATAGCATAGGAATGCAATCCCCAAATAGCGCTCATACGTGTGGTTTACAAAAGTTTCACGGCTTTCTAAACAGAGATGCAGTCAGTTCATTTTTATATCAAGGGCAGATAATCAGACCTGCTGGTTTGTTTAGTGTTAAATATCGCCGTAGTTTGAAGTAAATGGTGTGTTGCAAATCTCAGTAATCTCGGTTTGTGCACTTGGTTCGTATAAAATACTGCTAAAAAGTCGATTGAAAATACAGATTCTAGCTGTTCAACAGTCCTGGGTCTTCTATCTCATATTTTTGTGTCATCATGTGCCGAATGTTTTCAGCTGGTGAGAGCTCTAGACTGCAGGCAGACCAGTTCAGCACCTGGACTCTTCTACTACAAAGCTATGTTGTTGTAAAAGCTGTCGTAAAAGCTCACAACAGCACATTCTCATGCTAAAGCATGCAACATGCATAGACAACTTTCAGTACTGATGCCGTCTTTCCGGATGTGCGAGCTGCTAATTCCATAGAAAACATACCATTAGAGGAGCATGCTTTTAAAGTGAAAGCTGCTAACAAACTGGATGTTTGACTCTCCTCTTTAGTCCAGAGGACACACATCATTCCCACAAACAATTTCAAATTTATCGATCTTCCTCAACTATGAATCTTTATTTATGTGGAAGCATACACTTTTAGAATGACTTTATACTTCCAAAATAAGCTTTTTTTCCATCGCAAATGTCCAGAGATATAGAACAATACACCCCAAGTTCTTTAAATATGTATAAAAAAAGAAGATCTGATCTTACCAGCCTCTCCTCGCAGTGTCCGCTCCAGAGTCACACCTTTGTCCTCCAGGTCTTTGTAGGTCACCTCAATCTCCTCCAGTCTTCTCTGGATAGACTGTGAAACACAAAATCAAAAAGTACATCTTGACAAATATTTTAATGAAATTGCTTTAATTTCTTGAAATAGGCTTTGGTGACAAATCTGAATTCCATATAGGGCAGATATATAAAAAAAAAACAACATGCAATTGAGCCAATTCTTGTAAAATGGATATGGATGAGTTACACTCAAGGGTTCACCCAGCTTCGTGGCATTGCTCGATGGGGTGTGAAGACAGATGATTGACAAGTACACTCCCTCTCCTGCATACTCTAATAACTGTGCAAACACTGAGGCGCACCTGATTGGATGAATGCCTCTGAAGCAGATGAATGGGCCGTCTGCTTCTGAATTTTAAACGTAAACCAACACGGTGACTCATCTGCAAACTTTCTTTAATATTAAGAACAATTTTCTGCAAAAATTTGTTTCTCTTAACATTTTAGGTGGAATTAACAGCTGATTACAGGCTGATGAATTTGTCTCCACTATAGATTGCCAACTGCTAGCTGTGTTGTGATTTGCATGTGTTTGCATTTACTGGATTTCAATTTTATGCAAACTGTATGACTGGCTGCAGCAAAAATGACTAGTAAGCATGGATTCACATAACTTTACAGATGATAAAAACATATCTTAGAAATGACATAAATTACAATATTGTATAATAATAATAATAATATATAATTATGTGCATATTCATTGCTCCACTAAGTGAAGTTGTAGAAAAACGGACCAGGAATGAGTTTTAGATCACTCACCTGAGCTTTGCGGAATCGCTGTAATTCACTCATCCTGGCTCGCCGCTCCAACGTCTTCATCTTCTTAAACTCCAGCTTCTCTGCCTCCACGGGGTCTGATGGCACACTCTGAAACTAGAGGTAAAGTAATAGTACAGTTAGTGCAAAATATCCTCCCCCTGAAAAACTGAAACAAATGAACTCTACCGATATCCTTACTTGGTCATCAAACAAGTCAATGTCTTGTTCATCATCGTCCTCATCATCATCGTCCTCATCTCCTTCGACGCCCTCTTCTGAGGTGTGGTGGACATGTCTGAATGTTGTTTCTGTGGGAAAAAGTAAGAGTAAGTGTTGCAATAAGCCTGGATGACTCCAGATTGAGCTAAAACCAAAGAGATGAGTTGCCAGCTTACCCACTCTCCCCGGCTGATTAACGTGGACACTCAGCCGGGTGTCTCTGCTGATCCTTGGTGAAGAGAGATTCCACGGAGAAAACTTTGATCGCACTCTGGCCTGCCCACTTGGCATCTCTTTTCTTCTGAAGCAGCGTCGATTCCTCTTCTCCCGCATTTGCCCAGCAGTGCTCCCACTCCAGTAGCCCTCCTCTTCTTGCCCATCCAGGCCCTCTGTTTTAGGAGGCCCTGCATTAGCTGAGGAAGAGGAGCAGGAGGAGGATCCGCCATGGGTTTCTGAATCCGAGTCTGCGCTGAAGCTGTGAAGATTCACCAGCTGGGTTTTTTCCTCAGCGGTCAACTGAAGCTTCCGCAGTGACTGTTTAGGACGGGAGTCTGGTCTTGCTTTAGAGCCCTCCTCTGTGGGAGTCGGAGATGAAGGTTCTTCTGGGACGGTGAGGCTGATGAGGTGGACTGTGCGAGGCTTTGCTACTGGGGGAGAGGGCTGATGGCTGGGAGTAGTCTGCCGAGAGCGACGGGGCTTTGGAACTGGACACGGAGTCATTTTTTTTGTCTCCTCCGCCTCCTTAATGGCTGCTGCTACCTCAGATTTAGGTGGATGGTCTGTGGGAGTTTTTGATACAAGTGGTTCTTGGGAGTCTTCTTTTGACTCATATATGCGGTGGTCCTTTTCTTCAGATGTTTGTGATTGTGTGTGAGTAGGAGGACCACAGTCCAGGGTGTTTTCATACTCCTCATCTGACGGCGATGGAGTATATTCATCACTGGAAACTCCGTTTCCTTCTTCTGTCTCTCTCTGAGTTCCTTTGCTTTCCTAAATTGATAAAAAGCATGAAAAACATGTTTAATTTAAATTAGCCCACAGACTATATACAAATTAGTTACGTTTATTTAACTATATATTAACAAATTATTTTAGAGATTTGAAATGAAAGAAGATGCAATTGTAGTTTCAATAACTCAGATGTACAGTAGTTTTCGGGTCATAAGCCGCTACTTTTTCCCACACTGTGAACACTGACTGCGGCTAATGCACATTTTGTTTCATGCCGCCAAAAACATTTTGCCTGGTAACAGTAGACCAATCAAAATGATAAGTAGTGTATATATTTTTATCGGTTGTTAAGAGACGTTGTAATGTTGTTTGTGTATTGTTCTGTAAAAAAACCATAAGCAATGTAATTTGTGTGTTACTGATACGTACGTATACTTAAAGGTAGCCGTGTTACAGGCGCTGTTCGAGGGAAAAAAAAGCATTTGCAGTTTGTATTTTTGTATGTTACCATAACGTTTATGTTACCATGTTTATGTTACCTTACGGATTAAAAATACTCACGTGTAGCATTTCTGTGTAAATATCTCATATTACAGGTGAAACGCCTTACGGCTTAAAATCCGGTGCGGCCTGTAGTCCAGGATTTACGGTAATTAAAAGGATTAACAAAAATATTGCATCAACTGTTGAGTGACTGCAGCCATTTTTAAATATATATAAATGTATATATTTAATGTGATGTTACATGAAATATTAGGACTGTCTTTAGTTCAATTGTGTGCATGCCCCCCTAGTTGTATCTTGCGAGACAGGAAAATGAAATGAAAGAAATGTACGTGCAGTTTGGTTGAGATTAGGCATTTCCATTGGCTATTATAGAATAATCCACTTCTTTAGTAATGTAGTCCACTCCACTTTTCTGCATCTGGCTGAATGTGAGCAGGCAGTATTGTACTGTATGCTTCAGATTTCCTCCTGCTGCTTCTGTCATCTGTCACTCTGTCATTTATCATTAATAAATGCTAGTGACTCAGAGCTTTTAGAAGCCATCCATGCATGGATCACACTGCCTACACAGTTTTACTTTGGATTATGAGCAATTTATGATGTCTCCATACTTTTTTTCTTCCCATCACACTGGCACAGGTTAACCTACCCTTCAGCTGTCCAAACAATGCTATTCAGGAGCTGGTCTGGCTTTTCAGGTGATTTTATCACCACTTTGCAGCTTGTGATGAACACTGCTTTTTCTCTCATGACTAAATCCCCATGATCCTAAAATCATACAGCCCTATGGTCAATGGACTAGATTTTTTAGCTTTTTATGTTGTTGAAAGTGCTAGTTCATTTGTCCACTCCTAACATTCCCGCTATCTCTTTGATGCTTTGTTTTGATTTGCAAATTAAGGATAGGCCGCTTCTTTTGCATGGAGAGTACCTTTGAACTCATGTTGTGGGTTTACAGCCGTTGCCTCAAAATCCAAATACTACACTTGGAATATCTTATAACTGTCCACAAAACAGCTTCTGAGTGAATGATACAATTAGGTTTGGCCTCTTGGAAAAAAACTAAATTAAATCTAAAACACAAGGCTACATATAGGCTGTAATTCTTAAACGCTTCGTCCAATTTGGATGCAAATGACCTTGAATTAAAACTGTGTCTGCACTAAGCTTATCTTCATCACATAGCTAAAAATGAAATATGTTTAAAAAAAAAGCCCAAATAAGATTCACCAGCAACTAACAAGTAACCCTTCTTAAAATTTGTATCTACAAGTTCCCTCAGCCCCTCCCTCCTGTTCACTTGTTTGAAACGTACCTCTGTTGTTGAAAAATCAAAGCCATCTACCAGTAAATGAAATCATCTTCCTGCTGTCTTGAATAAACCCTGCTCACCATAATGACTGTCACCATGCGTTCCCCCCTTACCTCTGTTATTGTACACTTTTCTCTTAAACCAGCGGCAGTAACATCTATACTTTAGAAGCCTGCAGCAGACCCCAACAATGTCAATAACTTTTAGTCTAGTGTATTTAAAATTCTAGTCTCTATTAGAATCACTGACACCTCTTTAAACTGGTTTCAATCCTCTCTCTCTCTCTCTGGCCTCACTTCAAATCCCACCCATTTCTAAATACTTCTAGTGTTCCTCAGGGATTTGTCCTAGGGCCTCGTCTATTTATCTCCCTCATCTTGGCCATATCTTCCATAAATTCAATATCAATTTCCAGGTTATGCTGATGACACCAGCTCTATCTGTCCACCAAATACTCCTTTGCTGTCCCACCCACATCCATCTGTGTTAGCTTCTAGGAAAATCCAGTTCTCCCCCAACTTTCTCAAACTGAACAGTGATGAAACTGATGTTCTCCTCATTCGCACCAACACCACCATTGACACCTCCTCAGTTTCTCTCTCTCCCATTCCCAGATTAAGAGTCTGTGTGTCATCCTTGACAGCACACTTTCCTTCCAAGCTCACATCAGTAGCGTCACTCCATCCTCATGACATTGATTGGCTCCATCCATCTTTCACACCGAACGGTATTCCTGTCCTAATTCACACCTTGGCTATATCTCTCACTGATTACTCCGAGTCCTGTCTCTTTGGTCTTCCTCTTATTGTTTATAGGATATTGTTGTTATCATCCTTGAACTGATCCGTAACTCTGCTGCTTGCATCATCACCAGAATTCAGTCCGTTGGTCACATCACACCTGTCCTTCAGCAGCGCTCAAGTTAAATATTGCACTAATTTCAATATTCTGTTCCTCAGTTTTAATGCCATTCTTAACCTTTCTTCACAGTACCTCTATGAGCCTCTGCACATCAACAAACCCATTCGCACTCTTACGGCTTACGGCCATACCACCCTGAGCACGCCCGATCTCGTCTGATCTCGGAAGCTAAGCATTTTTTTTTTTTTTTTACCTCTGATTTCTCGGATGGGAGCCCGCCTGGGAATACCAGGTGCTGTAAGCTTTGGAGTGGCTGTAGCTCAGGAGGTAGAGCAGGTTAGCTGCTGATCGGAAGGTTGGTGGTTCGATCCCTGGCTCCCCCAGTTTGCATGCCAGATATCCTTGGGCAAGATACTAACCCCGACTTGCTCTCTGATACATCCATCAGAGTATGAATGCTTATGAATGATAGTTAGAAAGCACTCACCGTATGGATAATAGTGCTTGTGTGAATGGGTGTGTGCGGCGTGTTGTATAGTGCTTTGAGTACTCCAGGAGAGTAGAAAAGCGCTATATAAGAACCAGTCCATTACCATTCACTCTCAAGTCTTTTTCTTCTATCCATCTCACTGTGGCATCCATCCACGTGACTACCATGGGATCTAGAGCCTTCAGCTGCTCTGGCCGACCCGTGGCTTCCCTCCCACCAGAGATCCATAACATAGACTCTCCCTCTGCTTTCAAATCCTGTCTCAAAATGCACCTCTATAAATTGGCATACTCATTATGATTACCTTCCACCTGTCATACAAATCTGTGTTCCTAATGATTTTATGTATTGTAAACTTGTTTTGTTGTTATCATGATTACTGGGCTCTAACTGTATGTTTGGAAACAAATATTCTCATTAGATGTTTCTCCGCAATCAAGCGAGTCCTGCTGACACAGAACCCGTCAGCCAGAAAGATGATGCAACTGAAGATTGTGTAACAAGAGCATAATGAATAAGAGGACTCAACATGGTGTCTGGAGTCATCAGCAGCAAGCAACAGCATGGTTTACATCAGTTCTCTTCAGTGACCCACCTCACAAGATGTTGCAGGCCCATTTGCCAGCTCTTCAGAGTGTAGCTCACAGTAAAATTTCCCTGTGGAGAAATCAGAGATAAAAAAAAAATGTTAAAAAAACAAAACAAGAAAAGTTGAAATTTAGAGACAAGTGAACGCTAAAGAGGGAAACCCCTGCTGCTTTCTTAAATTATTCATCTCCTTTTAGTCTGAGTACAGACCCCTTTGAAAAGGGTCTCAGCGCAAATGATTAATTATACATATAAATAATTAAGCGGTGATTCACTTATAGGAGCAAAATCTGATCTTGGCTTTGAGAGAACAATCACAGTACTGATGCAAGAGCTGTTGAAAACATAGATATAAGCACTTTATACACAATAATACAGCATCAAGCAGTTTCACGGAGGAGTGCTAGATGGGCAAAAAGACAACAAAAGCGAAGGAGTTAGACCAGATATGGACGAAAGCTGCCTCTTTGACAGTAATCACCAGCAAATACTCGATGCTTCAGTCAGCGTGGGGCGGATATCTAATATTTGATTCTATAACAGCTTTGAGAGAAAAAAAAACAACACTTTATAATGATAGTTGCTGTAGA
This sequence comes from Aulonocara stuartgranti, assembly GCF_965226115.1. Classification (NCBI taxonomy): domain Eukaryota; kingdom Metazoa; phylum Chordata; class Actinopteri; order Cichliformes; family Cichlidae; genus Aulonocara; species Aulonocara stuartgranti. The sequence continues at coordinate 31,135,063 of NC_138956.1, forward strand.
GTGAAGAATAAGATGTTAATCTGTGGTTTTAGCTAAGATGGTATATACACCTATAGGTAGAGCGACAGATATGGATATAGTTGAAAACTTGAGTATAGTCAAAATATACAAATATATAAATTCCGCAACTAGGAGTCACCTGTATCTTGGTCAAAGGTGTATCCTCCTAGCCTAAGTGTGATGTTGCATCGAGCGCAGGTGAAGCAGGTCCGATGGAAGAACTTTCCCTCAGCACTGATTCGCTCCAGCAGATAAACCCTTTCACCACAGAAGTAACACTCCTCACTGTTTGTCATCAGCGCAGGAGTATCCGGCTCAGGAGCCACCTCGGCGACAGGATCGAGCTCAGAGGAGACGGGAGATGCTAATGTCTGAGGAAAAAGGTCAGACAGCAGACTGAGATTTAACAACAGAGCACGATGGTTTTTAAAGATCAGTATCATGCAGAAAGCTTGCATAGTCCAGCACGAGTTGTTGAATCACACTCACACTGTCCTCATCTCCCATTCTTGTCGCTGTTCCAGTGGCTTGTTTGTTAGCTGCCAGCTTTTCCTGCAGAGAAAATAAAATAAACTACCACATGACCTGATTTTGTTGAGGATATCGAGAACAGTTGCAAAACAAACATGATTAAACAATATCAAGGAGTAGAACAGCAAAAGCCACTTCCTCTGAATTAACATCTAACATCTTGTCATCACAAACAGGAATCCCAGACAAAGCAGACATGTGAGTCACCAACAGCTCGAGAACACAGACCGAAGGCCCCGGAGTGAACTCCAGCCAACAAGCTAGTGTGTTTGAAAATATCTTTATCAAAGATTCCTCCGTGCTGTGTAAACAGTGAACTCAAGGCTCAGTGGGCGTACCTTACGTCTTTGCAGAGAGTTGTGCTTCAGCTTGCTCAGGAAAAAGACAGCTGACTGTGTCCGGGAGAAAGACAGAGACTTGGACGATGGCTGGAAGCCTGTGGGCTCTGTTGCCAACAGAAAATACAAAAATGCAAAATGTCAAAGAGGGACACACAGCAAAATCATCTTAAATTAGACTAGAATGCTAATATAAAGACACCTGAATGTGAGTGTTGGCCTACTTGCAGCTCTTCAATACAGCTGCCCAGTATATTCTTAGGGCACCGTTTTAAAAATTGTCTCTATCAGAAATATGACAAATCAGTCTTAGTTGAATTTTCAGTGGCGTCACATCAAGCAGCAGTTGGATTTAACTTGTCAATCTACATAAAAAAAACTCTTCAGCTGCAGTTCTGACTATCACCCCCACTCTTTCATCATTCAGATAAGGTTACCCAAGACTGACAGCTCCCTGCTGTCTGCACATCAGTCAGCGGAGCACAAGCACAGCATCACAGAGTATATCACACCCACCTCAGCTCATTCAGTACCTCCAAAGGCTGAGCTCACATCTACACTGAATAAGTCCACATACTGAAAAAAGAAACTGTACGTGTACCTCTACAAAAAGCCAGGGGAAACCCTTCCTTCAGCGCAGGAAAAGCAGAACCCCTTCTAGAGGCGCTGCTCACATCAGACCCCCGATAAGTCAGCTCTACACGATGACTGATCTGTCTGCTGCTGGGCTGGCTCAAGTGCAGGAGAGCAGCACAACCAGTAGAGGCTGGCTCTGAGCACACCACTAGCCACTTAAGCCAAATGAATTCTGGGTAATATGCTTCTTAAAGGGGTAGCACTGATTTGAACGTTTCTTGAACATTTTTCAGTGGGAGGACACCTGAACCTTTTAAGGTGATTCTAATGCTGCGCTGTGTCTAGGCAACAGAGTTATGTAAGACTGATATTGCTGTCACTAATAGCTACTAATATATACTACATATATATATATATAAATATATTTATAAAATATAAGCTTATATTTAAAGAGACGTTCGATGGACTGTGGAATTTTGCAAATGCACTGATTAAATTTGACTTTCTTAATATTTGCATAGATGATAAATGTCATAGTTTTGTATGTGTGTGTGTGTGTGTATGAATGTGGGTTGATTGATTTCTTTATTCTAAAACTTTCACCTTTTTTTGGTAAAGCGAAACCGCTTTGGATCTGGGTGAGGTAAAGAACCATGGTCAACTTGTCTATGTGATCAGTGTTAGCCAGGCTGTTGGGAGACATGACAGGGGGGATGCCCAGCTCCTTCTCCAGGATACTGAAGGCCAGTTGGTTGTTGTGAACACAATTAGACTCATCCAGGGAGGACATATCACTTGGAAGGAATGAGAAAACAGCAAAGACGGTTTGTTACATTGATTAGATAATGATTGATTGATTAGAAAATCAAAGCACTCTTGTACTGCCGAACAAAAACTAAGCAGGAACTCACACGAGGTCAGGTCTGAAGTGGTGGATCAGAGCACACAGAGCCAAACCGGACCTCCAGGACCGTGTAAAGTCTTTTACATTCACATTTTTATAACCAGCAGTGTGTTTCTGACACCATTTCAATAGCTCCTCAGAACCGCCAGCTGAATCTGGGACAGCAATAAACCAGACAATAAATCAGAGAAACCTCTAATAGCTTTTGCAGTTGCATATTTCATGCCAATGCTAATCGCAATCGTGTTTCCCGGTTCATTTAGCAAGACCAGGAAAGAATAACCAGAATAACCAGAATAACCGCTAAAGGAGTCGCTGACCTTGACGCATGTGAAGTGAACTCTCCTTTTGTTTCTTGAACGACGGATGAGTTTTTTCAACATCGTACAGGTGCTGCACCTAAGTTGAGTGACCGGTACATACAAAGAAGATGGAGTCAATAAATCAACGTTTAACCTGTTTAGTTCACATAGATCTATTTGTTTAACACAGCAGATGCATTGACTAGAAGCCGAGGTCTGATAAACTGCTCTCATCAATTTTCACGTTTCATTTCTTAACACAGCTTTGCTTTGAAGAGCACTTGAAGAAGGTACTAGACTGTTTTCTGCCTCCCTAAATGAACTTTAGGATGAAGGCTTTAAGAAATCTTTATTTCTTAAAAGCTTTATTTCAATCTCTGTTGACTAAATAAAAGATAACACCACTAACCTGATGGGTCTGGATGGAGGACAAGTTAACTCTTTGGTACCGTGTTCTGGGGTCGATGCTGTAAGCAGCATACTTTTTGCTGGTGTTCTCTGGTGTTGTTTGGGACAGGAGCTGGTAGAGGCTTTCACTGCATATTTGTAAAGACAAATAAAACCAAAAACAATCAACAACTGTAGTATATTGCAAGTAAGGGATAATTACTGGTTAACTGCCTCTGACATTGTCCATTTTTAGCTGATCTGCAGGTACACACCCTTATTTTTTTAACACTTTGTTGCCAAAGGATGGTATTTTATGAGGAAATAAGCTAAAAGTTCCTTTATTATGTAATTCAAGTTTTAAAATCCACACGAACATTTATCACTAAAAGCCTAATTGTTTTATTTTGGTCACATCAAGGACTCCTGCTGAAATAATAATAATGCTTATGCAATCAGAACAACTATCCATCACGCTGATTATGTCAGGATGGGTAGTGTTGCTGAGGATGAGACCCACAGGCAGGCTGACAAATTCTAGTGCGACATTTCTCTACTTTATTCAGTAGTTTTCAGTCAATGTGATGTATTCCTTTAAAAGTTTAACGTAATTTCCCTGTGACAAAAATTACATTAATATTAGAACTGTAGTCTTTGCTGTAAGGAAACAAAAAGTAAAGCTTTCTTTTAATAAACATTCAGTGTAAGAACTGAAGTAAACAAGCTGGCAGCAACTGCATTAGCAAATCTAATCTCAAGATGTGAGATCATGAAATAAAACCGTGTGCAGATTATTAGCTGTATAAAATGTACTTACCGCTCAGCCAGGACTTTGAGATGTGGGACCCCATTACCCCAGCTCCTGACCATCCATGCTGCATCGAAAGCAGCAAAGAACCCACGAGCGATGCCTGTACCCAGAGGCCAGAAAGGCTGCAGAGAACACGCACTTAATGTCACTTTGTAACAAAAAATGTCACTTTATCAATTAATTAATAGTAAATGGAGTATGCCGTGTCATCAACCACAGAAATATGTTAACCGTAAAAGCCTGTGTGGTGTAAAATGAAACATCCTGTCAACCTTATTTTGAGAAAACTTCATGCAGAGGCTTATCTAGTCAGGCAGACGCAGGGTGAGTAGACACGTTAGACTGTGCTTCCTGCAAAAACATCAGCTTGCTAAAGCACTAAAAATGACGGTGCTAATTTTTAGTGTCAGAGTCAGCGCACTCACGCACCATTATAATCGTTATATGGTCAACACTGTTGTTAAAATTGTGGGGCAAGTGTGTGTAAAAATAATTGCTTCATGCTCATCTAAACACATAGTTTCATGCATTTCTTTCCCCACGCTAGGTATAAAAAAAAAAAAACTAATTTCCTCAAGGATTGATAAAGTAGTCTGTTTCTAAATCAGACCCTGATGATGTCAGTGAGACTGGATATCACTAATATGAGGACATCTCTGGCCACAACCCCAAAAATCTGCTGTTTAAAATTTTGTGAAGGGCATCCAATTAAAAAGTTGGCTCAAACAAAGGGCGGCCTTAAAGGAAGAGGAGCTAAAACTACTTGTTTTAAATCGTGAATGATGCAAAACTTCTCTTGTAAAATCCCAAAATTCAAATAACTGTTGTGAAAATGAGCTTAATAAGATGCTTTTATTGATGTGTTAATTCACCAATTTGGTTCTTTGATTCTTTGATGTCTCCAATTGCCTTGCAATTTTCTGCAAGTTAACTAGAGGTTACTTTTATTTATTTTAGTTCCAGTGTTTCATTAACTGTATGGCATTAGGAAGCAGCATAATATAATTCAATACAATATTCTGTCCCACAGTTATCTAGCATTGTTAAGGATACGAATTAAGGGAAAAGACCCCAAATTGCTGCTCCCTACCTCCACTAGGCAGTCTCCAACAAGACCAATTAACAACTTCTTCCCTCTCCTCTCCTTGACCAGCGAGGCATTCTCAGCACGGTGCATGCAGGTGAAGTCGAACATCGCCACATCCCGCTGGCCGGCGTGATTCTGAGCAAACTGGAGGTCAGGCAGTCGGCCGCCAGTGGAGAAGTCGGCAGCATCACACGCATAGTTGCACAAAGCCTCGTAATCCACATTTGCAGGGGCCAGCAGCTGTTCTGCATCATTATGATCCTGCAGATATAGAGGGAGAAGTGTATCGGACGACTTCTGGCACCTTCACTTACACAGATGACATGTCTTACACTTGGTTTGCCGCATTAGCTGAGGGGCCAGGCAGCAGAGAAAGAAGAGATGACTGACAGTTTTTAGTGTCGCTACATTGAAGCAGCAGCAGGGCTGTGTCATCTACGTGGTTTGTTTCTTTTTCTTTACTGGCCAGAGATAGAGCTCGTGCCAATAAGAATCACACTTTTCCTCAGTAATAGATGTGTTATTCTCACCTGTTTAATGACCCCTTTCTTTAACAAGCTCTTCTTTTTGGCAGTCATGACAAAGTAGTGGGTGTCGTCTTTGTAGTAGACAATATTCTCCAAATCAATACCTGGAACGGAGAATGGAGAGAGAAAGTATGGAGGAGAGGTTGAATGAGGTAAGCTGAAAGCAAAAGCATTTCTGCAGTTTCTCTCAGTGCCATATTTCTCTCAATAGAATGTTTGCTATTCTCTTTTGGTTTAACCACTTTGAAAATGTGAGAGCTTATTGGCCTACACAGGGAAAGTCAGTGTGGATTGATTAGACAGTCATTCAAAGGGGTGTGAGCACAGCAAACACAGTTCAGTTCCTCTAAAGCGTTTCACTGATATGAAAGTGCAGTAGATATAAATTAGCTCAGAGGATTCAGGCAGGTTAACCAATAGTTAACAATCTGACAGGAAATTAGATGAGGTTTGAAACGCAGATTAACAGCACTGCTGTTTGTTTCACACTTCACGCTGAACCCGAAGCAGCAGTGTGAACATTTATTTCATGCCTTGAGGCTTGCATTCAGCAAGGCGCGACAAAGGAAAAATTAAATGAAAATAAAAGCACTCATGTTGTTATTAAAAATATTCTGGTTCAGTGACTCAGCTTAGTGAACGCTGCGGAGTAAAACAAGTTAATCCGAAGCCAGCGATTTTCTCTTTTCTTGCTTTAATTTTTAAACATTATACTATAAATAAGAGCAGACAGCTGCTTCACTGCAAATTAAGATGTCCTCCTCTTTTTTTGCCAAACATCACTGCAGATGTCACAGGGATGCCTACCAGTCTCATTGAGTAGCTCTTGGAAAAACTTCTGGTTATAGATGCGGGCTACACCACTGATCTCCTCTACTTGGGTCTCAGCAGCTGTGTGTCTGTTGATGAAATTGGCCGTGATGCCGATCGCCAGTTTTCCTCGCAGCTCTTTGTGCTTGAACCCTGAGAGTTTGGGTAAGAAGAAAAACAGGAAACTTAGCTGATGAAATGCTACATTTTGAAAAAGACTGCTGGGGTAAATTTGGATTGTGCGTAATAACTATGTGTATCAACTAGGCCTTGTGAAATTGCTTAGTAGCCCTTGTTGCATCAGTGGGAAATGAAAGTATTCAAGCATGCATAAGTATTTGTCTCACCATCAGGGACAAACCTGCCTCCCCCAGCAGAGATGAAGACATCAAACTGGAAGGCTGCGGCAGGATGAGACCGGGGCTGCAGTTTTGCCATCCAACCTGTCAGAAACACATCAAACTTTTATGTTCTGCACCTCAGCGGATTTCATCACAAGTTTACTGCTTTACATGTTGGTGGTCTATGAATATTTCCAGTTTTGAGAAACAACAACAACAGTGGATAAAGCAAGCAAACTTAATAGGGAGGATGATGAGGATGGTTGTTAAACGCACATACCATTTTCTCCTGAGGGCTCAATCAAACCCTGGAACTCCACTCCAGTGTGCACCTCTACCCCGAGGAGGAGTGCCACCTTCAATAGAATCAACTGCAGCTGACGGATGCCTAAAAATATATGTGGGTGTCATGAGAAATGTGTGTGTAGCATAACCAAAATGCTACAAATACTATCAGTCGTGCACAGATTAAAAATGGTTGCTAATATTGCAATTCTCTCTTTAAAAACTCTTCTGTTAAGGAAATTCAGTAATGTGATGTCTGAAATTTGCTCGTGCTGACCTACCAGAACTTAAAGGTAATAAAGCCATAAAACATGAATGACAGAAAAATACAGAAATTGTGAATCTGAGAGCCCATTTTGTTTGATTAGCAACGATTAAGTGAAAAAAACAACTACACGGTTGAAATTTGAGATTGTATCATGTAATACTAAAAGTATGGGAGCCCCATAAACAATGATAATGCAGTGAGTTTATTTAATTCATTTCAGACTGGCTCAAAACGGTTTTATATATAGACTCTCACTCCAATAACTGACTGAGGCACTCACTGATGTGATCCAGAGAGCCAGAGCAGAATTTGCCATAGAACTTTTTGGCTCCGAGCTCGCGGAGGTCATAGATGGTGTAGGGCCACAGATGGAGAACATTGTTTCTGGAGAATGTCTCCCGCTTCTCCAGCAACACCACCTGAGCCCCCAGCAGGGACAGTTCAATGGCCACTCTCAGGCCACACGGACCAGCACCCAGCACGAGGCACTAGGAGAGAGGAAATCAGCAAACCCTCAGCATGGACGTGATAATAAAACATTTTTAAAGCAAAAGGTGAGGACAAACGAGAACGATTTTAAGCTGCTCTTGAAGGACAATTAGTATAAAGCCATTTGATGACTGTGAGAGTGTCATGAATTATATATAAAGGGCAAACATTTAACAAGAAATTAAAGGGAAGAGATGCAAAAAACCCACAGAGTCACAGCCCACAATCAAATATGACATCTGAATTGAAAATAAATTGTAGTTTGATGGCTGCAGTTATCGATCCGCAAGTGCAGCAAAGGTTCTTGGAAAGGAAAAAGCACTTATAGATAATCTGTATGATCTTTTTAACAACTTTTTTTTGTTATAGTTTTAGGCATAGAATGTTTTCTATAAAAGTAAGGAAACACCATTATTATCACAGGTTGACACATTTATGTTCTGACTAAAATAAATGCATCAAAAAAGCATTCAATGAAGATTAAAATACACAAAGTTGAGAAAGATAAATGTCATAAAATGCCAGAAAGTCTTCGTGGACAGCAGTACTCATGGCCTAACCTAATCGATTAATGATCCACATGTTGCAAACGCTCTTGCAAATTTAACCTACTCGAGTCGAATTTTAACTTTCTATAATGAGCCACGACATAAATGGATAAACTTCCTCTACTAATGAAGATTCTGTGACACGATCCAATCTCTGGAAAAGCTACGAGACGTGATTTAACTCTTTTAATGTAGCTGCGATTAAAGAGGAATCTCTATCATGCTAGAACCACAATCTCAACTTCTTACATCAAAATCTTTTAACTTTTGAAAATGACAATAAATGACCTTTAGTTGTCTGTACCTTGTTTTTAGTGCAGACCTTTCCTTGCTGATAATCTTCATGAGAAGCTCTTTTATCAAGCTTGGTCCACAAAGCTTTGGCCTTCCAGTAGTTCAGTCTTTCTTTTAACTTTGCGTAGAAGCTCCCGAAATCCTCCGGATCGATCTCCAGCTGCCTGCAGAGCTGAGTGAAATGGTGCTTTACATCCTTACAGGTCTGGGCTTGGACAAAGAGGTCAAACGTAGCATGTGAAGGGTTGACAGGACCTTGGCTCGCCATAGCTGAGGATGTCAAGAAGACCAGTTCCTTTTGGTCACTGGGTTGGGTAGCTGTGAAAGAAGAAATTATATCGTGACATCATCTTTTCCTACCTGGAAGTAACACCTCCTCGGGATAGGTTCATGTAAATGATCAAACGTTTTCCCACCGTTTACAGCCTTTGTTGCTGTAATGTTTAGAGGTGGTCCAGTTATGTAAAACTCCTACATGCCTTGTTGTGGGAATTTCCCTCCTCGTGTGCGCTTAATTATAGTCCAGATGTTTGAACACTGATGGCTTTATGTCACCTGGTTGGCTGAGTCATTACTAACTTCCTCCATGGGGCCCCTGTGGCTCTCTCTATCTTTCTTTTTACAACCAAACAGCCCGCCCACAGCTGATGTGTCATTCTCACATGCAGTCTCAGGAAATTTACTTGCTTGTAAGAAAGAGGACACAGTGTAATAGAAACATGTGGCTAAAACACATGTTTTATATGCTTACTTTTCAGTAAACAAAAGGGGTGAAAATTAATATGTAATGTTATACTCAGCTAATCTGTTGATTCTTTTGCTATTAATTGATGACGGGTAGTTAAAAACACATGGTGGGCAGGGCCTACTCTGAAGATCTTGCTTTGTCTGCCTAACAGTTCAAAGTCCAAAGATATTTTATAATATGATCAAATAAAGTATGGGAAAAGGAAAGGCAGTAGACAACAAACTCACATTAACAATCTGGCATTTCAAGCACGGTTTCCTGTGTTTGGTCTGCTGGTAATTCTTTTGTCCTAACCCTGGCAAAACCAAGTTATATACAACTATTTCTTTTTAGGACAGACATGCTTCAGTGATGTCATATGGTTCAAAGAAAAGTGACCAACAAGAGAAGATGAAACATAAATCGAATATAAGAGAACGATAATGGCCTAGATTTTGACTTCTGAAGAATCTTAGCAATTAAAGAAATATGCCCGTGGATCTTTTTTCAACCTTACATCTCTGGTTGCAAGTCATGCACAGCGTTGCGTGAATATGGGCCTGTGAGGGGAGGACCTAACTAAGAACACGGAAACCACATTTCTGTACTATATTACTGCAGATGTAACAGTGAGTACAAAGAGTACAGCTATAGGTTTTCAACACCATCTGACCCTAGTGTCTATCAGATGAAGCCTCTACGATGTGTGTAGAACAAAAGAATGTTAAAAGGAACAGTAAACTCCTAAACAATGCATGTCTCATTGTGGGAAATATTTGGTTTAAAATAGGAGCTATGAGCTCATATATTCTCGGTCAACATTTACCCAATGTTGGCAAAGATTGTTGACTAACCTAAAATTAGTGGCACTCCTAGCAACATGCTAATCTTTTAAGTCAACAGCATCCTTAAGCAACAAATACAATGTTTGAAAGGTGAATTCTGAAAATTTACCACAAGTTAACGCTTTCCTAACAGCAAGCTGAAGAAAATGCAGATGACACCAAAAGTGTGAGGCTGACATTTCCTGTAACTATCACTGTACCATTTACTGGTATTTACGCTTCTCTTCTGTAAAGTTGTCAGCTCTTGCCCTCCACCTGAGACAAAGTCTTTCATTATAGAGAGTACACCTGCATGCTTTGCATGACTGCCCCCGTATGCGTGTGAACACAACTGCATTTTAGCTTTTCCTAAGGCCAACATTCCCGTCCTCACATTTTACTACAGTTTCCTGAAAATGGGCATCAAAACGAGGCAGCTTTTGCGTCCATATGACAAGATGCTAAAAAATTTTAAATAAATCACTCCTCTTATTCTGTTTATTGACTTAATGCTTGTTACTGTGCAGGACAGTTTTCAGTCACTAAAGAGATATCACAACCTGCCATAAACACAAAGATAAACAGTTGTGTTGGTGTGTTAGATAAACCTCCATGGAGATGCAAAACACTAGCTTCAACGAAAAAGGCACAATGCAAATGAAAAAAACAAAAACAGCTCTTGTTCAACTAAAATATCTAACGGTATATTTTTACTTTAATACTCGAATGTTTAACTTGTTACATAGTTTAGAAATATTTATTATTTTTACCCTTTTTGCATTTTATGTAGATTTTAACTTTATTTTCTATTTTCTATGATTTATTAAACCTTAGTACTTTATGTAATATTTTGGCGGCTTTAACGCAGGAATTTTCCAATTACACCTTATATCATCTTATCTTATTTTATTATATACAGCTATCGACCATATATGTGTATATAATACCCTGTGTGTTTCACTCTCTGTGTATTTACACACCAGTCAGTGTTTAATCATTAGTTATAGTTAATCTCTGGCTCTTTTTCTCAGCGTGTCTTTTTTCCTGTCTCCCTGCCCTCACCGCCAACCGGTCGTAGCAGATGGCCGCCCCTCCCTGAGCCTGGTTCTGTTGAAGGTTTCTACCTTTATAAAAGGAGACATTCCTTTCCCACTGTAATCAAGTGCTTATACAATATTAAGTTCCTTGAGTTGAGTGTTGTTGTAATTTGGCGCTATATAAATATAACTGAATTGAACTGACAAGAATACACAGCTACAGGCTATATATAGCAGACACATATGACTTGGTGATTATTTGTCTCCAAGCAGGCTATGAAGTGAACCACTCCTCCCATTAAAAACAGAACATTTAAGAAGAGTGAGGTACTCTTTGAAGACAAAATAAACTGTCAAATCTAAAAACTTAAAATAGCTCACACGGCCGACTTGCTACTTTGATCTAATTCTCAGGGAGGCTGCTGTTTTTATAATCTGTTGTCATGTTCTTTTTTTTCCCTTCTTAAACATGTAAAACTGCACAGCTGAAACCACAAGCCCACAGACATATTTCCTTTTTGTAAGTGTTGCAATGTTAAAAAAGAAAATATTCTCACACTAAAATACAAGTTTAAGAATGGCCACACGAAAAGAAGTGTCATCTGTGACAAAGGTAAGACAACACACAACCACCACCATCATCATCTGACTTCTGTTAAGCAATTCTAGGCAAGAAGCAAGTCTTCTCAGGAATGTTGTTGCTGACAGCATGATCAGACAGAAAATAACAGGACTGAAAGGTAATTTGACCTAATTTCACTCACTGCCAGTGGATTGGATTTGAGTGGATTGACCCACCTTATTTAACGTGTAAGCTCTGTGCACTTTGTTTGGCAGCAACGCTGACTCGTGGATGGATCATATTCTCTTGTCCAGCCTGGCAGGTTTACAGAAGGACATAAAAGAAGAGAAAGAGAAAGGAGAATGAGTGACGCGAAGAAGACGTGAGAGGAAACAGAGAGATTATTTCCTGGACACGTATCTAGACTTTGTGCTGGCATTTTTTTTTAATACTTATGATCTCACAATCATAGGAAACTGTTAAATGAGCAGGCGTGGCACTGATCGCGTTCTGCTATGCCAAAGCAGGATGCAGTCCCAACATGTTACTGTATGCAAGCAACCAGATTGCAAACTGCACCCTGAAACAGGAGCTGACTTAAGTTCAGAGAAAATATATCTTATAGAGCTGCATCATAAAAACTAAATGATTTAATTGGGTGTTTTATGATGGAAGAGAATTTTAAAAGATACGCTTCAGACAGCAGCACGTAATGACCTACACAATCAATCAATAAACTTGAAAACTTATAGAAAAAGTACCCGCCTCAGAGATCGAGAGGGGGGAAAATACAGGCACAATATACAACATTACATTACCAGCTCTGAGGTCGACCTAGAAGCGGGTTTCCTTGAAACTGTGTCCATGCTGTCGCTCCCATTTTTTCGTTTTTTTTTTCTCCTTTGGTTACAGGTAAGGACGTGGACTGCCTCACCTGCACCTCGCGCCCGCACTACACTAGTGGAGCCTCTTCCGGGACATTCTGTAAAGCTACACACAGCGCGAGCCCCACGTGACGAGCTGTGAGGCGATGCACGCGGACGACACGTTCTGTGATCACAGCTCAGTATTCATGTTAATACTGCCATAATAATAATAATAACAACAATAATAATAATAATCCAATTATACTTGTGAAACATGTCATCAGTGGGTTTTACACGTTAAGAAAATGCATAGAGCAACCATATCGTGAAACAATGTTTAATGTCAAAGAAGAACTTGGACTCAATTTATTTAACTTGAATATTTCCAACTTTCTACTCCTACTTTATTCTCTTTTACAAGGGAAAAGAAACAAATAAAAGGACACTTGAAAATACATTAATTACAACTTCTACCATTACTTCATAATGGCACGGATAATGTAGGCTACATAGTCCCCCATATATAAAATACTCGAAAGATCTTGGCGACTGCGACAGGAATCCGTATGCATACGAATAAATATGCATTCTCATTCCGTATGTATACGGGAGCAGGCGAAATAAGCTTCTTGTGCTATATCTATCAAATGATTTTACTTAATTATTTGACTCTATCTGTTAGCCCTACATCTGACTGGCGACCTGTCCATGGTGCACTGTGACTTGTTTGGTATTTAGTATGACCACCTTTATTGATTAACTCTCCTGAACTCTCTCAGGCAAGCTGTCTTGTAGTTTCTTTAAGTAGTCATTAGGAATAATTCTCTTGGCTTCTTGAAGGACATTCAAAGCTCATAAATAGATGTTTTGTTGTCTATCAAGATGACCCCCTAGTACTTCAGTAGTGTTGAGGTCTGAGCCCTTTGGAGGCCAATCAAAGGCTGATAATCTTCCATTATTTGTTGTTGAATCCAGGTTTGGGATCATTTTCCAGCTGAAACAATGAAGCCACTGCCAATCAGACTAGATGACAGATTTCTAACAATTTTGAGAAGATCCCCAACACCACTGGTTGAAATGCATCTGTAAGACATGTTTTTGATGAGGATTCAGTGGACAGTAGATGGAAGCACTGAATGGCGAAATGCATATCTCAGGTCCAGTGTCAGTTCTTTGCTGGGATTTTTCCAGTTTCTTAAGGACATGACTTTTAGATACCATTCACCTTTTGTACAGACAGACTGTACACCATACTGAGATATGCCTTTTTTTTTTCTTTTTCTTTTTTTTGCTAAAAATCTTCAGGAATCACATTGCTGGTTCAAAAAAATTTATGCCTGTCAAACTGTATTATCTTTGGTATTTTTTCATTGATTCAATTAAACAAATGGGAACAAGTTACGTGCTCTTGTGACAGGAATCTACTAACAAAATGCCTAAAGATACAATTTTGGTTAGCTGTCAAGTTGTTATGTGTAGACACAATACCGGTTCATCCCGTGAGTTAGGCGTCTATTTTAGGCTTGAATGATTCAGCTCATTGTTAAGTGGCACAATAAACAAAAAAACATTCCTCTTAAAATATTCAGGTACAAGGACTAGACTGAAAATGAGTGAAAAACCAGACAAGATATGCAGAGAAAAACTTTGAAAGAACTATTGCTTAAAAGCACTTTAAAAATTAAGAAAAAATGTGGCTCCTTGGAAACAAAATATGAAGAAATAAAGACTATGCAAAAGTCTTGTAATTAGACTATTTATATGTAGATAAAAAAAATTGACACTACTGTTCGTTGCATGTCGCTATAAATATGCTTTCAAATCTTTTTCTAGGTCAATGGAAGATTACCTTTGTGTCTTAGAAAAGGATAATCAAGTATTTTGTGTACATTACTGCTTTGTGTGAGTATGTTTTTCTTTCTTTTTTAAAGAAGCATTTGTTCAGTTAATAAACAAAAGCGCGTGTCATAGGCAGTATACAAATTTTATTCAAATTTGAACAGTAATCAGTAGGATTTAACAAAGAGTTATTTATGAGAAAATTCCCATTGGATACAGTAGAAAAAGAGTATATATAGGAATATCACTGATTTTAAAATATCTGCATAGCCAGAAAGGAGACCCACAGAACCCCACAGGAAATGTCCTTGGCTTATTAGCAAGGCTGCATACTGACTATATGATCTTTTTCATGCACTTTATCCATACTTTTGCTCAAACATTCAATGAGACAGCAGGAAAAGGGAACGATGCAAACAACCCAACTACACCTGCAGGCCATTGCATTCTTTATCCGTGCAACACAGCAGATGTAACACAGATATCAAGCTCCTATTCATGGCAGCTGCATCATCCTTTTGCGTGGAGTTACTCAGCCTTAACCAGCAGTGCTTTGGGAAATCCCGGCTGGAGAGCCCACTCGAGGAACAACAGAAGGTGGCAGCACAACACTGTCAAACAGATTCATGAAAGCAATATGTCTGACAAGAATGACACGCGATTACCTGCTAATTTCTCAGCCTGTATAGCAGCATCAAAATGATCTAAAGGTCATCACGATGTAAACATTG
Organism: Aulonocara stuartgranti; assembly: GCF_965226115.1. Lineage (NCBI taxonomy): Eukaryota > Metazoa > Chordata > Actinopteri > Cichliformes > Cichlidae > Aulonocara > Aulonocara stuartgranti. The sequence goes on from NC_138956.1 coordinate 31,150,147, forward strand.
TGGTATTGATTGTATTATGGGAAGCATCGATGCTGGTAGATTATCAGTATGTGGCGAGAAACAACTGGCACGTTAATGTTCATCTGAGAAAGGTTTCACAGAAATACGTGCACAAGAAACATACCTGTGCTCAGAAGTGTTGCAACTATGATTAATCTTATACTTTAAGATGTTATGTAACCCAGAAAAGTACCAGAAAGCAAAATAAACAATTGGGTTATTCTTTAAAGTAATAAATTATAAAGATATATACAAATATTATCATTAAGAATATTTACAATTAGGTTTCAAGAAGCCAATTTTTTTTTGTTATACCTGCCACCGTGGTCCTGGGAAAGCATTGTAGTCTGCCTCCTATAGGCATCAGGGAGGCATAACCATACTGCTGCTCGTTTATCATATTCAATAAGAACACAATGACAATATCTCCAGTGTAACATTGTCCGAAAACTTGCACTCATTAGTGAAATACTACTGCTGGTTAAAAATCGTCTTCATATCCATGAAGTTGAGAACTGCGCGGGGACATTCACCTGATTTTAATGCGAATGCTTGAAAGTAAATCTACAGATTAAAATGCATGCTGGTGATCCAATTGTGATCCAAAAGTGTACACAGATGCAGGATCTCACAAACAGTGGATTATCCTTTAAGAAGAACAGAACAGCATAACCTCTGTTTAGATAACACAAGCTTCATTGTAAGAAAAGTCCGGAGTATTAAAATACACTTTTACACAGTAGAAGAGAGTAAAAAAGACATTTTTCATTGGCACAAAAATCCTCACAGAAGAATTCTTGTTTTCTCCATCCTGAGATGATCTTTAGTGATCAGTAGCCATTTATCTTTATAGATTAAGAAAAGTCACAATTAGCAAATAGAGACAGGGACGGCCTCTTTTCTTCTTTGCGTTGAGCTGTATGTTGGTCACAGCAATAACTCAATTAGTCCAGCTGGTGAAAGAGACTTTCACATCACTTTCACATCACAAAATCTCACAGCAATCCAGAAACAAGCCTCAATGTTGCACAGGGGAAGTGTGGTGCTAAAAACTGAAGTATTACCATAGAAAATTTCCAGTTAATCCAGGTATAATAGCAAATTCTTTTTAAAGAGATCGATAATATCTTAAAATTTGATGTTGGTACCACATAGATGCTTCTTGAGCAGAAAAATGGAAGACGGCGTCTGAGCGTGTGCGTTTCGAAGGGGATCCCAAAGAAAATGTGGCGAAAAGAGACATCCTGTTGTAACCAATAAACTTAACTCTCTGGACACCCACCCATGTTTGACTGATATGCTGTCTTGTAGGCCATGTTGTGTAATTGATGGTGATAATTATAAGATCAGTCAGGAGAAATAACATAGGAAGAACCCACGAGGAAGGCTTATTAGGACACCTTACAAACACATAAAAGGCAGACACACCTCTTTGCCTGTTTTGGGTTGTTGAAAAATAATACCATACCTTGAAAACAGTCTCTCAAACTGGAAATGTTGGAGAGACTTTGGAAAGACTGGATTTTGCTGATTGGTTTGATGTCACTCAGAATCAATGATTGTACCCAAATATGTGTCAGTTCTTTGCCCCATTGGACAAAAAAAACCCCAAAAAACACAACCGCCCCATACACAATTATCCATGCACTTTAAAGACGATGCACATGCTCAGTTATGCACATCCATACTGTGTGCACAGATATGTTGCCAGCTTGGTTACAGGTTCTCTCCTGGCTGGTACTGAGGCTCTGTGGAGGTAAAGTAATCCTCCAGGAAGCCCTGCAGGTACTCGAAAGTTGGCCTCTCCTCAGGTTCCTTCCTCCAGCAGCTCAGCATCAGCTCATGAAGGGATTCGGGGCACTCTGCTGGACACGGCATCCTATAACCACGCTCCACCTGGTCTAACACCTCCCGGTTCACCATACCTGGTAGAGAAAAGAAAGCATTATGAAAGGTATGCAGCTGAAAAACTATATCCATAGTTGGAGTACTAAGTAAGACATCTTTATGCTATACACAGAATACAGAATTATTAGGTAAGTGTGTATTCTGATCTTTTTATTATTTTTATGCATATTTTACAATTATTTTCTTTCACTGAGTTATTAATAAAACTCCTAAGGGCTGACATTACAGCAGCACTTACTCTTAAGACACAAATTTTTTAACTTTTTCATATTTGTATGATGTCACAGAGCATTTAGAGAAGTCAACCAGCTCTTATTATGGCTGTCTTGCAAATCTTTCAGGTCACTCAGTCAGAAACCTTTCTGAGTGCATGCTAACTGATGCCCCCTAGTGGTTACACTTTTTATTTTTATTGTGAAGCAGCCAAACTCTACAGTCTTCCCATTTTTTATAAAAACACAAGACTATCAGAAACCCATTATTCTCTGGTGCCACGATATTCCAGAACTGGAACGCTGAAACACGACCACAAATCAATAAGATTGATACAATGAAGCATTAGGAGCGAGCCAAAAAAAAAATAATAATAAAAATAAATATAAACTAAGACTGACTCTTGATGGACGTGGTAGGTGGGCTAACTGATGCAGATGACCACTTTCAAGAATCTGGTTAGGGCTAGTACTATTAAGGATGAGCTGGTGGGAGTTTTCCATTCTGACTAGATAGTCAACAAAGGCCTCGGATATAACCCACATATGAATTCAATCACATCATAAACAAATGCAGGCTTTCTCCATTCTTTAACAGCATTTTGAAAGCTGTGGCTGGTCCTTCAGCAAACACTGACTATGAAGAGACCACGAAACTGACATACTTCATAAACAGAAGGACTCCTGAGAGTTACTAAAAACAGGATGACCTTTTTTTTAAAAAGGGGTTGTGAATATTTTTGAAAAGCCAAAAATGTTACAGTTACCAAATTTAGGAAATGCACAGTCTGTGTAGGTTATCCAGGTCAAATGACCAATAGTGGGTTAATGATCCTCAGAACAACCTCCAAAGGTTGACACCCCTACTGTGGGTTTATAATCTGGGATTATCTGCCCACCAGTGGTTTTAGATCTCAAATGACCTTTAGGATTGATTTTTTTATGTGTTATTTAGTCTCTCACAGGGAAAAAATAAACATACATTTCCTTTAAGCATTAAGTTTTGAGGTTCAAATTCCTTCAACCATAATAAAGCCTTAAACAAAATTATCTATACTTGCCTGGGTATGGGACTCGGCCTTTAGTAGCCAGTTCAGTCAGTAGGATCCCAAATGACCATACATCTGATTTAATGGTAAAGCGGCCATACAGCGCAGCCTCAGGGGCCGTCCACTTGATGGGAAACTTGGCACCTGCAAAAGAACAAGTTTATCAGGAGGCTGAAATTAGATCATTGTAAACAGGCTGAAACAAAAAACCAACTGGCAGAGCTTCCTGCTGTTCAACAGCTGTGACATCACAAAATCACTGATTCCTTACACAAAAGTGAAGAAACAAAATCCAACTAGATATGTGATGCCTTTGAAATACTCTATATTTGGCCTGGTGTTAGAAAAAGAGAGAAAGGCTACTGTGTCACATCGAGAAACAGCATGATAAAATAAATGCTGTCTTTTTTACACTTATGCTTTTACCTTGCCTGGCAGTATATTCGTTATCCTCTATGAGGCGAGCCAAACCAAAGTCAGCCACTTTGCAAACCAGGTTATCTCCCACCAGGATGTTAGCAGCTCTTAGATCACGGTGCACATAGTTCATCCTCTCGACATAAGCCATCCCTGAAGCAATCTAAGAAAGGGGCAAATCTCTGTTTTATAACAGAAAAGTAACAAACAATTAAATAATAAAACGTGATATTATTTGCACTGACCTGTGAGGCCATGTCCACCAGCTGGGGAAGGCGAAGCATCTTACCCATGTCCCCTTTCAGAAAGTCCAGTAGGCTACCTGTTAGTGCGGATTAGAATAAGTTAATCACCACTGTGATTATAAAATTCCTGAAATTCATTTTAAATTTTGAAAAAAATGTATGCAGAAATGATGTTTATTTATAAATAAATTCATTGTCTAGAACTTTCTTTTTTCCCAGGCAGTAAACACATCATAGTTTAGCTCAATTTTTGGCTGTTTCTGCTTAATCACATCCCCTTTTTTAAGACGTGTCCATCTTTTAATTAGACTTAGAAATATGATTTCGATGAGTCATAATCAAATAATATTTTAAGTACAACACATGTTTATTTACATTTACAAATGAAAAAATGTACTCTGAAAAAATATTTAAATGTGGCCAAGTGAGGACCCCACGCTGACCTTGGCCCATGTACTCTGTGACGATGTAAATCGGCTCCTCAGACACCACAGCGTAAAGCTGAACCAGCTTTTCATGTCTCAGTTTCTTCATGACCTGAGCCTCCTGCAGGAAGGCCTCTGGGGACATGGTGCTGGGCTTCAGGGTCTTAATCGCCACCTGCGTTGTACCGTTCCATGTTCCTGATTAAAAACAAATGTTATTAGTATAACATTAGTATTGATTGTTAGAACTTAATTCAACTCCAGCTTTCCCCCATTAAAACTGAAGTCATTTAAGTGTTAAATAATTTTCTAATGCACCTCTGGACAGTCTTGCTTTTTTAAATGTTGCTCCATGACCATCCTTTTCTGACAACAAAACATTTCTGCTTAAAAGCTAATTACTGGTAGTTTCCAGTAATTAGTCAGAGCTCAAGCAAATGGAAGACTCCTGTTTTTTCACTATGAATTTGCCCCAAAGGGAAAGACAAATGATTGCTGATTTCTACTGTTATGCCTTAAGACATTTGTGGGAGGACAGTCAGTAGGTATGACCTGAGCATACCTGGGTGTGCCTGAAAACACAAGAGCTTTGTGGTCGCACCAGCACCAACCTCCATTACACTTAATTTGCCTCCCTGTCAGTTCATCCACGTTCCCAAAATGAAATTCTAACTGACAGGTCATTGTTTTCATACACTGGAGAAGATTCATTGCACACTGTAGTGGAAAAAATGCAAAGCGACAGAAACAAAGATCTACTGAACAATTTGAAAAAAGCAGCCACACTGAAAATGTTCCAGAAGTGACGTCGGCATATTTAAAGGGCATATTGGCCAAATTTCTAAAACGTTTGGCATTTTATTTTCCCTGGCATCAACAGTGATCATGCAATAATATTCTAATCAGAATCAGCTATCAGTTACAGCAGTAATAGTTATAGCTGTGCAATTTTTCAGTCATGCAGCGCTAAAATAATTTATGCACTTTGGTCTTACAATAGCTGTGACCAGAGAAAATAACTGAATATCCATTAAAGGAATAAAGCCTGACTCACCCATCCAGACTTCGCCGAAGCAGCCCTGTCCAAGCTTTATGTCAAGACGGAGAGACTCTCTCGGGATCTCCCAGGCGTCCTTTGCTAAGCCCTGAGTCTGAGGCTTCAGTACAGGACATATGTCTGTTAGGCTGTGACACAATCCATCAGCATGCTCTGGGGAGGGAAGATTGTGAAGCTGGTCAGTGGTAAAGCAAATAATGGGCAGGAAACACAGGAAAGGTTTAACTAAAAGAATAAGTGAATGAATATTAGAGCCGCTCTGCTCATTTGTGTAATTACTAAAGACTCTGTTGGGGAAGCTAAAAAGCATTTTGTCTGCACTGAACTCACTGCGGTAATGATTGACAAGCTGCTGTAGGGAGTTGAACTGGGTGCGTGACGTGATGTAGAAGCCTCCACTGTCCAGCTTCCTGATCTTGTAGTGCTTCACATTTAACCCTTTTGTGTTGTCATAATCCAATACAGACAAACAGTAGGCACCTGGGGGAAAATGATAACCAATTAACACAAAGTAGCAAAGACATTGATAGCATTGATTCATCGAATGATGTTAAATCTGTGTTCTTTCTTTTAAATCACCTGGTGGAAAGTAACAGAACATTTGCCATTCAGAATGAAGAGTAATTGGAGTCCATTTTTGTGGGCAGTGTGTTCATTGCAACACCAGAGGGCAGTGCTGGTCAACCAAAAAACAGTCTGAATCACAGATTTGGCCCAAGGCGATGCCTAGCCTTTCTCTTTATTTTTGAACTGGGCAATATGGCCTGTGGTTGTATAGCCTCAGCTCCACAATGACCTAATTCTGTCTCACTCACTCACCCAGTATTTCGCCTCTGCTCCAGCTCACCCACCTACTCCCCTTCTGCCTATCTCTCCCTACCTTCAATCTTTTCTCAGTCTCTCCAGATTCCATATATCTGCTCCATAACAGTAATCCTGTAATGTACCAGTGTGTACACACGACATATACACACAACTGACTGAGCCCGAAGAGACTATTTTACTGCTGCAGCAGCAGCAGCAGCAGCATCAGAGTAGCTGCCTATCAGAACCATCTCTCTACACTGAGTCCCACAGGCATCACATCCAACCTTTTCCCATCTGCCTGATTTGTTTCTCTTCTGTACCCACGTTGCCACATGACTGACACGGCACAGCGGGGAGCACAGTGAGCAGCACGGAGGCTTGCCTTACTGTAGAAAGAATTTGCTTTCTTCTCCTCGGTGCCTTTTTAGTCTGATATGTCACAGAACAGAAAATTCATTTTGAAATCTGAACATTTTACAAGTTCATAGAAAGATACACGAAGAGGTGTAAAAATAACTGCACACTATGTTTCTGAGATTTTTAAAAAAAAGTTCCCTGGTAGACTGGTTTTAAAAATAAAAATCTACATGCCCAGGCCCTAAAAGTTTTACATTTACAATTACTCTTTCTCATACTCTGTCATAAAGGAAAACTTGTGAGAAAGCCGAGGGCTGGTGTTTGAAGGATATCAGAAGTCACTGATTCAGGAGTAGTTTTGTTCAATAGGAATGAGTGTGCTTTGAAAAAACACTTTTTAAAATCAGAAAAACAATCACAGATCCAAAAAAAATGCAGGCAAGCTTTTAACTTTTTCCTTGTCTTAACAAAAAGTACATGTACACAGCTTGCATGCCTGAAACACCTCAACTAGTTATTGTATGACTAAAAACTGGAAACACTGCACTGCAAACTAACAGATGTTGATGGTGTTTCCACCTACAATAGAGCTCCAATCAGAAACTCTCCTACAGCACATTAAATATTAATATTGTATGATTCTGTGTTTTCAGTTCAGTACACTTTTATTCAAAATATATTAAAAAAACAAAACAATCCGACACTGATGTATATCTACATGCAAATCATATCCCTTTAAAACTGTGTTGTGGATGAGTTAGTGGGAAGATCAGCTAAATCAGTGGGATAACACATGATCTCTTGATTCTTGCTTGTGGTGAATTACCTTTTATAGCTTTCTTACAATTTCCAGAAGCAATAATGTTTTTGTTTGTTCAAAGTTTTTTTTAACAGATTAAGGGATCAGTTTGTACACAAACTACACTTTAGAAAATCTAAAAAGGATATCTAGGTGATGTTTAAATACGATTGAGTAAGGAAGTAAGGAAAGTAATGTTGTAGATGCTGGCACAGCTTTCATTTTTAGAGCTACTTTACGACCAAGACCAGATATATTTAACGAACAGTCTGATGATCAATGCCAAAATAGTAGTTACAGGGAGTTTCTGATTAGAGAACAAATTAACTAAGTCATTCAGATACTTCACCGTATTCCAGTTTCAATTGTGATTCAACTTACCCTTGGTGGTTTCACTCTCTCGCACCAGGAAAGTCCCTCTCCTGTTCTCTAAACTCAGCAGCAGCCTCTCAGAATCGCGGCGTGTGATTTTGCCAAAGTACCACCTGGTTGAGGTCAAGACACAACACATGGGACACAAGGGAGCAGATTGGTGAGGGGAAGGAGATATGAGTGGGAGAAAGAGAGGGAATGGGAAATCGAGGCTGAACTCGCTTATAGTCTCAGAAGGTTTCGGTTATTCCAGATGCAGTGCATACAAGTGCCTACAGTGCAACAGCTGCTTACCTGGACTCTAGAGCCAGTTTGAGATGACTGATGGAGAAAGAGGCAAAGGTGAGAAACGAAGTTGTTACAAAAAGTTAGTTTGTGAGTTTTATTGTAAGCAAGCAGGTTAGCATGAGAGGTTTAGCAGAGAAAGTGGTTTCTGAGCTACAGCGAGTTGAATGGATAGTTTAAGATTTCGGTGTAATGACTTTCATCCCAGCATCAAGCCCAAGATCAAGTCAGTGTTACATTACAAAGACACTCACTTAGTTTAGCTTACCTTAAAGACTGGTAACAGAGGCAAATACAGTCAAATAGTAACAAAGTTCACTTGCCAGCAAGCCCAATTTTTATGCTCTTTCTAGTCCTTTTGCTCAGTTGCTACTACTTTCGTAGCCTCATAGTGAGCTTTAAATGGGATCTGTGACACTCATTTCCAGCATTCTTGGACTTGACTATTTGGTGGTGCTTCTGCCCTCACAGCCAGAGCCGTGTGCCTGATATGACCATATAATAGACATCCACCTTTACACGGAGCACAGAGTATAAGAGACTGTCTGAAATCAAGTATTTAGAAGCCTAAGCATTTGGCTGAAGTATTATTTTCCACATACACTGACCTCATTACTTCAAACTAATAATATGTAGCAGTAGTCGCTTTGAAATGGTTAGGTTCATGTATTTCACTACTTTTAGTGAGAACCTGGCTAGCTGTTGTGAACTCGCTGTAGCTTTGGTGCTAATTTTACATAGCTATCAGCAAAAAAAATGAAATAAAATTACCTCCCAAAATGTAAAACTATTCCTTTAAGGTCAAATTTCTAATTCACAATAAAAGTAATAATACTGAAAGCTCCAAAGAACACAAAGTTTGAGGGTTAATCTTTCCATGCGCTTGGTGAAAGACAGATAAGTGTCACATCGAGAGGGAGAGAGAGAGAGAAAAAAAATAAAGGGGTTTACTCTTCTGCTTGGATGGAGTCAGATGGAGCCACATAATTGCTGGGGATATAACCGCTCTCTCCGGTGGTCAGGGAGCGCGCCAGCCACCAGTCCCCTTCTCTGCACAGACGAAATGATAACACACAGCTTTACCAAGGCTCATCACAAGTCCAAAACACAAATGTGAATTTTCGGGCTGTTTATCAAGTGTCTCAGACCATAAATGAAAGGATAGAGTTTGTTTTGCAATTTTAGTAACTGCTGCAATAGCTGTAGTATTTCAGCTCTTGGCTCTTGGAGAAGCTTGATGAAAGTCAGCCCAGGTTCTTTTTCTGTTATGCAATTACTATGGTTGGGAATCGCTGTAACTAACAAAATGATAATATCATAATTTACTGCACACAACAGCAACATGATCTATGCGCCTACAATACATCCTGATATCTGTAAGTGAGGAAAAGATATCCCTGAAATGACAAAATGCAGCAATTATGTACACCACTGTGGTGTCAGTGTGGGTATGTATTATCATCCTTATTCAATTAATATTATTATATAATAACGTGTCGGTTCAGTTAATTAGTTCTCTGATTTGCTTTCCCCCGGCTAGTTTCCCCTCTGAGAGTTTCTTTTCCATCAGCACATGTTAGTTAACTTCTGTTCCCTTCACCCTCTTTCATTTGATATGATCCATAATTAGTTGCGGTAAATGAAGCAGTGATTCTGGTAAGTCAAACTGGCAAAGGGACTCCATCTAGACCCTTTGCATGCTTTAATAAAAATGCTGATGTTTACTGTCAGTGTACTCATGCCATATCGCAACAGGGGATGATATTCTTGTGATTCCCATCCCTAGTAATTATAGAAACATATGGATATTGCAAAAGGCAGACTGATGGTGCATGAAGGCTACACTTTACGAGAGGTTGAGTTGTTGAAGCTTTGCAGCACTATATTCACAAGTCAAATTTTAAAGCAATATGTTTATTTGCTTTGATTATTTGCCTCCCATTGATAGTGCTGCAAGGCTTTCAACCAACTGCTACGGGGCGAGGGCAGAGGCATCAGTTTCACATATGCTTCATGTGATACAAAGAACACAGGCTCACAAATGGTTGATTTAAACACAGTCGTAGAGAAGCTTCACAAACCTGCAGTTCACCTTCCTCCTATCAAAATGTGATGGTTTGTGAAGGAGAAATGGGAAAGAGAGATGAAATGGTGAAAAAGAAGAGCGTTGGAGAAATACAGAGAGCATATTATGAGCAGTGGCAGAATAGCAAAGTACGCAGAACAAACAGACTTCAGCACAGCACATATGATAAAGCTTTGAACCTAAACTACTTGAACTACTGTGTATTGAATGAGGCACAGTAATGAGGCCAGGGAGAGAAAAAACTATGCATAGCTTTACTAATCCAGTGAACCTGACCAAACAGAAAACTAGGACAAGCCTATCTGACACTTACATTAACAAGTCTTAGAATTGGTTCGAGCATTCTTAGTATCCTTGACCCATTAATGGGCCAGATCTCTGGCTTAGCGGGTCAATGATAATCCACTATTGTTCCAAACTGCCTTCTTGGTCAGTAATTTGTCAGTAGGCAGGCAGCAATGGGGGTGCATGACTACACTATATGGTTCACTGCATAGCTATTGAGTCAAAGAGCAAGCCCGTACTTAAAAAAACAACAACAGTATAGGGAATAGGAAATGTTTCCCTTGACTGTAAAGACAGAAGTCTTCAGTAGACAAGTGACATCAATTTTGGAGAGCACAGTAACCAGACGGTGAGCAATAACTTATGCCAAAAGACGACAGAGAAGGAGTGTGAATGTTTTACTTACGTATTGTTTACTATCTGGAGCCGTTCGCCCTTCCTAAAAGACAGATCTGTGGCTGTTCGAGATTCATAATCGTATAATGCCACAAAGGTCGTCACCCCTCCTGTGAGACGATAAAGTGTGGGTTTTGATAAAGTGAAGCATACAGAGTGCACAGTTTAAATAGCCAGCACAACAAGGTGGTAACTGTAAAACTGAAAGCTCTCAGCGAAGGTTCTCACCTGCTCGTGCTATGCAGTTTGAAGAGGTGACACTGTTATTGTCCACTCCTCCAAAGAGCGTTAGCTCTGCAGTATTAGCCATTGACTGATTCCCACTGAGACCTGCATCCACAGTAGGGCTGCGGTTTGGTGTTAAGGACTGTTGAGTGGAGTTGAGGTGGTGGCCGCCAGCCCCTCCACCCGAGCTGAGGTTGCCATCGAGGCTGCGTGTTCGTTGGCCTACATCCTTGGACTTGCTCTTGGATCCCCCCATAGCCAAGGCCTGTTGTGCATTCAAAGACAGAGAAAACTCTGTGAGACAGCAGATTAAGAATAAACTTAATTCAAATTGAATTTCCAGGCACTGTAATAGAAAAATTACACTATAATTTGGCATCAAATAGACTTGCTTTCTTATGTGATCTTCTTAGAATACATTCTCTGGAAAAATTCCTCTGACTGCCACAAAGCCAGATGCAGAAACCAGAGACGGACCGGAGACTACTATTAAACCCACAGAGACACGGTGTCACACGGACCACAAGAAGCAAAACATCTCCACTGCCACTTGTTTTGCACATATTCAACTCTGTATATTTTATATATTTTATTATTATTATTATTATTTTATTTTATTTTTTTACTATTTAATTTGTAAAAATGTGTATACACACACACACACACACACACACACACACACACGTAGGAAAATATTTAGTATACACATCCAGAAATGCATACACTATTATATATTGTACATATATTTATTAGTTTCAGGTTGGCCATTCTTGTATTTTGCTCGTTTGTGTTGTTGTGTTTGCACATCTCTGTTGCTTGTGGGGCTCGCACACAAGAATTTCACTCACATGTGCTGTGCCAGTGTGCCTGCACATGTGATGTGACAATAAAAAGTGATTTGATTTGATTTGATTTTGATCTCCAGCAGACGTTGGAGCAGCTGCCACTCTTCGGTTTCAACACAGACACGAGATCCACTTTACCCCACTCCCACCAGCAGCATGAACACAGACAGCAGTTATGTCACACATGCAAGCATGAACATGTGTCAGAAGCAGAATAATTCCAGAGAAAGGCTGAAGCATTTTGAGGTGGCATTCCCATTGCGTCAAAACTCACGTTCATGTCTTGTTGAGGGGGAATGAAAAAGTCCTTCATTTCAACAGCAGTGCTGAGTAAGTAAACGATCGACAGAAGATTGGTAAACATCAATTATGGTAATAATTTAGAGCCATTACGTGAGTGTGGCTAAAGTAATGCCCACATTCAGGAGTTTTAGCATTTAAATGTGAGGATTTACAGCATTTAGTCACTACTGAGCGGGCAAGTTTGAGCACTGACAGCTGTCATGAGTACTTTTCAGTACCTTTAACAAAAGAAAAATAAGATATTAAAATAATATAAACACCAAAAAACACAAATGATTTTCTTTTAACTGAAACAAGCTATAGAAGCATTATTACCCATAGTGTTTTGCATTGAATGTGTTAGTAAGTCCAATATACAGTTATCTCTCAGGCTGCTAAATGCTGCACTGTGCACTCTGGTTAATCAAAGCATGTTTGTTTTCAGCAGCGTCCTGCTGTTTTCAGAAACTAGACCTGTGGGCATGTCAGAGTTGTAAAAGCTGTTACCAGGAAAAACAAAAACAAATGTACAATAGAGCTGACTCAGATGATAATTTTCTGATTGACTGATTCTTTAATTTAAAACCCGCCCAAACACAAAGTACACACAAATCATTTTTAGTTGCAAACCTTTTTTTTTTTTTTTTTTTTTTTTTTAAATGACATCAGAAACAGCAGTATGCGACATTACGTGATGGCAGAGCTTCAGTTCATCCTTTGTCATTTTTTTTTTTTTTTTTTAATAAATAGGACAGGGGGAATGAATGAGAGAGAGAGGGGGAGAGAGAGAAAGAAAACCCAAGGGGAGAAGAGACGGTGAGAAGGGGGGGGAAGAGAGACAAAAAAAAAACTCCTGGGTCACCTGTATGGAGAAAAAACAAACAAACAAACAAACAAACAAACAGAGGAGACAGCAAACAACAAAGAGCAACATAATAATAGAGAAAACAAAGCACCATCACAATAAACTAGCTAGTCATAGATATCAGTATTTACTAAGTAATAAACGATATTGTGCAGCACGCAAGATAGACAGCGCACAGTGTGCTTTGAGGCAGCAGCCAAGAAAGCTTTAGTCCGCGTCTGTGAATACCCATGTGTGCATACCTGTGTGGATCAGCATGCTTGCATTCCAAAGGTTTCTCCATGTAATGATCTGCTAGGGAGTGTGGGGGGGCCACAGCCCCATCCTCCAGGGTGTGAAGCGGGTATGGAGGAGATCAAAACTCCAGACATCCAGAGGCCCCCAGAACACAAGAGACCATGGAAGACCAACAGAGGGGCAGCCGCGCCACTGTTCCAGTAAGAGCTGAGGAGAGTCCCAGATGAGGGCTCGCCCAGCAGCCGCGGAGCAGAAGCCAGGGGGGGTTGCAGTGACGCGCCCGTGAGCTCCGCCGGCCCCCAGCCGCGCCTGAGTGACCGAGCCCTAGGCCGAGAGGCCGGGGGCACCCCACCTCCAAAGGGGCCCGAGCGAGCCCCAGGCCCCAGGCCCCGACAAGCGGCCGCCAAGGAGTGAGCCGGTGTGTACCCGGACGCCCACCCCCAGACACAAAGAACCACCAACACACCGACACCTGAGGGAGTCCGCCACCGGCAGGGGAAGTGGTGGTGGGTGGAGATAGGCCTCCAAACCTTGGAGGGCCTGAGGTGTCCCCAGAGAGGTGGCGTCTGATACCCAACCTGACATATAGACACAGACATACAGGCACACACAGACACAAACATCCATTCCCACCCTCATGCTCTCTTGTACATATATTTATTAGTTTCAGGTTGGCCATTCTTGTATTTTGCTCGTTTGTGTTGTTGTGTTTGCACATCTCTGTTGCTTGTGGGGCTCGCACACAAGAATTTCACTCACATGTGCTGTGCCAGTGTGCCTGCACATGTGATGTGACAATAAAAAGTGATTTGATTTGATTTGATTTTGATCTCCAGCAGACGTTGGAGCAGCTGCCACTCTTCGGTTTCAACACAGACACGAGATCCACTTTACCCCACTCCCACCAGCAGCATGAACACAGACAGCAGTTATGTCACACATGCAAGCATGAACATGTGTCAGAAGCAGAATAATTCCAGAGAAAGGCTGAAGCATTTTGAGGTGGCATTCCCATTGCGTCAAAACTCACGTTCATGTCTTGTTGAGGGGGAATGAAAAAGTCCTTCATTTCAACAGCAGTGCTGAGTAAGTAAACGATCGACAGAAGATTGGTAAACATCAATTATGGTAATAATTTAGAGCCATTACGTGAGTGTGGCTAAAGTAATGCCCACATTCAGGAGTTTTAGCATTTAAATGTGAGGATTTACAGCATTTAGTCACTACTGAGCGGGCAAGTTTGAGCACTGACAGCTGTCATGAGTACTTTTCAGTACCTTTAACAAAAGAAAAATAAGATATTAAAATAATATAAACACCAAAAAACACAAATGATTTTCTTTTAACTGAAACAAGCTATAGAAGCATTATTACCCATAGTGTTTTGCATTGAATGTGTTAGTAAGTCCAATATACAGTTATCTCTCAGGCTGCTAAATGCTGCACTGTGCACTCTGGTTAATCAAAGCATGTTTGCTTTCAGCAGCGTCCTGCTGTTTTCAGAAACTAGACCTGTGGGCATGTCAGAGTTGTAAAAGCTGTTACCAGGAAAAACAAAAACAAATGTACAATAGAGCTGACTCAGATGATAATTTTCTGATTGACTGATTCTTTAATTTAAAACCCTCCCAAACACAAAGTACACACAAATCATTTTTAGTTGCAAACCTATTTTGTACACCACAACAGTGTTTGTCCTAACCCAGTGTGGCCCTGTGAGGTGTTGGTCTGCATACACTAAATGCAATGACATATCACAACAGGAGACGATATCGCTATTTAGCAAGTCCGATAATCTGACCACTTGGCAAAGTAAAATGCCCAAGAAAACTGAACAATTATCAAAACAAACAAACAAATAAATAAGTAAATAAATAATACTGTTATTACAGTGCAGGTGATCGTCCTCTGGCCCTCAGACTGCGTTGGGGTCCATCGTGCTGCGCAAGCTAACTTGAACAACACAGAAATGGATAACTAAGTCTGAACAGCCAGTTACCAGTTATAACTGATACATTTAAAATATGATGATTTTTGGTAAAATGATAAACTAGTGCATCTTACACATAGCAGATCACTCATCAGTGCTGATGGTGTTCAAGTTGTCAATAAATTACAAAACTGAGAAACTGCACTAAGAAGATGAGAACAGAGGAGGCCAGTTTTGGATTGCTGCTTAGTTTTTATTTCTGAAGCTCCCCCACCTGAGGAGGTTCATGAACTCTAACCACAGCTTAGTGCAGGGAAATCCTTACACTAAGCCCAGAATAATTTAAGGACTGCTATCATGGATAGACATAGCCACAGGCGATCTGCTAAGAAATGTTAATTTAGAAAAGACACTAAGGTGGGATGGCTTGGAAACACTTCTGATAAGCAGATAAGGGTAAAAGTGCATTTGGATAGTGTCGAGTTATTTGGCCTGCCTGACCTCTGTTATTTAGGTGGCTGTGAATCTGCTCAACTCAGCCAATACACAGCCCACTGTTGTTAACAAGCGAATGCAAAAACAAAGCCAGCTACAAAACGTTGGATAGCAGCCACTCAAAGCTATGAATGATGACATATGGTGGAAAATATCTTACTATAAAAGGACTGAGTTCACTATGCAAGATAAGGAAATGAAGTTGCAAAGCTGGTTCTTGTCTCTTATTTTGCCCCTCCGCCAGGAGAGGAGAAGCAGAGGTGACAAAAGGAGATGTGGAAGTTATTTCTGTGTTTGTAGTTTGTATACAGTTTAGAAGATGCCTGTGGCCATATGTGCAAGTGCACATATGAGCTCATCCAGGGTTGATTTAATACAAAAAAATATGTAAAGGCATTATAAGGAGAAAAAATGAAAGGGAGGTGAACATAACATGGGGTTGATTTTTTTTTGGGGGGGGGGTGTTATCATCGTGAAATGGGAGGAGGGAGGAGAAAGGGATGAGGGGCAGTGGGGCCGAAGAGTCGATAAGTCTACCCCCTGGGTATGTCTGCATTAAGGGGTGGAGGGGGGGTTGCATGGGTTGCAGGTTAACACAAAAACACAGACACAAGAGAGTAGACACAAAGATGCCGGGTGGCTCAGGGAGCTGCTCTTTGTGTGTTCTGTGCTCTCCCCCAGCAGACTGTTTGCATGGTTAATAAGCTGTTTGAGGCAGAGCAGAGACCTCTCTGATCTGCAGTCGTCAGTCTTGTAAGAGGCTTCCCAATTCCACACGCAAGACGCTTATTCTTAAGGGACGCTGCCTTAATAGGATCAATCAGATGGCATTTAAATAACAAATTTTGTGGAGAAACTTTGGTAAACACAGGTGAATTTTACTGACTCAGTAATTATGCTTTTAGGGTTCAGCAGCAGCAGCATAGAATCTGATGAAGTGAACAAATTAAAAAGAGCCATTAAGACCTTTCGCAAATTTCAAGACTGAATAGAATTCAGTTCCTTTGGCCAACAGTGTCCTAGACACAGACAAATACACTAAAACCTCCCTGGAAAGGAAGACTCAATCAAGTAAACATGAAACGGAGCATTAATAGAGTCTCATTTTTTTTCCCTTCACACTCAGTTTCCAACAAAGCCATCTTTTGTCAACTCACAGCAGGCAGCATAAACAAGGCACAGAAACAGCCTGTGGCCTGTGGCTTTCTGGTTGCCAGATCCTAGCGTGTTTTAGCTCTAACAGCCATTAGGCAATATGGAAATGAAGGAAGTCATGAAGCCAAACATTGTCATCATTTGCAGCAGAGTAAGTGGAATCATGTCTCCACGTGTACTATCTGCA
This sequence comes from Aulonocara stuartgranti, assembly GCF_965226115.1. NCBI lineage: Eukaryota > Metazoa > Chordata > Actinopteri > Cichliformes > Cichlidae > Aulonocara > Aulonocara stuartgranti. The sequence goes on from NC_138956.1 coordinate 31,167,068, forward strand.
GTAGTTAATGATAACAAAAGCCTAAATGCGCTGAGGTACTGTAATAAGCACCAACTGTCTGAGGCATGGCTGCATGAAAATCTCTCCAGCAAGGCAGGGGGTGTGGCTGGGTTGGTGGGAGGGGGGTTTGCTTAATTATGCATAAGATCTGGCAATGAATTCCAAATCCTTCAAGTCTCCTGAGCTTTTGGTAAATGGGTATAGTCTTTTAATATTGCTGCTGGGGTTTCTGCTACCCCAACCAGAACAGGATACTGTCTATCCCTGTTCCGCTTTCTTTATCATTTATTGTGAAACGAGAACAATTACAATTTCTGAATGGTATCCTCTCATCCAAATAAAAAGATGTGTCGTTCATTCACCGCACAAGTCTTTGTCATGGTACTAGTCCATTTCACCAACAACACAGCCTGTCGTGCTCTGGCCCTTTAAAAAAAAGCCTTTTCATCTTTTGGGAAGGATCAAACAGTCACGAACATCAAAATTGAACAAGCTAGCTTAAGATCTTCTGTATGTGAGTTTAATGAGGGTTTTCCCAGTATGAAACTGAAGAAAACTCCAAGTAATACTGAGTCAGATCGTGAAACTATGGTTCTGTGAAGAAGCATGTAAGGGCTTGTATCTTACCATGACAACTGCAGTAGACCCCTCATATCTGTCTCAGGAGACTTGTTCCTGTCGGCCTGGCATCTAATACATGATTGGACAAGTTATGACAGTCGCCCTTATTGGAAAGAGCTGTGTTTCATATAGCCCGCCCAGGTTAAAGGTCACATTTAAGTTATTGCTGTGAATGTATTATTAGTAACATGTTCTTTCTCTCTATTCAACTTTGATGATGAATATTGAGGCCAAACAATATGGGATTTGCTGCAGAGCTTTCAACAGTTTTACTGGCATCACAGACATGCTTTTATTTACTCTTTATGCATTAATGGCCATGTAATTTCATTATCACGCCTGAGGTAAATAAGCTGAAAAAAACATGAACTGATGTGTAACCAAAGCTTAAAATTAATCACTTCATTAAGGACATTGTGGATGATACATGCAAACTACTGTATGTCAAGAGTAATTTAATTTCTTGTTTTAATCGCTCTGTAAACCTTCGGGCCTGAAAAATTTATTTGTAAGCGCCAAGAACAGTTCCTTTTGTGGCCTCCCGAGACTGGCTCCAAATGTGTCAGTTGTTACAGACTTCCATGTTAAGATGGTAGTGCAGAAATAAACATGCTTACAGCCTGGAACAAAGACACACTGTTGATACTGGAATTCTCTCCCATTTGATTGGAGTTACCACAAAAAAAGAGAGATGTTAGTTGAGGATGTTTTCCTGTTGGTGGTCCCATTAAGGACAATTCTCAAATTCTAAAAGGTCACACAGGTCAGTTGCTTGGGAGAAATATGTTTTCCTCGACAGGTTGGCAAGTACCGTATTTTCGGCACTATACAGGGAGTGCAGAATTATTAGGCAAGTTGTATTTTTGAGGAATAGATTTTTTTATTGAACAACAACCATGTTCTCAATGAACCCAAAAAACTCATTAATATCAAAGCTGAATGTTTTTGGAAGTAGTTTTTAGTTTGTTTTTAGTTTTAGCTATTTTAGGGGGATATCTGTGTGTGCAGGTGACTATTACTGTGCATAATTATTAGGCAACTTAACAAAAAACAAATATATACCCATTTCAATTATTTATTTTTACCAGTGAAACCAATATAACATCTCCACATTCACAAATATACATTTCTGACATTCAAAAACAAAACAAAAACAAATCAGCGACCAATATAGCCACCTTTCTTTGCAAGGACACTCAAAAGCCTGCCATCCATGGATTCTGTCAGTGTTTTGATCTGTTCACCATCAACATTGCGTGCAGCAGCAACCACAGCCTCCCAGACACTGTTCAGAGAGGTGTACTGTTTTCCCTCCTTGTAAATCTCACATTTGATGATGGACCACAGGTTCTCAATGGGGTTCAGATCAGGTGAACAAGGTGGCCATGTCATTAGTTTTTCTTCTTTTATACCCTTTCTTGCCAGCCACGCTGTGGAGTACTTGGACGCGTGTGATGGAGCATTGTCCTGCATGAAAATCATGTTTTTCTTGAAGGATGCAGACTTCTTCCTGTACCACTGCTTGAAGAAGGTGTCTTCCAGAAACTGGCAGTAGGACTGGGAGCTGAGCTTGACTCCATCCTCAACCCGAAAAGGCCCCACAAGCTCATCTTTGATGATACCAGCCCAAACCAGTACTCCACCTCCACCTTGCTGGCGTCTGAGTCGGACTGGAGCTCTCTGCCCTTTACCAATCCAGCCACGGGCCCATCCATCTGGCCCATCAAGACTCACTCTCATTTCATCAGTCCATAAAACCTTAGAAAAATCAGTCTTGAGATATTTCTTGGCCCAGTCTTGACGTTTCAGCTTGTGTGTCTTGTTCAGTGGTGGTCGTCTTTCAGCCTTTCTTACCTTGGCCATGTCTCTGAGTATTGCACACCTTGTGCTTTTGGGCACTCCAGTGATGTTGCAGCTCTGAAATATGGCCAAACTGGTGGCAAGTGGCATCTTGGCAGCTGCACGCTTGACTTTTCTCAGTTCATGGGCAGTTATTTTGCGCCTTGGTTTTTCCACACGCTTCTTGCGACCCTGTTGACTATTTTGAATGAAACGCTTGATTGTTCGATGATCACGCTTCAGAAGCTTTGCAATTTTGAGACTGCTGCATCCCTCTGCAAGATATCTCACTATTTTTGACTTTTCTGAGCCTGTCAAGTCCTTCTTTTGACCCATTTTGCCAAAGGAAAGGAAGTTGCCTAATAATTATGCACACCTGATATAGGGTGTTGATGTCATTAGACCACACCCCTCCTCATTACAGAGATGCACATCACCTAATATGCTTAATTGGTAGTAGGCTTTCGAGCCTATACAGCTTGGAGTAAGACAACATGCATGGAGAGGATGATGTGGACAAAATACTCATTTGCCTGATAATTCTGCACTCCCTGTAAGGCGCATTTAAAATCCTTTCATTATCTCAGAAATCGATAGTGCGCCTTATAATCTCGTGCGCCTTATGTATGAATTCTGGTTGTGCTTACTGACCTCGAAACGGTGCTCAAAAATCTGTCAAAAAATGTTTTAGTACGACTTTGCTAAGCTACGAAGCCGCACGACTTGATCGATTGCCGGAGCATTACGGCTACTGTCGTCAGGAGCCTCGCAGAGTATTCTGGGTCCAAAACTCCGTCCCTCCAAGTTGAAAAACTATCTAAATTCTTTCATCTGTAATAAAATGATTAGTGTTGCTGCTTTTCCGGGTGTAACAATTAAGTTTAACATCCAGGCATAGTGACATGAAAACAGAATTTATTAAATTTAACAGAGTTAGAAGTTAGCAGGAATTTAGCTTGCTAGTTTCCACCTAAAAATGATATAGCATGTTCTGAAAGAGGGATTTCTGAATAAATTAAAACGTACAGTTCTGTTGTCACTTCCAACGTAAACGAAGACAGAAAACTAAACAGCAGTGACGTTTGTAGGGTTACTGAAATTGGGCTAGCTGGTATATAAAGATGTGCTACATGATCGCTAGCGACACAGCTATGTTAGCATAACATAAACAGTGAGGCTGGAGGATGAATGCTAATGCTTGTTTCGCTTAATGCGCCTTATAATCCGGTGCGCCTTATGGTCAGAAAAATACAGTAGCTGCGGAAAGTTGCTTCTTGGTATTCGGTGAAACTGGTAGAGATGAAAAGGTTCACCTTCAAAGTAAAAGTTGATGCCCTCAGGGGTTGGTGCGTTGGTGGTTCTTGGTGTCCGGGGCTGGGCGCTCAGGTATGTACCAGCTCACTCCCGGTGACTACTTGGCGGGGCCTGGTGCCTGTTGCTCGGTCAGGCCTCTTCCGGGGCAAAGGGGGCCCTCGGGCCTCCGGCCTCTGGGCCCCCTCTGTGTCCTTTTGCAGTTTGTGTCACACCATCGAGTGAAAGTTTCATTATCACCCCATTGGCTCCAAATAGCAAGATGGTCCCCCCCAGGCTGATGTTTGCTAACATTGTAGTGATGCTGATAAAGAGTGATGATAGTGAGTTCCCTCTGTATTTACACCCTGAGACCTTTATCAGTTAAAATGTATATTTAAACTACAGATCAAAAAACAAGATTTATGCTGAGTTGTTACAATCCTGAATGCAGGCACAATGCTGGAAAATGGGACATATGATATAAGAGAGGCATAGTGACATTTATTATCTGTAGGCCTCCAATAAAAGTCCACTGAGTGAACAACAGCTGCCAGACTGCAGGCAGGAAGATAACATCATGTTGTTATTGCATTTGCATAAACAGACACCACCCGTTAAAGTGGGGTTTTGTGCGTGAGTGGTCTGATCACATGAATTGAAGTGGATGTGTGACCAGGCTGTACTCAGTTAAAATCAGAACTGTGCTAACAAGCTCACACTTGACCAGCTGCAACATCGTTCCAAAGGGGTTTTCTATTTGATCGCGCTACAGTGGAAAAACATCCCTGCACGCTGAAGAGGCTGCTGATAAAGTCAAGGTTTCTTGCTTTTAAAGAATATGGCTCATTTGAATGGAGAGTGAACAGAAGTACAGGGGTTAGGAAGCATGTGTGCACGCAAAGAGAATATGCCTGTGTGAGCGAAAGCATGTGATCCTAATGTCAGCCTGCCTGGTGTATTCCTTCATCTTAATGCTCTCTATGTAATTACTATGGAGGGAAAAGTAGGGAGGCTTTGGCTTCTGCGTCACCAGTCACCAACTCTAGCATAATCCAAGCCTGCTTGTTCTCTCCAGATTATCAACATCTATTCCCTAATCGTATTCATCAAATGCAGTGAGGACATTCCATCTGGGGCCTACAAACAGCACGAGTGCTGCAATGACAAGACAGGATAAACCGGTCAAACCACTACTTCGGCTGCGGCTGCCGCTATTCCTCCAAGCTCTCGTATCCTGTCCCAACAAATCCATCTGCTGTGGGAAAAATACTAAAAACCTGAACTCAGAGCAGAGAGAACAGTTTACACTCATCATATACAGGTGAGCTGCTTCCTGGTGCTGAACAAACACTGGGTGTAGCTTCATGTCACCTTGTTTCCCCTCTCTTTAAACAAACACGAATAGAGGAAATGGCATATTGGACATGTTTGCACAGCAGTACTACCCCTGCACAGGTTTGTATCTGCGTTTGCCCAGGCTTCACATTTCGTTATTCATTAGGCTGATTATTACTGAGCTAAAATAGAGTGACATAGCAAAGAATACGTCACGAAGCCCCTGGCATTTCACCTCTTTTGTAAAGTACATCCATCCTTTATCAAACTGTGAACCACTCAAAGCCAGAAAGCTTCACCATGTTTGGATATCTGAAGGTAAACACCACCCTCCCCATATCAGGACTTTGCTGAGTCCTGGATAAAGTGTGTACCAAACCCCCCCCAACCCACCCACCCACGCTGTGCTCCTGCCACGGACAGACACAAGGATGGGGAGGTGATGAAGTCAATATTTACTGCTCCACATACACACACAAACGTTGCCATGGAGGCAATTCCAAGCATTCCTCAAACCAACAAACTGCACAGATGTAGGATAGCTACGCGCAGGCACTTTCTAGGCCAAAACACTCAGAGAGCGCAGCGTGCCTATCTGACAGAGAGAAAGGTAAGATTAGCAGAGGCTCCATCTCGCCAAATTACGTGGGATGTGTCACTTCCTGAAAGCATTATAAAAGGAGAAAGAGAGAGATGAGTGTGAAAGAAAAAGTGGCTCAGAGAAAGATGGTGAGATCACCTGGAGAAATTATTCCCATTGTCCTGTTTTCAGTTATAGCACAGGGCGATTCCCACAAGAAAAAAACAGAAAAACACCCTGTTTACTCATATTCCCTGCCTCTTAGGAGCATGCAGTGCTCTGGCTTCTATAATAGGATCAGAGGCTGTGAGCTCTTATCCCTTTCACTGTGTGAAAATGTATGTGTATGTGTGTGTGTGTATTTCTCTGCAGTGGGTTTTTATTTGTTGTTGTTGCTTTTTTCTTTGTTATCAAAGCAACCTGCAGATCACCTTTTGCTGCCAAACACCACAGCCAACCTGGCCTTGACATCTCTGGGCTCATGGAGTCAAGCAGCTGGCCACTCTGTCTTAAACCCCGTGCTTACAGAGGAATTTTTGTCCACTTCCAAACAACAAACACTGCTGGCAGCAACTGCAGGTTCAAGGATTTTTGTTTATCCCCTGCTCCTAATCTGAGTATGACATATATCAAATTATTTTGGGATTGAAACTCAAAAAGAAAATATCTGGGCCATTTTACATGAGCGATCTGTTGCCTTTTGCAAAGGTTGCAAAGTAACAAAGAGGGAGAGCTACTTACTAAGGATGTAGAAATATATTAAATGTTTCATATGCATACAAACTTAAATGTAAAAGCAACAACCTGTTTTCTAGGTAGATTACATGCAGCAGTATTTCATGGCTTAACTGTGACTTTGACAAATTCAAGTTGTAAAGTACTTTTCTTGAAAAACTATTTAGAAGACATTACTGTAGAGGACCTGGCAGGAGTAAATAGGGCAGTAGGATCGACCCAGTGAAGAAGGTAAGTCTCTTCAATTATACTGAACTATTCCTCCAATAGAACCAGTAAGATAAGTAAACTCTAAGGAGACTTTTTTTCACTTGTTTCCAGTTCCTTCTTTCCATCCTTCTGTTCACTCATGAAAAACCAGCTCCACCATTCATTCCCTACATTATGTCTTGAGCCCAACACTTCCTACTTCCACAGCTAGCACTGTCATTAAAATCAGAGACGTAGCCACGTCGCTCTTGGACATATTTCATATCGACGCTAAACTTCAAACCATTATGTGTTCACATTATAACCATTTTAGCACATAAACCCAGAGTAATTTCCTACCCTGCAGGATTTGGTCTGCTTTGGATATGTTCTAACTACTGGTTTAGGCTAAGGCAGAGCGCGCAGGAAGAGACATGAAAACACATGAAAACACATGACTAGCTATAAATTATCAGTGCATCTTCTCACTAGCGCACCACACAGTTAGGGACCTACATGTAGTATGTAGAAGTCAAATCAAGCTGTATCTGACATTTGTGTTCTTACTTACAGTATAACTCCATCAGGTAAGAGCTTACCTGTACCAAATCTGTGGAAGTCTATGTATTTCAATAATTATTCAGTAAATCATGCCCTCTTTCTACTCCAAGTTTCTTAAATATCTCTCTCAACAGAGTAACTTGAATGTAGCCTTCCTAGTGCAGAACTAGTAAAAAGAAGTATCACCTTTCTTGCACCTGATTTGCCTGAGACCTGTGACTAACCTCCCCAGTCTGGGTGTGACGGGGGCCCAGCTGAATCGAGACAGAGCGATGACATTACTGCAATTCCCTCTGCTTAGCTCATCATGTTTGTTGCAAAACAGCAAATATATTCCAGCACATAAACCCATAGTTAGCATTTCACAGTTTCAACATTTGCAGGTTTATGTTTATGAGGAGGAGATTTTAAGTGGAACATCGCAAGCAGCTGAACCTCAAAGACTGTTTTTGGCCGTTCTGTGTCACCGGTGATGAATACAGACGAGGATCAAAACGAAACAGCGGCGGCTCCTGAACAACTATGAGATCTGAGGCATTTGTGGCATGCACAGTACTGCGACTGCATTTAAGACCCCTGAGGGTGTTCACTTGTGTTGACGGTGTGAGAGGCAGAGCGCTGTTCCACTGTGGCATATTAAATGCCAAGAATAGACTGGTTTACTACTGTATTGTTGCAATATGAGGTACCTCCACTGACAAACGTCCAGGTTGCGTGGCTTCTGGGACTTACTCCAACATCAGCTTCATATCGTGCAGCTCTCATCTAAATATGGTCATTATGCGAACTGAGATTGATGAGCTGCGGTCATGTGTTCAAACAAGAAATGGAGGAGAAAGAGGAAGGGAGGAGAAGAGAAAGATAATCCTCAAGGGCATTGAACCCCCCACCCCCACTTCCCATCCCCATCTTACTCCCTTACACTTGGTCTATCTCCCTTCTCCCACTCTATCCTCTATTCTTTCTCCAATCCCTCAAGAAATGGTGGAAATAAAGGATTTCATTTCCACTGATGTGTCAGGCACATGTCACGTGAGGTGGAAAAAACAATGTTTTTCTAAAACACTGCTGAACTGGTAGTGAGCTCAAAGCGGTTGAGGAACATATTTGACATGAGAAAACGGAGGGGTCCAAAGACAACAAAGACACTACAGATACAGGATCAGAAAGCCTTCTGCAGTATCACATAGGATGTGTTTTACTGCTTCAGAATATGTCGCCTACAGTTGACTCCACTGCTGTGATAGCAAACCTTAAATTCACCTCATCTCATCACATTTCAAAGAGGAGGTATTTGATCTTCTCAGTTTCCACAGAAACTCCCATGTGCCTCACGCTTCAGTAAGCTAAGGCTTTTCGAGGGCTTCTACCGTTTAACTTCTCATCTGCACAGCCAGGCACTAAGAAATCCCTGCAGCTCCTGATTCACCAGGAGGGAACATGCACCGTATATATGTACTGTTTTACACTGTTTAATGCAGGAAGAAGTGCGCTAGATGTGCATTTTACCATCTGAGGTTTGTTGCAGCAGAGTGACTGAGTTCAGTCATGGCTAAGGAATGCAGAGAGGAGGACAAGACGAGTTTGAACTGCTCTCCTGCTCACACAACCCAAATCAGGAATTTATTGGGAGCAGGTAGAGACACTGTCTCTTCCTAGATGTTCAAAAGCACAAGTTTCCCTCAGCCACGCATAACATCCACTCCAAAAGTTTCCCTCCACTGCCTCTCGGGGTAAGAAACGGCAGCTTCACGCAGGAATTTTTCACACAATTAAAGAACAGGAATGCAATTCAAGGTCGCAACACACACACGAAAAACACCCCCAGACTTCTTATTGTGTCAACAGAAATAAATGTATGCTAAGAATGCCACGCTGTAGCTGATAATCAGCTGATACGCCTCCATTATTAGGTTGTCTTCAGTGATAAAGCTGAATATTTCAAATAGATAGGGCTATAGCTAAAGTTATGCACTTCTGTGCACACCCAGCATAACTAAAGCATGCTCAGTCTACATTTCTATAGCTGCTTTGGCTTTGAATTCAAACTGAAACCAAGACACAAAGAGCCCAGTGTTGAGCACTGCTTCCTTGGAGATAGACAAATAAAAGCATCAGAGATGCAGAAGCATTAAAATATTCAAATGTACCCATGTCACATTTCATCATCAAAACATAACTGCTCCCTGCCATGACATTTCCATAACAGATTGGAGGACGAGGCCCCCAACACTGAAGTGATTTCCTCCAACTCTTTTAAACCAGCCTTTGTTCAGTAGGCCCTGATTTCAATATTCAAATGTTACTCTGTGGGGTGGTGAAGCAGAGACTGAGACACAGTTTGCGAGGCAATCAGTAAAGAGCACTGAGTTGATGGTGCAGTTGGAGGTTTCATAAGCTACAGATGGGTTGGGCCACTAAGCTGCCTCTGCTGAGGAAGAGGAAGATGTCTGACTCACCTAACAACAGACAGGAGTGAAACCAGAGGAAAGAGGCAGGAAAGACGAGGTGCAGCAATTCCTGCTATCTCTGTGACTATGACTGGAGTCATATTTTACATTAGAGATGAGTAAAAAGGAAAAAAAATGATGATGAAGTCATGTTTCATGATCCAAAACTGCCATAAACACAGTGGATTGTGAACATATTCTGAAATGTCAGTGGATGCAGAGATTTTAGTCCAAAGCAGGCGATGAGCCAAAAAGCCAAATTTAAAACTGAGAAATCACATCATTTGGGAAAATAATCCCTGAGTCATCAGTATTTTTTAGCAACCACACACTGATATATTTCAGTTTCGTTACCTGTTTTTACTTGCAACAAAGAAACAACATCTAAACTGCAACCAGTAATTATATGGTGAAATGATTTACCAATTATATCAGCTGGTTCTGTAAAACATAAAAAACAGATTTAGTCAAACCAAGACCCCAGGATATGACCCGGCATGGCCCGGTCGTTTCTGTCGCAACTGAGTCATTTGAGTAGTGACACAGCTGTCGTGAACACAGTAACACTTCATTCAAGCAAATTTCTCTTCATCCGGATTTTGCTTTTCATTGCCTGACACGACTCACTGAAAGGATCACAAATCATATTGAGTACCCTCATCCCTTAGTGCAGCTTTGCTCCACAAATTCCACGCATGCTCCTGTTATCTGGTTTTGGTGAGATTATAAGATTTGCCTGGTCCAGAGGTTGATTCTGACATGGTCTGTGCTCCCTGCCGGAACACGATCTGTGTAAAAACTCCCATGTCGACATATGTGGCGGTGATTCTCAGAGGATGGACAGCCTCACGTTTTGAGGGAGGGGAGAGCAGCGTGCGCTCTTCCCAGCATCTCATCAGCCTGACCGGGCTCGCACAGCTGCGCCTACACAAAGCTACACAGAGAGGCATCTTTTTAAATGCCAAAGACGCTTTTCCTGTCACAAGAAATGCGAACGGAGCGATGGGAATGAGGGTGTGAGAGTGATCGCTTTTCCACAGAGGCAACAGTGGGTGGATTGAGAGAAGATGCGTGGCCTGTGTCACCCTGGCTAATTCCCAGAGCACAGGGGCAGGAAGTGGCCAACGATCCTGGGAGGATACAAACCCTCCTCTGTTTGTCTGTATCAAACCACTATCAGATACTTCATTCAGACGGCCAGCAAGCACAGACCCCTCTGAGTGAAGCCTTGAAGGGATATGTCAGAGCACTTCAGTTCTTCATCTTTATTATTCAAGTGCTTTTACTGGGTGAACTGGACAGCTTTGTAACTTCATGTTTTATTGGTGTATACACGGTGACCCGCATTTCCTCTGCAGACACTAATTCAAGCAGTGACACCGTACGGAGTAGATGAAAAGTAGACTTACAGTTAAGGATTCAAAACTATGCCAATGGTACACAAAGCCCAAACAGAGAGAGACAGACAGCATGTGACAGGGTGGGAGTGATGTAAGACAGGGAGAACGAGAGAACAGGTGGCACTGGCATTCCCATGCTCAACCGTATGCCCTTGAATGTGGCTGGGCACTAATTAGCAACAAATCTGGGCTAGAGCAACAGAAGTTTAGTATCTGCAACATGAAAAATTCAAAGGCTTTTGTCAGCAGGAAGCCATCACAGATTTCATGCCCCCTTTTCACAGATACAGTCTTTCCCGCTTTCTCTCTTTTTGGAGTGCTTCGCGTATCTCGTTGGCAAACCGAAGAGGGGTTGACACTGGCATCAGACAAGTGTTTTGTTTGTTAAGTACTCAAAAGCCAAAGGGGAATAGTATGTTGTTTTAGCAAAGCGCAGCCACACTACTACTCCTATTACTACTGAAGCCCCAGATCATTTAGATTCTTTTTTCATCTCTGGTTCTCTGGACAGTTATGCTTCTTCTTTTTAATTAGTGCCTCACTGATTATACACTTTTTAGGCCTATGCCCACAAAAATGTTTAGAGGGTAAAAAATCTGGATTTCAAGAGATTCCGGCTTTCATTCATTCATTCTTTAGTTAAAACTACAGTGGTTAACGAATTTATGAAACCACTTTTCATTAAAAACAAGCAAACTATCAAAAACTTGTTTAAAGCTAAAAATTAGTTATTTATTAGGCAAGTCACCAACTGAATTCATGCTTTATAACCATTTTGAGCCGGCTGAAATTAATCAATCGCTCAACCACTATAACACATTTTCCTGTTCAGGAATGCAAGTAAACAACTGCAATATGGTATTTTTTTTTCTTTAATTGAGAAAGCAGTTGAACATAACAGTAATATGGCTTTCTATGGTACTTTTGCTTTCACATTTTGAAACTTGTAATTGGAAAGAAAGAAGAAAAAATATATAGTAACAAAGAAAATTAAAATACAGTTTGGTATCTTAATATAAAAGAGGTGCTTTACTGTTTGTTTGTTTTTTGGTAAAACCTTAAAATTGAAAATTTATTTCATACAACAATAACTATATTATATTTTAGTATTACAAAATATCATTTAGATTAAAACGCTTTCCCTTGGACTAATAAATTTATTAAGCACTGTATGTAATTTATAGTCTTATTGGAAAGGGTAAATTATTCATTTATTAATTATTTATTATGTTTCTTGATAATTCGCTTTCTTTCCAAGTTCCTATCATGACCTGGATGACTGAGAACTTACACAGACATATTTAATAATTATGCTCTGTGGTCCCTGCTTGGCCACATGAGCATCTTTTTCTGCAATATGTTTTATAAAATGTTTTTAAGGCTTCAAAAATTGCACAACATAAAGATTTACACAATTCATATTATTATTATTATTATTATTACTGCTAATAACTCTCGATTGGTTTGCGATGACTGCGCTTTAGAAATAAAAATCAAGATTGTCCACTGGTAAAATGAGTTTGGTTGGTCCAATTCGGTTAGATAGATCAAAACAGTAAACAAAAATTTAAAAATCAGCACTAAAATATTCTCTGGCGACCCGCCTAATGAATAAGCCGATGTGTGGGAAGAACTGATATAAATGCCAATACTGACATCAGTTTATTTATAATATATAACAACTTTGTGCTTAAGCTCTGTGTGTGCAATTATGTTTTGATATTTAACATTAGAATTATATGGCTTTAATGTAGCTACACCAATAAATATACACAAAAGGCAAATCCTTTAAAAAATCGAATTACAATATGTCCTCAGAGCTCACTGCCAATTAATCCTCATCTGACCTAAAGGAAAGTGGGACATGAGCTAGATCAAATGATGAACTCAGCAAACTGCCAGCTAGAGTGAAAGCTGTTTACTGCCACTGCTCACTTTGCTTCAGTGCAGTTAAAGGCAGAGACAAATACACACATCACTAACAAAACGCTTAGCTGAAACTCCTGAGAAACAGTTTCTCTCTGCAGACCACCCCAAATCGCTTTCCTTCCTTCTCTATGAATAGGTGCACAAAGGCATTTTTGAAAGTGGAAGCAACTTGTCTTAAAGACGCTGATTCTCCCAGTCTGGATAGCTGCAGAAACAAGCAGTTCATTGATGCCAGGCGCAGTGCATCACCCTGACAGACAAACCACTCCAGTATAAGAGGGAACAAAGCGGCCAGTCCACATCCACGTTGCCAATTAGCAGGAATTTCAGCCTCAAGAGCCAGTTTCCACTAGTCTCATTGGAGTTGACATAAACATCTATGGCTTTCACTGAAGACATTCATGGGATTCCAAGGAGCATTAGGTCCCCTCTGCAGAGCCTGAAATCTGGCAGTTAGAAATCACAATGGACCATCTCGTACCACTTTGAGAAACACTTCTCACTCACTGGTTGCAGGAAGCATGCTAATAATAGTGAAAATGGCAACATCTGACCCGTATTTACATTAGCTGAAAACACTTATGAGGAGAGAAGATAGTGGTTAACAGAAATGATCAAGCATGCCCTGCTTCATCTCGAGCATCAGCTTGCGTGTTGCTGGATCAACTTATATTGAACACATGGGAAATAATATGTTCTTTCTGCCTGCTGCCAAGCATTTTAATGCTTTCAGGAAAAGACTAAACATTCACGCACATAGACACACACACACACAGACATGGGAGGGAAAAAAACACTAGAAAATCTGTAGAGGATTAGTCTAATGCACTACTGATAATCAAATGTAACAGCAATTTTATTATCATTAAACCTCCACGCATGTCACTGAAATATGTCTCCCGAGAAATGTTTGAGGTTTCAGAAAGGATTAGAGTGAGAGAAAGAAAATAAGCTGAATGTTTATATACAATATTGCGATCTTAGGCAGACCAAAAAGCTGCGACAACACACTGCAATAGTGGTACAGCAGGTTTAACTGTGTGTGTGTGGAGAGCACAAGGGCTGTGCCAGCTGTCATATCTCAACAGCCATGATAACACATATGCCGCACGGTGACGTCTTGCAGGAACTGAGAGACCAATATTTAAGTGTCTGCAAGAAAGTCTCGTCTAGACACTAAATCGGTTTTAATTTTTGACACAAAGGCTAGGTTAGCAGATCCTAGCCATTGGCCGAGAGTCGGGACTGATGTGTACACTAAATGCAAGCCAATGACTAATCACAATGTTAAACATTATGGACTGAAACTACAACTTCTCAGGGGCATGGCTTTCAACGTTATGTTACAGATTGTACAATAACTTTGAAATATGCACACCTAGTTTTTCAGTTATTAGCTACTACACCACAACAGAGTCAATATTTAGACCTTTTGAGTCATGTTGAGTGGGAGAGACTAATCCTAAGCATATGACAGTCATGTCTTTAAACTGTGTGGGGGAATTTGAGAGGGAAAATATGTGTCATGACGAGTGAACAAGCAAAATCCTACTATACATACATACACACATATATGTAATGAATCTAAACTCATTTCAGCTTTCATATAAATAAATCAACTGGAGCAAAAGACAGAAAGTTTCACTTGTGTAAACTCCCATGGCCCTAAAATCAAGGATGTGCAACTAAAAGGTGTGGTGTGATTATTTCCTGAAGCCACGTACAGCAGAGGAGAGACTCCTCACACCCCGTGTAGTTTAGTTATTCAAGAAAAACTGTGATGATAAACTTTCAGACTGGTGTGGATGCAACGTGGTTTAATTTATTACAAGGTGCGAAAACTACCAGCTGCTGGTCACCATTAACAGGAGCACTTGTTTACAAAAATATACGCTGAATAAGATGCTGAGTGTAAATTTAGATTAGAGATGTTTGTTTGTTTTAATGCCCCAAAGAGTGAAGCTTTGTCTGTACTTATTTGATGCACGGCTGAGCTCCAACTGCTCATTCATTTTTTATTAATCCCTGTCTGTCCGCCTGTCAAGCGACTAAAACAACAAGTTGGCTTTACTCACCGTGAAGCGCAGGCTACCGGAGATTTAACGGCGTCGCTCTTCTGTCGATCAGACCGGAGGATTTGGCATCAAAGCATTAATGAACTGATGATATACACTAAAAAGCTTCACTGATTCCTAAAACTGGGGCTTTGGAGAAGACGGGCAGCTGAAGAGAGAGTCGGTGCCAAAGCGAGTGACACAGAGGCGATGAGGAGGGATCCCATTCAACTGGAGGGAGCGCCCGGTGAAGTCATGACGGGGAAAGCCTTTGAAGCTGTGGAAACATTTTTCACTGACACGGTCTAAATGAAGAAAAGCACCGGAACGTCCCTGATTAAAAACTCCGAGCTTTGCGCGTAACAGAAACCCCCGGTTTGCGACAAGGCTGAGCAAAAACACCAAATCATGACCAAAACACTGGGATGTGCTTGAGGCAAGAAAGGGAGGAGACTTCACCGCATCGTGAAAGCTCTGATTGGTGGGAGGGTTTTTGCACTGTGGATTTGCCCGATTGGCGTGAATGGCATGTCATAGAAGCCCCACCTCACCTGAGTAGTGCAGGTTCAAACGCGGTTCGTTGTACAATTACTCGTCCTGCTCTTGGCGGTTGAGACTGTTTAGTTTAGCCTATGACACATGTTACGTTTTGTGATGTGAGCCAACTTCACACCATTAAATCATACCCTGCACACAAATACTGCTGAATTTTCCATGTAAAGTTTCAAAGGCTGACCTAAAAACATGGAGATATTTTAACTATAATATAAATTTAGATCCTTAAAAATTGTTTGAATTTTTTTTTAATCTGACATCATGAAATAATCCCTAATATCACTGAACTAGAATGCGAGGTAGTCTAATTTTCGATTTTGATTATTCTCTTTGTTAGCGTGAAAATCAAAGATCAGGCTTGCTTGTGATGTTTCTATTTGATGACACAATGCTGCCACCTGCTGGCCATGAAGCAGCATTTCTAAATCGAAGCAGCTGCTGCAGAATTGGAGGCTTCTGTCAACTTTACACATTAAACTCTGAGGAAAGAAGTACTTCAGTTTACCTACAAGTACTAACAATGCCCCTACGATTAAAAAAATAAAACGCATACAAGCAAACATGCTGGCTTGTCCCAGAAGTATCCTGTAATCTTTCTTCTTATACGGAGAGGGAAGGAAACCGTTTATGATTTTCCTCCTTTCCTGCACATGTAGCGAGTTGGCAATTTAAAAACTTGCATGCATGACATGTATGGCTTTTTGCCAGCATTTTAGATGAGTGATGTCGAGGTAAATTTACTTAAACCTATGTTATGCACGTACTAAACACCTTATTAGAACCACTTTAGCGATCGAGTGCATTGAATGCAACCAACCAAACTGTTGTCGAACTGCACCAGATGTATAGGTGTTCCAAATACAGCCCTTGGTTAGTGTGCAGCTACTGCCCTGCCTTTTTTCTCTTCTATTTTGTAATCTGTAGATTTTGTATGAAAAATATTAATAAAGAATGTATCTAGCTGTAAGACGGCTATAATGTAGCAAGAAGTATAATTTGCAGAGACAGGTATTACTGTATTAATTAGGTGAAAAGGAAGCGCATAAATATAACAGACAAATACTTAATTAGAATACTTCAGACAGTCCATCACTGCCTTGTACCTCTTGGCGTTTCATCACTGCATTTATGTCAGTACCCCCATTAGAGCATTTCGCTCTGACATGGCAGACTTGTTCCAAGAGTATTTAAAAGTAGAATGGGAGGGAGAGCCTTCCGTTTTCAGGCCCCTCTTCTGTGGAGCCAGCTTCCAGTTTGGTTTCAGGAGACAGACACTATCTCTACTTTTAACATTAGGCTTAAAACGTTTCTTTTTGCTAAAGCATATAGTTAGGGCTGGATCAGGTGACCCTGAATCCTCCCTTAGTTATTCTGCAATAGGTGTAGACAGCTGGGGGATTCCCATGATGCACTGAGTATTTCTTCTTCAGTCACCTTTCTCACACACTATGAGTCAATAGATCTCTCTGCATTGAATTATACTTGTCATTAATCTATGTTTCTTTTCCACAGCATGTCTTTTATCCTGTCTTCCTTCTCTCACCCCAACCGATCGCAGCAGATGGCCCCGCCCCTCCCTAAGCCTGGTTCTGCCGGAGGTTTCTTCCTGTTAAAAGGGAGTTTTTCCTTCCCACTGTCGCCAAAGTGCTTGCTCAGAGGGGGTCATTTGATTGTTGGTTTTTTTTTCCTGTATGTATTATTGGAGAGTCAATACTAAATAAATAATAAATTTAGCATCACAATATTTTCAATGCTGTCATTGCATATATTTACCCTAATCGTCCACATGCCACCTGCAGTGAAACTGCCTATGGCCCACAGTTTGAAAACCACTGGTGTAAACCATCAGTAACCGAATAGATGAGAATGAAATATCAATTTATAACAATATAACTGATACAGTCTGGAAAGAGAAGCTCACCAAGAGAGTCTGGTTCCCATGGATGATGTCTTTAGGCATCAGTTTAGTAAAACAGTTTCCTTTCCCTGTTTCTAAAGTGAAAAGTTGAAGTTAAAACAAGAGGCATCAATGAATCATCAGCAGAAAAAAGGAGAGATTCCACTCAAATCCAATTTAAAGTGAGATATAGTTTATAAACAGCTATGCACAGCAAATGCAGTAATTACAAGCACAATAATGCTGTTTCCAGAACGTGTTCAAAAATTGCATATGAACCCCAAAGTGTAGAAGAAGGACAGTTAGGACATCATAAGTAATGTGTAGATGCTGGCTGTGCCACAGTATTATTAAGGAACCCCAACATAAGTTTCAATGTTTTCAAAGCAGTTAGAAAATAATGAGTTGATCAAGGGTCACATTGTAGTTGGGAAGGAATTTATATCTTTGGGACTTAACAAAAGCAAACAGCATCTTCAGTTAACTGGCACTGTCCCGAGAGCACACAACATCACCAAATCCACTGAAACCAGAGATTAAAAAAAACATCACAATGTTGTTGAATGATGTGAAGCTGTGACTGTGCTCTTCAGGCATGTCTTCTGTTCATAAACACGTTTTAGAATATGACTGTTTTAACACTACAGGTCAGCGGTAAGCTCGAGGTTTATGCGTATTTTGTCTTTTTTGTCAGCTGGACTTATGTTTGCTCTTATATACGCTTAATAAAGAGATCCTTTTTTGCTGTTCTTATTTCTCTCTCATCTCTTCATCATTTTCTTTAAGTGTACACTGCTACAAATCAAGCTGCATTTTTTGGGAAGAAAAAATAATCTCTGTCTCTTCTGTGTCTCACTTTTTGACGCCCCTTTCAACCAGCCAATCCATCGAATGTCAGCCTCTCTTCCTGTCTTAGTTACACATTCAATCCCATGCGTTACCTCCTTCATCCTTGGTTTCTATTCTAGACCCACTCTCTCATGTCCTCAGTTGTCCTGCAGTCTCAGTCATCCATTTCTCTCATGTCAGACGACCCAATAGGAAAGAGCATGTCGCTCTCTAAGGACAGGTTGCTGCCTAGCCCGGCCATGCGGCTCCGCAGTAGAAAGTGTGTCCTCCTCTGCAGGAGCCTCTGCTGCTCCTGCTTCAGCTCCACGTAGGAGCGTGAGAATGTGTGGAAGATGGAGGTGACGGGAAAGGCCATGAGGAGGATGCCACTTAGGATGCTGCTCAGAGCCACCACCTGACCCGGGATGCTCCTTGGCACCATATCCCCATAGCCCACTGTTGTCATGGTGATGACAGCCCACCAGTAGGTAGCAGGGATGCTTGTGAATTCCTGTGTGGTGGCCATTTCATTCTCAATCAAGTACAGCAGGGGGGAGTATAGTGCGATCGCCACACACAGGAAAAGGAGTAGCAGTCCAAACTCCCGTGTGCAGCGGCGTGCTGTCAGGCCTAGAGTTTGCAGGCCCAGGGAATGGCGAGCTAACCGCATCACGTAGAGGATACGCAGGGCCCTCAGCACACGCAGCACCAAGCCCACTTTGTCCAAGTAGGTGTTGCCTGAGCCCAGCCTCTTCTCTCCTTTGGAAGTGCTGTCCACCACTAGTGTAATGTAGTACGGCAGGATTGCTACCACATCAATCAGGTTCAGGGGCTGTCTGAGGAAGGTCAGCTTGCTGCGATCTTGGATGAAGCGCAGGGTGAACTCCAGGGAGAACCAGGCTACACACACAGTCTCCACAATGAAGATATTATAGCACATCTGGGAACAGGTCCCCTGTTTAGGAAAGAAACAAAATGTGGTCACCAGCATGTAGATGAGGTCGAATCACTAGAGGGAGCCACCTCAGTGTGAAATTCAAACGCTAAACAGTGGTAGGACTCTGCAGCCCTCAGCACGGCAGCCAAGACAATGAAAAAATAAAAATAATTGCTCATTACAGATCAAACCACCAGTTTTGGTTATGGGGGAAAAAGTAATGTCATTAGGCAGTAAATCTTAGGTCAAAGCGTCTAAAACGATACCGCCACACTTCCAGAAGCAGTGTATTTTTCTTCATGATTCAGTGCGTGGTTGAAATATGGTTCAAAGCATTTAAAAGCACATACTGCAATAGCCGCTGAATGCAGTCCATATCAGGGAATAATATCATTATTATGAAACATACTCCCACAGAGGAGGAAGTGGCCTGACCACCTGAAAACTCCAGATAACCTGAAACACTTGTGTACTTTTAATGCAAGGCTTTGTCGTCTTGTTGAGGAGCTGTTAGAATGAGATCATTGGCACTTTATTTTAAAAACAAATGAATTCAGACTCTCAAGTGAGAATACAGTGCAAGGGTGTCAGATGAATATATCAGTGACTAAATCAGACAACAAGCAGCTTTTCATTTCCTTTTTCAATTTTGTTTTTCTTTTTTTCCCCTCCCCCGTTTTCTTAGGCAGTTATTGGTTTAACAGTGTGACAGAGGTGATGTTTAACTCATCTGCAGCTAATGCAGGGGTGGCCAACTCCAGGCCTCGAGGGCCGGTGTCCTGCAGGTTTTAGATCTCACCCTGGCTCAACACACCTCAATCACTTGATTAGTTCATTACCAGGCCTCTGGAGAACTTCAGGACATGTTGAGGAGGTAATTTAACCATTTGAATCAGCTGTGCTGGATCAAGGACACATCTAAAACCTGCAGGACACCGGCCCTCGAGGCCTGGAGTTCCCTCACTCCTGAGCTAATGTCTCACTGTACAGGAGCGAACGTTTTGCACTCCACCCATTTCCCACAATTACTGTATCTGCACTTGATTATCTGAACAACTTAAAACAGAAAGAAAGAAAAAAACAACACAAACTTTTTCCCCCACAGTGGAAATCAAAGAGTTTGCAGTCAATCTGCACTTCTATCAAAAGCCTGCTTTTTTAATTTTCACAAAAGCTTTCACGACAAATCAATTAATTAATTCACAACCTGTTTGCACTTTACTCTGCGAGAAGATTACGTGTGTGGCTCAGATATTCAATTTTCCTTTGATTTGACTAAAAAGGCTGGGGTGCTAATTATGTTTGTGATTGAAGTCAGACATAATAATGGAAGCATTTCATGAAAGCAGCCTGAGACGTCTTCAAACATTTATTCTAATCTGGGGAAAAAATTGTGGCTCTCTCAGCAGCCTTCCTTCTCTTACTGGAATGAGGTTTTAAAATGACGTGACATTATTAGCATTTTCTTTAATGGCTGAGGGGGTTTTGTAAAGCACATAACCTCTTTTTTTCCCTTTGGATACATCAGTTTAAAAAGAATGGATAGAAAAAACGACATAAACCTGCTGGGTTCACATATTCATTGTCAGTATGTATTGTGGCTGTGCAAAGCAGTTTTAATGACAAATACATTAAAATGAATTAAAAATATATAAATAGAAATGAAATTAAAACAGAGTACAAGTTTTGGTGAACTGTTTTAACTATATTGGTTTCAAAATGAATTCTTATATTTGAAATGTTTGTCAAATTTAGAATGAAATGACTCGATTTGCAAAGTTTGTGATATTCTCATTTTTTCCTTATTAATACAAATACTTCAAAAATGAACTATATTTAGGCACAAGTTACTTTTCTGCTTCTTCTGTCTTCATTTAGATAATTGGTTAATTATTAATTTAACCATAGCTAAGCAGTTCTTTAATTTTAGACACTGGAAATTGAGTCTTCTGGGCAGCTATTTTGAAAAAATTGGATATCATAACAATATTAACCACATTTATCAGCTGTAAGAGCCTCAGAAGCTTTGGGACAAAACCTGTTGTTGTCCCAACTGTACCTCACAGAAACCATACGTTTTGTTTTGCTTTTGTAGCCTTACAACCTCTTCTTTTTTATATCATTTTTAATCTTCATGTGCTGTGTCAAACACCACGTTTCTACTTACCAACTCCTCCTCCTCCCTCATGGCCGGCATGGTGCTGATGGATAAGTTGATGGCAGTGATGGTGACAAACAGCACGGACAAACAGGCAAAGATCTTCCCTGGGAGGCCAGAGTGAGGCCTCTCCACCATGTCCCTCAGCTTAGCCATGCACCGACTGAGTCTAGATTCAGCCGCGCGTCCCCTGTGGCCACTGTCTGAATCCAGCAGATCCTCCAGGAGTTCTTCCTCCTCCTCTGCTCTCTCCATGGCTTCAAACTCCTCCATGCGCTGCAGCAGACGCCTGCGACAGCACCACTCCAGGCTCTCCTCTGGAACCCCCCAGTACAGCAGCTCCTCTCTGAAGGAGAGGGCGCACATCTCCCTGAGGGACCGCAGTTTGCCCGCCCGCAGAAAGGTCAGGATGTTACGGAAGGCACAGGGGCTGCGGTCAAAGAAGAACTCGTTGTGTGTGACATCATAGTCATCACAGATGCGCATAATCTCATCGAAGCTGCTGCAGAGGTGCAGCTGGCCCAGACGTGACAAGGGGAAGTCCTCTAAGGTGGTCCAAGGCAGCTGGTAGCGCAGGCCACCCACGTTGATAATGGCATGGAGTTTACGGGCACTGGACAGGAGTGTGTTATCGTGGATGGTGCTGAGCTCAGGGGCAGGCTGCGCCCTTTTATAGAAGGCTCCCTTGTGAGCCTCCTTCTCTTGTGGGAGGGGAGGGTTGAGGGAGTTATCAGAGGCACAGCTCAGGGCACTGTAGTCATAGTCAGAGCCGTCACCCGCCAGCAGGGTCATCTTTACCGGTCCGCTCACATCCCTGTGCTCAACCTCCCATCAACACACTGTCACCTTCACAGAAACAATAGAGAGTCTGAAGTTAGTGCACCAGTGCAGGTTTGACACAATCGGCCAAACTAATTAAAAAGCAAAGTTTAAAAATCTCTTTAGCAACAGAGTCCTGACCAAGGTACAGTCAGCAGTATTCCCCAGACTAGTAATACACGCAGAGAAAGAAAAGTCCATTATTATTTGATAAAGAGTAAAATGCAAACAACAGACAAAGTTATGAGGTTCAATTATAAGGAAGCTTGAGACAAAAAAGTCATGGTGTCCAGGTCAGTTAAAATCATCATATCACTGTGAGAAGTACTTCAATTCACCTGCCAACATACTGAGCAGTACACTCTTACTAAATGAATACCATCACAATGCACTTTACTGCAGCAGGAGGCACTCGGACTGTTTGCATTATGATTCAAATGGATACGTGAAATTATAAGAAAAGCAGAGTGATATGTAAACAATCTCTGCCTGCAGAACAGCCCACTCACTGTAGAAATGAAAGCAAGAAAGCTGCGTGAAACATTACCACCAACACACTTTTCAGCTATTGTAAAGCTTCAGCGGGGAAACTCCACCGAGCATAATATTAATATGTGTAAACATATTAGTGAAATCCTAGAAGACTGTTTTCATTAACATTACTTCCATTAAATATGTCACACTGACTTGTAATAAAACCTTAATATTCTTCTTTTTAAACGTGTGATGATTAAATAGATTAAAATATGCGCGTTTCCGCACTTGGATGGTGTTTCCTGCTTGTTCGAGCCTCAGGCTGAAGTTTGAGCCGCACTGAAGTCATGAAGCAGTAGCTTTTATTAACTATGCGCCGCAGAGCACTGTGCCTCAGGGTTTACAGGAATCTGCAGCTGTAGGCATTTGTAAATAAAGTCTTTCTGGGTTTTATAAGGCCTTAATTTAAAAATGTCTTTCAACATTTATTTTGTCATAGTGCACTCTAGTTTAGTATCTAGTCCCTTTTAGAACAGCGCCATTGGAAAAAGTTTAGATTTTATTAGCGTTTTCCTACTTTCCTTATTACTACTTTAATGTTACAGCAAATATTTTTCTTTTCTTTTTTTACTAATTTACCTATTTTAACTTGATATTATTGCTTCTGTTTGCTTCCTTATCTAATGTACTAAACATGAACCTCAAGGAATATTGTTACAACAACAATAAGTAAAGAAAGTATGATGATGATGACAATGATAATATTTATTGCTGTTGCTCTGCCTTGAGGTAAATGTTTAGTATAGTCAATTGCATAACTTTACAAGAGAATGAACTGAGGTGGCATTTACATATTGCTGTAGGTTAATTTGCATACTGTTTATTTCCACTCATTCAAACATAACAATAGTATTCTGGTCGTTGAACGATATTTGCAGATATCTCCTTCCAGTGTCTGGCTCAATCACACACACTGGTCTCGGTGAATCCGCCCTGCTATAAAGCCGCAAGATGCAAATCCCAACCCTGGAGAGGTAAGCTGTATTAGCCAATGAATGGCCACTAGGGGGCAAAGATATCTGGTGGACATAAACAGAAATTCAACCCTGCTTTGCTACATGAGATTGTATTTACTGTATTATACGTTTTAAAATAGAATTTGTCCTCAGTTTAATGGCAAAACTGATACCACTCTGAGGTTTCTGTGTTAATTATGGAGTGACAGAGAGGCACTGTTCAACTTTACTTAATATAAGGAGACAAAGAAGGGGAAACAATGCTTTGGCGACAACAGTTTAACTTGTCATATGTTTTGAGTGGAATAAACTAAGCTTTGGGGGACAATATGTGGATTTATGTAACTTTGGAATGAGCCTGACTAACTGTGTCCCCATTTCAAGACTTGATTCCATGTATTTACCCCAAAGTCGTACTGTTACTTCAATTTGAAAAGGAGGGCAAATAACAATGAGGCATTAGTTTCTTTTGACTGAGGTAACAGATCATGATTAAATGTTAAACTCTTAACAGTATACATTTATGTGGGCAACTATTTAACTCCTCACATTTTTGTATAAAGATTTGTCACCCAGTGATGCTGTACTGACTCAGTAATTCACTGATGTAACTGTTATCCTACAGATACTGAAGAGGCTGTTTTCAAACACACTTAATAATCCGTCTGTGCTATTTCTGGCCCTCTCACATTTAGAGCGGGAGGCTTTAAAACGCAGTTAGGTGTCGGTTGAGGTGTGTGTGTACTAACGTGCAATCACACAGTTATGCAGGCTGTTCCGAGTGCCAGCTTATGCACATTTACCAAAGACTCTTCGGCAGAACAAGAGACGAGCACGAGAAGAGGAGCAGCACTATATTGCAATAAGAAAGAGAAGGAACTGGAAAATGTTTACCACTTTATCACCACTTTATCACCAGTGCAGTGACGGCCTTGTGGCCTCTGTCCAAACTAATTTAATCAATTACAGTGATTTAGGGGGAGGCAGGTTAGCCAGTTAGAAATTAAAATGTCAGTGCCTGGATTGCTGCTTGGCCAAATTCTGAGTAAGGATTCTAAAATGGGGATGTGAATGTGTCAACTGAATGGTTATTAGGCACCTGCATTGTCAGCCTGTGTGAGCCACTGATTACAGTCAGCACCATCTTTCACCCCTGAAATCAGAGCAAACCCGCCTGAAGCTTTTCCCTCCAGTGCTCTGCCTTGTTGCATTAACTTCCTGATAATATAGATTTTTGGCTTTATTGGACTCGTCACATGTGGAATGCCCCTGAGGTCAGATCATAACAAAACCCCAGTGCAGTCAGGGAAATCATGCAGGCCATCAGCAGATTCACATTCAATCGCTTCCCACTTTTCTTAAATATAAACGCTGCCTGCAAAATAAACAGTAGTACCATTAAACAAAAGCCAAACACAAGAATGAAAATAAATTTTCAAAAAAGGCAAAATCCCTCCTTTTTGATTCTTCTCACACTCTCCCTCCATGCGGTGGAGGTTATCAATACGCCTACAATGCATCGCCGGTGTGGATGTGCACAAGCCTACGCCACTCTCCTACTAGATTAAATCACACTTAACCCCTTGAGGCTGTTTGATTTCTCACTTTGCCTTTAAACCGATTGTGCTTTTCCATCTCCGCAGTCACAGGAGCATTTTTTTAAACTCTTGTTTTGTTTTGTTTTCCTTTCCGTGCAATGTTGCGCCTCTGATGTTTCCTCTGGGGGACAAAGTCTAGAAGGAGAAGGAGAGATGAAACGCTGCAAAGACAGCGAAGGCTGTTCTCCCCACCAGATCGGCTGAGGTCTGGCCTCTTTCTGTGCCAGCGTTATCACAGCTAAGCCACAGGGCATGTTCTCCAGATTGCCTGGTGAGTCACTGGGTTGTGAGTCTCAGTTGCCTGACAGTATTGTGCATGCATTTCCCATGGTTCCCTCCTCAAGAGTCTTTGGAGACTTTTAATACCACCAATATTGACTGAGATCATTTTAAAGAGCCCACTAGTGATCATGACCACAAGATCAAAGAGCAATTTAAAAAAATTATAAGCTTTTAAAAATAAGGAAATGTGTTGTAACTGTTGAGATCTGTCTGTTATTTTCTTTTTACCTGCCTGCAGAGGCATGTGTTAAAGAATTTTGTTCAGTATGGGTGGTTCATATTCAAATTTAATAGTAAAAATGAACATCTGAAGAGTGTCTATGTGTTTGTGCCCGCAAAGAGATACAAATAGTTTACTTAGCGATGACTATTTATTGCTGCATATCTCCATATTGCTGGAAGTGCTGTGTAAGACAGATTTTACCAATCTGTCTCTGAATCAAAGATTTGCAATTCAGCTTGACTCATTCTGTGAAATACAGACACATGGTAATTTGATGAGTATCAGATTTTTGTCAGTGTTTCTGATGAAAATCGAAACCTCTAAGCTTTCCAGTGGCAGCTGTTCAAAGTGTAGAGTTCGGTCTTATTTTCTTGCATGTAGCCCCTCAACCATATTTAAAGCAATAACGTGCTGTAAAATAAATGCTCTCTATAGAGATGTTCCAGAAAAGCGCATGTCACCTGACAATGAAGTCATGTCAGTCATGTCCTCTCAGGCTTAATGACCATTTAAACCACACAATGTTCCTTTTGTTCTCCCCAACAACCACTTCTGCTCCTATTCCCTTAACAGCTCACTGTTCTCTAATGGACTATAAGAGGATGGTGTTTCCAGAAATGGACCGCAAGAGCTGCCAAGACCCAACTGTCTCTCTCTCTCTCTCTCTGAAATCTGGTTAAACACTGAAACAGTCAGGCATGCCAGAAGCAATCCTACCCCGAAGACCTTTCCTTACAGTAATTCAAGCAGGAATAGTTGTAAACAAAAGTGTTTCTTTTTTGTTGGATGTGGGTGGTATTAATGCATGCCGAGAACCCTGGAAGAAGCTACAGTATAGCTCCAGGGCAATAAATGTCTCCCCAACTCTGTCTGTGGTCCACCACAGTGCGCTGCTCTCTACTTCTGAGGTACAGAAGTATTCTGTGCAGATAATATGTTTCAGTAATGAGCTATCTCAGCACTAATGGCTACTCTTTTTCATCCTGTTCACTGTTCAATTCAACTGGAGTGAAAAGCAGCAACAGAATGAAATGTATCTGTAAAATAAACCACCTTTCATTTTATAAAAATGTCGTTTTAAAAGCTTAAAAGTCAATTATTGAAATGCAATTCAAGTACTTCTTCATGTCTCGCTTGGAATAAAATGTCGTGTAACAAAGAGCAAATGAGAAGCATCACACCTCTGTCATTTTCTGTCCACAGTTTATTTTCCAATCTGTCCTCTGCCCGTCCTTCCTTTTTAAAGGGCTCTATTCCCCAGACACGATCTGAGCCGGCCCACCGACTCTCTAGGCTTCTACCTCACTGCTCCATATCATGCCTCAGCACTTCCCGTCCTCTGATCCCTGACAAACTGTGACACACAATATTTAGTCAGCACACAAAACACCTCAACATTACACCCATCACTCACATCCGATGTATAACGACAGCATGTGTTTTTCTTTTTCATCTCAGGAATTTTCCTGAGTGGATGATTGCACACTCTCACCATTTGCGAGTGCTCATCTAACTTGATTATATAAAGATTGCATAACATTAAGTTCTCTGCATCGTTTGCGTGCATTAACCGATACTCACTTTTCATCTCTTGCTGCCCTTTTCCTGTCGAGCTGCAATCATCCGACCACCTAATCTTTCAGGGCTGTGTAAATAATGTGTTTTTCACAAGCAGCAGATAAAAGACAGCGAGCATGTGTGCAGGCATCACAACCTCACTGCAGAGAAGATCCGACTGTCTGTCACTTTGGACAGAGTGTTTCAAAAGACCTCTGCACTAGGGCGCAGCGCAAGTCCCTGCAGGCTGAAGTGACAGAAGGTGCTCGCACCAGTCGCTTAAAAGCTCAGCAAGGAAAAAAGAAGAACTCAACTCAA
Source organism: Aulonocara stuartgranti (assembly GCF_965226115.1). Classification (NCBI taxonomy): domain Eukaryota; kingdom Metazoa; phylum Chordata; class Actinopteri; order Cichliformes; family Cichlidae; genus Aulonocara; species Aulonocara stuartgranti. The sequence continues at coordinate 31,194,716 of NC_138956.1, forward strand.
CTTAAAATAAGCTGATGAGATGGTATAAATGGACTGTAAACTAACAGTTGTCCTTTAAGTGGGAAATTAGACACTTGATGGTCAGTGCTGAGTGTAGAAAATAAAAGCTTTCTTGTCAAAGGACACCACATCTGTGTGTTGGTTAAGTTAGTTGTATTTTTACATTTTACCACAGCTTGAACTGGTTAAAAACCTAAACGGTCAAATCAGAACATGAAAGAGCCAAGGGTTTTAGAAGATGGACTAAATTCACATCCAAGTCTGTGCAGATAAAAGACTTCAGAAGGAAAGACGAGGACTTTTTCTTACTTACACTTTCAAAGCACATCCATCACCCAATTTGTATTGAGTCCGAGCCCTGGCTGCAGATTTCTTTGGGTACCCACTGGTGCTCAGGGAAACAACAGATCAGGAGATGTCTCTCAAGCACCTTAAACATAAAAGCACCTGAGAAGCATACTATAATTACTTTATGGATCTTTTTTGTGGAGTAGAATCAGAGAGCCACTATTAGTTATTAGAATAGGAAAAGTCATTAGTTCATCTCATTAGAGTCACAATTACCTGGTGGAGGGAGAGAGGATGATGGATTACATATCATATATCACTGCTCCAAGGTCTCCAAAGAGGGATTTGCATTGCGGACTCTAATCACATTATGGGCCATTATCTAAAATCATCTTCAGAATGAAACCATGTGCTGTGTTTGAACTGATCTCATATGGGTTCACTGACAGAAACATAAGCTGTGATACGCTGTTTGAGGACTTGAAGTTGTTCCCACGTTCAAAAGTTTCCCTTGCATCAATTTTCAGTTTAAAATTAGATTTTGAAAAGTGTTTTTCATTTCAAAGGACACTGCAAAGATAATGTATATATATATCAAATATATGTCCCTCCTCAGAGAGCATGCCAGACAAAATCTGTCTCTGCATCGAACCCTGTCTCAGTAAATGTTTACACATCATACAGTGTCATGCTGCTGCACCCTTGTTACCATGGCGTACATGCAGCACATCGGGCATGCAAGTCTCGGTCATCTGTTCGAGACAGATAATTCCTCGTTCAATGAAAAGTGGACCTCACAGGAAACCATTAATTAGCTCAGTCTGATTACAACTGACACTGCTGATGCACCCTTCAAGTTACTTTAAAAGAAATACTGACAGCACATCAGTGTGACCTACGAAAACACTAACAGGTAGGCACATGGCGCACACAGTTATAATATCAAGCCTGAGGAAGCAGCTATTTACATACATGATTTGGAATTTAAACACTGAACGCACGAATGAGAAAAACTCCCAAAGTGTCACTTACAACTAAGGAGTATTGTTTGTTTTTTTCTATACAACAAGCATTAAGTTTAAAAACATGTAAACAAAAAAATCCATACTCACTGCGCTCTCAAATCAGTTCCTCTGCAGCTGTTAGTTTGCTGAAGAAGCCTGAAGGCGATGAGAAGAATGTACATGAGGGAAAATGTGAAGTGTATTTTCAGGCACTGCTGCTACCTCCTTCAACTCTGGTCCATCTATGCAAAGGCACTGGGCTTGTGGAGTACGAGAACGCTATTTGATAATCATGAGCAACAGGCTGCCTCCCCTCCTCTCGCCCTCCCTCCCTCGTTCCCTCCTTCCCTTTCCTTTTCCCTCGACTCTCGCTTTCTCTCTCGAATCCTTCTTCCTCCCCTTCCTCGAGCGCTGACATCAGAAGTGGGATGTGCCATTATACCAAAACCTTTTGAGAGAAATCCATGGCAACCACCATCTAGAAAGAGCCATACTTCCCCTTCACCTTTAAAATGAGAATAATCACTGTCTTTTGATTGTAGACTCACACAAAGGTTTATATTTGTCCAGTGGGTTACTTGGCTGAGGGAGGAGGGGAGGGCCGGTTGTAGGCTGGCTCACACTCACCAGGGTGTCCAATTTTAGACAAGTGGTGGGAAATGTTAACATGAAGTATGATGATGAGGTGGAACGCATGGCTCATACTGAGAATGTTCATTGCAACCGGAGCAAATGTATATATGCAATTTTCCTTTATTTTTTTTTCTTAAATAAATACTTGTTTTGAATTGCCTTTGGATGATAATGCCAAGTTTTAGCAGCATATAACCACCAGAAGTGAAAGCCAAACATCATCAATAAATCTGTAAAAATAATAAACAAAGAGACTGAGGAAATGAAATCCAAAAGAGTAAACAACATAAAATCAATCCATTCTGATTTATTTAGTTCTGCTATATGGTACCTCCACTGAGAATGATCACAAAACCTATTATCCCTTATTTATCTACTTAAATGGAAACTGCAGAAGTAAAGATATATCCACATGTGACAAGTCAATCTCAGCATATTATTCCCCCTTCGGTTCTGTTATGACCCCATAATGGTGAAAAAAAAAAAATGTGCACATTTTTTTGTATGTAAGAGTCCAATTTTGTTCCTCAGTCAGCGGTGTGTGACTGCAGTGTGTAAAAAGTACTATTATTTTATGGTTGCGCTCAGTATGTTTTATTCAAAAAGACATATTGGAAGGAAAAGGGTCAGGTGTAATTCCTGTGAGCTATTGTGTCTCAGAATAGAGTTGTTAGAGCTGCTGTTAGATGGGTGACTGAAGGCAACTAAAGATTGTGATACAGTCCTGGAATGGAAATAACACACTCACAACATTTCCTAGAAAGAAAAAGAGCCAGAAATCCCTGTGGCCAAAAAAATCATAATATCCTCATAATAACCTCGCCTTCTACAATGCCGATCTCATACTGAGGGGCATAAGAGATATGTCTCCTCTCAAAACAAACAAACAAGGTTAAATGATTATCATCTCTGTGCGCTGTTGCAATCCAGACTGCACGTCAGTTTACACAGAACCAATCCACCGTAGCAAACCAGAGTATTGTGTGTTATGTGGAGATGTTATATTGGTTTCACTGGTAAAAATAAATAATTGAAATGGGTATATATTTGTTTTTTGTTAAGTTGCCTAATAATTATGCACAGTAATAGTCACCTGCACACACAGATATCCCCCTAAAATAGCTAAAACTAAAAACAAACTAAAAACTACTTCCAAAAACATTCAGCTTTGATATTAATGAGTTTTTTGGGTTCATTGAGAACATGGTTGTTGTTCAATAATAAAATTATTCCTCAAAAATACAACTTGCCTAATAATTCTGCACTCCCTGTATGAAGAATGTCAGGTTTATTGATTAAGCAAATTCCAAACAAGATGCACGGTCTAAATGTGTTTGCAAAAAAAGGCAGATCATACATGACAGGAGCAAGGGTGTTACCCACACTAAAAAAAGGTCAACTAAAAACACAAAACGGAGAAGGTAGTACAGCTAAAAGGAATCAAAGAAGAAGGAATAAAAAGGAATAATGACACTAGATTTTAAAATAAGCAGACCGCAATGAATGAATGTGATTTAAAATTGACTCTCAGTATAGTGAGGAGACATTTGTTTGACTGAGTGTTTATTCAGTGACATTGTCAACAATGGAGGAAACTAAGCCAGTCATATAAAAATCCATTACAAGTATGTCGAGCAGTGCTGGAAGAACATTTTATAGTTTCACTGGGGGATTTTTAACACCTGCTTTTGTAAATCCAGGAAAGCAGCATTACAGCAATCTTTACTGGTAATAAATGTTTGAACCCCTTTTCAGACTTTAGTCTGCTTTTAGTTATCTAAATCTCGCAGATATCAACATCTATCATTCACTCGTATGTTTTGTGGCTTTACATAGTTTACAAGTTTACAAGTATGCAAGAGTTTACAAAGGAGTGAATCTGGTGCCTTAAGCCTTGAGACCTACCTAAAGAGTCTCTGATTCATCCTCATTTACCTGTATTTTTTCCATCACTAGTCATACACAGCTATTTTATTTTATTTTATAAAACTTAGCGAATGAATTCTATAAAACTGACCCAAGTCAAAGCATAGAGAAAATCATCCAGCGTAGAAAAAGCTGTGTTTCTTCAAAAATGAACATTTATTCTGTTGGATCTATTTGGCACAGATGCTTACGTCATTAACAGACTAACACGGTCACCTTTAGGGCTATGCTGCTAAAAATATGTGTGTGTTGCAGTCTTTGTCTGCAGAGCATTTTTATTTTCCCATTAAAGACAGCCTGTTGTTTTTTATGACTAAGTCTTAATATATGCAGATATTGGCTTGACACTTGAGTGGGCCAGTTTATGGGTGCTAGGAGAGCTCCAGCTATGCTGCAGCGCTCAAACAAGGGGCCTAAATAGATTCTGAAATCACAGTAGCAACAAATCCACCTTTGTTGGATTTGCAATTATTAATTATTAATCAAAGTATATTAGGATTGAGACACACTGTGCTTTCTCATACATATGAGCAGCAGGCACCGGGTGACTTAGTATGGAACATCATCCAAATATGATACAATAAGAGCTAAATAAAACAAGAATTGGATGCTTAAACTGGATGTTTAGTGAAGTGTTTTCATCAAGCCAGCACTGGCAGTGATTGTGTCTACAGGTGTTCACTTGCTGATTGCTGATTGCTAATTGCTGATACACTTTTAACCTTTTTGTTGAGAATTTATGTACTCTCTGAAATTACACCTCTTCATCACTTCTCTCAATGATTATTATTTTCACCTTGGTTTACTGATTTAAGGGTTGAATTTCCACCCTTCATTGAAGACACTCTGAACCCCTAAAAGTACCTAAAAATAAAATGCAGACCTCAAAGGCAACTTTATCTCCAAATTTTTACAGATAATGAATAGTGACTTCCTGATAGTATCATAGGATCATTAGATACCACACATGATAAAATATAAAAGGGACCTTTTAGGCTGGGTACATGTGAGGAAATTAATCACTTTCTTGCACAGTATTAAAGCTACACCCAAATGGCATGCTGTGTCTCAAATTTTGTACTTCCAAACTTGCATGTGCTATTTTAAGTGTATGCGCATGTTAAAACTGACAAGTACAGTATCAGGCATTATCACTTCACATCTTGTCACAATTTTATGCATGTTTAATTTATCTTCAAAGGTTTTAATCAGTGCAGCGTCTCACTTTCATTTTTAGAGAAAATTGTTGTAGGCAGACGCACATCTGCTAATTAAAGCTGAGTAGAAAAAGAGATATTAGAAGTTCACTCAACAAAACTGAAGCAGAAAATTATTCTACAGTCTGTTCCTCACAGCGAGCCATGTTATTTGTTCCAAAACACATTAATGGCACCAGCATGATTGAGAATCCCATTTCAGTCAGTTTGTCTATCTATCATCATGCTTTGCATATTTACCTTCATTCATTTCCTGATGTTGGTGATGTATGTGAGACTTCTGCAGTTTTATGTTTATACATCTACTGGAACTGAAGTTCAGGTAGCATCTTCTAATTAGGATGAGTCTTCGGCAAAAGTGGTTGATGTGAAAAGCACTCCAAAGTTCTGATTACTCTGCAAAGTGAAATAAACTCAGCGCTTTCTGTCAAGTCAGGAATTTTTCTTACTCACAGCTATGAAATGATGCTTTGTGAATAATGTCTTTAAAGTGTGGCCGCAGTGGTCTTAAGCAGCAGGGTAAAGCTGGGGCACCACACTCATTATTTCCCTCAAGGCTAATTGACCTCAAGGACACGATCACTCAGACTGCCCGGCACATAAGAATTGATTCGTACCCACAATAACTGTGAAGATGGAGCCACTACGTTTCAAGAGTTAAATATCGATTTTATAAAAGCTTGTGGTTCTAAAGAATAAAGCCTGCTGGTAATTATTTAAATGTGTCCAAGCGTCTCTGCATTTATCCACGGGCATTTTAACATTGAACTGCTACAGGGTACTAAAAGCCTTTCGGCCACTGTTTGGCTCGACAGTTTCAACTATGAAGGGAAAAAGAGGAAAAGATACTCTGTGGGAGGCATTCTTTGAACATGAAAGATCTTTATTTCCATTCAAACAAAACAAACAAGCCGTCTTACTCGCACAACTGCATTGTTTCAACAGCCGCTCTTTCCCTTTTCATTGCCAACAGAGTACCCAAAATGGCTTTGCTTTTTTTAAACAGTCCTTTCAAATAGTTGATGCTGGTCATGTAGCGGTCCTGGTGACACTAATTTAAAAAATCCTCTGCAGTTTGAGTTCGACAAAGGCCTTGAAGCTAATGAGAATCACACTCATTATCTCTGGTTATTACCAGTTTTGACTAAATTGCAACATACTCGAGGTATTACTGTTTGGGCTTCTCATAATAATGCTCTGTATGATCTATCCAGCCTTGCATAATTTAAGATACTGAATGCGAGTAGGTGAGATAAATGAGAGCGGTCGTCTAATTTTCTCATTAGTTGACCTGTTGTGGCGGGATAAGAACGTTTCTCTGGAAGAATTAGCCTGAAGGTTTATGAAGCCAGTGCAACAAGGTGAGATACAATCTGCCGCAGTGGTTACATTATTGAAAGAAATATTCAGATCATTTAACAACATTTGCCAACAAAAGAAAGCTAAAAAAAAATCCATGTCTTCTAGGAAGAATTTTAAGGTAAAAATGTGTCACATTAGGACTAAAATATTGTTCTTCAAGACTAAATATAAATAATATACACTATATGGATAAATATATTGGGGAATACCTTCAACTTTGTTCAGCCCCCTTGCTGCAAGTGTATCAAATCAATCACCTGTAAATGCAGTCTGCCGTGTATTAGTCCTTTGAAAGAGTCCTCACTGCAGTAGGTCAGCTCCTGAAACATCTTCTCTCCCCAATTTTTGTAAGTTGTATAACTGCAAAGAGGAAGTGTTTAGGAACTACCACGTAAAGTAAAGGCGTCTGGTCAGTGTTTGCTGAGGATGCATAAGTGTGGAAAAGTCACCAACGATCTGTAGCATTAACATCGGCACACAGACTTTGTGCCTTCATGCATACATATGCTAATATATGAAGCCACTATTTTTTAAATACTTAATGTAAATATCTTAATGCAGTAGTTCACAATATTTGGGCCTCGCTGAGAGCACACACGATAAATCTGTTGGGCTGTAGAGTTATTACAGTTTTTTGAGGTCTCAAGAATTATTGAAATTAATCTTATAAATCTTAGAAGTTTAGTGAGTGTTAACAGTTTCAACAGTATATCTTTGGTGAAACCACAACAACTGCAACCTGATTACTGCAAGCCAAAATGGCTGGGATCCACTGACTAAATCTTTAGTTTTACAAACGTATGTTTGATTCAATGAAATCACAAGTCACAGTGTATTTCTACTACTTGACGTAACATATTTTATGTAATAAATATTCTCTGTTGATAATTGCATGGACAGTAGCTTATAAACAGATGGATAATTTTCAGGATTTGACAAAAAGCAGTCCAAAATGTGATTTCGCCACCAAATAATCGCAGCTGTGTCTGTTTGACTGAGATCACTCATAAGTCTTTGCAACTTGGCAGCGCAAGTGTCAATATTGTAACTTCTTTGAGTGTGAGAAAATGGTAAAGATGACCTCAGTATGTGCTGAAACAAAAGAAGAGAGAGGAAAATTAATATACAATAGACCAGGGCCAGCTGTCACAGGGTGGACGAGTATGAACACAATTTATGACAGTGTGTAAATGTGTGGGAGGTCTCTGTGACCCCAGCCTACTTTCCACAGCTAATGGGTCACACAGTTTTTTCAAACAATGCACTGTTAATGGTTTTTACATGTAAAAAACATGCAGTTTTCCACTAATGGCTGCACATTGTAAGCACCTTTGGTTACACAAGACGCTACTGATCAATATGGGAATTGAACTGCCTATTAATTAGTATTTATTTAAGCTAACTTGCAAGCAATTATTATAACTTCTGTTAAAACACTGACTCCACCTGGGTTTAAATCTACCATCTGGGCCTGTGTAGTACTTCAGACTCCTCCCTCAGCCCAAAGACATGCAGTTAGCGAGGTTAAGTTAATTGATGACTCTAAATTGCCCATAGAAGTGCGAATGGTTGTCTGTTTCTCTGTGTTAGCCCTGCTGACGGCTGCTTTGGTACATGTGGTTTGTGGAAGGTGAGTCATCCATCTTCACAAACAGACCTTTTAAAACAAGACAACAGATAAGCTAAATATAACAGAGAGAAAGGAATTGAAAAAGAAACAATATACACATAACGTAAGATATAAAAGCTAAAATGACCACACAGTAAGCCATATAATTTTTCAGATAACTGCATTAAAACACACCATCTTTCTGCACGGGTTTGCTCGAGTCCATAACATATAAAATCATCAACCTGGATGCTCTAAAAACTGCATGTTTCAAAATAACACAAGGATTTATTTCAAACCCTTTTTTGGCAGATGTAATGGTCCATCTGTTGAGTAAAATAGTTTAGATAGTTTCTAAAATTTGAGCTCAGCTTGAACAGCTTCCTCTCAAAGTAATGCTCTATTAAGCAGGATAACAAAGACTCTGGTGAGCACACAGTGGGCTTAAAAGGCTTAAAAGCAGCCAGAGCACACCGAGGTTGGTGGTAAAAATATGATCATTTATCAGATTCAAGTGCATGGTTTTAAATTATCTTGAGCAGCGGAAAAGTATTATCAACCTATTGGATATGTTAAAACAACCTCTGACAACCTCTCGCCCGACTCACACCTGACTATAAACACCTCTCCAGATTCTGCAGTTAAGGATCGCAGCGTTAATTTACGTATGTGATTGAAAATATCTCTAGTAGACTGACAGTTATGTAATTTTACACTTTGCATCGTATCAGATATCGTTATTCCAACGCCCGTATTCAACATTATAAACACCTTGACAGATGGACCCCTGCCTCCAGTTTTATTGCTTTTTTAATAGAAAGATTAGATTGGAAGCGAAGAAACCACAAGAACATCTCCGACTGAAACAAAAGTGAGATTAATTGCTTTCCAAAGTGAACACAATACTTTTCAAAGTTTTAAATGATCTCAACCACAGAGTAAAGATAAGCTCAGCTCTTGGAACCACATTATACGAGGACCACTTTTTATTAAACATCATTAATCATTTACTAACTAGTCATTGTGGAAGCACACATTACAGAGAGTAGAAAAGAAATAAACAAATAAATATGGTCTCCCGGGCCTGACTGATCCCCATGTACCAAATAGAAGTGAAGAAGTTAAAGAATTGAAAGGGGAGGGAGCTTTTTAACACATTACCCCCACATGAGCATAATTACTCTAATGAAAAAACATTTATGCGCAACAATTTTCTCTCATTTTATACATTTTATACATGAATTCTAGTATATATATTTTTTTCTTATTTCTCAGTGACAGTACTGAACATTTTTGTGCCTGGCTTCATAGCATAACAAAGCAGGGAGCTTCACAAAATAAAGTAGTGAACCAGCTCATATAGTTTCCCAAGCAGCAAGCTCGTCATTTCCTTTCTCAAACGACACAGGCCATTAACCAGGACCTGAAACAGAGGAAACAAAGGCCTCTTATTATGCAACTAAGTGTAAGGAGTGCACAATTCTCATGGAAAGTCCAATATGTGTACATGGCTCTTAGAAATCATAGGAACATAACCTTGTATCACTTTGCATTGAGTATATAATAACACACTGATGCACAGGGTTTAAAAGCTGAAGAAGCACATTTTATTAGACACTGACCATTAGACAGGATATCTGTAAATGGATTTTTTGCAAAGAATTTAGAGGAATACTTTTAAAGCACAGAAACCTCCCACAGTTGGAAGCATTGCCCCTGCTCTTTAGTCTCTCAGTATGACTAAGCAGACCTTTGTGTCCTCTCACCAACGCTAGACATTTTCTTAGCCAGGTAAACAGACCTGTGAAGGTGAAAAGAGGAAGTTTAACAGTTTCTTCTGAGTCTCTTTGATCATGTCTTCAGAGGAAAATCAATGACGGGATCGTGGCATTTGAAGACTTTTGGTAGCAGAAGGATGGTAAGCTAACAAATTTAAAATAAACAGAACGAGCATGTGCAGTGAGACGGGAAAACTACTCTCTTAGTGCTGCCTTTGGTATAAACATTGATTTTTAAATTCAAGTCACACACTGCTCAAAGTGAAACCATCTCCCCTTCACAGAAAAATACATCCGTACATCATATCACTTTATAACCTCCACTGATTAACAGCTGCCATGTAACCCTCACATTCTGCAGTGGTAAATTTGATATGCAATTTACATGTCACTTTTCACTTGGCGGGCTGATAGGGGAGTATTGCAGATCAAATCTTACTGAAAGTGAGACGTCTTCTGTCAGTCAGGGGAGAGAACAACCTGCTCAAGCTGAACATGACAGTTGGATGACTCTAACCCACTTGAAGCCCTGTCAAAGACTCATTGAGCCACTTTATTATTATTATTTATTTGTTCAATATTTGTTCACGCACATATTTGATCATCACATGGATGGAACTCATACATTTACATTTAAATGTGTAGATTTGGTCAAGATGACCTGCTGACGTTCAAACCAAACATCCAAATGAAGGATGCTAAATATGCTGCTGTAATATTTTGGAAAGCGTGGATTTACTGGGAGTTCGCTAAAGTTTACAGAGAATCGTCTGAAGAAGGGGGAAATAACCAGCGAGCAGCAGTTTTATTTGTGAAAATGCCTTGTTGTTGCCAGATGTCAGAGGGGAATGGCTAAACTGCTTTAAGCTGAGAAAGGAAAAAGTAATCACTACTTACAAGCAACTATGCAGAGCATCTTTGAACACATAGATCAAACCGTGAAGCAGATGGGCTAGAGCAGTGTTTGCTCTAGCCCATCACATTAGAAAGATTACACGGCACACCACCAAACAAGAAATGTCACAAAAAGGATATTGACCTTTTGGCACGCACCAGGTATAGTGGAATTGGCTCTGTTTGTCCCCAGTATACCCCCAGTATTTTTTGCTTTCTTCTGACCACGACTCATGCTAGGGCCTTCATCTCAGTCAGAATTTTCTCCAGGACCAGGTCAGACTGACTACTTTTTCTTTTCAAATATTTATCCATTGCTATTACGTACTGCGTTGTCTCACTCCCAGCATGACTATTATGTAATTTCTTCTGCGTCTTCTTCTGTTTTACTGGCAGTTGGCAATCCATTTAATTAGAGCAGGTAGTTGTACTGCCCTCTAGTAGAAGAGAAAGTAATTGTTCTGCCCATTACTCACACTTCTCGCTTAGATTACTAATCAGGTGGAACCAAATAATCTTCAATGGCACACCTGACCATTTCTCACAGCACACCTATGTGCCACGGCACAGTGGTTGGGAAACACTGGGCTAGAGCAACAGAAGACCACACCGGGTGCCACTCCTGTCAAGTATGACTGGAAAACTGTGATTACAGTTCACAAGGGCTCACCAGAACTGGACAATAGAGGTTTGGAAAAACATTGCCTGTCCTGAGTGTTTCTGCTGAGACATGGTTCCATCCTGGCTTGCATCAGTGGCTCAGGTTGTTGGTTCTTGGCACACTTTGATGCAACTTTAGTAGCAACTAAGCATAAAGTAGCCTACCTGAGTATTGTTACAAATCATGTCCATACCTTTCTGACCTAACTATACAAATCTTTTGATGGCTGTCTCCACCAGTATAATGCAACATGTCATTGCACTCAAATGCCCTCCACAGTCAATGTATCTCTATGGGACAATCACATCATGGACATGCAGCTGACAAATCTGCAGCAACTGTGTGACTGTCCTATCAATATGGACCAAAACTCTCAGAAATATTTGTAGCACCTTGTTAAAATTATGCCACAAAGAATTACGTGGTTGTGAAGGCAAAAGTGGGTCTAAACTGTACCTACTGGCAACTGAGTGTATATGTACCTGATACACAGCACAGTACCTCTAGGAATAATTAAATCTAAGTGCCTAATTAAAGATCTGCAAACCCTCTGCGAGTCCAGTAAGTAGGGTAATTTCTCTCAGATTAGATTTGTTTCAGATTAATTTTACAAATTAAATTAATCATTTTCCCCGTAAGTACCATGCAGTAACATAAAGCATTATTTCATTTCTAATTATAAAACTGAGAAAAGCTATGGATTGTGACAGGTTAGAAAAACACCATCTGAACTACTGAATGACTTTTGTTTAATTAAAGATAAGCTTGGTGATTATGTGTTAAACAAATATGTCTGTAAATGGGAACACACTCACCTTGAAGTCAGTTTGAAAAGTGAAAATATTGCTTACAAATCATAGATTAGCTCTGCTGACTTCCAGTTATTATTTATTCCTTCTGTAGTCATGCAGGAGTAAAGTCGCTGTGTGATAACAGAATTATTAGATTGGTATTAAGTTCAGTTAATTTTTTAAATGTAGAAATGCTTTTTTTGTCAAAGAAATCTGTGAAACGACAGAAGAAAAACAACAAAAGAATCGTGTTAGGAATTCATTACAGCTTCACTGTGAGATCGCAATTGTAATATAACTTTATTCTTTGTGTTTGAAGCTTTTGTATTAGCAATAATACACATTTTAAAATAAATTGCCCAGAATTCACAAGACCTTATAAAACCGACATGACACTGTGAGGATATGTAAGAATCCAGCACTGGGGAGCTAGCTGCAGCTGTTTGATGACAGAGTGCAATTATATCACGCCTTCACATAACACAGAGTCGAAAACACAGACACCATGGTTCTGTCATAGCCTCTGTATTGGCAGCACACATGGCCATAAGTCAGGAGCTCACAATTGGGCACCAATAATAGCAAAGTGTCAAAGCCAAGCAAATGATTAACCCGAGATGATGCGTTTGTTGTAACAGAATAATGATTTCTGCTTTCATCACTGTGTTATTAGCTGCATTTTTGCTGTGGACGAACTGTTTTTTCTCTTCCCAGAGAATTATTCTCCTCTCCAGAGAATAAATGTTCAGTGTGACCCGCATAACCTTATCCATAATTCCCCTAGTCCCCTAGAAGGCTAATGCTAGCACTGGAACTTCTGTTAATGCAATGCCATTAGTGGGCTAATATACAGAAAGAAACATCAGAATTGTGTATACAGTACTGTTTATGCTAAAACTGTTTCCAGTGAAGTAAATTATGAGGAAATGTTAGAATATATGGCCCTATTAGAGATAATTGTCAAGTGTTCCACAACTGCAAAAATTATTACAAGATTATTGCAGCAAGCCAGATTTTAACCCCTGTAACGCCAAGTGTATCATATTTGACACACGGGTTTTTTGTGAGTTTTTGAAATCTCTCCATCATCAGTGCGATTTTGTTGTCCCCTGAAAAACCTAAACTAATTCTACAATACCATAAATTGGATAAAACTGCCAGATGTAGACATTTTTCATGTCATGTTACAGATGGAAAACCCCATTCGGAACTAATAACACTAATGAACCATGCTTCCCGACATTGCTGTGTAACTGTCAGAGTTAATATGATTTGAATGTTAGTTTCAGGATGTGATGTGTGAAGCAGGCAGATTTAGGACTTGGAAGCATGACTAAACTTAAAGGCAGCTTTATTTTTGGGCAGAGACAGAACACAAGGAACTTAACTAGGACGCTATAAATGAAATACTGGACACAAAACTAGAGGAGAGATGAGAGAGATCAGAACATACGATAAGGGGAAACAGAAAGCTTAAATGTACATGATGTAATCAGAGAGATGGAACACACCTGGGAACACAGGTGAACTAAATCAGAGTAACAACAGGGGAAGCAAAACTGAACACAACACACACTGGACAAGAAACAAAATCAAAATAAATCAACAACAGGGACAGACCCAGAGTTCAGACATACCAACTTGGCACAGGGAGGAAAGTACCCCAAACACAGAGACGAGATTCAATTCAATTTTATGTATACAGTGCCAAATCACAACAACAGTTGCCTCAAGGTGATTTATATTGTAAGGTAGACCCTACAATGATATATACAGAGAAAAACCCAACAGTGAAATGACCACCTATCCGGTTGTTCAGTGATGACACGACGAATCCTACTTCCGGGCCTAAAGTAGTCTGCGTTTAATATGGCTTTTGTGTTGTTAACATGTTTAATGTTATGTATTTTCTTCTATTTGATCTCAAAAAGCTCCTAAAACAGTCAGTGATCACTGTTGACCTCCCTCGGCTTTTATTACCGCTAATCATTTATTTAAGCTCAGTTTTTAAAACCTTAGGATGTAACTACAGCCCAGCCCATGCAGCAGTATATGAATGACTAACCTCGTATTGTGGATGGATTATCTCAGTTGTTCTCCTGGCTGAAGTTTGGTCCTTTTACAGCATCCTGCCATGCGATTACATTTGTTCCTAACCACCGAGAACACTCACGTTAACTTTTATCGAGTGGAAAAAAAGTTAGCTTGTTTATATTATGCTAACATAGCTGTGTCGCTAGCGGTCACGTAGCACATCATTATATACCAGCTAGCCAAACTTCAGTAACCCTACAAACGTCACTGCTGTTTAGTTTTCTGTCTTCATTTATGTTGGAAGTGATAGCAGAGCTGTACGTTTTAATTTGTTTCCAACACCCCGCAGTCAGGACATGCTATATTGTATTTAGATAGAAGCTAGCAAGCTAACTTCCTGCTAACTTCTAACTCCGTTAAATGTCATAAATTCCGTTTTCACACAGTCAAAGGCCAAGAGACCAATAAGTAGAGAGGCTGAGGTCACAATAGTTTTTCACTGCAGCTTCATATTAAATAAGCATTACACTTTGAAAATGCTGTTGACAGTCACAGAGTTATTATGCTTTCTGACTCTGGGGACACCTTGGATCCACTTTTTAATATAAGTTTACCTCTTAGTAGCCACTGTGTCTGGATTTCATTTTAATTTCTCTTTTGTCCATTAAAAATATGTATGGAGGGATGACAGTGAGCTACTTTAAGAAATGAAATGGACATGCAATGGAAATTTCAGCCAGCTTCACCCTGGGTTCTCTTATGTTTAACTTGAATGGACTGGAGAAACACCAGAGAGGTTCAGCAACAAGGAATCGATGGAGCTTATAAAAGAGTGTTTAACCCTTTAAGACCTACCATAGAACCAAGTCCGCCAGAGCTTATATTATATTTTTACATGTTGTAGAGCCATTTTTGGGAGCATTTCAAGTTGCTATACATCAATACAACCATTACAGCCTAAATTTTAATAATATGCATGCATTAAGTGCATAGTAATTACATAAATTGCAAAAAAGTGCAATAAACGACAAAAAAATTTAAAATCGTTATATATATATTTCTAGTTAGAGAAATTTAAGAGGCTTATCCCTCAAAACTGTAAATACAAAAAAGTTGCACAAACTAGTTTCCCACCACAGGAAATTTATTTTGAGTGTCTTCATAGTTTTGTTTTTGAAATACACCAATTTCTATACACTGCAGGAAAAACGAAAATAAATATTATAGTGCAAATTTGCAAAAAAGCAGCATATGCATCAAAATAAACTATTTCCAGCAGTGCAATATGAGTCCTAAGCATCCCAGAAACGACACAGAAAGTCATAAAGTCAAACATAACTTTTAAAAACACCAGTATAAGCTCATGAGGCCTTGATGGTAAAAACCTACATTTCCGCGAAAATGACGTCACTTCCGGTTTCTGATAAGCTCATGAGGCCTTGATGGTAAAAAACTACATTTCCGCGAAAATGACGTCACTTCCGGTTTTGGGCAGGGACATGCATAGTTCAGCTGATGGACGTAGGAAGTGTTATGAACAGCTGATCGGATCCAAAGCAAGTTTCTGGAATATTATATTTTTGTTGCTGCAAGCGCTTTTTATGCAGTTTTTGCAAAGCTATATGTGGATGGAAACCGTGACCTAGGACAAGCTGATGGCATAAGATGTAAGTACAACTCCTCCGGTTTCATACGCAAAAAAAATTTTTGCGCTAGCTCACATGGTTGCAGTGCTACCAGGATTTAAAAATAGTTACGCAAAACGGAGCATGCCTGCTCTGACCAGTTTTAAAGGGTTAAACAAATTAATTAAACTCACCAAACCAAGCAAACTAAATGTATATTATATATAGGTTCAATAAGGAAGATCTGTGGCCTCACATCTGTCCACACGCAGGTGGTGCTGGCTAAATCTAAGCTTGCTCTCTCCGACTTTCCCACGCTGTCAAACTGTTTGTTTTATCACTGGTCTAGTCCAATCACCCTCTCCCAGCCTTCTCCAGGCCAATCGGCATTCATGACGCCTACTTTAAATCTCACTGTCCTTCTCCTTTGCAGACGCCTTTGTGCAATCCACCTCCTCCATATCTCCACCTCTCTTCATGTCAGGCTCCATACAAGCCACCTTCATCTCCACCACCAGCATCTAGGCTCCAGGGGTCCTGCTCTAATCCCTTTCACAGCTGGGGTGCAGTTCTGCTGAGACGCACCATCAGAGTCTAACCACCAACCACCTCTACCTAATTTCTGTTCATCAATAAATCACGTTCATGTTCCTTTTCAGTCCCACCAACTCTCTAGCTTCCTTTATGACCTCAGTAAACCAGTGCTGTGGTGTTCTCCTTTTCCTTGTCCCTGGCAGCTCCACATTAAAAATCCTTTGTCCAATATATCCAACATTCCCTCTGCCACCACCGTACAGCCTCCTATCTGTTTCAGATTGCACCTTTTACATACAATTTAGTCCACCTGTGTGCACCTTCCTCCACTCTTCACCCCTGTTCCTCCCTCTTGTTAACATAAGTTTTCACTACAGCCATTTCAGTTATTGCAGCAGTGAATGCAACTATTACACAAGTGATTGTAAAGTTATTCGTTCTTCCCCAGCTCTGTTTTCATTCATGATTCCTTCTCAACAAAAAAGAAGAAAAAAAGTTGCTTTCCTGTTAATCGCTCCACAGGAAAGTGAGAGTTCCCACTGTGCAGCAAGTTTTTAAGACTCTCATCCTGCTGACGGTGAGCAGCTGATGACCTTTGGCTTCATGGACAGCAGCAGGACGCATCCCTGCAGAGACACTGTCATCTGGTCACCGGGAGAGTTGTGAAAACGAGAAACATGTACTGTACATCATCTTGAAAATGGTTTGAAAGATCTTTCAGACTTTTCTTTACAGATATACCTATGAAGCTTCTATAAACAACCAGTCATTCAAAGAAATATAAAGCAAACGCAGAGTGGACTTGATATCCTGCCTACAGTGTCTATAGTCTATAGTGTCTGATCTTCATTCTAAGTATGCAATAATAGAACAGTTTAAATCAATATGTAGGGTGGCTATAATTTTTAAATTATTAAACTTGCCAAGAACTGAATCTCAAAGACCAGAGCTGAAGACTATTGTGTTAAAAACGGTATCTGTTCAGGCTCAGGGGAGTTAAATGCCACTGTGAAGTATTGAGTCCAGTGCGAAGTAAAGTCCCAGTAAATCTATTTAGTCTGTTGAATAATTAACTTCTCTGCTTCTTAGTCTGGAGAATCTTTTAACAAGCTTAGAGCAATAAAAGATTGAACATCCACATTTGATTTACCAATAAAAAAAAAATAGGCAACTCCATCCATTTAGGCAGACTCTAAAATGAGATCTAAATGTATTTTGTTTAAATTAAGGTTTTGTTCAGCTTTCTGTTTTCTGGGTTATTATAAAGAAAGCTATAACTTTAGTTTCAGTTGTCATACATGTATGTAAACCCCAGAAAAATCTGATTTAAAAAAAAAATATGTTGAAAATGCTTAAAAAACTTTATGATTCCCCCCTAAATAAAGTTTAAAAACCATTTTCCTTACATTTTTTTCCTATTTAAAATAAAGAGCTTTCAACACTAAATAAAGTATATATATATTTATCTGGTGTTTTCCCAGCATCTTAAGTGAATGAATGAACCATTATTGCGTTCCAAGTTGCATTTTTTATATTGTTATACCTGAAACGAACGACCAGAACATCTCAGGCAGTCCCTCGATGAGTACAAAAACAAAAACAAAGAATAAGCTTTGCTAGAATAGCATTTTCTATTCAGGGAATTTGTTGATGAAAGTTTGTTATAAATATCCTTTGTTATAAATTTAATTCCGTTTCTATGGAGACCAAATCGTTGCTATGTGACGGAGTTGAGGCATGAGCTGAAGAGTGTAGATGTAGTATGCATGAACATGCGATGCACATGCAGTTTGATGAATTTGTATTTTTATAAACGCTGTATTTCCATCCGCCAACAGCAGGGGAGATCCATCTAATGAAACTGGTGTTTTTGGATACTTTTTATGCAACAGACTGAAAACAAATGTGTGTGTTTTTTACTAAAAAATACACATGAGATCTGTTTTCTAATTAGATTAAAGTCAATTGTGGGGATTAACCACTCCTGTTGGGCTGAATACTGAATATGACCTGTTTGGCAAAGGGCTTAGAGTAACTGAATACCCAATTAGTTGTGGTTCATTAATTCAGCAAGGCCAGATCCAAGGTCTTCTCTTGGTTTTTTTGCATTGTTTGAAGCCTCTTTGTTTGCCTGGTTAGGCTTCACAGAAACGCGTAGTGATTAAAAAAAATTCAAATTACCAGGGGAAAGCACAGAGATGCCAAAAAGTCGTTCTCCTCTCTCCTCCACTCACTCTCTCCTTCTACTCTGCTTTTCTCTAAATCTACTTTAAGCGCCAAGAGCCAACGTCTGCTGTTAGTGTTAAGGAGATGTCAGCTTATAACTCAGCAGGTCTGTTGATCACTATGGCTTTGATTATAGCTGTGCAAAATAACAGCCTCTCCTCTCAGCGCAATCTGTGCAGGCAATACTCTATCAGCTCTGTTGTGTGCCATTTAATGGGGTCCCAGGTCTCTGTGATGATGGCTATTATTAGCAAATTACAACAATGTCATTCTATTAAATGTAATGAAAAATGCATTTACTTATCTATTTTTTTATCTTGCTCAAACTTTGTTAGAGAAATATCATTATTCCACGCTGGTCTTGTCACTGTCTCTGTAATTACTGAACGCATTAAAAAGCATTTAAAATGCAGCTGATCAGATTTTATATTTAATCAATGAATGTAAAATTGAAGATTTAGTGGTGGTGCTTTGGTTTTGTTTGTTTGCCAGCTCTCTCTTGGGGAGGTTGCGCAACTACTTAGATTTTTATTTTATTTTTGTCAGATTTTTCACTCATATTCATGTTTCCACTGGATGTAAATTAGCTCTTGGATTTGATGTATAAGTGAAGTAACAGGACATCTGTGGTGTCAGTTTTCAACTTGACATGTTTTCCCGCTCTTTGCCAGTTTTTCACCATTTTCACCATTGAAGACGATATGGGTCTTCCTTTTTCATAATTAGGAATGATGGTTCAAAAATTAAAACTATAATACACAAATGTAACAAACTGAAAAAGGAACTAATTTTAAAAGCTGTGAATTCTGTTCAAATTTTTTTGTTTCTTGTAAAGGAATCAAATACGGTATAATGAAGTATAGTCAACACCAAAATTGAACAAGGTCATCCCAAAAACTGTTAGAGATATTAATAATTTAATGTAGTTTGGGGCCAGATGAACAAAATTTTAAAAAGGCTCCATTCACAATTGTATACCCAGCTCTTTACGGACAGGCAGAAAGGAGGTTTGGCTAAATCAGACCTTCCCAAAGTGTGGAGCCCACCCCCCGGGGGGGGGGGCGCAGTATGAAAAAGGAAAAAAAAAAAACAAGGCTTGGACATTGCTATCACCAGGCGGCCACAGAAACGCAAAACAGGAGATGAAGCATAGCTGAATATGTTTCCAAACCAACGTCATTCTAAGCCAAAGAAGAGAAAATGTGGTGAAGCATATCTGCCCTTTGGTTTCACCTGCACAAGTGCCAAGGTAGGTCTCCCCTGCAGAATTGGTTTTCCCTTCGGCTGCTCAAATCACTAACTACTCCTGACATTTTGGAGATGTTTGCTCTTTATACAGTAAAGTTACAGCGGGATACAAATAACATCAGGCTGGTCCTGCCACGATTTGTTCCCCGGTTCAAATCACGGACAAACAGTATCCCACAGTTGTTTATGTTTTTAAACCCATTTTGTACAGAGAGGCATTTTTTTGAAAAATGCATTGATAGCAATGTTGAGTATTATTACACAGGGGGGAAAAAAACAAACAATACATGTAAAATAATCACACCGTGATGCCTCTGCCTTTCTAAATGGAGGGACAGTAACTGCGTGTGTATGTAAGCATGTAAAACCTGCAGATAGTCATATTAACAGTATTTTGTCTCTATCTGCCATTCTGCAATTCATCTCATGTAAACAATAACGTGGCACACAGCGTGACGTGAAAAAAGGCACATACCTTTGACGTTGCTTGACGAACTCTGTATTCCTCGTCCACACGTAAACACGTAAAAAGGAGTTTTAAATAATCTCCATTTTCGGTGATTCGAAACGCCGTTTACGTGTGGACGAAACAGCTGCGTTTTCAAAAATACCCATGTAGGTGTGGACGTAGCGTAAAAGAGTTAGTAGTTTACTTTCTTACTACCTGTAATTTATTGCAGATTACTTGTATTTGCTTAATTGTTTACTAAATGTTTGAGGTGTGAAATAAACCGCAATGGAGCAAAATATGGGCGTGTGTGGTTGGAGGATGTGTTTGTGCGTGGGTGGGGGGGACGAACATTTTTCTTGTAAAACAAAGGGGGCCCAGCAAAAAAGGTTTGGGAACCACTGGGCTAAATGATAACGTCTCACACTGGCAGTTATGACAGGGCTAACATGCTAATATCAGCGAACAGTCATGTGAAAAAGAAAGTATATTCTCTAAGGTTTCCCCTCTGGTCTTTACCAGGTTCTAAATTTTTAAATACAACCTTAGATGAATAACAACACATTACATATTGCACTGTTTCATTATTTATTAAATGAAAACTAAGCACATACTCAACAGCTTACAGAAAAACCTTTAGCAGCAGTAATTTCAAGTAATTGTTTTTGTATGACCGCAAGTCGTAATCAGAATTCTGACCCACTCTTCTTTACAACATTGCTTCAGTTCATTGAGGCTGCAAGTATTTCTTAATGCACAGCCCTCTTAAGGTCCCACCACAGCATTTTAATCATTTTGAGGTCTGAACTTTGACTGGAATAACTGGAACACCTTCATTCTTTTCTTTTTAGGCAATTCTTTTGTAGATTTTCAGCTAGCCTTGGGGTAATTGTCCTGTTTAATGACTCAATTTAGCCAAGCTTCACATGCCCTGAAATTTGACTGTAGCATACTTTGGTATAGAGAGGAGTTGTCAACTCAGTGACTGGGGGGTGGAAGATGCCCCGGCTCTGTGGCTGCAGGAAAAACCCCAAATCATTCCTCTTTGCACTGACCATTGACAGATGGTAGGAAGTCCTGCTTGGTTTTCACCAAATGTGGCACTGTCCATTAATTTAATTCAAGTTCCTTCAATTTTATTTATATAGCACAAAATCACAACATTTGCCTCAAAGCTTTTTATCGTGTAAGTCAGAGGAGGCCAACTCCAGGCCTCGAGAGCCAGTGTCCTGCAGGTTTTAGATCTCACCCTGGGTCAACACCCCTGAAGCAAATGATTAGTTCATTCCCAGGACTCTGGAGAACTTCAAGACATGTTGAGGAGGTAATTTAGCCATTTAAATCTGCTGTGTTAGATCAAGGACACATGTAAAACCTGCAGGACACCGGCCCTTGAGGGCTGGAGTTCTCCCACCCCTGCTGTAAGGTAAAGACCCTACAGAGAGAACAGAGAAAACCACAACTACCAGTTGACTTCTATGAGCAGTGGAAAGGAAAAACTCCCCTTTAACAGTAAGAAAAAACCCTCCACTAGACCCAGGTTCAGGGAGGGGCGTTCAATTACAGCCTTTCCACAGTGGTCTAGTCTGTCCTCATAAAGCTGAGGCTTTCTCTTGCCAACATTTCCAATAAAAAAAAAAACCACATACTTATTTTATCTTGCCTTTAATTGTACTGTCATTAACTGTAACATCTAACATGCTACCTGATGGATGTCTGGGATGTAGCTTGTAGGTTTTTACAATATCTCTGAACATTACATGGTCTGACCTTGAGGCAAATTTGCCAGGACATACTGGGAAGATCATCTTCAGTATTTTTCACTCGTGAATAATCTTTCTCAGTGCATAATAATGGACCTCAAATTGTTTGAAAATGTTTATAACCCTTCCCAGATGGATGGGCAGCAATAGTCGCTTCTCTAAGATGGTTGCTGATGTCTTTCCTCTTTGGAATTGTGTTGACATACAACTGAATGCTAAAGGTCTGTGTTTATCCAAGTTGCTGGGAAAATTATCATTCAGCTTATTACCATAACTTACTGTAAACACAATAAGTACATTTGGAATGAATCAGTGGTCTAAGTTACTGACTGTAAGTCTTAATCATATAATCATACAAAACAAAATAAATGATGTTCTGGCAATTTTAGTTGTATTCTTGAGTGCAGGACTGGAATACAGGCTATTTATTTTTTTCTGTGTCAATTTATTGTGGATATGTTTTTATTTTTATAAGCTTTAATAGCACAAATATATGTCTTCTGCTGCTTTCATGTTTTTACTGAGAGGGACAAATACACGTTTTCCAGATTTTGCAGGGCACATCTCCCCTGCTTCACTCTAGAAAACTGCACATTTAAATAATGATTCCCGAGATAAAACTCCTGATGCCATTTTTATTCTCCTGAGGCGTCCACGCAGTGAGTGCATGTGAAATGTGAGAGTCCATCATAACAGAGGTCTTGACTTACTGGTAGCACTTCACTGAAACACTCTCTATGACAACAACTAGACAGGAACAAGTGCAAAAAAGAAAAAAAAGAAGGAAAAAGCACCATTGTGGGTGAACATCTTCACACCATCAAGTTCTTACTGCTTCTGTGATAACCAGAAATAATTTGAAAAGTGGAGGAAACAGTCATAGATAAGATCTACTAGTCTTACAGCATTATCAGCCATAGCACCACAAAGGCTTACTGTAGTTTGTAGCTTCAGAGTAGCATGGCCTGATGACTTTAAGCATAACTGTGGGTTAGAAAAATCAAGAAGGGGAAATTAAATTAGCTATTGTGTGCTCCAGAAGTCACCCACTCCTCTGCCACAAGAATAAATGCAGAAATACTTATGTAAATGTCACGTAACCCTCAAATGACACCTGTAACACTGCAGGAAAAGTCACATTTATTCTATATTTGCAGCAAGAATGTAGTAAAGATACAGAATTATTGCAGAAATTCCATCATGTCAATATCATGTCAAGGGTAAAATGTTCAGTATGAAAATTCTTACTGTTGTGTCCGTTTTCAATTGTCAAAGCATAAAATGAAAGCCAGCGAGAACAGTCTACAACAATGCTAGGTCTTAGATAACAACACTGAAAAAGTAATAATTACATTTAGAAGTTCAGCTCAGATCAGCAAGATTGTTCAAGAGACATAATTAGCATTAAACACAACAAAATATATCTGTGAATGGAAATATCCATTTCATTCACTGTGGAAGCATCTTAAATGTGTAGTGTTCTTAATAGCCAGCAGGGGGCGACTCCTCAGATTGCAAAAACAACTGCAGAGATTGCAGGGAAGTCTGTGGGAAACCTCTTTGGCTGCCTTCATCTATGAGCTTAGTGAACCTTTTCCTGGTCTCAATTGGTCGTTACTTCTTATTGAATCAATCCACCATGTTTTTTTTTTAAATGATGGTCCAAGTTAGAGTAAAAAAGAAAAATAAAGCATGGTAAGGTTAAGTTTCGACCGAGTTTGTGATGTGATGCTACCATATGAGTCTGCAGTGTCCCATGGTTGCTCATTCAGATCCACCTGTCATGTGAGGTTTCAAAACATCAAATATAGTGATGGTATAAATGCACAGCTCAAAGTTGCACAGTACTGAATAATTCAATTTAAATCACAAATATGAAGCTTTTACCAGAATTACTTTCATGATTTTATTATCTTTAATATCCAAAATATTACAGCAATCTCTCCAGTCGCATTGTTTTGAAAGTATTACAATCATCCTTATGATTAAAGAAAGGGATTCGATTCCTCATAGACTTCATTAACAATACAATGTTGTGTATTTCAAACAAAGGCTAAGTCTATCATAAGCTCGCAAAACTAGCTGACCACCAACCCTGCACCCACATGTATGCCCACCTGTAACTGAAAAAAACAAACACACCTACTGACAGATGCTGGAAGTCGGTGTGAAAAACAGGAAATGGCAACGCAAAGAAGGCGGCACACGAAGGAAAAGAACAAAGCAAACACCGATCATAACAATGGAACGATTGATTGCAGCTGAGTGTGTTTTGAGTGTATTATTATTATTTCTTCAGGAAAATATTTGCCTTCGACATACAACAGATGAGATGTCACTAAGCACGGTTTCAAAATAGTGCCTTTTACATAAATCCACATATGTATATATTCAGTGGTTATCCTCCCGATTAGTCCCCTAAGGACTACAGTATGAAGAAAGCATTATGTAAACACAGGACCTTTAACACTGCTTCCTGTGGAAGGAACTATAGAAATGAACTATATATCAGTGCGATGCTTGTGCTGGTGGTGGGCGGCAGCTGTATTTACCAGAGGAGTCTGTTTCCTCTGATTTAATGAGCCTCTGGACCACTTCAGAGCTGATGTCACTGTTAACCTAGGAGCAAGAGTGGGATTTCGCCACCTGGTGATAATAGATAATGAACCATTAGAACAGTTTGTTTTGCTCTCCACATTCACTGCCTTTGTTTTGTCGCTGTAGGTGTAAATTAAAATGTGCTCTGCATCCAGACATTTATCATTTGTCACTAAAAATTTCTGTGGGGATGTAGCCCATTGTATAGCATATATATATATATATAAAATCAGCTATCCAGCTGCTATTGGTGTCCCTGGGTGGGGACGATCTCAATTCATATATATATATATATATATATATATATATATATATATATATATATATATATATATATATATATATATATATATATATATATATATATATATATATATATATATAGTGGGGCAAAAAACTAACAAACACCCGAAATCTAAAAAGGAGACAGACCCTTGCCGAAGCTCATCCTTTCTTGTAAGCCCCACTAATGACATGACCACAGGCAAACGCACCTGCTTCTTATGGAATCAGAAAGCCAACCCTGAATTCACGGCTTCACAGGGTTGAAACTCTGCTCTCCCTGGTGAAATTCCTCTGCACTAAACCCATTGCACCACCATAGCCTTTTCTGTGCATGAACTGCTTTGCTCTTTTTACTATTTTAATCTGCTTTCCTGATCTGATTTCTCTGATCAAGTGTATAAGATCTGTGTCCCTCACAGGCTACAAGCATGAAAACAAAGCCTCAAGGAGGTGCGCCAGTCTACTTCCCTCTCAGAGCACTTAAATTACACTGTGCTGAAAGGTTATTATTGATTTCTTTTGTCCAGTGATGACAAAACATAAAGTCTAATAGACTATTAAAGTCCGCCTGTGGATGTTTTTGGCCTTGATCTGCACAACTGAGAAAGCATTTATTTTGTTTCATTTGCCTTGAATGCAAGGATACGCAGCCTGAGGCATTATACAGTTCTTTCAGGATTTTCACATTAATGTATTGAAGGTGTTTTGCAAAATATAATTTGAGGATGTTAGGTAATACATCGAGGTATCAAATAAGGTATCAAATTGCTTGATGAGTAATGCAGAATATAAACCTTCTGTTTGTCAAGTCAGCTCCAGAGTACAAACACTAAAAGTCTAAAAGAGACTACAGAGGAGAGGACAGACAGTTGTACCACAGCCAGGAAGCCAGCCGCCCACTGGTGGAACACTGATGGTATTTTACCTTTGAAAAGAACAATGCTAGCCAAAAACCAACCCTGTAACTGAGTGGACTCCCAGTAACCAAACCAGTCGCACCTAAAACAAAGCAAAGCATTTAACTGTATCACTGTTTGGCATTTAAAAATAACATCCCCTTTCACTGTTCATCTTATAACAAATTTGTATTCTTAATTTATTGGTTGGCGTCAAATAACAATTTGAAGCACATCGAACAAGAGCAAGTAACCTCTAGGGGTTAAGTTTAATATTATTATATTATTAAATTACATCAACAGTTTGCTCTGTGCATTTTTATAAATTACTAACAGTTATTTGTATGTAGAGTTTCATTGTGAGCGCTTCTCACCGTAGTCAACTCCACAGTTTCCAACAATTCTTCAAGACTTCCAAAACTGAGGTGCTCAGCACTCACCCCATCTTACTGTCACTACATAACTTTAAAAACACTTAGACATTTAACAAGTTCCACAGGCGTTCAACTTTTAATGACTCTTGAAAACAAGTGTACACACTCAGGTCGTGGCCCTCACCTGACTGGTTTCTGCCCCTGCAAATATTCCCTTTGACATTTATGCACTATAGCCATGGACGCTCAGTTGAGTTGTCACATAGGTGGAGAATAATCTAATAGAATATAGCATATACAAGTTACATACAGACACATACAATATATGTCATGCTGTTTTTTTTACAGTTAGGTCCATACATTTTTGGAGAATGGCCAGTTTTTAGAGGTTTTGCCTTGGTACATCACTACAGTGGATTTTAAATAAAACAATGGAGATGTGATTGAAGTGAAAAACTTTCAGGTTCAATTCATAGACAGTTAATGCATTGCATTAACTGTTGGCTTGTTATTGAGCTAAATAGTGCGTTCCTTCTTTTAATAAATGCACCAGATTATTGATTTGGCCACTCATAAGGTTTTTGCTGTCTCTCTGATCCCCCACACCCACACCCACTAACACTGACATGTCTAAATGCAGTTTCAACACTTGAAACTGCATTTAGATCTTTTCTCTAGATCTTTTGCTGCATAAAAGAAAAACAACAAGGAAGCAGGCCTCACCTGCCCATAAAACTGCTTGTTGGTCAGTTGTCTAATTATTTTTGAGCCTCTGAAAATGGGCAGATATGTATAAAAATGGCCATAATTCCTAAGATAGACTTTGTTAAGACTTTTGATGTAAAGCTGAAAGACTACACTTCAATAATATCTTAATTGCTATATTTAAAACACGTTGATGGTACACAGGAGCAAGAATACAACAAATGTGCAAAAATATATAGACAGAACTGTACTTAGGAGTTAGATACATGTAAATTAGTTGGAAGACTTAATTTTTTGTCTTGTTCATGATTTGTATCCTGATGTAACAGCCACTGACTCTTAATTTTTTTAAGCTAACACAACTATTCTGAATCAGTTTGATACGGTTTATGCAGGAAGATAAATAATCACGTTAATTGTATTTCTTCTCATTCTCCATTCTCTGGAGTTTACTGTCCAGGCAGAGATTTGTTAACGTTTTTAACGTATTAAATTAGTTATTGCAGTGTGCTCAACGATCAGCTCATTTTCTAATGTAGATCTCAATACATCTTACATTTCTGCATGTTTTACAGTCTGCACAGCACACACATCTCTTACTAACCTATCACTGAGAGTCCTTGAAACACTGATGATTTAGGCTTATGTTATGATTACAAAGTGACATCCGCTGTGTATATTTCCCATGCCAAACACATCTGTAACTGTGCACTTCTAGCTAACCATAAAGAGGCTCTTTCCTGTTTGTCAAATCTATTTTTGCCCATCAGCTCTTTTATGTAATTTTCAGTCTTTTTTGTTCATCCAAGGGAAACTGAACCCCTTTTAGAGCAATGTGATTCAGACTTGCATTTGTATTTCATAAGCTGCATTTGCGGCATCTACTGTTTAGGTGCCAAAAATGGTTTCAGAACGGTATAACATCATAAAATGTATTTAAAAGGCTAAATTAAGCATGCAGCTGCTTTGTCAAAGAAGCTTTTGTGAGCTGCTCATGTGTGCCCCGTTAAATTCAATTCTGAAGTGAATGAATTTGCCAGTTCAGTGGTTGAAAAAATAGAAAGCACGCTGTTGAAGTATTCCCATTATTCCAAAAACAGTGTACTTGTGTTCTGTACCTCAGTAACTGTCTCTTGATTCCAGTGGAGAGCTGTCAAACAGCCCCTCCTGTTTCAGAGCTCCATTCACAAGTTCTTGTCTCCCTCTGCAGGACATCAGCAGAGCTCACCATTTACTTTTAGTTTTCTCTGGTCTCACTAGCTGTCACTGTAATACAAGCTATAAATTGTGCATGTTATGTTTCATCATTTTTAGCTGGGATACGCGATATTTATACCAGATTTAATCTTTTTTAAGGTCATTTCCCAATCTGTGTTTCACCTGAGTCAAAGTGAGATTATGATTAAAAGTTGGTCATTTTAAGTTCTGCTAAATGGACATAATCAAAAGCATATTTAATTTAAATAAAACCATAATATTGCCAAAATGCATCATGTCTAATTATGGTCTTTATTTTTTATAGCATTTAAAGTTTTTCACCCACTAAACCCAATACTACGAGGAGCAGTTACTCACCTGAAGCCCAGGACACTGACTCATGTCTGAAAAAATGAGTCTTCAAAGTGTCTGCAAGAGGATAAAGCCACCTTTATTCCACACAACTGTTGCTCAGCAGCTTCCACTGCCATATTTACTCATATTTTAACGCCATATCAATGCACCTAAACGGCCGGCTAATGAAGTAATTAGCCAGTTGTGACTTGGGCATGTTTTAAATCTGGATTTAAGTGTGGCGTTTCATTTGCAGTTAACAAAATATAAATTTTGTGCTCAGTTGAGCTTGATGGCCTTTTTGTGAGGATGATCTCAGAGCGCTTTTTTTTTTTTTTGGAAATAACACAAAAATGAGCTGAATGAAATGCCATGCTCATCATGTATTTCATTCTTAACCGATTTCACACAGTTAATCTGTATGCACTCCAAACTCATTACACCATAGAGTGCTAAAGGGCACATTAGTCATCCAGGCATATCTGTGCGCGAGTGGGCCGCAGACGCCTCATGCAGAGAAGCCCACGTGCTTCTTTTTCACCCATGATGATGTCATATCCAGAGACTTCCTGAACACAAGGTTCATTCACACAGCCCTCCTCCCGAAAAAGGGCCGAACACCAAACAAGCTATCTCCATAGCAACTGCAGCCTCGGGGTAGCATGTGAGTCCCCTTCTTGTTGTTATTTGTTATTTGAAGGAGGATTCAAAACTGTGTGTGTACTGTCCTCCCTCACGTGTGCCCGTGTAAATACCGCATGACATTCAAAGGGTCGAGTTCTGGATATTTTCATTCCGTATAAGCTATTAGCAAACATACAGAGTCTCCGATGAATAGGACTACATCTGTCCCTGGCGCAGTACAGGAAGGGAGTAGTTGATGAGTCACTGTCTTCTTTGGGTCTATTAATTTACAATTTTCCTCTCGAAAATGAAGAGACCGTTTTAGCTTATATGCCCAGAATATTTAAGGTTGATCAGAATCTAAATGCATGTTAAATTATTCATTCACTCCATTAATAGGAAAAGTGACACATTTAAACAAACACCATCATAATGTGTGGCGGGATTATTTATTGCTTCATTCAGGAATACAAAAATGGCATCAATAGGTTTTTTTTATTATTTAATTTAAATTTTTTAGAGGCACAAAGGCTCAAACAGATTGATGACAATTCTCATCATAGAAAATTGAATAAGACAGTATTAATAACATTTCCATTACCATAGGATGTAAAATAATAAGACAGACAAAAATATACTATAAAACTACTATAGGTAAGGTTAATGTAAATCCCTTCAGATTACAGATACATGGCAATAAAACAAAGACAACATATGTGTATTCTAAAGAAAAAGAGAGAAAATGATATATGACAACAAATTACTTCTCTTAACGCTTTATTTACTATTTACACAAGAGGGGAAAAAGGTGTTTCATACAAATTACATTCAAGAAATGTCAGATGCACTTGTACTGCACTGGCTCAATGAGAAATATCCTTAAATGATCAATATTAGCTTTACGAATATAACAAAATATAGTTATTTTCTATCAAATAGGTCCACATCAAGTGCTAACTCTTGCGACTCAGGCCTA
Organism: Aulonocara stuartgranti; assembly: GCF_965226115.1. NCBI lineage: Eukaryota > Metazoa > Chordata > Actinopteri > Cichliformes > Cichlidae > Aulonocara > Aulonocara stuartgranti. The sequence continues at coordinate 31,224,766 of NC_138956.1, forward strand.
CATTTTACTTTAATGTAATTTTACTGCTTTAGAGTTACATAACTGGCACTTTGTATTTAATGTACTACTGTTCACTCAGAATTACACTTAAACTTGTGCTTTTCTATTTAAGGCGAGATATATGAGCACATTGGTAATCCTGACTGTATAGCTATTTTGTGCTTATGTTTTATGGCAATTACAGAAAATAATTTCTATGCTCTTTGCATCTGCAAGCACAATAGTTCTGAATAGACAGGCAATTAGCTCCAAGCATAATGATGGCCATTGTGGATAAATTCAAAATGCAGCTATTCACAAAACAATACACAGTTTAAACTTTGGACATTTTGTTGCTGAGTTGTTATTACAATTTTTAAAAAAAGAACAAAATATCAAATTAAATCAAATGATCTCACTTTAGTTTGCATGAGTGAGACTTAAGTTAGATTGTTAGCTGCAATATTGGGAAATAAAACCTCAACTATTGTGCATGGAAATCATTTCAAAATGAAGCACACGTCCCCATAAAGCTATCTTGGCACCTGGATATAATTGAATATATACTATATGAATAGGAAACGGTGCATTATTCACAAATAATATATAAAAATAATAATAATAAACATTGAAATCCCATTCTGAAAAACAGTGCATATTAGGAGATGTCACAACAGTTCATTTGTATATGCTTAAGGCAGCAGTGTGCGCTTCACAAGAAAACTGCACTTAAAATGAGATGATCAACACGTAAGCTTTGGTCAATCTTTACATGTAAAAAAATACATACAAAAAGACAAAACACGCACTTTGTGCACAAAGGATGGAAAAAATGACCAAAAAACAAAGAACGTTGTACGTGTGATGACTTTACATCACGACATTAACCTGTTGATGTCGTCTTTTATGATAAGGCAAACCGGTGCGGCTTTCTTGTCTGGACATTATGGCTATGCTGTTTGTGGACTTCAACATTTTATGTTTTTTCTCTTTGGTTATAAACAGTGTTTCCACCTGAAAAACATCATGAACAACGTAAGGCACAATTTTCTGCCTTTCCTCAGTGGTGTTATCTGTTGGAAACCTGTCGGGTGTTGATGGCAGACATTACGGGTCAAATTAAATCTTCTGTTTGCCAAATGTTTATGGCAGGAAAACATCCAAAACAAACACAGCAGCCATATTTCTATCACCATGGGTAGCGAAAATAAGGAAGAGAAGGTCTGATTGGTAGTGGAAATGCGTCACCTCGATGGACTGCCCGTTAATGTCTGTCTGTCTGTTTGTCGGCGGGGTGGGGGGGTAAGGGTATGTTGTCATTTCCTGCTGGAGTCCCTCCTCTATGTCTGACCTCTGGCCTGAACGCCCGTCAGATCCTTTCTTATGATTTCATTCACTGCAAGAGAAATAAAGACGCCAATATCAGACACTGACGCGATCAGTTTCACAAAGAAATTTCCAAATGATAAGAAAACAATGCCTTCCTGACAACGTAAAACAGTGACATTGATAACATTCCTATTGGAAATATTCCTCAGTGAGAACATTTACAGTCTGACTGATATCCTGTGAAGGGCGTCGATGGAGGGTAGACAAATGCTGCATTTATATAGAGTAACCTCTAGAGGTAGCAAGCAATTGCTGGTTGTTGCTCAGCCGATTACAAGTGTGTGTAAACACACACCGACAGCAGAGGAAGGGGGTTGAAATGGAAACTTTCATGGTGTCACAGCTCTAAAAATAGGAGCACTGTGTGTGTGGGGGGGCATACAACTTGCATTCGAAATAATAATAAATACACACATAATAGGTGCAGTTGTTTATCTCTCTCAGCAGCACAGGTTTGAGTTCATGGAGTTTTGTTTTTATCTGCTGAGTAAAACAGCCAAATAGTAGAGATAAGGAAGTGTAACTACTTGCTGTATAGTCTTACTTAAACTTCCTGCCTGCTTAGGTAGTTCAGCGTTAAGAAGCTAGGAATGATGACTATGTGTAATATGTCACTGCTTCACAAATGCCATGCCGTCTGTGTTGAGCTGTGGTGTTTATCTGGCAGCCTACTGTGTACACTCTGGCTCTCAGACATTATAGGCTGGTGCCACTGCTTCCACTATGCCCCGGGGAAGTCATTAGGACGGATGAGTAATAAAAGTATTTCAAAGAGGACCAAAAAAAGCTTCTTGCCTGTGACAAAGCCATTACAGAGCATATTATGCCTGTGATTCTGTAACCATGGTAATAGCCTTCATTTTAGTATTGGCTTATTGAACCGTTAAAATGTGATTATCCAGCTAGCGTAGTTCGTATAGCAGTCTGTCAGGTTTGCAGAGTTTTCTGCTAGAGTTTGTTTTTTTCATTCTTTTTTAAAAGGATGCTTCTGATTCTGTTTGACTTGGTATTCCTCATTAAATACACCTTAGTCAGATGTTTTATTTAGGAAATATGCCTCCTTATTAACAGGGTAAACAAGAAACCCACTACAGTCGTGAGCCAATTAGCTTAGTTTAGGGAATAAAAGCATGCTAACCAGTCACCTAAGCTGTCAGTCATTTTTTTTATAAGAACCCAAACAAGGAGTAATATGTTTACTTGTGTCATTTATAAGGATACCCAACTTTCACACACATTTTTACCTTTAATTTCATGCCACTCGAATAAAAAACATGCTGGGTTTTTCTGCTCTGAGCGAGTTTTTGGCTTACAGCTGTTTGTAGGAGTCTTTCCTCTGATTTTATTAACTACCTGCAGCTTCGTGCGGTGCTACAGCAGCAGGATCCAGATAGTGAGACATCTGCATTTTTGTGTATGGCACAACAGTCATAATTTTCATGACTTGTTATTCCTAATACACAAAATAGTACGTTGCAATATGTACTTTTTTATGCCATTTACTGTTACTGTTGAAGTTGGTATTTCAGTGTCTGTGAAATCAGCAAATCATACATGAACCCAATAAAATGTCATCTATGAATGAAACATTTGAGTTATTATTGTGTTGTGGGAACCCAAGGTTAACATAAGTTGCCTTCTTTCTAACCTTACAGAAAATGACTTGCTCATGCTCATTGGGCTACATATGTAATAATTATCCATTGACAAGAATACAAAAAAGTTGATATATATTAAGATATTAAGCTGCCTCTGTAACTTCACACCTACGAATATGAAATATTCAAATCTGATTTTCTAACCACTGTTAGAAAAAAAACTGCCATCTTGCTTTAGATAAAGATAGATTAACTCAGTTCAGCCCAACTGTGTATGTTCTATTTCCATCTTTAATTTACATAGTGTCAAAGCTAAGGGTGCGACTACATTTAAGCTCATGTAAAACAATGTCTGACATTATCTCACCCACACAGCTGCACTTCTGAGCAGGCACAGAGCAAACCGAAGACCACAAAATATATTAGAAGCTAGGAAGAGTCGTGTTATGTTTTTTGGTTTGTTTTTCTGACTCGTTTTTGGTGGAGTGTTGTGTGGTTTTTAGGGGATACAAACTATAATTCTAATTCAAACTTAAAGTACCTTTAACCTTAACCCAGTCTTTGTTTCTTTCTCTCAGCCTCTCCCTTGTCTTCCTTTGTGAAAGAGCAGCTCAGCGCTGAGTGCATTTTTTCAGCCAAAGCAGCTTCTGAGACTTCCAGCACTGCAGGAGTAGCCAAACTGGATGCTCTGCTGTCGTCACAACATCGGCCTCCCTGTTTATTTTAGTCTGTAGTGGAATTCCCTCTGACACCCAATGCCTTAAAGAAACTTTCATCTATCCAGCAGTGCCACAGGATTTTTCCTGAGTATAAAACCAGCTTAGAGAAGGAGCAAGAGTGCCACAGAGGAGCAACATACAGTGGGGCTTTACTGATTCGAATGAAGGGTTGGCACACACTGGCAATTTGAGGCAGGCCTAGGGAACACTCAGACTAGTCTGTTCAATAGGTGAGTGTCTGGCTCCTGAGTTCTATACCAATGAGCTGGACTGTTTACCAACCAAAGGTGGGAAGAGAGGGGAGAGAAAGGGAGGGAGAGAAAGGGGAAACTCTGTACAGTAACTGACTCAGTTGCCTGTTGTGAGCTGGAATGTGTGCGTTTGTGCATCTGCAAGTATCTGCATGTTCATACAGTGTACATGTTTGGACATACAGTATTTTTAATATTTTCATATGACCGAATCTATTTAAATGAAGCTCTTATTTCACTGCAATGACACTGAAGCTAAAAACACATCCACTGAAAAGAGAAAGTGGAGGGATCGGACTGACATCTAACTGCTATTCTAACTACAGTTCTGGTGTGTCAGCACTTAGAGTGACAAGCTTGCATTTTCAACCAAAGCTCACACACACACACACACACACAGTGAAAAAACCTGCTCACGAGTGTTATTGTTATTTTTCTTGACGCTGGCATGAAGGGACCGATTTGAATCTGATTTGCATGAAGACATTTTCTCCATAATTCATTTTCTGTTCCTATGAGAGTCCAACTGTCAGATTGAGCCTTAAGTTAAAAAAAAAAGAAGATTTTTTATAGGTATTAAATCCTTTTTGGTTTAATACATTTTGTTGCACATTAGCATTCAGGAGCAGTTTGAATTAAAATAAATTACTCCCTTGCTGTATTCGTACTGCACACAGTGCAGACTGCAGATTTTCAGCACCTGAAAGACAAAACAAACAGAGGTTGTTTTGTCTTTCAGGTGCTGATGCAGCAGTTGGAGACCCAGCATGTCTGTTAGATTCATCCTAGACAGCATGTCTTTTGTCCCGTCTTCCTTCTCTCACCCCAACCAGTCACGGCAGCCGCCCCTCCCTGAGCCTGGTTCTGCTGGAGCTTTCTACCTGTTAAAAGGGAGTTTTTCCTTCCCACTGTCACCAAAGTGCTTGATCATAGGGGGTCATATGATTGCTGGGTTTTTCTCTGTATGTATTATTGTAGGGTCTACCTTACAATATAAAGGGCCATGATTTGGCACTGTATAAATAAAATTGAATTGAATAGACTTTTGTCGCCCCCACCCCTTTTTCCTCTTTTTCTATTCCTCCGCCACCTTCTCCTTACTTTAGCCAACCTGGCCTTCCCCCCATGTCTGCTCCAGCATAATACCCACTCTGATATTAATGCAAATAATAAAATAAAATAAATAAACAGAGAGTCTATAGTGCTCCTTTTGGCAAAGAAAATGTGTTTGGCACAACGAAGCATTCAGACCATGATTCTGCTTGCTAAAAATGTCGGACTGGACAGGTTTAAAAAAAACAAAAAACAATTCGCATTACCGTATTCGTATTACACACAGTGCAGACTGCAGATTTTAAAGCTGTATTGTAGCATAATCGCATCTGGAAGGGCGCGATTGAGTCTTTAAGTCTTTCAAATGAGATGTAAGTGAGCTGAGACTAATGCATGTCCACCAGGCTGTTGCTATGTGCTTTATCTTTCCTGCGCTGATCTCTACCTGCTGGAACAATTTCACCTGCTCCACTGCCTCCAGGCTTTATTCCACACCCACCAAATCTGTCACTTTCAGCCTTTGTACGCTGTGCCAGTTGTTCTATTTTTGCTCTGACAAACTATATGATATGTAGTAACTGATGGGGGTGATTCTTGACCTTTGCGGTTCATAACAAGGCAGGCTCTGACAGGCATCTTTCACCAAGTTGACTAGATAATGTAAATAAATACCAGTCAACAGAAGAACGGTCACGTCTGAATACCAGCAGAGGGCACGGGAACTTTTCGAAGGGCATAAAAATTCAAGCCCTCTGCATGGGAGAAATTAGAAGCCACACTTTGTAAGAGAACAAATAGCGGGTTTTCATTCAACACTCGTCTCTGGAGTTGACACACTTTAAAGTCCCTCTGAGATGTGACAGTTACGGACCACAACAGTGTGACGATACCAGGATGTGGCATCACCTCTTTTTCAAAAATGACTATAGACTTTAACACATGGCTTGATGAGTAATGTTGACAATCTCACTTAGGGCTATAAAACACTTTTTTACCTAACATAAATGAGTGTTATGCGGTCAGGATCAAACTTCAACAACCTTCCACTCAAACTGGAAGGGATTTTTTCTGCCTCACCTATCTTCTCACCCCCTAAAAATGTTTTGACTCTTGGGTAATCCCCCCTCTTTTTCTCACTAAATAGCAATGATGGCATGCGTAGGTGGCATGTCATCTGTTGGGAGTGATAAGACAATGGCAGAGCAATTGAGCTACAAATGCTACATAAGGTTAATAAGGTTTTTACATTCAGGAATGGTGTGAACTTATAGAACTGGCATTGTCATATTGAAAATTGTAAAATCACTTGACGCTCAGATTAATAAAAGACAGTTTTTAATCCCAGGAACTGCAAGTAGTTTTCATGAGATAAAGGGTTAAAGTTAAACTCAAGCAGGGGCACCTGGGGAAAATGACTGACCGTCATCAGCTTTTGATGATGGGAGGATGAAAGAGGGCCCCAGTTTGACCATTTCTCTAACTCCTTGTTAATTCACCAGCTCACAGCCCTGTTGCTGTTTACTGTGGAGGAAAATCCTGCAAGTTCCATCCAAAAAACACAAATTCCATTGCTAGCCTTTTTTCTTCGTTTCATTTTTTCCATTGAAGCACGCACATGTGCAAACACACACAGCTCCTTCCCTTTTCCTGCGAACTACCCTCCACCCTCCTGCTATCTTACAGGGATCAGGCGGGATCTCTGGAGGACAGCAGCTGCAAATAGGAATTTCTTGTGCCAGATTGGCAGAATCCCGTGGTCGGAAAAAACCTAAACCTCTGGTGGGCTCCCCGACAGAATTGAGGGGCATAGGGCCAAGGAGAAATCCTGGCCAACTATAACAAACAAAAAGGCTTTCCCCAGTTCTCCCAGGCAGCACGTTCCACTGTTTGACAATGGTTGCCATGGAAGTTGTTTTTCACTTCATAACAGTGTCAACATGTCCGGGCGGTCAGCACAGTGACACTTTTTTCTCCCTCTCGCCCTGTCTTTAATGCATGAAAAAGCTCATTTCCTGATGTTTGCCAGTGCCAGATGAACCCCTACGACCAGCAGAATGAGCATTTTTGAATGGAGCAGAGCATTGACGAGCAAAGTCTAACTTTAAAAACCACCCGGCTGACAAAAACCAAAGGTAAGAAAAATACTGCACCGCGTTCAGAGCTGCTCGTTTTATTTTAAAAGATTGGAGGTTTGGAGAAATTCTAAGGAAGAGGTATAACCTCATGCCTGCTGCTGGATGTGGCCTGACATTAATTTTGTCAGAGGGTAGTGGGGCTGACAAGCACAAGTATAAACATATGACTCACAATCCCTGTTATTTCCACCTTGAATGGAACATAACTGCACCTCCCGGCAAGGATTGTTTTAACAGTGCGAGTTTGTTCTGCTGGCTTTGTTCAGAGGAATACTATCGCACACAGACTGGATCAGGATATGTGAAAAGGAGATACTGTAAATATCCTTGAATTGTTCTTGGGAAAAGTCATATCTTTGTTAGTGGATCTTATCAAATCGGAACTGCACCTATCGATCACGTTGTCTGGCCCTGAATCTGGAGACTCAGACACAAGCTGCAATTGACCACTCACACTGAGTATAAAAGCATTAACTTACACTCACCATCATCTAGGTAGGCCTGGTCCAAATTCTCTTCCTTGACAGTCACTCGTCTCTGTCCATCTGCCGAAGCGTCCATCTGCCCCGTCCCAGCTGGAGTTCTGCCTTTCTGCTGCTGAATCACGGTGGGGTAGTGCTGCGGGTGGGTTACTGCTACCTGGGGGGGTGTGGGTGAATGGGTGGCAGCTGCCTGTGGGGAATAGCTATCGCAGTATATGATCTGCTGGTTGTCAGGTTGAGGCCCAGTAAGGGGTTGAGGTTCACCTGCTCGGATCAGGTGGTGGTTGGTGGGAGAGAACTGGATGATAGAGGGGTGTTGACCTGCATTGATTGGCCCCACAGACTGAGCCGGGGAGCCCGTGTGGACCAGGACCGATCTGTGGGGGTCAGGCATCATCCCTCCGGTCTGCCACATAGCAGGGCTGCCACTCAGACTCTTGCCTCCACGTGAGTACACGATGGCCGGGCTCTGCTGCTGGAAACGTGCATCCTGGTTTGGAAGGCTGGAGCTGAGGCGCTGGCAGGGAGCCATGCCAGAGACCAGGCCATTGTCTGGGTGGAGAATGCCACGTGGGCTATGGTAGTAGGAATGAGGAGATAAGCCCAAGATTTGAGGCATGGCAAAGCCCATGCGCTCTGCTTCATACTCATCTATAGGCTCCGTCTTAATGGATGGAGCTGAGGAGGGGAAAAAATGAGTAAGATGGCTGTGAACAATACCACGAAAATCATTTAAATATAATTCTTTAAAAGCAGTATGTGAAAAAAGCATACCAAAAAGAGGCTGAGCAGCATTCTTACATGCCAGTGGTGTGTAGGTGAAATGCTGAGGCTGGCTGCGCTTTCTTTTGCCATTGATGACGTAGAAGTTTACTTTGACAGGATGGCAGACAGATGCATCCCGGTAGGGCGGCACCTCCACAAACAGCATACTCTACAAGACAATGCTCTATTATGTACTGAAAGTGATTCATTTATTTGAACTAAAGGGTAGATATCCAGAATTTAAGTGTCATGTTTAATACATACAGGTTGGCTTTTGTCTTTATCCACCGTTGCTTCCATTTCCCAGATTTGCTGCCCATCTAGAAAGAAGGAAAGAGAAAGCGAAAACCTAATTACACTTAAGAACATGTGGTAATTAATTCTACAGGGTAAGTGAGGTCGATTGCTTCCAGATGTACTTGACAACGTGCAAATTTGGAAACCGGTGAAACTAAAACGATTGAGAAATTAATTTTCTTTCTTTTTCAAGTGTATTTTTGCTTATTTTATTTCACCAATTCAAACGTAGGGACGTGCATTACTAGACAAATCTACTGTATGTCCCCACGAGTCCCATTTGAGTTACAGTTCATGTCGACAGAAAAGGCATCTTTGTGCTTGGAGATGATATCACTTTTGAAACCACTTCCTCTTACCCCACAACGCACGCCCAACAATAGAGGATCGGTAGGTTTACCCCAAACACACATACAGCCTTCCATTGTTCGGAAAGACATGTGACTTTTGAACGTCCTGAGCCGACTAAATAGTAACGTAACAAGGTGAAACACCTTGGATTATATCTATGGCGGTAAAGGTTTACGTTATCTCACACTTCATTAGATTTAAATGCAGCTGTCATTTATGTGCAAAAGTTGAAAACAACATGTGCCTGCGAACGTAAACTCCACATGCCCCAACACATGACAGGACATGTGCTGCAGCGAGTTCTGTTTGGAGTGCAGCTGGGAAACCCTCTGTCAGATTGTGAATTAATAACACATGGCTAAAATGAGTCAGCAGGAGAAAAGGGGGGATTCCACACATGTTGACAACTTTTTTTCTTAGCTTTCTTTTTATGATCAACTTTCTCCACTGCTACAAAACGTGACCATTTCTGCTTTCTTGGCATTTCTATTTGTTTGCATTTTGTTGCAATTCTACTCCAAGGGATACCCCTGACTGCGTGTACTTTTGGAGATAATTGCATGTGGAGGGGGGGGAAAGGGGGCAAGGAATGAAGCTGGAAACAGAGAAAGAAAATTTACTTGGACAGAGAAGCTTTCCTTCTCTCCGTACAGCTTTCCCTGTCCAAGCACAGGAGTCAGGGGAGCTCCAGCCAATAGCAACTGAGGGATTCAGAGGGATTTCACAGCCTCACTGATCCAGAACTTTGTGTCATACACAAACTCTTCAAAACATCGGCAACCCCTTTTTGTAAGATTTCTTTTTCCATCTCTGTATTACTATCCATTGCTGTTGTTTCATAACACAGCAGCAGGGAACCCCAAAGAAGAAGAAGAAGGAGGAGAGGAGGGGAAGCACCTGCGATGTGCATGTCCAAGTTTTATTTTAGGTAGCCTGTAGATTTAAAAATACAGTATTGATGCCATTTAATCAAAATAAGGGAAACCCAGAACAACAGAACTTCTGACCTTTGACCTAAGACAAGAACCATAAAAGCTCCCAATCATAGTACAAATGCTTCAGTCTGGCGTAAAAATGTCAGAAGGCAAGAAAAATTACTGCACTTCCTCGCTGCTAAAAATAAATCCTTTTGTTCCGTCCATTTGTTTCAACAAATAAAACAAACTTTTATGTGACACCATTGATCAAATAACGAGAGGCCCGTGTGACTGATAAGACATGAAGGTGAGGGAGAAAAGGTCAAAAGGAAGTCAGGCAGCAGCGTTATCCTTCAGATCATGCAAATAATTCACGCAGATTCATCTATTAAATGAAAGCGAAGACACGTAACAGCTATGACCTCGTGCACAGACACGGCCAATTATGACTCATTAGTTGTCGTTCGTGTCGTGTTGTTACTGTCACACAATGTTGTGCAACAGTGGAATTGACAAATCGACAGACACTACAAAGATTTTATGAATTCAGTCACTGATTTGGTTTGAAAGCAAAGCATGTTTTTGGAATGCCGCTTACCCTGTGTTTTCTCCATAAAAATGACCTTGGAATCGGAGCTGAAGTTCTGCCCAGTCAGGATCATCTGCTGGCCACCCAGAACAGAGCAGCTGTCCATGTCCTGCTTCTCGACCATGGGAAGCTCGTGAGCTGAACGCTGAGCTGCAGGGACACACAAAAGGGTGGCATGCAACATTTACTGCCTTTCTACTGGTGTCACTTTCTCCAGTGTGTGGATTTTCTGTTTTTCTTTGTTTTTGTGAACTTCTTTGCTTTCTATGCTGTTACTTGGACGCTATGCAGCAGGTATTGGCAGTTTTCCCCAGCTCTGACATATCACAGACTACATAACCAATTTTTTGTCATAGCCCAATACTGCAGAAAAGGAAAAAAAAAAAAAGCATGTAACAGATGATCTGAAAGTTCACTATTGATTTCTCACAAATGCAAAACAACTCATTACCAAGAAGTGACAGTGTTTGGCACTAAACATTTGATGCTGAGTCATTCAACAATCTCACCCAGTGCTTTCGGTTTTAATCAGCCGAAGCTTAAAATCAGTCAAATCACAACCTGCAAGAGCAAAGGGGAGTTGTTGCTGTCTCAGCCCATTTACAATCAAGTACCGTACAGACACAAAGAACAAAATAAAACTAACACCGAAAAGAATGATGCAACCTCTAAAAACTGTAAATGTGCTGTGCAGTCAAATCATTCAATCGGACAAATATTTCCAGTTGATTGAAATATGAGAACCGAATTGAACGTTTAGATGAGGCCGATACAAAAATGCATACAATACTCAAACGTGCGGAAAGAAATACACCTGCTTAACTGGAAATGGACATGTTATGTAATATGTATATGTTAAAGGGAAACAGATAATATTCCCGTAGCCATCAGCTTTGTATTCATTTATTCATCTTTTAAAAAAAAAAACAAGACAGTTCCTCACTGGTGCCCTATTGTCATCAGTTCAGCCGTATCTCCTGTTCAGCTGAATCTCCACATTTACTGATGGGAACTGAGCTACTGACAAACACGCCGCTGACCTTTAAATCGGCCGGTTCAACCTACTACACTGAAAAAGGGTAGAACAAAGAGGATGACACAAGCAGGTGCCTCATCTCCTCAAACACCCCATCACTGACCCTCTGCTTAACAATACGCCTGACAGATGCAGCACAGGTGTTACTGTGCGCTGCTTTACGCTCGATTGGTTTTCACATACAATGATTTTTCAGAAATTCACCTTTTAAAAAAAAGAGGTAGTAACTGTTGTTTCTCCCTATCTGTGATCCGCGAGCAGATGGAAAAAAATACTTACAACATAATATTGTATTCTGCATCATGACTTTTTACAATGGCAGGAGCATATTGCAAGCAGATGGTGCAACACTTGACCAGGGTGTTGATTAAAGCCAGATAAAGGCCCTTCTTGTTTGAGTTTTGATTACACCAGGTGCTTTAATAACACTGTGTACACATTCGCTGATGTACCCAAACACAGACTTTACTACTGTGCACATACAAACAAGTACACAGACACTGTCACATGCTGTGCCCACCAACTGGATGGAAGCCCTGGTAGCATAAAGAGGTCTTTCATACTATCAGGCAAGCTCCAAACTCATTTGAATGTGGGTTCTTTTTTTTATGTTTGTTTTGTATGAAGTTTTGTTAACTCTTGAAAAGCAGTTTGACCTCAATGGGAAGCGCACATGCTGAAATTCAAAAAGCTCATGGTCTATCAGGACGATATTAGTAGTTACAATAACGCAAAAATAAAACATATTGTTAAATGTAATTGTGTGCAGCTACTTACAGCACTCAATGGGATGTGAGGCCACCTGGAGAGAGACGTGCTGTCCTCCGGGCTGAGGTATGTGCACGCGAAACACAAGTCGGACTCTGGTGTTTTTCCGACCGACGTCCGTCTCGCCCTTCCTCAGCTCGATGTCGGCGTTCCTGAGCTTCAGGATCCCAGCACAGTCGATGCTGCGACGAGAACGAAATGTTCAGAACTTTAATATTTAAAACATTAGACTGCGAAAAGACAGATCTGGGGTTTAAAAGTGGACACTATGCTTATCTCACATTGCTTTCATGTTGTTCTTTGGCTCCAGCGGGATCTCGAGGACTTTGGTGCCGTTGATAATCTTTTCGAAGCTGGTGGTCGTAACTGTTTTGCCAGTGATGCGGTGGACTTGGTAAAAGGCATGAGGCTTGAGGATGCGCTCGTCAGCTGTACCGATAAAAATCTGCAGGCCAAGAGGCTCCTTGCCTCTATAGCCATGTAACTGTAAACGAAGAAATAGCACTCAGTCATTTTCTTTTCTTTTTTTAACTTAAAGCATCCTCTGGAAAGCAAGGAAGCAGAGATACAGTACGAAGGAAATATTTCAGTCACGTTTAACTGGTTGTGCTTCTCCATAACCGCTTTCTCTAACTCTGCATTTCCAGATGTTGCCCCCCTCCAGTGATGGCAAATCTGTGTCAGACCCACGTGCAAACACATGAGTCTTTTTTCTGCAGCCTTGAACGGAAGCCAGCAGAGAGCTCAAATCCTACGGCCTTGTGCTTGTTCTTTCCGATGGGATGAAGGATTAAGCGGGGATTCTATCTTTTAAAGTTTAGCTAAAATGACAAGTACCATATTGATTAAACCGCGAACATGAAAAGACCAAGATGCTACTTTTAACCTGTGACTGCCTCCTAAGGAAACCTGCAAAAACCACAAAGCATCAACTTGCATCTAAATGCTGTTTTTATGCAAACTGTGTAGTGCATAACCTTTATCATAGAGCACAAACATGAATTGGATTGTGGGTAATGGAAAAAAAAAAGGCTTCGGGTCCCTCTGCCATTAGCCTGCAACACGCAAAGTTAATTTAAAGTTGTTTCGAAACATAATTTCCATTCAAAAGAGCTCCGTTTAACTGCGGTCAGGGGGAAAAAAAATCAACTTGTTTGAAGAAATTATCATCTCAGTGGATGCAACTGTCAGGCTTGACAGCAGCTGCTCAGTGTGAACAGAAGCTATGGCAACATGAATGAGCATGCTCCCCTCCAAACAGAAGGAAGCTGACTGCAAACACTCAAAAGGCCATGTGAGCAGCCGGCCAGTCGTCATGGCATTGGCAGGACCCGTGAGTCATGACAGAGCGCAGTGTAGGAAAAGTAAAGTGGAGGGCAAGAAGCTTAGAGAGAGGCAAAGAGAAGAAGAGAAGGAGGGAGGGGGGGACACAGAGAGTGAAAGAAGGGCAGAGGAAGGGAAAGAGGAGGTGAAGGAGTGCAACCGTGGCTAGCCAGGCCTGACCATCTGATTGGCCGGCAAAGCAGGCAGAACTGACCTCAGGGTGAGGCCTTTGGGGATGGGCATAAAATGGAAAAGAAGCATTAGAAGCTTAATTTCCACAAAGTCCCCACAGTCACAGACAAACACAGCAGTGAAATGTTGCCACAGTAACACAAAGAAAAGGAAGTTGTATCTATTTATGGACCCCAGCTGTAACTGTGTCAAGGCTAATTTTAAAGTGGATATTTGAATCTTATTTTGTGACTAGAGAAAAACTAAAATATTAGTATTTTTCATTTTCGTCTGCAATCATTATAACCACAGGCCGTATTCAGTTTCTACACATAGGGGCTGAACGCTTCGATACTTCAACGCAGCTAACGCAAGAACCACACAGTCAAAACCTCTTACACAGAGTGCAAGAGGAAGTCAGAACAGCATGAGAACAAATATGTACATGTGGTTAAAACCATACGGCGAAGGTGCACTATTGCAGACTATTTTAAGCTTTAACACCAAAAAGAAAAAAAAAATCTGAGTGTTAGAGTTGATGAGTGACCCGAGGGTTGTCCTGAGTGTGCACCCTGGTTTCAATGCGTCATTTTTCTGGGGTTACAGCAGCTATTTCAATTTGTTTTAGAAAGTGAAAAAAAATGGAGAGGTGCCATGACAGTAGCCACAATAACTAACACAGACTCATTTTCATACAGATGACCCCGGGCAACAATACCACCACTACCGCCGAGTGTATAATGAGTAGGAAATACTATTACACGCAAGCCCTCCCACCAGGGTTGCCTGAGGCTCTCGAGCTGGACGGCTAATTTAAAGCGGAACTGTTACTAGTTTCCTTATTCCTTACTTTGCTGCTGTGTATACTGTCACAGCGGTGGACGATAACAGAATTCAGACTGCTCTTAAAAACCGTTCTAGGCACTTTTTTCTGTGCTTGGTTCTGTATGATGTCAGTTAAACGGACACCTGTAATACAACGATTTGAGGCACACAGCTCTGTATGTGAACACAGAATCTCCACCCGTGTTCAAACCTCCTGTTTACAAGGGCCAGCCAATCGGAAGAAAGTTGGCAGACCAGTATAAGAAAAATAAGGATTAGGTTTAGCTGTGAATCATTAGACTACTGAAGTAGAGCCCAAAATATGGGAATGGAAATAACTATGAATGTGCACTTTTATGAATAACCCTGACAACATGACTTCATATGGTTATTCACCAAAGTAAAAAACAGATTTATTCATATTTACTGATTTAGTACTTAAAAATAAATCATAGGCTTAAGAATTTTACTTAATTTTTTTATAGTGATGCTTTTGGCCATACCTGCACAACAGGATGTCCTCCCGTGGGGGCTTTGACTGCACCCCTGCTTCCTTCTGTTTCATAGTGAGCTCTGTGATGTGGTTTAGGCTGCACATCAATGTGCAGTTCATACTGGTCGGTGCGACGAGGAATCGGCCATTCCAGCGGTGGGAGAGAAGCCACAGGGATGCTGCAAAATATTAATTATTCATAAAATTATAGAATTATTGCATAAATAAACACACATGGAGAGTGGGAGCTTATCGGAGTGAAGCCTCACTTCATGGCCAATTTACCTGCAGAGGCTGGAAACCAAAGGCTTGGGCCAGACTGAAGGAATAACAAAGAAAGGCTCTGCAGCAGGTTTGGTCTTTATGTCCTGATCACAGGACACCATGTAGTTCCCATCGCCATGATTCTCTGGATACAGAGTGTAAACCTGGTTGGATGTCTTCACTATTTTAGTGGGAACCAGGTTTGGATGATTGGTGCCAAAACCATTCATGGCATCAGTAAGGCTGGTGTGTGTATAGTGGGCGCCTATGTTGTGATCTTCATGGCCGTTATTGGGGGAAGGACTGCGGGACCGGTGCCCAGGGATTAATCCTGGGTTTCTGTACATGTCGTAGGTGCGTTTTCCCTGTGGGGAGGTGGAGCGAGAGCCTGGTCTTGGTGAGGGAGAACGGGGTCCGAGGCCGTCGTCACCTAGGCTGGTGTGAGGAGAGGTGCCTGGGGAGGTGCGAGGGGAGCCAGTGTGGATGTTCTGCAATCGAGGGCAGAGATCTCCAGGGTTCTGCGCACTGCTTGGGGAGACGCAAGGTGACGCCCAGGGAGAATAGTTCTCAGAGTGCCAGCTGGTGGAGGAATTGCTGCTGGCAGGACTCAGGCACTGGGGCTCACGGTAGGCAAGGTTTTCATGGCCCGGGACAGTAAGGGTAGGTCTGGGGCTAATGTTTAGATGGTGGTTCTGCAGAGAGTCCCGACCATGACTGTAGTGCTCACGTGAGGGGGTGATTTCAATGCGAGGGCTCAAGGCTGCAGGTCGGGTACTGTCCAGGTAGTTTCTGGCTTCCTGGTTCTCGTATCCTGTGAGAACTTCGATGTGCTCACTGTAGGCGGGGCTGCACGACTTGATACCATAGGGTGAGGTCTCCTCCAAGGGGTAAGCCTGCTCAGATTCAGGACTGAGGACTTTTGGGGGTCCAAGGTTGGAGTCATCTGCAGGGAACAAAATGTTTACATTTATTACAATGCACACATTTGAAAGAGAAACGGGCATATGTTTGTTTTTAAAGAAAAGCGCATGTTTTTCTTTACCAATATCACTCAATGAATGAATGAATCTTAATCAAAGACGTGTTTCTTTTCAAAAACAACACAGGTTATTTTTAGCTCAAGTATACAGTTATCAGCTGAAATATTGACTCTTTTTTTTTTCACATGGCGAGGCGTCAGAATCCTCATTGCGAAGTCAACTTTACTTCCTCATTTTTCATTTCATTCACATTAAGCAACTTTAAAGGCCTCGCTAGTGGTCAACACAGCAGAGAAAGAGAAAGGCAAGCCAACTCAGAGTGCCAAAAAGAAAAGTCTCGGACAAACCTTGGTGCCCCCCTGCAAAGTCACTGCACGGCGGCTCATATTCAAACAGGTACTCAAACTGCAAATCCTCATCGGGGCAGCTGACTCGACTGAGCTCTTCCACCAAATCTTTTTCGTCGTAAAAGGAGGTCATCTGTCTATTTTTTTCCTAACTACTCCTCTGAGTTCACACGAAGCGGCAGGGACGTGGACGGCGAATTGCGGTGTAGATGTGGATTTGGGGAACCTGTTGTCAATTCATGCATCGGTGAGCAGCAGAAGGTGAAGCGCACACGTTTCCTGTTCAGTTCGCCGCGGTTATTTTCGTACGGAGGCGGGTCTATTTACACACTGAATACAAACTCTTTATGTTCATCCCCGAGAGTCCGATCACGCCTTCTCTCTATGCTGATGCGTCAAACAACAAAAAGCGCAAGTGCAGTTTGGACGTGAATTAACTGCTCAGATCAAACAGAATACTGATTTGACGGGCTACACAGCCTGTTGCTGCCCCCGGGTGTTTGACATGGTGACATAGCAGGGTGCCGACTATGTTCGACACCTGTCAAGCTGAGTTACCATTAAAACGCGGTTGTGCATCGCTTTTGCGTGGACTTAGATTAAAGAGGATAGATGGCTGAAAATATAAACGTTTATTTTATCTGATGCATTATCTCGTCAAACAATAAATCCTGTCCCGGACTGGATTTCGTAGTGACGTACTGTTTTATTGTCACTGAAAACCCACGGGTTCTCCTGAGGGTATCCCCGGATTTACGCACGACGCAGCACACATACCAGGGCGTTCCTTACACCGGTAGCATGTGCTCTGTCAGCAAAAAGCTAAACAACGGCAGTAAACTTTAATTTTTCTGATCTCGTTGGTGGTGTTATATAGAAATCACAACTTTATTAAATCGTTGATTATAGGCTTATTTGTTTAAATCCTTAATGAAGACGGAAAGCGTGTATCCCTATCAGAGAAGACGATAGCATCTTCAAGTTTTCATTAACTGATGAGAAAATCAATCTCTGCATGAGCCTATCGGTCTTTGCTACGTTGCATTTGGTAGACTTGTGCAGAGTGCCCTTCTTTCTCCCGATCAGCATCGTGCAATCCAACAAGTAATTCTCAATGGCAATCAAAACTTTGTAGGCGACCGTGATTTCAAAAGCACGCGCTGTATGCTGATTTAAAGCGCCAAACATCAACATCCCAGCTGTCTCCGAAATGTTAGACAGACAGCCGACAAATGACTGCAGCATTTCAGGCATGAACACACTAGTTAACACTAGTCTATAAATTAAAAATCAAATGGGTTGATTACCAGATAATCACAACACTTCAGCAGTACCTTGATCCATCGACCTCATGGTGTGGTACTGTGCCAGCCTCCAAGTCTCTCTGAACATCTGGATACAAAAAACTGGAAACAGGAATGTAAAAAAAGAAAAAAGAAAGAAATATCTGGAAAAACTAGTGTCCTCTAATAACCATAGCAGAAGAAACTCTCTTCGGTTAAAATGCTGAAAGCGGAGTAAAACAGGAAAGAAAAACTCTGTAGACGTTCAAGTTAAGGCTGCGACACGGCAGCTGCGCGCAAACTCCTTTTCTGTTCAAAAACATGCGGCCGCATCAGCAGTGGCTCTGGTATGAAGCCCCTCTTCCTAGAGCTCTATAAGGATTACTTGAGTATCGAGAGCGGCTTCCTTCCCCGCTCTGGGTGTTTATAATGGTCCAATGCTGTAAAATAACGGGATTCCCTCAGTGTTTCCTCCTGTTTGTGCGGCTTTGCCATGGAAACCTGGAGCTGGTCCATGTCGGAGACGCAGGGCTTTCCTGCAAAGCCCCACACTCAGGAATCCATGACGTCTCCAGCTCCTGCGCCAAGGCATTTCTGCGGTTCTCTCAGACAGTAGCACACAAGAACCTCATTGTGGGTATGAAGAAATTACTGTAGGACATTGTAGGAAAGAGAGAGAAAAATGAAAAATAGCTCTGAAGTCTAATCACAGGCTACGCTACGTGAAATTTACTTAACATAGTTCACCCTACTCATTCTTCTACAGTTCAGTTTGAACTATGAGAGACCAGGCAGTAGTAAGATGTAGCTTTTTGGAGCAAAAACTAAATCCTTTTTTAGGCTATGGCTAATTTTGAACATGGAATATGGAGAATTCCATTGCTTCCATTGTGGGAAGACGTTACTACCCATTTCCATTTTAAAATGGAAATCTGCTGCATCTTCTAATACTTGGCTGGAAAAAAATCTGAACAAGACCAGGACATAGCGTGTCCCCAACAGACCTGTAGACACATTTATAATTCATATAGAAGTTATATAACCCAGCATTTGAGGAGAGGAAGAATAATGCTATTTTGGATTTAACTGAGCTAAAGATTTGTTATGTATGAAGGTTTCTGCCAGACATCTAAATCACAGGCTCACTTCTTCATTCCAAGAAACTTCATTTACTGCATTGTGGAGGGAGATCACCTGAGGTCACAAAGACATGGGACTTTACATTGTAGACTTCATCTTTTTACTCCCAGACGTGATCTTTTTGGAATAAATCACTAAATAATGAATAGGAATGATATTTCACACAGCACAGTTTTTCTCGTCTCATAAAACTTAAAATCGCACTCTTGGGAATTCAGGAGGGGGGGGGGGTGGCTCATCTATCTACCTGCTGAGGTTTCCAGCTTCTGAACAAATACTGACAGAAAACTTCAGGAAGAATGGTTCTGAAGTTTTATCGTCATAAATCACCCCTAGCAGCAAAAGGTCTTTATTTTTCATTTGGACAGGAGAGAAAAAGTTTACGTTGTAGATCAGTGCTCCTGCTAAACCGCTACTGTTTCACGACCATATGTGATGAATTGCGATGTTTTTAAGAAGCTGAAGTTTATCCAGAATATATTTGCATAATTAAGAAACTGGGAATAGAACATTAAGACTTTCACATATTGCCCAGGAGAGGAAGACATGCTGAATAAGCCATCGAGAAGAGCCAAGTTAAACTATACATTACCATGTCAGTGCCAAGAACTCAAGCCTACTCTGCTGCATTAAGTGTAGTGTGTTACTTATGACATCTGTGGAGTTTGTATGTATGTTCAAAATACACCCAAAATAAAAATTTGCCAGAAAAACTGAAGTTTTTATACTATTTCATTGTACAATGTACTACTTTCTTCAAAGAACAGCACTGCTGGGATGTAGGGGTTGAGGACCTGCGAGGATACTTCTCACTTATCTTTGTATTCTAGTCCTTACTTACCACCATATGCGCTCTTCTGTAAAGGGAATTATGCACACTGTTATATGAATTCTTAATTTCTTTCAGGCACTGAACAGTCTTCATTTATAATAAGAACAATCTGAAGTGTTTCAAAAGATTTTGTGTGTGTTTGGCTATTTTGAGACTATATTTGTAACCAAACCCACAAAGGTGCTCCAGCTCAAACAGTCAAATGTCTCACTTCTTTAGTTAGCAAAATGGTTTTCAGCAAGTTCAGATATAGCCTTTAAAATTGCATTAGCTAACACATTGTGCTGCTGGAACACAGGAGTGATGACATGTCCAGTTCATGTTAACGTTACCGGTTAAAGCAAATTTAAAAAGCACATTTGCTTTGTCTCAGACTGCATCTACATTTGGAATGCCGAGCCTCAGTATAACCTCAGGGAGTGATCCCATGCTTACGTTAGTCATATTAGTCCCAAGGCCAGTCAGAGGAAAATGTGTGTACTTGAGAGAGAGAGGGGGGTGTAATCAGAGGATTTATTTTGGATTGAGATATTGATCAGTCTGTGTTAGGGAGTTTGTGCTAGACAGCTGGGCGAACAAGGTGACTGCAATGAGTCTGTAAACCACAGTGGCCAGAGCCTACGTTTTGGGGGTAACCATCCAGCAGGCTCGTCTACCAGCTCTAAATTCCTCCACTGTTACGGAACACTTATGCAACTTAAATCATGAATGAGTAAATGAATATGGCACAGGCTTAAGAAAGGAAAACTGCCTGTGTCCAGACAGTCGAGTTTGCACTTCCGTTGTTTTTTTTTTCATGAGCCCACTTTTTCCAAGGTCATGCAGTATTTTCCATCACTGTTAAAGAGCTAATTGAGGTAAAGTTGTCTGGGTTAGAGCACTGCCCTGTTAGAGTTTTCCAAGGGTAACATGTGCCGCTGAGCTCCTAAAACCAAGCATATGGAAATATTAAATTGTCCAATGGAAAGCTCTCCCAGGAAATTCAGGGGTCAATGAAAAGCATGGACTTTTGACTTTGTTTGGGTCTTTTGATCACTTCTCTTACTTGCCAGGTAAAGTATAGCTGCTTTCTATTTTGCAATAGCTCTGAACTTTTCACCTCTTGACAATAAGTGGAGTAACTGTAAATTTTCTCAGGTGAGCAGCAGGATACAGACCATAACAAAGAAAGAAAATTAAAAACATAACAGTATATCAACAGGTTTATTAGTTTTAGTGGGCTTAAGTCCATGTCATACACCGTTTAAAGCATGCAAACAATGGCTAAATACCAAAAAACAATCATATGAGAAGACTGGCACCACTGACATGTTGGTACCCTGCAAAAAAAAAAAAGGCCAGAGAAAACTGGCAGTTAGCTTAATCCAAAGACTGGAGATAGCAAGTCTCTGCAAGAATGGAAGGTACCCAGTTGAATCCCCCGCCCCACGTTCTTCTGTCAAGTCAAACATCTAAGTGAAGTGACACGAAGCAAAATAAATATGACTTTAATATTAGCACAAAGGAATCATTTTCAAAACTTATTGCAGAAGCTGTCAGCGCACACCTCAAACATTTATGGATCGCCTTTTAATGATGTGGAAGCCTTAAAAAATTAGAATGTGTTTCACAAGTATCACCAGATATTAGACAAGTGCTGCGGTGGCTGGCGAGACCACTACTGACAAGATTTCAGTTTGGGCAGTGCTGCCTTGTCATTGTGCAATAAAGAATCTTTATTTCCTTCCTGCCACAACTTGAGATCTGTGGAAAACATTGTCCTTCTTTTTCCAAATCGTGCAAATGAACTAATATGTTCCACTAACATGGAAACTACATACATCCACGCTGGACGAAACCAGCTCATTATGTAATAGGATTCTGATCAATACTGGAATGTCTGTAGAAAGAATTCAAGTGTCTTAAATCCAGTGGAAAAGTGGCAGACTGCAGCTCACGGATTTTCCCCTTTTCAGCACCACATAAAATCTCACGAAACAACATCGCCCCCCTTGTCGACACTTCTTTCTGTCTGTCTGTCGTCTTGAAGTTTCCAGTTCAACTCAGCAGTGTTTCATTAGATCTCTCTCTCTATCTATTATCAGTGCAAAAATGAAAGCATAAAAGTCAATATTTGGTAGTCATAACAAAGTTAAATAAATCCTATCCAAAACTGCAGCTAAAAAAAACCTTACTCCTCCTATTACAACTCCATTTATAACAACAATTGAAGGTATTTTGGGCTCAACAATCACAACTAATCACTCCTTTTTTTTTTTTTTACTTATACTGCAACGAAAGTCTTAAAGTGTTTTGGGCGGTTTTGTTTGATTAGTTTGGGAGGTATTAACCAATGTCATTAGTGATCGCTGGGAGAGGCAGCGAAACACATATGCAGCCCTTCTTTAACAGTGGTGGGTGCCGAGACAAATCAAAGCATTCCAGGCCCACAGGGTTATAAATAGTGTCAGAGAAGGGTGTGTGTTCATGCCTTGCAAAGTTTCTGTGAGGAGCCTGTCATTGCCAAAATCCAGTGTTTACACAGAGCAATAACAGCGAGTAGTAAACAATTCATCTGCAGTGGCGTGTTCATTATTTTGTGTCGTTTCAAATAATCCGTCAATGGTTTCTGTTATTTCAAAGCAGCTCAGCAGATAAGCTTAATGTGGGCTATAATCCTAGGAGTGTTATTCAAATTTGGTCTATTGCGCGAATTCATTATGCCTTTAACCAATCCAGAAGCAAGGCTGACCTCAGGCTGAAACCATGCAGCAGAAGTTAGTGTTGTCTGTAGGAAATTGGCAATGGCTTTGGGACCTCGTTGATGTGGCTGCCTTGGCCTTAAAGTTGGGTATAGATCCCACATGTTTCCATGCTATCATTTGTATTAACCACTCTAGTCAGGGGCCTGTTACAGCTGGTGGTATATTCTGTAGCAGATTCATGATAGTCTGCTTCTCTCTTGCGCTGTTCCACTGGGAGCTGTGTGGAGGATGTTTCCAAGCTGGAAACAAATTCATGTGTTGAAGTGCCAAAGATAAAATGCAGCGATGTTGTGGTAATTAGCTTAGATCTGTTACATAAAAGCTATATGCTACCTTTTTTTTCAAAGCCTTAAAGTCAAAATCTTGTGAAATACTAAATGTTAATTTGAAGATTTACTGAGATTGTTAACTGGATAGTGAACTTGGCAGCGAGCCAGCAGGAGCTCTGTAGCTGGCATCGGGACAGGAGGAAAGACCAAAATGTTGAGGTTAGCAGGCAGCTCTGTTGATTCTGGAGTGGAATTTCAGTTTTCATGGGACAGATTAAGTTAAATGGTTTCTTTTAATGGTATAACTTACGCATTTGGGCATGGAACAAGAAAAAAAAGTTGGATAAACACTGTAGTTTTAATTTGAACATGCCGTTCTGAGGCGCTTGACTGCATTTTGAAAAAAGGAAAAGGTTTTATGACTGAGAATCTAGTCCTGTTTAATCCTTGAGCTGAAATGCCAAGCAAACACAAACACTTTTAACTTACATGAACAATTAATAAGGTTGCTTCTAAAAATTCTCACAGAGCATGGACATTGATTTAAAACAGATGCGTTTTCCACCAAGTTATGGATTTTATGAGCTGTGATAATATTTCTAATAAAGTCAGATGATATTTTGTGTTATATTATTTCTCATTAAGACTGAAATAAGATTAAAACATGCAGGTCGTGACCATGAATGGAAAACAGAAGTGTCTCTAGGTACCAGGGACTCCCTCCTCTGGTGAGAGAGAGCCAAACATCCAGGCTCTGTGTGTCCTGTGTAACTTGCACCTCATCAGAAACTGAAGTGGAACACAACCAGAGAAGCCAGGATTGCTTCAGCAGACAAACATAATTTGGTTTCAATCCAAACTCCATTAACAAGGATCGCTCAGAGGAAATGAAAGCATTAAAGTTTCATTCACAAATGTTTTCTTTATATACTCTTCTTATCATAGCCTGTTGCTGACCACTGACGTTTGGTTAGGCAACGCTGAGCAAAAGGGATTACAGTTATCACCTTTATTTAACAAGGAAGTCCCATTGAGAGCAAATCTCTTTTGCAGGAGAGGCCTGGCTTAGGTAGCAGCCATATCTACTCAAAACATCTCAAAAGCTCTAAAAGAAACCAACATAAAATAGAGTATACAAGTAGCCTTATCAGTGGCCTCTCAAGAAAAATAATCAAGAAATCTCCTTCATCCCCTTTTTTATTTTTTATTTTATTGGATAGTAGACCAGTGAAGGGGGAAGACACACAGCAAAGGGCCAAGGGTCACACTCAAACCTGGGCTGCTGCACTCTGGCAATGCTCACCTATTGAGCTAAAGTGGTGCTCATTTGTGATGCTTTTAAATTCACCACCAAATATATATCCATGTTTAAGTTTAGGTTTTTTGTAAATTATGCCATGTCCGGTGTGCATAGTAACAAAAACAAACACCCTCGTTAATTGTAACTGTTGGTACTGAGACAGAGAAGGGTACAAAGGTCAAATATAGAAGAGAAATATACCAGTGCTGTTTTCTGCAAGTTGTATTTGATGGCCAAACTACCAAATCATAAAGACATGGTAAGTGACAAGCTTTGTAATAAAATAATCCACAGTACAATAAAACAATTTTTTTCTTATAATAAAAAATAAATTAACTTTAGTTTCTAAAAAGAACAAACAAACTTTACTTTGAGCTTAGAACTCAAAGAAGATTTGTGACATCTACATTAAAGAGAAACTTGTCATCTAATCATATACTGGTAAGTATGTACCCCTTCATTTACCATCAGATGTCACAAATTCCTGCATCAAATCATCAAATTCCTGCAGGCAGGAACATAAATTTTGTTAAATATTTAAAAATCACTTTTAAATACAGTTTGTAATGAATGAGTGAAATCCAGCCTGCCTGCCCCACAGGGGCAGCATGTGTGTACATGACAGTATCGTCAGCATAAAAATGTATTTTCGCAGGAATGTTCTTTACTAAAGCATTCATAAAACAAGGCAATAAAATAGGCCCCACAATAGAGCCCTGCGGCACACCCTTAGTTAACTTTAGGGTTAACAAATTTAGGGTCCTCTACATAAACACAGAGTTCAATTTACAAAATAATTTCAAAATCCTTTAGCCTAACAGCCTCAGGACCAAGAGTAGCATTAAAGTGCTTTTTTCAGGGGCAATCCTTGAGCCACTGAATCAAATGACTTAGATCCAGAAACAAGACAGCACAGTGTACTTTCCTGCCCACGGCACCTATGAGATCATTTATCACAGTTGTAGCAGCAGTAATTATACTGTCCCTAGTCGTAAAACCAGACTGAAAATAACCTTAAAATGTAAGCAGATTAAAAACTTTTATAATAGCAAACTTACCTAAGATTCAAAGATTTCAGGATGATCTCCACCTTTAAAGAAAGGGAGAATAGAGGCAGCTTTCCAAATATTAGGTAGGGAGCTGGACTCGTATTAAAAATGTGAGCGATTGGCTCGGCAATGATATCAGCTGAGATCTTTAAGATATAAGGATCAGGATCGTCTGGAAATCATGGTGTGAAGAAGAATAGTAAAAGTAAAAAAATATCCCCAAGGATGGCACAATTAAAGAAAACATGTTTATTAATTATCATCACAACATTAACATCAGCACAGTTCTCCCTTTTTTGTTCTGCTCATTTGAGTGCAAACAACATTGTTAAATAAAACATGGCAATAAATTAAAAATTATGTTATTTACAAGCAAGCAAACCATTTTAGCATCATTTACGCTCTGCACTTCAATTACAACATAAAAATATACTAATTAGTTGTACAAAAAAAAAAGATTCAGTGCAAACAGCTTGCTGTAGTCAGTGAAGACTGAAATTCCCATTTAGCATACAAAATTAATTATGGCACCCTGGATACTGACATATTAATTACATAAGAGAAAAGTAACGCCTTTTTAAAACTGAAACAATGTGGTCATGTTAGCTGCTGATTTTTCACAGTCCACCATCACACCACTAGTGAAATGAAATATGAGGAGTGTAGCATCGTGAAGCTTTTCTTTGAAGGTGCAGTACTAATACTTATTGACAATATTCAAATTTGGATGAGTAGTGTGTTGATTTGATCCCTTTTTTTGTTGTTGCAGTGAGAAGTGAGGGGGCCCTGGATTAGCTGACATGAAAGGTGGCGGCTGGACGCCGGTCACCGGGGTATTTTCAGTTATGGCTTTAGGTCACTGTTACAGTGAGTCATCATGCAATGCTGAAGCGTGGCCGTTGCTGGCCTGCCCAAGTGGCCACATTAGAGACTGTGCATTCTCCTGTGAACAAACAGCCTGTCGGGAGCCCCGGCGGAAGGCTCGGCTGCAAATAACCGGCACTCCTTTGTGGTCGTTTTGACCACGCTCCACAAACAATAACAACTCAGGGTCCGCACAATGAGACAAGGACAGATTTAACATCAGACACCACGGGTCATGCTAAAATAAACTACCACACCACCTCCGCCGTGCTGGGATGTAGCTTCGAGGTGACGCATAAACAAATGCACAAACTTGCAGACGTCTGTTTTATGCAGTCTAGCCAGCAAACTTAACCGTAACCGTACAATTCTCAAACTCTGTTTAGAAATAACTGTTTAAGGAGAGTGTGACCCAAGTCCTGAGTGAAAATGCTACGTCAAATTCCAGTTCTTAGATTAAAAACTAATTTACTATTTAAGATGGAACTGGAAATTAGACCAAATTCCTTTGAAAAACCAGTGATACAGCTACAGATGTCTAAATGAGTTAACTTTCCAGTGTAATTTCCTAAATATAGAACAAATTGGACCTGTAAAATTCACTGAAAGCTGTTTGTATTTTGCATTTATTACATTCAGACTAAATGGTTTCAGGTATATTAATGTTAGGGATGTTTTTAATGCTGACAGGACAACTGAAACCAGTCTAAGCTGGTCAGTCTAATCCATCCCACAATTTGTTTCAGGTGCTCTTCACAATAACGATCAATCAATCTGTCCTTTCATGAAAATACATGCAATTAACACAGTTTTGTTGTTGTTGTTTTTTTTAAACTGACACAAACTCTCCCAACCAGTAAACAATCTGTCCCTGTCGACTCAGTCTACATTTGACATTTCTAACAAGAGTTTTTCAGAGAAAATTAAAGGGCGTTTATCTGTATTTGATTCTCTGGTCAAGGTGCAGGTTTGCAGTTCAAAGAGAGGAAAATCTTTGTGTTTTCCCGCAAAAAACAAATCCTGAGACCTCTCGGAGGAGACCTTGGTTTAAGAGGTCAGCTTGGAGTAATTGGGTGGAGAGAAGCGTCTGCGCAGGTACTTGAGGATGTACAGGGGCAGACAGCTCACCAGCGTGATGACAGTCACTTTCCACAGGAACGATACGGTGGTGATGAAATAAATATCTGACACAAAAAAGAGGTAAAGGTAAGATCGTTGTCATAGGATACAAACAGACATGTCCCACCATCATACAAGAGTTCAGGAGGGAAAACATTTTTCTCTTTTTTCTTGTTCGCACCTGCAACTCAGCAGGTGTTAAGAGTTCAGTTCTGACTTCTTTATGTCTGGGCTACAAGCTGATTGTTGTTGTTTTAGGGTGTCTGCAGGTACAGAATTTTAAATACCTTTTCAATGCCACTTTGAATGAAATTTAAGACCAGACTTTTAATCAAAATGCAAACTTGCAATAGAAATGCACATAAATAAAGTCTAAAACACATTCACACACAGTGCAGTTTGCTTTTTAAGTATTTCCAGACACTGACTTCAACCATCAACAGCAGCTGTTTTTCTTTTTGTCCTTAAACATCTTCCCAGTTTCACACACTGAATGCTGGCTACCAAGGTCTTTTTCATCACCTTCAGAATTTCAGTATTGCAAGACTTGGTGCTCCCTCAGGGTCAATGGGTATAAAATGACTTTTCCCCTTGTCTAACCTTGAGCCTAACCACCAGGGTTTGTTTGTTTTGTTTGACAATTTTTTAAGTGGTGTTTTAATTTTTAGCTAATGCTAAAAGCTAAAAGCTAACATGTACTAATGTGTCAGTAAAGTGGTGACACCGCTAAAAAGACTGAGGAAACTCCAACCTATGTTTAAGGGAATTTAATAGTTTTGAAGGTGTTTTAATTAAAATGATGCATATTATTATTCTGTTGTAATTTCACTCAGTTGTATACAGCATTTGTATTCTATTTTTATCCTATTGTATATTTTATTCTACTGTATATAGTATTTTATTTGATTCTATTCTGTACAGTTGTGTACAGTATATTATTCTTATTGTATTCTCATTTTTGCTATATAACTTTACACTGTCCACTTTCTGCTGTGACAAAACAAATTTCCCACATGTGGGACTGATAAAGGTTATCTTATCTTATACTCATGGGTGTAGAGACAACGGTTACAGCGTTAGAAGGTGATGGAAACAATAAGAGGATTTTCAGACAGGATGTGGGGTTATAAAGCTACATCATTTTTGTACTTCAAAACTATTCTTTGTGCAATGAAAAAAGGAAATGAGACCATGATGATCTCAGAAAGCACGACCACACTGAAACACACTTAATGCGTATAATGCTTCTGCTTTCATTTTTGCATCAATAAGGCTTTGAAGTAGCCTCTATGCTGCTCATTGTTCTTCAGCAGGCCAAACTACTTCCTATTGTTTTTCTAACACTGGCATGCACTTATACCTCACACACACACACACACACACACACACACACTGCCTTACATCACACCATCTGCACACCTCGCAGTTTACAATTTTATGGTATACATTTTCCATATTTAAAAAAGAACACAATTTCCTTCAGGAGTTCTTGACCAAGTCTTTTTGAGTTAAAGCCATATGGGTACAGAATGCTTAGAATGCAGGAGACAGAAAAATAAACCCTGGAAAATGTCCAATTAAAAGTGTAAACTGCACATTCAGCAGAAGAATAGGCTTTAAAATCTATTCTAGTCTGACTTGAAGAGGGAGAAAACGTGTACCAAAAGGGTATTCTTGACCACATGCCAGTCATGATCCTCAGTGGTCGAGGTTGCAGGCTGAAAATGGAACTCCACACCCCACATAAAGCTCAAAATAAGACCTTGAAGAGCCCTTGGTCACAGTATTGTGTATGTCACGAATCTTAATATGGCACAACTAAAAATGCCTTATTGTTTGTCAACTAAAGTAAATGTGTGGGTGCAACAGGGCAATAAACTGTTGTTCTATGAATGTTTTTCTTTTAGATTTTTAATGGCTATGAATTTATTTATTTGGTTGGAACATTTTTTTGGGTAATATTCTCTAACACACCTTTGCTGTGATAAACACATAAACCTTGGAAGCTCACAGGAAACTAACTGGACTGTAGGCATTTCCTCTTTGATACTACAGCATGCCTGACTGTCGTCCACACCAGGAGAATTTGTCAATACAGTCAGCTTTGGACTTCCTAATATTCAGCATACCGCTGTTTATTATACACTAGAGACACAATATGAATGAGCGGGGTCTCTGTACTGCTGACGTACTATTTCAAGGTCAGCAAAAAAACAAAATAACACTGTAGTGAAATCAATTCAGAAATGAATGCATTTTCCTTTGCTTCCCCATGAATTAGACAGCGCTTCAGCCTGAAAGTCACTCTTTGTCTGATAAAGGCATCTGTGTGTGATCGTGTTAACTTACCGATGAACTCGTGCAGGAAGACGAGCGAGGCGATATAAGAAGCCAGGCTCAGGAGCTCGGCAACTATCATGAGCCAGTGCCATGTCTGAATGGTCAGAGCCACCATCAGTAGCTCAGTCAGGATAAGAGAGGTGAACGAAATGGCAACGATATGGACAAATTCGGACTCGAAGAGCAGCATTGCTCCATACATGATGATGCTCCCTGTGGAGGAAAAAGAGGCCTTAATGTAATTAAAGCTTAAAAATGTGATAATTTAACTTGATCCACCTCCTCAGCTCATCCACAGTTTGAAATAAGCTGTTTACCATTACACTGATACAATTTGTTTTTATTAAAATAATGACAATGAAGATATAAAATATTTATGGTAACCTCATCGTATAACAATGACAATAATGAAACTTCTGCTTTGAATAAAAGGAAAACTGAGGTGCTTAGTTCAAACTGAGAATCCAAATGGGGGTGTCTGCATGTTTGTGTGACTACAGTGACTTTGAATGTGCACCATTGTTCGTGACAGGAGGGCTGGTCTGAGTATTTCAGAAACTGCTGATCTACTGGGATTTTCCCAAACAACCACCTCTAGGGTTTACAGAGAATCGCCCGAAAAAGAGAAAATATCCAGCGAATGGTAGCTTTCTAGGATAAAATGTAATGTTGATGTCAGAGAAGAATGGCCAGACTGCTTCGAGTGACAATAAGGGAAGAGTAACACAAACAAGCACTCGTTACAACTAAGATATGCAGAAGAGTATCTCTGAATGTACGACACGCTGACATGCTAAGAACAGACACGCTTTGATACCAACTAAACTTCATTTACATGTCACTGCCTAGCTGGGTACTGACGATAACACCAGTGTACCATCCTCTACATTGCGGAGGACTATAAATACCTTGGAGTATACATAGACAATAAACTGGACTGGGTTAAAAACACCACTGCACTTTACAAGAAGGGCCAGAGTCGTCTCTATTTTCTGAGGCGGCCGAAGTCCTTCAACATCTGTCGGGCAATGCTCAGGATTTCCCATCAGCCTGTTGTGGCCAGTGCTATCCTCTATGCTGTTGCATGCTGGGGCAGCAGGTTGAGGGTTGCAGACGCCAACAGACTCAAACTGATCCGTAAGGCCAGCAATGTTGTGGGGATGGAGCTGGCTTCCCTTAAGGTGGTGTCGGAGAGGCGAATGTTGTCCAAGATAAAGACAATGTTGGATAATACCTCCCACCCACTCCACGACATGCGGGCTAGCCACAGGAGCACATTCAGTGAGAGACTGAGATTACCAAAAAGCACCACTGAACAACACGGAAAATCATTCCTGCCTGTGGCCATCTCTCTGTACAGCTCCTCCATCTAACACACTGTAAACACTGCAATAGTTACAGCCTTTTTGCACATGCTCTTTTCTACTATGTAAAATTCCTGTCAATTCTTGATTTATAATCAGGGGTGCACATAAGTGGTCCGCAGGTGCGCATTCGCTGTCAAAATAAAAGACGCGCACCAAATGACAAGTTGCAACGCGCGTTCACGCACTTATAAAAGGCAGTGTTTTTGTCCGCTAGAGTGGGATTTTCACGGCATATTCTGCACCACATCTCTGCGCGTTCATCATTTATTTGAAGCCAGCTCACCTCCCGCAACCACTTTTCCGAGAATACGCGCTTCTTTTGCAGTTCCGACTCCTTCTGACATTTCTTTGAAGGTGATTGCTTAAAGGCGCTTCTTCAACATCTTTAAGAGTTCTAAACAAATGTCTGTCCTCCTCCAGAAAATCTTATGTACGCAAACGCGCGTTGTGACTTCTTATCTGGTGCGCGTCTTTTATTTTGACAGCGAATGCGCACCTGCGGACCACTTATGTGCACCCCTGTTTATAATTGCAATCACCTCTGTCAATCCTTGATATTAATTATTGAGTGATTTGTATATATTGTGCTATTTCTTAAATTTCCTAAATCTGTAACATATTGTTAAATAGTCTAGTCTGTTTCTGTTATTTATACTGGAGCAACTGTAACCACATAATTTCCTTGGGGATTAATAAAGTATGCTGATTCTGATGCTCGATAACAAACCATCATGTCACAAAGCTCAAATGCTGTGAACATCGCAACGTGTTCACTGTACTCAATGTTCTCCAAAGTCAGCAGAGATCAACCTAATAGAGAACCTTTGCAATGTGGATGTGGAGAAATGGGAGATTCAGCAACTGTTTATTTACTTTATGTTGTCTTGTCAATATGTACCAAAAATCTCAGAGTAAAGTTTTCAGTGCCTCGTTGAACCATCGCAGTAAAGAATTAAGGTAGGCTGACAAGGTGTACCTAATAAAGTGGCCAATGTGTTTGGCTTATTACAGAGACTAAAAAAAAATTAATTAATCGAAATATTAATTTAAAAGAGAAAAATTTGCTCTTATATAAGAAGAACAAAGCCTACTTCATTACCTCCTTAAAACACCATTACATTTAGGCATTTCCTGCATATTATGGTTGTTATGAGAGATTTTCCAAAGTAATCTTTGGCCAGTAACAGTAGCACTCTTCTATCTAATAGAATCATGCCTCCTTTAACATACAAGCATGAATAGGACCGAGAAGAATGATACAAACACACAGAAGTGGTTTGCAAAAAACGCCCTTACCACTGCTTGGATATACAGTGTTTCGACAGAAATAGACAAAAAAGGTTTCGGGGTGTAGTTTAGAATGCCCGCGTAAACAGCTTTCATTGCAACGGTCCATGTCGGAAAGTTACCTCAAGTTTTTCTTTAACAAAGTCCCTAAAGAAAAGAAGAAAGTGTGTGGGCTTTTCAAGAGTGATAAGTCATGAACCTAAGCAATATATCTTGTTTGTTTGACGGGGAGTGACTCATCAGTCTGCCAGTGTAGACGTCTTGTACAGATACAAACATTTAAACAAACATATGACCTGAAATACAGCTTAGATGTTGTAAAGTACTTAAAAATTAAGTATATTTAGAATTACTGACTCATTGCCAGCAGTTTGCACAAACTCTCTCTTACCTTGATATATACTTATTAAAACCCATAATAGGAACGTCTTGAAAGATAGTGGTCGACCCTGTGAAAAGAAGACAGTGCGTTCATATTCACCGATTCAAAGCTACGTGCCTGCACAGCAATAGTTAATTTGCGAACATTTACTAGATACCTTCAAAAGATCCTTATACAACTCTGGGTATAGCATGGCAACCTCTGACTTAACATCTTTGTCCAACACCAGGGAGAAGACAGGGAACATGGTGTAGATAGTGGAATAGCTGAAACAGACAAAAATCGAGTGTGATGAATACTTCCCAGATAAAATGTCACGTGTACAAATTGGTTGAAATCTTTCATTGTAAGATTTTGCATATTTTCCCTTTTAAACATTTCAATAGTCTTAACACAGAGGAAATGCCAGGGACACAAGGCAGCTAAATGCTCTCTTGATAAGTCATCTCCATTCAGAGCGTGTATCTTACCCAATAATCAGGAATCCTTGGTAGAGTGGGACTGAAGCAAAGTAGAAAACAGAGGAGAAAACTGCCTAAAGAAACAGAAGAAGAACAAATGAGAAACTCTTATCTGAGATTTTTCTCATTTCAACACCCAAATGATATTATAAGCAGTATTGGAACATTGACACACTGATATTTGAACTCCATGACAGAAAAAACACCATACTTTCATTAAAGGAGGCCTTTTATACTCATTTTTAATCGAGTACTTTTGCATGATTCACATTTTAAGGGTAACTGCTTTGGCCATCCTTAATATAACCATCCACCAATTCTAATAACATTTCTATGGAAAAAAAATGGGAAAGTGTAATACGCCCCATTAAAAGAAACCCAGCTTAAACATTAACCTTCTGTGGGAACACAAAAATCAAAAGGTGACCACAAGGACATCATTCTAAATCAAACTACTGCAAATACTTGGACTACAATGGTAAATTCTACAGTTTAAAATGATGAGATGTCAATTAGTCAGACAGCTGCAAACTGGAGAGGTCACAGCTCCAGCTGTGGTTGGTGTTATTGTGAGACATGCGGAGGAAGGCCTCCCCAAAACCCCAAAGTCCACGATACAATGAGTCATGGGTTGCCCCTCCACCGCGGGGGCTGATGTTGGACTGGGACATGGGAACTAGACAGACTTGTTAGGCCTGGTGGGGGCAGTTTAGAAGGGCACCACAGACTGCCTTCTCTGAGTCATCATGCATCCCGCCCTTTCAAGACCACCCCTGAAACCTCTCCCTGCCTCTCCCCAAACTGATGCTCTCTACATTTAGATTTTAGGTGCTGTGAGTAAGAACAAAAAACACCTCCCTGCATTAACTTTAAGGCTGCATACACTTTTTTTGCAGTGTGGTTTTGGCTACAAACAAGCAGAAAAGGGCCAAACCGATTAGCTAAATTCAAACACTAAACACAGTCCTTTTGCTTGTAATCATCTCAACCTTTTTTTGACATTATGCAGTTGAGCATGGGAGTAAAGAAAATAAAGAAAAGAGAAATATCTCTAGATCACTGAAGTTTACTGTTTTTAGAAGGTTAAATTTAATTCACAACATACTGAAATATCTTGACATCCTGATTACCAGCACAATATTTAACACAGAAAAAAGCACCCTCTCAAGTGTGTGGTGCATTACCTAAATTGTTACAACTGGAGACTGATAAAGGAGTAAAATATAAAGTAGTGACAGTTTTGCAAACTAAAACAAGAAACTATCCCACAGCAAGTGGAAAATACTTGTAGTTCTAAGTTATTCAGCTTGATGTTTACATGACTCATGCACACAAACCAATACGACACTGTGTATTTGTTAGTCTACCTGCATGGTGCTGATGCACAGGCTCCTGTGGATGACAAACTGGCTGAGGGCCGCAGACCTTTTGTAGCTGTTCCGCCCATGGACCATGAGGAGACGGCCTAAATGTTTAAACTGAGTCACCGAGAAGTCGGCAGCCAAAGAGGCCTGCTTTCCTTCCTGCCAAACACACAGCAGAGGACACTGAGGACATACTGCGCAAAGACTGACCTGAAAAGCATGCTTTGAGTATTGTGAATTGATTTTGTACAAATAAAACATTTTTTTGGGGGGGGGGGGAAACAGACTGAAGGTACAATAAGCATAAAGTTCATAATTAGCAATACAAATTTACAAAAAGCAGCATTGCACATAATAAGTCACCTGTTTAAAAATCGAGCAAATATTCATGTTTGAGATGTTAGAACCAGAGGATTTTCATAGAAGAACTGCAGATTTTCTGTTATTAAACCTTTAGCTTCCTCTCTGACAAGCAGCCCAGGAATAACTGTGTAGTTTTTCACCTTTTATTTACCATCATAAGATTATGTTTGGAACATACAGAAAAAATGTATTTAAGATGCCAAGTCCATCCTGTGAGTGCACCATCTTCCTTCCAAAATCCAAATGGGTTTTCAGCTTTTTATGCACATTAGTCTGAACGAGTTTGTCTATGCAGTATGCATGAAATGAGAGAGTTAAGATCTGGCAATGATGCCCCCTATCCCAACAATCTTTGGGATAGGGGGCATCATTGCCAGAATGGTGGTACTGTAGTAAGCAACCATTTCCTCACAGTAAAAGGTTTCTGAGTTCCAGCCTGCTGTCATTTGTTTTCATGTTCTCTTTGTGCCTGCATAGAATCTCCCCTACAATCCAAAGTTGAACATGTTAGCTTAGATCAGTGGTTCTCACTGCAGAAAGGACAACGATGCCACGCTAAAAATATGGAGAAAAAGTTGTAGGAAAAACTTGATTGACTGTGGTGTGAACTTTCTCAATTTGGACATAGCAGAAGAAAAACCTGAGAATCACAGAATCTGCATTG
The DNA here is from genome assembly GCF_965226115.1 of Aulonocara stuartgranti. NCBI lineage: Eukaryota > Metazoa > Chordata > Actinopteri > Cichliformes > Cichlidae > Aulonocara > Aulonocara stuartgranti. The sequence goes on from NC_138956.1 coordinate 31,260,326, forward strand.
GTGTGGATGTGAGTATGCATGGTTGCCTCTGATAGCCCTGTCTCGGACTTGTCATCCTTTACCCAGCCTCTCGCCCCAATATCACCTGGGACAGGCTTCAGCTGTGTGAAACCTTATACGGATAAGCAGTTAAGAAAAGCGATGGACGATAAATACACAGAAGATAGCGGAAAAGATAAATTGTGTACATCAGTGGAGTCGTTTGGTACAGGGCCACGAGAGTTGAGGCCCGGGTGTGAAATTATGGTTTTTATCGTTTACCCGGTTTCCCTGGGTCTTTTCCCGTGTTGTAGTTGTGTGTCTTATTTTGAAAGAAATGTTTACACGTTACCACAGCAACCAAAGAGCATTAAGGGACAGAGAGGAGGATGTTACTCTCATTGTTGTTGGCGCATTTCAGGAGGACGCCGTTAATAAAGTTACACAATTACACAGTGAATTCGCGTTTATTATTATATTTACAAAATACCACAGTTTTTGTCTTGGTCGTATCATTTTATTTTGTTGTATTTATGTGCGACACCTTAATGGTCTGACATTAAACCGGTCTGTAGTGCAAAAAAGGTTGGGGACCGCTGATGTATGTCACCTACAGCATCTTTTAGTTTGCAACCAGATTTGTAAGTTTGTTTCTCTTCATAATAAAGATAAAATTTACAGTCAACTATTGAGCAGTTTTTAACTTTTAAGGTCAGCTGTACTAAACTCCATATTTTAATATGCTTATTTACTTTATGTTAAAAAGTAAAGAGTAAAGACTAAACCAGGAGCACAGCTGCACCGTCTGCTGTCGGTAATTCCACTGTTGTCACAAATACAAGGATCCATGTCTGAGCATACTAACCAACTTGACAGGCAACTTTCAGAGAGAACAATGAGAAGTAGAAGAGACGGGCTGATGGGAGATTCTTACTTTTATGTTAAATATACAATACAAAGCACAAAGCATCCTGTCATTTTGTTTCCTCTATTCACACAATAGTTCCTCAAAAAGAGGAATCATCTGTGTGCATGTCCTTTTACAACTCTCTGAATGTGAGAGAGATCTTGACAGGAAACAGAAAGCAAAAATCTGTGCGAGTGGCACGTCAATGTGAAGCGATGAGATGGAGAGTCTTACTTTCCCCTCCACTCCCACGCCACAGTCCGCTTCCTGGATCATGCTGACATCGTTTCCTCCATCCCCTAAGAGAAAACAAAAGCCATAGAGGTGTCAGGATTCACATCAGTGACTCACCAATACAAACTTTTAGTGAAAGTATCAAGTGCATGTTCACAAGACACTCCCTTAATTTGGCCTGATTAAGAGATCCAAGCTCCTACAAGTTCACTGGGTTGCAATTTAGAGTAACGCATATATATATATTAGGGGTGCAACGATACACAAAATTCACGGTTCGGTTCGATACTTTGGTGTCACGGTTCGATATTTTTTCGATACAAAAAAATGTTCATGCCTTTTTAATTTGTCATTTATTAAAATTATAAATATATATTTTATCTCAAAAGTACAGTTTTTAAATTTAATGTTGCTGAAACAACAAAGTAATAAATAAATAAATCTATCTGATCGAGAAATCACTCATCTTTGGAAAAGAGAGTTTATTACAGAGAAATGGCTCTTTCCAAAATAAAAGCTATACTATACTCTTCTTCTGGGCTATATTCTCAGCAGCATATTATACATATCAGGTCCCCTTAAGGAGAATCATGTGCTAACGGCTGTCTAAATGACTCGGATAAAGTTTGTAGCATGCGTGCTTGTTGTTTTTGTCTGCTTCCACTTGCAGTAAATGTGCAGTCATATTCATTGTGTTCCCACTAGTGCTGTCAGCGTTAATCTCGTTAAAATGACATTAACGCCATAAGGCGGCAAATCTCCGTTAACGATCGTCCTGTGCGTGGGGCTAGACGGCCAACACGTTAATGAGCTAACTGCGCTAACGCACTAGTTCCCACCAATTGAGCATTGTGGCACGTCCTACATACTGTTTTACTTTTGTCCATGATGCGCTTACCATCAGGGTCATACGTCACATGAAAACCAAGATGGTTCCAAACGCCAGATCTGAATGAGAGTGGGGGAGGTTCAATTTTGGGTAGCGTTGAGGCAGTTGCCATGTTGCAACGAGCTTAGCTTCTGTCTTGCTAGCTTGCACTGCGCTCATTGGATCTGCACTCAACAGTGCAGCCTAGGCGGAGTAGTCGAACGCAGATCCACTGAGCTCTCAACACAGACAGCATCGTCAGAAGAAAAGTTGATAAAATAAATAAAAGAAACTGTATTGTTCGATACATATGCGTACCGAAAGCACTATATCGAACGGTTCAATATCGATACGAGTATTGTTGCACCCCTAATGTGTGTATGTAATTAATATGTATGTACAGACAGACAGACAGACAGACAGATAGACAGATAGACAGATAGATAGATAGATAGATAGATAGACAGACAGACAGACAGACAGATAGAGAGAGAGAGATGTAGATTTATATATAGAGAGAGATATAGCTTTTTTCATTATTATTCATTATTATAATAGCATAACAACATTATAAAGTTGGAAACACATATTAAAACTAAAACAAACAAACAAACAACAACAGCAAAAAAACAGTGCAAGGAAGAACTTTAAACAAATGAAAAACATGCTGGCCCAGTTTAAATTTTCCACTCACCTACTGCACAGGTGAGTTTGCCTGTGCGCTCTTGCAACAGTCGGACTATCTGAGCCTTCTGAGTGGGGGTGCATCGGCAGCAAACCACAGCGGGACACTGGCACGCAAGCTCCATGAACTCATATTCATAATACTTCAGACAAACCTGCAAGAAAACCAGCATAATGGACAGATAAAACACTCAGGCACCCACATTTAACTGCTTTCAGCTGTGGCGCTCGAATACCTCCACTCAACTTACAGTTTAGCTCCTATTGTGGTTGAGATAGTGACTCTAACCACAGACACCACTTCCAGAGTGATATATTGTGCACGCTTCATGCAGAATATATGTCAAAGTTTCATAAGGAGATATAAGTTAATGGGATGTGGGTTAGACAGTCTGAGTGGCACACTTACCTCAAGCGAGTCCCCCGATATCACCAGAGCGCAGTCATGCTTTCTCCTGAAAGCGTTGAGCTCCAGGTGGGCTTCCCCTCGTGTTGTCACCTATACCAATAGCAACCACATTGTTAAATGCACTTGTATGCCCCAACAAAACACTCTAATGTAGAATTATCACAGGGGAAAATCTGCCAGGCTTTGCATGTTTGTCTCTCTGTTATCAGACAAAAGAAGGGAAGCTTGTCTCTCTCCAACTGCAGCAATGACAAATGTTAGAGCAACCAAACACCTAGCTGACATTCAACTAGCTAAATACACTAGAATTCAGTCACACAACTCACGAGTGTGAGTTGTGTGACTGAGGGGGCGACCGTGGCTCAGGGGGTTGGGAAGCGCATCTGTAACCGGTTCGATCCCTGGGCTCTCTGTCCTGGTCGTTGTGTCCCTGGGCAAGACACTTCACCTACCGCCTACTGGTGATGGCCAGAAGGGCCGATGGCGCGATATGGCAGCCTCGCTTCTGTCAGTCTGCCCCAGGGCAGCTGTGGCTACAACTGTAGCTTGAGTGTATGAATGTGAGAGTGAATGAATAGTGGAATTGTAGTGGAATTGTAAAGCGCCTTGAAAAGCGCTATATAAATGCAAATGTTTAATTTATTAAACAGCACCATGTAGCTACTGAATAGCAAGTATAATTCGGCATATAGGTTCCTATCTCTACTTGTGTTTGAAATAAAATTGGAGTGACAATTAAATGTTTCTGTGGAGCCTACAGGCGGATATCAGGTTGATGTAGGGAATAGAAGTAAAGAGCAGGATAAGCCTGAAACTTCACTCAGTTTAAAACCTTACTGTTTCCAACCGTCAAGTTCCACTTTATATCCACGCCTGTCCATCCTTGCAAAATATCTTTAGTTACGATTATTAATTGAGAGGTCAGAATCAAATACTGGTGACACAAATTGAGCATCTGACCACATGTGAAATATTGCTATACTGGTGAATAACTGCACGATTTCTTTTTCTTGCAGAACAAGATGATGTCACAGTGAAAGTGAGCATTTGGATACAAAATGTGCAGCACAAAGCAGATGAGAAGAGCACAAAGACATAGGAGGTTCAGCCAAGTAATCAACTAAAAGACACCGCACAGACTGAAAATGCAACTGTTAGACAAGTGCATAAAATTTTACCATAAATAGATTGTGAATTCTTGAGTTTAGGCCAATTTTGATCTTGTACCTCAAGTACAGTTACATGTTTTTGCCACATGTAATTACTCAGAACATTACGTCAAAGCGACTTTGACATTTTCCCATGAAAATATAAGTAGTTTTTCTCTGAGTCCAAGTGAGTATATTTCATTAAATTCCACCAAAGGTATCAAAAGCTATTGCATTTATGAGAACGGGAGTGACACACGACCTGAAAAGGAAGTAACTGAGTCCACAGATGCAGGCAAGGCTGGTACAAAAAACCTTAAAATTGTAATATTAGAAAATATTAGAAATATTAGAAGATTTTAATATCACAAAAGCTGGACTGTAAATGACTGAACTGAAAGAACATAAGATCATTCAGATTAAATTAAAAAGTAAAATTATTGACCCTTTTAGCTGAGCACTGTGTCTTAAAGAGGCATGTGTTGACACGAAAAAGGCATAAGGTAATTTCACCCTATTGTAAAAATGTTTTTATACTTACCACAGAGGAGGTTAAAATGAAAATTATGCATATGCAAATTATTCAGGGTTTGTCCTTACATTTGCACACAACTAGCCTGTAGTGTATTGTTGATGTATTACAATGCAAATATTAAAAGGGTGTGTTAAAAGAAAAATGGAAAGGGGAAACGGGATAATATCCTGCATAAAAAAAATTGAAAAAATAAACAGAATTTCTTTACAGTTGTGTCAGGTTCAAATATAGACTCAAATTCTCCAAAAATTCAGCACTGACAAGGCATGGTGTTAATCTGTCAACAAAAGCTATGCTCTGGAATGAATATCCTTCAACCACTGACAATTCATACGTCAGTCCAGTTCAGGCCATTGGTGGCCACCAGGAAACTAATCCAGATGTGTGTGTAGCAGGCCCAGTCAGCACACCCCCGTCCCCCGGTGACAGAGGTTTTTAAGCACTGCCAACCATTGTTATTCTCTTCCAGTAACCACAGTTGTACGCAAGTTCTAACCTTCCTATATGGCAGACGCTCCTTCTGCTCTGGCATGGATCCAGAGGTTAAGGCAGAAGGGGACTATCAAAGCAGCTACAGTGCCTGAAACCTGCAAAACAAATTAGGAAGTGAGCCCTCTGCATGTTCCCTCTGGGAGTGGTTCAGCTGGTTTCTCCTCTGTTTGAGCGAAGGGCTGTTTGTTCTCTTTGACAGTGGCTTGGATGCTTTCACTGGTGGGAGGTGATTTATTCAGCTGTGGATGCTGGCTCGGCCTGCATGCGTAGCTGTGTTGGGCTGTATGACCACTAGCTAATGGGCCTTGGTCACAGAGCCTGGATGCCCGTGGGTTGACAGATTCAAGAAACTGTCAGGGCAGCTTTGAACTGACATCAGCCCTGGAGTAAAATCAACTATTACCCACTAGATATGTGCACAAGAGAAAGACGGGTCTGTTTCTTGGACTTACTGGTCTGAAGATATGAATGTCCTGGTTGCGGGTGATCAGATGGGCGTTCTTAGCAGTGCACGTGGCCGTTTCAAGCTTGTCTCCGGTCAGCATCCAAACCTACACAGGAAACAGAGACAGAAATCCCACTCCAGTGTCTTTAAACCCAGATATAAGACTTTGAGAATCATCTTGATAATAAAAGCCTGTAAAGATTGCTCCACGGGCTTTTAAGACAAAGCCTGTGGAGCAATTTTACCAATAAAAACAGTGTTAGTTTAGATCTTGTGCTTCAAACAAAAATAACACAAGTCATCACACAGACTGGTATCACAGCATCCAAATTCTTTCTCATTAGTATTTTGGATCTTGCATATAAGAGAATTGACATGACTGATTCATCAATATCACAAAAAAGGTTTGGGGGGGATTTTATCCTCAGATCTTGACATTTCTGACTCCACCCAAACACAGCTGAATTTCATTTTAACAAATTACATGAGTGGTAACTTTTAAAAAGCAATGTTCTGTTCGTGTGGTTTATTTATAAAACACACACATTTATTTTTTTATTGGATGACTTTTTAAAGAAGAAACTGACTCCATGTTCAGTAGTTTGTCAAGAGTTTTGGAAAACTACATAGCCGCTGATTTTTAAAAATTTTTAAATGCCATGACCCAAAGAAATTTGACTCTATTTCTGTCTGCTGTACTAAAGCAGAGGATGAAAACGGGCTTAGAGTAAAGACTTAAGACTGTAAGTTGAATCGTTATCATATTTGTTGCCATGGTCACAATAAACCGGAGAAACTGAGATTTGTTACTTTTTCTGAAGTTTAGTTTAAGTGCCTCTTGTTTACCTTTTGGTGTGAAACATATGAGCTACGCTTGTGCTTTAGCACCTATGAAGAGCATACTGGGAAAGAGCATCCTTTTCAAAGACTGACGCTGTGTCCACACTAATACGTTTTCGTTTGAAAACGAATCTTTCCTCTCCGTTTTAGCCTTCCGTCCACACTGAGACAGCGTTTTGAAAACGCTCTCCAAAGCGGATACATTTGAAAACGCTGTTTTTGTGTTACTCGCAGCAACAACTCCACCTCATTGTTAGTCCATTTAAAAAACTCGGTGCTTTTCCTCAATATTTTGCGTTTCAAAAGACGTTTCAAAGAGCCAGAAAGTAAATAAACGGCTGACAGAAATGAGGTAGGTCGAATCGTCGTGCGTTTCACGCAAGCACAGTACTGGAACGTAAGCGTTTTTGGCTGTTTCAATGTGGACGCACAACTCTGTGAAAACGACTGAAAATGATAGTGTGGACACGGAACGTTTTCACGAAAACGCCATTTTCAAATCTATCCGGGCTAGTGTGGACGTCGCCTGAATTGAACATCTAAAATAACTAAAGTGTCAGTTTTAAAGTTTAAGGGATGGAAAAAATGAAGGCTGTATTGAGATACATACAGCCAATATGAAAAACATATGTGCTTGTCTTCTTAGTTTGTTGCTACTGTGCACTGTAAGGCCATTTACCCACTCCACCCCACCCCACCCCACAGACCTTGATGCCTGCATTGCGGAGGATCTCCAGAGTGGGCCTGACATCAGTCTGGAGCTGATCCTCCACCCCAGTCAGACACAACAACTCCATCTCCATCTCAAGACTCTCAATCACTGTGGCCACCTTCAGAGAGCGGTCATGGACGCTGAGCTTGGCCTGCACGTACCGTGCCTGGAGAGTCGTAGTGGGAGGATAAGAAAGTTTAAATACTGTGAAATTACTGCAAGAAGTGAAACAGCCAGGAATAAAAGAAGAAAACAGGAATGTGGCTGTCAGCCAGGAGAGTCAAGAAAAACAAATAAGGAATAAAATGAGCTAGGAATATGTCATGCATTGTGCATACATAAGGCCAAATTTGCAGTCTACCTACTATATACCATCCTAAATGCACTGATACTTTAAATACAAAAATAGCAAAATACAAAAATCTGTGTATAAATGTAAACTGTCAAGCAGCCCTGAAAGCTATAAATATAGCTTTGTTAAACAAAATAGCTATACATACAGCACACTGTACTTACAGCATACAGGACAGACATAATCAATCAGTTAACGCCCATCTTTAGCATTTCAGCTCGAGGGCAATTTGTGAGTGAGATAAAGCAAAAACAATCTGAGTGTGACTCATACAGAAACATAAACTCTGTGTGTGACTCAGTTGGTGACTCACTGCTGCCCACCAGCTCTGCTCACTCAATTATACACTTCAGTAATAGGCCTGGGGCTAACAACTGCAGGGAAGACAGCCATGCCCTGCTCAAACAATGAGGGGGCCTGGTGTATGTGAGGAACAGTGGGGTAGAAATACTGAAGGGGGGGTCAGAGGTTAGTCTAATTACCCAAGGACACACTTTGACATTTAGAAATGCTGAACATGTCTCCTCCAAATATCAATATCATGTGTAATGCTTGTCAGTCGACAGATGCTTAATGTAACTTGAGCATGTTTTACTATCACACTGTTGAAACTGTAATGGCTTTACTAGACAGGGACCAAACAATGCATGTATAACAACGCTCGTAAACCTAAGCACACTTCAACAGCCCCATCTTCTCATACTTGAATCTGAAACCCAACTCTGAGCTCTGTCTTAGATTGCTGTAGGTCAATTTCATGGAGGGCTGTTACCTCAAAATCCTGATACTGCTCCTCTGTCAGCGACTTTTTGGAAACCACGAGGACTCTCAGACCTTCCCTCGCCATGTTCCCACACTAGAAAACACAGACAACATCTGCATGTGATCTAAAAGTTTGTGATTTACTATTAACAGGAATAAAATCAGTGTCATCAGGTATGCGGCATGACTCGTGGGAAACATAGAAACATACCTCCTCCTCCAGCCAGTCGTTATACTGGACGATGCCTGACATCACCACATCGGCACCTTTCATGTAGAAAGTGATCTCTCCTGTTGATTCATCCTAGAAAAACATTGATTTGTGCTTTATCATGTGCAAACGGTACATAAAATTGTATTTAATATTTGGTACAATGATTACCCAGCCGTGCTTCTCGCAGGGGGATTTCTACTCAGCGTGCACAAGCCAAAGTGCACGTGCGCCATTCTATTATTTAGTGTTGCCTAGAAATTCATAACTTATTTTGGTATCCACAAGAGAGTTTAAAAGTGTTTGAAAATATTATCAGGAGGAAGTCAACTTTAAAAATCCCTGGCTTCCTGAGCAATATCCCAGCCAGCAATAATAAAGTTAGTCATCCGACTTAGTCAGAGGTCACAAGGTGAGGTTTTTCTCAGATTATACACTTTAGCACAAATCTGTTTTTCGTTTGTTTTCCTTGTTAAAGTCAGCACCAAGCAAGAATCAACATCATAGCAACAACCACTGACCTACATTGACTGTAATTGAAAGTAATTTCTAAGCAATAGAGATGTGAGGAAATCAGTACATTTCCTTTGTATCAAAATATATTGAGCAAGATGGACAGCAGCCACTACTAACACTAACAACTAGTAATAATATTAATTTTGGCACTCACTCTGACTATAATTCCCATCCTTTTGCTCTCATAAGTGAAGGGAAATATCTGAAGGATTGTGAAGTTCAGTATTTGGCCAGTAGGGGTCCGCAGCTGCATGGATGACTGGTCTCTTCCTACAAGTGTAAGGCCGACGCTCTCAGTCCACTGCACCAGCGACACCTATCAAAAGCACAGTGTAAAGGCTTTAGTGAGCGGTCATTAAAATGCACAACTGACACTAAATATATATAGAGCACAATAAGAAGGCAAAATATGTAGCTTTTAGCTAATAACACATATTTCTACCAAATAAAATATTATCATCATTCAAGAACCCATTAAGAGAAAGTGACCTCTGCCTGGGTCATTTTATTATTTTCATGGCAAAAGCATTGTCAATATGATGTTCCATTACTTGAATTACACAGAAAACAGCGAAGGCCACTTTGAAGTAGACTGTCAGAGAACATCAATAGCTCAAGCATTTTCAGCACTTAAGACTATTGATTGAAAAACTGGGAAGATGTCCATTTCTTAACTGAAAATATAGTTTCTGCTTGTTCCTTTCTGAAGGACACAACAGACGACATCCATTAATACAATAGAAGCATGTGTGCGGGGGTGGTGTGTGTGTGTGTGTGTGTGTGTGTGGGGAGAGAGAATGAGGGGAGATGGCATTGCCCAATAACTTCCAGACTAGAAACCAGATCACATTCCCAATTCATCATCCATCTTCTGCCAGGACGAACAGCAGAGAAGCCAAACAGATGCAGATAAGAGACAATAAGGGAGACTGCTCTGCTCCTACAACAACTTTAAAATCACAGATTCTGGGATACCAAAATTACTTATTTTGGAAATATGCACCACATAGCCTAAAAATGTCTGACCAGAAACGCTTTAGCGTCATCAAAGCTCTGACTACTGAAGTGTTTGTCATACAGGTTGGGAAGTATGAAGATTATGCTTAGTCAGAGTCTAGAAATATTCACTGTGGAGGAATTTTGGGATCGGGTGTCTGCCACAACAGCACTACCTTATAACAGAAGCATCTGAGTTAGCGGCCCATTTGTAACTGGACTGAATAATGCTTGACCCAGATGGCTTGACTCACAAACACCACATGGCTGACATGTTCTTTATGAGCCAGAAAGCAAAGTGATTCAGATTTCACTCCTCGTTGAACCAAACCATACAAACGAACATTTATTAAAATTTTAATAAATGTTGAACAAAAAAAAAAAAAGAAAAAAAAAAACTACTTTCATCTGCATGCGGATGGTGGCAAACTGTCAGTTTACATTACAGTAGTAGAAACCATACATTTAACAGTCACTGACATTGCATCTAATGTGCTCACACACAAAACCAGATCTATAAATAAGACTTCCTGAAAGCTGTTGCAAAGCAAACTGAATCTGCCTCGATTGTATCAAACTGACTGAATGCAACTTTCAGGTCTCAGCAACTCAAAGCCAACTGTTTTATCCATTGTGACCTAAAACAATAAAACGGCTCCATTTCCTACCAACAACGCAAACCACCGATGCCAGACTTTTTTCTTTTTTCTTTTCTGGTGACCACCACATAGTGTATTGGGTGCTATTAAAATGCAAAAAAAAAAAAAAAAAAAGGAAACTCAGAGGGGGCTAAGTGCAATGGGCTGAGGAGCACATTAAGGAAATCCGTATTTACATGGCAGGAAATGGATCGAGTCGAAGTCCGCAGCCTTTTTCCTGACGTTCAAAAGAATTCATACTGATCAAGGATATCAGTGTGGACTGCATTTCTGTGAGACTCTCCCTATTCAAGAAATACAGACACTCTTGTAATGGCCTTGACCAAAAACACAAACCTACGCATCTTATATGCTTAGAAATCTGCTTCCCTGTTTTGCTCTTGGTCTTAGGTTTGGGTAGAGTAACTACATTTTAAACATTTCAAACTGAAACATCAAAAAATAAGAGTTCAGCTTTATATATTAACATATATCATCTGATGAATGAATAATAAAGGTCTAATCACACTTTCAACTTCAGCACGTTGATATGAAAACAGTCTTTTAGAGTCATCGTTTGTGTACGGATCAAAGTGAGGTGTCCTGCAGGTTTTACATGTGTCCTTGATCCAACACAGCTGATTCAAATGGCTAAATTACCTCCTCAACATGTCTTGAAGTTCTCCAGAGGCTTAGTAATGAACTAATCGTTTGATTCAGGTGTGTTGACCCAGGGTGAGATCTAAAACCTGCAGTACACCGGCCCTCGAGGCCTGGAGTTGGACACCCCTGTTTTACACAATAATAATGTGCATATCATTATATGCCTTATAGGTTTTTATAAAACAGCATTTTCTTGGACTGGATACCTCATCTGGGCTGGATGCCTGGTAGACTCTGCAAGTGTCTTCGTAGTGCTGCTCGGCCTCGGCCTGGTCCGTCACGCCGTTGGACTCGTACACGGGTGTTACGTTGTGCACCAGGGCGATGGCCTTCACAGCCTCGTGAACTCTACTGCTGATGGTTTTTCGAACCTTAGTGGCTGCTGGAGCCCTGGAGGCTGGAAGGTCATGGGTGGGCTGAAGAGAATTCGAGAAGGTACTGTTAGTGCAAGAAGAACAAAGAATATAAACGTTTTAACAGACTTCTTTTATGTGAGTCTTTCACTGTTGCCAGCTGTCAAGAGAGGGGAAGTATTCTAGCCAACAGAGCTAATTATCAGTACTGTCAACTTAAAAAAAAAAGATCAAAAAACCATGGGCCACTAGTGACTGAGAGTTTGTGAGGAAGCTGCATTAACACTTGAAATGTTTCACAGACTGAGGAACTAGCTTCTTCATTTCAACAGTTTCCATTATCGCTATGTTAGCAGCCTGTAAACATAACCAGATGTGTAGAGTAAATATGAACTATTTGCTTCTGCATTGTGAATTTGCTATTTTTAGAAGGCTGCATGTTCTCAGGGTTAATGATGGTGTCATTAAAGGAGTCCGGTCAGTGCTTCGCTTGTGGGCTAATCCTGTTTCCTGCTCTACTAACCTCTGGTGTCAAGAGGGATAAAGAATGTCATTTGAGGTCAGGAAGCATTCAGCTGAACAATAATCACAAACTAATACATTTTGTAAAAAAAAAAATTGCTTTTTTTAATCCTTTCAAGAGCTTTTTAAATTTGAATCTCTTCTTCTGAATACTGGGACACAGTTTGCTCAATTTAGTCACTTTTTCTTCTTAAGATACACATAACACCTTTCACCTGCGTGTAGGCACTGAACACATGGCTCTGTACTTCATCCATTGAGTCCATCCCATATGCCACAGTTCCAAGATGGAGCCGTCTGAACACCATTTCATTTTGGGTAAGAGTTCCTGTTGAAAGTTACATTACAGACATTTAAACAGTAAAAGTTATCACGCTTGACAGCACAAATTATGACCCTATTGTAGAGATTCAATTATCTAACTAACAAACAACAATCAGTCACCTGTAACAGCCACATATGGTGACCAGAAAAATGCCAGAAGCATTTGACACTACACACAACCTCCGTATCCTCACACTTACTTTAAAAGCATTTCTGCCAGTATATCAAAAAGACTTCAGGGGACTTACACATACATTAGTGTGACCTGAAGACCCCACTGGCCTTATCGCTCTCTGGATGTGGAAATGGCCGATCATTTTATTAGGCATGAGGGCTGTAAATCTGACGAGTAACACCTCCTGCCTGTGGAGGTTCACTGGTGGAGGTGTTATGCTCTAAAGGTGTGTATAGATGAGAGACTTTGATTTTTTATGATTTAAAGGTCCTGTAAGTCTCAGGGAGCAAGAAACCCACCGCATAGCAACGCTGCAGGGTAGGAAACAGCTAAACTCTGTCTTACAGAATACCTCCTAGGAAAATCCTCACCACTTTATCCTCTCGTGTTACTGCTCAACTAGGTCAACAAAAAACGGTATGCTAGGTTACCCGTTTTGTCAGTCAGCAGGTAGGAGATCCGTCCGAGCTGTTCAGGTATGGTGCTTGCCCTCACCACTGTCCCAGGGATCTTTGAGTCTTTCTTAATCATCCAACTGAAAACCATCTTTCCCATATCCAGATTTACACGCAAACTGCATCAGATAAAACAAGGAAGCACGCAATTTTTCATTCCTCACATGTAAATATAACATAGCACTGCAGATGCCATTAAAAAAAGAGCGTTAAGTCGGACCTAATGGGCACAATGTGGGAGAAGAGCAGCAGGAAGCGAAAGATTTGCAGGTACCAACGGCCGGCGAAGTGCTGGAGGGCCACCATGACCAGTGACACCACAACCAGGGCTCCAAACAGGATTTTAGTCAAACAGTTCACCTCTAGGTCAAACAAACCAACCTATAAGAGAAGCAAACATAAAGCATCTACTTACTGTAAATATAAAAGATCTGTGTACTGACAAAATGCAAATGTAAATAAGTGAAGCAACAAATTAATTTATCTGAATAATTAAGTTAAATCCAATCACACATATACTGTATAAAAAAAACACATACTAGGAAAAACACCTTCATGCAATTAAATGATCAGACTTCTGTCTTCCAGCTCTGGCTTACACTACTGTACCTTGTGCCTAGGGTTGGAGGTGTTCATGACACTGCGCAGCTCCTTGCCTGTGTAAATCACGACCCCCACCACTGTGCCTGGAGTAAGTGAGGCAGAGACAAAAAAAAGACCAAAAAAAACGGCCTCAGGGCAATATAGTAAAGGTACAACATAAAACACAGCATGTCAGGAAGACGTTTTCCAGACTTATAATCTTGACATGAATAGATTTTTCCAAATGAAGAATGACATTTTGAATGGAGGACGCAGATTTCTAATTGCTTAATGAACAACACATGCTTGTGCCGGTTAAAGTGGATTCACTCTCCCACAGACGAAGCACACTTTCTTTACAATTATAGTTAGCGGTGCCTCTGCTTTTTTAGAAAGGGCTACCTCATTGGGCTTTTTTCCAGAGTGTAGATTTGATTAGATACACCATCAAATCAACAGCTATGAAGGATCAGTGCTTTAGTGAACACGCAGGTCCTGGTTACTTGGATATTAACAGCTTTATAGATGCACCACCAGTCAGATATTTACCAGAGGCAATAACAGTGCTCGCCCACAGGGTGTTTTCAATGCTGAGGCTTTCATTAACTGGTGGGTCTCCATCTTCCTGTAACAGTTGATACAACAGACATGCAGAATGATTACTAAGGACAGAAACCAGCTCGTCTCTGCTTCTCCTAATTGAGCCACAGATAACCTATTAATCGGTTTTATCATTCAATGTTTTAGTAGTCAGCTGAGACTGAAGAAGTCACTTGGATGAGTGACGAAACATTTCTCCCACAAAACGCTACGTCAGATGAACAGAATCAACTTTTGGAGATTTACTTACCTGGATGATTGAGCATGCATCAAGACATTCAATGTTTTAGAACATATAACACAGCAAGCGCTAGGGAGTTAAATTTGGACTCTTTTACTTGTTGGGGTGTGCTATATGTTAAGAGTTTTGCAGGATTTCAACTTTTTATCGATGTAGCTGAGTGATTGTTGCGGTGGGGTCCTCAAACGCTTTAAGGAAACTCATTTTTAAGTCTGATCTAATATCTATTCAACCATTTATCAAATTCAGGATTGCTGAAACTGGAGCCTAATCCAGCTATCACTGGGCGACAGGCGAGGTACAATCTGGAGAGGTCACTATTGTATCACAGCTCCTGATCTAAAATAAGACATTCAACAACTTAAAAGTGTCACTTTCACAGTTTTTATAGATGAAACCAATAAATTGTGTTCTATAAGACAACAATTGAGAGCACAAATACACTTCAATGAGCATCTTTCTTTCTGCATGCTTCTGTTGAGGGGTATTTAACAACACTGATATCACTGTACTCAGTTCAGCACGGTTTCTGTTACAGCTCGAGCATAAAAGTGACAAAGACTCAGATGTTGGAGATGAGATTAACATGTCTGAAGGGAGATTAGGGTTCAGCGTAACAATGCAACCACTTACCCTGGTAAAGGTTCCGATAAAGTTGTGGATATCAATGTTTGGCTCTTCTGCATACACGTATGATCTGATTTGGAGAAGGTCCTGTGAGAGATTAGACAACATGACTTAAAATTACCTGAAGAAGAAAAGAAAAGGCTTTACAAGTCCTACATGGTGCAGAACATTGTACATGCAACAATTATTAATGAATTTAATGTTTAGATTGCATACTTAACTTAGCATGTAGTGGCTAAATAAAAGACTTGTTTCTCTCAGTTCAAATTACTCTTGTATTTATTAGTTGTTATAAAAAAAAAGAAAAAGAGAAACAACAACAGGGCAAACATTCAGTTTCCAGTCGAATCGTTACTGCCAGCCTCCATCTACAGTTTACAACTCACGCCAGCAGTTGGTAGTCTCTGCGTGCAGGCCACTGGGAGGCGTAGTTTCCAGTCCGTCTCTCCATCAAGCTGGTCAGTCCGCAGGAAACAGGAGCCTGGAAAAGAGAGGACAAGAGCTGCTACTGACGCCATATGAAAACAGTCACCTCTAGGGGGCAACAACAGAAAGGTTTTTATTTCAAAGAAGGAAACTCATAAGCTCCATTATTGATCACTTCACTGCCTACAGCAGATTATCAACCATACTGAAGGCTAGACTGCGAGTTCATCATATTCTCATCTTTTCTAATAAACATCAATTTTTTAAGTTAATGTTATGTGTGAATTTATTTTAACATGGGGTCACAGATGAACACTGACTACTGGGAACAGGATTGAGCAGTTTATTGCTGTTGGGGTAGAAGTGGAAGCGTCTACCAGACCCCTTCCCCCCCACTGGCCAGCATGAGTCATCCTGCCCAAAACTCTAAATCCTATCCTAGGCCCTTCATAATTGACCTAATGGCCTCCACATGGAATGGGAGATAACCGAGCACTATTTCCAGTAAAACAAAGTTGATGTTTTTCTTCCCCCAACAGGAAGACGCAACAACAACAAGCATGTAGCGTTTCTTTCTTAGTCACATTTGGATTTCTAGGCTATAAATAAAACAGCAGCAGCCTGTGCATTTCAATTTAAACCGCCTTAGTCAATGTTTGGTGTCATCTCCCACAAATGATACACTAATCCATATTTGATTATTCAGATGAGGGATCTTCCCCTCTTGTCTTCTTTTTGTTCTTTGCATTTGATTTTTTTTTGTGTCCCTTGATTTTCCTTTTCATTATCTTCTCATTTGAAAGACAAAATTAGTCAGAGACAAAGATGAAAATCAAACAATGTTTTGTCTATGTGGCCGTGGCAACTCGCCACAATAACTTTGAGTGATAACTTAGTAGTGGTCACGGTTCCGATTTATACAATGTAGGACTTCCTGTCGCAGCTCAGGGCTAATCCCTGCACCTCAGCGCCTTTTTAAACAACTCATTTCCCCAGCCGGCCTGTTGTGGATATATGGATGAATGACCGGCAGATGTTTACCATTTCTTTCAGAGGTCCTTAGAAAGATCATGTCAGCAGGAACACGCTGGTTCTACAAAGAAAGGCAGAAAGAAAAAAAATGGCGTGAACCTTACATCCTGATTCTATACTTTCCTTCTACCTCCTTATGCTCTTGTGACTTTTTTTCACTTCATGTGCCACATTACCAACAGTCAGTCAGTCAAAAATATTAAGCCCCTCAGCAAATCATTCTGTCATGGCCCTAAAAGGACCCAAGCCAGCTTTTACACTCAGCCTGACCCGGCCATTTCACTCAAGATATTACACATTAAATTCACATGACCGCTTTGGCAAAATCTAACTGTTTAGATTTAGTTCACGTGATTAATAGCAGTTTAACAAAGCAAGTCGCATGGCTTTTCAAAGTGAGATTTATTTGAAAACTTTTGCCATCACCTCCACCGATGACTTTGTGAATTGTAACCCAGATGACTCGGAATCACTCGGTCATATTAGCAAAATGTGTAGGACAACATGTGTGACCTTTCCCTCAACTGCACTTAATGAGTGATTCAGAGAGAAGCCCTCCGCTGGAAACTGAAGACAGAACGCGCTTCTCACATTTCATGTACAAAGACCTCAGGGACTCCAGTCTGTCCGCGAGGGGAGCAACACAGCAGATCCAAAACTCACACAGATATCGAACTAGAAACTATAAATGAAATCTCGAGATAAAACTAAAGCGCTTAATTGAATTTGTATTTCAGATCTAATTAAAAGGCATTTCATGTTCACATATGCCACGCGCGCATCGAGTCTGACAGGCCGACACTCAGCATTGATCACAAGATTACAAAATCTTTACTAACTCTTTTCACCTCAGTCACCAGCGGAGCACAGAAGATTAACAACCCCCTCATTACTAGCTGTCATATAAACGGTAACTTGACAGGTCTAAAAAGCAAAACTATTCACAGATGTGGATGAAAAAAAAACTTCAACAAACCTTTTCCACAATTATTAGATCACCAACTTGAATGCCGCTGCTTTTAACCTTCACAGTGCCTGAAATACAGAAGAAAACATAAAGTTAAGTGTTTGGCAAGTTTGAATGTTGATTATAGTCTCACATACACAAAGCTATTTGAAACTTTTACGTGAGTCATGTAGTTAAGAATTTAAATGGAATCTAGACCACCCAACATTTAGATTTTTGTCTTAAAAGTTTCCCTAATTATAAGCTAGTGAGAGAATGTGGTATTTTTTCAGCAAATATGTCTTCACAAAACCCAGACCTCTGGGCGAATTGCATGGCTCACTAGTCACCTGAGTGAATCTGGGAAAGTAAGTCTCCATGAAGATTTGAAAGAATGCTGGGGGAGTTGAGCCTTTTCTTTCATTCCACTTGGAATGAACGGCAAAATTGTTTGGAAGAGATCACTGACCCTTGAACTCTGCCGTGACCTCTGAGCTTTGCATATGTAAGACATTAAAGCACATTAATATCGCTATGCATTCGGGTTCATGGAACTTTACTCTACAAATGCATTTTACTTTTAAACGCTAACACAAAAAAGACCTATTCGGTAACACTTCACACCACAGCTTTTAGCAGAAAAGCATTAAGTGATGAAATGTTCTAGATGGTTTTGACTGATCATATGGCAATATCTCATGCACGTGTATTCATAAACATACAATTTAAAGGAACTTAGACAAAATAACTGCAACCAGTACACCGAGTTCTGACACCATAAAGTTTCTATAAACCACAAAATATGCAGAGGGGCTGCCACCATGGAGGCAACCAGTCATTGTGTTTATGGGTAAAACAAGCTGCCACATCAAAGAGGCAAAGTGATGGAAACCACAAGAGGTCCCATGCTTTTTATTGCTGGTAGCACTTTATACCAAGGCCTCTTATGTACACTTTTACATCTCTGCTTTGAATTACCCACCATTTCCCCCAGCCCCAATAAGTTTTAACAGGACCAACCTCCTACAGTTAATAGACATGTTTGCTAAGAAAACAAAAATGCAACACAGAAATCGACGCAGGTAAAACCTGCTTTCAGTTCTTACCTCTTGTTGAAAGCTTGCTGTAAATCTGAGAGTTCACTTCTTTGTCTCGAAGGTAGCACCTAATTTCTTCAATTGCCTCTCGCATGATGGTAATGATCAAAACAAGACCCTGGAGAGTGACAAGTCACAGTGAAAAAGTAACTAATAAAGTTTATGTGAGTGCTGCAACCGTGGAAGTGAAAAGAAATAGCTAAACCTTAATTTTCAGCAAAAGTACATTTTAAAAAAGCATTGAAGAGGAACACAAATAATGGAAAATGAAGCTGATTGACCTTAATGATTAACAGTAAGTGAAATGCCACATACCAGAGGGACCCAGTAGGTGTAGAGAGCACCTAAGCGTAACTCCTCGACGAATTGAGAGCAGGCCAAAAGCAAAAAGTACAAGTTGAAGAAGTACTTGAACTGATTGAACAGCACCTGAGAACAAAAAGGCAAAGGATCAAGAGTGAAATATTCACAGTTTCGCAAAGCAATGTGCATATGGAGGCTGTTGTTGAATATACACGATTTTCAGTTTCTGGCTTTCCCACAAAGAATAATAACCAGGACTGTGACAAACAGAATTCCAAGTATTATTTTAAGTAGGGTTTAGGAGCTTCATGGTGTAGTACACATTTGCCTAGCAAGCAAAAAATCCCTAGTTGGATCCCGAGAGGAGGCACAAATCCCCCGGGGGCTGCGTTAGGAAGGGCATCTAGTGTAAAAATCTGCTAAAATGCTGCTCAGATATGAGGACCTCTTGTGAATAAGGGAGTAGATAAAAGCAGCTTTCATATTAAATAGGGTTTAATTTACCCAAAAATAACATGTGCTGCCATTTCCCAGAAAACAAAACAAAACAGGAAAATGCTCACTCGCTGCCTCAACCATACACCAATGTCACAACCTTCCCCCTCAAAAGTCTACTTTCCTGCTTGACAGTATGTGACTTAATAGAGAATTTATTTGTCATCTGATCATCAATGAAAATGCCTTTGAGTATGCCTGAAGGATTTTTTTTGTAGTTTCTTTCCGTTATCTTTAGTTTTGTGTAACAAGTATAATATGTTATTTAAAACAAATCTGTTTTCACTGCAGTTCCTCTAATGACCACTTGAGGCTGGCTACAAAAGCGAGTCATTTCCCATCTTAAAAATTACATTACAAAGTACGTTTACAAGCTTGAACAAAAACTGGTTATGGTCTCAACCAGTAGCTTTTCCTCCATAACAAATGTGTGCTGCATGAATCTTTTAATAACACATCCATATTGGATGCTGCTAAGTCTTAAAATCCCAGCTGTGGAGTCTTTGATTGTCAAGTGTGCCCCTCTCTTGCAAACATGATGATTTTTAGCCTTAGAAAACGACAATGGGCGCATCCAAAACACTAAAAATAAGGCCTCAAAATGTGGACTCGCCACCAATTAGGTGACGTCACGGACGCTGGATTCATCTTTCACTATTACTGACATGCAGCACCCAGCAAGACATTGTTCTCTCTAACGGAAATGCTCTCTTGGTTGAGATGACGATGCAATCTGAGTATACCAGCGCATAGGAAGACCACTAGCTGTGAGTTTGCTGGCCTATTATCTTCAGTAGTCTTCCTTTGCCATAAATTGGGACAGTCAGACATCACCTGGATCTTTTCCACATAGCTGGCAGGTTAAAAAGCATTGAATGTCTGACCGTTTGTGTAATTACACGAACAAATACCTGTGTCCGAGAATGTCTAGAACAGCCTGGAGATGCAGTAGAGACAGCTAAAGGCTTGCCTTTTAGGAAATGCAATGACACAGAGTTGAAAGTGGCAAAAATAGCAGTTTAACTGGCAATATGTTAACACACTAAATTAATAAAGAATGAAAATGATCTGACACTGCAATCGTATCCTTTTGAGTGAATTAAAAATCAAAGTTAAAAGATGTTAATCTAGAACTAAAATCACTCCAATTAACTGCAACATTGTCCACATTTACACACAATATCCGAAAAAACCAACCACAGACGTAGCATTGCAGCAAATCTGGCAGCATCTATAGGTGTATAATTTCACAGCTCATATAAGCATCTCACGCACCCTTACTAAAGAAGTACACTTTTCAGTTAGGCGTACAAATCTTTTCATGAACCAACAGATATGGAGCAATGTGCAAACATATATGGCTACTTTTCATCTGCCAGCGTCAGTCTAAAATTCAACACACACACTACAGCTTTGCTCAGTTTCATTACCATCAGCGTGTGAGATTACTACCAGAAAAACTTTTCCTCTAAGAGGAAAGCACATGAGCAACAAATATGTTTTAAATATGATCTAGAGAAAAGAAGTTCTTCACATGAACCTAAGTAAATAAAAAGCATCTTGATTTGCAATGCAAAAAGGCTTTGCTCTTGTCTTTTGCTTTACAAACAAATCTGAGCTACTTTCAACGTCTGACTCCATAAGCAAAAATAAGATCTTAAGACAACTGAATGCCTGGAAAACAAATGCATATGTAAATAAGTTAGGGAAAATACAAAAATCAAAGGCACATAGCTCGGTAACTGCCTTCCATGCAATATCCAACCAAAGTCACATCTGTCACGCAATATCAAGAAAGTGCTTGTATAAGACCTGGTGCTGCGCAGGCGCTGGTCAGCTGGTAGCTGAAACTATGATGCATCTCTCATTCATTCGAATATGCAACATTGTACTGTTTAAAAATGGCAAATTATCTCTTTATACTACTTAGATGCAATCGGAATAAAGTAATTAATATTGAATTCACAAACCAAGCCCGTCCTGCATATCAGGGCTAAGACCGCACAAACAGTGCATCTCTCATATCCTCACATGTATCATCCAATGTTTTGGGTTAGGTTTAGTGTAAGCATAAAGACAGACTACAGTACTCTTATAGGAAACTAAAGAACCAAAAAAGCACTTGTCATTCATAAGGACCTGATCTTATCTGGAGATGCATCACTCGGTCACTTTCTTTATAGTCAGCTGTTTTTATAAAACAAACACTTCACTCTTTTCTGCTTTTTTTTATTGCTTACTCCTGTAAAAGTGACTTTTGGTTGATTAACAAAACATGACATTAAATACTCACAGTTGGTTATGGTGGATGAACCCAGATTACACCCTACTCTATTTAGTGTTTTTATTAATACTGTCATTTTTCAACCAATGCTAAAAATAACTACTAGCTGCAGGCCAAACTAAACCAAACCTGATACTCTGAAGCAGGATAATTTGAAATGAGCATCAATGCCTTGCATACTTACATTACAAGCAACCAACAGGGAGGATTTAAAAAATATCAATTAAGACAGACATATCCTATGATGCTCTGAAAATGTGCCGATCAAACAGACAGTGAATCATGACCAGGAGGAAAGAGCTGGATGACGGCTTCGGGGGGTTAAACAAAGGGCAGGTGAAGCGGTGACCTTTGACTGGCACTAACCCCAGGCAGGAAGGTGAAGAAGTTGTACTTCTGGTTGTTAATGACATTCCTGGGGTACCTCTGCTCCCTTTTTTCTGGGTGGCCGAGCCACACGGTGCGGGGACGGAAGTCACCCATGCCACAGCATCTCGACCACGGGCAGCACCTGAGAGGAGGAGGAGATGGAAGACACAAGTAACACTTCACATTTAATTCCAGTGTTTGATTCTGTAGTAAGGATGCAAAGACAAAGACTATTATGTGACGAAAAGACAATTAATATTTGGGAAGTATTTGAATTCACTCTCCACACCCTGAGAGAGCTGCATTGAGGTAACCCTAATGAATTTCCTCTCACATCTTCTTGTTAATGTGTTGCTTATTGTAGCCAAATCCCACAGCGCACACTGCACTGAGCTACAGACCCATGACCAAAGGTGTCTGGAAAGATCATGCCGTGAAAAATAAATATTAACTTTATCTTGGAAAAGCTGGTCACTCCCTTCAGACTAAGAAAACAAAGCATTTCGTAAAATCCAACGAACAGCTCAGTGGCTTTGCGATTAATAATTGAACCTAACTGTAAACAACATATTTGACTTTTATGGCAGATGACTCAAGTCTTAGATGCCAACAATATCCTGTCTGCCAGGCCTGACAAATTAAAAGAAAAACATCATAGCACCGTAGCAATAATTCAACAACCCTGCAGTGATAATATTTACGTCACTTGGAACCAAGTAGACCCCCTCATACTTGCAGACATAGAAAGAATAAACATGGAAAGCATAACACAGGCCATTAATCTGACTTTGGTGCAATGGCAATTCAAACCCACCCATCCAGACAATTTAAATTGTATTTGTTATGCAATACTGTGTTTCCTAATTAACTGTTTAGAGTAGTATCAGGCATATATAATGAGCAGTCATTATGCTAACCTGTGAAAAGTAGCTAAAACACCCAAGCTGACATATTCAAAATGTTCTCCCTTATGTTAATGAGTGTTACATGTACGTGTTATCAAAATACAGGTTAGTACTGTATATCAACTGATTATTTTTCTAATGCTTTTTAGTCTTTCTGTATAATTCTATATTTACATCAACCGTTAGAGTGGCTGTTTATTCACTAATAAATGGGACACCTAAATGTGGACTGTTATCAGCAATGAGATGACCTTTCCTGATGTCGGCTGCCATGTTTATCCGTTGTGCTGGATGAACTATGTGTCGGAACAAAGTTCAAAGATAGCGTGATGGAGAGATGAAAGACTTATATTAATTATTTTTTCTCATATTATTTTTTAACCTTTTTTCACAAATGGGGGAAACAAACAATCCGCCCAATCCCGAATTTTTAATACAAATTAAATGTGTAAGTGATTTATACAGAGCTCTCCCACTCCATCAGTGTTTTTATAAAGATCACTTTAAAATATTGATATAAAGACCCACTCGACCTCCTGAGACACAGCACCGACTAGTTTGTTGATATCTTTAATTTAAAAAATTACTAAGGAGCTTTACAAAGAAAGTCATGATCCACCTTTGCTTAAATGTTCTAGATTATTTAGTTAATGGAAAACAACAAAATCTCTTTATGTAACATAATCTCAAAAACACAGAGCTCATAAACAACGAGAAGCTGATAGGCATAATGTTTTGGGCATCCACTGGAATGTGTGTGAATGTTAGACAGAAAGCAAATGAAACTAAAACCTCAATCATTTTACTTTATTACACCAAATCCAACGTATACGTGTTTCTTTGATATCATTAAAGACTTATGCAAGGCCCTCAAATGTCTTATTCAAGTGTGCTATACAAATAAACCCTCGCCTTGGCATGCCTCACTCTGTAGGAGGCAAAGAAAGTGCACTGGCTGCACTAATGGTCACTATATATCACACTGCCAGCTAGAAATCATACACCCATCATCCTTGTATATATGCAGGCCTTTATTTCTGCAACATCATAGCTCGTTCGAGGATCTTGGGTCTTTATAACAGGAGGTGACATCACCATGGCAGCCTGATCAGTCTGCTGGAAGCATTTCAGCACTGTGTCTCTCCACTTTCTCCATCATTATTTCTTAGGCCTGCCCCTTTTTGTGGTGGTCAAATAACACTACAGAGGATCACTTCGTCCGTATGTAAAAATTAGGGGCAGAATGTATTTAAATCAGGGCAGACAGCCTGAACTTAATGTCAGGCGAGCAAATATTGACAATGGGCGTTAATATGCACTTGCTACTGCAACCCCGGAACAAGGATGTGTCCGGCTAACATTAGCCGTTTCAAAGCTACAATGAATAGCTACATCATATTTATTAGTACATCTACGGGCTGCTCGTCCTTATGTTTCCCTCCGTACTGATATATTTTACCCAGAAAGCTGCTTAGCTGGTTTCTGAGACAATGTCGACGCGCTCCTGTAAACACTTTTAACCGCTACAGTGACAGCAGGAGATGCGACGAGCGAAGCACGTAAACAAATGGCTTCACAGTGATAATACCGAGCTGTATAACGCCCTTACCCATTTCTGTGTTTACTGTCGTGTCTTTTCGGTCGCCTCACGGGTTGTAGAGGGATATTGTCGGTCATTCCTGCAGCCCCTTGTCGCGGGTGGAAGCTGGAAGGAGTCCGCTTGGCTGTGGAGCTGCTGGGCGGAGGCTTCCCTGAGTGACAGCTGGGACAGTGCTACACCAAGCAAACCAATCTTCCACTGGAGTACTATACCACACTCGTGTCATTAATAATTACTTATTGTATTATTTTTTCAAATAAGGTGTTTTAGTTTTAATAGTATAGTACTAGTAATAGTATTTTTTTTTTCAATGGGGTGGCACAGGAAAGACCAAAAACGAACGAGACACAGTGAGGAGTACAGGAAATCCAGGACACATTACATTAGAAATAAATACAGTAAAAAATATATATATTTTAAAGAAAATCGAGAGAGACAAAAAATTTTAGCAAACAGTTATCAAGTGAAATTTGGCACTAAAAAGTTTAAATAGCTGAATTAAGTGTCATAGATTTTATTTGACATTAAAATAAACAAGCTGTTGAATTTCATACAGTATTTCTGGACTGTCTTGACTGAGGAGTCTTCTCTTTTTAATCAAAAATTATTGGCTTTATTATTAACTCTTCCAACCCCTTGTTTTTTCCTTTTTCATTATTTCTGTCATTTTTCTGACATGTTGATAGGACCATCTCAAGGACTGCTGCTCTGATACTCAGCTGTACAATATCTTTTACTTGATAAATGTTTATATGTTTATTAAAATGTTATCATTTTAATTTCAATGCTACCTGATGACCGCAAAGCCTGCAGCAAAGCAGCCCCAAACCATGTTGTTCTCTCCACTGTGCTTTACAGTTGGGGTATGGTTTGGGTGACAGTAAGGCTTTTCTCCAAACACAGGTTTGTGCAGTTTTTATGACCCATATTTGCTAGCACTATTCTTATTCAGCATGGTTCTTAAGACTAGAAAGGAGTGGTAATGATTTGTTTTTCACTAATTTCAGCATCTTTCCAAAATACCCACAAACAATCTGAGTAGAAAGTGATGTGATCTGATAGACTGTAATGTGATTAACACATATCGCTCAATCCATCCATCTATGGCAGAAGGCCATTTCCCTGAGCCTGGTTCTAAGAGGTTTCTTCCTGTCAAAAGCGTTTCTCTGTATTATTGTAGGGTCTTTACCTTACAATAAAAACCACCTCGAGGCATCTGTTGTTGTGATTTGGCATTATGTAAATAAAACTGAATCGAACCCATCCATCCTTCCATCCAGGCGTCCAATATTAAAACACACCCCAGTGTAATGCAGTCAAATGGGCCAGTCATCAGCCTATTGGGGCATTTTTGAGCACATTAGAAGAGATCTCATAAGACTGTAAAGTGCTTATTTAAAAAGGCTTGAGCAAGGACAAAAGGGTAAACTTAAACGACTGTAGCAAATTGTAAAATTTGTATAATGAGTTTAACCTACAGCAATTAAATTTGCATCCCACAACTTTGACCTCAGCCTGTGACAGAGAAAGAGTCGATTGAAAAAATGATGCGAAAAGGCAGCCACTATGAAAGCATCTATCGTGCGTCATGTTTCAGATATACGCATAAAACATTGCACTATCTTTGTATCTTTTTGTTGTCTGTAATGCTGCTTCCTTAACCACAAGGCTTTTCCCAGCAGGTAGCTCTGCATGTTTTGATTTGGCAGATTTTTACACTAGATGTGCTTCCTGACACATCCCCAAAGGGATTTGTGTATCCTCAAACTGGGGAGCTTTTGCTTGGTAGGGTGAATGTGTAAACCACAACACTACAGAGCCATCTTTTTGTTAGCCCTTACAAAATCTAAAATGATATTGCATAAAAGGTACTATTAAAATGAGCTGACATGCAAACAACTCTCAACAAAGACATCTGACGGTTTTGATTGCCATTCTGTATTTTTGCATTACAGGTTTCTCTGTATATCTGCTCACTCTGTTTGCCTGGAACTACTTTGTATTCCATAGGGAGACTTATGCAAACTAATGGATCATTTCAAAATTCCTCAGGAAGAGGCCACTGTGCTGATTACCAAAAACGGACGATTGGATACCATGCTTCAGTTGGGGATGCAAATAGTTTTTCGTTGAGAATGCAAACTGGCAAAGGATTAATAGCTCCTGTTGGGAAATGAGAATTTAGAAAAAGAAAATAAAATTTCCAGTAGTTATTGAAGGGTGAATTTATGTAAATAAGGGATTTTATGTACATTCAAACAAGCCTGTGTAGCCATAAATATTAGCCTAGAGGTCTGGCTAGCACAATGCTGTCTAGTCTTAAGGCTTTTTAAAAATGTATTTATTTATTTTCATCGCTAAAGTTCGATGATCTTTGAAGTAATGACAGGAGGAATGTTGAAAAAGTCACCCTGATTTTATTTTTCAAAAATCAGAAAACATTTATGTGAAGGAAACCTTTGGAAAAAAAAAAAAAAGAAAAAAAAAAAGAAAAAAAGAAGAAGAAATATTTACACTGTAAACGGATCAAACTGGCTCAACATTACTTGAACTGTAGAGACAACTTGAAAGCAGTTTCTGACATGGTTGCTAAAGAAAGGCACAACTTGGCAAATGCATATCAATAAGGAATGTACAGCAGGGACCTACAAAGCACTTGGACCATTCTGAGTTGTGTAAAGTGTCAGACATACATTCATTACTGTTCAACTCAGCAGGTTGAGAGTGAGAAATCTTATCGCATTATCGGAAAAACTAAACTAAACAATGTACCCAGAAACGTACAGAGCATTGCATTGAGTGTAAGGGGCATGTGGGACAACTAAAATCTAAGAGAGGTAGAACTTACCCCTAAACTCAAGCACTGTGTAATATAAATAAATTAATCATGCTACAAGTTGTATATTACCGTAAACAGCTGTTTGTTACAGGAAGGAAATACACATACAAATGTTGGCTTGACCTCTTCCCCTTTTAGCCAGTACAATTAAGCAGTGACGTAAATGTATCTATACAATGTAAATGAAACTAAAACCTTAAATAAAGTGCAGGCATGAGAACATTAAGCATGGGATAGCCTTCAGAGCTCAGCCAACAAAATTTTACTCCGTAGTTGTAGAAGTGGACTACGTGGGTGTAAAAAATGATTTTAGTAAGCTGACAAAGATGTGATATACATGCCATGTCACAACACAATATCTCAAGTCAAACAGCACCTTTGTTACAACCAGATGGTGCCATGAAATCAGACTAGGCACTTGGAAAAGGGTACAAGTTATTAACTACTGTATCCTGGCGCCAGTGCAACCAAAATTCAGCTATGACTGAACTGTTGCACTTTGAGAGATTTTTGCATTGCCCATTACATTAATCTGATCAGAACGCCTCTTCAATTACAGACAAGCTAATAACATTTACCACTACAAATATGTACAATATCATGTAACCTATGGCACACAACAGGAGGGGGAAGTAGTATGGACACATGTGGTCAAATACGTCATTATTTCTGACTCATCAGGCTGGCACGTTCAGGTTATTTTCCTATTAAAGTCAAAATCCTTCAAAAGTATCAAGGAGACAGTCTTGAATTAAAGCAGTTTCAAGTAAGTTATACATTCAATTTCTGGAGAGACAACAAAACAACTCACTGGGGGAAAAAAAAAAGGAAAAAAAAAGAAAACAAATACCCGCATATATAATTACATGAAATAAAATACAACTACAGTAGTTTTTAGGGATGCACCAACTGGAATCATGAGCTTGGGATATTGTCATTCTCCTCCCTTTCTGTACCAGGGAACCAGAGAAATCTTTTTATAACTAAATTAATAAAGTTTTTCAGCGCTTCATCATGCCATCAAAGTTTATGCAACAATAGACAGACATTAATCGAAAGATCAGCAAGTCTTCTTTGTCAATGTCCTTGAAAAAAAATAAGCTGCTGTATTGATGCATCCCTAGCAGTTATACAGATTTGACTAGTAATAACACTTAAGAATCACTGAGATCAGGAGGAAAATAGCTGCAATAAAGTTAATTGGACATTTTTAACCAATTTAACAGCAAATCAACAAGGATTTCTCAGAATATTGATTGTACCTCAATAAAGAAGAGAGACATTCACAAAAGTGAATGTGTTTATTACCTGATGGATAAAGAAAGAAAGACAAAGGAAACTAATTAACTGCTATTTTGCCCTCTTCCATGAAATGTGGAAACTGTGATTTTGGCACACTGTCTGAGCCATTTTTCTCAATTTCAGCCATGGTGGCAGGCAAGCCTGAGTGGGATCCATCAATCTTCATGAGGCCTCCAGTGGAGCCAATCAGGGGCCCACCAGCAGGGCTCCCAGGGAGTGGGATGCCACCTCCCTGGATGACAGAAATTTCGTTGGTCTTCATGGTCAGGCCACCACTGAAGGTAGCAGTCGCATACTGGTTCCACAGAGATGGGTCAAAGTTCATCGGAGGAGCGACCAGCTCTTTGGGGGCCTGCATCATTTCTGGCATCATCTTTGCATCTGGGGTCATTGCAATCAACGCCATGGGATTATCTAGAGACAGACGCTGGCCACGCCTTGATGAGTTGTTCCACATGTGGGTGCCAATATGAACCTTAAAAAAAAAACAAAAAACCAAAACACTTATTTTTCAGTACATCATCTATATACATGAACTCTAATGCCTAATTTAACCATTTCTCAGACAAGTGATGACTCACCTTTAGATTTCCCTTCGTTGTGAAAGCCCTGCCACAAATGTGGCAGGCGAAAGGCTTCTCTCCTGTATGTGTGCGCTCATGGATCTGCAGGGCACTGGCAGAGGAGAAGTTCTTGCCACAGACATGGCACACATGTGGTTTGGCTGATCGTCGTGGTGCAGGGGAGACTGAGGAGGGCATGGCTGTTCCCTGAGGCACATGGGAGCTGAACAACCCGTGAGGGCCGAGAGGATTCTCTGGGGGAACTTTCATCTCTAGACTGGCCAACGTTGGTGGTATCCTCATGAAAGGCATGTTACTGGAAGCTACTAATACAGAAAGATTGAAGATTAGGTCTACACATTCAAGATGACAGCATCTAATACACTTCACTCAACTTGTAAACTTACCATAGTCTCCATTTGAAAAAGACATGCCAGGCTCTTCCTTAATTGCTTTTGGGGTGAAGCTGCTGGAAGCTGTGAGGTCAAGTGCGCCACTTGACTCATCTTTAGCGTCACCTGACTCTGGTTTTGACCCGCTCTGGGGAAATTCATCAAGAGCAGGCTGAGGAGAGTTGCCATTAAAGTTGTTAACTGGAGAAGAGGAGCGAAAAGACGCAGCCGAGTCTGAGATGGAGGGACTACGGCCGTTTTGATACTCCTGCTCTCTCTGAGCTGGTGGGGATTCTTTGGATGTTCCTTCACTTTCTGAAGTAGTGCTATTTTGTCGTTTCAGTGCAAGAGCATTGGAGAGATTCTTCAAAACATCTAGGCTGGACATTACAGGGGCTGCAAGCTTCTGTGGTTGCTCCTCAGCGGCAGATGGCAGGGAACTGGAGGAGTCATTTGCTGTCTTGTTAAGCTCTGGCTCTTGATCTTCCATGCTGGCTTCAAATCCGTTGGCGTCGATAGACTTCTCTTCTGGGAGAGAAGGCACAATTGCTTCTGCTGGTTCAAACTGGTTTTCTGGCATGGGGGTGTTGGGGATCTGCCCACCCATGTGCATGCGAATGTGCTGCTGTAGAACCACTGCATTTGTGAACTTTTTCTGGCAGATTGGGCATGAGTGTTGCATTTTAAGAGGAGTGCTAGCCCTGTGCACACCATAATGAGCCTTGAGATTACCCTTTGTGGTGAATGCGCGGCCACAGATTTTGCACTTGTACGGCCTTTCGCCAGTGTGTGTGCGATAATGCATTTTGAGTGAGCTCTGACAACTCAGTACCCTATGGCAGATCACACACTCATTGGGATCACCAGTCTTCTTCTCCAGTCCATCCACCATCTGCTGAAGTTTTGCTGTTCCAGAGCTTTGCTCCCCTAAGAGAGAATTACCATTCATGTGGTGCAATGCTCCAAGCATCTCTTTAGCATCTTTCTGGTTGGGCTCCAGGCCCACGTCTTGGCCATACACAGACGAAACATTTGGGGAGCCATTACTTGTTGATGGCGAGGGTCTCTGGGAAAATGGATCACCCCCAAAGCCATCAAATGTTTTAAACCCTGGCATGGATGATGGGCTGAAAACAGCCGCTGGGTGACTTAGCACAGGCTTCATTTCGGTTATGTTTGACTCATCCATGGGTACGGACATACCAAAGGGAATCCCACTGCTGGTCGGAATATTGTCAAGGTGCTCGGGTACAGGATGAGGATTCATGCTGATGTTGGGATATTTGTCTTTATGCCGCTGGAAATGCACTTTGAGGTTTCCCTTGGTTGTGAAACGGTTTCCGCAGATGTTACACTTGAAAGGCCTCTCCCCGGTGTGAGAACGCAAATGAATCTGGAGGGCACTGTCATTGCCAAAAGTCTTTCCACAGTATTTGCACTTGTGCTTGTATAGTGGGTCCCCACTCTTTGATTCCGGTGGGATGTTCAGCATCTTGGGCTTCACTTTTTTGGAGGCATCGATCCCTGCCTGGACTCCACTGAACACGCTAGGGAAACCCAGAACACCTGAAGACTGTGGCATGAGTACTGGTAAACGTCCGGCTAGATCTGGAGCACCCTTTAAAAGGTCTGTGTTTGATGTCATCGAGCCCATTCCTGCATTCAGAGCAGGAGACATGCCAGTGGGTAGAGGTAGTTTACCTTGCTTTAGTTTCTCCATGGAAAGGCTCTGACTGCCGGTTCTTTTTCCTATCAGTGCTGCTGCAGCAGACAGTTGCTGAGAGAGATGTGCACCAAGGGCTCTCAGAGGATCCATTGTTGACTCTACTGATGATTGGAGACTCTGTGGGACCATCATGGCTATTTGGATTCTGATCTGTTCGGTGAGCTGGATTTGCTGTAGCTGTTGCTGCTGGAGGCACACTAGCTGTTCCAGGATTACTGGAATGGCCTGCATGGCATCCTGTGAAGTCTGAGAAGTGTTTGAAGGAATTTGGGAAACAGCCACTTTAGTGTCAGCCATGGTTTCAAGAGTAACATTTGAATCTTGCCTTTTCGGGGAGGGTTGGAAAGTCATCACAGGACTAGCAGACATCTCTCCCCGATCCTGGTGTCTGGAATCATCTGCATTTGCACTGGACTCCTCCTCCAATCTTTCCAGCTGGTCTGTGTTGGCATGCGATGGAGAATGATTGCTGGAGTGGCCGTCTTCGTGATCACTGGCAAGGCCTTCAGAAGAACCCTGTGAATATTTCTCAGGCTCGTCACTGCCGTCTCCATCTTTCATGATGACCACTTGCTGACTTTTTGTGCAATTTTTCTCATGTTCAAGAAATTCTTCTTCGTCAAAGAATTCAGCACAGCACTTGGTGCACACTCTGGTTTCATCCATTCTGAACCTCTTTACTTCATTTCCAATCTCCTCAGCGGAATCACCTTGATGAATCCCTTCAACGAGAGAATAAAATATTTACATTAATACTTCTCATACAATTACAACCATGTTCGTCAAATCAAATAATGTAATTCCTGTAACACATTAAAGGCTACAATGTTTTGTTCATTTGTCAAGATCTGAGATTTTGCTGATTTGGTGTAATGTACTTATTCACTGGCTCACACCATCACATCTAAAAGGGTCCCCCCCCCCCCCCGTTTTGTCCACTCTCTCTAGGTAACTGCACCAGGCTGTAAAAATTGTGAATTGCTCTATTGTCCAAAGGGCCTGTGGAGGGCAATCATTTATCTTTGGCTACCTAGAACAATGTCCACAGAAACAAAGAGCTACAGATTGAGTATCAAGTTACACTCAAGTTAGATTCTGAAAGAAAAAAAGAAAAAAAAAAGACCCCCCCCCCCCCCACCACCAAAAAACACACACAAAAAAGGAAACACCTTACACTAAACTAACCCCAGAAACAATAGAAACAATTTCTCTAAATTGCAGGTTTTATATTGTATAAATGAGAATGGCTCAAACACAAGACAGCTTTACATTTATTAAAACACTTCCCAAGCATTTTTCAGTCTTTTGAAAGATTGATAAGTGCTCCAAGTGAGCATTTTAATTTGTGTGCTAACCAGAGACCATTTCACAACTGGGTGTATTGTTAAATGCTAATGCCTGGAAGAATGGGGGGTAGACCACCTGTTTGCATTTGCCCAAGGAATCTGCTGGACTTGTTAATTGCTCACCAGGCGGCACTGAGGCGGTGTCACGAAAAATTTGCAAACAGCATTACATTCTGATCCATGAGGAAGCGCTAACTATGGCTCTGCAACACTGTTAACGTCGACTGGAAAAGCACCCATGATGCAGCTTAGCAGCATTTAAAACTAAAGAAAAAGAAGTCCTTATCAGAGCGGATCCATCATTAGATAACTACAGGACGCAGCACACTCGCTCGCCACTTGACGGCGCATGAGCCTCCTGTGATCACCTTTGGTGGACAACATGAGGAGGTCAGAGATAACCGTTCAGCTTATGCGGGCTGAATAAGATTCATGCATAACCTTTTGGCATTTTATGCTCTACAGTTCATGAAAAAAAGGAAAACTTGTCATCCCAAGTTTTCTAATTATGAGGGCTACAGCGGCGCTGAAGTTTGCTTATGGCAACACCAAAACGCACCCCCACCCAGTCTCCACAAAAAGGCCACTGCTCCATCCCCCACCTCTCCACATATGTACGAAAGGAAACAGTCATGCATTAAACTGGGGGATTTATTGCCTTTAGGTCGGCTTACTACAGAGTCATATTTCATACAGTTTTGGGTACCTTTGTCTGAAACTTCCAACTGAGGCGCAGATTTGCAAATAAACTCTCGCCAGATTACACAATTATTAATTACAAGGGGCAGAAAGTACGGATAATTATAATTACAGCAGAATAAACTGTAACGATACCTATGGGAATCCGGCACAAAGAGTCAAAGGTACTGCGCAAAATCTAAAAAAGCCGATTCAAATTTAACAGTAAAACCAGCTCGCAATACGTGAATGAAATAAAGTTACACGACAGGCATCCTGACCAAATTAGGTAATTATTCTAAATGTAAAAAGCGTAAACAATCCAAAATGTAGCAACGTGCCCTTCAATGAATCAACAAAAAGTTCAAAGTACTTTACCGTCTTTAATTTAGTCCGCGAAACAACCTCAATTCATTCATTAGAATCAAACCGTCAATATAAACAACGAAACAAGACAAAACAGAGCCAAGAATAAACGATGCTTTTCGGCTTTTACCAAAAAAGAGAGAGACAGAAAGCTTACAATGTTTCAATTTAAAAGAGCCCCTCGTGGAGCACCTGATTTCTAAATGTGTCGCTTCTCGACCGAAGTTTTAGCCCCGGTCAGTTGAGAGGGACAGCAACAGGTCAAAGTGCGAGGAGGACAATGTAAAAGCAGCCCCTCTCCACACTTTTAAATAAAATGTCGATACTGTGTCATTCCTACATGTTAACTTTTCTTGCCAACAAGCTCATCTTTTTGCGTAAACTTACCATTTTCCATCGATCCGGGCTCGTCGGAGTTGATGTGCTGCGGTTTGGCTTGCTTGCGCCGCGACATGGTGCGACCATCAGGAGCAAAGAGTTACAGACAAATTTCCTCCCCTTCTTCAACAGATTCTTCGGCTCGGAAAATTAACCCCTGAAGTAGAAATGCGCATGTCAACGTAATTATTATTATCAATAATGCATTGCGATTTATCACGGTCCCCTGACAGCTGATTGGCTCTGATCCAAGCGCTCACACATTATTTAAATGCGCTCCCTATTGATGAGCGGAGCAGAGTGCCAGAAGGGGGCGGGAGGAGCCATGCTAGTGGATGGCGCTCTGGATGGAGGCAGGGTTAATAACACCCAACTTATAGTACTTTTCCTTGTTCAGGAAAACTATATTTTGCCTGCCACAGAAAGACAAAGGCGACCGAGAGTTCAGCCAAATATTGTTTCTTTGACTTTAAACTCAAAGCAGCGAAATTTAATGATCCGATCCTACTTTATGCCATTTATTTTCATTAAAGCAACTTATTGTTTATGGGTTTTTGGCCATCCCTTTCCAGGAAACTCCACATATTTTACATACAGCGTTTTGTATCCAATAGCATCACTGTAGACTAAGTAGGATGTTCCTACAGGGAAATATGGCAAAATAGTTCTACAGAAAGTCAGTTTATGCTCATCAAAACATAGGCTATAACCATGTACATGCACATATGTGCCCCTCCCTTTAATCTTTTTTAAAAAAGAATATTGTGCACTAGTAAATGTTGATCTCCTAAATATGAAACGTTAGAGTAGTTTTGTCTCAAGGATGTACACTAATGGAGGGAACACAGTCATCTAAGGATACCGTTGAGCCATAACAGGAAACAGAGTCAAACATGAAATGAAAACAACGTCTTGTTGGTTATATTTGAATGAATGAGAAAGCCAAACGGTCAAGCTCCCCCACTACGCAACTCTTTTTTCAAAATAGCTCAAAATGTGTGGTTTTGCATTGAAGGAGCTGGTCAATAAATTATTGTGATGCTAGGTGATGTCCCTAACTGCTGTGTGGTTAACCATTTGCAGTGGTGTATTATTTATTAAAGAGGCTGAATCTGTCACTGTATTTCCTGCTGCTGTACTCGCCATAATAATGTTGTTTTGTCAGGGGGGGAAATCAAAATAAAGAAGAAAAAAAAAACAAGGGTTCTGTTATGGGATCAGGATGATGCTGGAATGACTCTGTTGGTCCTGCTTCACATTAGCATTCACATTGTTGGCACAGTCGGTGTGCCGAAAAAACATTCCAGGAAGTTCACTACACATCACAAAGGAGAATTTACAAAGGGGGAACCTTTATTAATGCAGAGCACAGTGATCACCTCCTGCATGTTTATAGCTCACCACACAACAGCAGTCACCCACAGATTTCTAAAGGGTGCTATATGTTCCGGTGGAAACACACAGTCTTGCTGCAGACTGTGTGTGGGGCAAAGTATAGGAATAGCAGAATATGGTTGTAGTGTAACCTTGGAGTTCTATTTGTAGGTCTTTTTCGCAGATTAACTCATGCAGACATTAATTGGTATACCAAGGGCATACTAAAGTGTTGCTTTCATAGAGGACAGTGAAGGTCACTGTAGTTTGACAAAAGTGTATTTTGGGTAAAATTATGCATGTTGACAGGAAAAGAAGCAACAGGCATACAGATATAAAGCTTGTAAAGGGATTAAACTGTTCGTGGAAGCACAATTGACACATAAATGCAGATCTTGTAGTCTATTAGGCAAGTTAGGGCAAGTGTGTTCATGCTTCATAGATTGAGGCTTGAACGTTAAAGTTTTAAGAAAAGCAAAAAACAAAAGTATAAACCGCAACACTGTAGTTAAGGCTGGTTTTCATGCAACTTCCTATGTGAAAATCAGATCAGCTTGCACTGTATCCTTTCAATTTTTTATTTATTTATACAAAACATGTTTTTGACCCTGATAAGTTCAGGAAACATTTTTAATTTGGATTTTCCTTTTAACAAGTAGCTCCACGCATGAAAGAGTGATTGATACTAGGAGAAAGCGCTGATGTTCATTTAAGAAAATATCATTTAAATGACCTACAGACAGGAGTATGCAAAGTTTCAGTAACTCTTGGTGATACTGGCCTTTCTACCATTCTCTATCACTCTAAAATGCCTCAGTAAGTGTTATATAATGCCACAGCTGATAAGTGTGAGACAAAGACACAGCATTATATTCAAATAAACAAATGTCCTTTAAGGGACTTGCTGAAGGTGAAAAAGAGGGGAGTGTTGTCTAGACAGTTTATAGCCCCAATAAGAAACCATACTTCAATACGCTCTTCTTCAACATTCAATCTATACAACTTAAACTGTGCACAGTTGTAAAATTTGGAAAAATGGCTGACTGCTTGGAAAAAAGTTCCATAAGTAAATAATCATAATTAAATATACCAGCGAATTAAACTAAAAACTGTTTTCTATTCGACACACATTCTTGCTTTGTATAATGTAATACACCATCGAGACATATAGATTCAATGGCCTTGTGTTGAGGTTAGATGCATTTGTTGGTGCCTGAAATCTATAGTGATCATTTTGCACTGTTCAGTTTCAGTTATGTAATTTTTGAGAAAAGAGAAACGGCAGTAGAAGAGGCAGCGAACGCAGAAAGCAAACCTAATACTGTGTCCTTGACCAGGTCATGTATCTGACAATAGTATATCTACACTGGTGACAGAAGGTCTCATAAACGGCCAACAAGGCAGCTTGAAAACAGCCTCAGGACAGTAACTACTGAGTTATTATTTTCTATATCCTGGCCTAATTTTCACCCCCTCCTTGTCTTTTCACAAGAGAGTGCTGTGGGATAGAGAGACTTTAAGTTTCTCAGATGTGTCACTCGATGAGCTTTACGACGACCTTGCAGCGGACAAACAATAACAGCCTGACACTTGCTCAGGAATTGTGAATTGAACATGTGTTTTTTAGGACTCAGTAAAAGATGAAAGGCACAGAGCAATCGGGGAAGGGTGAGCCATTTCACCTCAGTGTGACAATCAGTGCTGCTGTCAAAACAAGCAGATTTGTTTTTTAGCTTTATTTCTGGAAAACCTTTACTCTTCCTTGCTGTCAAATAAAGTGATATAAACAGAAGCTTGCAGAGTTTGAAGAAAACACACCACGTTTGGCTTTTTTCTATATATTCAAGTCTAAAATAAAAGGTAGAGGTTATATTATTTTGTAAAATTGTGCATTCTTGTGATAAAACCTAAAGGCTCATAGCACATAAAAGCTACTACGCAGTATCATTAGCTATGAATCTCTTTGACATGACCCTCATCAACACTCTTGATGACATTTGAGTGTCATTCCCGAGCTCCTTGATTAAATCACCGACATTACACGTGTTAGATTGCAAATAATTAACTGTCTACTGGAGAAGCAAAAGGGAAAAATGGCATTTTTGTTCTATGTAAAGACCTAAAAAAACACCATGCCAGGCTGTCTGACCCTTTTAGATGTTTTCTCACCAGCAGGACACCACAAATAGTCTTTTAATGGTTGACTAGCTTCTTGCTCACTGACATCAGGATTTCTTATGAGTGTATTTCCCAGATCCTGTTTTATTATTTTATCCTTTGATGGCTTTCTTCAGGTGCCCCTTAAAACATTTCCTCCCTTGTAGTCATAAATAACGTCATTAAATTTACACAAAGGACAAAGGGGAATAGTTTTTTTTTTCATGCAAGACTTGAGTCCCATGGAAAGGGTAAGCAGCGCTGAGGATAGGAAAAGAAAATGAAAACAGTTTGGGTGACCTTTTTTGTTACTTAGGTCCAGTGATTTCCCCCTTCATATTTGTCATATCAGAACGTGAGCGCTGCTTGAAGGCAATCAATGTGCCTTTTCTTAAGACTATACAGTCATTTTCCCTGCCACTGTTGATTTTCAATCACCTAAACATGGCATTATCTAGAAAATACAAGTATAGTGGCTCTCTGCAATTACTATAGTGTCCGACTGTTTTCGTTATTGATCAGCAAACACCCTTTGCAATGTCCTCCTTTTCATGAACGTGTATTTTGTTCTTTTGTTTGGTAGCATCGGCCTAGAATAGAGGCTGAGGGCACTGAGGTGAAAGGTATTGGATGTTTGCTGGCTGTGCCAATATTGTTTTTCCCGGTGAATGTTTCTGTTTATGTAGAGCCTATTAGATAAACCAGCTGGCTAATTTTCTTCATAGATGTAGATGGGTTGTCTCTAATAATTTCTTTCTTTTTAAAAAACAACAACAACAACAACAACAACTTGTCTCTCTATTTAAAAATGGACTGCACGTTTTGTTACCCTTCTTGGAAATTTGACCTTCACTGTGCAGAACATTGTACGTGCAGAGCTGGATGCTAAAAGGCTCTTTTAACATTTGTTTGCTGAAGGGGGAAATTTTTCTCTGTCATCGTCGTAAATGTGAAGTTAAGTCCAGGTTCAGTCCAGGTCCAACATGCAGCCTGCAGTGTGGAAACCTGACATTTCCAGTGGACATGTGAACCTTTCAGAGAAACAGGACCCATCTGTGTGCATTTAGTGCAATAAAAGCAGTTAAGCTTTTTAAACAAAGAATGTTTACTTATTTGTGCATTCTGCATTCTTCATGGGCCACTGAGTGTGAGTCTAGCTTTTTTTTTCTAAGAGGTGTCTTAATTATTTTGGGATATATAAAATATATCATTTCAAATAAAATTTCAAATATATACCATTTCAAGTAAATATAAAAAAAAACCCCATTTCATCGAGGGTACTTGATTATAAAATGTTAAAATTTAATAAACGCGTTTCCATGTAAAGAGTTTAACCGGAAATTGTTATGACACCTGGGTGGAACAGGAAGTATAAAAAAACTCTTTAAACTAGATCTGTGTCTTCAGAGATAGCGAGATGAGTGCTTATTTGTCTCACACCACTGACTGAGAGGATGGGGGGTAGGGGCCTGAGGAGATTATGTGCTACAGCATTCCACAAACAACTTCTACTCTGCTCGTGAATTCTTTGATTTTAGCTTTCGGGTGTAGTTTCTGCCCAAACTGAAGTAACTGTTTCGGCACACAATTTTAAACAATTTCAGGCGCTGACATCACAAAATGAGTCAGTGTTGGTTTTATTTGTTAAGTCCTGGTCTACAGTGATGGCAACAGTTTAATATCCAGCTCAACTCTGAGTGTGGGATCTGTGTGAATGTGTGTGTCTGTGGCACAGGGGCTAGCGGGTGAGGGGAGAGATCAGTGGCCCACACATGGCTGTAATTTAATGGAGAATTGCCCAGTGGTTCCTGTGCAGATGTAAACACAGCAATAGTCAGGCTTTTGTTATTGCATGACTATGACAACTGCCTTCATCAATAAACAATAGAGTGTTGGGGGAAACAAGGGCTCACTGTATGAATAGAACCCCACTGTGTCCACTTCTCACTCTCGTTTTTTTTTAGTTAGAGCCACAATAAAGAAGTCTGTGCAATAATAAGATTCGATACCTGAATTTACACATTAAAGAAGTTAATGCACAACCACAGATATATCATTTTTAAGACGCTGTTTAAGAAAATAAAGATGTCAGGGAGAAAAGCATTACAATAAGGCACTCTTAATTTACAAATCTTGATGGGATTATCTAAAGGAATTATAGTTTGGGGGATGAGGAGGTGAAACTTAAAGAATCTGCGACACAATAAACAAAGAGATAGGGAGAGCTGGGCAGTCCACATCAAGCTGTGAGTCAACAGGGGGCCAATCATTCAAATCTGAGATGCAATCTGGGTCAGGGCCATAAAGATTTACAGGGTGGGAAGTGGTGAGCAGAGGGGCTGCAGGATATCAGTCCTCTCGCACTTCTAATTAGCTTATGAGAATATAATGGTTATACAGCAGTACAGCGCACCATCCAAATTTGGTTATATATGTTCATTTAAGTTAATGAATAATCACTCTCAAGCGGCGGGATGAAAGGGAAAACTATGTACAAATAATTTAATTCTAACATTTCTCTTATTGTGTTCTTTTGGAAGATCACATTGTTTTCAGTGTCACCTGAAGACGAAACTAACTCAGCTGGTTCATGGGGGATGAGAACATGTATGGTATGGTGCCAATGAAACATTAATGACTGTAACACGTCTTTGTGTGTCAGCAATGATATCATGGGGACACACATGCTCAGTTTTTGCAAAAAAGCAGAAAGTCTATCTGGAATTTCTTATTGAACATATAAAATCATATTAACCTAAAACTGCTTAAATATGAGAAGACAAAAGTGAGTGTTGCCATAATGCTGACATTGTCAGACATGGATTTTTTTTTTTTAAATATCTGGGAATAAACCTTTAATTTTTGCATTACTAGTGGCAATGCAACCAGATCTAAAAATAAATAAATAAGTAAATTATTAAATGCAAATTAAGTGGTAGATTTACCATCAGCTGAAAGCACTCTAAAGGGCCCTTGGGAATCGAAAGGGTAAATCTTTTCTAAATACAAAAGAAACTGGCAGCCTATAGCACTTGACAGTGAATGCGGTGGCCCACAGACTTTAAAACACCTGGTGGGCTTTGAGTCTCTGGGTGGAGGTTTACAGTGGCTGCAGACAAAGACAGCCGTGGACCTGACGTACCAGATGTACTGACGGCTTTTTGTGAGCACTGAATGAAACTGTTTATCCCCTCGGCTTCTGCCTATTGTATTCAATAGTATTTACTTGGGGGCACTTTAAAAAAAAAATCTATTCGCATTTCCTGTAAGACGAGCAGCCTAAATATCATAGTTCTTATTACTGTGTGCTCATAAAAACTTATTAGAAGTATCTTCCTCTTGTCCCATGCAGGCTTACATGTTGAATAGCACTCTGATTAAAAAATTACAATAAAAAATAATTGAATAAGACTGCTAATTCTCATTCTTGTGAATACAGTTTAAAAAAATCAGATCTCATACTACCACAAGTACTGCACAGGAACATGGATAAGGGTGCATTATGGTTGTTATAGCAACCACAGAAATGGCTTTTCTGCTGAACAATAGTCAGATGGGTCTTTGGGGAGGCCCAGTGGCAACTCCCCCCCTCCACACCCACATCTGCCGCCCTCACATAGAGACTTATGGGATGTTCTGCTGATTATTTTCTGTCCTGCTTCCCCCTTTCAAAACTGACAGGCTGAGAGAAAGAGAATAAAATTAGGAATTCTGCCAACATCTGTGGAGGGGCTGTGGTGTGGTAAGCTCTGCTGTGACAGTTTAGATAGAAAGTTTGAAAAAAAAAAAAGAAACATTTGGAGAGTGTGCTGAATTCATTCGAGTCAGTGGAGTTGAAAGGTGTGTGACAAATGGTCTTATGAGCTTTGCAAGGTTTATAATGGCAAACAATTTAGAGGAAGAGTCAGTAACAGGCATCTGAAAAGGGCTGTGAATAATAACTTTGCATAGGATCCAGGATAAAATGCAGGACATAGGTCACGGTATCTATTATTCTCAGACTGAATGTATACATTTTATGGTACAATTACTTTTTAATGTTTCCTCTAGCAAAAACAATGAATTCGAGGGATGTAAACAGCCTCACTCTCTCCTGTAATATAAGGAATTGTTTGAAGTATAGAGAGAAAAGGGGTGGGGTTACTCTTTAACAAGCAAAACTGTAAATTAAAAGCTGGATAGAAAGGAGAAAACCCTATAGTGCCTTTGTCTTTTGATTTCTAGACAGCAGCCTTGGAAGAATTGGATCGAAGCCACCTGCGTGTCTGCAAAGACACCATGCAGACCGAATACAGTGCTTAGTAGAGTCACATAAAAGATCCCAAAGCTGGTGACTCCTAATATAAATAAAACTCCCAAATCTAAAAACAGGATTTATTATTAACAGGGCTTATTAAGCTCTCGACATCAGTTTTATTTATTTTTTCCACGAATTATTGACAAAATTTTCTCAAGCTGCATTCCAACCTTTGCAGCGTATCACACTAATTACTTTATTGATTCATACAAATACAACTTAAAAGGAGGGGAAAACGATAAAATTCAGCTAGAGCACATGAAAGTGGATTTTTCTTTCAGAACAAACATTCAATAGATGTTTTAAAAAGAAACTCTCTGCAATGAAGCACTCAAACTTGCATTGCTTGTTTGAATCCCTGCCCTATCCAGTTAACTACTGATAAATAAGTGCTTTCTCTCAGGTATGCTTCTATTTAGCATTTACATGCACACACACACACACACATGCAAGCACAGATAAACAGAAAGTAATCTTGTCGTCATCATAGGTAGTGACCAATGATGCATTTACAGGCAGGAAAAGAAGGCAAAAGAAAGACTTTAGACTTCCCCCGCATCCATATTGATTAAACAAATTTGCCACAAATCATTTTACAAATGCCCAGCGGGGGGCTATAGAAGTTGGTGGAAATACCCCATTCATGCTCCGTCCTCCCCGCAGGGCTGGAACCTCGACTCTTGGCTCGTTTAAGCGTGCTGACAGTCTCTGATCCTCTGGCCATCTGCGGGGTGGGCTGGTCAGCGCCGAGGGGTCTTTGTGTTCTAAACTTTAGGAGATTTAACAGTGAAACTAGGAGAAAAAAAACCTCTTAAGGTGAAGGATCCCCCCCATAAATCTGGTTTCTAGCTCATTTGCAAGACACACAAATCAAACTGTGAAGTCAAAATGGCGAAGAACTAAACTGAAAGGACGCCTAAGTGAAAAACGTCTGTATGGTGAACAGTTTCAGTCAAACTTTAAGTGATTTTTTTCCCACTGTAGCTGGAAAACAAGTGGCATTCTCTGCAGCACATGGCACATGCCTGTTGTGCTCTTTCAGTGACTCATACAAATTTGGAAAAAGATTAGCCCCGCCTCCCTACCCCCCACCACCACCACGCTTCTCTTTGTGAATGAAAATGGGAGGAGACAGCTTATGTGGAATCTATGTAAGAATGACTATTTTTGAATGCAGGTGGGTGTGTACATGTGCTGAGTTGTTGTCTGACAGAGGAAAATAACCAAAACTGCTTCGATTTTCTTCTGTTTGCAGCGGCTGCTTTTCAGCTGTTGTCATTGTTATTGACTACTTGATTTTAGCTTTTTGATAATGCAAAATTAACACAAAGAGGCAGGATACAATGCAAAGTAATGCAGCACTGTGATTTGACCTGCCTGATGAAAACCCTTTAAAGAAACTTTTATCATTCACACTCTCCAGGTCCTCCAAATGTTGAAGTAAACATCAGCAGTCCTCAGTGTGGCTGTTCTGTGTAAAGAGGCCATTCCTCCTCTTCTTATAACCTCAAACACATGGTAAGCTCCTATTATTTTAACTGCTTCCAGTTACTTTAGATCTCACTCGACCCCTGAGTGCAATCAAGGGAAGGTATGGCCACATTAAAACAACCAGGCAAACCACAGCTTAGGTTACCCTTGTTATAAAAATTGATAACATAAATGATTCATTAGTGATGTTAATTCATAAATAATTCATCTTGAATCTGGGAACAATTGTGAATGCTTATATATAAATCCTTCAAATTATATTTTAATTGAATATACATGACTAATCTGGTCTCAGATCTATTTTAAAACTCCTGTTTTTTTTTTCTTACTAATCATTAGATACATGTGTCTACTTTTTTTTGTGCCTCTGTCTATACAGAAGTCCAAAGATGATGATGAGTGGGCTCAGAGGGAACAGCTGAGTTTGTTTCTGTAGAGAACAACAAACTGGTAATGCTTACAACAGCTGTGCGACCCAAGCATATAAGAAGGCGCTACTGAGTGGGATTTTCACCTGTGTAACTATACACATAAAGTAGCTTTGTTATGATTAGCTTCAAGTCCGATTCATGCACGTACAAGCACGTGCTCCGGATTATGCACAGCTCACGTCCCGTCAAACATTTACTGGAATATTGAATCTATTCCTGTATTGCACAGCTCATAGACGGGCCCTAAATGCTTCCCCAGAAACTCAATCCAACAAAACAGGCCATCGCTCATAAAGATGCAACATGAGTGATGTGAGCAGAGCAAGTTATAGTGACCCTGGGACACACAACTCTTCCCTTCCCCAAACATGCAAATTCCCCTGCTTTCTACACATTTTTG
Organism: Aulonocara stuartgranti; assembly: GCF_965226115.1. Classification (NCBI taxonomy): domain Eukaryota; kingdom Metazoa; phylum Chordata; class Actinopteri; order Cichliformes; family Cichlidae; genus Aulonocara; species Aulonocara stuartgranti. The sequence goes on from NC_138956.1 coordinate 31,304,793, forward strand.
ATCTTTAGTAAACAACACATCGGATTCATTACAACATGTGTCCATACACAAGTTTTGCATTACTTGTAAAAAGTTTCAGAAGAGCAGCAGCTTCTTTCAACAACAGGCTGTTCATTTCATTCTGCTGCCGGTCGCTATTTGACAGCAGGTTGTTTGAGCTGCTGAGTCGTTTTTCCTTGCTTGCTGCTGCTGTTTGCATTGGTTGCAGACTGGATGACTGAGTAAACAAGAAATTGCTAATAATAAATTTTAGACCAGACAGTTAAATATCTTGCAAACACATCGCTCTGTATAGTTGGATGCTGTGTGCATGAATATGTTTTTCAGATAAATATAAAAGTATGTCTAATGAACCACCTCCAGTGGCTTAAAACATGAGAATGGAGCTCACGTTCAATAATTACAAATTCATATTTTGTATGCTCATCGATAGTGCGTAGGTTCCCACGTGCACACTCTGCTATGTAACTCGTCTTCAACTCTTTCTACCCGATCTAGTCGGAAGTTACAGAGGCTTGGTCCTCCAGACAATGAGATAAATATACTACTCCACCCTTGCCTGCAGATTTTTCTCATAAAAAACCCTTTGATAGTTTAGCCATCTGGCTCAGCCAAAAAAGTCCTCATAAAAGAGGCCCAAATAAGGTCAGGGGTCACTCCCTCCCTAGGTCAGGGGCCCTGGAAGGTTGTTATAGTGGACTTTACTAAAGTTGTCAGCTCAGATCCCCTTGACAAATTAAAGCACATTCTTCTGTTTTTTACTAGTATTCCATTACAGTCAGACTTCCCTAAAGGAAATGTTTTTCAGGACAGATGAGAGGTCGGTTACACTGATATGAAATATGAACTCACCTGGGTAGTGTAGGTTGGGACATGAATCATTCGTTTTTCATCAATATTTGATGATCAAAATCCAGTTATTTATCAGTGTTGACCTTTTTCTTTTCAAAACCATTATCTATGTGCGGATGAGAAAACGGCCTTTACTCAACACGTAGTACATTAAAGGTGCACTGACAGCCTGTCATTAACCCTGACCTGTCTGAGCCTCCGTCCAAATGTCCAGAGGATGAAAGGCTCGGACTGGAGTTATCTCGCAGACGCATTTAACTGACTGCTTTCTGTGTGTCAACACACAGAAACTGCCTGCTAACACGACGCAGACACTGGGAAGTTTCATACACAGACTGCAGAGATTTCAAGCTACTGTTTCCCGTTTGCAAACTTAAAATTGGACACATTTTGATTTCTTGCTCAACTATTGAATGTTTGACTCATGTTTGTAAGGTTAATATGAGGCTACGGCATAAATCATAGCTTAGCATGAATACAAAGAAAGAAATATGTTTGGCTGAGTCTCTCCAACGGTTAAAGCAAAGTAAACAAACAAACTGCATATAAAAGATGGCATTTAGCCACTGAGATATCACTGAATAATTGTGGAAGTTGGGGTCGTAACCAGGGTTAGCACCTGTAATCTAATGACCAGTAGAATGACCAGCTACACTTCCAGACCATATTAACCTCACAGCTGTTTTTAAAGCCTGTATTTTGATGGCTGACAGTGGGGAAGAAATAGTAAAACTGTGAGAAAGACCAGGGGAAAAACACAGCAGATTGGCCTTGGTATGGAGTTGAACCCAGGTACCTCAGACTTATAGCATATCTATGCAATCTGCTCAACCCAATGAGCTAAACAAGCACCCTCAACTGCTGTTTTAAAGCCCTTTGGGGCATTTTGGCCACTATGAAATGCCCAAAAGGAAGCCACTACATTTTTGTTTTTGTTTTTGAAGACATTAGTGACCCATTTAGAGAAGATGGTTGTCAGCTAACGCTAGCAAAAATAATTAAAACTAGCAAGGTATATTTAAAAAAACCCTCCAAACATTTAAAGCTTTTTGAAATAATATATAGTATATATTATAAATCCTAATGCTTGATTTTCATTTTTATCATTAAATGAAATTTAATTTGCGTTCATTTCGCGTGTCACGTTCAATAGCTGTCACTGCTAAATAAAGAATTGAGATTATGAAAGAGCGGCTGATTTTCCCTAACAATAAAAAAATATTCTAAATAAATACCTGGAGGAATTACCAAGATGGCTGCTTAGTGGTGAGGCTTTCAGATGGACTTAGGTTCAACCAAGGAACAATGAGGTCACATACAAAGACACATTGTTTCTTCCTACAGATCTGAACCAAGCTAGCAATTTAGCATATAGATACAAAGCACTGTTATTTACAAATGTACTACTGTCATCTAACTCTGTAAGGATGAATGTAAATATACTGCTTTATCAGCCATAAATAAAAGACAGATGGGCGGAAACATCTGTGGCTATATGACAAAAAAGGCGATTCTTTTTAAACAGGCACTAAATCATTACAGAGATGAGGTGGGAGAATAGGAACTGAGCATTCATACATCTGTCTTTATACCCTGCGACTTTCACACATCTAAGGATGTGTTTGGTTTCACCCCACATGCATTCAAAAACCCATTAAAAAAGTTGAGCAAATGCTGAGCATATGACAGCCCCTATGCGACTGTGGGAAGGACTACACAAAGGCAAGTGTTTTCCACCACACAGCTGCTCAGTTGGAAATTTGTCTTGTTCCTATTGTCTTACTCTTTAAAAGAAGTGCTAAAGCTCTCACTCCATGCTCCAGTCACTTCCTAAGAAAGGTGCTATTGGATGATACATGTGGCAGAGTGTCCAGTTTCAGGGGAAATGGTGAGAGAATTAGTAGGGGACGATGAGCTCCATTAAACACTGAAGAAGTAGACCTGGAAAGGGTGTCTGGAGTAATCAGCGGTGCACAATCTACAGGTGGGGTATGGGAAAAGAACCCCCGCCAGACTAAAATCATATCTTTAATGACCACAAAGTGTATAATTTTTTATTATATCTTCTTAAAGAATTAACAGCATTGTTATTATAAATAAAACAATAATAAACTACAAAAGCAAACATTGCTTTGAGGCGTTAATAAATGATTTATCATAAAAAAATTGCCTTTTTTTCTTATATTTTCTGTAAAATAAAGTTTAAAATTGACAGAAATAGAAAAATAAAGCCTTCAAATTCCAAACAGACAAATCGGCAAACCTTTAAAAAACACATCCCTTTTGACGCTGCGACTGAAAATGAGAAAATTTTTCTCACAGAACTTTTGCCTGAGGGTCCGAGTATGAGGGGGGGGGGGGGGGGGGGGGGGGGGGGGGGGCTCCATCACAGCACACTGTTATTAATCTTAGTTAATTGTAGGCTTCTCCATTCAAACACCACACAGCTGTATTTTTCATCATTAAGCCTGTGTTTATAGTTGGAGGAAATTGGCCTACAATGTAAGTGATAGATAATCAAATCTCAGGAAAACTAACAGCTTGTGGTCAGCTACCACAAACCACACACTGTTTATCCAAGCATTCATGCTCTGAACATGGGAGAATCTATTGAAATATGCTTTAAACATGAATTAATCAGTTACAAAGCAATCTGAGCCATTGTAACTGTTACCTAATTTACAGACTGTGGTTGTCTATACAGAAGTTTTATTTTTTTTAGTTATTATCCATATACTTGATTTTCACTCAAATGTCACTATTTGATCTATTTTACACTTGTTTTTGCAGTGTTTCAGGGAAAACATCTTACTTTTTAGTCGACCATATTGGTTAAAAGGAACTGTAGTTACTTGTAACAAGCATTTTAGTTGTGCTCCATCTTAACCAATCATAATTGATTGATTGATATTTGTTTTTGCTAACATCAGCAGCATCCCGACTGAGGAGATTCTGCATAATAAATACTACTTAACTTCAAGTAATGTCTTTTGCTTTACATGTTTTGTTCTGTTTTTATATTGTGGTCCTAATAAATTTATAGAACGCTTCAACTTATATAGTTTTTTTAAAGCACCTGATTTAATGTTTTCTTTCATGTACTTTTCTGTGAGTTGGATGTGGCATTCCTTCACTGGCCATAACACAGCTTGCATTCCATTTGTTGCACGGTGATGGCATCCTCTTTTGAAAAGGAATGCATCATGGTGGAATAATTGCCCTACTGCTCTCAGTCCACTTAGTTAAAAGGGATTCAGATGGTTTGGGATCTCTGTCTCTCTTCCCCCTCCACCATCTCGCCTCTCATGGGGCAAGGAGAAGAGGAGAGTCTGAGGGGGATGGGTGTTTGACTTGGGAGAGCAGAAACTGGGAGGGGGGGGTTGAGTATTTACATAAATGGCCAATCTAAGTTTTTCAACCTCCATTTTAATCTACAGAAACTAAAGGCAACCTTTGCCCTAAAATGACGACCCCGTCTTCTCCTTATCGATATCTAAAGTTAACACGTAGGCTGGCATTCCACAAAGATTCAGAGCATTAACTTTCCAACAGAAAGTGACGCGCACAACTAACAGACATGGATATTGGATTATTGCGGCATTTTAGAGGTCACATGATCCTCTCGGATCATGCGCACCTCTCGTCGGCTGCTGGGAGGTCCACCAAGTCTCGGTGGTGGAACAAGTGTGATCGCATGAGGCTGTGGCTTATCTCAGCCTACACATGCATGTTCACACACACCCCCACATGCACACATCTACCTACATTGCACTTGTTAAGCATGGTTTAGCAAGCATAACAGGTTCTAGAGTTTTAAAGTAATTTGCTTTTTAAAACTTTCTAGTGGGTGTATCGCTCATGAAATACTCATATTAATGCGCACTTAAATTAGTCTCTGGCTATTCAACTACAGGACGATACTTCTAATGGAACAATAAGTAAATAAAATATACTAAAAGTCATAATTTTTATTAGGAAGAGTAGCTGATTTTAAAATAAGCATAATTAACTATGATTTAAAAAGGCATCGTGTGCTTTGGAAGTTTCAGTTATCCATAAACATTTAGATGCTTTTATAATATTTGAAGTTGATTCACTGCTGCTTTCACATCACTCACCTTTTCAATTATATCACTGACTGTCATTTGCAATACTGTACTATCATACTTGTGTACTTTTGTCCATCCTACTGTCTCAATCTTATGTTTTCGACTTCTCCCTGCTGTGGTGCTAATTAAAACAATTTCAAGGACAAAAGAGGAGAAGCTATTGTATCGCACAACCAGCAGTGCAACAGACATGGTGTCAGAGGCGTGCAGTTGTCAGGGATTAGCTCCCCTTTGCTGGCACAGATGGATACATCAACCACCACCAGTGATGAGTGGCTGAGCATGGACAACTGCCTCAAAGGAGCTTCTAGCAGGAATTTAGGTCCAAAATCATACAACAAGACAACCACATCTGCATTTTAGGAGGATGACACGAAACAAAGGGTCAGTTTTGATTAACCTGTTGCACTGCAGATTTGTGGCAACAGACTAAACCTGCTGATCAAGATAAACATAATGCATATTCAGGCATTTGAAGCAGGTTTTGTTAGAAATAAAGAAAGTTGATTGGAACCACCAAATACTGGCACCACTATTTTGTCCCACATTATGAAATCATTTTATTTATATATTTTATGTAAATTAAATTAAAATTCTCTGTATTATATCAGTTAATAATGGAGCTATAATAATGCAGCTGGAATAGTATTATTAGCTGTTCTTCCCACCCAGAAACTGGCGACTAGTCGCTCCTATTTATGGGAACAAACATTCCCAACACCCAGATCTTTCTTCACATTCCTGAGCTTTGTTGAGCCAACCCCCTTTCTAAAACAGAGAGATCTGATGGTGACAAATCTTCAAACCAACTTCCTCTTTTTCCTTTCAACTCAAGTAATGGCCCAGTGAACTGGATTCTCTGTCCTGACTCACATCCTCTGTGCCATAATATTTATGCTGCCTATTCAAATGGTGGCATGATCAAATTGCTGCATGAATCACACCACAGGCACCAGCTCACTAAATTACATCCTGACTAAGAGTCTGAATATTAGTCTGGGATAATGTGATATTAGCAACAATGGCTTACTTTCCCTGTATTATTTATTAAGTTAATTTAATGCACCTCTGATGACCGCAGCTGCTTGCCTAACCTGAATTGCGTATGAATCTGGGTGGAAATCTTGCTAACTGTGGCGCTGACAGTCAATGCCTCATCAGTGCTTTTAGGGCATTGTTGTTATCTCCGTGGCCAGGTCAGACTTATCTCACAGAAGGAACTGTATGTGAACAGAAACAATAGGCTTGATTGAGTGCATTCCCCACAAGGTGTTAGGTTACACGTGCCTGGTTTATTTAATAGATGATATCTGTCTGAAGGCACTTTGCCACATGATCTTTATCGCAAGCGAAATGGTGCATTATTCATAAACTAATTAATTTTCTGTCATGAAGACGTGATAGCAGGAAACAACCCGAGTCGACTTCATAACAGGGTAATACAATCGAGTTCGAGCAGAGAACTGCAAGAAAAAAATATGTAACTAATCGATTAGTCATTTTAAAAATCATATCCAACAATGCCAATTATTTAATTTACATGTGAAGAAAATACATCTCATCCATAAGTCCTTGTGCATTCATTCATAGGCTCACATACCCCCTGCTTGATTTTTAAACAGACACAATGCAATGCAATTAGCTTAACAAAGAAAATGGTAATCCACGAGCCGGTATGAGTGCATGGGTGGGGTGCATCTGTAACGACCCGAGAATGACTCTGAGAATGCTTCTGAGGAATTTTCACACCAATAAGCTGCAGGAGAGCCAGACTGAAACAGCAAAGTAGTGCAACTGAGAAAACAGGGGGGAAAAAACCCAACTTCCATTCAAAAAAGCATGAATTTCACAAAGCCTGCCTCCTATGCTTTAGTCAGGGGTTCGAATGTAAATGTCTAAACATTATTATGAAAATAAAGCCATTAATTAAACGGCGCAAAAAACGCAAACCAGGCATCCTAGTCTGTATTTACATTTATCAGTAACAGTAAGATCCATTATCAGACCACCAGGAGATACATAGCTGGGGGTAGATTCACATATGCTAATAAAGCAGATGTCCAGAGTCCTCAACACATTCCAGGCAGCCTATAAAAACAAAGTGTCTTTCTTCCCCCAGGAGCAGTGCCCCATCCCTGACTGTCTCCAACAGTCACAAAGATTCATATAAACACTTGGTGTTATAACCTGATGATCCCAGCCGTGCTCAGGCTCTCCCTGCCACTGTCCCTAAAACAACCACAGCATTTTGATCTCTTCAGACTACAGCTCCCCTCGTTTTGGGAGTACTCTGCATGTTTGGCCAAGGTGTTGGTCATTGTTTGAAACATTTCTATGACACTGGAAGTTTCGGCCAACGGCTCTGTGTCACTGCTGTCCAGTGTGCTGGACTCCAGCTAAATTCATCAGCCATTGTTTTCTCTGAGCAGGCATTTATGATGTCACTGCAAACATAAGCTTTGTCCTCAGATGAAGGATTAGCCAAGGTTCGTGCCCTTATGGGGTCAAACAAACATCAAATATGGACAGGCTATGACTTTCCATGGGGTTGGGTGGACATTATGGTGGCACAAAGACAACTTTATTTAAAGGTTAAAAAAGGCTGGCCATCCCCAGTTCACCAAAGCTTTTTCACTAGTAACAGTAAAACTGGAAATGTCTTCTTCTCTATCGTATTAATTGTAATATTAATACTAGTAAAGAGTCTAAATCTTACCCTTCATCTCTTCACCATTCCATTCCTGAGCATCTCAAACATTTCTATGGCTCTGCCAGTGACTCCTGCAGTGCAGTAAATGATCAACAATGATTATTACACAAACAAGATACACTGAAGAAATTATAGGTAGGATGCAATAAATGTATGTAGGGCCACCACAACAGATTTAGAAATATAAAAGTATTTCTGCAGTTCATTAAAAAGAAAATGTTTTAATTAAGTAAAATACATCAAACACACAAAAAGAATAAAAACTGGGGAGATTTTTGACGGGGATGCAGTTTTAAAACCCCCACATTTCTCAGGTGAAGTGTTTCAGATCCACCAAAGGCTTCAGTGTTTCCCATTGTGTAAGAATTATTGAGGCAGCAGTATCTGTGCGCATTAAGCACTCTGAAAGCACACATGGTAAACAAAGACTTAAGCGCATACACAAGCATGTGCGCGCACACGCACACACAACAATGGCTTGTATGTCAAAAGATTAGATTTCCATCGTGTTTGTTGTTTTAGGATAAGGCATGCGTGAACAGAGAAAATATTTTGCTTGCTCATAGGCATCTGCTGAGAACCAATTTCTAAAATTGTAAATAGGTTTGTTTGCTTATGCAACAGTTTTGTTCCTTCTTTGAGGACAATATTCACAGTTAACACATAAGTATTGATTCAAAAGCCACATGTGTAAAAAGCAACTCCTACCAGGGACTAACAACCAGTGTGTCCTTATAATAAACACATCAGTAATTGTACAAATACTCTTATTATCAAACTTACTATGACTGCAATTATGGAATGCTTAACAACAATCAAATCACCGTATAAAGGCAGTCTGATGAAAACAAATGTTGAAGCACACAAAAACTGACTGTGCTGCTCTGCAAACTATGAGACTATGCGGACAGAGAACACACAAAGCAACATGCTGACATATGAGAATGATCAAAGGTTGTCGCAAAACCGAGCATAAAAAAACAAATCCCATATCTGCGCAGAGCCAAACCTGATGGCCCAAGACTAACACTTGGCTCGGGTTCCCAGCAAAACCTGCATCCGACCATATATGGAATAAAAGAAAACAACTGAGTGCTTGTTTCCCTTTGAATATATGGCACTGATGTGCACGGCCAAAATCATTAAAACATGCATTTGTATAGGGTTAGCGGCACAGAAACAAGACAGGAAAACAATAGCTAAATGTCTTTGTTCCTGAATCACAAAAGCTGATAGCCGGGTTATTTGCATTCACAAGATTACGTGCAGCTATCGCTGCAAAACGGTGAAGCCCACATTGTCACAGAGGAATAAAAGACATTATTTTAAAAGGCACTGGCTCTGTGTTGAAGAGCAGGAGATACTGTAGCATTCTTTTGTCCACTAAAGGACTTTTATGGGCTCTTGTGCTCCCACTGAAGCCATGCCTATTGGCTCAAAATTATACTTATTTTGCTGCCCCCACCCCGAGGACTGGTTTTAAACTCTGCTTTCAATCTTAAAGTAACAACAACAAAAGGGCCTGTCAGAGTAATGCTTCCTGACAGCCCAAGATAGACGACAAAAGACAAAAACAACACCCCAAACACTCAAATGCTAAATAAATACCACAAAATAGTGTCAAAGCTTTGAGAGAGTGTGAAAAACTCAAGAATCACAGGAACAAATTTGAGCAGCTTTGAATTGTGCCCGAGTTCATTAAAGAAGAACAAACATGCAGCGTGAAATATACAACCACCCACAGAGGCAAAGTCATTTTAAATCCAGAGTTTGCCCTAAAGTGATACTATCGATTCCTCTCGTAGACGCTACAATAGCCTAATAATGTCTCAGCAAATAATCACATTGCATTCAGAAAAGCAAATTGAGGTGTCTTTTTGTCCCTTGGCTGATCACATACCGCTTTCATCATGAATTTCTATCAGAAAGACAAAAAGAATTGAACACAGACAAGATAAAAGCCTCCAGTGCACTAAGAAATCAAAATTCACTTAAGATGTCAATAGTGTCACAGCCAGAAGATGCCTGCATCGGAAAAACAAATCCATATCAATACTTCGCCAATCAGTTAATTTCATTAAGGCATTCAATGCCATTTACTGATGGGATTGCAAATTGTGTGCAAACAAACCAAAGGTCAAATATGCACTGTTGAACCGAGGGACAGATTGTATCTGAAGGAATGAAAAACTGTTTGGACTCGGTGGCTGATTAATAGCTACCTCTGATGACAGAAGTGAACAAACTCAATTCATTTAGGTTTATTTTACTACCATTTTCACACTATTTAGAGCACCGGCAGTTTTTTGCCAAAGTGTCATCTTGTTCTGGTTGTTGTCCATCTTTCCATCACCTGGTCCTTTCTGGATCTATTTATGTCCAGAAGGAATGCATCACAAGTTACGATTTCTTTAAGCAGCTGTGAGTGGAAATTGCTTTTTGGGAAGCCATTTATGGCCCCCATTCAAAGGCTGGCATCTCAAACACAGGAAGGAAGGAACACAGAAGTGCTATACAGTATGAAGAGCTTCATTTTAAACTCATCCTAGCATTTATCAAAAAAAGAAAAGCAAGCAAAGCTTTAGGATTTGCCAAGAGAATGCACTCTAGTTAGCTTTGAAATATGAAAACAAGCTTACAGACCAAATTGGGTATGATTTATACTGTAACCAATTCACTATTTTTCCAAAAAATGTAAACAGAATAAAATAAATAAATATAACAACTCTCTTCAAACCTTCTCCCCAAGTAGGGCTCTTAAGACATTGTAACCCATAGAAAAGGCACTTAACCCAGCTATGACGTCACATGTGGAAGAGGAGAAGGGGGAAAGAAAGGGTCTGTCCTCCTCAAGGGTGCTTAGGATTATGGCCTGGAAGTCTGTTAGATAATAGATCAAAGAGATACATCAGAGTGCTTTGTGGTTTTCCCACATAACACTCATCTTCATGCATAATGGAATTTCAGGATTTTTTTCCCCCCTAGTTCCACCTGAAGAAGAGGTGACACAGAGTGGTTCGAAAAATCTGAGTTTGAGTGCAGGCACTCATAATGCAACCCAAGTGCAGAACTGATGCAGATTTAGTGTTTGCATGCTGCTCTCTTTGTGGTACATTCTTCACTATAAGCTGGCTTTATGTTGCTTAAATAATACAAGAAACAGAACCTAACTTCAGATTTTCCCTTCTATTTAGGAGCAAAATGAGTATTTTGATCTGTCTTTTAATTTCAAGGTAGAAAATAGAGAAATAGTAGAAAAAGCACAGCAAACAATCTAAAGAGCTTGCTTAAGTTACATAAACGCACAAACAAAAACCAAACATGGTAACCACCATCTACGAATAAGATTTTAGTAGTAGTTTCTGTGGCATCTGGTGGTGGCGTCATATTTATTAAAAGTTAGCACTGTTATCCATGGAAGCTTTTTTCTGTCACTGGAAATAATTGAAGTTGAAATTTTAAGTTATCCTGGGTTATACAATGGATTATATTTCAAACGATTAGATTTCTACCATGTTTGTTGTTTGAGGACCTGCGTGAACAGAAAATAAGTGTAGCATTTTAATTTGATAGGTCAAATACTGCATTCACACGTAAAACAATTATTAGCAAATGTGGGCTAAAGCTAGCACTCAAACCAATCAGCACACAATTAGCATAGTTTGGATACACCCAAGTCTCTAAAACAATACGCCTAACCCTTTCATAAGGATGTCTCAAATTAGCGCCCTTAATTTTCAGTTCAAAGCAGAATTCACAAAATAAGTAACTATGCTTTCTTACCCAGCTAGGCTAGCTGTTTTCCATATCCAGTGTTTATGCTAAGGTAGCTGTCTCCTGCTCCTTTATTGACAGACACAGCAGTCATTTCATATCAAACAATTCTTGGCTAGCACTTTCAAAAAGACAAAACCTTCAAGTGAGTAGCAGTCGTATCTTATAGAAACACAATGGTATAAAAAAGTGCAGCATTTCTCAAGAAAATTAGTAGTATGGGGATATTATAGAAAAGCCATCCTTCATATATTTTCAGTGTTAAAGCACACACACTACAGTAATACCCTTACTAGCTAGAGTCCCCTGTCTAAAACAGACACCAACTCTCTCAACCTACAGTGCTGGCAAACATGTTTTTTAAACCATCAAACCACTTCATCTGAGTTTGTGGCCATGCTGAGCGAGAAAATGTAAGAGTCTGCTTCAGCAGAGCCATTAGTGCTCAGAGACCAGAAAGAAATCAATGGTCAAGTGTTTACACAGGAGAATCCTATTCAGGTGCAGCATCCGCTCTCTGCAAATACTAAGTGCTTAAGTCTGAATGTAAAAATAGGAAGAATAATAGAAAGCAGCAAGCAAAAAACTGGCTCTTTATTGAAAAATCTATCGGGAATGCGAGTCGCCTTTTAGAAGCTAAGACCTTGATATGCAGCCTAATGCTTTCTACAATTGACATCTACTTTTTCAGATTCAGAATGAGGGCTTGAAAAAAATATTTATTTTTAACAAAAGCTATACATACAGAATATGTATAATCAATACCACGGGGCAGCAGTACACTTACAGTCTGAATACTCCATAAAGCAGAGCAAGTTTCATTATATACTCTCATCACTCTGCTGCCACCTAATGGACAAACATAAAAAATACATCATACAAATACATTCAGTCACTTTCACATTTTGTTAATTTGCGGAATTATTCTTTTATTTTTTTGTATGATGTTGCTTTAAATTAAACCTGATTTCAATTAAATATTGTAACTGAAATATGGTTTAATTTCAATTTTTGATGCCTGCAAATATAACACTTGAAAATACAGTGCATGAAACAATGTTAAAATTGATGTTTAATTCTAAAATGTTAAGACTAAACAAACGACACCTCCAAAGCCAACAGTCTTGCTATTTTAGTGGTTACCGTTAGATCTACAAGTTACTATCAGCAGAGAAATAGCTTATGATGCAGTTACTGTCTTTTTAACTTTCAGAAACACACAACGCTGTTCACTGTGGGATGCTTTCGAGTGTGTGTGAATTGGAATAGAGTGCATGAGGGGAGAGCTGATCCACCGTGCTCTGCTGAGGAGACACTATAAGTGGAACGCCGTGGATGACCACATTCTGGCTGCCCAGGCTGATGTTTGGCACCAGTAATGCACTTTCCTCACAGGGTAAGGCACTCTCCTCAACCGTCACCATCTCTGCTGGCTTGGACATGTCCACATCAGGCAGAGGTGCTGTGGTCACCAAAGCAGAGTTTCCTTCCGTAACCACTGTAATCTCTGTGCCACCTTCCTGGATCAAAGCATTGAGCCCCTCCAGTTCAGAGCAGGTGGTGATGAACGTCTGTGTGCTGCTGCTCGAGTCCTGAGCGGTTATGGCCGTTTGCATCAGGGCCTGGTGGAGCGGGTTGCTGGCATCGTCGGTGCTGAGTTGAGTCAGGAGGACAGTCTGGGGTTCAAGAGTGGCTTCTGTGGTTTGGGATGAACCGAGTGGTTGTACAGGCGCCAGCAGGTTGACCTGCTGGATCATGGAGTTAACTACCATGTCCTGGTTTTCTGGGCTAAGCAAGACCATGTTGCTCTTATTCTGGCCATCCCCACCAGTTGAGAGCAAGGGGTTATCCTGGCCTAACGGGTGAGATACAATGATTTTAAGCTGTGTATTACTATAAGGAGGCATTGGGTTACACGGGATAGGAACTTCGAGCTCAGAGCTGGTTTGTGACATGGTAACGGGAACCAAGTTAACTGCTTCTGCTGGGGTAGAGAGCTGGAGTTGCAACACACTCTGAGTGTCCCGATGCTGCTTTTTGTGGCTCCGCAGGGAGTCCTCCCTCACAAACGAAGCGTCACACGAGTCGCAGCAAAAGGCTCGAGCTGCATCTAGTTTGGCTCGATACCGAGAGCTGACAGGCTTCGGAGAGTCGGTGCCTAAATTTTTGCCTCCACCTCTGCCTCCTTTCCCACCGCTGCCTTTTTCAAGCTTATCCGACTGACACTTCTTCTTGTGAATGACAAGATTGCTGCGCTGCTTAGAGGCAAAGTTGCAGAAGTCACATTTGAAAGGGCGGTCTTCAGAGTGGATCCGCTCGTGGACCTTGAGCGCCCCCTTGCTGGAGCAGGAGTAAGTGCACTTGGAACACTGAATGGGCTGAGTGGGTTGGTGTTCTCTCAAGTGTTGTCGCAGAGCAGTCTTGTTGGCACACTTGAAATCACAGTGCACGCACTGAAAGGAGTTCTCCGTACCATGTTTGATCTGAATGTGCGATTTCAGGTTTCCTTTCATGGCGCAGCAGTACTCACAAAAGTCACATTTGTAAGGCTTTTCGCCGGAGTGAATCCGGATGTGCCTCTTCAGGTCTGAGTTTATTTTGAACTTTGCATCGCATTGTTGGCACTGAAAAGGTGCATCCCCTTAGAAAATAAATACATAAACAAAATAAAGCCAGTTTTAATACCAGTCTCTAAGCTACAACTGTCACACAGCTGCTGACAATTTTGGATTTTTTTGGCTACCTACCTGTGTGAGAGCGGAGATGCACGGTAAGTTGGCTGGAGTTGCGGCTGGCGTAAGGACAGATCTGGCATTTGAATGGCCGTTCATCATAGTGGATACGCAGGTGCTTCTTCAGGCTGCTGCTGTCTGCTGCTGCATAGGGACAGTGTTTACATTTGTGTGGCTTCTCACCTGTGTGCGAGCGGCTGTGCATGTTCAGCTTGTCCCGCCGACTGAAGCGTTTGTGGCACAGTTCACATTCAAATGGCTTCTCACCTGGATGGCAGACAGAAAAACAACTGGGGTTAAACCTTACTCTAAAGGGGTTTTGCAACTGAAGAACATATTTTGAAAGCATTAGCGTACCGGTGTGAGTTTTAAGATGCCGTTCCATGTCTTTTTGGCCATACTGTGTCTTGAAAGTGCAACCTGTAGATTGTAAAAAAAACAAAACAAACATTTTCTTAAATTGTGTGCAGCCTCTGCATTTGTGAAAAGTCCAATCAACACTGTACTAAATAAATACAGTGCTGTGAAAAAGTTCCCGATTTCTTTCTTTCTTCTTCTTTTGCCTATTTGTCACTCTGTTGATGCTTTGTGCCCATAAATTTGTGGGGGTGCGTTTATAAAACTCTTTTATGGTTGTTTTTACTTGTGTCATTTTGTACATTTTAGTTCTACTTTACTGCCTCTCTTTTCAATTTTTTGCTGATGCACAGCATTTTGTGTCAGCGGTGGCTGTTTTACAGCACTTTCCAAAACTGGAATGGAATTTTGAACTTGCCAATGTGTTTTTTGGATTATTGTCCTGCTGCATAAGCCAAACTGATTTTGTAGTAGAGAGCAGAATTCATGGTTCTTTGAATTATAGCTAGTCATCCAGGTCCTGAAGGAGTAAAGCAGCCCAAGACCATCACAATACCACCATGTTTGACTGTTGGTATGATGTTGTTTATGAAATGCTGTGACAGGATGCAAACCTGCCAAAAAGTTAAACTTTTGTCTCAACAGTCCACAGAATATTTTCCTAAAGTCAAGTTTTGCACAGTCTCTTTATTATTGTTGAATAATGATCACTAGCTTTAACTGAGGTAAGTAAGGCTTAGAGTTCCTTAGATGCTTAGATGGGTTCTTTTGTGACCCCCTGGATGCTCCATCGATGCACTCTTGGGTGTAATTTTGTTATTTATGGATTACTTTGCTTGATTATCTTTTCACACGGGCAGCTTTGGATAGCTTTTTTTATTCTAATAAATAATAAATGAAATTAGCATTTAAAAACTGTATTTTGTATATACTTGGGTTTTCTTCGTATTTTACTTAATAAAGTTTGCTTGATGATATGGAACAGGAAAGTGAAGGAGGCAAATACTTTTTACAGCTATTAATGGTATGGGGCTTGAGTGGCAGGAAGTGCAGTTCTTCCTGTTAGAGATTGAAGATCTGTGTTCATCAGCAGCAAGAGGCACCAACCTGAGAAACAGCAGCTGTGTCTCTTTGAAGTCAGGGCAGGTTTTAGTTTTTTGGAAGGTGTCTTTGGGGCTTTGGTCATCTTTTTGACACCTCTCACAACACAGGTCTGGTAGGTCTCCTCAAAAATAAACTCAGTGCTGGAGTCTGAAAATAATTTGACAGGCAAAGTCAATTTTTCATTCAAATTATGGACAGCAAAAGCAGAAAGAGGAGTATGTTACCTGTGAGAGTGGATGTGGCAGTAGTGGTTGGGGTGTCAGGTGTGGACAGGAAACATTCATTTTGCTTATGGGCGAGAAAGACCTTATAATTATTGTACTGCTTTTTGCAGGAGCCACAGATGTGGATATCTGGGCTCACCTCCACCACCACAGAATGACCTGCAGCCACTTCGGATGGCAGAGAACACAAAACAGGAAATAACGACTTCATAGGACGTTGCATAATGTACATCTGTGAAAGTGATTACAAGATAGCTACAATAATTTTGAGCTAAATCGTGATATCATAGATTTGTCTTCCAGTTATGAATTTTAGCAACTGTTTTGTTTTACCTTCAGCGGTGTATGCAGCCATTTTCGAGGTGGTTTTGCTGGAGATCAGCTCATTTTCTGTGTCCTCGCTGCGTCCATTGTAGTTTTAAAACATGCCGACTGGGGTCAAAAAGTAGCCAATGAAACATCACTACCTATTTCCAACTGCGAAATCTACCACGGTTTGCATATCAATAGAACTAGCACTTCACTTCTCTGCCGACTCCACGTTTTACGACATTCTACGTTGGGTTTGCGGCAACCGCACAAGGCTTTGCTGGTGTCGTCATATGCTGCTTTGGGAAACGTGGGAAAATCAAACTACAAAGTCTGATCACCCAAATCAACTTATAAGTCATTAAATAATACTATTAATAAAGCTATCTGACTTAGTGTTTGACTGTCCTATTTAGAATAAACCAATATCTATTTAACACTGTGTTAATTCTTTTGCAAACCGGGATTTTAAAAGCTGAAATTGCGTATTTATGAGCACTTGAACGCAACATCGTTGTGTGGTGGTGCCCCCGGCCCATTCGAGGTCTTCAGGCTCTGCTTTCCAGATGCTGAACAAAACTAAATCTGATTTCAAAATTTAAAATTCTTTAAAAACAGAAAGTATATTATTTAAAGGTTTAACGAGTAGCTGCATTAGTTGACTTGGAGAGGATAGTAGCTATTAGCTTACCTCTTTGTTCCTAGAAAGCCACCAAAACGGTTACTACTTATTAGAAATGTCACAAAGAGAGGCAACGATGGCTTTTACATGCATGTTGAAACTATTTGTTGGGCCATATAAATGTCAAATTCTAACTTACGTAGGCACGGAAATCAGCAGTTAGCTTTATTGTTTACTCTAGGCAGCAGAATATTGCCTTAACACTTGCTGTGGTGCCTGCAGCGACTTAATAGAGTATTGCTCGTGTGCAAGGTAAGCTTTCAGATGGTAGGCTACTTAAATATACATGCTCTACCATTTTCAAGTAAGGGCAATTTGCTTGGTTGTTGGTGTGAGTGAATGAGAATGCCTCTTTTTTTTATGCCAGAGCAGTTGTGCTAGTGTGAATAAGCCATGAAAGTGACTGACATACAGCTCCATTTTCAGTGGCAGGTCCTTAACTGCCTGATTGCCACTGTGAAGCTCAGGAATTTCCTTACGCTGACTTTCCTGCATGGCAAAGGCATAGGACTGATTCCTTCCCTGCTGAAACAGCAAATCCTTGAGACAGACAGGAGGTACACACACATATTTAAGTACACTAGACACATGAACACACACACTTAGACTTGCAAGGCCTTTCATAGCCTACCCACATGAATGTGACTAGTTGATTATCACCCTATTTGACTTATGATTTCACGTATAATCCATAAATGTTCAGTTAGTGATATGGTAAATGTATTGATGATATTATTAACAAAGTACTGTTTTCTTAGGAGTTTGAAATTTGATGACACAGCTCAGAAGGATACATGGAGACATGAAAATGAGCTAATTAAATAAATAATTGCATCTGACTAAAGAGTGTGCAAATTGCATTCACATAAATCCCCCCCTCCCTCGCAAATTCAGTATACTTAAATGTACATCAAAAGACCACATTTACATGTGACACCCAAATGATTTAGTGGTGGTGTAATAAAAAAAAAGACTTATGTCCCTCCCGCCCTTCTCCCAGCAGTGAAGAACTGGCCAAAATGCTCCCTACTTTGATCTAGAACTGTAAATCTGTTTTTCTCACTTTTCACACTCGAAGCTTAGGATTCTTCTTTCTCTCATATGATTGAGCAGTTTGGTCACTTCGTTAAGTTCAGAAACACTGCAATAACCGCAGTGAAAATATTCCCAAACAACAATTGTAGTCATTTATTATTTGGGCAGATCGTTTTTCCACTTAATGATTTGAAATATCAGAAAGTAACAAGAAGTGCTCATCACAGTTTTTCCCAGTTTATATGTTTCAGTTTCTGCTCAAAATAATTTAAGATCCAGAGATATTAAATTTCAGTGATATGAAGAAGAAAAACATGTAACAAGTTGAAACCAATGAAAATTTGTTGTTTTACATCCCCCCAAAAAAACCAAAACAAAAGAAAAAAAATCCATAAACTCTGAATTATCTAATTGTTGTCATTGTTTTCACTTGAACTAATCAATCAGTTCACTATTTGATTAATTTCCAATAGCTCCTGGTTGAGCACACTGCATAGTCTTGATTGTGTTTTCCCTAGGCTTCCATCTCTTGTTAGAAAACAATAAAAGCACTTTCAGTTTTTGCATTCAGAAACAAACTATCATTTGGACATCCAGCTGTGCCAGTCCTAATTTGTAGACATGCCCCTTTCCCATTCATTGAGACACCCGTGTATTTGGTGAGTGATGTAATGTCCCTCTTTTCCCCAATGAGACAAGGGCAACAATAGGGGGGAGTGCCTCTGTCACATTATTTTCCCCCACCGAGGCACGCCAGCTGCTTACAGTTGCTTAATGGCTACGAGCTGTCACAAGGCATCACAGCCCACTGCCACACAGGAGCGGCAGATGCTTTAATTGCACAATGACTTGTAGGTTGTCAACAGCAATTATACCAGGCTTCCACCTGAGGGCACCCAAAGAACACCGTCGACTCACTTCACAGACATAAGCCTCAAAAGCCGACTGCTGCACGCAAACCTGATCTCTCTCGCTTGCATCCAGATAAGAGCTGCCGATGGATTCCAAGTCTCCTCTAAGCTTAATGGTTTACCCATGTTCTGCAAGGATAAGGGCAGCATTGTCAGACACAAGACTCAGGACCCCAAAATCATATTTAGACATAAAATATTTACCCAGCTTTGTCACCTTAGGGCCCACTGCCCACCGTGCTGCGGCAGGTTGTGGTGTGCAGAGTTTGAGTAATTTTGCTCATTATTAATTCATGCAATTTTTTTTTTCAGGCGAAGCTCATTTGCTGCCGCCAGTCCTAAGATTATCATCATTAAGAGGAGGCAAATAAATTGGTGAGTTCAGAGCTGTGCTGCAACCTGCTTCAACCCGCATTTGTTCTTATATGTTAATGATTTGTTATTTGTACAGTTCCAAGAAAATAAGATAGATTTGTTGTCCGTTCTATTTCTAGACAGTCCTTAACTCAGGAAACCAAAACACGCACGGCGACCCTTGGTTTGTGTCGTGTCAAATTGAATGGCTAAAAGATGTCCCATGTCCCGAGTTTGTTTTGAGCCATAAGACAAATTATACACACATGTATGAATTCCTTTGGTCAACAGCTGCCATCTCAGCATCAGATAAAACAGAGCCAAAGTCTGGGAACCATCAGATGCCTCTGACACTCCCACTTTATCATATAAGAAAAAAAAGACACTGTACACAAGCATGCGCACAAACACACACATTTGCACAGCAAGCAAGTGCAGCCGTGCTACACACAAAAGGCGCACATGCTCACACGCAAATCAGTGCTATGCTCTTTGTATCTGCCAAGTGATGCAGATGATAGGGCTGCATATGAGTGCATGCAAACCAGAGAGGAGAGGGTACATGTGGCTTCATAGACAATAGCAGGCCATAGCCCTGGGAGGAGTGTGTGCAATCCCAAGGAACATGCTGGGGTATAAATTAAGACAAAAATGTTAACCCCCCCCCCCCCACTTTAAAAATAATGTAGTTTAGAATTGTCTGTATTGTCAAGTATTAAGATCTAGCGTGGTAGCATGCATTAATGCAAATGTGGCCGTAGTAGCAAATAAATAATTAGGTTTCTTCTCTCCATCTTTAAGGTGCACGTCGCTTAAAATAGATGATATTTTTGTCATCTGTTCTGTCATGTTTATCAGTGCAGTCTGCTTTGGAAAGAAGGTTCTGTAGGTTGTGTTTCACTTTAGTGTCAGCAGGGGGTGTCCAAAAGCAGTCCAGAGAAAGAGACCCCTGTGCTTGTTTGAAGCAGCTTACAAGGCACTGCTCCAGTTTGTAGTAGCTGACATTTTGGAACCAGTGGGTCAGCAAAATGGAGAAACCATGGAGATGTATCAAAACCAGTGAGACTTTTGATCACAGGATTGTTGTGTGTAATTTATTATGGGCCTTTGGTTATTCTTTATCGCGAGTCCTAATTATTTTCGGTGGGAAGTGACCGTTACTGTGAGCGCACGAATAGTTTTCAGGTGTTGCTTTCTTCTTCCAAGTAGAGCAGAGGAGGAAATGAGGCCATGGGCCGAATATTTCAGGTTTAGGCCGATCTATGGAGCTAAATCTAAACAAAAGGCATGTGCATGCTGTGTGCGCGTGTGTGTCCGTGGTTGTGATGTGTGAGTATGAGTGCGCGTGCATACATTTTTTTGTGTGAAATTGTCAATGATGTCACAATGGAAGAGAGAATCTTGATAGTTAGACAGATAACAATGAGGGCGGCTTATTCATGCCCTCCACACACACATACGCACGTGCACACACACACCTATAGTCACACACACAGCATCATCATCGTCACAGAGGGAGCAAGGCTCATAATTGGACAGAGGTGTCTGTAGATAATGAAGCCAGACCTCACACCTGCCAAACCTTGGGGATTTCTCTTGACTGGCCACTTAAATCTTCCTCACTCTGTGGGTCTGGAGGGCAAGAGAGTGAGTAAGGAACTAATGGAAAAAAAGCATGCGCTACAGGGAGGATCCCTGTCAGCACGAATGTAGTGCGGACCCCCACCCCCCACCCCGGCTAACGCAGCCCCCACAGCTCGTTCCATACAGCACCCACCTCACTTCACTTCACTGTAAATCCTCTGGTGTCAAGGATTTCAGACGGAAATGGGGAAATGCTGCACCAGCTATTTTGTTTCAAACTCTCAAAACACTCGCTTCTCCCAAGTTGTCTTTGGTGACAGCGTTGTGTGCGGGAAGCGTATTGTGCCAGCTTTTAGTGGGGTGTCATTCGAGGTGCTGAAAGGGAAATCAGATAGACGCTTCAACGGAGAAATACTTCTATATAGAAAGTTTACCTGACAGTCATCAGTGACGGTGTGACACTATATCACTGGTAGCAAAAAGCTACACCAATTAGGGATCGAGTTTACTCTGGCAAAATCTTAACAATTTAAGGGCAACAAAATGGGATTTCACTCTGTCTTTCTTCATGACTCGATCCGTAAATGAGGGTTGGAAATCATTGTCATTCAGTATACAGATTAGGCACGGATATAAAAGCAGTGGAGAGATTTCTGCTTATGTGTTATTCTTTTGTTTTTGTGTTCCATAAAACCACAGACAGCAACAAGACACCAGGGGGTTATCACTCTTTGTTAGCTTGTCATGAAGTCAGCCATGCCAGTTTTAACATATGAGCTTGTGTCTGCTGTCAAAGGGTTGTAGTGGTAAATGGTGAGAATCAATAACTTTGTAGTGCTAACAGACACAAATAGAGACTGGTAGCTTTGCTTGTTTAGCCGTATCCAGATGGCCTGAGTATATTTGTCATATTTTATTCTTTATCCTGCAGATGTTGGATAAAAAGGATAAACACGCACCTGTCAAACTCTGCTGTTTTGTGGAAGCTGTTTTGTGCTTCTTATGCTACCCGACGCCAAGTCATGCATTAATGCTTTGACTTTAGGGCTGGAACAAGGTTACAGAGGGAGCTTCAATCATTTTTCTCTGTTTTCAGGAGGAATTTTCATACAGAGACAGTAGTGGTTCTCCTGATGGAGATTTGCATGTGCATCTAAATAGACAACAGCGTTACACGGAAAGAAACAGGATAATGTTCACAGCAGGATAATGTGCACCATTTGATTGGGTGCAATGAATGAATGAAATCATCACCTTTGGAATGAGGCTTTTATTCGGAATGAAAGGGGTCAGAAAACTTCTCTTATCTTGGATACTTTCGGGTCATTTTTCCAATGTCCAGGGCAAGTTGGGAGGTAAGTGAGCCCAGGTGGCTTTCCTGGACGGTGATACCCAGGAGGGAAATCTTGTAATCAACGGCAACAAAACCAAGCTTCCACGGTGATGGATAGTCTTGCATGTCCACCTAGTGTCTGCGCTAGGAGTGCTCAGCATACGTGGGCGATAGCTCACCTCATCCTCCCGCGTGATAGATGGATATGGATAGACAAAAAGCTGTGTGAGTGCAGCCAGTTTTGGGAAATTCGCTGTAACCGTAGACCCCGAGTCATCATCGTCCCATCTTTTACCAGCTTTAGACACTTTTAGTCGTCGGGCAACATTCGCTAATGTGGATCTTCTTTCCAAATTGCGATGATAAGCAACGCTGAAATGTGCCCTGAAATGAAATCACACGGAAACCGAAAGCTTATCAAGATGAAACTGTGCAATAATACAAGAATTATCCATCACCATCCATCATGTATTTGTTTGCAGGAAACAGATTACATGGATCTTAATTGAAATATTATTTTACCTTCATTTGAATTATTTATGCGTTTGCTGACTAGATTCATACCTCAGAGAAAAACATGAACACATTATGTGATGCAAGAATGTGAGTGTGTATTTGTGAGTATTTCTCATATATTATTCAAAGTGTAGAGTCAGAATATGGTCTTACGTAGCCATATGAAGGATATCAAAGGGCCCATCTTTGATACAATTTATTTGAGATCCACTGGCCAGAGCCGAGCTGTCCATTGGCCTTACATCGCTAATGAGATCGGGGGTAAAATTGAGAGTGGTGGGCTGGCTGTCATCCGCTAGGTGATGGTTTTAAGACTAAGCAGTGATACTTCATTAATTAACCTTCACATTCTATGTAGATCTGCTCATCAAGATGCAGTTAATTAAAGAAAGGTCATTCCAAGGGCTGCTGGGAAGCGGCATTATTACAATGGAGGGATGGCACTGCTTTGAGCGAGATAACACGGGGGAGGGGGCAGGGAGGAGGCGATCACCCAGTCATCACTGAAATGGCAGAGCGGCTAGCCAAAGCCAGTTTCTGAACTCCTGATGTGGACCGCCATGGTTCAAGAAAAAGGAAAAATGTATTTTTTAGTTGTTTGTGTTTTTATTTCTTAGTTTCCCTCCTCTTTTTATATAGAAATACACTGTTGAAAGGCTCTAATGGAGAAAACCTCACTAAAATATTCATTACACTCAATCGACAGCATCTATCTTTTAGCATCTCACTATAGTTTTTCTGCTTTCTTTTTGCAGCCCTGTTTCTTTCCTGCCAATTCCTCGGATGAATTTTACTTACTCTGACCTTGCTCGGTGTTCAGAAAAAAAAATGCCATCTTGAAATAAATAAAAGGCCAGGAGCTCAGCGACATATAAAATAGTTATGTGTCATCTGTAAGTGAAATCCACTTCAGGTTAGTGACTTATTCATTTCAATTTCCTGCTGTCTGTCTATATATATATATATATATATATATATATATATATATATATATATATATATATATATGTATCTTTGTCACTGTCTACTAAAGCACAGCTCAAAATATGTAGTCTTGTTTCAGAAAGTGGATCAAATAGGTACTGTGTTTTGTTCTAAAAGTCACTGGTATATGTCAATATGCCTCTGAGGCTTTTATCAGTCACAAAGTGATTGTTTTTGTGCCGGCCTACATGCCAACCTAAGGACAGCAGCAGCTGGAGCGTACTATGAAATAACGCGTCTATACAATTGCCTCTTGGCCAATCGCACAAGTGAGATCAGACTTAGTGTTACAAATGGCTTTCTGTAATGTTTTTGCCAAGTTTTATTTTTTGATAATGGCACCCCCCTCCCCTCAGCGCTGTCTTGTTTGGAACCTTGGTGTCAGTTTTTCAAAATGTTGCTCTGCTGCAAAATTGCAGCGAGACATCGGCACCTCCCCTGTGTCCACTCAGTCCTCCTGTAGTCATCCCTGAGTGTCTTTTGGCATTGCTTCCTATGGCAGGTGTAGAGACAAACGAGAAACAGTGCTCAAACCTGCACGCGCTTGCATTCAAGGATGTGTGTGTGTCTCTCTCTATATATATATATGTGTGTGTGTGTGCGTGCGCGTGCATGTGTGTATATCCCTCCTACTCTGCAACGATACAGTAACTGCTGACCCCGGACACAGTGCCATTATGGCAGACGAGCAGGGCTCCCCTGGCAGCGGCTGGAGCGGCTGGTTGCTAGGTGGAGAGACATTACCGCGGGCCTCTGCAATAATTTATCCTAAGAGCGCGGCGAGCCGTCATGTAGCCCCTGACAGAGAGCTGCAGTACTTTATCTGCCTGCCTGTAAATCAGCCATGTGTGGGTGCAGACGGCAACATTGTTTGATCTCTTTCAGACACTCTAATAATCTGCTCCCCTCTGATTGATACCTTCACACAACAAAGCACATTACACCAGCACACCACAGCAGCCATCAGTGTGTGCGTGTATGTGTGAGTGTGTACGTGCATGCGCCGACGTCTAGCTGTATGAAAAGTGTTCACGCTTGTGTGTGTGCGTCTTTCTGGTGGTCATCAGTATTGCCAGTGGCCAAGGGAGGGAGGAAAGGGGATGAATTAGTCTTCTGCAGAAACAGAGAGTCATTTGGAGTCTCTAAACCAATGACAGGGTAAAGGGTTCACAAAACGATCACTGGATAAAAGGAGGGGCAGGAAGGGAGAGCAAGTGCCACAAAACTAAAAACAAAATACAGCAAAGAGGATAGCAGAAACAGTTATTCTTCTATTAAATGGTGGCCGCTTTCACAAGTGCTATTTTTTTAAGGAGTAGAGCCAGCTGTTGATGTAGATACATGCAATCAGAAGCAGCTTATGTATGAAAATATTTAATTCAGGCTTTTATAATTGCAGACTCTACAATGTATTTTCTTGCAAGGAAAAAAATATATTTGGATGAAAAATGTTGCGCTCTTTGGTTTTCAATACAGCAAACATGTTTGAAAATTAATGTTTGGTCTAGGCTTTAACAAACATAGAACTACACAGCTGAATGCTCAGATTTTTTCCCTTAAAATGCTGATATCTTTTCATGCCATCCATGGCCTTCTTTCAGCTCAAAGTGAATTGCATCCTTTCCAAATTGCCTTCCAACTCCTTGCTTGATATGGCTCATATACAAAGGAGAGCAATGTCCCGTCCAACAATACCCATACCATTTGTGCTGCTCAGCTTCAGAATGTCATTGGTTTGAGTGTGACAATAAAACATAACTCCACCTTTTCTGTGGGTTGCATTGGAACATAGCTTCCAATTATTCAGCCCCAAATTCAATAGCAATTTTCTGCTCAATGAAATAGTGGTTTCAATCTCTAGAGTAATGTCACTTTAGAGAGATTTTCAAAATGGCATGTCTGTGAGTGAATAGATGGACGCGGGAGGATTCATTTTGCTTGAGGAAATGATACTTGTCTGCTGAAGCTTGTCATTTATTGATGAAGAGAATTCCTCCTCACATACTATAGAATGGACAGACAGTGTGTACAGACGTAGTGGGGTTTTTCTGGGCAGATTTTTAGTTTTTAGTAAGTGTTTCTAAAAAGGATAAAAGATGCCAGCCAGATGCATAACGTTACGGTTGTGTTTGGTCAGATGGAGCCCATTTTGCTTCAGTGCAGCATTAAAAGTAGCACTGAACAATAAAAAAATGCAATTATAAGTGTGTTTGTGTGTAATGTATCAGTAGCCCATCCAGGGCCCCATAATGAATGCAATGCAACGTGCGATCACTGAGCCGTGCGTATGCCCCGCTCAATGCATCTCTGAAAATAAACAGAGCAATGGAAATGGTTCTCATTAGTGTTGTTTTCATATTAAGTCCCTCAGACAAGGTTGACAAACCCAGCTCCCTGTGCCAGGCTCCTCGGGGACCATCGCTTCAATACAGCTAGGGCAAACAACACCAGCCGATACCAACACCATTACCACCTCCTATAGTTACTTATCCTCCCCTCCCTCCCTGCGGAGTGCTCTGTCTACACAGACCAGAGGAAAATGCATTAAGATCTTCCAGCAGCATAGAGAAAGAGTCCTGCTTTCATTTATCACTATTGCTATTGGCCCTAAAAGGGACAAATGTCTGTTCTCCATCTCTGAGCAATTGGAATTGGAGAAATGTGTGCTGTGTGTGTGAGATGGAAGCTATTTTGTGCTCCAGAGACGATCCACTGCGAGGCTGTTTAGCAGGAAGGGAACAGGTGTGCTGAGCTTCTGGCTTCCACCATGTGTTCCAGTTGTTTCATCTGCACCTGTTTCCCCAAGTCCTGTATATGATGATCAAAACACTTTATTAACCATAAAGTGCTCTCGCTCATATGCCACAATGTCACTGTCTGTATCAGGCACATATCATTAGAAATAATTAAGTCGTGTGGCGCGTATTATTGTGTCACAAGTTACATTAACAAGGAAAACATGTCCAACCTAAACTTGAATATGCTACTTTTGCAGATTAATAAATAATGATTTAAACTACAGTAGAAATAGCTCGTGCAAGAATATAGTCGGCAGCAGCAGTAAGGAGACGCAGGCTCCATGGCGTTGTGATCTGTGTATATTAAAGTACAGCTTTCTAAACAATAACAGTGGCATTGCCATAAAGAACCGAAAGAAGTTGTGCTGTGTCGGTTACACATACTTCTCGAATACATGAAAGCACTGTTTCATCTATATGTGGCTGCATGTAACAAGTTTGATTGTAATTGTGATCAAAGCCATGCTGAGATGTGATATTTGCAGCAGATAAACAAATTTGAAAATCTAAAATTTGTCTAATAAGATAAAAATGAAGTGTGAAACTTGTGATGGTCTTGACACACTCATGATTTTAACAGAGAAGTTATTTGTTCAAGGCAGACAAAATGAAATGAAGTGAAAATATGCCATCGCTGCTTAACTTTAGGTGCCTTGAGACTACTATTGTTGTGAACTGGCTCCATATGTACATAAAAGCCAATCAGTCATGTTGTTCATACATAAAGTTAGAGAGATACAAGTTAAATCTGGATTTATGTTTTGTGTAATTTGCCGGTAGGAAAGAACTACAAAATTAAACAGGTGCATAGCTGCAACTTTGAAGTCAGCCGATAAGTACACTATGCATGCTGAATGTTTAGTGTAACACTACCCCAACACGTGTTCTCACGTAACCATTAAAATGTGAAAAAAAAAACTTCTTATAAAGGACTGTAAGTGTTTTTCCTCCAAAATTGGTTAATATCTTCATTATGTTTTTTAATTAAAAGATGATGAAAAATACCAACTTTATAGGGCAAAAATGACACCTGTGGACTTGTTGAGTTCAACCAAAAATAAAGAACATAATGGTTATCACTTTACTTTCATGTAACATAATCAGAAGCTTGAACTTTGACACCTATGACTGTTTTTAGGTTGTACAGAAATGTGTCTTTCTTGAATGCCTGAAGATAATCTTTTCCAACCTTGCTCAAATATCCACTCAAACTCATGCATGAACTCAAATCTCAGGGTCGCTGATATCTCATCATGGCAGCATTCTTGTAAAGTCACAGGAAAAAAACTGTTTTGCAAAAACATGAACTTCGGCTGAAGGATGAACTGGTTGGAATTTGGTATTTGAAGGTCAAGATCACCTTGACAAAATGTTTTTTTGGTTATAACTCAGTAATCTTCTAACAATGGTGGTACCATTTTACCAAATAACTCACCAAATATTATAATAAATAATAAATAATGATATTTGGTGGTTTAAAAATTTATATAAAAATTTGATATCCTGACAAATTGCTATTTTTTTCCCCTAACATTTTATATTTATAATTATTTATTTGCTCATTTATGTTTTGACTCTTCTCAGATTGGCTGAGTGTTTGTAGCGTTTTAAACACCTGTTGTCAACAGGGATGCTACAGAGTGCCCACTGGTGGACAAAGCATGTAACAGCCACACTTATGATTGAAGGGTGTTTCTCCTGTCTCCCCTGTACTTTCACATTTTAATATATTGGTAGTTATAAATGCTGATACTGATAGATCAGCAAATAGCTAATATTCACCAGTAATACTGGCCTGCCAATAAATCAGTCGGCTCTACATTTTACACACATGGGATGACATTTTACACTCAAATTGTTAAAGGTCAATTCACCGTTACGTCAGAATATTGTGCAAGAATACTTATTCATAACCATTACTTATTAAAAGAAGGATAGGTTGTGAATTTATTTCACATTTGATCATATACTGAATTAATATCAATAACCTCAGGTGCCCACCTAGGTGATTTTGGCTTTACAGTGTTGCTCCATTAAAGATGTCTATGAAGCATCCATGTTTTAGAATTTGTAGCATCCTTGCATCAACATTCACTTTTGTTGCATTGTTTACTGTCATGGCTTCAACTTTGGGCTCTGTCAGAATCAGCTTAATTGGCCAGTGATGAATATACTTAACACATTTCTCGACTACATATGAGCCTTAGCCCTGTGAGCTTAGAAAAGCATACAGAAAAGGGTGAAAAATGCTAATTTACTGGTCTAGGAAGGCATACAGAGTTACAGACGTGAGGAGGAAATTCTAATTTATTTGAAAATAAATGAATTCTTGCTGTTTTGATTTCTGTTGATCAACTAATCTGCTAATTGAGTAATTGTTTTGGTTGTAATCCATGCTTAATCTTCTGTAGTTTTTCCAAAAATGTTACTGACCAGACTTGTGAGCTGAGCTGAGCTTGATAATACACTATGTTGCATGACTATAAAAACCAAATACTTAAAATATCTATCTATCTATCTATCTATCTATCTATCTATCTATCTATCTATCTATCTATCTATCTATCTATCTATCTATCTATCTATCTATCTATCTATCTATCTATCTATCTATCTATCTATCTATCTGCTTAAAAAATTGTGTTAATTAACCTAATACAACTGTCTGGTTATTGCCACATAAACCTTGGCATCCTTGAGGAAATTCACTGGACACCATGTCTTAACTTGAAGTATATGACTGTTTGTAAAAGCACAGGTGTTACCTATAACAAAGCGATGGCTCTTTTTTGTTCCAGTGAGCCATGACAGATTATCAGTGAGGCAGTGTGCACGATACAAGGAGCCTGAAACTAAAGTAGCTAAATGGAATTCAGACATCATTAATTTTGGTATTTACAACCATGCTTGTCCTACACTTGCACGTTACAGGAGACAATCTAAAACAGGAGAAAATCAAAATGATACTTAAACCTTAGTTGCTCATCTTCACAGACAATTATATGAATTGCTTTTAAACACACTGATATGAGAGCGATCTTTAAAAATGCATCTTGCCAGTGTGTCTAACATAGTCGCATCCTCCCACCTAGCACAAAGAAGTTACTTGGCCCACCTGAGCTGTGATTTGGCAGGACACATCACACTGCTGCAGGCTACTGTAAATATCACCTTTCTTGTTATCTCCAAGACCTGCTTTTCCAGTAAATAGGGGAACATGTAATTCAATATACTGTCGGCCCATGTGCTTTCAGAGGACATCTAGGTGACATGACTTAGTGGCCCCGGAATGAACATAAAGATTAATAAGTAATGGCCACATAAAGATGATATTTGCACTCAGATATCGCCTTTTTTTAGATTAATGCTTTTGATCACAGGGAAAGTGGTAATACAAAACGAGTAGACGGCAGAAGGTATGACATCTCAACACAATCTGGTGCATTAGGATTCTGGAGTACTTTTCATGCTTGGCCCAAACAAACTTCTTCCCCCCCCCCCCCCCTTTTATTATTCCCAGTGCTTCTGCTGCTCTTGCATGATATTTTTGACAATGCACAATTGTGAATTATCAAAGATACCCCATGCTTTGATATGTGAGACAGGCAGTGATAACTCAAACTAGCTTGCATGCTACAATTTATTGACAATAACGATAATATTGAACCGCATGTCCCACACTCTAAAATGAAATGGTATTTGGCTGTCCTCTGTAATACTGTTGTCGGTCCCCCTGGTATTTTGTAATTTGTTGCAGTGTTTGTGTTCTCTTTCACACTTTAATATCACAGTATTGCTTCAATTTAAGCTCCAAGATAAAGTTCTATTTCATTTTGTGGGATTAACTTACTGTGTAGCACACGTCTCAAGGTATTTGTTGTGTTTTGTTTTATCTATGAATTATTTAGGAGCTTCAAAAATCGAGAATGGGTTAGAAGACTGTGTGTTCTGTCTCTCTCAGCAATCTCAGTCAGATGTTTAATTTGGTCTGCTAGCGTAGAATAGCACTCAACACGACTGGGATTAGGTGGTTGGCTATGTAATTTCCCTGAAGGAGGAGCATGTTGAATTGGAGAATAATGATAAAAGAGGTACTGAACATTTGAAGCAAGGAAATATTAACTCATGATTGCTACGTGCGCTTGAAGGTATCACGGATCTTAGCTTTCATATTAAATACGTTGCAAAAATAGAGAGAGTTTTAGGGAATATAGTCACATGAACCGCACAGTTCATGCTAGTAAGATGTTGCTTTAAAGTCTGCGGCAATGCTGTAGCCATCCTTTATCGGCTGATTCTACATAATTTACCCAACATGCTAAAGTTCACTAGGTCTATTAATGAAAAATTCCCTGTTTTGCTTTATACTCTGTAGCACTTTTTAAAAATGCTAATGGACTCCAACAAGCACCTGAGCAAGGATGAAAGTGCCCTAATTCCTGCTCAAAAGGTCACAGAGATGAGTTATAGTGGTATAAGCACCTGAAAGCTATTCCCTTGTTAGATTTGACAAAGGGAGGCTGCCATTTCCCACCTTAAAAATAGTGTCGGGTAATAAATGATCATTTGTGGAATGCAGTTGCTATCGGCAGTGACTTTTCCTCTGACATAACTTTACTGTTGGCTGATTTACATACGGAAAGTTGTCCCCAAAATATTTAAAATGGGCATTTTATTCATGATGCACAGCAGACGGTAGTGACACACACAAGAGCTCTTATTGTTCTTCTTAGGGGAAATAGCTAATTAGTTGGCCATGAAAAATGCCTGCGTCCTTGTTTTACTGTCATCCTCTGTTTGACTCGACAACATTGTAGGCTTTTGTGGAGATTTGCAGTTATACATCCAGAATCAGCACAAAATAAAATATCTGCATGCCCACACTTTGCTTTTACCCCACTGAGTTACTGACACATGCACGCTACTATCAATTATGAAGCATACTGGTCTCTGGATAAGCACTGCCGTCTGTACAGTAGCTGCCGTGTGCACCGCGGCATATGTGATAGTCCTTTTCAGCAGCCCTTTACAGGTCCCGGGAAGGTGCTCCTGGTGTGGATGCAGGGCTGTAGAGCAGGGATCACAATGACAGTTTCAGGTAGAGGAGTCTATTAATAGTTTACCTCTCAGCCAAAGCATTTCATCATTTTTGGTGTCTGTGGGCTTCCTGCTTAAAAAGGGGGTGAAGTTATGCATCTCAATCTACCCCTTCATCTTTCATGTTGTTGAGGATTATAAATAAAAGGACAGACTTTGACCTGAGCTATTAGTTACCCGGGATCCTGTGGCTAGATGGTGCTTTGTCTTCTGTCAGATTCTGGTGTTTTTCCTTCAGAAGGCAACAGGATTACAATCAGAGTCTTTGGGAATACCACATGAGATATGATACCTGCTACCTAGAATTGAAAAGGAGGAAGACGGATCAACAAAAGACAAAACAAAACCAATCAGTCAAAATCAGCCAAAAGGGAGCAGCAGAACAGAAGAAGGTGGAGAATTTGACAGTAGGTCAAGCTATGGGTCAGTGTGAAGTACCACTCTGTTGATTGCTGTTTTTCCCCTTGTGTAACTCTCTTGTTTTGACCACACAAACTGCCCCAATGTCCCCAGAGATGTGCCCCTCTGACAGAGCGATGAAGAAAACAGAAACCTCTCGCTCTCTCACCTTCCCCGTGGTCCAATAGAAAGGCCCAACATATGCCAAAGCAGCCTGTCAGTGCTGCTTGTTGTTGGACAGACCTTTGATCTTGAACAAATAGAGAGTCTCAGAGCACCTGCCTTGGGGCATGAAGAAATATGGGCACCACAAAGGGTCAAATTCTAGAAGAAGGCAGTAAAATTAAAACCTTTATTGCCATCTTTATGGCCTCATTCGCTATGGCAATTACATTATCTATGGAAAATGACAGAGCTTTGTTCCCATTATCAGTGAAATCTCTGGCAAGGAGTGTCTGATGTGCTGAAAATGAAAGTGATGTATGTCAGTCTGAATAGATCACAGCGAGTGTGGACTTACAGTATGTCAAGGTGGTTGTATTCAGCAGTTTAACGTGCTGAAATTTGATTACAATTTGCAAGTAAACAGAAGTGCTCAGACATGCAAGTAATCAATAAATAATACGAAAAAAACTTTTTTCAGCTCAGAGTGTTTCTGTCAAATCTAGATTGACAGCCCTCACTTGGAATTAATGATTTTGCTTTTCTGCGACCACTCAGACGCTAACCACCCGAAACCCCACACATTGACTTTTCTCCACAGATTGCAACTCATCCATTTTTTAATTGTGTTCATTTTTACCTGGGTCCCACTGGACTCGGTGCAGCGGTGGTCGTTGTCATCCGTCTGCTCTGACAGGAAGGGAGAGTGAGAGAGTGGCGCCACACCACTTTCCACCCCAAGCTGATGTGTCAGGCTTATCACACAGCCGAGCGATCCTGAGGTGACATCCTCCACTGAATCAGTGACATTTCACGGACGGTGCAAATCTATCCATCTTTGTCAAGCATCCGCCTCGATTTTAGCATTCCCAGAGTTAGCATATTGATCACTGAGAAACGCATGAGTGAGGACTTCTTGTTTTCTGCTCCTTAAAATGGGCATTGTGAGTCCACGGGACTCTTCTGTCAAAGTCTACTGCAGTGGGCCTTAATCTGCCCTCCTCAAAGTTGCATAAAAGATGCAGGGCTTTTGTCATTCAGGACCAAGAGACACACCAAAGACTTTCTTTAGTTTATATCAAAAACTTTGGTCGGGTGAAGTTTCTACAAAATGAACTCTTTCAGTATAGTGTTGTTTTCATTAGTTTAGTTGTTTTACTCTCATTAGTTTTCACTTTCTTTTTTTCCTATTTAGATTTAACAACTTAAATAGAGACTGTTACAGTTTTTAATTTTTATTTTTAGCTGTCTATGATAAGATTGGATATCCCTGGAAAACAGCCCTGACTTAGTCCCACACACCTTTGGTTCAAACCTTCTGTTTGCAAAAGGTACCCAATGTCTTACAGGCAGGGAGGAAGGACTTAAAACAGCTTGTTTCAGGTAGCAGATGAACAGAGGGTCTGCAAAAAGCCACAGTTTTGGTAGAACAAAGAGTAGCTAATGTGGAAATGAGAATAATATGTCTTCATTATATATAAAACAAACAGCTGACGAGGAAATCAATTGGGGAGGCTATAGCTCAGGAGGTAGATCAGGTCATTTACTAATCACAAAGTTCCCTGGCTTCTGCTCCGGTTTCCATGCCAAATATCGTCGGGCAAGCTACTAACGTCAAGTTGCTCTCTGATCCATCCATCGGTGTGTGAATGTTAGATAGAAGGCCCTTAAGCATAGGTCAAAAAGTACTTGTATGAATTTGTGAATCATGTTTTAGAAAGTGTAAAAAGCACTGTATAAGAAACAGTTCATTTAACATGAAATAACGTTTGATAACTTGCCAAAATGCTGTTGAAGTTTAGACACGTTTGTGTTTGATAAACCGACTGCTTATGCTTCCCCGAGCCGCTTTAGATTACAGCTTTGCTTTTGTAATTTAAATTTCTGTGATGCATATTGAAACAAACAGGAAGGAGCCCAGTTTATAATGGTCAATATCCTAACCACCTGGGCCCAGCAGTGTGTAAACCGTAGCAGCTTCTGTTATTTGTGTTGGGGAGCGGGTGGGGGTATGGGGTTGGGGTGGGGGCGCAATGTAATAATTGATTAATAATGCAAAGCTTTAGGGAAAACTATAACCCCTAAAATGAGGGCGATGATTGTGCTTGCGCCGAAGCAAATCAACAGCGACAGAATAGCACCAGGGATTACAACATCTGCAGTCTGCGGTGTCGAGGTTAACTTGTCCTGTGATTACAAAACGCATTTACCGGGAGCAGGTGTTACATTGACACTGTTGCGAGCATGTATGTGCAAAGGATGGTGCAAACCGAAGCGCGCGCATGCACGCACACACACAATGTGAAGCACCCAATCATACAAAGAGCGTAAGAGAGCAGAAAGGAGAGAATGGCTGCTTTCCTAACTATATGCCTTTGGCCGCTCTGCCTGTGAGACCCGTGTGAAAACATGAATGAGCAGCCTGCAAATCGATAGGGACAAGAGATCTAGTGTCTAGCAAATCCAGTGCAGACTGACATGTTCTCCATGTAATCTCCTGCATTGTGCTACGAGGGGAAAGATTATCCTTCTCTGACTGGCTGGTAAAAGGTTGCTTTGCTGTAGTTCATGACTGTGTGAAGGGAGGGAGCATATGCCTCTCTGTGAACGATGCTGGCTCCCCCTCCTCCTCTGTCAGAGGCTGGATTATGTCCAACATTATCCACCACCACCCCCCCAGCACACACACCCGACTCTCCAATAAAGGGCTTTCTCTCTCCTCTTCTCCTTTCAAAAATCATCGGATTTATGACAGTGGATTTCGGAAAAGTTCTTCGCCAATTTTGATGCCTGCTAAGTACCCCGCCAGGATTAGAAGAGGCCTCTTGATGTGTGCACTCCACGGTGTTGAGCAATGCATTGTGGTCAGGGTGATCAACTGAGGAAAAAGGGGAGTAGTACAGTGTGCATAATGATAAGGCTCGTTGTACACGTCAAGTGCTAAAAGCAGAGAGTGAGAAAAGGCCTGTGTTTGTTTAGAATCAATAGAATACACTATCACATTTAATTTGTCTTGTGCTGCCTTTTCTACCTCTTTGCGTTGCGTTCATAAACAGCAGATTGGAGGAGACGGTTAGCTCCACTGTAGCAGTGCCATTATGGCAGATGCAAGGGAAACAGAATAGGAGCTGCTTGAATGAAATGACCGCTTACACTGACAGTAAATTGAAACTTAACACTGCCGCACAATTTACAAAGGCATAATAAAAGGCAGTGACTATCTCGGGATAGACTTATAAAAATGCAGTATACATGTTGTAAATTGTAATGAAATACAGGAATGACTTTCCTGAAATAAACAGGAAAAAGTTGTGCGATATCTGATGCAAGATTTATTGTGCCACGCTTGTATTGGCATATGTGTGTGTGTGTGTGCTCTTCAAGTCTAGACACAGGAGGCAGACAGTCACCTTCACAGCCAGCTATCCCTCCCACCGGTAGGCCTGCGTGTCTCTCTGTGATGATGCTAGGTGGCCTGTATGTGCAGCTGTATATTCCGACTCACTGAAGCGGTTTTGACTGTCTGCCTGCGATATGACTGACAGAAGGTCTGGCTTTGGGCAGGTGTGAGACGAGGAAGAGCCAGCTTAGACTCAGTTAATAAAGCTTCAACCAGTTCCTCAGTCTGCCCTTGGAGATCGCTTACATCAAAGCACCAATCAAAAACTGGTGCAGATATAATTTGTCATCAGGGATTTCCTGGTGGAGAATTATAGAGAAGATACAGGCCGATCAATACTATGGATTTTCACTGCAGTGGCTGATTGTCCAATTGCCGTGAAACATGTACCGAGATAAAAGGGCACGCCTGCCATTTTGTAACAGACTGCCGAGTCAGCATAGGGCTTGTCAGATACTTATAGGCTGCTGTGATAGAAAATTATCATGCTGCAGTGTCCAAGTACTATTTAACACATTTTCTCTCCATGGGACGTGATTCATCTCAGATTTCCTCTTTCTCTGCTTTTGAGGGGGCATCACTCTGCGTCATTGTCAAGTGGGGCTCTGGCCACACATGGATGGTGCTTAAAAAGGAGCAGACACACACGGATGCCAGTGCAATGCAATCCCTCCGCGGGAAGATGTCAGCTAGAATTAAGAAAGACGTTGGAGGAATATGTTAAATCCCTGGAACACTCCACAGCACTGACCACTTAAATCACTTAATACTGACTTCAAATAATTCCTAATCATTTCAGATTAACTTCCCCAAAACATTATTTGAACATGAACATTTTCAAGAGGCTATCTTTTGGAAGACTTGTTGAACACGCTGGCATTTACCTCCAGTCACACCACACAAAAACTACCTGTAAACATATATTAAACCTCTGCTCTCAACAAAGTTAAGCCTTTGTCTGGTGTACCATCTGCCTGAAAAGCCTCTGTCAGGCCTGGAGACCAGTTGGCAGCAAGTACTTGCTAGGAAGGTATATTCCCCATGTGGTTGGCAAGTGTTTGCTGAAGGCTCTTGGCTTTTGCTAAGTGCAGTTGGTTTTAAAGGGTGTGGCTCACCAAAAAACCTTCTTGCAATATTATTGGTTACCAACAGATTGGCATGGTTGCATGGGAAATGTGAACTTGTCTGCACTCGCCAACTACTTACCAAGCAGTAGGGGAACTTTTAAAAGTGCAGCAGAATCTAAATACAGGGAATGTTGGCCTTCAAAGTAGACGTTTCCATGCCTTAACACTGCAGCCAACATGTTTCAGAAGGACAAGGTTTTACTTTGAAGGTGAATGGTCTTTGTTTGACTGCCAGTAACCTCCAACATCTGCTCACCAACCAGTCAGCTACCAGTGCTTGCCACAGGGTTGCACACTGGTCTTCAGGCCTTCGATGGGCTGCCAGTAATAACTAGTTGTTGCAAACCCCCTCCAAAAGACAGGAGACTGTCATAGTAATCAAAATTCATTTTCCTCTCTCCTATTAACTGAAAGATGCAACCATTTTATGCTTTATAACATAAGTTGATAAAGCACAAACAGCATAAACAAGGTCAAGATGTCCAGTGAATGGAATTTGCAGAGGTGACACTTAGCAGCCAGCTGCCTATGTGGGCACAACTGTCAATCAAAACAGCCTTGCCCCTAACTTTAAGCCTCATCAATATTCATATGGAAGAGTTGGACAGTTATCGTGAAGGAGGAGATGATTCATACAGGTCCAATCTGTAAAAATTATTTTTTAAAAACATTGAAACTGGTGATCAACTTGCTGTGAAGCAAGCCTCATGTGGCCAATAGAGGAATTGCAGTTTATGGCACCACTGCGTTGATTTCAATTTTGTAGCCCCTGCGGTTGCAGGTGGGCGCTAGAGTGTAGCTGGTTATGTGTTATAAAGCAGAAGCTGGGGTTACTTCTATGGGAAGAAAACCCATTATACAGGCACCAGCATTAGTGGTTCCAGCTTTGTAATTTTAGATTAGGCACTGGCACCACTTTGGTGGAAAAATATTTGCTCTCAATTTTAATTAAAGAAGAGTAATATCCAAAAGCATTATGAATACCAGTACCTATTCATTAGTATGTTTTGAACAAATTCTGTGTCTGACAGATTTGTTATAGTGATTATACTTTGGCTCTGTGTTCTTAATCCTGATCTGGTCTGAAGCTGATCCTAAAAGCTGATAGACCAAACTCAAATTACAGCCATGTGGGGTGACGTAGAAGAGTGAATAGTGTCATGCCAGGTTTGTGCAAGTAGACTCAACCAGGCAAGCAGTGAGCTCAGCAAAGTCTCATTTGTCTTCGGGAATGAGAACCACAAGCAAGCACATAAAGGCTGTTTTTTCTGGGTAATCTTCACCCCACAGTGACTTTCTTTAGCCACGCTTAATAGCTCTGCGTATGGAAATGTCACTTGGATGTTGGTTAACTGGTTTACCACACTGTTCAAGACTTAAATATCTTAACTGTGTTTCATCTGGGATGCAGATCCCTTTCTGTGTCCTGCTCATGATGAATTGTAATAAATATAGCAATCCCTTAACTTTACATCTGGTGTAATCATCAGGTCAAATGTCATCTCTTTGGTTTATGATGTTCCCAACACCCAAAGCTTTAGATCTAATTAGAAAATGTTAGCATACTACAACAGTAAATGAAGATGTGAACATGGTCGCATTTTTATCTCAAGGCACTGCAGTCCCTACAGTCTCAGAGCTACTTGTAAACGCTGTATACTCTTAATTGGCTTTTTAAAAAAGATTATATGTAAGGGAAAGTTTTCAGATTAGTTGCTAGATAGGTTAAAAGTACAGACTGAAAGATACAAACTTCATTAACAAGTTAATGTTTCTTCTGCTTTTCTTTTCTTCCTTCTTTTTGGGGAAATTCTTGCCAGATGGACAATACCGTTGCACATGTCATGAAGGGAAAACAAGCACTTCAGAGTGGGTGGGCCTTGTACCATGGAGCACTGAATTGTGTCCAGAAATGTCTGTCTTTGTTGTATATGCAAAGGCAGTCTCCAGACTGAGGGCAGTGACTTATAGGGCTGATGCCAGGCTGGGAAAATGAGCTACCGCAGCTCAGTGACAGAAGCACTGACCCTCAACGCAGCCATCTTTTACTGTTTACGGATGTACTGTTGCTGTAATGACCTACTTTTAAAGCTACATTATAATTTGATGTATTAAGGGAGAGTTTGGTGCATTCCTTTTAGGGGTGACAGAAGGCCACAAGAGTCAAAGGAGATAGAATTCATCCGTCAAAATTAAAGAAATCGAATATTACATGAGTTTTGGTTTGGTATACGTCTCTTTAAGAAAAAAAAATTCGGAAATGTTTTTCAGTGGAATACTTAAAGAGCCTTTCCCTCCAAGAAAACTAAATGTTGTTGTTAACAAGCTGAATTCACACTATTTGTTTTGGATCTATGATATTGCTTAACTGAGCCGTACTTCTTCTTTTCAATGAATCTGAGTCTGTGCCACAAATGAATGGGACTTTTATTCTGAAACACTCTCTCCACGTAATCCTGCTTATGCTCCTTTTACTCTAAAACACACAGCGTAGCACTGAGTTACAAATGTTATTAGATCGCATTCACATATTTGTCTGTTTGGGGTAGATTGTGCTTCGATCCTAAAATCCTCACCACACCACCTGTTTTAGTGCAAATTACACTGCCAAGAGCTTGAAAATTTTGCTGTTCATCTCAGCATGAATACAACTGCAGTTGTTGGCATGCTGCAGAGATGCTGAAATAAAGACTCATGTTATAATTAGTTCAACAGCAATAAGATCTTCTCCACTAACGGGAAAATCTGTGTCACCGAACAGCCGGCAGCCTTAATTTTGCCATATTTTCCTTAAACCATTAATCTTCCTGGATTGGTAGCTAGAACAGGACCCCACCCTGTAAATGCAGGACAATTTGAGTAGCCAAAATGAATCAGAGGCAGGTCTGGCAGGACTAATCCTGCTTAAAGTTAATGGTCAACCATAACAAAGTTTACCATTTTGTTTTCCATCCTGTGTTGTCCTTCCCGTTGCCCATCTCAGCTGACGGGTGTGGACATAAGCGTTTTGGGAAATATGCACAGCAAAATGAATTCATACTGTAAGGTAATGAGGACTTGCATGAGCTGTAATTGTTATTATTGCCAGACACAAATTGAAAAGCATAACCTGTCTGACACCAGCTATCAGTTGTCATTATGTGGGAAAACATGCCCTCGTTGCAGATAGCTGTCTGTTGACACCCAAAGTAATTGAGGAGGTAGTCGAGCTGTTGAAGGCTCTCAAAGGGGAGGACGAACACTTGATCAGAGCTTTTTTATGTCTTCTGAGATGATTTGATTTCACATAATGTCTATTTTACAGCCAGATATGCCATTAATTTGCATGATAGCGAGCCAAAATGTGACATTTTTATTTAGACGTCCCCACAATGTTTGGAGAACAATTGGGTGGTGTTTTTTCTTCTGTCAGTCTTTCAGCGCGGTGGCGTCTCATTATATCATATCTAACAGAGCAGTGAATAGCTGCCTCTCTCCTCACATTGCTGTGTCAGGTCAATGTGCCATTTTTTAAGTGGTGACGGGAGAGAGGCGGTGGGGGTATATTGTTGACAGCGAGATGATGATTTCACATTTAACTCTTCGTTGTTGTTTACCAAAAGCAGAAACTAATAGAAGAAACAAAGTAATTACTTTAGCCTGCATATTGTGCTACATCCTATATCATCTGGCTTTAAAAAAAAAAGGAAGAAAAGGACATCTCACAAGGAATTCTTGAAGTGTGATCCAATTTGAGTGCAGTGCAGTATCTGGAAGTGTATCTGTAAGACATCGTATACCAGTATTTAAGCCTTATAGTCCGATGGTGTCTCTCCTGTTAGCTCCTGCTGGCAAACTGGGCAAGTCTGTGCTCGGTGCCTGAAGCGCTGAAGCGAGAACAAGGGGCTTCTTTCCCATGAACTGGAGCCAAGTGCCAGCACTTAAGGTGAAGGGCCGAGGCGCTGGAGAAGTAATTTAATCTGAGGCTCTGCCCAATTCCCTGGGCGGCTGAGTTTAAGAAAGGTCACACAGAGAAACAGGCACTGGTGACCCCTTCCCAATTACGGGCGCTACAGCAGAACATATCACAGCACCGTCCAAAGTGACAGTCATTTAGCAGCAACTCATCTGAGGGGAGGAAGTGGGAGATGGATGATAAGGAAATAAAAAATGATTTGCCAGGACCTGTTAGCCACTTCTCTACACAGGCCTTCTCCCCCCCCCCCCCCCCCCCCCCTCAGCTCCTCCCTGTCTTATTCACACACTCATAGACTCCCTCTCTCTCTCTCTTTCTCTCTCTCACTCACTCTGCCTCTTCCCACCCCCTGCCACCCCTGCTGCCCATCTCCCTCCTGCTCCACAGACACGTGACGACTCCGCATGATTATTGGCGCAATCACTCATGTAACAGCCTGCCCAGCTTTCTGTGGGGGCTCCAGTATTTGTCACTGTCACTTCCCCAAGTGCTCCGCCATTGTCTTGGAAATTGTATGTGTAAGGCAAGAGATGCCTGTGACCCACTTCGACAAGGGAGCCAGCGATGTGAGGGCGCTCATCACACAAAAAAACAGCAGTTTGATGTGTCCTATTATGTGTCCCAGCAAGAGCCATAAATAATTGTGACAAGTTTTTTGTTGCGCGTGAAAGTCCTTGACTCTGCCTCCTGTTCCAGCACCTCCTCTCTCGTATGGAGACGCTGCCAAGCACCCCCGATGATAGATGGCACGGTGCAGCAAATGACAACGGGATAGATTTTTAGTTTGTGCTTTGGAAGGGATCAGTAATGGTGCTTTGCTGTACAAAGCAATAAAAGAGAAGGACAAGAGACAGAGGGGGGAGAACGAGGGAAAAACAAAAAAAGATGCTTCGACGCTGAAAAGGGAAAAATGATGGCCAGTGACGCATGAATTTTGGACATTTTAGCACTTAGATAAATGAAATCAGGGTTTGTCAGAATGGACAAGTGCTGTGGTACTGGGCCACTCGCTGCAAAAAAACCCCCAATATATATATATATATATATATAAATGCATGGAATACATTTCACAGTATTAAACTGTCCACTATAACCGAAAAAAATAGTCTTTTCCTCGCAATAAAAGAATAAACTGATAGACCTCTGTACAACTGCATCGTTTTTGCAGTTTGTCTTCACCTTAGAAAAACAGAAGCTGTATGCAGTTGTTCAACTATTCATTTGAGTAAATGTTTTTGCTCTTTGTTCCTTGCCAAGCTGTGATTTCGGACTGCTTAGCTGCAAAAAATTTCTGTGAAAAATTGACATGGACATTAGATAAAGTACCACCTGCAGGTCCTGGGTGCCAGGCGGGCAGGATACTGGAAGACAGTATGATCAGTCATGGTAATGAGCACAAGGCAGACATACATGCTTTGAATTATATGACTTTGAGGCCTGGGCACCCTCAAAGCAGGCCTCAGCCATTAGTTTAACCACTCTTTCCTTATCTCAGAGTCAAGCTGTGAAGTTTTTACAGCACCATCATTCTCCTCTTTCCTCCCTAAATTGTTCCACAGTCGCTGTGTATACTAGTAGACTTATAGCTAAATTAAGATTGTTTGTCTACTCATATCGTGTGATCTTCAGTTAAATGAATATGGAGAGCTTCTTTCGGCTGAATTGCTGAGGTCAAAAAGCCTAAGTGTGTTTATTTAAACAACGTGGAATGACGTGTTGATATCTGGAGTTTACGTGGCAAAAAAACACGCGAGCATGCACGTTTTTATCTTCGTTAGTTGACCGCAGATGCATTTGCTAATTGTATTCCGCTTCCTCTATCACAATTATTAATTTATCTCTTAAGACTACCGCAGCAGTGACGATCATTCATATCGCCGCATCCGATAGTTAAGAAGTGGGCTTCCGTAAAAATCCATCATGTACATCAATGCACATTACCGAGGTAATTAAACAGGAGGTAATACTGCCAGATATCGTAAAATATCGAGGGGTGATCATACGCCCCTTAACACAGTAAAGCCTCGGCACATGGAAATGATGCAGTAGATGAGGCATCAGCTGCACAGAAATCCAACACACAAATGTAAATGTAATTTGTCTATTTTAGAGCATCTGTACCTTATCCTGTGAAAAATACTAATTATTTGAAATATACTGATTACAGCTAGGCGAGAAAGTGGCATTAAAATAATTACTTGTGAGCCCTCTCAGAGTTTGTACATTTAGCACTGTACCACCATTAGGAATAATCTGTCCAATTAAAGGTTGTGTAATTAATTAAGTGCACATTCTGTGAAGAGGAGAGGGGAGAAAATTTATCAACCTGCTGAAATATGACCTATCTTGTCCAAAAGACTAATATGTTTAAACAAAAGATGAAAATTGATGACAACATTATTTGTAACAAAATGCTCACTGTGCAACTATGATGCATCTGTACTTGGATTTGGCTTCGTAGCATTGTCCTCACAAAAGCTGTGATGTATTACCCCCGGCTGCCTGGCGGTAACTTTCGACGAAGGGCGCTTTGCCTATCTCCTGGAACAGTCTGTTACTTTATCCCACTTCACATCTCAGGCCTTCACTGTAAGCATCGTCTGGTAGATAAAGACACTTTCATAAGCAGAAATGCAAAGATGGATTCTGTCGAGGTCCTACAAATAGACGTGTATTGTAACAACATAGGAGGAACTCAGTGTTGGCACCGAACGGACATCCTGATACCACCACCCAAAAGTGTAGCAGAGCAGAAAACATCTTGCTGCGCTAAACCTGTCGGGTCATTTCTGTTATAGCAAGAAAATTTGAGCCAATGTCCTGTGTGTGCCTCCGAGAGTGTGAGAAAGATGCCAAGTGCACATTCTTTCACCTGCTATTACAGTTTGTTGCCAGCTCTACATATGGCCTAGATCAACACTTCAGGGAACAGACATCAAAGCCCAACACTTAGTAATGTACAAATACAAACACGTGTCTGCTGCTAACATGACCAAGATATATACTGTATATGTACGTACATCCACCGTGGGGAGTGCAGTACTACCGCAGTGACACATTTATTTAGGAACTGAGTCAAGCACTCAGGAAGCAAGAGTAACTGCAAAAGTATTTCAAGAGTACAATGGCTGGTGTAATAATTAAAACAGTACTTAAGAAATAGGCACTTAGTGGTAGCTATTGTAAATTGTCTTTATTAGTAAACATCTTCAGTGATACGTCTCATAATCAGAATACTGTTAAGGAAAAGTGCAATGGGGAGTCATAAGCTAATGCTAGCACTCGCTAAGCAGGGTTTGTAATAGGGTACATCAGTTTGCTGTGATTTTAAATTGAAAGCATTTCCCTAAAACCTGTATATACCTTGTGTCCATGTACACATTTCTGTACAAATTTCAAATTTTGATTTGTCTCATCCCAATTTTCCACTTTGCATCAATCCATCGTGTTCACAGATGTGTGCTTCGTTGCATGATAACACTTTAACTTGCATATGTAAATGGAATGGTGATTTCTGGAAGTGTTCCTGAGCCCATGTCTGAGTTTTCCATGGTGCAATCATATCTGTTTTTAATGCAGCGCTGCCCGTAGTTCAGTGGGATCCAAATTTATTTACAACCTTATCCCTTGTGAGTTTTAGCCATCCTTTAATGACGTTATGTACAGTAGACAATGTGATACTAGAAGTTGAGGAGCATAATTTTAAATTGCTCCATAATTTGTATATGCAGCAAACACCTTAAGATAGCGGTCTTAAGAAAAAAGGGTGAAA
This sequence comes from Aulonocara stuartgranti, assembly GCF_965226115.1. Taxonomy (NCBI): domain Eukaryota; kingdom Metazoa; phylum Chordata; class Actinopteri; order Cichliformes; family Cichlidae; genus Aulonocara; species Aulonocara stuartgranti. The sequence continues at coordinate 31,349,073 of NC_138956.1, forward strand.
TTCCAACAATATGTTTCGGGTTGTCGAGTCTGCTATCATTAAAAAACACCATGGTTATAATTCCAAGAAACTCATTGGCAAACTGACAATTGATAGCTCATTGGCTGATATGAAAATAACAGTGAGGAGAACTTCCTCCTTCTCTGCATATTTTTACAAAACAAGAGTGCCATGCTGAACGTTTTGGCAGCTCAAGCTAACTTTTTGAAGTCCAGCCTAAGTGGCCATTTGAGGAATTGTAGTTTTTGGCACATCAGTTCTCGAGTCATTTTTCATTCCTAAGATCTGCCATTTGGAGGCACCCTCATCAGGGTTTTTTTGATCTTATCATTTCGATTAGACCTTAGCCTTGTGAAGTCTTGTTGTGAAGCCTCAACCTCAGCATTTTGGCCTTCACCATCTCACTTGAACCAGACGAGACAAGCGAGCGGTCGATCTGACTGATAAACCGAGGAACATTGCACGCTTATGCCATAGAGACTTGCAAGAAAGGTCCACATCAAAGTGTACTTTTATTTTCTTTTTTGTCTGTAATGGGGGCAATAACTTGCAAAACAAGTGTCATCTCGTATTCAGTAACACTTTAAAACTCACAATTGACACCATAAACTTCTCAAGAAAGTGTTTACTGAGGTCATAGATCAAAAGAACTGAGGGCAGTTTTCCTGTTGTCTTTCATGCTATCAGACTTTTTTTTGTTCCTTGCATGCCATTAGAAAGAATTCACGTTTAAGGCACTTAAGTTCAAAACATACCTGCACAATCTGTTAGCAAGGAAAATAACAGCAGCAGAAAATGTTGAGAATAAGCGTTACTTCAGAGATGTATTATTTTATGATGCCTCATATTTGTGTGGTAATTTCCCACATGCAAATGTGCGCCTTTTGCATGCATTTAACATGACTGTATGGCTAAATATATGTATTCGTAATCGACAAATTGGATAGCTCCAGGAAAGCGAATATTTCTCCAGATAGTTTGCACATCATATTCACACTAATATTATTTCTGCACAGAAAAAACAAACTGTGATGCAGCAGGGTTCTAGTGCAGTGTAATATCATCTGCTGGAGCACACCATTGGTTTATCACATATGTGCAAGCCCACAGTTTGGCTAGATGACTGAAAGAAAAAAAGAAAAACATTACCAGCAGAGTAACTTTCCAGAGTTATAAAATCCAGTCTTCGAGTATTATAAACTGCAGCGCAGTGTTTTGACATCCGATAAGCCTTGAAATTTATTGATGTTTTACTTCAGCTTGACTTCCTTGAATGTATCTTATCATCTCACCAGTACATGGGAAAAAAAGCCAGCAAAAAAACACAGAATTGTTTTATGTCTGAATGCCTCCTTAGGTTCAGTGTTACATGTGCTGGTTGTTCATATTTTGTAGATTTAAATAATTACAATCATTCTTTCATTTGTCAAGCCTTAAAAGGTAGCATTTGATCTTAAATAGATTTGTATGTATAGCTTATGTAAGTATATTTATTATAATTTAACACGCCATTGCTGGATCTCTCATCAGTCTAGAGTTGTTGATTTCTGACTTTCTAAGGTTTCAGTTCCCACATTATACTTTTATTTTTTAATCCAGCCCCAGAATTTATTCCAGAATGGAAAAGTGTTTCATGTTCTCTACTGACACCTTCTGTAAAAACATAACAGGCAAGGATAGGGCCACATAATGTCCATATTTTCTGTTGTATAAGCAAGATATACTTTGAGCTCTATGAGCCCTGTGGCCCTGGTATGTGCACCTTCCCAAACTGCCATCCAGCCGACAGCTCAGCCAGGCAAGAGAGGAAGAGAGGCTGATAGGAGAGGGAGACATAAATCCTATGTCCTATATAAAAAGAAATACTATCCGTGTCAAGGAAAGGTGGGATGCCCTAAAATGAATGATAACAGACTCATTAAAAATAACGGCCGCCTAAATGATAAATAGCTCGCCTTCTGAAAAGAGCTCAGGACAATGACTTTAACAAATTAAGACTGCAGTGCTCTGCCTAAAGCTGCTATTGCCTCTATGCTACCTCACCAAAAAAACAACAATATGTACAGTTCACCATTATGATCATCATACTCCATTATGTATAATTTTATCCATTAAATACCGCCCATCATTTACTTTGTTGTCTCCAAAATTCCACAAAACAGATTTTTAAAATTTTTTTATTTATGTGTAGCGGCAGGAAGAACTTGCTGAGAAAGTTATCCACGTGTGAAATAAAAAAATAAAATAAAAAACAAACCATAAGCCACCCAATTTATTCCACATCAGCTGGCATTTGCAAACGAGAGCCTAACAAGGACGCTGCTGGATTTGGCACTACAAACAGACCACGATTAAACATGTAAACCTGGCACCATGCTTAAAAGCAATAACTGGTGTCTGAGACAGATCTCACATTCCTAATGATGACAGTAAATTAAGCTAAACTATTTCCACACATTCAAAACCGTACACATCTTTTCGGACTGTAAAAACTCAGCCAGTGTTCATCAAGTATAAACATTTACATCTGTGTGACATAAACAGATTCCACCGCTGTAAATACTGCAGAGAAGAGACAGAGCCCGGGCCTGTCAGAGGGAATTAAATGAAGAATGGGTGACTCGTGCAAGTCGCTGACTTCTGAACTGATAGACGTCCACTCCCGAGCAGGCTTGATGAGGGCAGACGCGTCCATGTGTGCACCCTCTCCCTGTCTCTTCTGTAAACACGGACATTCCACGCACATGAGAACATCATTTGGAAAAAGCTTTGTCAAGAATTCAAAGACCTGCGATGACAAGACTTATGTGGCTCACCCAGAATGCTGTGTTTTATGTTGTTATCAATCATGAAAACGTCTCTGTTTGGAATACATGTAGTCAGATTGTCGGGCGGCGTAGCAACACGGACTCCGAGGTTACGTTCTGTGTCGCGTGGTCGCGGGGAACGTGGTCACGGCTGCTTTTAAAGTTAATAATTTTGCTGTCATTGAGCTTCCAAATACATTGGACGATACGTTTGTGGCATTTTAATCCCAGACTTTGTTGTAGCGGTGCCCAGTGCAGCTGAGCTCTCTTATCTGTGTGTACAAACTTGCACTTAGGACAGATACAGGAAACAAGGCTTTGATCCCACTGACAGCATGTCCCAAAACTATATCTGGTCTGGTAAAAACAAACCACATACCAAGTACTTGTGTTAATGTCAACACAGTTTTTGTTTTAATTTTATAGCAAATTCTCAAAGAAGCGTACACTGATCTTCTGGCTTGGTTGATTTGTTTGGTTGCCTGCGCTTTGATATTGAACATAACATTTAGACGCTGATACCTAAAAGCAAATCTAATCCATCCTTTAGGGATTTAACCAGTGTGTTTTCAGACAGAGGAGTGGACTGAGGGACTTTTCACTAAAGCAAACAACAAATAAAAATCCAGCTGAAGTAGGTCATCACTGCTGAGCTATGAACAACTGTTATGTGTGCAGCACATGTGCATAGAGAGCATACATATATTTGACTTGAATGTATATTAAGTGCTTCTTGATGCGTAAGTACGCCGGATTGCTTCCTACATGTGCTTATTGCTTCTATTTAATTGCATTTCTTAAACTGGAAACGCCACCCCTAAATTTACATGGGAATGCCATCATCTCAATCCCATATTATCTACTGTACTGTGTGCATTAAAACGCGCTTGCTTAGCTTACAAACAATGGCCCTTTAATCTCTCTAGTGATTTTAAACAAAAGCTATTTAAGGAAAATGGTAGTTTGAGTGAAGTTGTGGACAAGAGTTGCAAGGGAGGATGATGGGGGTTTCTAGGCAATTCAAGCACTTGTACTGCTTGATTATACATAGCAACGCTGTGATAAGGCTTCATTGAAATTTACAACAAGCAATCTCTACCATATGGACTCACCAAATGGAGATCACAGACTGGCAAAAGCAATCAGCTTTTTAATTAACAGAATTAACAGTGCGATGTTAAACCATAATGACAGCAATAAAAACAGTTGATGTGACAATCAAAGTGCACCAAAAACATTCATAACCATTATTTTCATTAGTCGGAGGGAAAGACAATAGCAGCGAGCGGGGTTATATTGGAGAGGGATCTCAGACCCCCCCTGTAATCACACTTGAATTAGCTGCAGATAGTGCAACTACTCCAATAGACTATAAAACATGAGGTCACAGAGAATACTCGTTTGGGTTTATCTTGGACACTTCATTTGATGTTGGCCCATTCTCTGAAGGAGCGAGTGTTGTCAGAAGCAATAAACATCGTCCATTTCTGAATGTGAGACCAGGCCCAAATCTACAAAGTTGGCTGATCTGCAGAGATTCATCTTCCAAACTGCTATTGGAACATTATAACCAGAGATCTGACCAGCAGCTGAAAGACTTTGGCAGAAAATAGCTGTTTATTGACCATAAAACATGTGCGTGCACACATGAAAGCACAAATGCACGCCCCTGCACTTACACGAGTGCAAGTGCACACACGCAAACACCTACACATACAGAGATAAACCATAGTGCCAAAGCAAGGGCCATACCCCCGGCAACAGCACACAAAAGAAAGTCAAATTATTAGAAATAATGAAAAGCCATCAATAAGAATTCTGCAGAGAGTCATTTCATTCTGTTTTCAACAGCGCTTTTCAGCCCATTATTTTCTGTAAATGTTAACATCGCCAAGCCTGCCTATTGATTCTATTATTTTTGACCTTGCATTAGTGTCGGCTAATCTCGCATGCTATAAAATTTCATTTCATAGTGAAAAATACTCCAAGGCCCTAAGGGTGAGTTATACACAGGTTGCGGCACCCTTGGGATTCATAAGTGCACATGCGGGTAAACAAACCGTACATTTAATGTTTCTTAGATGAGTGAGCAGCGCTGGGGGTTTCATTTCTTCCTAAACCTCAAGGTTTTTTTCTTTCTTTTCTGTGAGGTGGCTAAAAGTGAGGCTTAGGTTGAGAGACTCATTCTAAGATGAATGCAAGCATCTTCCAAAACGATATTGTATTTTCACTCCCGTACACATGCCTGAGAAGAATGCTGATCCACAGAAGCCAAATAGCTTTTTTTTGTTGTTTTCAGTGCATGTATGAGGCATCACTGAGGACTGAGCATTTTTCAGATCACATTCAGGAATGACCTGAACTTGGCCTGGACGGAAAACAATGAAGCAGCACCTGCTGTACACCAGATATTATTCAATAGACACAAATGGCCTCATATAGTTAACTGCAGTGATTACCATTGTACAGTTCCTCTATCTGGTGATTGTGTTAATGTATAAAACAAATGATTGCAACTTTTAGTTATCATGTAAAGCAAACAAGTTAAACTTTTACTACTTTACTTTGTTTAAGTTTAAAAATAAATAAATAATAAAAATCATGTTACGATCGGTTGTATTTTACTCATCGCCATGAAAGTTATCCGGTTGATTAAGTATGTAAAGATTAGAATTTTTAAGATGCAAATGAGACATCTCTATAAATTTGGGCTAATTCATTTACTTTTTCAGAATATTGAATATCGGATAAAACCAGGTTTGTAATCCTTGATTCATTTAGTTTCATTAGAGTCAAAAGTGTTTACAGATGGATTTCTGATAACAGAAAAAATCTGTTTTTTCCCCCCCTGTAAATCAAGCTCTGTTTCATGGCCTATATAAACAAAATCTTCTGCAAAAACCTTTAAAAATTAGACAGGAATAAACTGGAATGTCTGATTACATGCTGCTGGGAACTTCTCGCTCCGAGTGTCATTTTAAGAAAATAGCCTGTATTTAATTGTATGAATTTTAATAAACCAATATTACAGTGAAATGTCTTTCAATGATAACCTTAATTTAAACTTCTTTTTTTTTTGTAAAATTTCAAGTTCAAGTTTTATGTTAAAATAAGGAAATTGTGCGCATCAGATTGAAATTTTTGCTAGTCTGAAAGAAGAAATGTTACAGAAACAATTAGCGCACAGCAAAAACTGTTATTTCTTTGTTTCTTTCACTTTCTTTTTCTTTATGTTTTTACAAAAGCAGTTTTATAAGTAAAGTGAAAGAAATATTTTGTCATAACTCTCCTCCACCACCCTGATATTAAAGAGATTGAAGCAATTTTTCATAAACAGAAACAATATTGCATGTTTGATTACCAATGAATAACAAAGCAATATCAAATTGCCAAAAAGTACTTTCTTAATTTGTAATTAAATAATTCTTAATTCTCTGTCAGTATTTAGAGTCAGATATCTGGCCTTCATTTCATATTCTAAATGCTGGTCACATCTACTTTATTCCACTGGTCTAATTTAGGGAGCGAGGAGGCTGGAGTCTGTCCCAGCTATCATAGGGTAAAAGGCTGGATAAACCTTGGACAAGTCACCAGTCTATCAGAGGGATGACACAGAAAGACAGACAACCATGCTGGAGTAACTCTATGGGACCACATACAGAAAGGCCACAGCTGACTGGTGAATTCAAACCAGAGGCCTTCTTGCTATGAGGTGACAGTGATCACCATTGCACCACTGTGCTGCTCTATAGTGAAGGGCTTCACAAACAAAGGAAGAATTATCCCACACAAAAGCATTGACTGCCTTTAATGGCAGCTGCAGTGATGGGCTAAATAAAAATGACATAAACAAAACAAAAACATATGAAATCAGTGTCAGCACCAACTATTGATCAAATTGTAGTTTCAAACATTCACATCTGCCCAGAATTACGCTGTTGGTGCATCTTTAACATTCCTATTGTCTTATTTTGTAGAGTTGCACGCACATGTTATTTGACTTTTTTTTTCTCTTGTTTGTTATGTTTAAATTGGTCTCCAGTTACCACTATTGTACCATTTGTGAAAACTGTGCTGCCCATTAAGAATAAAAGTGTTTATCAAGAATTCCTGGAGGAACAGTAACTGATAACAATTAGCATTAAGCCTCTCTATATAAAATTATACTAAAATATTTGTACCCCCGCAACATCAAGGCTACTTGGAGTGCAAATAAAGTAAAAGAAGGAACAGCTTTGTGCTGCCTTATAGCTGCAACGATCATTACAGCATCTTCACACCATTTCACCGTTCATTCTGTAACCAAAGTTTGAATGTTCAACTCAACAACATCCAGAGAACAATAAAGACACAAAAGGCATCGCAGTAATGATAATGAATAAAATATTTCTATTCAAGTGTAACACCTGAAGGCACCTAACCTGTGCCGATGTGAACTCATGATACATTACTTAAATTACATTAAGAGGCAAGTGGGAGGTAAAGTTGTGAAATTCAATGCACAGAACTATAAAAGTTCTAAACTGAATACATTTATCAGCTTCACCACCACTTAAATGACCCCATATCTTGTATTTTAGGTGAATAATTAGTAAACAAATACTGTTAAAATCAAAGAAACTGTTCAGCATTATCATAGCGTTCATTATTATGAATAGAAAAATATCATTGTCAGCTCAGGTACTAATGTATATTGTGTATTTAATGTATGTTCTCCTAACCTGATGCATTGTCTGTTTAAATAGAAAGCAGACCTATTGAGTTAATGTTTCTGAATAATTTAGTCATAGCAGAGTCATTTCAGGACATCAGTCTATTGGACCGACGACAGATCCAATCTCCCCTGTTTTTCTCGAATCACTTGATAAGCAGGGATATGATCCTCATCCCACCTTGTTCATTGTTTTTTTCCCCTCAGATTAGTCCAGAGATGTGTGTTTATCTATTTTTAATGTTGCTCCTACCTTATCACACTTTTCAATTTGGAACTTTTGACACAAACATGCTGGAGCACTTTGCTGCAGCTCCAAAATTAGAGAGCCAGAAAGCAAAGGGCAGAGGGAAAAGGAGAGAGAGAGAGAGAGAGAGACACCCAGTGATTTTCCAACTGTGGATGCCTGTGTTCTGGGTGTCACTTTGTTTAATAATCTCCTACCAATCCTTCAACTTGGGTGCACGTTCAGGACGCTTCAAACCATGAAAACAGCTGGCTTTGTGCAGCCCAACTGTCAGAGTCTCCTTTGCTGTCGATGATGGAAATATCAAACCAGTGAGCCGTGAGTGGACATCTCAATCTGAATCTCTTCAGCTCAGCTAAACCACAGCCGTCCTCCCACTGATAATTCATGCAACATACACTTTCATTAGCAACACACTGAACCATCCCTGCACACTTCTCTCCTTTCTCTGGTAGTTGTTCACAGGCGGCATCAAGCCCAGTAATTCTGTTAAACTTGAAATGAAATGGATTTTTGTCATTTCTTAGACTTGGCCATCACTTTGATATACAGTTGTCCAATGAACATCAATTCAATCCATTCAGGCCCCGGCACAGGCTCTTTTCAAATATTGAACAAAATAGCGCATTTAATGAAAAAGCCCGAGTTCAGTGATATATAAGAGAAAGCATTTTCTCACAAAGTACATAGTTCCAGAAATGATCTCCATTCTGAGAATGAGCAGTTTCTCCTTGATACCATCAAGCGAACACCACATCAGTCCCTTTCAGCTGTTTCTATATTATCATGCTGCTATCAATTGCTTTGCCTGCGTGCACTCATCCTCCCCATTTATTTTAATCATTGCAGCAAGCTAAAAAACAAGGCGCGGTGTTCCATGAGAAGCACAATCAACATCGATGTCTAAACATTTCCAAGTCGTTCATCACGTAAAAACAAAGAATGTCTGGGTCTCTATTTGGAGTGCCTGCATTTTAGATTTATTAACAAGTAGATAGGGTGGAAATTAAAACATAGTAGTGGAATCATTTTGCACTGAGAGCAGATTGCTGTCGGATGTTCGGAGGAGAGGCGGAAGGAATGTCGTGTTTGTTTTTTCTTCTTCAGACCACCGTTATGTGTTTTCAGTAGGTGCGAGTTGTAGATAGAATTATAAAGTCCCTGGGGCTCATCCAAGTTTAACAAAGCACCAAGGACAGACAACCTTAAGCCCACACAGTGTTATAATGCTCCTCTCATGGAGAATGTAATAAATAAATTAGCAGATGAGTTTGGTTCTGACAAGTGAGGGACATGGCGCTCCCTGTGCATTTTTGATAGTGATCTAATTCATCTGGCAGGCGTGGATGTTGATTAAATCAGAATGTCAGCCACTTGACAAGACAAGACACAAGCCGGCGTGGAACCTGTTTGAACAGCGTGAGCCGTGCAAGATGGCCAGGGAGATTTGCAGCGCTGCGTGGCCGCTGAACTCCACGCACATCCCTGTTATCATCTCTTCCCCATAACATGTCCGGAGAGACAGAAAGACAGACGTGGAGGAATTCACCAAGGCCCGCCTCTTCTGTTCTCTCCCAGGGTGACATCAGCCCTCTGACACTCGGGGTAAACACAAGGGTGTGATGGCGCGACCATGTTCCCCTTCACTCACACGTGCTTGATACCTCCATCAAATCTCCTTGACAATCACAGAGCTCGAGGCAAGACAGACGTTCGTGCTGAAATCACATTCCCTGTAATTATAGAGAACAAAGCCTCTCTGAGCAGACTCACTATATGAAAGACCATCAATGGAAAATCAGAGCAAAGAATGCTTAGGGTTTGTCTGTCTCGAGCAAAACACAATAGGTGTATGATAAGGGGGGAGTTTCGGAGACAGAAATTGTTGAGGCAGGTTGCTATTTAACTGATGAGTGCCTCTCCAGAATCACTATATCTGTGGAAAACTATTGCTTTCCCCCAAATTCAACACAATATCCAAACCCCGTCTGCCAAAATATGACAACAGACTGATGTAAATACGCTTGGGAAACTTGGGAAATGATACACATCTTTTCAGATTTGCTAGATACAGAAGAAATCTAACTGACGTGTTGTCAAAAGTGTTTTTTATGTGATAGCTTGTTCAGAAAATACATTTTATTCGTCAACAAATCAATTAGCAGTTCATCTCAAATGTGGATTTTTTGTGAAGCGCACAGAAGCGGATCCATGGGCGTCTCCTCTCCTGCCTTCCCTTTCACCTTCCTGCATGCACAGCTCCAAGGAGGTCAAAGTTACATGTACAAAGTCACTCTACTAATCTTCTTTGTCACTCATAAAATTTACACAACATCTCCCTCATGGAGGCCTGTCAGTTTGCTGCTGCCTGTGGCTGTCAGAGAACACAGATAATTACTTGCAAGGATCGGAGAAGGCCTTGATTATTTATAGGGCTGAATGTCTGAAGAGAAAAAAATATACATGCTAGTTTAAATGATTTCCTGTTGCTAAAAGATCATATTATTGCAAAAAAACCTCCAAAAAACAGGGATTCCAATACGTAGTTTCTCTTTCTGAAATGTGTGAGATTAAATAATCGGAATCGTAAAAGTTGCTTTTGTTCGTAACACTCATGTAATGCATCGCTTCAAGTGAGGCTTTCTGCCAGCGTATTATATGCCAGGCCTTGACATGACATGCTGGACATGAGTCATGCATGTGAGTGAGCCTGGTCAGGAATGACTTCTGGATTGTCAGCATTGTTTCATGGTGCTTTTGTTCGCCTTGTTTTTGTGACTTCACCTGCTGTTTGTGTGTAATTCTCCCCCATGTTTGCAACATGAAAAGCCCGTGAATTGTACGAAGCTTTGTTGGAGAGAAAAGAGAAAAACAAGCATCCCTTCAAGAGAATAATGATCACGTTATTGTGACTAGTGCTTTTGATTCACCTTACCCTCTGATCATGATCAGCTTATTTTACTTTTCAAAAAAAAAAAAAAAACAACCCAAAAAACAACAAGATAGAGTGTCAGGTTTTAATGTCCCAGTAGGGAGGATTTAAAACCTCTGAAAACTTGGTTTCAAGTCTTAAATATCTTTCAATAAAAAAGAAAATTAATTATTTAATAAACATCAATTAAATCATAGAAATCAAAATGACTTGAGGTTAGCCTTAATTTCAACAACAAAAATATATATATTTTAACATTTTTAGAATCAAATTAAAGAACAATCTTTAAAACAAGGCCTGTTATATGTATGTAAAACACCAGTTCACAACAACTTCTTTTGTAAAGAAGCAGTTGGCAATAAATAAACATGAACTAATATACTGGGAGCTTTTAATCCTTTTTAACTATTACCATTGGTTTTATTTGGTTACACTTCATGTTCATGTTCATCTTTCTTTAAAGGTGATTTAATAGAAAAAGGAATCTTGTACTCATAAATATATGTTGATTAGTGTGCATTTTCTATTCAAATTCAACAAATTGATGCATTCTCATAACTACATAGGAAGGTCTGTGGAAGCCGCCATGTTGTTCCAACATTATGAATACGGTGGCCGAGGTGGACGTTGTTGTTTCTCCTGATTTTATGTATTTGGCAAAACGTTGGCCATTGTACAATGAGCTAGCGAAACAACAACAGCTGGTTATAAGACTTAAAAATAATATTTTCCCTATGATAAGCTGTTTGATTATATTCTCACATGTTATGGGAGTTTATTCACTAAGTGTCTGAGTCCAGTATCATCTGAACCTGTCGTTCACTTCAGTGAAAGTTTCACTAATCCTGGCTAACAGTGTCAAAAAGGAAATTGCTTAGCTTACCAGCATAAAGTTCAAGAACTCATCCTCAACAATTTGGTGAAATATAGCGAGGTCAAAAATGTTGAACTCAACACAAACAGTAGTAGAAACATGCTGGCCAGCTGCAGCTGTTATGGGGGAAACAAAAAGCAACGGCCGCAGCCGTTATGTGGCGCAGTCTAAACATGAACCACCCCCCGCCAAAAAAAATGCTTTTGATCTCTCTTGACTGACTTAAACATGTTAAGTACTCCAGTGGCCAACATAGCTACAATTATGCACATATATTGATTGCAATATTATGACATCCAGAGTTGAGGTTTTACATACTGTACCTTTAAAGGAAGGAGAAACTACCTTTATCTGGACTTTTGCAATTGGCAGAATTTTAGTGAAGCAGTGAGTGAATCTAATTTCTGAATAATTTCCGTTTGCAGTAATGGTAATAGTTTCTGACTTTTACAGTATTGTGCAGAGTTACATTTTTTTTTCTGCAGGTACCCTAATCTACTAACATTGCACTGTAACACATGTGTAACTATGGTTGTTTTATGCAAAAAATGGGCACAGTTGTAGTGTAAAAAATGAAAGAGACTGTTGATTAAAACTCACAAGAATCAAAAGGCTGCGCTATACCTAAATTGAGATTAACGTACAATACATAAAACCAAATAAAGAGTACAAGATCAACTCTGCTTAATGTAATATTTATTTAGAGATATGGATTTCAAAATCTGTCAGCTCTCCTTCCGCCAATCCTTATTCAAACAATTCTACATAGGAGCTAGTACCTGAATTTACTGAGGGTGAAACAATTCTCCAAATCTGTAGATTCTAACAATAAAAAAGAAGGAAAAATAATTTCAAAACAGTGTTCATTCATTACCTGAATGATCCTTAAACGTTATAGCTTTAAGCATTACAGACTAGTATGTTTCAAGGTGGCATTACAACTCCACGTTGCTAGTAAGCATAAAAGCTAATCATAAAAGCTAATCACTATATAGCCATCCATCCATTTTCTTACGCTTATCTAAATTAGTTCAGGCTTGTTGCGGGGGGAGGTCTAGCTTAGCTGTCATACAGCAAGAGGGAAGGCACACCCTGGACAGGTCGGCAGTCTGTCGCAGGGCTAACACATAGAGACAGCCATTCACACTCACACCTATGGCCAATTTGGACCCACCAATTAACCAAACCACATGCATGTGTTTGGGCTGTGGCAGGAAGCCAGAGTACCCAAAGAGAACTCCATTCGAATAGAGAATACCCAGTATCACTACAAAGCGTGTAATGGACCACTGTGTCCATTTTGCGCTTAGGAGCGGCAAAGCAAAACAAAGAAGTTGCAGTAAGCTGCAGTACCAGCAAAGCTAAATACTTTATTTCAAGCCAACATGAAAATAATGATAGGAAAGTGTTTAAAAAGACATTATTTACACATTTACATGTAAATGCATGTTAGCAACCTATCTTAAGAATGACCCTGGAATGTACTTTATACCTTTTTTGGTCACTAGCGACTTCTTGGCTTTAAATATATTATCTCCCTCCTGCTGGTAATGTAACTTCTATATGCATGTCCATTTCACACTTTGGAGAGGCAAAGCGTGAAATGGACACAGTGGACCAGCGTGTCTGTTACACGCTTTGACGTGATATCAGTTTGCATGCAGACATGGGAGGAACATGCAAACTCCACACAGAGGCCCTAGTTTGGATTTGAACCCAGGACCCACTGTTCTGCCCCTGGTAGAGGTAGACTTAAAAATTTACCAAAGCTCATTTTGAATGCTTTCATGCATCCTATATAGAGACATGCTGTTTAGACCAAAACAAAATAAAGTGTGCTCATCATTAAAAAAATGTGTATTTCACTACAAATCTTGACTAATGTGCTTGTAGTGTACCTGCAGTGCAACGATGCAGTGTTGTGGTTGTCATCTAATCATCCTGATGTTTCTTCTGTGACATAATCCTGGTTTGTCTGTGTTTACATTTGTGCACTGAGTTACTTTTACAGCCTCTTGATGTCAGAGAGACCAGAGTCTCTATTAGTAACATGATAAGAGGTCAATGGAGGAACTCAAACACACATCACAGTAAATATTTGTATGGCAAATTCAGTGTCTGTTTTAGAACCACCCACCAGAAGTCATGTTTTCCCAGCTGAATCACATCCAGCTCAGAGTACTAAAGGAAAATCAGGATCTTTTTGTGTTAACTAAGCAAAAATGTTGCAACATACATAAAAATATTGTTTTAACATACATGAAGGAATCACTGAAAGTAAAAGAAGTGATCAAGAAAATGGGATTAAGGAGGCTTTAACCCTGCCTGTTTAAACCTCTAGTCTAACTGTGTGAGTGACCATCACGTGGCTAGTCATACCTCCAGACACATATGCCTTTTTAAATCTTGTACACTGCTTAAATGCCAGCTTAATAAGAGATGACAACTCCATGTGCAAATCAATTTAATATCTACGGGGACTGAAAAGTGCACATCACACATTACGAGCCAGGATCAAGCTGGGGGCAGGTGCCTCTCTTCTCAGAATTACAAGGAGAGTTTGCAGACAGATATGAATTTACAATTAGTCTCATCCTGGCGACTTCTTAAGGTTTGTGACAGTGTCTGGGGCTCCACTAAAGGCCATGTGTGCGAAGCCATGAATTTCTTGCGACAGGCTATGATACCAGAGAGGCTATATTTAGGGAGGATAACTAGTACTGCACGGTATAATCTGACATTTGTACCACAAGGGAGTCATACTGCATTGCCAACAAATGACAGTGTCACTGTTGGTTTGTGTCCCCGGTGGAATAGGTTAAAGAGAACAAAACATGTTTTTGCAGTGGAGTGCCGCTCTGCAAGACAGATCTAATAAAACTGTATTTGATTGTGGGGGTATGATCTGACTGCGGCTGTCACTGGTGAGTGAGCCCCCTGAGCGCGGAGACAGCAGCAGTCTGGTTGAAAAGGAACAAAGAGTCCCTGGGAGCAGTCTCAGTAGACTCTGAAACAGGAGTCTGTATGACTGGCCTGCTTTTGATGGCTGACTTCAGCAGGGCACTTCAACTTCCCCTACTTCTCTGGCCCTCAAACCAAGGACAAAGAGAACAAGCAAAGTGCACTGCTGTTCTGGGGTTAGTAGCTGCAGTTTTTCTTTTCCCTGAAAACATAAATATTATCAAGTACTGTGCATCACTTATATCAGCTGTTCATGAATAAACATCCTGCATATCCAGGACCGTAACATTTGATCAATCTACAGTAACGTTTTCTTTCTGTTCCCTCATGCAGCGTGTCACAGCTTAAATTATAACGTTAGCCAGCATATTTGAGTACCTGTCAAATCCTTTTAAAGAAAACAAGCATGATGTAATTCTGTTCAACCAGGCAATTCATTAGCCCAAGTCAAACACTCGTCCTTCTGCACCTAGCTGCTGTTGTCCTCCCTGCAGACTTGGTGAAGCCACTTAGGTCCACATTCACCAAGGTGATCAAACCTGCGTCAGCCCACACCTGCCTCCCCTCTCAGGAGAAACCAGGACAGGCAGCACAACAAAGCTGTGGCGGCACACTTGGGGAGTTCAGCTAACTGCATCTTCAATCACCGCATCTCAGAGCCAACCAAGGATTGCAGGCAGCAGTGTGCATGGAGGAGTTTGTTTAGGATGCATATGGCACGAGGAATATTCCAGTCACTTAGCCACTGTAGTGGTGTGGCAGTTATATGACACCTTGCATTTCCTATACAGCGCTTGCACGTTCTTCCCTAGTAACCTCCAGAAGAAGGAGAAACTGTACCGCTAATAAATAGACATATGGAATATGAGCGTTGAAGACATCTTTACTAGAAGACAGTAAAGCTACGTTAGCAGAGAGGCGGCAGAATATTATACTCTCTGGATGCTGAGTGGAGATTTGGGGATCAGCAATGTGCAGGCTGTTTTTTTCAATGATATGTTTGAATTATTTCTTATGGGTGTGCATAATGGCAGTATAAATCTTTCTGGGTGTGCAATTACAAAGACTGGCATGGTCTATTCCCCGCTGGGTGATCGCCTGCGAACAATGACATATTACCGGCTGGCCAGCAGTGGTCATTAAGAACTGATATGGGATTTATGGCCAGTCTTTAAACATGAGATGGCATTAAAGAGATTTGAATACAGTCAAAATGGTACAAAGAATCCCGCCTGAGCAAGATGGAGCTAATGAACTGTGGTTGGAAAGCACAGGGATATAAAGTTATTTTGGGTAAAGCCAATTTCTCATCAAGCAAAATGAGTCTGATTTTAATCACGGGTTGTCAGAGTCCATAACAAGCTCACTGTGCTATTATGGAATTGTATTGGTGAGGCTTTATATGGCTGTAATGAGCAAAGTTGAGCAATTAATGTATTAACACACGGCTGAATTTGTAACGCCAACTGGATGCACGTGCAAAAGCAGACGACAGTATATGAAATCTTATCGTGAAGTACGATATGCTAGAATTCAAAATGATGCAGATCTTAAGAGACGGTACACAATCATCAGTGTTTCTGCATGACAACAAAGCGCCCTATGTAACTGTGCTACTAATTTCCAGTGGCAATTAAGGAGTCTTACATTCCACATGATACCTGCTGAGTGAGTATAAGGAGCTTAAACATCAGATGTGTTCATTGGAAAGTGAGAAATAAAGACTTTGCCTCATCATATTAGTGCCAGCCCTTAAAGTGACTGTTTATCATGAGGTAGTGCTCAAGGTTTTAATGAGCTCCCTGCCTGTTCTAGTATAATTCCAATTAGTCCCTCTGTCTCATATAATGGCATGATTACCTTGTGAAGCCTCCATTGTTTTCTGTACAAGTCTTGAAAGGAACCCTGACTATTTTAATCTGTTTCCCTGTGGCAGCACACCTGCCAAGCCAGTTACACCTCCTGCAGAATGATCACAGGTATTGGTTCATTAATACAGAGAATGGCAGTGCATGAATTCCCCCGGTCACACCGAGCGGATAGATAAAAAAACCACAAAAAACGAATGTTATAATCTGATTTTGACTGCATTTCATAGCAAATTCACAGCATTCAAAATTACATCCAGTAAGGAGAAAGAGGAGTTTAGGAAAACTGAAATTCCCAAAAAGCCAACACTGTTCATTTCTGGATTTGGCTGTACTCACGCTACATGTGCATATGAGTCATTATTTCATGAAAGTCTCAGCTGACTTGTTAAAAAGTGAGACTGATCTCAGTCAAAGTGATAACAAATCCTGCAGCTGTGCCAGAGTCTAAAGTAAGGGCCATTACCTCAATTTTGCTCACTGGCGAGAGAGAGAGAGAGAGAGAGGAGAAGGAGCTATTTTTGATCAAAACCCATGGAAGAGGAGAATTAGTCATTATCAGTCGCCGTTCGCAGTGTCATGTTGTTTGGACAGCCTGTGGCTTCCACTTGAAGACAGTTGCGGCTCTAAAGGAAATGCACCTGCCTCGTCCCTCGCAGCCTCAGCCTCCTCTGCAGAGATGATTCGCCAAGAAACTCACGGCACAATCGAAATGACTTATTACTTATAGCATTTGTCAAAAGGGCATGTTGTAGAAATGTGTAACAAGAAGAAAAATGTGCGGTAACTTCCTGCAAACTAATAACCGAGCTGAAGTTGTTGATTCAATAACTTCGGCTACTGCGAGGGCAGCCTGCTCTGACCGCACCGTATTGTTGCCAGTATCTCAGTAATTGATTCGGAGCTCTGAGGACACCATCTTGCACAAGAAAATATTTTATTCAAATCATAATTTAACAGGGTATCAGCAACAATGAGCACAATAGGAGAAGACGGTAATAGCCAGAACCTAAAACTGAATTTAGATTTTCTCTCAGATTTGACACTCGTGCGGAAAAAGAGACAGGAGGGAAGAAATGGTAATCTGCAAGAAAACCCTTAAAAGAATCAATTTGGCAAGGTGTCTAAGAATGTGACTTTATCCGGCACTGTGATTCCGACTGTCTCCTGTAAGAGTGGGATGACTGTCTTTCTTCCCTGCTGACAGGCAGACCCAGGCCAAATTGACAGTTCTTTAAAGCGCCTGACAGAAAGCCGCATTAATTAAGTCATTGCTGGACTTTAATTGTGTTAAGAAGTTGAAAAAAAAAATCTAATATGAGAAAAGGTTACCAAGTCCTCCGTGGTGTCAGATTTTCTACTTTCTATGAATATTAATGTGCCTAATGAAGACAATCTTCGCTTCATCTCCCCATTGTTCTGTATTCAGGTGCCAAGCTTTCACAGCCATTGATTTGTTGTTAAAGAACAAATATGTCATGGGAGAAAATGACTGCCACGTCTTTTATCTTAAATTTATCAAGAAAAACGCCTCTCTTTTCAGTTGAAGTGAGGATTTTTTTTGTTATTCTAAAAGGATTTTAGCTGAGTGAGCGTCATGCAAAAGTTGTCAAGGTGTGTTTGGGTGTTAATTAGATGTGGTAAGGCAATTTTGCCGTTCTGCTGCTAAGAGGGAACAAAAGGAAATTCGGATTTCAGAAGAGGTGGTTGTGGACAACAAATAAATATAAATCCAGCAAAATAAACCAAGTCTTTGTCTTTTGCCGGCGGCATAAAATCATTTTGCTTTTAGCCCCCAGTGCTTGCTTGAGAATAACCATTCAGAATTATATTTGTTCATAAAGCCAGACCATATTGAATGCTATCAGGATAGAAGAGAGAAAACACATTTGGGAGCTCATGATTTCTACAAGGTGGAAATCTGCTGAGGTGAGACTGTCTGCCATTGCTGGCAGATAAAAGTCATGTGATAAGATATTTGATGGCAACTTACAAGTTCTTTGTGGCTGCCACTGAGCCTGGGGGAGAACAACACCGAGCACTCCCCAAACTTCAATATTAAGCGGGCATCATGATTGCCAGGCATATTGAAGAGACAGAAATTCAAATGAACCTCTCTCCCCGTGATAAGACGACCTGAGTCCTTGTGAAAGATGAGCTATGGCTATTTCTGGAGAACGAAGTGCTCGGTCTCGCCACAGGGCAAACCCTGAATAGCCGGGGTTGGAATTACTTGAAAAGAAGGCCTGGCTGATGTACTTGGCACTTGTCATTGAAGGAGTGTCTTTTGTTCACAACGCCATAGATCTCCATCTGAGGAAATTGTACAAAAGGACTCATGTATTTGTGAATCCTTTTGTGAAAAATTAACAGACTCATTTTACCGAGGGGAAAAGGATAGCGTCAGAAAATTAATTTTACAAGATCTCATCGGAATTTACTGTTTGCATTTTGGGAAACCTGGCTAGCAACACATCCTTAGCGCTTATCTTTTTTCTTGTTTTTCCACCCCCGTCCCGTCCCCGTGTTGGACAGGTGTTGAAAGGAGAGTAGTCGCTGTAGCTAATTTATGTTGTGGGTTGGGTGTAAACAAAGCGTGAAGGATGGGGAACTATGCGCATGTGGACTTGCTTTTATTGCATGTGACAGAGATGACTTCTTTCTGAAGTCATCCCTCTGCGCATGTGGGAGTCTGTGAAGTTCCCATTGTTTCCCACAAGAGGAGATGCACGTGCGTGCGCACACACACACACACACACACAGGAGGAATCAGTCAAAGCTGTGCTGAGTTCAAGTCTCCAACATCATCAACTTAATGCTTCCTTCAAGGGGAAATGTGGGTTTTATGTGTTAAGAGTCTATGGAAATTTCCCACAAGATAATCTTTATCAGTGAATGCGATACATTTGTTAGTAAGTGCATTCCTAAGTCTTCAACTGTAGTGTACTTTTTGGCATCCAAAGAGCCAATCTATTATCAATATGTACGACTGTTTAATTTTTACTCTTGTTAAAGGTTAGTTGACATCAGTATTTCTGGGTAAAAGAGCAGGGAAACATGTATGATGAGGTTATTTTTAATCTATAAATCAAAGCATTTATTTATGAGAATATACTTAACATTTATACGGGGGAAGAAAAGATGGATTGTGGCTTTAATGTTCCTCCCTCAGAACAATTTATGTTGTATAAAGCAGATTTCTCAAAGGTAACTCAGCTGGGGGAAAGGTCTTGCTCAGATTTTGTTCCCATGTGCGAAGAACCAGACTAACTTTTATTTATGGGCAAAGTTTAACTTCTGGCTTCATGCTACAATGATTATGGCTCGGTGTCAAAATTCTAAATGAATCAAATCCAGCGGTCGTGCACAGTTGATGTAACTCTCCCCTTTTTTATTATAATAATGCAAATAATTATTTATTAATATTTCTTTGTCGCCGTCATTGATCGCGACTAGACTGACCCAAAAAAGACACGGGAGAACAAATGAAGAGCAGCATCAGAGGGAAAGTAATGAAACGTCTTTCAACAACACTTTGTCTCCGCTCCTTTGGCCAAGTCTGGGATACCTATTAACACTCCCTTTAAATTATTCATTCTGATGGATAAAACACCTCCACAATTAATTGCATGTGAGCCACCCAACCCCCTTAAATCTCTTGAAGAGGCTGAAATTCATAGCGTGCGCTTGTTAAATGTATCATTTCCGTACACGGGACTTTTAAATATAGAGTTAAATGTGAAAATAATAACTTCTAGGTAAATACAGTCAAAGACGGATGCTGATTAATGGGCGTGAGATGAAATATCGCTCTCTTTGTCGCTTCACGCCCACCCTTCCCCACCTTTTGTGGCATGCCAGAGGAGAAGGAAAATAAAAGAGAGACGCCCTTCTGATAGGAAACTTTCCCATCCTTTGTACATTCTGTTTCATGGACATCACTTCAGAGAAAATGAGCACCCCGCGTCTCGCTCACTCATGTAAATTACATCAGAATCCCAACCTTGCACCATTCACTGTGAAAACGACATTCAGGGTTATATATTAATCATAGACATCACCAATGTATGCAGTATTAATTGTCCTACTTTCTTAAGATGAAAGAAAACTTGGGTATCGTGTTCTGCTGTGGGGAGGTCTGCTGAGTCTGAGTTGTTAATTTGTAGATAATGTGTAACATGATTTCATTTACTAGCTGCTTATTTATATTTGATTTTGTCCTAAGTCTTGCTTTACACTATTAGCTTGCTGGAACTGTACTGTTGGATCCATCTGGAGAGGAATGGATATTACATTTGTGTCTCACATTCAAGGATTAAGTGGGCAGAAAGTGCAGTATTGATGTGGGATATAAACATAAAGGAAGACTGATGGCTGCTACTAAACTGATGTTAGTGTCAGTATTGACGTTTTTGTAAAATGCCGTTTTAAAAATGCAAACTCAGAAGCTAGAAGAAAAAAAAAGAAGAAGTTATATTAAAAAAAAGTAATGCTGTAAGCAAAGAGGGAAAATAAGCATTGTGTTTTTGTAAAAGAAGCTCATCCAGGAAGAAGAGTGTGCTGCCCAGCTATTTATTGCTGTGCTGCTGAATGCATCGCCAGCTCAAAAGGCTTCAAATCATTGGGGAGATTGTTAGGCTTCTGTGAAAATTACGGAAATGCAGGGGAAATGGATGAGCAACACTTCATAACAATTAATCAGAGGCCGCTGATTAATAAAGTTCATTTTTTATTCCCGATGATTCAGGGGATTATCAAAAGGACACTGTCCTTGTCATTTTGATTAACAAACCCATCCTCGCTCTGGAAGAGGACGCGCTGAAGGGAGACGCTCTCTTTCGCCCATAAAATAAATATTGAATGAGAATATTAACTCGTTAACCTTGACAAGTATTTGTAATTTTCATAAGGGGGTAAACTAGCAGATTCAGCACAAAAAATGCTGTGGGGGCTTGAGAAAAGGCACAGGAACAGGGGAGGGGGAACGACAACGCACAACAAATTAGAGAGAATGAAGAATGCTACTGCATGAATCCTGTCATTTTTATGGGCTGCAATGATTAATTTGTTTGTTCAAATTCTCAATTAAGCCAGGAGGAACTGGCAGAATTAGAAAAGGAGAGCAGTGCAGTGCTGTCTTGGCTTTGCAAGCACCCTGGGGAGATATAGCCCTACCTGATCTCAGGTCATCAGGCTATTCTGCAGACAGCTCACACAGCCAGGAGCAGGGGTGCGGTATATGTCTTCACTATTCATTTCGAACAGCACGGAAAAAACGTAAGTCAAAATATTTCAGCAGCCCCCCCCGCTCCGATAAATCATTCTGCCTTTTTCTTTCATTTGTCCAGGTCGCCTTGTCAAGGGTAATGCCCTTAAAATGTCAATTGTCAGTGTGAGCATGCATTGCATTAGATATAAAGTACAGTTCACCGCACACAAAAACAGCAGTCAGTCGCAGTGCTATACAAAAAGAAATAAAATATGGAGCTTGCACTTCCCTTTTCCCTGGAGGCCCTGTGCACTTATTATTTGTCAGAGTGACAGATGTTTTTCAAATGATGGTGTCTCATGTGTGCTGAACTTCTACCAAAGCCCAACCGTGAGAGACTGCGGGATGCTATACACCATCTGATGGAAACCTCTGCGGACTCGCTCCCTGCGCTTGGAGGCTTTTCTTCGGGGAAGTCGAACACAGAGGAAGAGGTTGTCTGGGTGGTCTGCTGAGGTGATTGCAGCAATTTGCTAAGTAACATGCTCGGACCCGGACCCGACGGGAGCAAATATACAGCCCAGGAACCCAGAGTGCAGAGCGGAGTCGCTCATTAGAGTTGAATTTTCAGAGTGCTGCGAATTTGTTTTGGTGGCTGCAACAAATATTATTTACAGCAAAGACATGCATATTTATATAGATAGAAAAACACATTTGCAAGTAAATCTGCAACCGCTCAGTTCCACCAACTGAGCAAAAAGAAAGAGGTCATTTAGTGGTGTGCATTTTTAACTCTGTGTGGGAGGAAAACACTCAGGTAGCATCGTAGAGCTAAAATACTTTTTAGTGGTTGGTTGTTGAAATATGAAGTGTCTGCCAGCACAAAGAAGGTCAATGAGGTCTTCTTGTTCTACTTTCTTTCTCGGTTTTAGAGTAAAGGGCCGTAAAGGACGAGCCAACAGCAAGCTGCGCATGAATTTTATTACAGGCGTTTGTGAGATTCTTACCCATTGGTGAGAGACTGTTAATATGTGTCACATCTTTTAACAATATAAACCTCAGATATGCGGGGCCACTCGTGCTCTCAAATACATAACTTGGGGATATCCCTCAGCAAATGTACTATTTTTACTCACCTACATTTATGAAACATCTGCAGCACATCATAAAGATGCACTCTGTAAACGAGCATTCCTAACATACAATGCCCCAGTTAAAGAGAGAGGAATCACAGCATCCGCTCTAAGCTGACCCATTAATGTGTGGACAGTGTCCTTTTCTTTTTCACACAATGCATTCAAAATCAAGTGCCACCCTATTTTATCTTTAATGCACCGCCTTCTGTTTGCTCAGTAAGATATCGGTTTACCACTATAACCATTCTGCTGAAATCAAACAAAGGGAAGCATCTTGTGCATTCAAGTGCAACTTGTCACAGAAAGAAAGCGCTGTATCTGTTCTACATACGCTGCAAATTCCCCGAGTAAAATTGCAACTTTTTTATTGTGTTTACGACCATTATATGATTTTTGTAATGAAATCACAGTGTGTTTTCCGGACCAGTGGGTGCTTTTAATAGTGTTGGCCACCTTTCTTTCTTTTTTTTCCAATTCAAGGTGTCCTCTATACCGTATGTATATCCGTAGCAGCAGCATTGACTAGAGCCAGCACTTGTGAAACGAAAATGCTTATTAGTCAAACAGTCCCCATCGGAATAATGCCACGGTCAGCCAGTGGTGAGGGATAACTCTGCCTGGATGACACTCTGGATCCTATTCTGTAGGGGATCTGCTTTAGTACAGCCCGCACAAACATGATGTATGGAAACACAAGCAGAGAAGCATCATGGGACCACACAATGGAAGAGCTGCAGATGAGATACTGTAGCAAGAGCTGGGCTTGCACAGAATATGCTCTTCAAAACAATGACAGTATGTTCTAGTTTCTGTTTAATGATCCATTTGCCCCTGAATCCTTGATCCAAACCGACAGGCAAAAAGAACGCAGTTAAAAATGAAGATCGAATGATTACGGGCGGTGTTAAAACTTGTGTCCTTCGAAGAATCGATTAACTCTGAACAAAAACTTAAGACACATTTTTAGGCTAGTGACTTCAGATCCGGCTACACAGAATATATACATACAAAAGATGGGCTTTTCAGTTTTATGCATAATCGCTTTAAGCCTGCTTTCTTTCTAATGGCCAGAAGGGTGTGACTCATAAGGTCACAAAATAAATCAGGTTGTTTCAAAGTATAGGAAAGTGATCATACAAGTGTATTTTGACATGTTTTACATTTTTATGCTTTTTAAAGTTATAGTTATAGAATGATAGGTGATATAATAAAGAATGGCAGGTAGCCTATGGTCCAGAGCGGGTCTGCTTTCTGGTTGTTACTCTTTGTGTGCGTTGTGTTCAAATTCTCAGCAGAATCTGCTCTTTGCTTGCAAGGCCCAGTTTCAAAACACCAAAATAGTGAGGTTCCAAAACTCAGAGCTTTAAAACAGAACTGACAAATCCATGGTTGACGTAATGGTAGCCATTAATTCATCTTTTACTCTGGCAGGGCTTCTCAAAGCTCTGACTGAGTGCCAATTTATGAAACCGGCATATGATTGAGGGCTGCACAGGAAGAATCAATCCATCAAACAAAATAACTGCAAATCCAATGATTTATCTCTTTTTTATTTCTTTACATTTTTTTAAAAGTTATTTTTAAATGACTTACTTTTCAAAAGAAAAACCTTTCTGGTAGTACAGGACAACCTGGAGAAAGGTCACTAAATTCCTGACCTGACACGTGTGTTGGGGGCGGAGTTTTGGGCAAATGTTACTTTTAGTTAATGTTTGAAGTTTGTCTGTTGTGGCTGTTTCTTCATTCTATGAGAACCTTAAGAAATTGTAGGCAAAGATTTTGTGTTGCTGGGCTAACAGCTAATCCACCACCAGTTTTTAATTTAAACTGTAAATTATTTATATTATTTTTACATTGAACTAGAGTGAAGAAAACAAATTTAGTAACATAACGAGAACTCGTTTGATATAATAGATTAGGCTAAATATTATAAAATTGTTTTTGAAATTTAGCAAGCTCTCCGGGATATTTTGTATTCACATATTAGACAAAATACTAGACATGATTCCTTTTGTATTGTTAAAAAAAGATTAAAGGTGGTCAAACATGCCTAGAATGATGGAAGTGTAAGTACTGTATTTATTGAAGAGCTACCAAAAGGGGGAAAAGATCAGAGCTAGCAAACCCAACTTATCTGTCAGTTAATAGGCTCGTTAGCTTTGTTGCTAACCAGGCACGCAGTTTATACAATTACACCGTCTTGTTTTATGACCACACACACTATGTTTGGCACTTTATCCCTAGACAGTCTTTATTTGAGCATTTCAAGCTAAAGTAGATTCAGCCACACCTGTTTAAAGCTGGATTCCTTTATTTTGAAATCTGTAACTCTTTCTACCTTAAAGTGAGGATGGTGTTTCCTGGTCAGTTGGTTTCACTCCTTCCTTTGTGTAAATGTTTATACAGATTATAATGATGCAAAAGTATGCTGCTGTGGCTGGGCCCTAACAGAGTTATATTTAGTCTGACTTTCATTGCCAGGATCCTTCACGTTTAATGTGAGGAGGTTTGTCAAAGCATCATATATTTATGTGGAACATTTGCTGCGTATGGGGAAGGGGAAAATCAATTTCCCACCCCTCTTGATAATTTTTTTTTCAGAGTGTACTGGAAAAATGTCATAGCAGGTCTATTATTTTTTGAATGGTAGTCAGGCAGCTGTCCGTCTATATATTTAACATATTTTTGAACACATCAATCTGTCAATAAATTCAGGCAATGACAGTGAAAGGTGATGAAAAAAGCAATAGCTAAAATTAAGCGGGGTACTGGCTTGTGTACTCTACTGATTTAATTCCTCCTCTCCACTTAACAGTCTCAGACACTTTGTCATTAGCCAGTAAACCTTCTCAAAATAAATCCAATCCCATAAATCTACCTCTGAAGGAATCTGATACTTTTAAAAAGTGACAGCAACTGACCTTGAGATTTATTTTTGTCACACCAGAAACTGTCTCCCTCAGCAACGAGAGATGTGCCTGTCCAGATGGTTTTGTGTGGCATCGTCTTGCTAATTGTCAGTGATGCCATCAAAGGGATGTAGCAGACCTGACAACTTAGCTGATGAGCAATAAGATGAGTATGAGGGGGGAAATTAGAGCCAAAAACATGTGACAGTTATTTCGTGCAGCCTACCAATGCTTTTAAGCACTTTAAGTCGTTTGGCTTCTTTTGTTTCCTGCAGTCTAGAATAGAGTAGAAAGCAAAGCTATTATTATTAAACTGGGGTTCAAAATAGTCATTACTGTGTAATTATAATGTCTAATTGCATTTTGCAGGCTATAAATATCTCTGAACGTATAATAACGCTGAAGGAATAGGCCCATAATAGTATGCTGCACTGGGCCTCTGAATACTGTCTCTATGGTAATAATATGTTACATGTTTTTTGAAGCTATCACCTGTCTAAGTTCACTTTAAAGTTGAATAGGCTGCAGCACAGCAGCACAGCGGTGCGTCCCTGGTGACTGTAAAACATGCAAGACAAAACATATGACACGGGGGATAATCCTGACCTGAGACTGACATGTGCTAAAGTACATTATAGTCATTGCCAGGATAAAGGTCACATTGACTTCTGTTATAAATTGGAGAGGACAGCTCCAGCATACATGGAGTGTCAAGTGTGAGGAGGTCTGAAAGAAAATCTCTCGGATGTTTCAGGACACACACGCAGGCGGACAGACGGATAAAAGTGTCTACGTCTCGCTCTCACTTGTGATTAGCACACTTAATCATCGCATTAAAAGAGAAGTCCGAGCTAAGTTCATCACATAATGGAGACGCACTCGTAGGTTTTTGCTGCCTTTACTTCCAAACCTGGTGGTGGTCATTAAAATAACAGATAAAGGTGGGATAACAGCTAAAGTTGGAGTTTATTATTGTTACTGTTTATACTTAATGAGTAAATTCAGGGTCTCGACTATTCTGCGGCAGGAAAAAAAGTGCATTTACATATTCATTTGAGGCATGATAGTCTTTTGACTAAGAATACCCTGCTTGAAACGACAGTGAGCACAAGAGCAGACTTTTGCTCTGAGATACAAAGGGAAATGACTTGAAAGGAAATAAGCAAATGAATGCAATGCCTCATTAGGCGGGTTTTATTTGACCGTAGCCAATTAGAGAGCATCTGTAATTTAAAACAGTCAGCCTAAAAAAAGACTCAACGAAGAACACATTTCTCTCATGGGACTGAATCCTTTGCCTTGTTTTCATTCAAATTATTTTTTACCAGTGACATTTTCTATTTGAGTAAAAATAAATAATACTCAGAGGACACTGGAGTTCAGAAATATGCAGATAGGCAGACTGCGATATGAGTTTACAAGTTTAGATTTTAAAACATGCCCGGTCTGAGGGACTTCGCAGAGGTCAAGGTTGCTTGCCGAGGTGTTTGGCCTCGCTCTCGGCTGGCTGTGCTGAATTGTTTTGCCGTTGCTTTGTGATCAATATCCCTCCCTCTGTCTTAATCAGCGACCTGCTGAGGTATTTGCGGGCTGTTACCTTAATGACACAAAGGTGCGCTTTGAAAACAGAGCTGCAGTCGAGGCAAGACTGACAGCTGGTTTAGCCATGAATCACACCTGAGTGCAGATTAACGTGGCGCTTCTCGCAAACAGAGACAGCACTGAAATATTGATAGGGGGAAGTCGTTTCTGGGGCTTGTGCGAGTGATCCGCAAAGATATGACCAAAACACGATCCCAACTGCTTACTTTGCAGGGAGAGCCTCGTGAAAAATAGTAACACCTGTATTGCTTATACTGGTTGTTAAGCATTGGAATAAAATTTTGTGCAATATGCATAACCAAATGCTGGAATAATGAGCCATCTGTATGTGTGGTCCCTTCCTTGGAGATGCCAAGAACGGCACCATCTGTGATGCAGCTACCAGCTGTTTTCCTTCTTATTACATGTTTATTAAAAGCTGAAGTTGTCCTCTTCAAGAAGAGGAAAAGAGAGCATGGGTGGCAGTGTTGGTTATCTGATTGCCTCCATCTCCATTAGAAACAGACTTGAGCTCTATTCCTGGTCCTATAAAAATACACTTACTGTTTCAACAGAACAGAGGGAGCGCTAATTAAATACTCCTGCTTTTTCATCAGCGACTCGAAGGAAATTAAGAGAACAAACACAAGATTGACTGGCAGCAAAGCAACAAACATAAAAGAGGATGAATGAATCGAATCCACAAGAGCTGCAAATAAATAAATAAATGATGTCACTTACCCCACCTTCGCTTAGCCTTTTGGGTTTGTATTTCAAAATCCCTCAGCAGGGTTTGCGCATCTTTTCTATTTGCATTGTTTTCAATTTTCAAAACCTATTAGCAAGATATCGATCGACCACAATTGAGCATTTATGCACAGCAGGCAACCTACATCCCTCAAGTCAGAATCAGATCACATCTCCCATAATTGAGGGTGGCAGAACTGCAGACCACCCTCTGCAACTGTCAACAAATTTCAGGAGCTCAAACTAAGATGCGTCAGGGATGCATCCTGCACCGAGTGATGGACACCGAGAAGGAGAACTGGAAATGTCCATCAGCGTCCTCTGCCATGAGCTGAACAAGACAGGTCAGGTCTGAATAGACACTGACAAACCCAGAGTGGACACACTGTCGACGCAGACTAAAGCAATACCAAGGGACAAGTGACAGGCTGTTCTGATGCCTTACCTAACTGCAGCACACGCATGCTGGGAGGCAAAAATAGTGTGTGGCTGATCGGACACCCACATCCACTCTAGTCTTTACGGACAGATGGGCCTCACACCCTAGAAAAGGATATTTAATGAACTACAGCGCGTGGCTCAATTCAAAAAAGTCAGAATGCTGAAGTTGGCACTGTGTGTTCATATGTGTGATAAGAGTTACAAGCGCAGAATGCAGTCGAAAACAGCAAATTAATATTTCTGACAGTGCATCCATTTCTGAGGTTAGTATGTTCACTCTGCTCAATGCTCAATAAAACAAACAAAATGCCCTCTCTTTCTCTATAAACAATTACCTGCCATAGATTGTAACCTTATTGGATCGAGTGAAATGTTTGAAATAAATCATTAAAGGCACTGACAGGGCATTTATCTTCACTCTTGCTTTAATGCTCTGTGCACAACACACTGGATGAAGTCAGTCAAGGGTGTTCTTTTTTTTTTTTTGTTCGAGTAAGCCGGGCCCCAGTGTGCCTCAGTGTGTGTGCTTGTAAGAGCACTGTTGCGTGTGTCAATCCTCCTGTGGAGCCATGTTCTCAAAGCTCTTCATTTTGAAATCAAGCATGAATAATTAAGCTATTTCACAAGGCTGCTTTAACGACATATTACATGAGAAGAAATAGGTCAAGCAGCAGTGTAAGAAAGATTGTTTGTATGTTGTATGGGTTTTATTGGGTTAAAAAGACGGTGTACAATGCTCCCCTCCCTTCTCGGCCCGCGTGCTGTACTTACTCTGCAGGATGACTGACAGCCCCAGATTCAGACTCATTTTCCTACACATATGTAAACCTTTAATGACGAGTCATTCGTTTGTTAGGGTTAGATTTAGGTCACGGTGCCATTCCACCTGAGATAACAGGTCAACTTTAACCTTAACTAACCTTAATAATTTTAC
Source organism: Aulonocara stuartgranti (assembly GCF_965226115.1). Classification (NCBI taxonomy): domain Eukaryota; kingdom Metazoa; phylum Chordata; class Actinopteri; order Cichliformes; family Cichlidae; genus Aulonocara; species Aulonocara stuartgranti. The sequence continues at coordinate 31,378,430 of NC_138956.1, forward strand.
TTTTTAAGATGTCTATCTGAATGTTTTGCTGTTGTTTTTAACAGACTCTATTTTTATAAAGAATGAGTCTTTTATCATAAAGCATTTTTTAAAATTATACACATTGTAAAGAAATATCTTCTGGGCGTGGCATGGATAATAAAGACCGGAATAATCCAATTATGACAACATCTAAGAGACTATCCAAGGTATTGTATTTACTTAAAGGTTTCCTGTTGTGTATTATAGTGAAGCCCCGTCATAAAGAGGCCCTAAATTCCCCCAGGAAGTCTGGACTCATAACTATATGATTGTAGGTTATTTCCTTTAACCTTCCATAGTGTGAGAGGCGGGGTACATCCTGGAAAACGAATCAAACACAAAAACTCCCAAAGAGTTTGTAAATTATGGTGATTGCCACCTACCCAGCCTCACAATGCAGTCTTTGCTGCTCTTAAAAAGAGCAACTTGTGGTCCAGAGCATTGCCACGACTGGAGAACTGACACCAAAATACTCCTTGTGCTTAATTAGTGACACCAGCAGCATTTAACAGAACCATGGGATGAGAATGTGTTGATTTTACAACTAGTTGCTAGCTTGGTCTGCCTGTTGTAAAGGGCTGGGTCTGTCATATGGGTGTATTTTATTTTCTAACCCTAAACATCTGCTTGCTTTTAAAATTAAGTTCAAGTGAAACGAAGAGCTGGAAGATCATAAAATGATCTGTAGAGCAAATGCAAACTGCAGAGCCAGATTTTTTTTTCAGTCCGTTTATCACCAAACACGACTCGTTTACACATCAGATCCACTTTACCTACATTTAAAAAAGGCTTTAAGGAGTCTGATCTTTGACACTGTGTCATAACCCACAACATTTGTTTTTCAGTGGCCAGAACAAAATGTCTCTAAATCCTTTAGTTTTCTCTGTTTTGACAAGAGTTTACGACATGTCCCTGTTTTTGTGTCCACTGCTCGGTTTACATTATGGCGCTACAGTTCTCAGATGTTTTTGTAATCATGTTCCAAAATGAAATCTGACGGCTTGTAAAATCTTTGTTAGAGTTTATCCTGTAAATCAGCACTACATAAATAAGATGAGGTGGCATGGTGATGCAGTGTTAGCACTGTGGCCGGCAGCAACAAACTCCTGGGTTTGAATCCACCGGCCAGCTTTGGCCTTTCTGCGTAGAGCTTACATGTTCTCTCTGTGCCTTTGTAGGTTCTCTCCTGGTACGCTGGCTTTCCCCTACAGTCCAAAGACTTGCTTGTTAGGCTAACTAGTGACTAGTAACTGCCTGTAGGTGTGAATGTGAGCATCAGTGGTCGGCTGGCTGTCTCTGTCCAGGGTGTCTCTTGCCCCAGAATAGTTGGAACAAGGTTTCAAAACCCCCATGACCCTGCTTGGTGACAGTGGTGAGGAAAAAACCTCCAGCTCAGAGAGGGGCATACATCTGCCTTCACTGTTTAAGGAGGGGAGGAAGTCGGGACAAAAACACACTGTGGAAGAGAGCCAGAGGTTAATATTAGCTAAATAAATGCACAGCAATGGCAGTATATTCTTCTGCACATACAATTTCCGATGTGCAAAAAGCCTTAGACAATACAGAATCAAAAAGTAGTCACCAAAATAACAGGAGAAGGAGTGTGAGGCATTAACACCTGTCAAGAAAAGAACAACAAGTACCCACTTGTCAAGTACCAACCTTAGTTCAACAATATCAGAATGGTGTCTGGGTCTCTATGGAGTACTGTAAAATTGTGAAAAGGAGTAAGTTCTGACTAATGTGAAAAAAAGCTCCAACGATCTCTGTCATCTGTTACACCGAGCCCCGAGGACAAACACGCCGAGTCCCGCAAAGCTCCTTTAAATGTGCTTTCAACAACAACACACACATCAGCTTGTTCACCTACTTTTAACAAAACGGTTTTCTTCTCACACAGGACGGGCCCACATACTGTCGCGTGTGTATATAACCACGGGTAGCCTTTTCCTCTCTCTGTGTTTAGATTAACTCTTTCATTGCAAACATTATTTATAACTCACGCTATTCATCGAGACGTCTTAATGTCATCATCAAAAATCCACAACCGCGGCGTCATTTGAAAAATGTTAGATGATGTTTGTATCTGTTTATATGATCACAGATTACTCCTGTTTCATGTGTGTGCGTGTGTTATTTTTTTTATCCCTCAGTCTTGACATAAGTTCATATTAAGCGTGCATCATTAAATTGCTGAAATGTAGTCCTGCTCTCAGAAATTTTTATTTTTAACCACTTGTCAATCACGCAACTGGAAACTTCAGTTATTTCCACAGAAAATGTAATAGCTCTTTGTTTTTTTAAGGCTTTGGTAAGTTTTCACAAGCATTACAAGAATTACATCTTAAAATCAAGCAGCTGCTTTTGACTGTATGCATATGTTGTTGCACTGCTTTGAAAATAGTGAAACCAGACTTCAATCAGAGGCTGTCCATTGTACATGAAATTTCATCTTTTGATTAAAGACAGGTTTGGATTTTCAGACCATCCTCCTTTTATCATGACTAGAACATTATAATTAGATTCCCTATTGTGGAAAGACTGTAACTAAATAGTTCAGCCACAAAATATGAATGCACTCAGTCTCATGATATTGGAAACATTCTTAGGTTGAGCCCAGATTTCTCTCGAATGGATAATTGACCAGTGCGGCTCCACAAAAAGCTCGTGTGTTTTTAAATGTTCCACGTTCGCAGGCGGTAGCTTGTCAATCTCGTAACGTGAGCGGATCTGTGAAGTCTCGACGACGTTGCTTGTTTGGGTTCACTTTGAACTCGCTCTGTTCTTGTGCATCGCTGTCTGTCAGATATTTTCTGAGTCTGTTGCATTGTCTTAACAATTATGAAATAATTTGAAAGATTCCCCTGGATTGTGTTTGCATGGCAGAGCTTTAGAGGAACTGTGTCGAAATTGTTTTCATATTTCCTGTTCTGACCTGGGAAAAAGTGTCCATAAATCTTCTTGGAGAGTTTATAATGTCTATGATGATCAAACAGGAAAAAATGCTATAATTCCTGTATAAAAACACTGGAAAATCTTGACACATTTCACACTCAGATTTTTTAAACTGCACTTTTAAGTGCTGGTGAACTGTGTGAGCTCATATGCAGCCAATTAGATAAATCTGAAATGCTAGAGAGTGGGAGAAGACGGACACAAATGTCAAAGATGGGGGAAAAAAGAAATAAAATGTCTTAATTGCAGTATTGTCCTCTATCTCGCTGCACTGGCTCAAACCAAAGAGTTGCGATTCATTTTCTTTAAAGGCCATTAGTTTCACAAAGAAACAAATCAGGGAATTTGAAAGACATCCATTCATTTTCTGGGTATATTAAACATAACAAATAGGGTCACTTTGGGTCAGCAAAACAAGCTGTAAAAACACAATCAACATATGTATATTATAAGATTTAGGAAACAGTTGCGTCTTTACGCGATCAGGATAAACGATGTAGCATTAACGTTGTGTATTCGCTATCCTTTAAGCCCTTGTCTGGCCTATATCATCTCCTGTGGGAAATATGTGCCTTTTTAGCTTTCAGGGCTTTACTGTGCTGTCCAAGCAGTTACTTTGTCTCTGCTATTTGCTTCCTTTGTACAGTTTGTTTATTGAGATGCATATGATGAGGTGAGACCAAAATAACACGCTGAAAGATGCGAAAGTGTTCCAGTTGGCTAGGAGAAACTGAAAATGCACTTCAAGCTATATATTTTGCTTAAATTAGTATCTTGTGAAGTATTACTGACTTTAATCTATTTTAGCTGTTTAGATCCATATCGGGAGTCACGGTTATCGTATAATGTTCTTTTTGAAAAAAATGAGAACTGGTTTTTCAGACACCGATATCAAACATGTGAAACTCCTAACAGCTGTCTGTTATGCAGTTTTATTTCAGTTTACAACACCGACTGTATGTGAGGCACACCGTTCAAGGTTAACCTCAAACTTCACTCCAAAAGCGGTGTTTGACAAGCTCTGAATGGTCCAAAATAGACTGCGAAGATGCTTCAAACCCTCTCAAAGTAAAAACTATGAGAGGTCAGAACTTTGGCTGCAGTCAAAAGACACTTTGTTGAGCCTCTTTGTTGACAATAAATAAAAGACTGATTTTGTTGACACTCCAAAAAACAGTGCTATGGGTGACTTCCAAGGAATGTGGGCACATTTTTGGTTTCAGAGCTGACTGATCGGGATTACATGGGTGTCAAAGCTCAAACAAAAATTTCAAGAATGCAAAAACTCTGTTTTTTGTTCTTTGTCGGAGACGCAGCCTCGCTTCGTGATGAGATATGAGGCAAAAGATTTACTGAATTAAGATCCGATTTCCAGCTTGGGAAACATCTGCTTGTGTAACTGGGAAGAATTTCAATTAGTTTTGTAGATTTGTTTTTTTTTTTTTCAGCAGTAAATTTGATATATGATTTTAATTCCACTTACGGTTTATAAGCCTGTCGTCAAAAACTAGTCAAGTTTTTTTTTTCCTGTTTTTTGATGTCTAGTTTCTCAGCATGTGTGCTCTATATTAACTTCACTGTAATGAGAGCCACAGGTGGCTGTGAAAAAGCACTAACAAGATATATGTTTGTCAGATGCGGTTACAGTGGCGGATCACACTTAAGTGAAATCTGTTGAAGTTGTATCCCGGAAAATCCTCGAGTATCCAGGCATAAAAACTGCAAACACGAGAAGAAGAAAAAAGCTCATCAAGACTTAAAGGATGGCAGATTCAACCATCTGCATGTGTGCGCTACTGACGCATGAACGGTAGGTAAAAAGTTGTAAACACAAGCGCTGATCAGAAACTTTTTTTTTAACCCGCCAGTCATGCTCCAGCACCACATCCACATGCATGGACGGTGTGTAAAAAGCTGTAAATACAAGCGCTGATCAGAAACTTTTTTGTTTTTACAGCTCGGTGAGGAGATACGGGATTCAGTAGGTGCAGGCGGCAGCGGAGCGAGGCCATTCTGGGAGAGATAAGGTGAGTTTGTGGTGGGCGCTGGTGTAACGGCTGTCACCGCACATGCATGCTTTGTGTACACACAGGGTGTTAAGAGCTGTCAGACAGGTATGGCTCAGGCTTGATCTGAGACGTGATTGATCGCACAGGTTCAGGTGGAGTTCACGGGAGGTCTCTGGTATCATTGGCGAAATGAGTGACAGACACAAAATAGGGTGATGGAATATTATCAGGAAGCCATTTGTAATGCGGGGAGAGCCTGGATCTCAGAGGGGTGTTGTCTCTCTGAAATGAAGTCATCCATCAACTCAACTTCATATTTGATTAGGTCACGAGTTGCTTTTAAAGAGAAAGAGAGTCTTTACTATTATGCTCCTTAGTCATAGAGGATTAAGGCAAAGAAATGTTCGGTTTAAAGTGAATAAAGTTAAAAATGCCTTCTGAGATTGTTTCAGAAAAATCTGGCAACATACAAACCCCCTTCCTGGAAGTAGAGCAGAGCTACTAATATTTTTTTCCTACCACTTTGTCACTTTTAGAAAATGGGATCAAATTAGAAGTAGAATAAAATGTCATGTTAGCAGTGGTGATGATTTTCTTTGTTTTATTCAGAAAGTAAAGTTTGTAGTATTTTGGAGTGTTGGTCAGGGGAAAAAAGCAATGTGATTACATCAGTGTGAGCATTTTTTTCTTTACTCTTTTCCCTCACAGTTTGCAGACTACACTCAAACAAAAAAGTCAGTGTCACTGTAGCTTTGCTGCTTTTACTTTCATCGTACACTTTATCAAGAAAATAATGGGCAGATTAATTTATAGTGAAAATATTCTTAGGTTGTAATTCTAAATTAAATAGTTGGTCATGTTTTCACTTGGATTGATGCCTCTTATTTGTAGCCATAATGAGAAGATTAATCAGAGATACAGGAAGGACTAGAGAACTAAGAGGAAGGAACTAAGTCTAATGTGATCTTTATGTAAACAGTGTCCTGAAATGTCAGTTTTTACTGTGTGTTTTGTAATTATCGATTCAGGACCCTTTTGTAATTTGAGTATCCACAATGCCATCGACATGGCCATACATAATCTCAGACCAATTACACGTTCATAGGGACTTTATGAAGCATTTACAACGCATATAAAGCATTTTTACATCAGGCCTCCAGAACTGCATTCAGCTTGGAAAGTATTAACCGAAACAAAAAAAACAAAACAATTTTGTGCATTTTGATACTCCTGCAAAGAGCGGGCTGTTTTTTGGAATCAGCCTGTTCACATAAGTAGGTTTATTCCAACATTCAGCGAGTTACTCGGTCAAACCCACACAATAACCGTGTGTCTGCGGCAGTTCATTCATATCTGCTGGAGATCTTACAAACTTGTCTTTCATCCAGCGAGCAAAGCGGAAGCTGCAGGAAAGGCTCTAAAAACAAGAAAAGCTGCATGAAAAGGCGCCGAGCACAGAGTGATAGAAAGCAGCAGCCCAGCAGCACACAGCCTGTGCTCCCGTCTCTTTTCTCTGGCCTCTGTTCCTTTAATAAACTCATGGTTATCTAGTGTAACAAATGTCTCGCTGCCATCATCAAGTCCAGGCGAGGAGGGAGGAGTTTTTAATGTTCAGTTTGTTCTATGGATCGATGTCTGCTGGCATCGCCTCTCCCCTCGCCTGCACCGTGCGTAATATACTGTACCATTACCAAACGCTTTTTACGCGCATTCCTAACACATTTTAGCCACCGAAAACAGCCTGCGGAACTGACTGACACGCGTCGATCAACATATGTGGCACTGATGGACACAAACGGATCGTGAAAGAAGAAGATTCGCAGCCCGTAGGAGGAAGAAGAAGGTGAAAGAACGATCCCGATTTAACATCTGTTTCCCCCCCACCGCTCTCTCTAAAAACGATTCCTAACTGGATTTTTCTTTATATAGTGAGAGAGACTGAAGTAGTCGGAGAGCCACAATAAAGACTCACACACACTCTCTGTCTATGCATGGACTATCGTAGACCGCATTCAGTTTTCACCTGGGCACAGTAGTGAACTGCGACTCCAGAAAAAAATGCCACGGAGGAAACAGCAGGCACCCAAACGGGCTGCGGGTAAGAGATTTTTTTTTTTGTCAAAAAAGAACCTGTGTGTGAGATTTGTCGATATTTGTTTTACGATTCTGCGAATAGCGTGTCTACAACACAGGGTTTCCCTTTCAAACTTTTATCATGTGGGACCCCCGAAGAGATACGAATCAGATCCTTCCGTTTAGTAAGAGATTGTCCCGAGGAGCCCATCAGAGCAGGTTTTCTATAAATGTACATGTGGCTATGGGTTACTATGTCCTGTAGAGAAGAACGTGAACGCAGATAAAGTGAATTTAATAATACGGAAATGAAACTAATTCTCATTTCACTCGGGACCTTCTAGAAGCCCAGTGAGGGGGATTCATCAGGGACCTCAGACACCAGTTTTTGGTATCAATTACTGTAAAAAGTCAAATGTTATAAAACAGTAGAGGAAGACTTGCAGCTTTAAGAGCACTTCTGGGATGATTAATTAGATTAATAATGGAAAACACTAGAAAGGGGGAAAGGAAGGACAATAAAGCCTTCTAGGTGCCCCCCACCCCTCCAAAAAAGAAAAAAAAATACTCATACCATGTCAAGGGGCATTTATTCATTCATTGATCAGAAACTTTCTTTGCCCATACTTTTTTTTTTAACCCTCTCTCACTGCATTTGATTTGACCCGCATGAAGTGTGGAGAGGGGCTGAAAGATGTGGAGCTGCTGGATCCGTAGCAGATGAACTCTGTATGAACTCTTCATAATCTTATGGACAAATGGAGAATGGGTTACACTCACTCACACACACTCTCTCTCTCTCTCTCTTACACACACACACACACAGAGGCACCCATATACACTCCATCCTTGCTGCTGGCAGGCAAAACAGGATGTGCACACTTCCACAACACACACATTTTTACTTTTTGTGAAGCGGGGTAATCTAGTCAAATGCTTATGTACATTCTGCTGTTTTGTTAAAGCACACAAACGACGCTATATGGAGGCCCGTGCAGTGTGTGCTGGAGGCCAGCATGTTAGTTGTAAAACGGTTTTGTAAATGTTTGTGTTTACAGCTTCTCTTTTTTAATGCAGCACTGTAGGGAAGCTGAATCTCAGCGTTTCTATCCCAAAGGACCCCCTCAAAAAATACCACTAAACTTAATTTTTGCTTATAATATTTAAAAAAAAAAAATCTAAACTACACAAAAAGGTCACAAATTACCTTTGACCACTTTTTAAGCAGCGTTAGCAATTGTGCTATTTAATGTAAATTATAATGTTCCCAAAAAGGCTGCCTCATTACGATCGAGCCGGTGCATTAAAACTAGATTGATCAAGGGTATTTCAGCGTTTGAGGATGCAATTACTTGGTTGTGGTGTGCTGAGAAGTTATCAGTCTTTATTATGGTTGCGGATGTAGCAACCAGATGGTGATTGTTCGCTGCCAATAATAGCGTCTCTTTATACCCGCTTAAGATACTGAGACCCTTATCTGCCCGGCACACTCTCAGTTTACACACACACACACACATAGACACTCGGTGCCATACAGTCACACACTAAATATTTTTCCCACATTTCAGTCGCCAAAAGCCCTCTTTTCTTAAAAACAATGCCCCCAGTTTTATTCAGAGAACTTTTGAGTAGATGCCTAAGTGATCCCTTTACACGCTCTCAGCTGCCTCGCCTGTACTCTGGTAAATGTGTCAGCCCTATAGAGAAATAAGCCTTCCAGAAGAGTTTCTTCATTGTTGAGGTAATTGTCTCCTCTTTGACAGGCACATTCATCAGTGGCTTAATGGTCAATCAAAAGTTGGCAGGCAGAGTGTTTTCATTCTTTCCTATCCACTACATTAGGAATACTTAATCAAAATGTCTCCCGGTAATGGCTGTGAAGAGTTCATGACTGACTGATCCGTTGTCTGTGCCGATAGAAAATTAACAGCTCGGCACTGGAGAGATGTGGGCCTGCAGATAAACAAATTGTGCATTAATATTTCATCTTCAAGACCTGGGATGTGCTATCAAGCGGTGGAATATTCCTGGGCTGTGTTGTCATTTTTCTCGCATTCTTTTTTTTTTTTCCTCCTGTATTCTTGAAGGCTCTTTGCAGCTGTAACTCATTTCACTTGATGACTTTACTGGGGTTACAGAGAGTGACGACAAATTGATTACCTGGCAGAGCAAGAATGGAGCGAAGAGAGGCGCAGGCTGACAGTCATGTTATAATAATATGTTTAATGATGTGTGGAGGGGGAACAAGGAGAGAGGAGTATTGAAATAAGAGCATGGAAGATGCAAAGGAATAGGTTTCATTTTTGTAGGGCTCTTAAAGATGCAGTATCCCCCCCTTGGTAGGAAATAGTGTTTTGCAAGGTGTTGTGAGGGGGTAAAAAAAATCGCAATTTCCAGCTCGAGCATTTATTCAAAGGACATGCCGCACTCAGGGCTCTTGCATTCTCTACTGGGGATTGTATTATTAATAGGCGTATTTGTAAATGTGAGACCACAGTTGTATCTGATTTACTTCCTTTACATACAGGGTTTGTGTGGTAATTTAAAACGCCAATTACTCACCAGTCCGGGATAGGATGCACTAAACCTTTACTTTATTACTGAGAAAACATCACTAAGGCCGAGGCTATCAGGCTGCAGATTCCAGGATGAAATTTGTGTATCGGCTTTATATGTGGTGTAAACGTAAAGCCCTATAAGTGCACGGGATGCATTTTTGAGTGAAGGGAGCCATATGTTATTTTGCGGCCGTGGGAGTATTCCTCTTTCTGTTTTTTACAATAGCTCTCTGCCTCAAACTGTTAGCCCAATTTGCTGTTAACAAGATAAATTGGAGAACAGACAAAGGCATTAAGTGTTGCAGTGCCAGCTAGTGACTGACAGCAGCTTGTGGGAATTGGCTAGCAGAAATTCCTCCTAAGTGGTTTGTTCAGAAAACATCCTACGATCAAGGCAGATGTTGTTTATCCAGTTTAGGTAGAAAAAGGAAGTCCATTTTGTATGACAAAAACTGCGAGGAAAATGGCAGCAAGTACAAGAGAGTCTTATTGTATTTTTTTAAAATCCCATTACTGCTCTCATTCCTCTGTATTCACTCGCTTTTGTCTAAAGCCTTTGTACCGACTTTTTTCTGTGATTTTTCTTACATTTATTTGACTAATTAAGATTTAAAAGGAATGATGGTCTTGCTAGATTGAACTTTTTTCGATAATTTAACTGATCTCGTGTATGTCTGTTTTTTTATATTTATCCTGTGACTCTGACTCTAGAGTACAGCTTTTTGACATACTGAGCTTCTCCCCATACTTGATACGGTTGCATCATCAGGCTACAAGTTAGGAATCAATGCATGGCACAACATATGGTGACTGCCCGACCCTTTTACAGAGTACACCCCATAATCTTACATGGTTTTCCAGAGAAAAGACACAGTGCATGACAACAATGAGGCAAACCATCTTCTTGGCCTTGGAAAGCATGTGATTGTTACTGCTAAAAAAAAAGCCTCCATGTGCCTTTTTTGCCATTTTGATACAGGAGATAATGAAAGTTTTTGCAGAATAAGATGAAAAACCTCCCCTTACAATAAAAAATATGTAGTAGTCATTTTGTAACAGTGCTCATTCTGAGTGCAAAACTCTTGTTTGAATAGTTACCAAAGGATATTATCATTAGCACTCATTAAATCAGTGTATTTTTATGCACCATATCTCTGTGAATTTATTTCAGCAGGGCAAATATTTTGTTTTGATCAAATCCAGCCTTGAAATTTTGTTTTCTTATGAGCAAACCCGACTCTATGTGCACACTTTGTTGCAAAGCTTGCAATTCTCTAACTTGCAGCCGCTCCCCATAGAGATATCCTTTAATAACTTTCTCCTCATCAGCTAGTTTTCTTGTTGTATATTCTCGCCACGGTGGGGGGAAAAAAGGGAGGGGGGGTGGGATCAAGTCAGGTGGTTCCAGCGTGATCTCGTTGCATTTTCTCCTGCGTGCTAGTTAGTTGACAGGTGTAGATGGCTAATAGTTTGGGAAGGTTTTTGTTTGCGTGAGAGGCAGACAGTGTGGTGCACTGTCTAGGTGATAAGAACCAAGACTCCTGTGCCCTCCAGCACAGTGATCTCTCTCCTCCGCGCTGCGCTCTCCTGTGTGGAAAAAACAGCCTGTTATGATTGGTCTCAAGGCAAGTGCCTGTGCAGTGTTGCACCTCTCTACAGCAACTGCTCATTCACCTTGCCTTCCCTCAGAGACCTGCACTAGTTTCCAGGCAAATGACACAATTTGATATGCCGTTGGGGTGATTCATGTGGATAATGTTTCCATGTGATCATCACTGCAGAAAAGAGACTATTTCTTGTTATGTTTTTTTTTTTTCCTCATTAAGTCTGACAATAACTGGAATATTGGGAGAGTTTATTGCAAGGAGGCTAAAACTCATTATTTCTGCTAGACATTCCAAGTACAAAAGAAATTATGTTATGGTATTTTGTCCAGGTCCCTAAAGATGTAATGATTTACAGAGGAAAATAGGGAGGAGACTTTATAGCTTTGGTTGTTCATTTATGTGGATTTAGAGGATAAGAATGCAAGGCGAGTTTGCAGTTAATACAGTAGCACTGAGGACCTGGTATTGATTACACAGAGGAGGTATGGTGTGTCTTATATGGTTTATGGTAAAGCGGACTGCAGCTCATATGCTTCGTATTATTGTAATGATATACATTCCTACCATAGTTTATGCCGCTTTGTCAGGACATCATCTGTGTCCACGCAGAGTCGAGAAGATGTAAGTGAAGAAATCCATCTTGTAGTTGTTGACCTACATGTGTAGTCAGTCAGAGAGCATACGTGTCGGCCATATGGTTAGGAGGTTTTTATATACAATCACAGCCGGATCAGGTTAACCTAACCTGAGAGGCTTTTCAAAGCTCTTAACATATTATGTTTCTTAAAAAGAGGTCCTCTCCAGATTTAAAAATCACATCTGCTCAGGTTTCAGGGGTGGGGACCATCTGGGGTTCCTGCGCTGCTTTAGCTCAGCAGCAACGTGGCTGATAGTTTCAAGTAGAGAAAGATCCCCATTTAGATGTTTTTCACCGGTTCCTGTGTTAAAAGTTTACTTTAACTTATATCATATATCTTACAGTGATGTAAGATGCCCAGTAATGAATGAATATGACATTTCGCTTCAATATGCAAGCACCAAAAAAAAGAGAAAGCATTAATCTTAAGTTATCCGCGGTGTACCTGATTTGCTTCTTATCAAATCCTTAATGAGCTTCAATTAAGATTTATTATGCAAATTAACCCTCGGCTGCTACTGACTGCAGGAGCAGGAGCTATGACAATATTGTGCTAATGGTGTGATCTGTAACAATTACAAAGGTAAGCTGCCTTCACAGTGCATGCTCCACGAGCCTCTGCGAGGTCAGACCACTAAATATGCGTTCAGGTGTTCTGGAGGTTTGGAAAATTGTTTATCAAGTCTTTATCAATTAGTCTTTTAGATAGCAGTAGATAGAGATGTGATTGTTTCCCTGATATGCGATGTGTTCACAAGCATTGCTGCTGCTTATAGCTGCTTGTTTTTTTATAAAGTGTTTGCCAGTATATGTATTTATTTAGCTAAACTTAAACAAAGGAAGGCAAAGGGTAAAGGAAATCTGAGACTGTAAACCAAAATAAGTTGACAGAGCTTAAAAAATAGGCAGCCAGCTGTATTTATTAAAAATGAAATATTTTCAAAATAAAAAAAATATTCAGCTGTTTGATTCCAGCTAAAATCAAATGCTCATTAACTGAGACTATTTCAGTGAATATTTCTCTCTCTCCGCCTCTTAAACACAAAAATAAACGTGCGGCATTGTTATTCCAACACTTAAGGCCTGGACAGGTAATGTGTCTAATTATCTCATCAAGTTAATTAGTGGAATTAATATTCATTACTTTTTGCTCTTGTGTTAGGAGCTTTCTTTTCACATTGAAACGAATGTCAAAATGTACACGTGCTGGTCATCAACTCAGCAACTTCACTCGTGCTTTTACAAGTTAGCTGTTCTGACTCAAAGATAATCAAATCGTAAGCTAGACACTAAATATCCCGTGGGGAGAAAAACAAAGAGCTCGGAATGACAGAACATCGTTAATGTCCATAATCTGCTCTGCAAACCCAGAACCTTATCAAGAGGCCCGCTCTGGACCCTGCAGTATTATCCACAGTATAGAGCATACCACCCACAAACACGCACCAAATAAGCACAGTGATGTACACTTCTAAGTGGTAATTACCTCATTAACTCAAAAAAGAAGAAAATGTCACAAGAAACTCTACATATTTATGTTAGTTGGGTTTTTTGTTTGTTTGTTTTCATTTCATTTTTATTTAATTACTTTGAGTGGCTGGGTTTACCTTCACCTTTACTGAGCTACACATTACAAGCAAAATTCAAAATGCTGGCACACAGCCAGGCTCAGTGGGCATGGGTTTCATTTGAACTCTGGATGGGACACATTAGTCAAGGTCCTGGTGGTCCAGCCACAGGAGATTTCAAACAGTCCGTTTCATGCATTCCAGCAAATCTTTATGTACAAAATTTTCCATTTTCTGCATTCATGTAAAGGGAATTTTTCTTTATTTATATAAACAAAATACATATTTTAACAACTATACCAAATAAATTGCAAATATTTGTCATCGTTTAAATAATCCTGAATCCTAAGACACTCCAAATACAGGCCTGATTCACTCTTCTTGCCTTTTTGGTGTATTTTGTTGGGGGAATCAAATAGTTTTAACGTGCATGTGGCACCTATTCATATTTCATGATTATCTATTCATGAGCAAAATTTCTGCTCATGTTAAAAATCTCTGCACGATGAAAACATGTGGCACATATATATCTTTGTTTTGTTTTCAAAGTAAAAGTCTGTGCAAACGCATTTCTTCTAAATATTAAGGAGGATGCATCTTTTGTGCCTCCCCCCGACTGAAATCCACACCTGTGCCACAGCCTTTGAGGTTATGACCAGAGGAATTGCTGCTGGACACTTTACTCTAGCACTGCATGAAGTTGTGAACCTTGCACCTTGTGTAACTTCATTTACCACGAGGCTGATGGCTTCCTGACAGCTTTATAGCCTACGTGTTTTATGAGTCGTCATGCAGCACAATTACATAGGAGCTAATTTGATGAATCAAGTCAATGTTCTGCCGGCTCTGTTGACCTTGGTGGCCTGTGATCGTCCGTCTCTCTTCGGGGGTCATGCAGAGGCTTTCGCATTTTGTACTATTCGGTTACAGTTAGGCAGACAAAGAAAAATAGAATTAACTCACACTTCTTATTATTGCCAATCAAGATTTGTAATGAGAAATTTTCTTGCCTTGTTTTAAATGTCTTTGGTAAACTTTCAAATGAATCAGTTAATTAGCCTATTTTGTATTCCATCGTATTGGAATGCAAAATGATTCCTGTGTTTCTGATCTTTTTCGTTTTAATACACATTATATAGACTTGGTTGTGGAAAACAAGCTGAAATGTCATTTGGAGGTATTTTGTAATCTTCATTCTATAATTAACTGCATTTAAACACTTTAAATTGTCTAATTTATACCGATGTGTTTCAGTGGCATGACCGCAGGGATCGAATGCCCAAAAAGCAATAAAAGACCTGGCCACAGTTAAGATGGAATAATATAATTTGAATTTTTGTGGATTTTATAAACTATCAAAACATCCCTAAAAATCTGCTGCAGTCAAACGGATTTATATTTGAGTAACCACACACTGGTTAGACTATCAGACGGTTTAACAAGATTTAATCAAATGATTTTAATAGTCATCTTACGTATTACTTGTTACAGATACAGAAAGCTTAAATTATAAATTAAACACATAATGTAAAGTGGTGAAATAATAACTCATATTAGTCCCACTGAATTAGAAACCAGACAGCACTCTCATGATTCTGTGTTCTTAGTGCTTTCAGTGACGTTATCTAACAAACTCTTCTCGCACTAGAAACACTGATTTAGGGGAGTAGAAACTTCAGCTTGCTAATTAGCACAGCTTTCAAATGCTGAAAGGCTCATTTGACAATTTTTGTTAGCAGTAGACACGTTTTAATGTCAAACTGAATGTAAAGTGACAGGAATAAAGAGTTTGTTTTTTCTTCGTGGCGGGGGGTCCAGTGGATCATGCACTCTATTAAACACATTACCATTCGGCCCCGTGACACTTTGAGGTGCAGATTGGCTGAAACCTAAACGTGGTCGTGAATAAAGAATGACAGTAAAGTTTCCACTTTACTGTGTAACTAATATTTCGTGTGTTTTTTTAAAATTATTATGGTGATATTTCTATTTTGCGTTATTAAAACGGTCCCCAAAAATATTGTCAAATAAAAATCAATCAGTAAAGTGCTTCATTTTTTTCCACATACATAAAATTTGTCTATTTTTGTCGACTGAGTAATATTAGCCACAACCTAAGCATCCTGTAGATCTTTACAGAGCGCTAAGAAAGAATTTCCTTCTTGAAAGCATCACCGTCATCATCATGGGAGACTCCAAAAGTGGAAAAAATCAGAAAAACACAAGTGTTTAAAAAAAAACCTTGGAAGCAGATACTGTTTACCTGTTTGCCATAAAACTAAGAGACATTGCTTGGTAAAAATACCAAACATTTTCTTTGTTTTAGCTTTACTGCTGTACCTAAACGGTGCCTGAGACTTGCACGGCATCGTGTTAAGAACCTTCTCCTTAGGGCTGTGCCTGCCTGTTTGTGTCTACAGTATGTGCTGAGCTAGTCTGTTGAAACAGCTTAATTGATACTCATTAAACAGCAGTGACAGCTTAGGTATCCATGATGAATGTTGAATAATTCTGTTGTACTTACAACTTGATTAAGGAGAAGCACACAACATGTCAGTGTTGTAGCCTATGGCTTGGTCTGTGTGCACTTACCAGCAATGATTTCTTATTGCTACCTGCAGTCTGCCTTTAAGTTAATCTCAAGCGTTTGTGTGTGTGTGCCTGAAATAAACAAGTTTTCAAGCACTACATAAACAAGTATTAGAATTTCGCACGAGGATTAAAAATAGTTTTTACTTCATTTGACTTTGATTGTGATAGATTTTGCAGAGAGTGCAACACCAACCAATATACTTCATCTATAAATGTGAATAATGTTGACTTTTCTTTGTGTTTATTCAGCCACAGTCTGGCATTTTCATACAATAATAAAGTCAATGGATGTCAGGCAGATGAAAAATGTGCATCTTGTATTATTTCTGTTAGAAATTAAAGGCAATTGGAATTGGTTCAAAATTGACTGTCTTTGTAATGAGTGCATGACGAATGGTATAATTTAGAGAAGAAAATGAATGCTAGGGAACCAAAAATATTATTCTGCAGCATTTTATATGCTGTGATATTTCATGAAGATGAACTAATTTCACTAAATACCACATAAAATCTACTCATAATATTTTTCTACAGTATCATAAAACAGTGAGGATCAGGTCACCGGGGCAGATTCAGATTGAGGCAGATTCTCAAGTTAGTGTGATTTGATTTTTAGCGCTGTCTGTTTGTCTTTCTGTCAGCTGCTTTACGCAAAAACTACCCGCCCGAATTCGATGAAACCTGGGGGAGAGGTGGATTATGGGAGAAGAAACAGCCTATTACATTTTGGGTTGGATCCGCATCACTTTCTTTTAAACTGGGAGACTAGGCACTGGCTTTGGTATCGGTCTGTGCTCTCTAAGTACCCTTCTAGGGTTTTGTTTGTTTGCTTTCTTTGACAGCCTTGGATGAATAAAAAAAAAAAGCTACATTAAAATCCTTATCATTTTCAGATTTCGAGGCCTGCACAGCTTCTCAAATTGCTGACATCTGATTAAACCGACGTTCTGTTCTCATAAGAGAAAAGAAGCCTTTTCTCCATTTTGAGAGTAGATGAAAGAGGGGGAATTTCCGCAGAGGATGGATTTACAACTTTATCCTCACATGATTAATATTACACAGGGAAGTCTTTGTACAGGAAGCAGCATGTCTAATTATGGTCCAACTGTGTCTTGACTGAGAGCAAACAAAGAGGAACTGCACTGACACGTCACACAAACGGTTCATGCGGGTGCGGGGTGATGTCATCGTCACCCAGATTTCATGATGCTAAGCCCACAACTGATTGAGCAACGGCAGAAGTCTGGCTTTCAGTATACTACGTCCAGCTGGCGACTGCCTCCTAGAAACTCTGTGGGCATATGGGTTTAGCTTCAATAAAACCCACGGCCGCCGGTGACGTGCATTTCCTTCTTTTTCATGTTTTCAAGGTTACGCATTTCCACCAAACACATAACCTCACCACTTATGACCTCACTGATGATAACTACAGTATGTCTACATTCGCCGTACTGTTAGGAGCAGATGCAGATTCATCACGCTCGCCCCCTCTGCAAGAATTCCAGGGACTCCATGTCCTCCCACGTTTGCCTGTTCATCATATATCTCAGCCCAGACATTCAAGAGGTTGCTAGCCAGGCCAGCCATAAGTCTTCCTGTCCATCAGGACGGCACCGTGTTTCTCTGCCTGATTTTCAGCTGTTACTTGTAAACCAGAACAGCATTCTTTAGATTAACAGAGTGACAGGGAGGCCTCTAAAAGCAAACTATAATAGTATGATATGTTACAGTCATATTTTATGGCTTTTAGTGTGTGAGGTCGTGCATGTGCGTGTGTGCAGACAGATCAGCTTAAGGATCTAACAGGCCTGCATTGCACCTCGGGGAGTGTAGAAAATAATGGTGCTGTGTTACTGCTGTTTATCATTAGGTTGATAATGATAACACGTGCACAGCGCAGGAAACCTGGCCGCACCTGGTCATCGTCACAAGTGGACATCACGTGTGACGTCAAAAAAGTCAATGATATAGAACTAACTGTCAAAATAAGTTGTGTTCAATCCAAAACCGCTTAAGGTGTCAAGGACACGTTTTCCTCCCTCCCATATCCTGACAAACATTGAGTCAGCAATTGTCTGTTGTATTTTCAGTACTCTCATGCCACCCCCCCTCCCCCCCTCCCCCCCCCCTCCCCACCCATCCCCAGGCCATTTTAAAGTTGTAGAAAGTGGTCATTTTCTCTGTGTCAGTGGGAGGTCAGTGCTGTGGCAGTCAGCAAAGCTATTCGGTCTGGTGAAACAGAGTCTGTTGGGAACCTTAAAGACATTTTGTCCGGTGTAGTCGCCTCTCACTGTGTGTCTTCACGCCTGTCGCTTTGTACTCCTTGTGCTCGTAGAAAGTCTAAAAGAGCTCGAAGCATTTGTTGGATTGCTTCCAGAGCTCCAAACTTTTATTCTTGACACCTAAGACTACCCAGCTGTCAATTTTAAACCTGCTTATTAAACTGGCATATATGAATCTTGTCGAATATTTCCATTTGCACGGCTTTACTCCGTCTGTGTGGTCATTTGTCCTTGTGTCAAAACTACTTCTTGTTATACCCAGCTCCTATTCAATCTGAATACCTACCTGTCCTTGCAGCTCCCTGTGTTGGTGACTGACATGTCCTCTCTGTGCTGCGTACTGTATCCCTGGTAACTGTCGCCTGGGGCCCACTCACTCATCCCTAAAATGTAACAGAGGTCACACACAGATCATTGCTTTAGCCAAAGGCCCTGACTTTAATACAGAGTGACCTGCACAGGACACAGCGGTACAGCAGCTGGTCAGTGATGAATCTGGAAACCTGCTCCATCATCAGTATTATAGAGAGTTTGATTGTGTGGAAACCTGACCTGGATGAGAGTGAAAAGCAATCCAATAGATGAAATACTAACATTAATATAATATTATTTTGATATCAAAGAAATATTAAAAAATAAATAAGACAAGATTTGGTCACCTACTAGTGAATATTTATTTGCTTAAACTATGAGTAACTACAAAAAATCTTCTGTATTGTACAAACCACGTTGACTTAAAATAGTTATATTACCCTGATTCTGTCCAAAAGTATTTAAAGGTGACCGCTTTGTAGTTGCAGTTGCTCATGGTACTAATGGCACACTAAGTAAGCCATGTCTGATTAATTAACTAATTAAAGCTGAAGATATCAGTTGTCATCTAAGTGATCCTTTTGACAGCTCCCCATCTGCACTATAGCTAAAGAGCTAACATTAGTTAACGTTGTAACTGCACAGATTGAGATGTTAAACGAAGGCTCAGCATTACATGTGTGGAGATCCAGATTAAAAAATTACATTTTTAGGTTTATATCTATTTAAGAATGTCATCGACTGTTGTTTAAATACTAAAAATACACAGTAAGCTCCCATGAGATTTTTTTGTAGTCTTCTCAAACATGAAAATGATGCACTCTCTGTGAAATATTGAGACGGGACTGATTAATTTTAAACATTGATTAAAAAAACCCAAATACGCAGGTTAATTGTTTAAGGTGGTCCGTCCGGCTGATGCTTACGTGGTTAAAATCTTGGGAAATTCTCCAAACTTTTCAGAAAAGCAGTAGTATTGTGACTTCTCCTTGTTTTCATAGGTTTGGGTTTTTCAGACCTGATGCAGTCTTCCTCGGTCTATTGAAGTGACAGAAATATATGTTTCAAGCATTTTTTAATTTCACATAACTTTTCCTCCCACTTTAATTTCGACATGCCCGTAACAGTCACCGAAGAAAGCCAGCCGGTATTTTCCATATGTGCGAGATCTTCGAGTAATCTATAATCTTTGGTACAGCACTGGCTTGCGGTTTGAGTGGGGTCAACATCACCCTGCCCTTTGTTGCTGTCTAATCAGTGTGTGTGTGTAGATGGTGCTGTAGTGGAGGCGAAAGCAGTGAAAAGAGACATCTGCTTCAAAACTTCTTTGAAGAAGTTGTTTTGAGCCTTCTGCACCTCCTTTCTGCATAGCCTCGCCTCTCATACTCCCTTGCTTTCTGCAAACTCCGTCCACATATTCCCTCGCCTCCTGGATGTGACACCATCTGTCCATGTGAGCCAAAAACCTACGCAAGTCCTTTCAAAGTTTGTTAATCACTCGTCTTCTTTCATGTACGTTTGGCTCTTACGTCAGCGCACCGTAATCTCGTTCTTGCCTAACTGCCATTGTGACCACACAGAGTGCAGACAGGGCCCATTTTATCTCACGCCATGAATATTTCCTAAACCTAAACAAGCAGCGACGGAAAATGGATATAACAATAAGAGAAAACTGGAAAGTAGTTAAGTAAGTACTTCTAGCTGTTAGCAACAGGAAGATGGCGCAAATGACCTTGCATGCTTAAATGGCATTAAACATCCCATAAGTAACCTCATCATTATGAAAAGTTGTTACATTACACTTCATCCATATCTTATTTTGTAATTTCATCTTATGAAATGTAGTTTAGCTCAGTCCTTTTACATGCTGCATGTACTTTAGCGCCTTGAAATCTGTTCTAATCCCTAACCAGGAATTCCCGTCTCCCTCAGTGAATTAGCTGTTGATGTGGCGGATCAGTTTTACCCAACTTCCAGGGGGCGTCCTGACTCTCCAGCCTCACTGAGGCTGAGACTGATCTTCGGCTGCTGCCTCAGTGTGTCTAAACACTTCTATTTTTCTAAAGCCTCGCCTGCCACATCCTCACATGGCACAGCGAGGCGAATAGCACTCGTTGGTGCTATATGACTATTTACAGAGTGTGATAACGAAATGTATCTCTTCATTCTGAGACTTGTGACTGAGGGTGACTTTGTAGTGTTTACACAGCTACTTTCAGATTGTCCCGCTGAAATATGAGAATTAACCTGAGGTGCCACACGGGACTGTTTTAGTTGGAGCTTATTGACATCTTTGTGTCTTTAAAAAACACTCTTTGTATCAGTCGGATTTCTACTCATTGAAATTTAGCTCGCTAAGAGAGAGATGTTGCAAGGGTCTTTAACTCATCAGCCTCTGAGCGCGCAACCTTTTTGTATGTATGCTTTCTTTCTTTGAGTTGTTCCTGGGTTTTTGCATGTGTTACAGTTGTGTTTGCATGTGTTTCTTACATGCTTCATGGCAGCCCTCACACCCTGGCAGTGACCCAGCTGAAAAGTTCCGGTACTGTCCAGACGCATCCTTTAGGGACCTCATCAGCCCCTGAATTTCCTTCCCCTCATGCCTGAGGGCATCCATATTCATTTCCTCCTCTGATTTGGGGAAAATGATGAAAGGCTGGCTTTTTTCCCATCTCTTATTTCCTGCCAAGGTTGCCTGCATTTTAATGCGACGTAAATCTGCAAAGACCTGCAAACATGCTCCCATTTGGACATGGCCAGTTCCATGTTATTAGTATCATGCCATATCAAAAAAAAAGGAAGTCCCAGGGTTGTTAATGTTATTGTAATACGATTCCTTAAAACTTTAGTGTGCATCAGTACTATAATCCATTTTGTTATAAATCTAGCTCGTAGTTAGGCTCAATTACTCCAATTTCACTGTAAGCTGTATTTACCTGTCTTTTCCATAGGTCTGTTTCTCATAAAATGAACATTTCATTCACTCCTAAGTTATGAGTGCTGGATGCTATCATGGAGATAACTGCACTGGTTTGAAATAAACCTGTGATTAAGCTGGTGGGTGGGTATTTACTCTTACCGGAGACAGGAAATGAATGTTAATGAAAATAACAGTCGCGTACAGTAATAACCCAACTCTGTAATTATTGGCATGCTTTGATGATGCCATATATACTCAACACACACATGCGCCTACTTAACTAAACCTCAGGTAGACTATTAGCTCCACTAGCAGGATCCTGCCCTCCGCTATGCACAACAGTGCTCAGGGTGGGGAGGCCTTGCCCAATGAAGGAGCGGGCTTTCAGTTGCCGAGACAACCCTAAACACACATGTACACAAAGGAAAGGTCCCACTGTGAGAGAGGATCATCTCCACCTCTGGCT
This sequence comes from Aulonocara stuartgranti, assembly GCF_965226115.1. NCBI lineage: Eukaryota > Metazoa > Chordata > Actinopteri > Cichliformes > Cichlidae > Aulonocara > Aulonocara stuartgranti. The sequence goes on from NC_138956.1 coordinate 31,400,430, forward strand.
GGATAAAGAGCGCTCCACACACTGGAATGCACTCCTGCCCTACAGGCGTATGCAGCAGTGTGTATATGCAGTTCGCAAGCATCCCACACACCATTCATGGAGTTTATACTTATACCCAGAATGCTGTGTTTGTGTTTCCCTGTATTTAACAGCAAAGCACATTAACAGGTATTAGAAAAACAGCACTGTGTTTTGCTTGAAATACGAGGTGAGATTCTAGCTCCTAATAACAAATCTGAGATTTGTACCAAACACAGGAAGTCGACCGTAATAAATTATTAATCACGAAAAGCTGTTTTCAGACATTTAAAAAAAAGAAAAAAAAGAATTATTATTACAAAATTGAATCTGAAGACTTGCCGTTTTGTCTCGTGTCGTCACCGCGACAGCTCACTCTCAAAGATGGCACTTGATGGTTTTCACTAGTGAATTTAGAGCGCTCAGAACTTCATCCGTATTGTTTGGCTTCAAATCTGGGCCACATATGATAACAGAATTATCCCTCTCTACAGTAAGCGTGTGGAAACTCATGCAACGGTCTGTCATCTGAGGTCTGCAAGATGCAAAATAGCTTGTGGCTGTGGGTGTCTGATAGACCTCGGTTTCTTTTATGGTGCAGCTTCAACTCTACGCAGAGAGAGTGTGGGCATGTATCACTCTGACCCAAACACACTTTTAATGCTGACTGGTGCAGCAAAGTAGTTTGTGTATTGCAGCCGGTGCCTCTTTCACCATGAGTGCAGGTTATATTTTGGTGGACGTGGTGTCACCTGTGCATTTATATAATGCCTTTTCAGAAAGTTAATACACTTTGTGTGGCTGCGGAGGCTGCGCTTTTGTTAGAGTGTTTGAGCGGTCGGAGCCAATTAAACTGTTTTAAATGGGTTAACTTTTTCCACATTTCTTTACATTAATAAAATTCTTACTCTAGGCTGTGCAGGTCAAGTTGCTCCAGGATTACACACACATATATATATATATATCTATAAAGGAACTTAATGTTAGGCCATCTGGAAAATACAGCTTTTAAAGAGGGTGAGTAAAACTTAAGCGCTGCAAAGGGACACAATTCAGCTAATTGTAAACAGCTGCAGGTGATATCACCCTTCAGACTACAGACAAAGCAGGGGTAAAAAGTCCTACTGAAAAGCTCTCAATTTAAAAGAACACTGCAATCCAGTCTATCCTACTGAGGAAAATATAAAGTGTCTGTTTTAACAATAAATGTTACCAATTTACTCTGTCCTCAAGTGACAAATGTTTTTTTTGCAAACATTCAGGCTTTTGCACTGCAACATCCTACAGGCAGAAACCCCTACTGAAAAGCCCATTAGAATCAAATGAATGTCAAATTCTGCTAAGTGTTTGCACATGACAAACATCTAACATGGCTAATTGCAGATAAGTGTCAGGGTGAAATGTGTTTTGAGCCTAGGATGGTGCAAAATGGCGTTGTGTATTTCTGTTTTAGTATAGTAGTGATAAAGCCGAGGTTTGGAGCAAATGTGCCACGAGATTTCCTTTAGAAAAGCAGAAACGTTTGTCTGCATCTTCAGTGTTTGTCAGCGTTGAGTCATTGTGGTTGTTAAGGTCATTTAAGAAAGAGCAAAGTTAAACGCTTCTCATGTCTCATGACCGACATCTGCATTTCTTGTGAAAATAAAAAGAAAGGCACATACTGCACAGACTGTTTGTAACAAGAAAACAAGTCCTGGATTTATTTTCCTTACACATTTGGTGCATTATGAATTAGGGTGTCTGCAGGTTATGAAACAATTTATTCATTTCCCTTAAAAAGGCCTCAGAACCTGTTAAAATTTTTAAATTTTATTTACCAAGATCCTGATTTCTTTTTCTCTTGCCTAAAGGCAACAGAGTTAGTTAAATTTTTTTTATGTGTCAACTGTCAAGTGACATTACACATCCATACACTTCATGTGAGCCTGGTGTGATCGTTGATTGTCTGCACACGAGTCTGTTCGGTGCTTTTTTTATTTTGCTGCTGCCAGCTACAATAGCAGCTCATTAACTCATATATATGTAAGTATGTGTCACATCTTCCAAAACTTCACCAAAATACTTTAATTGGTTAATCCAGTTAAACATTATCTGAGTGTAGGCTACGCTTAGTGAATAATTATATATAGATGTGAAAATTGGATGTAAAAAGTCAATATGTTTGTTGTTTATTTAAATAAATTACAGACCTTATTAACTCTACTTGGAATTAGTTGGAAAAAAAACGGGTTTTTTTTGCAATTAGTTGATTATTTGATGATCAGAAATAAACTATAATTATATTAATAGATTCGTTAAGCAAAACATTTTAAAAAAATCCCCCTGCTGTGATTTTCAGCTGTTACTCTAATGCTATTTGAATTTTGAATAATTGATCACTTAACCAAAGCAGTTTAACAAATAGATTCACCGTCGTGCAGCCTTAGTCTGTTACAGTTTTTTTTGTCTCAGCTGTAATGACTCCCCGTATTTCACATTGTGTCCCCTTGTCTGTTTGTGCTGGAGTTGTAGAGCTTCAAGTGCTGTAGTAGTGCGACTGGGCACCATCTTGTGTCCTGAGCAATAGCAGCAGGCTGTTCCGTGGCAGCACACCAGCTGCCTGTAGTTTAGGGGAAGAGGCACTGGGCTGGCCTATCTCAGATTTGGGTCTCTGAGTTATTGACCCTCGTTGATAAACCCCTCTGAATGACACGGGCATAATTCAGCCTAAAAGTTTGCACTGTCACCGGGATGAGCTCACTGTCTTCGCTGAATATATGGGTGCAATTTTCGAAATAGGTTTATAGCAATTCTTGAGAGAGGAGGGCGAGATAGTGATATTACTGACTTTATCACTGCAGCTGAGCAGCATCTAGCACCTCGGTATCTCTCTATCCCTCCACTGTAGAGCGGTGAGGGATCACAAAGCACATACATTGTCTGTATTACTAAAGCAAAAAGAAAAAAACAGAGTCCAGCTCCTAATGGGGGGGCAGGGAAATGATATGTCATTATAACAGTAATGCTCTATTATCCGCTCTTATCATACACTTACATGTTTTTTCTTCCCTCTGGTTGGGTTTTACATTTACTTTAGTTGTATCCTAACTCAATAAATGTTGCATTGTTTGTCTTCTTGCAAATGGATCTTGCTCAGTGGCTATCTGGATAAGCATGTGGTGTGTGGTGCATTTTATCAGATGGACAATTTGCTTTGAATTAGTATTCAAGTGCAGTTTCTTATGTTGCCATTAAGGGCTCACTTTACTGATTTCCTTCTCAAGTGATATAATATGTGATCTAATGTGTAATTTAAGGACGTGATCAAATTTTGTTCAAACTTGTCTGATAGATGTGATTTTCAGTGTTCTGTCTCTATATTTATCCTAAAAATGACTTCTTGAAGTGAGTGAAATAGAATCACACTGAATGTAATTAAATAATGTGAGACTTGTTAAGCAATAGACAAAATAATGAGTCATTCTGTCTATAAACTGCACCTTTAATCCCATTTAATTTTTTCCCCCTCCATCAGGCTGCATTCTTAATGTATTTTGTCAGTGTAATGTGAACAGCTCATTGTTGAAAATTCACCGAATCTCTTTTCTTCCTTCTTCCTTTTTTCGTTTCACGTGTGGAGACAGAACCTGAACCCATAAGAATCTAATATACTGAGCCCAGTATAGTGCATCCCATAAATTGATTTTGACCCAGCCTTTGAACAAAAGGAACACTGTTGCATTGCCATCCGCGGCTGATGCCACTCCCTCTTTGGCTCACGCTGAATACTCTCCTTTAATAGTGTGATGGGTGGTAGCTGACTGAAAAAAGTGCCTTATTTAGTTGGTTGGGGAGAGGTAGGCAGAGCAGGGATGGGGTTTCTGTGACTGGCACCGATCAATCACTCTGTGAGGGGAAGCTAATGAAGCAGGCTATGGTTTATTAAAGGGTTAGCAGAGAAAAGATTACTGCAGGGCCCAGGCTTCCCAGAAGCCCAGTGAAGGAGGATACAGTGCATCGCTAATGGTTAGGGGCTAGCCGTAAAGCAATCAAGGTGTTTACTATAATCTGGCTCCTATTATGTGATCTATTATGTGGGTGTGAATAAAGACGGTGTTGAAATGTGTCTTTTGGTTGAAGTTGAAGACAAAGCAAACATTACAGCGCTAAAAATCTTGCTGTTTGCGATCAAATTGACACAATCTGGGGATGCCAGATTGCAAATTTATGGTATAGAAAACACAATCTTTCACAACATGTGACCTCTGCCAGTTTGCCGTTGTTTTGGCATTTGAAAATAGAGCCCTGATTTAAGGCAAACACTCGTCGGATGAAGTCAGTAAAATAACCTTATTCTGAAGAAATATGAGCACGGTGAAACCGAGGCACTCTCTCAGATAGTTTGAAAGACAAATGAGTAGCAGGGGAGTGAAAAATGCAAAGCAGATGTTTTTCTCACCGTTTTTAATGGCAGCAAGACATTACTGATGCCATTACAGAGACCTTTTATGGCTTCTTTTAATCCCCTGGCCTGCCTGAGGAAAGGAACCCCTTGTGGTGCAAAGTAGCCTCTTTACTTCGGAACGACAATTTGAACCCATTTCCAACTCACTTCCCTAATCTGCCACAGGGTTTTACATGGCTTCCTCTGTAATTATTCTGCTCTGAAATCAAAGGTAAAGAGGCATTAAAATGCACCTCCTAGGTAAACATATGCTGCTCATCATATAGGGCTTCACTCAAAAGTGTCTTCAGTAACAAATAGTTCCAAAATCCTGCAGCTTGGGCATAGCTTTGCCTCCCTGCTGCAACTTATTTCGGTCATTTGGTTCACATTTTCAAAACAAAGCAATGCCTTATAATGAGATCCGATAACTGGCTTCTAACTCCGGTTGCACATTGGAGGGCTTGATTTACATAGAGTGTAGCGGCCGTTGTCTGCTTCGTGCATCAGGCCTAACCTGTAAAGCTCAGAGGAGCACTTACAGGGGTCTGGTTAGGGGCTAAAAATGAGGAGGAGATGAACTATATGGCTCCGTCCCGCAGGCCAGCCGACAGTATATCAGCGGAATCGCAGTGTATGTGTGAACGCTCTGCCCATAAATATCTCCCCCAACCCCAGCCCCCCCCCCCCCCCTCAACCCACCCCAATGGGGCCTCTCTGATGGTGATGGCGAAAGGATGTCGCTGTCTGGGTGATTGAGTGCTGCTGGTCCTGGCCCTGGGCACATCCCTGCGCTCTGAGCCCAAGTGGGAGGCCTACTGCTGAGCGCTGGCCTGAAGGGACTAGCCTGAAGGCGAGCAGCCGCACAGCAGCAGGATGTGCCTCTCCTTCTGTCTCTGACAGAAGAACACCAACTTGGTGTAACAGCTTCATTCGCTATTACCGGAACAGGCAGTGGAAAGTATTTAATTAGCCTAATGTTTTTAGTTTTAAAGTAATCTATCTATATGATGTATCTTATATTTATATATACATGTACAGCAGCCTTATCTGAACTTGCACCCCATCTCTCTAAGCCGTTGTCATCCTCGCTCACTCAGAAATCTGAAATAATCAAGGCGCAGTAATTAGCCTCACTTGCTGTATTGTAATTGGGGGCAGAAGGAGGTTGCTCAGTCTATATTTTTCCCCTCTTTGGTAATTGCAGACTTTAATGTGCCCTCTGTTTAATTTCTATATATGTACACATATATGGAAGCTGGTTCCCATAGATGCCGCTGTTATTTCAATGCCGTGGCTCATGTGCCTTTCATCAGTCATCAGAAGCTCCAGCGTTTTTGAGAGAGGGGAGAGTTCATTTTGGAAACCCACTGTCTATTCCCTTTTTGGGTTTCAGTGCCGTCAGCCTTCCCACTGCCTCCACCATGAGATCCTTGACACTGTCCAGGTCCGTCCTACTTGGCAAGAGGGAGAGCTACAGAGAAAGGCAGAGTTTATTTCCTGTTCTTGTGAATCATATATCAGTACAATTCCCCTCTGTGCTGTTTGGCAACGGCGGAATGACGGGTGTCATTTATCATACGGACTGAAAGAGGCTGTGGGAAAAGGGATTTGAATTCTTCTGGAAGTGTGTGGACTCTCCTTAGCGGTGAATCATTAAACGGAGGAGTTTTTCAACAGGGATATGAGTAACTCCTTTGCACAGCTACTTTGTTCCCCTGTTTCACTGGCTGGCTCAGTCATTAAAAGTCTCAAAAATAAGATTTACTGGTTTTATATAAATTGTGAAGGGACATGGCATTTAACTTGTAATTGGGGATTTTGTCCTGCTGAATCCATTAAGTCACTCTTCAGTCTTTGGTTTGATGCAGCTTCGTGCTCCCACTTTGCAAGAATTATATTTAAGCTAATTTGAATTTACAAATTTGATTAGCACTGCATTTGTCAGCTTCTTGTTGTCCTGCTAAGTGATGACATTTTCATCTTCACCATACAGTTATTTTCTTCCTCCTTCAGGTTCTGTTGACTGGTATTTAAGATTGTGCTTTATAAACATTTTGTGTTCCTTTGGATTTTTCTCTTCACTTGTCAGGGACGGTTACTATTTCCCACATTTTGAGCTGGGTGATCAAAGAAAACGACTTTTGATAAGGCTGTCACCAGCTCTTCAGCTGCACTGGCAGAAATAAACGTGTCAAGCTTTAACTTATCCTCTGAAAAACATACTCCCAACCCCTGCTGCTCTAATTGAGTGTAACTCCCAGAAACCTGTGAACACACATGCAAAACTGAGCAGATCATAAATCAGGCTTCTATAGACAGCCGCTGCCCCCATCCCTCCCCAAAGGAGCTACTGGTTTCCATAAGCTGCCCAGAAATCAACCTCTCCTTTATGATATTTTTGCACCCACCATTCTTGGTTTTTTTTTTTTTTGTTCTGAAAGTTAGTTGAAGTCCTCATCACATGAAAAGTGTCAATAAGGTATTGTATAGGGAAATGGTTCTTGGTGTGTTTCAGCTGTCAGCAACTGTTAGCTGTCTCTCATGTGCAGATCACAAAGTTAAATGTGCTGTCAGCAAGTCCTCAGCTAGAAATAGACGTGTTGAGGTTAGCCTGAGAAGCACCGCCACCCCCTGCTGCCCAGTAGAATGTGGATCCATCAAACAACGTGAACACATATCAAATCTGAGTGTAGAGGTGTAATGAAGTACATTTTCAGGTTTCGAGGTGTTTGTATCTGCTATAAAACAAAACGATTCAAAGCTGCCTTTGGTCTGTCTTTGTGTAGATAAAGATAAACTCCATTGAAAAACACCTCTGATATCGATGCTATTTTGTAATCTTTACCTTTAAAGCTGCAGCTTTATTCAATGCAGAGGTCTGGACTGCCTTCCGCCTTGCGGAGGGTAATATTTTGATGTTTTCTGAACCCAAGCTCTGAGTGCATGACCCCTCCCAGAGGCCCTGAGTCCCGGGCCAATATCTTGACATGTTAGCCTGCCACCGCCTGCTAAAGAAGAGTGTAGATGCCCCTGAGGTAAATGAAAACATTTGGTTCTTGCCAGACCTGTTCACATCTCAGCTGGGCCACATGAGCTGGCAGGTGACGCGTGTACTGAGGAGAATCGGAGACCGCAGCGGTGGCCTACTTCTTTTCTCCCACACAGGCCGTCTAGGCCACAACCCAGAAACACAGATGAATATGTTCTTGGCTCAGAAAACACCCTGGTGAAACTGACAAAGACTGACCCGCATCCAGGTGAAATTCAGGCGCATTCTTAGCCTTTTTATGCTTGGGGATCTCTTTCATTCACCACAGTGGAGCACAGACCAGCACAGCGCTCGTCTGTTTTTGAATCCTTCTTCTGGGTCAGTAGTTCCTCACCGTTGTGTCTCAAGTTGATAAAATCCCCTCGTTAGTGAATTTAGAGGTTTATTTAGTGGCTGTGCATCATCCTCCTTTTTGTTCGGTAATTTTCAGAAATAGACGTGACATTGTGTCACCATCTCATATCAACAACTGCAATTACCACACAATCCACATGCAGGTCCCACGGGGGAGCGTGATTGCAATTAAAAGCATGGGGCAAATGTTAATTAAGTAAACTACTTCAAACTGGAAACAGCGACAGTTTTAAATGTTTTTACTTTTAACCTTGCACTTCTTTTTCACTCCCGTTTATATTCAGAGCCCGGTGCAAATTAGAAATGAGACACAATTTCATTTTTTTTTTAGTTTCCTTACATTCCAAGCTCTGAAATATTTCTACATTTTTAATTGCAAATTTAAAATGAAATTAATAATTTGCCACCTCTGCGAGGTTGCTCGCACTTCCAATTGAAGCTTTTTCACGACCTACTGCTGTTGGTTCATGTTGAAATGTTGTTCAGTTGACTTGAAGACTGGTGCTGGATAGCACTGCAGTTCACCGGGTTATTAAATCAGAGGGAATAACAGGCCAAGTTCTGGCCATTCTTGTGATTGATGAGCCAAGCTTTATTTGCTGAGGCGGTGTGTTTGTTCCTGTGTAATTGTCTACCAGATGGCTAAGCTAACTGTTCTTAAATGCCTTCAGACCTGCAGGGGTCCTGGGTCTTAACATTTCCCCTGCTAATGACATTATGCCTGCAAACATCTCATAGTTTTTCTTTTTTTCCCCTTAACTTTTCTGATCTCTAATGTGCAGGATCAAAATGACTTTGCGAGGCATTTAGCTCAAATTATTTCCTCTGTACAATTCTGTTTTTAATTTCTTCAAAGTAGATGTTTTCTAATCGCTCTGTTGGTAAACTCCTTTGCGAAAATGAGCCCACTCATCTCGAGAGAGAAGGAGAGGGAGACTGAGTGAGAGAGAAGCAGGCCTCCACTTTACCTGTGAGGAGTCAGATTGGAGGAGAAAATGGATCTAGGTGGCAGTGCGAGTCATCAATCACAGCCCCTCAAGGGGAGCTGCAGCTAAAGCTGCTCTGAAGTGCTATCTGTCAGCTGCTCCGATCCAGCCGGGGGACCAGAAAGGGGCCGTATCGCCACCCATCAGCTCATACCCAGCACACAAGCGCCATGTAAACATGTGCAGGTGTGCCTGTCAGAATAACCCTCGTCCCAGTTCACAAGGTCATGCATATTTTCACAAATGGTCACCGTTAGGACGTATCCTCCTTCTTGGTGATTTTCGAAGAGATGCTGCGCTTCCTCTAATAGATTTTTGATTGTTAACAGTGGTGGGTGGTTTATTGTAATTTAAAAATGAGCGTGCCGCTTTCCTCCGTCCCTCCCATTCCAATCCCGGATAAAGCCACCAAGCGCTTCTCAGCCAATGTCGAGCCGCGTATGTCGATACCTCTCAAGATGGATAGTTGTTCTGCATGCTTATTGATTCGGCACAGGCCAGAGATATAAGTATCATTTGTCATTTCTGGAATTATTTGGAGTCCTAGTTAAAACCCAGAGTGGGGGGAGATGGTCGTGCCTTGGGGGGGTTGGTAGTTGGTGGGGGAGCAGCGAGTTGTCTGGGCTTTGATGAATGACTGCATGGGTTTTTGGTTTTTACTGCGAGCGCCGGGGCCCTTTAGCTGCTATTTGCTTTCACTATGGTCCAAGAAAAACAATGCGATGGGTCCAAGGACTGAGCAGCATCGTCCTGTCATGTAGTGTAACGCAGCGAGCAGGGTGGTCCAGGCAGAAGAGTCAGGAGGAGGCTGGGCCTTGGACAGTGCATGCTGCTTTTCCAAAAGACCCAGTAGGTTATAAGCCTTCCTGCTGCTCTCTAGTCCCAGCTGCCGGCCTTGAAACACATGCAATGAATTTGAATATTTACTATTCAGAATTTACAGTGTAATGACAAACAGATCTCAGTCTTTAAAAAAACATACAATGGGGACGAGGAGGGATGTTATGTGGTAACAGTAGCCCCAGCTTATCCCCTGCGACTTTGATTATGTCCCATTTTAGGCAGCAGGCCAGCAGCAGAGCTGGCTTCATTACTGTATGGATCATCTTTTAAGACCGTTTAAGATCAGAGAGAGCTATCGGCCATTAATGACACAGACTCCAAGAAGTTCATTATGCTCAATCCATTTGATTCATTCAGCCGAACAGTCAGTTTTCAGAAAAGTGGAGATTTATTTTCTTCTTTTGTAAATGTAATGAAATTGTTTCATTTCCATTTCGGAGCGCAACTTGAAAGTTGAGTCAGACTGTTTTGGAGTTTGGTGGAGGAAAAAGTGTTTAACAGAGGAACATGTTTAACAGCAACAAAAGAGGAGAGAAGAGAAACCCCCGACACGTGAATGACAAGTAATTATTTCTCTTGTCCATCAAACTGTGTTTTGATGCAGGGATGCGATCAAACATGATATGAACAATCTCAAGCCTTCAAATGAAAATGATTCTCAAATCGTGCGAAGCCGGAGCGCGAGCTTTTGTGTTGAGCCGCTGCATGAATCATTCATAAATGTGCGCATATACATGAACACGCGCACTCGAGCGCACTGGGCAGGGCACCCTTTTCTGCTGGACCAATATTATTGCCACAGCTTTTCAATGTTAGATGACCATTGTGTATTCATTTCCATTTTGGCTTGCCAAAATGTCTTCTCACAGCAGGACGGGGATAGAGAGGGAGAGAGTGACAGCTTTGTGTGTCTTTCAGTGTTTGCTGCTGAATATCCCTATATGCACTGGGCTGACCGGCTGCCCCCTGATCTGGGGACAGCGGACTAGGCCAGCCGCGCCGTCTCTTCTCACACTGCCTCAGAAACACTCGGGATTATTAGCAGCTTTACAATGCGCTAACCTAAACTGGGTTATAATAAGCCTGAATAATTAACGACGATCGCGGCGTTATGGTGTAGTTGTAAGTATTAATTTGTAGCAGGCACATGCTCGCTACAGTATGTCACGAAAGAGGGTATTTGCATTAGTGGGGCAGTCTTCTCCATTTTGTTTGCCAGAGCAGCGAGAGGACAGACAACAGGGGCCCGGCTTAATCCCTTTGGAGAACTAGTGCATGAATTGATATATCCTCCTCTCTCTCCGTCTCTCGCTCTCTCTCTGCCCCCCTCGCTAATGTCTTTCCTAGAACTTGAACAAACAGCCAGTGCGTGTAGAACACATAAGACAGATGTTTAGGATTACTTTCACCTCATTGCTCTATTGTGTGCACTTTAAGGGAGCTCAGCTGATGTGGAATGCCACTCATTCAGGCTCTCTGCTCTTACAGGGCTCCTCCTGCTTATCAAAGTGCCATCTGCACTCAAGACAGAGCTACACAATGTTTAAGAGTGGGATGCTGGGAAGATGGATTCAGTGTTTTTGGGTAATAAGACTTTTATACGCTAAAACCGACACAGTAGCAGTGTATGCAATTACTGGTGGTTAGCTTTTGTCCATTTTTGTCTTTTAAGAAACACGGCTGCTTGGTGGGGGCGCCGGATAAGAACCCTCTTTCTCCCCCACATCCCCCTCATCTCAGTGTGTGTTTACAGATGTAGAAACAAATGGGCCAGACACATATTGATATTTGTTGAGGGGTGACATTATCTTTTAGCAGAGCACTTATCTAATCTGGCTGCTGTGGGAAGCTGGAGGAAGTGGCTATGGGACGGGGGCCGGGGATGCTGCATCTTTAATTACCATTGATATCGCAATAGAGAAAAGAGGGGTAGAGGAGCATAGCCGGGGGGAGGCTGGGTGAGGGGGAGCTGAGAGAGGGAGAAGACCCGTGTTCACTTTTTAATTAAGGCTCCGTAGTGTAACTCGTCAATGTACATTATTGGAAGAATGAACGTCAATGCCATTGCTTTTTCTCCCCCTCCTTTATCTCTGTCAATGATTCAAAGACATGATTTATGGTTCGTCTCCGTCTTTCAGGATCATCCATCAAGCGCTGGCTCTGCCGCAGCGCCACCCGTTGTAAATCATTCTGAAAGCCTGTCACTCATTTCCATTAACCGTTCCTCTGTCGCTCTGGTCTCCGCCTCCCTCAACCTCCTTTTTTTTCTCCCCCTTTTCCCACTCCTTTCTCCTCCCCCCTCGGTGCACAACCTACAGCCACGCAGGGTATCAGTTCCGTGCCGCTGCTTCGTCCGCCTACCTTCTTTTCAATAAATTAACCACTTTCTCCCATGCAATGAATAAAAAGGCTCTGCACTCGTCTTGCAGTCGGCACCTACTCCTCCTCCATTATAGCTGAACACCTTAGAAATGTCATGCCGCTGACTCGTAGGCTAAATGAGGATATAGCGCAGAGAAAATATTTTTGTTGCACCGACTTTTCCAGTGGCAATATTTGAACAGCTTTGATATGTTTGGAGTGTTTTATCAATGAACGTATTTCGCGCACGTATAGGGCGCTGCGCCTGGCTTTATTATGTTTCCTTCATTGTGGATGAATTTGCCATTTATGCTTTCATTCGGAAAAGTCTAACAGTTAATGGAAACAATATTATGTCTGTAATTATTTCGTGCAGTAAAAGCACCCTTAGTCCAGCTATTAAAATGCTGTTGGTTTTCTGTAAATTCTACCAGTAGCTTAATTCAGACACTCTCACAATGACTGTAGTCTTTAACCAGTTTTTATAGAAACAGGTCTTATGAACAGAAATAATTGGCTCAATGGAGTGACTGTCAATCTCTTACAATGGTTGATGTGCCTGCTCTGGGGAGCCCAATTCACTGGCTTCTTTTTTCATTCTAATCAACATCTAGATATCAACACAGCAGAATACCCACAAACAGCAGAAAGCCTGTTTTGAGGGGAAACTTTCAACTATTGGGTGCCAACACATTTCACTATTTGGGCAGCCATTGTTCTCCGAATGGGCTGTCAAAGTGACAATGCGCACCAGGCAAATCCAGAAGTTTGCACTTTTCAGAAAACAGCGGGCCCTAATCATTTTGTGGAGGACACTTGACAACAAATTTGCCATTAAAATGAATCTGAATAGGAGGGAGCGGGCTGTTTTGAAGCATTTCTGCCTCTCTTACTGCTGCTTGTCTTGTCCCACGGAGCTCCAGGTTTGGCTGCCTTGCTTCTCTCCCTTTATGCTTGCCATGAAGCAGCCTTTGGTCCCACTAGAAACTGACAGTACCATGCTTCAGCTGCAAATTCACTCTGTAGCCTCATTGTATTTAATGAAGGGAAAAAGTGGCAATCTACTATTAATGAACTTGGAATGTAAAAAAATGCCTCCCTTTGCTGAAAACGGCATAAAACTGCTTGTACAAGAAAAGCTTTGGCTGGAGCCCATCCAGAATCTAATGAAAGATCTATACAGGGACAGAGCGGGCGGGAGGAGTTAGTGAAATGCAGATTGTTTTAATAGAATACACACAGTCTCTTCCAGCTGCACTATCAGATTCATCAAGGCCTGACCTTGATGGAGGGCTGTTGCTGTTTGGGAGGGCCAGTGTTTAGGGTTCATGCAAAGTTTATGATGCGGGGACTGTATGCGCTGTATATGCATCTACTGCTCTCGAGGGAAAACTAAATGGAACAGCGTCCAAAAAGACTTGCCACTGGTTTTTGATGCTCTAGTATTATATTATGAAATAACACGATCACAAGGAAATAAAAGTTCAATTCAATAATAAGGATAATTGCATCCGGGATGTCGCCACTCAGATGCAAAATAACAAAATGCTCCTAAAACATCAGAAAATGATTGAATTGGAATTGAAACCCTCTTTATTTAGTCAGGCTAGTGAGCATGAAAAACAAACAGCACGTTAGGTGACTGCAGGCCATCATACCTTTCACTCAGTATCTCATAAAACTCGAACAAAGGCCTTATGTGTTCAAGGCAGTGGTCCTTTAAACGATGGCCCACTTTCCTCCCCGCTGCCACGCAAACATTCCTGACTGACATTCAATCAGGGAAATTTGAACCGAAGCAAGATGGTCTTTTATTAGTACCGCCCTGTTTGCTCGACTGGTCAGCTCCAATATGCGAAGCGGTTTGAGTGGCGTACTGTAAGATGATGGGTTCACTCTCTGATAAGGGTGAATGAGGGGTAAACTGCTATTCTGCAGAAAGGAACCATCAGACCTCATCATGTTGCTCCTGGAGAGCCGTGTCACGGGCTCTTCAGAAACCAAGTGACAGAGCGGCGCGAGGCTGCTCCCCTCCCGCTAGTGGAAAACACACTGGAGCTGAAGCAGCCCCGCTTCTGCTCCACCAACTGGAACTTTATCAGTTAGGGCAGAAAAGATCATCCATAATCTGGCAAATATACGCAGAGGCTTTTAAGCCTCTTCAGTTGTAAGCTTATACATGTTCTTGAATTTTTTATATATACCTGTTAGCGAGAGACTGCGGATTCTGGTTGTGCTGCTAGCTACACAAAATACCTCATTACTGTTTATTCAGCAGCCAGTAATTTAAAGCATTAACTCGCTTTTTTTCCAGCTCTTCTTAATTACAGCTAGCCAAGTAAATGTTATGGATTTTTAAAAATCTGCCCCCTCGTTTTAATGAAATTCAGTCGTTTTAGTGGAGGAAGAACCGTTCACATAATTTACTTAAGAAAATGTATCGATGCTGTGCTACAAAATACGACATATGTGAAAAATAGAAAGGTCAGCATTAGAGATTTATATGTTTTTGGATTATTCTTAAATGCATTTAGATACACAGTATGAGTACAGCTCATACTGAACCAGAGACCAGTGGAAAGCTGTGTTAAACAGATTCGGATCAATGCTTATTAGCAGTGCATTAGAACTGGTAATATTGAAGAGACTGAAAACTATTTCCAAAATTCAGGCTGCCTGACACATTCAAAATTCCAGTTGTTATCATATGCGCATACAGCACCTGGCTTTGTGCCGTCAGTGTTTAAAAAATCCTACGAGACAGGAAGGAAACATTATATGTATAATTGTCTCCTCTGGTGCTGACAGGGGACCCTTTGGTGAGACGCAACACCAGGCAGCATCATATAATGTGGCGGCTGTGGCACGTTCAAAGCGATGACTTGGGTGCTGGAGTGCAGATTGCAATGCTCTCCCACCGCTCACTTCCAATTAGGCAGCCGGCCGACTGATGCATCTCAGAGCAGAAGCTTCTAGTAGGCATCAAAAGGAGCAGTGACTTCATGTTGAGAAGGGGCTCCTGGAGTTAGACATTGCAATCTGATGTGGCTCAGTAAATACCATGATTAGCATCCATGCAACATGCAGGAACAGACTTTTACTAACTCCCACATTTGTGTCATTACATAAAAATGTCCCATAACTCAAACTAAACATGCTCGAAAGCTGTGCGACTTGTGCGCGTGAGTGTGTGTGTGTTTATTAGCGATTGTGCATTCCAAAGTTCTCTGTGTTTTTAGTTAACAGAATGTTGGTTGTGAAAACATTTTTGATTAATTGCCATAATTATTGTGATCATTTTTGCCCAAATGAACAGCCAGATGGCAGGATATGGTGTCATATTTGCGATCCTATCATATTAATCTGGCTCCGGGTCCATCTGAGCACATTGTGCCATTTGTTGTGTTCACAATCTGTCCTCAAGTTGTCCGTGTCTTTTTTGAGCTTCCAGTTTTTATTTGATTATATTAGACTATTAAATATTAAAGTTGAGGGTGGATGAAAGCAAGGCATTTATCTGCATGAATAGCTTGTGTTTAGTCAAGTACGTAATGCGCTTTAAGTTACATCTCCTTCATGCATACAAAAATTAACAACAGTGTTTCTGTCTCATGGATTTCTAGACAAAGCCTGAGAAAGATCCAGCAAAACTACTTTGCAGGGACTCGTGGCTGCTTTTAAAGCCACTTCACATTATCTAGTCTTTTATATATTTTTTTGCAGTATTCTTAATAACTGTTTGCAGCTAAATACAACACGATAAAGACTCAGTCTGTCTGCAGAGTTTCCAAGTCTGTTAACTGCATCGTTGGAATCATTTAACACAAAAGTGCTCAAACTAAATAATATTTCAGACAGGATCTAATGACACATTCTGATTTAAAAGCAACTCAAAAACTGTTTCATTCTGTGATATCAATTAACCTCCAGACAAATTTTGTCAAAGGGAGCAGGCTGCGTGTGATTGTTCTCTCTTTACTCTGCAGTGTCCTTGGGCTCGGGGAGACTGTTTCCTGACAGGGAACAATGAAGAGAGAGGTGTTTACAGATCTTTACAGATGGCTTCGGGGCTCAGAATTAGGTCTTCGCCGTTTCTCATGTGATTCAGTTCAGAATTAACTTCAGATGTGTCATCAGGACTATCATCAGGATGTCTGACAATGTATCTGTTTGATCTTGACGTGCACTTCTCACCGAGTTTGTCAGATATCACTGTCAAATATTAAACCTTGTGGCATGTGCGCGTCTCATTCTAATGATAGCTCACTGAAGAAATCGCATTGTGGTGACTTTTATAAACACATCATGCTGTTTCCAACATTGACAAAGAGGAAAAAACTTCACAACTTTGTTTGCAATTATGTTTTGTACAGCAAGTACTTTCTGAGTGACATTTCCCACCTATTTATAACAACAGATGAGCAGACGGTGACTAAGTGCTGCGCCACGTAAAGCTACAGTTAACTGGGTACATTGCTTAGATGTGAGTGAAAGCACAAAGTGGAAACAGATACATAGTACTACATTTACAGACGACCCGGAGAGAAGCTTCAGTCCTGACCTGCGTTGTTACTGTGTGCTCTGCCGATCCAGCAGGCCTCTCTCTATCTCCTTCTCTCTCTTCCCTTTTTTTTTCTCTTCACGTGGCATAAATCCGGGAGATGAAAATGTCATGGAGCAGGTTCATTTTGCAAAGAGGTTTTGATTGCCATGCGCGTGTAATTGATTGTTCCAAGGACAGGGGGAAATCTAGAAATGTCATAACAGTCCTGCTTAGGTTGGTCCCACCGCTATGCAATCAATGAGAAGTAAAAAGAGATATTGATTTGCGAGCAGCAAAAACTGTAGCTTGAGACAACCGGGGAGCACTGGGGAAAGTGGCGCAGACGTGCAGACCTGTCACTGGCACCTATGAATTACCCAATCTTCTCTGAAGATAGTGTTACCTCGGATACTCACAAAGTCCTGCGATGGGTATTGCAGCTGTCCATTAGCTAAGCTCCTCGGGCTGCTAACTCTCTGTGGCTTGTCAGATTAATGAAGGAAATGTTGACCTTCCAAGGGATAAATGTTGATGTTCTCACCATTACAAAAGTTTCTCCTGGCATGTTAATATCGGAAACAGAATGCCCTTTTACAGCTGTCACATACATTTCTACAATGACTGACGCATTTTGAATAGACTCACTTCCTCTGGGAGAGGGGATTTCGCTCGATGAAGATACTAATGCTGAAAAGTTGAGTTGTAAATATAATCTCATGTACGCTTTTAACACCGGCCCTGTTGGACAGCATGCCACCATGAAGGTAGCAGTAAATATAATCTATTATTTTCTGTGCAGTTAGCTGTTTTTCTCTGGATGTATGGGGAAAAAGCTTTTGGCTCAGAAACAGGCTGCCGCTTCTGTAAATCCCAGCCTCGCTATGCCAAGAGTCTGTTCTAACGGATAAAGGTTATAAACACTTCAACCGTCTGATTTATGATGGACACCTCAGGTTTTTTGACCTTTGCATATCTCTGTCTGAAGATATAAATTTGTAGTGACACAGATTGGAGGCTTTACAGCAGTTTATGACATGCTAAATCTCAAGCAAGGCATGCCAGCCTCTTGTTTTCTAAGGCTAGCTGGGCTACGAGTTGCCTCGTTCGGACTCCGAGACAACATTTTCAAAGCCAGCATTTCTTATTCTTTCTGATTTATGAAAAAACAAGAACTGTGCCCAAGAACTAGAAATAGCTGTTCACTATTGTTTTACAAGATGATACACAACTTAGTGCTTATGCTTTGAACAGTGCTGCTTTATGAAGCGTATCACTTGACAAACATGTCACAATACAATGATCACTCTTGTAGGTGTTTGGTTGTTTTCACATTGTCCTTGAGTGTGCTCTTGGATTAAAGAGTAATGCAGCTTGGCATGGCAGCAGTTCTGTGGTAGATCAAGAGCTGGCAAAGCACAGTTACAAATGGTGTGAGAAGCGGAGTTAGACATGTGGGTATCTTGGAATGATCCCCTCTAGAAGGTTAATTGGTGCCTCAGGATGTCTGCTACTGGGGGCATCTGATAGAAAGGCATACAACAGCAGGAAGGGCAGCTGTTAATCTCTGTCAATTTCATCCTCAAATACTAAGATGAGGACAAACATTCACATTAAAGTCGGTATAGCTTTGTCGTATTTCCAGGAACCCAGTGTTTATCCCTTCTTTGTCAAATGCACAATTATTTTACTAAGAGGGCAGTAAATTTCTAGGCACAGGAGATGTGCAGAAAATGGCCTGCACTGTAAATTATGGTCTGATCAAGGAGTGAACAATTTTCCTTTAACCACCACCAGACTGGAAAATACTGTTCTCCCCACTTTGGTGAACATTCTTGCTATACTTTCAGCTTTAGTGATGACTTTGAAGAGAGATGACATCAACTGGCTGCTTGTCAAAGCCATTGGTGTTCTCCTTCACTGTGAATACTATATATAAGACTATAAATAAAACATACCTCTGTGCTCTTGACAACTCTCTCCCTTAGCATCAAGGGTGTTTCGGAGGCCATCACAGACCTCGGCTGGCCAATCAAAACATTTCTCTTGCGGTAGATCAAGGTCACAGCACATAGGGGCTCTTGAGTCTGTGTGTGTGTGTGTGTGTGTACAGGCTCTTGTTCGCCAGGCCCTGTGCTCGATGTTTGTTTTGAAAGTCCGAATCCCATCTCCATCTCCATCCATTAGCTAGCAAGCAGTTCATCTCCCGGGTTTCTCTTGAGGCACTTGTGAAATATTGATAATAAAAAAGTCGTACTTTCAGAAGGCAGAGAAGACGAAGACATTCTATGGGCTGCCCAGTGTGGGACTTCTGAGTGCTCGGCTTCAGTCATCCCCTCATGGAGTGCCCCTTTATTCAGAACAGAAATATTAACCACATGAAATGCATAAGTGCCTGGACAGGGCTGTTATGTCCTATTCATATTTAACTCGGAGCACATCTGCCGCGTCTCTCCCAAAATGCACATTTTCCAGCACGACTACGAGGTGGAAAATATCTCAGATGTGTGACAACTCTGACAAACTGCATTTACTTTGTTTGCGATATTGTTGGCGTGGGTTGCCGGGTAGTTAGATTTAAAATAATCAGAAACAGTTATTGTCAGAAAGGTTGTAATAATCTTCTGTAGCCGTCTTCATATGCCACGCAGACCCTGCAGCCACGGCTCTGTGCTGAGTCAGAGTTTCCACTAATTGGATGATGGGAAATGTGTCAATTAGAAATACTGTTGTTTAATTATCTGTTAATTGAAGCAATAATGTTTGTGCTCTATGAGTTGAGAGAATGAACAGGTGAATAATGAAAGAAGTAATTGCTGTTTATGAGACTGTCAGGGAAAATATAATGACTTGACAGATTGCCAGTAATCTTTTGAAATTTTGTATAATTGTCTGGTTTTAGCACTGATAATTGAATCACTTTTTCCACCAGCGTGATCAACATTTGCATCGGGACCAGTGTCCGTATTTACAATATACTTTTATTTTTGCTATCAACAAAATCAGTTGCCCGATGTCAAATTACAGAATGCTGAAAGAATATTCCGAATAGTCTCATTTTTCTCAGCTATGGCTTTTAATTTATTTCTAAATCACTGAGGGATGTTATAATATCTCAGTTTATGTTAAGCCATTCCTCACAAGTGGCTTCAGGGAGTCTAAGATGTTATCCAGAACAGCAGGCTTACATTTTCATTGCAGTTTTGAGGCATCTATAATCACCGTGGAATAGGTCATTTGCAATAACACTCAACAAGCCCCAGAAGAATCAATTTCCTTTTGTCACTCAGTGGCCAATGATTGTTGTAAACATCTCAACTTGAGGCCAGGGAAAGCTTGGACACAGCGCTAAGTCAATGGCCTGTCGTGAATCAAATGGTGCTGTTACACCAGCAGCAGTCTGTTAGCAGAAACATTATGTCCACCTATACTCAGCCGCCTCCCAAGGCACAAGGCAATCGCCATTATGCTTTCTGGAATAACTTTTGCTTTCACTGTATAGATTGTTTAGAAATTATAAATTAACGAAACTGTTGTTTCACAGTGTGTTTTTAATGTTATATCTCTCTTGCTTTTTTAGTGTACGTGCCCGATGAAGATGCCGCTCTTCAGGATTCCATCGCTGAAGAAGACGGAGATAACGACACTCAGACTGAAGAGGAATGCTCGGAGAAGACCAGCCCCAAAGTGTCTGAGGACAGAGAGCTCGACAACAAGAGCACTAACACTTACAGCAACCAGAACTCTCCCATTAGTGTCCTTTCCAATCAAGAGGCAGAGTTGGAATCGCGCCTTAGCGACAGCAGTGACAGGCTCTCAGACTTCAAAACCTCATCGCCACCTGAGAGCCAGCGAGACGAAGAAAGCAGCACCTCCAAGCATAAAGAAGAGACGGGCAGCAGCTTAGAGAAAATGAGGGCGGCCTATGCAAACTTTCTCGCGGATTCTTATTGGACGGGGATAGGAATGGACTTGAAAATTGGCAAAAACACCAGCAAAGCCAACTGTGACAGCACCAATGGAAGCACCAAGAGTGAGTTCGACTGGCACCAGGACGCGCTCTCTAAGACCTTGCAGCAGACACTCTCCCCAAAGCCTGCAACCAAACCCAACCTCTTTAGCTCTGTGCACCTCTACAGGCAAACCACCAAACCTTGTGGCTCGGTGTTCACGGGAGCCAGCCGATTTCGCTGCAAGGACTGCAGCGCTGCTTATGACACTCTGGTTGAGCTGACAGTTCACATGAACAAGAGCGGGCACTACCAAGACAACAACCACAGCAAACAGAGTAATTCCTCTGCCTCGTCCTCCAAATCTAGGAAACGAAATTTGCAAGACATGGAAGGGAAGGAGGATGCGCAGAAAGTTTTGAAGTGCATGTTTTGTGGCCATTCTTTTGACTCGCTCCAGGATTTGAGCGTCCATATGATTAAAACTAAGCATTACCAAAAAGTGCCTTTAAAAGAGCCGATCCCAGTAATCACACCCAAATTACTGCCACCAGCAAAGAAACGGGCTTTCGAAACGAGGCCCTGCTCCCCTGACTCCACGACTGGTGTGTCTGGCTACACTGAGGCACAACGAGCTGCCAGCATTGCAAACGCCAACAACAATCGATATGGATATCAGAATGGAGCGAGTTACACCTGGCAGTTTGAGACGTGCAAATCTCAGATTCTGAAATGCATGGAGTGTGGAAGCTCCCATGACACCCTTCAGCAACTGACCACACATATGATGGTTACTGGACACTTCATCAAAGTTACAAACTCAGCTTCTAAAAAGGGCAAACAGTTAGCCCTTGACCCCTTGGCCATAGAGAAGATCCAGGGTTTGGCTGAGCCTGCTGTCAGTGACACTGAAGGAGAAAAAGCGTCTCCAAAAAATCCTTCCCCAGGGAACTGTGAGAAGGATAGCCAGGGGGAAGGTACTTCAGACAAAATGGAAGAAAGTGATACTAAAGATGACAAGCAAGAGAGTGAGGATCAAAAGGCCGGCAATGGGACTTTTAAGTACCCTTATCTACGTGAGGAGGATCTTGAACAGGACTCAGGTGGAGGAGGGGACATTCTTAAATCTTTAGCCAACACAGTGGCCTCTGCCATAAATAAAGCTCAAACAGGGACACCGAGCTGGAGTGCCTACCCAAGCATTCATGCTGCCTATCAGCTCTCTGGCATCATCAAAAGCGCCCCTCTCTCAGCATCTCCACCTACTCAGCTAAAGCAGACGTTCAACCACAAGCTGAGACCGATTGCCCCAAAGGGGAAGTTATACCACAGTGCTGTGGGAGTTGAGGCTCCCCAGGGACAGCATCAAACTGTGGACATCAAAAAAGAAAAGGTTGGCATTAGCGATGGTAAAGAAAGTCAGAATATTAAGTTTGATCTGGTGGAGAATGATGACAGCGATTGTCAGGACGATTCCTCTTCCTCTTCAAAGCTTGATACAGACTGTGTGAATGAAGGGAGTGAAGCGATCAAAGGAAAGTTGAGCCCAGATTTCTCCGACAGAGGCAAGACACCGAGCCCCACTGCCAGCAATGGACGCAGCACTACTTCAGAGCCTCTCTGTGACACTCCGGATATACTTGGCATAAACCCTCTTAGTGCACTGCAGTCAGTTCTGAACAATCATCTGGGGAAAGCAAATAAGCCCAATAACTCAAGAGTAGATAAACTATCGGCTCACACACAGTCTATGTTTGCAGACATTAATCGTAGCAGCGAGAAGTCGGCTTTAATGCTCAGAAATCCTGTAAGAAATAAGCCTGATAACCCCTTTCTCTTTGTTAACGATGACCAGCCAATAGATCTGACGAAATCTAAACACAACAAGGCGAGCTCCCTGCTAATGCAGCCCTCCGCACCGATGCCACAGAAATATGCTCTGTCTGATATCGCCGATATGGTTAAAGTGCTTCCGAAAGCCACCACTCCAAAACCATCAATACCATCAAGGATTCCATCTATGAAACTGGAATCGGATGTCAGGCGCTTCGAAGATGTCTCAGCGGAGGTGTACTCCGTCCACAAGCGTAAAGGTAGACAGTCAAACTGGAATCCGCGCCATCTTCTCATCCTGCAAGCTCAGTTTGCCTCCAGCCTCTTCCAGACCTCTGAAGGAAAGTATTTGCTCTCGGACCTCGGCCCTCAGGAGCGGATGCACATCTCCAAATTCACTGGCCTGTCCATGACTACCATAAGCCATTGGTTAGCAAATGTAAAGTACCAGCTGCGGAAAACGGGAGGGACCAAATTCCTGAAGAACATGGACACGGGCCACCCAGTCTTCTACTGCAATGACTGCGCTTCCCAGTTTAGGTCACCCACCACATTCATTTCCCATCTGGAATCCCATCTCGGGTTCCAAATCAAAGACATGTGCAAAATGCCGGTAGAGCATCAGACGAAGGTAGAGGAGCCAGAACTGTCGAAGGCCCTCAGCGTCAGAGCCACAGAGGCTCTAGTCGCGGAGGAGGACATTGACTCAAAATTCAAATGCAAGCTCTGCTGTCGGACATTTGCAAGTAATCATGCAGTCAAACTCCATTTGAGTAAAACTCACAGCAAATCCCCTGACAACCATTCACAATATGTGGAAATGGACAAGGAGTAGTTTTTCATATTACCATCACCTTTTTTTTTTCCTTTTTCTTGCCTTTTTATTTCAATACACGGGTCAGATATTTCAACCATTTTTCAATTATCATTGTGTAGTGTGCATTGTAACGACTTTAAAAAAAATTAATGGATTACAGCAAAGACACACTGGTTAGAATTTGTGTAAGGAAACACTAAGAGATACTTTTGCACCCTGCTCAAATGCATCACCAGTAATGAAATGTATTACTGCTTGAAGAAACATTATTGCTGATGTTTGCATGCAATAGCCCTGGCTATGACTACTATTTATTTGTATGATATGTCAAGTTTCAATTGTATTTCAAAGACAAAATAATGACTAACTGTACTTTACAACCTCTGTGATACAGTGCAGCCGCACAGACGTGCAGTTGTTGAAGCAGGTAGCCTGATAACGCGATCACACTCATGCAGACCTGTACAGTGTATTGCTATGTAAAGATGTTTCGTGTTGCAACGATAGACGAGGGGGGGAAAAGCACTTTAATAAAAATTTAATCACCAGTTTAGACTCGGATCCTGTACATGACTCAAAAATAAATTAGACAGTTTCAAAATAAGGCTCTTTCACATGTAAATATATTTTAGAAGGAAAAAAAAAAACGTGTTTCATGCAACAAGGATAACAAAAAGGCAGATGATACCTGTGATACCTGCACCTTTTTTTACTTATTCAAATAAAGAGTTAACATTTGATTGCCTTGTATTTTTTGGCTCCCTTAATTTGATTATTTTCCTACTTTTACACATAATAATCAGCTGATATGATTCACAATAATAATATAATTCACACAATAAAGCCTTTCCGGTTATTCATACTGTATCAGCTGAATGTGTGGACCTGTAAAATACTGTGAAACATTCATTGAAATCTTCGCAGGCCACACAGAACCTATACACGACAAAGAACAACATCACGACACTATAGAGCACGCCACACTCATTTGTTACCTTATGACTTTTAGATACACTTCAAAGATCTTGTTGTCAGACTTTATTGCTTTCCTGTGAATGCTGCCGCAAGATGGTATCATAACAATTAAACATATTTCCTCCAGCTCTATTATTTCAAGGCTATTAAAAATAATTGCCTCCTAAATTCATAAACATTTTATGCAATTCATCTTTTTTTTTCAAGCAATCAAGTCCTCAATTACCTCCACCCATCAAATCTCTATTTTATAACAGGCAACTGACATTTGATGGTAAATGGGAAAAAGCACATGGGCACTGTGGTGATTTGAATGCTGTGACACCAACTTGCCCCCTATTGTTGGAAATGAGCAGGCAATCACGTTGTTCATCAGATGACTCCTAATGCAGTTAAAGTATTCAGCTATAATTTCTCCCTGCATTTATAATTACTGTCAAAGACCACACACCTCAGTGAGCAGATTAAAGCTATAAATTATTTAGTGCCTTTCTTCGCCGATGGATCTCTGATTTGTCTGTGGGGCCATTATGTTTTAAAGGAGCAACTTACTTCTTTTTTTTTTTTTTTTGAAGCAAGCATTGTCCTTAAGCTGCAGCAGAATGCTCTGCAGAGAAACAATGAGAATACTATTGGGTTTTTTTTTGTTCATTAAAGCGAGGCTGTGCATTTTGCAGCACATACTTTTTCCATTTTTATCTCAAATGCACGTTGATTTGCCGTAATTCTATCCACAGCAGTTATTCAGAGCATATTTAGTCTACAAGTGCATTTTGAAGAATCAGCACAACCTAGTAGAGACTTACCCAAGGCTAACTAAAGAAAAATGCTGTCATCAGTGCAGCCACAGAAGGAAATTAGTTGTCTCTGGCTATAATTTGCCCTAATAAGTCAAAGTCAATGTGGGATTTATTGTTGGTACACAAAAAGCTCGTATGGATGTGCATTTTTTAAGGTTAATAAGATTCTTATCGTGAAATAATTTAAAGGTGCAAATCAAAATACATATCCGCTGTTTTCAAATACACATTATTCTTTCTAATGCGTGATTTATTAAATACCTACATTCTTTAGGTACCATAATCATCATAATTAGGTGAAATAACCCCATTATTCTTTGGGTGCTTTATATTCATTTTGAGTGTTTGCATACATTAACGCTGTTAATTGCATTCTACATG
Source organism: Aulonocara stuartgranti (assembly GCF_965226115.1). NCBI lineage: Eukaryota > Metazoa > Chordata > Actinopteri > Cichliformes > Cichlidae > Aulonocara > Aulonocara stuartgranti. Next base: position 31,425,763 of record NC_138956.1, read on the forward strand.
CAACATGTCATGGCTAATTACTGAACACAGACACACCCACAGACACATGCACGGTGGAAAAAAAACAAAAAACCTGGTTGTCATACGTATCAGTGACGCTAACGCGCTCATACGTGGACCTAATATAAACACAATATAAGCTTTTATTTGTTGCAGTTCCACATTAGCGCTGGGTAGATGGCCCAGTGATGAAGCATGACTCCGTTCATGTTGCTCTTAATGAAAAAAGAAATAGAATTAAGAAAACATGTAGTGAACAGTGGATGCGGTCACACCTCGCCCTAAATGGAATGAAGCCAATTTATTATGTTATTTTCACTATTAATAACATTGATTTTTACAAAAGTTCAGCTGTGAAATTGTTTTGAAATGTTTTAAGGCTTTGCAAATGTCTCAGTGTCCAAATACCAAAAGTGCTTCTATTATTCCCTCCTTGAAGATACTTTCTAAAATAGTCCTAATGGCTTGGCTGAAAAATCAAATTATGCACATAAGTATACTTGCGTCGCAGATGCAGTGATAAGCGACCTTAGCAAAATTGACGCCAGCTCGCATCTACGAATCCTTTGTCAATCTGTCATTAAACATGCTATCAAATAATGATAAGTGTGCGCTCCTTGCTTGCACTGGCGTGCGTCTCTCTGATGCTGATGTGCTGTAATAGGGCAAATGTGCATCAGAATTTGCCTGCTTGGATACACACAAAACATTTACACTGTGCTTGACTTTGCTTCGCCCCGTGCCAGACAAGCATGGATTCACTTGCATCATCTGGCCTGTAAACCGGAGGTGGCGGGGAGGGAGGAGGGTTCAAAATGTTCATCACACAGCAGCAGCAGCAGCAGCGTAATGACGAGCTCATGTGTTTAATGAAGGGCTTTAGAACTTATAGCTATAATGACCCACATCCTAACTCCCTTTACTCCCATTTATTCTCCCCAAAGTCCTCAGGTTATTACGTCCCTCGGAGAAATCTCCAACAAAGAGCGTCGCATTGCTCTATTCCTATCACATATTACATATCAGAACATTTTATTGCCCTACAATGTACTATTGAAGACACGGTGACATGATATTAGTTTTAAATATGGCGAAGAACATACTCTAAATATAAAAGTAGTAGAGGGATAAAAACAACGTATCCTAATGCTACACCCCTGCCTTCCATCTTTATTTCCTCCTTTTTGTGGTTAATAATAAGCTCTAAAATCTGCCTTCTAATGAATTCTACCTCCTGAGAATATGAGCACTGCAAGACAAAGAGTTATGCACGTATGTCTGCTCCCTTACATACATCATATCTTCCAAATAGCCCATAGTCCTCCACTGTTAATGGTGTTGCTTCAAATATGCTAATTAAGCAAAAATAAGTGATGAATGGAATACATTTGATCAATCAAGTAGGCCTAAGCCCCTGGTGCTGCATATTCATTGTACATCATGAATATGAAACCAAAGTCATTTATCAAATATCAGTTGCACATTTGTATCTTATTAATCATACATGCTGAAACTTCTGTCTTGTCAAAAAAGCTGAAGGTTGATGAAGCACTTGCAAAAAGGATTAAACTCAGGGAACTCAGGGTGGTGCTTCAGTTATAATGCATGAGATATTCTGAAACTTTCAGAATCTTAAACAGTCGGTCCAGCCACGCTCCTGATAATGCTCAAGCGATCTTAAATCTTTGCACATTTGGCTTTTTAATTATTTCCCCCCCCCCCCCCCCCCCCTCTGTCTTTTAGACACCACTACTGCCAGTGCTGCCAGTGCTCCAAAAAGGATGGGTGACTAACGTTGTTATGTTTGAGTCATTGTCAGTGAGACGGGCTTCATTCAGGATATTTAGGGCTGTACTTTAGCATGTAAATAATTCATTAGTTTTTACATTTGTATTCCAATATAAATGTCAAATTTAAGTAGTACTTTACCTAAAAACACAATTAGAATTTATAAGAAGTAAACATTTAATAGATGTTTACAGAAATGTATAAGAGCGGGGATAGTCATAATAATATAAATGTGGACGACAAAAATGGCAAAAACGAACCAGCAAATGTTTGCATGTTGCTTGCAAACGCTGAACAGGGCGGCTTAAAGTTGCCAAATTGGGGTAGTTGTGGGAGCACGAGAAGCCTTTGGCAAAAGTGTAAATGGATGACTGAACAAAAGATTATTAAATACATTAAATCCCCTTCATTTTAAACTGAAATGTATTATAATAAACAAAATGATGCCATCAGTATTTTGCCAAGCCGCTGTGTAACAATGTGTGGAGGTTTTCACTGCCATCATATAGTGGATGAGAGAACTAACACTTGATTGCCAGCAGTTCATCAGCGCATCCTTCATATTTTTCACCCAGCCTGCCTCAAGGCAGCGTGCTAGCTCAAATTGAAGCTGACATCTTCCAAATATGAAAGCAACAAATCACACATTTTTATTGGGCTTAATCTCCAGCCTAGCCCCTTGCAGACGTCAGCACAATCACGGACGCTGCTCTAATTCTTGCCGACTGGCTGCTTGTGCCTCCCAAGCATCTCTGGACTCGCAGAGTAAAGGAAGAAAGTGGCCAGACACCAGAGACAGGGGTGACACCTAGGCTTATTAGGAGGCTTTAATATGGCGGTAGGAATGTGTGCAACTCATCTAACAGGATTGTGCTTTGAGTAATCTGTGGTTCAGCTGTAAATAGAAATTATATCTGGAAACACGTCATATTGATTCTTGTGACAAATGAAAAGGGAATTTCCAAATTTGACTCAGTGGATTATTCAGTTGTGTAAAAAAAAAAAAAATGGTTACAGGGAATGCAACTACAATTTAAAAAAAAAAAAAAAAAGGATGACTGGAAGTAAAACCAGGGCACTGGTAATAAAATTAATGTCAATGCAGCAAAATTTTTGGAGGCAAAAATTGTCTAGTCTGGAATTTTAACAGCAGGTGCCTTTTTCTGAACCCACATAAAAGTGTAACTGAAAGCAATATAAAAATCCAGATGTTGATGATGAAAAAAGTGTTTCTTTCTGTTAATAATGATACAGAAACAGGTCTGATGCACTCTTTTAAGACTATGAATCCCAAATGTTTTTGTGTTTGTTTGTTTTTCACTTCAGTGTAACCTCATTAATGATTTACACCATGCAAAGACATTTGTGAATGGACTTTGAAGGTTCCTCATTTGAACACTGCATAGACTGTACATAAATGATGGCTACAACCATTTATTTTGAATGCCGCCATCTTGGAGTTTTGAAAAGACTACATGCTCATTTGTCTGCTTTGGCCCCGCCCTAAAGCAGGGCCTTTTTCACTCTAACAAGGACCTCAGTTTACAAAATAAATATCATATTCCAGCGGTCCCCAACCTTTTTGGCGCAACGGGCCGGCTTATGTCCGACAATATTTTCACGGACCGGCCTTTAAGGTATCGCAGATAAATACAACAAAATAAAACCAGTACTGGTACCAATAAAAAGATTTATTCATAACACACGGGAAAAGACCCAGGGAAACTGAGTTAACGCTAAAAAAAAGAAAAAGATAAAAGCCAATTGAAAACCCTGAAAACCTTAAATTTCACACCTGAGTCTCAACTGTCGTGGCCCAGTATCAAACGACTCATGGACCAGTACCGACCCATGGCCCGGGGGTTGGGGACTGCTGTCATATAGTAATCAACACAATATGAAACTAGCAACTGAGACTATACACAAATTGAACAGTGTTCACTGTACAAATGTCATAGCTCAAGTCCACATAGACTTGTCAGCTCCCATTTTAAAAAGTCCACTTTTGCAGCAGAAACAAATGTAACTTTTTGATTTCTGAGGCTGTACAGGGAGTGAATTTCTTTCTTATTCACCCAGGGGAATGGGCACTTTAAGTGACAGGCGGGTGCTGACAAGCCCGCTGGTAGGTGTTGCATTAACTAACTGAGGTTATTGAACCATAACTTTGCACCTTACTAACCAAGCTTGCTAGCATTAGCTGATAACTGAACTCTCCATCTTGTCTAAATATAGTCCCACCTGGATCCATAAAAAACAATGACTGTGGCTACAATGTTAAAAACACGAGGCTTAAATCAACATAGTAAGTTGGTGGCAGCTTCTATCTTCTATTTACAGTCTTTGGTGTGACCTGAGAGAGAGGTGGAGTTGTGCCCATTGATTCTGTCACTTAAATCAGCTTAAAATCGGACTGCAAGCTAGAACATCTCTGAGTGTAGATACAGAAGAAGTCAGCTTATCAGATATTTATAGCAGGTCCTCATGTCTGCTTAGGAATTGTAGGCAATATAGGCAGCCATTTATATAACAACAGTAATGAACTGCTTGGTACAGTTTATCTCTATTGTGTTGCATCAGCTGTGGTCTTAAAACTTAAAACTGCCCAACCCATTTCTTAAATTCATGTGCATTAAGTGCAGTGCTTAAACCGTGAAGCAAAGTTTTAAGCTTATTCAGATCAAATCTTAATGTTGTCAAATAAAAATGCATGAAACTACAAGTTAATGAAGATAAATGGTTACCGGGTCCAGAGATGTGAAACTGAGCTTCCCAAGTACATCCTGAGCTTTAATGCCGATAACAGACACTCGGGTTAAGAACAAAACATATCCTAGCAGGAGATATGAAGATTTCGCTGGGAGCAAGCAGAAATTCAGTCACTTTTTGTCACATTCCAGCCAACAGAAACCTTTTCTTTTTTTTGTAAGGCTCTGATACCAGAGAGTGCTAGTGTGTGTGACAAGGGGATTTCAAAGATAAACTGAACTAAACAGTCAGTGCCAGAAGGAGAAAGATTACAAATGACTACAGCTTCCTGTAGCACTAAGCACCCACAGATGTATTGTTGCAGTAATTTCCAGCTTGATGTTAGCTACAGTGAAAAAACAGCAGCTTATATGATGACTCACACCTGTAAACAGCCCAGAGCCTGCTGTCAACCGGGCAGACTTTGACTTTTACTGTAACTTACCCATCAATACGTGACATATTTGTAATGATATGGTAAAAGTATTCAGAAAATAAAGCAGCTCCTTTGGAAGAAAATTGGCTAGTTTGTTGCGCTAGCTGTTGTGGTCACGTGAGGACTTGAAAAACTGAGAGGAAAGTCGAGACTTCACTGATTTGTCTGCTTAGGGACGATGCAAAAAGTCTTAAACTTGGTGCAATAAACATACCTGAGATAAATTTGGCTGGTCTTCACTTGAAGGCTCTTTGGGCAGCTCTGCCCCACTTTAGCTGCTATTTTTAGATTGCCACTTGGAGGTCTTGTGGACTTGTGCATCCCTGATGCGTGCAGTATCACGTCCACTATGTCATGGTGGCCTTTCAGCAAGGATTTAAATCAGGTGAGCATGGTGGACAATAAGAAAAGGTTATGTTGGCGTGGCCATCAAGCAAACATGGTTGAAATGACAATTTTACTTCAGTCTAAATTGATCTATTGCAAAACCAGAACCACAGAAATTGATTGACAGCTTATTTGGTTAATAAACGGTGCTGCACCGACAGCCATGTAGTGGCCAGCAGTATTATTGGACCTCCTGTTATAATTATTTACAACATATCTATGATACTTATTCTTATCTATCAGTTAATTATGTCTCATTTATTGCCTGGTGAACTTACTACCATCTAATATCAGCATTACCAATGGTGTGAGTGAAGTAGCATACAGATTATTTATCTTATTGGTTAAAAAGACATTTTTCTTCTCTCCATTTGTTGTTTTGTTGATGTAATTATCTTCTAAGAAATAAAAGGATACAATAAAACCGTTCTTGTACACAGATGTCATCTTGCTAAAAATCCAAACAAATGTGTTGAGTTCACTTTTAACAAGACTAAACTTTGAGAAAAGGCGGTCAGCTGATAGTTGAACAACGTCTTGCGCTGTGATGAAGTCGCCGTGTGCCTTACAGATGAAGTTGCTTCTACTGAATTTTTACTGAATGACAGCAACACTCTGCACTGACAGTCTGACTGTGGGAGATGAATTCACAGTGCACAGCCGTTCTCCTGGTTATACTCTTGACCTGATGCTCCACCTAAAGCCCAAAACTCCTGTTTGGGCTCTGGATGATAGCCGGAGCTCATCCACCAGGGATGATTCTCAACCTGAAAGTCGAACCCATTTCACACAGAAGTCGATGTTTGCTCTCTGCTCATATTTGACGCGTGTAGCGAAACTGCAGCCGAGCACATGCGAGAGGTCAGAGCTGCGTTTCCAAGGAGAGCTCTAAAAACAGAAGCTAGGCTGGAGGTGGTCCAAACGTCCACAAAGACATAACTTTGGAGGGGCCAGGTAGTTCATTTATTTTTATTATTTTATAGTTGGAGGTGCAGGACTTTAGGATCACACCTTGTTATCATTTCCCTATAAAGTTGATAAGGCGCATTTGTGAACAAGCAGTTGCCTATTTGCACATCCAGGAGACGACAGCTGCATTTGTTCAAGGTTATAAGCTTGTGGGAATAAGTTATCAGGATCTTTAGATGCCAAGGTTCACCAGTTTGTTGCTGATAAGAGCTACAGCCTGGGTTTATAAGCAACTGCTTGCAGCTTTAAATAAATTTGATGGAAACGGTCAGAGAAAACCAAAACAGAAAGCACAATGAGCTGATGGACACTAAAATGCTCTGCTGGCCTGACAGTAACATGGGGCCAGGGTGAAGATGCTCTTTTAAATATGTTAAAGGTAAGTTTAATGCAACATAAGAGTCGTGAAGCCACTTCTTTTCATATCGAGCTAAATCTTGAAAATGATGAAACTAACAGCTGTGTTTTTAGATTTTCCGAATTACACATATGAGCCCAATAGAAACAGCGCAACATCTGTTTGCTCATTTATGTGTCAGACACAAAACATCAGACATGACTGATCTCACTTTGACAAAATGTGGAAAATGATTCATATCGCCGCTGCTTTTCGGCAATCAGAATTACACTGATTGGTCCGAGGGGAAATTACATTTCAAAACAAAGTGACACATTTGTTGCTGATTGGTCCAGATGGGGACATTTTGGGTGCGAAATTACTATTACTTATTTTTACTAATATAAATTTTTCGAAAGCTGATTTTTTTAATCAGACATTATAGAATATTGATGCTTTTAATCGTTTCAGTTTATCGACTTTCAGCTGCAAACGATTTAATGCAGTTTTTTGTAACATCGTGGCACAGCGAGATATAACATTTATAAAATCCAAGGAAACAGCCTGGAAAGAATTTGACTGTCAGCACCGTGCAAGGTCGTCCTCGCTGTAAACTAACAACCGGAATTGGAGGGGATTGGATTCGGGCCCCTCAGACGCTGTCAGGAGAATTCGGGGTTTGTTGGCTCTGCTGCAACCAGCCGTCAACAAGGGCACATGCATGCTTACGTTTTGCCACTGCACATTTGTAGGCGAGCAGGAGCATTTTCATTCCCTCTCTCTTCTTGTCCACATTTTTCACTAGGAGCATATAGTGTTCACACCTTTCTATTAATGGACCGCTTCCTGACTTGCAGCCTTGTTAGTCCTGAAGCCACAAACACTTATTCCTCACTTGTATTTGGCTACAATGTAATTTCTGCTGCTACGACCGCATAATGTAACTACAATGACCTTTTTGATTGACAAGCAATTTTAAAATCTGGTGATTTGTACGTGTGCTGTAACATTACGGAGTCTAACTCTACCCAGATGCACTATAGTCTTGGTAGAAGTGACACTTAAAAAGTAAAACAACGAATCTGTAACAAGTTACTTCAACATCTGACATAGCTGTATTATTTTAACAAGTGAATGCTCTCATTTCCCCTTGTCTATCAGTAAGCTTGAATGGATAGTGGCCAAGAGGGGGATGGGTTGATGGATAGATGGAGAGCTGGGGGGGTTGCACACAGAGCTCTCCACCTCTTGCCCTCCTCTGCTGTCATCTGTTGCCCCACAGCAGGCCAGAGGTTGTTGGCGTTTTGCTCACTTGTAATCCGTCTCACTGTCTGGCTGCCGGCTCTCGGGTCACCTGCCACTCAATTTGACATGAATCAGCATTGACGCCAGCAGATTTAAGCTATTTCTCTCAGCCTGTAAACACAGCCTGGGTTCATGGGCCTCAAGCAAAGTTTGAAAATAATAAATAAAACACCCTTCACCACCTATCCAAAAACTACTGAATGTTGTCTAATGACCCATAAGAGCATGAGAGAGCATGCATAAGAATATGGTTAGACATGTTTTTTTTTTCTTCTGTCATATAACTCGAATTAAATATGATGTGACAATCAGGTTGTGTTAATGTGACGTGATGTGCTGCTGCAACTCACTTTTCCTGGCCCAGATTAGGGCACAGTTTTAGACTGAGAAAACACATTGTTGTAGCAGTAAATCTCCCATCAACCCGACACGCTGCGGTTTGATAATGTATGGCAGATTTCTTCAAAATGAAATGTTTTTAGTGAGTTTCTTTTGAGATACTGAGTCAGATGTAAAGCACATGTTAATGCTTCTCTGATTTTAGTTTTTTAAAACAATGGAGATTACGGCCATGAAATTAAATGACCCTGTAAACAAATAACACAATAAATGAATAAAATAATAAACAAATAAACAGTCTACGACGAGTTTTTTCGTAATAAGTATTTGTGAAGTTTCCAGAAAATGGTCCGAAAGACAGAAATTACCTAGTGACCGGCAGTTCTTTGGATAAAAATACCTTGTTAATGCTGGTCAGAGGAGGAAAATAAAGAGACTTCTGCACAGAGACTTATGGGTTCTTCTGGCAGGATAATGTGCCGTGCCATAAATCTCAAATCATCTCAAGCTGTTTTTTTAACATGACAACGAGATCAGTGTAGTCAAATAAACCACAGCCAGTAGATTTTAATCCAGTCGAACACCTTTGGGATGTGGTGGAACAGGAGAGTCATATCATGGATGTGCAGCCAACCAATTTGCAGCAACTGTGTGACACTCTTAGTCAATACAGACACCTTGTTGAATCTATGACCTGAAGAAATAAGGCAGCTCTGAAGGCAAAGCGCGGTCCAACACAGATGCACCTAATTAAGCGGTGGTGAGTGTATACAGTGGGGCAAAAAAGTATTTAGTCAGCCACCGATTGTGCAAGTTCCCCCACCTAAAATGATGACAGAGGTCAGTAATTTGCACCAGAGGTACACTTCAACTGTGAGAGACAGAATGTGAAAAAAAAAATCCATGAATTCACATGGTAGGATTTGTAAAGAATTTATTCGTAAATTAGGGTGGAAAATAAGTATTTGGTCACCTCAAACAAGGAAAATCTCTGGCTCTCACAGACCTGTAACGTCTTCTGTAAGAAGCTTTTCTGTCCCCCACTCGTTACCTGTATGAATGGCACCTGTTTGAACTCATCATCTGTATAAAAGACACCTGTCCACAGCCTCAAACAGTCAGACTCCAAACTCCGCCATGGCCAAGACCAAAGAGCTTTCGAAGGACACCAGGAAAAGTATTGTAGACCTGCACCAGACTGGGAAGAGTGAATCTACAATAGGCAAGCAGCTTGGTGTGAAAAAATCAACTGTGGGAGCAATCATCAGAAAATGGAAGACATACAAGACCACTGATAATCTCCCTCCATCTGGGGCTCCACGCAAGATCTCATCCCGTGGGGTCAAAATGATCATGAGAACGGTGAGCAAAGATCCCAGAACCACACGGGGGGACCTGGTGAATGACCTGCAGAGAGCTGGGACCAAAGTAACAAAGGTCACCATCAGTAACACACTACAACGGCAGGGAATCAAATCCCGCAGTGCCAGACGTGTTCCGCTGCTGAAGCCAGTGCATGTCCAGGCCCGTCTGAAGTTTGCCAGAGAGCACATGGATGATACAGCAGAGGATTGGGAGAATGTCATGTGGTCAGATGAAACCAAAGTAGAACTTTTTGGTATAAACTCAACTCGTCGTGTTTGGAGGAAGAAGAATACTGAGTTGCATCCCAAGAACACCATACCTACTGTGAAGCATGGGGGTGGAAACATCATGCTATGGGGCTGTTTTTCTGCCAAGGGGACAGGACGACTGATCCGTGTTAAGGACAGAATGAATGGGGCCATGTATCGTGAGATTTTGAGCCAAAACCTCCTTCCATCAGTGAGAACTTTGAAGATGAAACGAGGCTGGGTCTTCCAACATGACAATGATCCAAAACACACCGCCCGGGCAACAAAGGAGTGGCTCCGTAAGAAGCATTTGGAAGTCCTGGAGTGGCCTAGCCAGTCTCCAGACCTCAACCCCATAGAAAATCTGTGGCGGGAGTTGAAAGTCCGTGTTGCTCGGCGACAGCCCCAAAACATCACTGCTCTCGAGAAGATCTGCATGGAGGAATGGGCCAAAATACCAGCTACTGTGTGTGCAAACCTGGTAAAGACCTATAGTAAACGTTTGACCTCTGTTATTGCCAACAAAGGTTATGTTACAAAGTATTGAGTTGTATTTTTGTTATTGACCAAATACTTATTTTCCACCCTGATTTATGAATAAATTCTTTACAAATCCTACCATGTGGATTCATGGATTTTTTTTTCACATTCTGTCTCTCACAGTTGAAGTGTACCTCTGGTGCAAATTACTGACCTCTGTCATCATTTTAGGTGGGGGAACTTGCACAATCGGTGGCTGACTAAATACTTTTTTGCCCCACTGTATATGACCATGATAGTAGCTACATTTATGACATTTGTGCTCGTCTAAAACATTATAATGTAGTATAATCTATTGATATAACTTAAGTCTTACAATTCTAACACTAATAAAACAAGTCAGTTTGACTTTATTGATCTGTAAATAGTTCAGTGATTTTTGTGGATGATTATTGTCTAGATCAGCGGTCCCAACCATTTAGTACTGGGCTGTCAGAGTTGAGACTCGGGTGTGAAATTTATGGTTTTCAGGGTTTTTATAGTTATTTTTTATTGTTAGCTCGGTTTCCCTGGGTCTTTTCCCACGCGTTATGAACAGTGTTGGGCAAGTTACTTTGAAAAAGTAATTAGTTATAGTTACTAGTTACTTCTTCAAAAAAGTAACTGAGTTACAATATTCTAAAAGTAATTAATTACTTGAAAAGTAACTATTGCGTTACTTTAAAAAACGTTTAACCCTCTGGGTTCCAGAGTATAATTGGCCATTTTTAACTACTTTTGATTTTCCCTCCACATTTCACCTTTAAAAACAGTTTATTTGCCTTGTTTGGGATCATCCTTTTCAGCACAACCTCACGTGTCTGAATTTACAGTTATGTTTTCATTTTGACATACTGTATTAACACAGTTGATCTAAAATCAGACAAAAAACATAAACTCCGAGTAGAAAAAGTTATATTTTTTACTGTAACAACCACAAACATGTTTAATGAATCATATTTCATAACTTTAAATGCAAATATAAATTGTCAATTTTAAAATCCTATGCACAAGTTTTGCAAACAGCAAATTTATTTGCATCCATTTACCTTTTACCTTGATTTTTTAAATAACCATTTCAAACTATTTACAGAACAATCAGCTGTTCTGCATTCAATAAGACACACAAATTATTTGTGCCACTCCAAATATTTCTGTCCACTATAAAGGAGAACATCACAGCCTGATACCTGCAGATCTGACAGCAGCAGGTTTCTACCTGGAGACAGCAGTCGCCTCATTGTTCTGACACACAACACAAAACTATCCACAACACTCCACACTAACTACACAAGACAACACATTAACTACACACTCCAAACACGTTAAACGTCACAAATCTCTCACATCTCAAAACTCGCTCTCTCTCTTTTTCTGCTGTCTTTCTCTCTCTCTCTTGCCGTCACTCCTAAAACTTCCCCTGTTTTTTTGTTTTTTTGTTTGTGTGTTTTTGCTCATAAGCAGAGAGTGCTTGCTAGCGCTGTCCTTAGACAGTAAACGTGACGAAACTATTGAGGAAAAACGCCGCGTATATATTGTTTATCATGACTCTGGTTTTACGTTGCCTATCAACACAATTTATAAACTGGTATATATCACCTTGTTGCTTCGTCTTTAAGTGGCCATGTGATTGGCTTACCACGCCTACTTTATTCTTCCTCAGTCAAACAGCAGCACTCATGTGATTGTTTTGCCCCTTCGCTCCAGGTGTTGTGCTAGAAAGTGATCGTGATTACCGTCCGCGGGAGCGCGCGCAGCTGCTTAAAGCTGTAGCGCTCAGATTACTTACGTAGTCAGCTACTTCCGTGCAACTGATATAAGATGCTGTAAGCTGAACACAGCTTCAACCATCTGTTTGTTGAAAAACAGTAACGGACCGCATTTTCTTGTTAGTAACTGTAACGGCGTTGTAACGATAGGAATAGTAATTAGTTAGATTAAAATGGTAAATGGCCTGTATTTATATAGCGCTTTACTAGTCCCTAAGGACCCCAAAGCGCTTTACATATCCAGTCATCCACACATTCACACACACATTCATACTTGTTACTGAAAAAAGTAACGCCGTTATTCCCATCACTGGTTATGAATAAATATTTTTTTGGTATCAGTACTGGTTTTATTTTGTTGTATTTATCCGCGACACCTTATAGGCTGGTCCGTGAAAATATTGTTGGACATAAACCGGTCCGTGGTGTAAAAGAGGTTGGGGACAGCTGGTTTAGATAACTGCTGCCTGTCTGATATAACTGACACTTTTATGGTTCACATAATACAAAATCCAGATTTCTTTCAGTCATAATGTAACATTTCTTGCAAAGAGTGGGGTTGTTTTGTTTGGGACAGGTTTAAGCGTTAGGGGTCTTTCAGTAAATTGTATGTCAGCCCACCAGTGAATGTATCTGAATGTAAACCTGACTAGCTTTAGTCAGTATTGATTTTGGCTATTTATTAAGAAAAGCTAAGGAAGTAGTAGCATGCTATTGATTTGGTTCAAACACCCAGTTATTATTTATTTGACTTGATCATTATTACTGTTTGTTTTATGTAACCTGTCAGCAACTGGTCACTTTTTGAACAAGCTTATCTGACTGGTTTTCTGTTTTTCATTTTGTCTGCAGGTATATGATATTCTAATTGGTTTTGTGTATGTGTGTATTTTTGTGTGTTTTCATATGCACATTGTCAATTCATTCATTTTGCAAGAAGCCAGCTTTTCCAAGTAGTGTCAGTTAATCAAATTAGAGTTCCTATCACAGTACTCTCGTTGTAATTCTCATCCTCAAAGTAAGGAATAATTGGTAGCTTGTCATGATGCATGCTCAATAATCAAGGTCAGGACATTAGTAGGTTGCAAAACTATGCTTTCAGAGTAAATTTCCCATCGCTATATAAAAAATCGGTACTCTGCAAATTACTAACAGTGCAGCGTATTTCTAGGTATCTCTGAAATCCAATGTGGGTTTATTATTTCCTAGCTGCTGGTCTTTTTTTTTTTTGTTGACCTAACCAACATTCTCACACTGGTCATTGCTGTAAACCTTTTTTTTTACTGTCTAATGTAAGAAAATCAGATTGTCAAAAATATCACGTATATGATGGAACATTGGTTGGCAGGTCACACATTGTGTGACACTTCATAGTGTTTACAAGTGAAGTGAATATTTTTGCAAGAAAAACTGTGAACGTGCAACACACTTTGTTGCTTTCACTGGCATAAAAACCACCTTAGATTTGGTTGTGGACACACAGCAGTAGTGCATCAAATAAAGTATTTAAATAATCTTACTTTACATTTATTTAAACAAGTCAGCGGTTTTAAGAATATCCTCCTTTCTCTGCATTGTTGAAGTATGCAAACTAATCCCGCTGCTAACTAATATCATAACAGTTTCTGAATCAATGAAGAAGACGCCTTACCAAGCGTGAATAGCATGCACTGTGATGATCAGTTGAAAACACTGCAAGATATATGTCTCAAACAGCCTGCAACATATCAAATATGCTAGAGGCATGTGTGAATAAACAGTTCTATGAAAGATCTTTTATTTTTTATGTGGAAGATGCACTGAGATTAACTTAAATCTAACAATGCAAATGTAAGAAGCAGGGATACAATGAGGTGCAGACAGACAGCTGTCACTGTAGTCCAGATTCAGACATGCACATGTGCAGTCTTAAAAACCCAGCCGCTGTGCAGACAGGGAAATCAATACAGCATTTTGTTATCTATCTCTATCTTACAACTTAAAAGAGAAGGATTATATGTCATAGAGTAAGCCCAGGCAGGCTTAGGCATAGATCTATCATTGTAGAGAGTCACAGGCCTTTTCCTGTGTAAATCATGTGTCACATGGGCAGCAAGTTCATTCTCCGGCCATGGAATACATTTAGGCCTTGGACACAGTCCTCCATTTTTCACGTTTGATTGAGTGCTTCCCTCCAGTGCTGGACCCGTAAGTAGATTATTTTCCAACATGACGCTTTCATTGTTCGTTTTGTTATTGCTGCCTATATCGGATCAAACTCGTGAAAAATAGCTCGGCGAGCTAAAACAAGTGATTGATACATTTTAATTACTCCACTTCTCTTAGGAGCGCAACCGTCAGAGCTGCCGAGGTTTTAACGTGACGAACGGTTGACAGCGAGACAAGAAAGGCAAATGACACACCTGTGGCAAAGTTGTGAACAAACTAAATTTCTCCCACCTGAGCAGTCAGTCCCGCACATGTCAGAGCCTTCAGTGCAACCGCAGGATCCCCATAAACCAAAACCTGAAACCGAGCTGAGACAGTGAATGATCGGACTTCATCGTTTACAGGACCCTCATCCTTGTGGATTTCTCCGAACCATCTCTCATCTGGAACGTAATGCTGACCGTGCGAGGTGGATAAAGTGAAAAGTAGCCACAGAAAATATGAACAGCCTTGCAGTGTAATACATCCTTTCAGGCAAAGATAAAGGACTCTGAAGAAGATGCTCTACTTGTTAAAGTCCTTGATGGAAAATGAAATCTTGATATTAAACTACAATATCAAACCAGTGATTGATTTTATATTAATGACTCTTATACAGCAACCCATAAAGACGTAAAGAAATGGATCCCCTCCACCCCTCCTTAACCCTCCAGTGGTGGGCAAAGGAAGGTAATCTTGTGGTGTAGTTAGTCAGGTGGGAGCTGTATTCTACAGGTATTGTATATTCTCAGTTATGGGTACAAAGATAGACCAGCAGGTAGTCACTCATTCAAGACATCTATATTACATCTGCGAGATAGGGTCTTCCAGAGACAATCATTCCTACGATTCACTTCCAACACACAAGAATCATCTTATGTGATGAAAGTATGTGAGCGCTGAAATTGTCAGACAGCTCCCACTTCTGGCTTTCATCATCTCTTCCCAAAGCATTTCGATTTAATTTAAGTGTGCCGGGAAGTGCTTTCATTTTGTTTTAATGAAGTTTTAAAACTTGGCTGATCTGTAATGTAAGCTGCTGCTACGATCCAACTCTCACTTACCTATCATCTGTACTCCGCGTGATTGCCACAGAATACAATATGATGACCTGTCAACCATTACACTGTGTGTGGGATATTCCTGAGTTCACTCAGAAGTTAATCACTAGTGCGGAGAAATAAGTCTGTCCTGGAGTTTCTTTGCTATGATGAAGAGCCATATTGGTATCGGGCTGTAAGTGCCCACCTCTTCTTTCTATTTATTAAAAATAATACCGCGTCCATGTACCTACGTTAATCAAAAGAATAAAGCGTGACCATACAGGATGATATAAACTAAAACCGTACACAGTGTTTATATTGGGACTGCAGCTACGCAATTTAATGTCAACATCGTGAGTGCTTTAATTCAAAGGCTTCCCTGAATGTCCTAATTATGAGCTCGCTGTGTGGGAATTTGGCTCTTCAAGTCTCGCATTGCTGAAAGTGACCCGAGATTACGTGAAACAAAGATGCGGTAAATGGCGTCATCCACACAAAGACAATGAGATGTTACGTCCAATGTCACGGCATTATGTTGGAGAATTTCAACAAAGAATTGAACCACAGACAATATCTGCTTGGAAATAGAGAAGGGTCTTAGCTGCCACATCAAAATGGAGAAAAAAAAACGCAGCATAGCATTTGAAAGCCTAAAGGCTTAAACTAATACAAAAAGTCTAATCAGACTAGCAATCCCTGATGTTAATGAAGGTGTCACACATTGCACAAAGAAAGTTGTGCCTGGCAATCTTCCATTTTTCGGCTGCCTACACCAGTGACATTTCATCTCACATTCAAAGAGCGCTGAGGCCCCTTAATGAAATGCATAATTAACATATTCTAATTGTGCTGAGCACAGTGATGGTTTTGACAGAGCTCACTTTCCATGTCTAATTCAATGCTAATTTAATCTGTTCTTTTCCCGCCGACATGACCTTTCTTGATTGAGTTTCACCGCAAAGAATTTTTTGATGGATTGATTTATCAACCTCTCGGAATGCAACAAAAGTGCCAGTTTTAGACAGACGAGAGGGGAAAATGACGAAGACGATGGCAGGCGAAATCAGGTGACTGTGGAGGAAAACAATTTGATATTTTAAAATTAAATGAAGCCAGGCGAGCTATATGGAATTATGTCCGATGATACATTGCGGTATTAAAGCGCTCCTGCACAAAACATAGCATTTTGAATCCTGCAGGTCTAATGGCATCATTTCTCAGTCTCAAGCAGAACATTGCTTAAGCCATTCGGCTGGCGTACCTTTAACACGAGGATTAAGAGGAATCTAAAGGCGTCTTTATGACAGAAAGAGCAAAAGATACCGCCGCTATTCATGGATCTTTTTAATCTGAGTATTTACCAAAGGTTGATGCTGAGTAGGCAGCTGAGAGTATCTCGGCCCACTCGGCTGTTGAAATTCCCATTGTTTTGTAATGGGAAAAGGAAAATTATATTCAACAGAGGGAAAGACACTGACATAACATATAGGAGACTTTGCTTAGCTTGGAGCTCTGGGTCACAAATTTTAGGGAAATTGTTGTTAGCGATAATTTACTTTCGGAATACGGACGCCTTTTCCTTACAGATGTCAGATAATACATTTTTAGGCGCTATTCTAAATGGAAATGGAAACGACAGAAATTCCCTCCAACGTCTGGTTCCGTGTCCCAGTGTGAGAAAAAACCAAGGTGGTGAAATTAGGGGAGAAAGCTGGGGATGAGGAGGAATGTGGAGCTGTCAGTCAGTCAGTCAGTGGGAAGGGGGATTATGCAGAGCTCAGAGCAGTAATTGAACACCGTCGGGCCCGCCCTCATTTACATCTCAGCCTTCTGCTGGCTTTGATTGGCAGCTGTACATGAAATGCCACATCAGTTGAAAGTATGTTGTGAGCTGGCACTAACAATCCTGTGGCTCCAGGGAGACCTGCCATATTGTAATTTGGTTATCAGGCATGAAGGAAATAATTCCAAGTGCCAGGAAATGTGAGGCAGAATAAATGCTTCATTGCTGCAAGTTGCCCAGGGTGACAGTTCTTATTTAATGTACAAGAGCGTCCCGTTGCCTGTAGATTTGGGGAGTAGCAAAGGGAAGGGAGATGTAAACTAGGAGGTACAGAATTCACAGGGTGTGGGTAAATCGAGCCCCACAGTGGAAAAATACAGATAATCAATAATGAAATCAATTTAAATCATTTTGGGGTAAATTCTTTTCAGATTCAAGTGGAAACACTATTCAAACTCTGTGTTTAGGCTCCTACGTGTAATTTCCAGACAAAAGGCACAAGCACAGAAGTAATGCAGATTTGTGCGTGCCGTTGCATCATTTGGTTGACATGCAGCGAAAATGGGGCCCGAACGCAGCCACTTCTCTTAAGTGGCTCGGGCCTTATTTGTTTTGATGCACTGTTTTTGCATGGGGAGTCTTCTCTCTTGAGATGGAGCTGTCACATTGTAAAAAGAAGCCCCTGATGCTGGCAGCAGCCCTCGGGCAAAATGAAAACAAGTAAGTGGCATAGATAAATCATGCCAGCCAACGTCTTGTTGATGAATCAGATAAGACCAGAGCATCTCAGGAACACTGGGCTTAATGGAGGTCCCAGTGGCAGCTGTGGGTGGGTTTATAATGACTGTTGAGTGTTTCTTTTGTTTACTTGCAATTATAACACAAATCCAGACATAGATAGATAGATAGATAGATAGATAGATAGATAGATAGATAGATAGATTCTGTATTTTTCAATGTATTTCATAATTGTAATTCACAAATACACAGAATTGTTTATTTATAAACAATATATAGAAAGTTGTTTAGGAATAAAAGAGAAAAAACTAAAGTATACATTAAACATGGGAAAAGTGCACACTTATTTAATCCCACTGCTTTTCTATTAGTTGTCAGTTAATATATATCCAACTTCCTTATTGACAACAATATATATATTTCTAATAACACAGAATATATAAGCTATATAAAATACTAGTTATTATCAAATTATCTTGTTTTTACTCCAGATAGATAGCAGACATTTGATTATGTACATATTTAATGTACTTAAAAGTCAAAGGTTAAACATTTGTTTTGTTTGCTTGCAGTTATAAAAGCAATCCAAGGTGAAACAGGTAAGCAATGGAGTTGTTTGGTTGGGTGGTCAATTATAAATATGGGGAATCTGTATGTAATGACAATGATTTTTGATACCTACGTTTTTTGATTTCTTCTTGTACTGTTTGTAGTTGGAGTTCTGCTGATAAATCACACTTGAGCAGGTTTTGGTTTCACTGGCGCCTGTCTACACCGAGTGTACTTTTTATTAGCACCATTGTACTGAAATTGGCTGGAAGTGAACAGGAGTCGTCAAATTTGTCCTCAATGAATACTAGTGAATGGAGATAAATGGCTATTGGCTACTAATAGTCTAATAATGGCTAATAAAAATAAAAAATGATTTTGGCTACACCTGCTTCTACACAAAAAGCCCAAGTTTTTATCATACTTTTTGCAAATTTAGCATGAAACAATATCATACTCATACCGTTGTTTTTGTTATAGGGAAACCCTTTTTGTTCAACATGACCTACTGCGTCAGTGGCACCTGTTCCCAGCTATAACTGCAGCAGATGTTAGTTAAATAAAACGAGAAACTTGCATGTGTGTACAAGAAGCAGCTGGGTGACTGTTGTGGCTGCTGTTCGTCACTCCCTGCTGCTTCTTGTTTGATGTGTGAAATCAAAATGGTGAATGCCGTAAGGTGAGTTGTGGTGCTGTAACACACCTAATACTCACAGCATGGTATTTTACAACAAACAAAATCCCCTATAAATCAAAAATGAAATTGTATTTTTAATGTATTTTCTGGAAAAACAGAAAAAACATGACCTCGAGAGGATTGCAGTCACCTGTTTTTTGTAATTTTAGACGTCATTGGTGAGCAATGACCAGGTTGTGGAGCAGATATCTGCTTGCTACACATGAAATATAAGGGGATCTGTTCCCAGATTGGTTGGTAGCATAGACTGTATAGAAAAAAGGATGTCACCTATTAGTGAGGCCTCATTGTAAAATCTTAAACTGGGTGTTTTTGCTGGTGGCATCTTGGTTCTTTGAAACTGGAACAAAGTGAATCTGACTGAAAAGCCATTTGGTTGTGACTTAAGAATCACAAGGTAGGCCCACCCTAAAGCATACCCTGCTTTTATCACCTTTTTCAGCTCTAATGTGGATTTTACAATTTACAAAATGTGCTTCAACACAGCCTGAACTCTCTTAGGCGAGCTTTTCTTGTCATTTCTTCAGGAATAGTTCTCCAGACTTGTTGAAGGACATTTTAAAGCTATTCTTTGGATGTTGGCTGCCTTTTCTTCCGTTCTCTGTCAAGATGATCCCTCACTGCATCAATAAAGTTGAGGTCCGAACTCTGGGGAGTCCAATCTATGACTGATAGAATCTATGACTGTGTGTTTTTCCATCCATGTGTGCTTTTATGGCACTGTAATTGGGATCTTCGTCATATTGAAATTTAGGTAGTGGTGTTGGAATCTCCACTGTTTTTTACAGTCGCTGTATGTCTCATCCATACACGTTGATGACAATTTGAATGAAAAATTTAAATCCATCACTCCGTTTGACCTACTGCTGGAATTTCAGTCCAGTACTTGTGTGACTAGACATACCTTTTCTTCCTGTTTCCCTATGATTGGCTTCTTGACAGCCACACTTCCAGTGAGGCAATTTCTGATGAGGCTTTAGAGAACAGTAGATCAAATGAAGGACCAGATGCATCTCTCAGGTCCTGTGCCAGGTCTTTGGATCTTTTTTTTTCCGATTTCTGAAAGACGTGACTTTCAGATACTGTTCCTCGGGTGTAGTTCGTTTTTAGGACTGTCATTTCTTCTTTTGTCCTCCACTTGTCCTGTTTCCTCAATTTTTTTTTAAGGACACAAGCACACTGTGCCAAGATATGGCAAGTTCTCAACTAACAGCTCTTTGGCAATCACCTTGTTGGTCCAAAAAATGCTATTTTATGTCAACTGTCTTTTCTTTGACATTTTTCATAGATTCGGCTAAATAAATGGGAACAAATTACATGTTTTTGTGACAGGCTGCTTCTAACTAAGTGCCTAAGAATACAATTTAAATGGAGTTCTTTGCTAAGTTGTCTGGTATGTAGACACAACACTGGTTGATCAGCCTTTTTTTTTCTTGAATAATTCATAGGTCAGTGTAAAGTGGCTTAACAAACAAAAACTGAAAAGTAGTGTAAAAGCAGCCAATGTCCAAAGAGAAATATAGATAGATAGATAGATAGATAGATAGATAGATAGATAGATAGATAGATAGATAGATAGATAGATAGATAGATTCCCCATTTGCTGCTGTAATGATGCTAATTATTCATAAATTAATAGGGTTAAGAAAAAGTGCCCTCTGCCATCATCTCTCATGCGAACAGACTGACTGAGAGATGTGATGGCTGACATCCCCTGGCAGAGTGCGGATCATTTGTCCGCAGGAACAGGGGCTGCTCAGTTCCAAATGCCATGGTGTGTGGTGCCCAGACAATGGGCTCAATGCTGGGCTATTATCCCCTGTGTCAGCAGGGATTGGCCTCCCATTTGAAGAGGTCCACTCGTCTGCATCCATGCCACTTTGAGGAGCATCATTAGGTGGGCCTGTCAATTTCCAACCTAGTGTTATCTGGATGCTATAAATACTGTGCATCATTCCTGCTTATATTTGCCTTCATACCATCCATGCAGCTGCCTGCAGTCCTGAGTTGATGGTCTGTTCTGTGCAAATTGATCCGTGCCATTTGTTTTTAATCAAAACGGGTCGTATAGATAAGTTGGCTGCTAATGATAGCATCATCACATCATTATTTATTTATTTATTTTTTGCAGGAAAGGTTTGCATATTGCACATCAGCAATGTGCCATCACCTTGTTTGGATGTTTATCACTCTGTTTCTCACTCTGTTAATTTTAGCACATTCTCCAATGATTGGATGATGACAGGTGACCAGCGCTGTACCGTAAAGATGATGTACATCAGTGGAAATAACTCTTATGTTGATCAACTGCCAGACTCACGGCAGGATTCAAGCAGGTAAATACTGCTGAATGTATAGTGAACTTCACATAACACTGGATTTCTACTACCTGATCAAAAGGGCCTGTGAAGGGCCAAGACAGGCTTGGACCATCATTAGTCCATGGTGAGGTTGCAGACTACTAGTAGCTATCGCAGCTCATGGCCAAATTGGCTGGATGTCAATCTGTCTGTGTCTTGTGAGGTGTTAAGAAGCCTAATGATGTCTGGTCTTGCCTGTTCCATTGTTTGGATGCTGATCTTCTTCTGTAGGTGAGGAAGGTGACTGAATTTACCTGGGCTTAATCCAACACGAAGCAAATATAAGCATTTAAAAAAACAAGATATCTCTGTTAAACGACTTTCTGGTGCACATATGGCCGCGCCTCGGTGGATGAATGCAACATGGGAAATCAAACACATGGGATTTACAGCCTGAAAAATTCTCATTAACGCTTAAATTTCATAATTTAGAGAAATGAGCCAGTGGAAGAGAAGGAAGGTAAAAGAGGATTTAATATTGTAATGTTTTGTTTTCAGAGATTTATACATGATGTTGTTTTCTGACATGTCTCTTACTCATTCTTTTGGCTCGTCTTTAAACCTCCCTTTGGCATTGCCAGACTAAGTTATGTGGATTGCCTGTGAAGATGTGATATCTTGGAAGCACTCAGACTGCCCCCAGAGAATTGGCCTGTAAACCATCATTAGCGAGTAGAGGAGTGTAAGTCTTTAAAATGTTAGATCCAGCTGACGTGCCATATAACCCTTTTTAATCCCAGTGACAAACCAAACCATCTAAAATCATGTATAATTACACTGCTGCAAATCCAATTTACCCCCTTTGGAATGTTTTTTTCCCTCTAAATAAATGATTTACAGATACAGAAACATAAAGAATCTGCAGGATTTCACATACAATATCACTGGATTTTATCTTAACGTGTGCCATGCAAATAAGAGACTACAGTATAAGTGATTTGTTTGGAGGATTTCACATGTGATCTATTTTGTCCAGTAGAAATAGCAAAGCAGTGAGATTTGTACCATCTCTTTCATATATATGGACTTAAAAAAAAGAAAAAGTCCTGACTTTTGATGCAGTCAGGGCAAGACGGAATTTCATATTTAGCTTTGACATCTTTGACAATTGGGGAGAGAGAGTCAACCTTCACAACTTTCAAGCGCACATAAAACTTAGATCAGTTGTATTTTTAAAGGTGCTAAGGGAAGTCACCATACTCAACTGAATCAACATTTCAAAGTCTTCATGGAGCCCTTGACTTTTGTGGCAGATCACAGAGGAGTGGATTGGCAAGGCTCATTTACATTGTTCAGAAATGTGTGGCTGGTCTGTCTTGAAAAGAAATATACCCTTTACATGGCTTAAATGTAACCTTTTGTCTTTTACTCCACCGGGGGAAAAAGTTTGAACGAAAAAAAGTAGTTGGCGGCATATAAAGCAATCATAAATAAGGTGTTACGTACATACGCGTACAAAGAAAACAAGAATAGGACAGATGGAGGTGTTAATTCTCCCTTTCCCTCCTCCCTTTATTAATGTCGTTTAAAAGTGTGCAAGCACTTAAAATTGAAAAAAAGGAAAAGAAATCTGAGTGACTCTTTGAGCAAGCCAGATCTGTGGACCTGTCAGTTGATTAGTCCTCTTGATTACCATTTATAAGAGGCCCCAGCGCTCTATTATTTGCATTCCTATTTAGCCGTGATTTTGCAGAGGGCACATCGTGATTAAACTTGTCAAGAGGCCTGATTGACAGGGTCAAATCTTCACATTCCATTCTGCTGAAATGAGAAAAAAGAAAGTAAAATAGACACTGGATGTGTCAGCTTCCCTTCCCTTTCCCTTCCTTTTCTTTTCCTCTCCCAAGCTCAGCAAACTCCCCTGTTCTCTCCCTCCCTTTCGCTCATTTTTCCTGCCTCCCTCGCTTTCCCCCTTACAATCTCGGTCAGGAATGTTTTAATTTTAGGGATAGATTCTGCCTGTCAAGCGAGGCTGGATGGCCTGTAGTTCAGATGATGAGATGTGATGGGTGTAAAACAATAAAAAAAAAAGAGAGCGGAGATGTGAGAGAACAAAGAGGAAAAGAGCTCACTTTATTGGACAGATTTAATTACACTGAATAGAGATTAAGGCAGGCAATCCACTGAGGTGTGAAATTAACCCTTGATTACTGATGAAGCTCTGAACAGAGGCTGAAAACAACATTTAAAAAAGATTGACCACTCAGTAGCAATAATTATTTCAGATATCACTGTTTCAATTTTAAAAAAAAAAACAACAACAACATCTGGTTATGTAAAGCTTATGTGCATACATATATTAGGATAGAAAACTACATTATTAACAGGGATAAAATAAAAAAAACCCACTAACAGATCTGAAATCCAGCAGCTTGCTTGCAACAAAGATTACTAACCTTTCTGTTCGACAGGACTCTTTCCCTGCAGGGGAATGGGACCATGGCAGGGGAAAAAAGAAGAAAAAAAACAATTAAAAATGCAAAAATGAGTTGATGCAATCTGCTCACTCTAAACGACATTGCAGACTTATTCTGCTGAAATCTCCAACGCATCGCTGCATCAACCGTATTCAGAGAACGGACAGTTGTGATTTGCACATAACTGAAAGAAAGGATTTTCAAAATAAATTACCGTAAGCAGCTTAAAATATTTAGTTCACTCAAATATCTCCAATAATTCTCACTTCTTTGCTGTAATTCACAGAACGTGTGTTTAAAAACAAACCCTTATCTCACGCAGCGCATTTCAAAACAAGGACTAAAAATGTTCATATTAGGAAACAAGTGCTTTTCTCCTGCACTGAATACCAGCCAGGTGCTCTCCCTTAGTGCTATCAATATTCCCTAGAACACAGTCAAGAAAAAGGGAGCACTTCATGCTCCATATTTTGATAAATAAGGTTAGACAATTCTTTACAAAAAAGAAAAGAAAAAGGCAAAAGAAGAGCAAAAACATCATTCAGATAAACACAGTTAGGCCAGTAAAACAACACGAGACTCGCTTATGAATGCAGCCTGATCCTAGCACGCTGTTGTTTATTCATCTTACTATCACCACACATTATCAGCCAGCCATCCAGGAGGGAAATGGGACATCCTCTTGTTCAGACCTGATGTTCACAACTCGGAGACAGCCAAATGCACTGCCCCGACAAGGCTAGCTGTTCGTATAATTAGCAGTAATTAATGAAGAGAAAGAAAAGACTCGTTTGTATTTTAAATGATCTTAAATGATCCCATTAGCACTTGTCATAGTCCTGTACACTAAACAGCGTGAGTTCAATTAGATTTTTTGTCATATTAAAGTGGTTTTGCGATGCCACTTTGAAAATCTTTTTGCTCTGACAAATGTTTCTCATGCATTAAGGTTCCAAGCTTGGGAGCTGATATTATAAACATTCCAGTATGTCCATACTGGTGCTTTTCTTTTTCTGCACTGCCTCTTTGGAAAAAGTGTTCTGTAAAATGTGCAGCACTGGGTAGCTAGCTTAAACCACCACTGTCTACTTCTTATCCTTAACCGTGCGTGCATGACAGCATGCATACAATAAAATATGTACCCTGTCTTGTACATTTCATTCCCTGTGCTGAACGGACAAGGGAGGAGGAAAGAGAGGAGAAATAAAGTGCCATAATGAATCTAAAAGGCATAATTCATTCTGATCAAACGCACTCAGGGATGAGTCATGCTCCGGTGAACCCTTCTGACCACTGATGGGTCTACAGCAGGGAAGAGGATGAGGCGGGATTGACGAGCACACATAAATTCTAATTATTCCCAATGTATGCGATCCTGCAAATGGCCATCCTCACAGTGGTGGCCAGTGACGGTTTCCTCTAACAATCCCCCCCTCTCAACCCTCCCACCCTGCTCAAAATGTCCCCTCAGACTTTTTATGAAGAGCCCTGGCTATAAACCTGGGACAGGGGCTATAGAGCAAAAGGAAGAAAAGCAGCAGGTTGTGTAGTCGGTACAGAAGGGAGAAAAACACACCAGCTCCGACTAGGGTGCTGGGGAAAGAAAAGTACGATGATCAATTAATCCAAGCAGTAATTGGATGAGTGTGTATGTAAAGCGGTAATGCTGTAATGAAAGTCATCCATTGTGCACATTCTTTCCCTGGCCGGTGAACCATCCCCCTCATCATCCTCTGGATCTCAGGTGCTTAGCCATGCAAATCTGTCTGACAGCCCAGTACATCTCTGTCTGCCTAATTGGACAGTATAGAGTTGTTTATGGATATTGCAGACATTTAGGACTCAGTTGGGGGCTGCTCAAAAATCATTAGCAAACGGCCCCTGTTACTGGACTGTCAGCCTCACTTCACCGACGTCAAAGCACCACGATAAAAAAATGATTATCTCTGTCAACAACGGGGGAAGCCTCTTTTTTAAAATGGAACAGTATACTTGCTGAACAGTCAAACATGTGCTCACGAAATGAGAGTATCTGGATTCTAACAGCTTGTTATATCACTCCCACCACTAGTTTTTGATGTGTAAGCGAGGCGGTGTTTTTTGTTAATTAGAAAAGCTACTCCATCTGTAGAATCTGCAGTGGTAGATATCTACGCCACATGAGACGCGTAACAATAAACTTTTTGTTCCAATATTAATTGTTATTAGCCTATCTTTATTATAATTATTTACATTTTTAATAAAGGTTTTAGGAGTCTGTAGACCTAAAGCTGCTATAATGAGTGTCTCCTCATCAATAATCGATCAGATTTTTTAAATATCTTTTGAAGAAGTTGTGACAAACGTGAGAACTGTCACCTGATTCTGAAGCGCTCTCCTTTGTGTTATAAAGATGTCTCTGAGGTCATTATTTTGGTTTCCTGGTCCACATTTTTGATAAACACTAAACTCTCTTAAAGCTATGCCGAGAGCTCCCTGGGGCTTCTAAAATAGGAAGCATACAAGGTGACAATGTGCAAGATAGCTAATAGTGTAAGCTAACCCTATTAGCATATTAGCATTAGCTTATTAGAGAATGTCATTATTTTTGCTGAGATTTTTGCCAGGAAACAAAGAAGTGGACAAGTTTGACTCATCAAATATGCTAGCCAATATTTCAGCCAATAATTGGGGTAACTAGAATAAATATACTTGGTACCAGATATTTGGGGTAACACAATGGTATGCTGTTAGCACCCAGCTACTGATCCAGTGTTGCCAACTTAGCGACTTTGTCACTATATTTAGCGAGTTTTCAGACCCCCTTAGCGACTTTTTTTTCTAAAAAGCCACTAGCGACAAATCTGGCGACTTTTTCTGGTGTTATTGGAGACTTATTTATGACGGCTTTTTGACGTGAAAGCGCGTATCGCTTTTACTCTCAACAAACAGCGGGTGCTGCTGTGGGCACCTCGCCCGTTCCAAAGCGCTCACGGGCGGAGGATAGTCCTCCCCCAGCTGCTATCAGGGCAGAAGATGTTTAAGCATCCAAACTGCAAATGAATCGCGCATGAGTGAAGCCGCTGCTCCCGCACTGACTGTAACGCAGTCAGTTCTTCTTTTACTCTTATGCTGTTTTGTGGATCACAAGGTTTAAAACTACTTATAAACACACACACACACAAAGTAACTCCACCAGAGTGCCTATTTTGGGTCACTTTTGCCGGTCCAAGCCCGGGTAAAGGAGCAGGGTTGGAATTGTGACATTAAAAAAAAAAACAATAATTGCTAAAAGAAATTTAATTTGTAGTTCTAAATAAACTCTAAATGCATTTAGGACATTTTTTACTCAATTTATGGCTCTTCCACGATGTTATTTCTCTCTCCAACAAGGTAGGTTACAATTACATTAGCATGACGAATTATGGAAATTAGACGATGATGTCATTTAGCGACTTTTAGGACAACCAATAGTGATTTTCCTTACTGAGGAGTTGGCAACACTGTACTGATCTAGCCTGGGGCCTTTCTGTGTGGAGTGTGCATGGTTCTTTGCAGATTCTCTGATAGGGAACCCACCTATTTTAAAGAACCCACCTTGGATTATTTGGTGATATTTAAATTGACTTTAGGTATGAGCGTGAATGCTTGTCTGTCTCAATGTGCGACAGACTGGCAACCTGTCGTTGTGTATCCTGCCTCTGGTCCTATGACGACTGGGATAGGCTCCAACCCCTTCCTGCAACCCTGAATTTTATAGATGGAAGAAAATGGATGGATAGAACTGAAATATATGGAGCAAATTTAATGTCAGTGTATCCAATAGATGTCAAGATATTTCACTCAAAACAAAAATGTCAACCTCATTGTGGTGCTGGACAAAAATCATCCTCTCAGGACCATGTCTGAACAAAGTGGTGAACAGACTGAGTGACATTTTCAGATTACCCCCAAGTGTCTCTAAATGAAGTAAACACACACAGGTAAACAGTTTGGTTTAGCACAGAACAAAGACTTTCTCTACCATTGCCTTGCTTTTTGTCCTTTTGCCAAAACATAAAAGTCCCCTATTGTATGTCAGGAAGCGCTGTGCTTCCTCTAAGCTCCCTCTGGCTTCAAACGCAAGCTGCAGGTTTTGGCTTATGAATGTTGAAATTGAAGGCACTCCGATTTGCATGGCTGAGCATGGTGAGGCAGGGGAACAGGTCAGAGGGACTCCAGACACAAGCTTTTAGAGGGATGAGGCCATGCCAGGCTGCACAGAGGTGATGTGCTCATTCCACTGATGTGACCTTACACATGGCGAACAAAAGAGGAGCTACAGGGCCCTGCTAAGATCACACCTAACAGATGAATGTACAATACTGTAAACATTACAGAATCCACTGCGACGGCTTTGATTATTCATCAAAGATATTTATTAGCGTTCATTAACACAAAGCCATTTCAGCGCCGAACCTTCAGCCAGCAGTAATGGCCGTGTCATCAAGCGGTCTTCCATTTTTGCAGAGGAACTGTTTTATCATTGCACTTATCTCTGTCGGGATGCAAATGTACCGGACGATTGATCGGAGTGACCACAGCCGAAGACTTTACGCAATGCACAAAAACTGGTGACAAGACAAGGGTAAATTCAGGAGGTGGTGCTCAATTTAACTCTTTTTTCCTGTCTCACACTGTCTCCCCCCTCTATCTCTCTACAGCTCTTTAAACTATTCCATCTTTATAGCTGAGCCAATCAATGGCAAACCAGTGTCTATTGTCTGTTCTGTGCTCAGGCCACTGCCCTCCTACAGCACCCCCCATTACAGAAATGTTTCTTCCCATCAGTGCCTTTACTTATCACTTCCCGGGTGACATTGAACTTCCTATGCCCCGGCCGCCGAGACACATCTCTGAACTCACACAATTACTCTTCATCCCCACTAACAATTTAGTAATGAAGTATTGATTTCCAGATTCCTCTCTTATGGATGATATTAGATTTTGTTTGATAAACTGTGCCTGGGCCTCTAATCTGCACTGTCCCTTTTCCCACTGTCTGTAAAACAAAGTGCCACTGGAGAGATAATGACCAGGGAACATCGATGAACTCATTTCATCAATTTGTAACACTTGACAATGAAAAAGGGCAGGCATTTTTCAAGCAGCAATGTCAAAGTTTATTGCTCTGGGTACGGTCTTATTGGAAGCCAGACATCTTGAGCAGCATTCACTTCTAATTTATGGGCCCCAATGTGCCAGTTACTTTTAAAGGAAATGTTTGGATACTGGGAGGATATTAGTGTTGCACCTGGGTTGTCTGATTCTCAGGGCCACCGGGGATTCATGTGTCATGTTAGAAAATACAAAAACAGCAGAAGAGACGCTGCGCCTCTACCTATTTGCAATGCAAGAAAAAGCTGCTCGGGACATAAATCATGCCGAGGCGTTGCATGCAAGTCACACATGCACGGATGCAAGGGCCACATAAATGCTTGAATTCTAATGTTCTTGCTTAAACTGTGCTTTCGGAATATTAACTGCACCGTAACCAAAAGCAAGAAATAAGTGCTAAAGGAAAAATGCATCCTCTTTTCATGGGAGAATTCATTTTCAATCAGTGCTATGAAGGTTCAAATAGGTCTGTACTGACTTTAAATCAAAGATGAACAAAGCCACTGTGATTTTTGAGGGCTATCGTCTTGCAACCTTGAGTTTTCTATATTGCTGTCTTGTTTTTGGGATTTGTTTTGGAGCTAGCGGTGACTATATTTGGATTAAACCTGGGATGCTAAGATAAGGTGAAGGTAAATCCACAGGCGCCGACACCTGGTAACTATTTGTAGCAATAAAAAAAATTCTCACCAAAAAAACTGGGTCACAGACTTCTTCGAAGACTGCTAGTACAATTCAAATAGCAACATGCAAGAGTTGCTGTTCCTCAAGGGTGGCTCCAAAAGCCAGTGAGTGAGTGCCCAAAGACTTTACTTGTCCAATGAATGAGTACCAAAGAAACAACAACAAATAAAGGTCTCTATAACTACCTTTCTACATACCAACTGTACAGGGCGTGGTAGCTAGCTCGATGCATGGTGTGCACGTCACTGAACTAGACCTCTCAGGTGTGCTTGTGGTGTTGCTGCATTTTGGTACATGCTTATATAGTTATAACAGATAGTATAGTATGCTGTGGCATTAAATGTAGAAAGAAACCATCCAAGAATTTTTGAGGTTTGAGTTTTGGAGAGTGAAATTCTAGTGTCAGTTAGGCTTCAGCTAGCTTACCAAGTTTGTTTAGCTAGTTTAGCAAGCTAGTTTAGCAATAGCACAGCCAGCCATCCTATTATCACATTATAGTTACTCAAAAATACAGAAGTGGTCATAAAGAGGCTAAAATCACTTCAAAATGAGACTTCACAAAAAAAAAAAAAGTCATAGTGGCCATCTTTTACATACAGTCTATGTAAGCTGCGGCTAATTCATATTATCTGTCACGTTATCAGGATTTGTCTTTATTAGTTTTGGTTCCTTATATCTGTTCAAGATGGGATTTTGCACAATAACCCCCTGCTTTCCTGAGACACCTTTATGAAACACAGAAACACCCCTCTGGTCATCCATGACACCAATAAGTCTTCCATGTCCAATAAAGGCCCAGGTAAAAGTTAATTTCAGTTGATGTACAACTGGTGCCCTATGGAAAACTAAGCAGTTACAAGTTGAGATGCTTTGCCTGCGTTTGTTTTGCAAAATTGTCGTTTCTTTATAACTTTACATCCCTAAATATCAAGAAGTCATGCAACTATTTTGTATTTTTAAACTTGTGTTATTGTTTTAAATGTATGAACATGGTTCATTTTTGTAAGCTCAATAACCCGAGCATCCTTTTCTTTACTTTGCTGTGTGCTCCTGCACAGATAATTTATCTGGTGCAAAGTCAAATCATTTATTTCCCCTCATTCATCCTGTTAGAATGAGAGACCCGAGGAAGAACAGCCAATTTAGACTGAAAATCCCAGTTCAGCTCAGGGTAATCTGATTTCTCTGCTCCCCAGAAATCTACATGTATAGTGCTTATCAACTGGATTACTGGCAGGTAGGAGGAATAACCCAATTTGGGGTTACTTGTTTCTCTGTGTGTAGTATTCAATGTCACATTGCATTAGAGGATGAGGGCTATTGCTTTTTGGAATGGATACGTAACTTCCTCGCTCTTCCTTTCCCACACGGAGATGTTCATTAGTTTACATGTTTTTCTTTTTTTTTAAGTACATGTACCTCAAACATATAATGTCTTAAAAGGATTTAAATAAAGGCCACATTGTCCAGACTCATTCTCCTTTTATCTTTTTGAAAGCAAAACCATTTGCCCTCTTCTTTCTTACCATGACATGTGGTGAAAGCGACAACTCTGAGATGGGTTTACCGGAGTGGTGACAGTTCTGGATGGGTGGGACACCAAATGTTCGTGATCCCACACTAATTCCTGCACAGACAATAAAGATCTGCCCTGCTCCAGGACTCCCACCCTCCCCATTTGCAGATATTAGGGTCCAGTATTGTGGTAACGGATGACCACTGTCTACAGACTCATCACCACTGAGGTCAATTCACCTTAAACTAGAGCATCACTTCCCTCCAAGGTGATTATTGATTAAGGTTGATCCCCAGTGTAGACACAGAAGAAATTATTCTCTGGGCCCAATCACTGCTCATCTCTTGTTTCTGGACAAGGAGACCTTGCTTAATGTATAAATACTGAGGTGGGACACTATTCCCTTACCTACTGAGTGACTATAAAAGAAACGAAGTGGAAACCATCAGGGATGCAGGGAGGCATGTCAGTTTCCTTTAGACACAGTCCTCCTAATATCTTTTAAAGGAAACAATCATCTTTCCTGATGAACCAAAATGTCCTGTAGCCGCCAAGGTCAAGTACACACACAGACGCACACAGACAGAAACCGCTACAGTGAATGCATCATATGTTCAACTGTGCATTGTGTCCGTTATTGTCCCCCCTGTAGTCTACAACAGGGAAGGTTTTGATCTCAAGGTGCTGAAAGGAAGACACTTCAAAAGATGTTTTTTGAACAAAACGGTGACAAGAAATAACACATTAACATCTTAATATAGCCTACAGGCAGTTCTAAACTGTTTGTCACATAATAGCATCTAATATCACGCAGTATGTAACCAATTCATATCATGTATCACAACATGCTGTTCTGTAGTATGGAGTATTTATCACTATAACAGCAACTCATCTTATGAGGCATTCATTATTATGTTTTTCATCAGATTTTTATACGTTAGTATTTGTACTAACGGGATAGCTAGAAAAACTATCACGGGGAACATGAAGCTTTGTGTACTTTTGGGGCACATATATCCACGGTGAAGCTGAAATAAGGATCATTTCAGCATTTGTGGGAAAAAAATCCTGCACAGATAACAATGCTAAGTTTATGAAGCTTAATATGGTTATCTGTGTTCTAGACTCGCATTTATACAGCGCCTTTGTAGTCGTACAGGCCGCTCACTTGAAACTAAAAGTCACATTTTAACCACATAGCACTTTATTCTAAACACTTCAAGCATTTTATCTACCTCACATGCATGGCCTATTTAGAATTACCCATTAATCTAACATGCATGGCTAACAGCCATATGATCTCAAACAGCACAGCTTTGTGTGATCCTATCATATAGCAGTTTTGCCTATATGCAACTGAAGTCATACAATTTTATACGTTGTATCCAATTATCTTTTAGTTACATGAAGGTGTGTCATTCATATATAGATGTTCAAAGATCTGGTTAGAATATTTTGAAATAAGTTTGAATTATAACCCAGAATTTTGCTGAACATTATAGTGCTGAGTGACAAATTAAAGGAAAAAACTGGAAAGCTGTGTGCTGGTGACGTGCCGCCAGAACAGCTTGAATTCATCTTGCCAAAGATTCCACAAGTCTCTTACAACTCATCTATAGAGATGGGATACTATTTTTTTTTCCAAATGAGATTTCCTCATCTGCTGTTTTCAGGGATGGTGGTGAAGATGTCTGTATAAATTTCACATAGGTCTTCAATTAGAGTGAGATCTGTTGACATTAAGCTGCTTAGCGTCACCTCGTACACTATGAAGAGACTGCTCCCATCAGAAATGTTTCGTCACAGTATGAAAGCGATTGGTGGGAGCAACTTTGTATCGATTGGCGGTGATACAAAACCATGCACCTCACAGCATAACAGAGCCATGAGAGTTAGGGGTCAGCGATTAAGGTTTTTGTTTGTATTATTGTCACCTGGTTAAGGCTACTGTGTTGTCAAAATTTAATAAACAAAAATCTCCTATTTTCTCACAACTAAACCCCACACAGGGACCATATCTTTAATGTGAAAATGGTAAGAGGTGTTAAATAGAGCCCCACTACATATTGTACAACATGGGCAGACAGAAATCCAGAATTAAAACTGGCATTTTGCATCTAAGAAATAATGGTGAAGTCTTGGAAACACATTGTTGTTGGTGCTAAATATAAAGTTCTCCATATGTGATGTAGGCTCTTAAATTAGACAATGTCATAGGTGACATTGTACATCTATTTCCGGCACTGTGGCTTGTTGATGAGAACTGTAAAATCAGGAAACTCGAGGGAGGAAAGAAAAAAAACACTTGCTTAGGGGTGCCATGTCCTACCAATCACTCTCCCCTTCTAAAGGGGCTCCAATGGCACCTGAGGGGGAATCTCATGGCTGTCATCCCAGAAAGCCTGCCGCTCTGATGCCTGCTTACCATCTGCTCCCCATATGAGCAAAAACAGGAAATTGTCTCAGAGAAGGCACCTCAATCACGTTGCCATCAAACTATACTTTAACATGTATTTTGGGTAGCTTTGGACATCATCCTGTTACAATGTGCAAAGCTGGAAGTGCCTATTTTGCTTGTGGAGATAACAGTAAATGATCGTGTGTGCAGACAGTGTAGGTCGAGTGCGCCTGAAATGTATATCATATCCCTGCCCTGCCTCAGCATGGACTTGGCATCTGACAGTGAAAAAAGCAGAACAGTGGGACCCTGTCAGTGTTACACTTCCTGTAAATAACCCCTTCATGCCTTTGGTTTTATCATTCCCCGCAAATGATTCCAAGCCCCTCCAGAGTGTACAAGAAATAGCATTATTTTATGGCATAGAAAAAGAAAGAGATAAAAAGAGGAGCCAGAGAGAGAAAAAGGGAGATGGGGCTAAAAAAGGTCCTTCAGGGAACATGGTGTAAATGAAGTTCCAGGAATGACACAGGCGAGCAATGAGGCGTGGATGGAAAATATACGCTGCACATCATCGGATAGAGATGCCAGTGGAAATGGCTTCATTGAAGTGTCAGCCCTCATCCATCAATCAATCATCCGCAAGAAACAATAACGCTGTGGCGATGGGGCAGCTTTTATGGGGCTTACTCATGGGTATCGGAAACAGCACTTAAGTGTAGTTCTGACACTGGGAGAAAAACAGAGATGAGGTGCTCTGCTTATTCCACATGCAGGTAGAGCAGATAAGAGGGGAGGGAGGATCTAAGTATACAGTGCCCCCGTAGCGGTGGAGCTTGGACAAAGGAGTTTTTATCTACACAACAGTGGAGGATTTCTTTTCCTTTCCTCTTTTGTATATTCACTTTGTCCTCACTATTAGAGTTATTTCCAATGAAATGAAACTAAAACAACACTGAAGGATCTACAGCCGAGCAGCTGGATCTGTGAAACTATATTTAATCCCAGGAACAATGGTAATATTTTTAATTTTAGCAGACGTGTTCAACATCTTGGATTCCTATTCGTGTTAATTAATGAATTTCACTCATTAGCACCAAACATAAAGAATATCTGATAATAAGGCTATGAATCTCTATAAATAGATACCTATGAAAGGAGAGACAGAATTCAGGGGAAGGGGCGGGATTTTTGATTCTGCAAGATTTCTGGTTTCTGTTAGCAGCCTGGCTGTAGTCTGGGCTTTGTTGACCAATTACATTTACAGGCTTTGCTTGCATGGAAGGAAACAGTTCATATGGCAAGCAAAAGAAAGAATATATATACATATATATAATGAATATCTTAAGTTTGACTACATTTGACTAAATCACCTGATGTGTTCCCAGAAAGGTCAAAAACTTTGAATGTCCCTGAAGGCTCAAAATAGCAGGTTAATCTCTGTAGGCCCTTGCATTCAAATGTTCAACAACTGTTTTTATTCATTTATTTCATTTGAAATATGGCTTATAGCAGCGTTCCCTAACCTTTTTTGCACCACGGACCGGTTTATGTCCGACAATATTTTCACGGACCGGCCTTTATGGTGTCGTGGATAAATACAACAAAATAAAACCAGTACCGGTACCAAAAAAAAAAAGATTTATTCATAACACACGGGAAAACACCTAGGGAAACCAAGTTAATGATAAAAACGATAAAAAAAATAATGATAAAAACCATAAATTTCACACCCGAGCCTCAACTCTCGTGGGCCAATACCAAACCACTCACGGACCCGTAGCGCAAAAAAGGTTGGGGACCGCTGGCTTATAGTGCTTAACTTCAGCGTCTTTTCCTACAGGTGGAGATGCACATAAAAAAGAAACACTTCTATTGCTAACTACAAAAAATCTATTATAAAACTATAACAACATAAATGAAAATACAGTAATTAGCCAGTAATGGATGCCTATAAGTTACTGTAACTTTACAGTAATTATAGTAAAAAAAGTTGCAGTTTCATTTACAGTAACATTAATCTTACTGTAATTTCACCTACAGTAATTTTACCTTGAATAAAGTTACATCAAGATTTCTATTCTTGCAAAATAAAATGAAATAAAAGTTACTGTAAACACTGTTTATAGTAATAAATTATATTTTATAGTAACTCACTGAGGTTATGCACCTGCCAGTAAATTATACAACTTACAGCGTTAACGTTAGGGGCGTGGCTACTTTGACTAACAGGTGGTTGAGGATGCAAACTGCTGTAACAGACAGCTGTCTGCTAGCTTCACTTCCACCAATAAAAATGATAGCTTGACCCTTGTTGTGGTATGATCTCTGTGTCATGTATTTGACAAATAACATGGTTTTTTGTGTGATAGATTATACTAACAGCTCGTCAAGAACATTCAGATTTGGTCAGTGAAATTTTAATTCTCTTATTTTTACTAGGTATGTGTCTCTGTATGGTGAAATCATTCAGTTTACCGATGCACCTTATTGGAGCAGTGCTAAGTTAACATTAGCTACCTGAAATCATATTAGAGGCTTTTGGGGCCCCAAATATGATCACTTGTGGCTCCTGTTTGCCTGGCTTTAAAATAGCAACATGACACATAATGTTTAAACTTTAAAACAATCAAAAGGTGCTGCCACAGTAATTGCACCCATCATTTATATACAGTCTGTGCTCCCAGATTGGTGGTCTTGTCAAATTTGCAGGTATTTTGTCCAGACCGAACCAAAATACTGCTCATCAGCCTCCTGGTGGCGCTAGATGAAAAGTAAAGGGATCACTAAAGTATATGTGATTTATCCTCAGGAGACCATGATTTGATTAAATATTCCTGTCAGCATTAAGTGCCTGTCTGATATTGCCACCCACTAAGCAGGATAAATACAATGTGTACAAATTTGGTTTCATCTGTTTTACAAATCTAGTCTTAATTGAATCGCTGCTTCAGAGAGTATATTTCTTAGTTTTAGTAAACAGGTGGTTGGCTCATTATACTCGTAAGGTCATCTGCTTTAATATTGCATACAGGGCTACATATAGCCCCCCCAAAAAATCACGATTATTATTTTAGTTATAAATAACATCAGCAGACCACAGGCATTGGAAATAGAACAAAAATGCTAAATGGTCCAACAGTCGCTTTTCCTGTACGTGAGCCTTTTGATTTCCCAAACCCAACTCTCTTGATGGCTTCCCTGCAACATGAAACATGACACATCATCCATTATTCTGTACATGTGCCTTGCTATCTCAGCCCGCTCCATATGGCCCCTGTTGTCTCTAGACACCCAAATCCCTTTCCTTAGGCCAGGGGCTGTTTTTGTGGGAACCATTACATTGCTCCTCTTCCTCAGAGGAATGGGGTGACGATGATGAGCGATCACAGCGAGAGCAGACTTTCAGCCTGAAATTCTGACAGGATACTCAACAATTGACCATATCTGCTTTGTTGGCCCAATTGCTAATTCATGCAAGTTGACAATCTGGAGGCAACAATTATGAGTGATGAAAGGAGTGAAAATAAGAGGAGAGAGCACTTAAGGGGGATAAAAACATGAAGTTTACTTTGCAAGAATGGAGGGAGGTAGGAAATTTGATAGTCTAGAGAGAAAACTGGAGAGAAAAGGGTTTGAATTGCTCGGCACATAGTCAGTCACAGATGAACGTATCCAAGTCTTAAACATCACCTCTTGTAAAACCAAACACTCTGAACAGATGAATGAGGAGCAATGCAAGCATAAAATGCCATTTGTGTGTTGACTTGTGCAATAAAATGGCTGCTGTGGGAATCCTTATCACACAAAAGCTAATGTGATGAAAAAAACTTGATAAGAAGCCGTGAAGACATCAGGTGTTTTATGCCAAAGAATTATGAACCAGAGCAATCCCGGGTGAATTTGCCTGAAACGTGGGTATTTTCTTGGGTCTGTGCATAACTGGAAAAATCGCAGCGTTTGTGGATTAAATAAAAGCCTGTGTTCTAATAACTTCACTGAAATCTGTTTTCTGTAACTAACCTGAGTGAAGCATTGTGTCCTTGATCTCTGTTACTCTCCTAAATTAAAGCAACATTATTTTAGGCCTTTAGACCTTCTTTCGTGACACTGCATCATTGCATCTTTAATGTAGACCATACAAAGGGTGCAGTATCATGAAAGGCCTGCAAAACACGAACACATATGTTATGGTAAAGACAAAAATTCTGGCAGGAACACTCAGAAATGACGTTTCTCGAGGGCTCCAAATCACAAAGAAACAATACAGAAGAGGAAGTAAACAGAAGGAAAATTCAACATGTATCTTTGCCTATTAAAGGAGCTTTTGACATGAAAGCCCTCGCAGCATTCTGGACACGGGGATCGAGTGTAACGGGATGGATGTCATAAGCTGTTGTCGACTTGCGTTCTCTGCCAAGCGTTTGCACTAAGTTTGCCACAGTGTGAGGGAATATGAGGGTGATGCTAAGTGAAATGCTCATTTTGCGTTTGTGATTACCAAGGCCCATGGGCGATATGCACTAATGTGAGCTAATGCAATAGATTACACAGTGCTGGCCCAGGGGAACAGACAGCAAACAGATGTGGTCTACTCAAAAGGGGAGGAGGGGGGCAAAAAAAAAAAAAAATCAAAGTTTAAAGTGTTCAATGTGCTGAAGATTGTCCTTTGCAATTTGTTGTTTACAGAATGAAAAGCAGCGATAGGTTTTGTCAGTCTTCTGCTTTTATAGATGTGAAACAATAGTGCGCTGATGTCTCTGCAGATGTAGAAGCTATTAACCAACTTCTCTGAAGCAGTTTTCTTTTCTTAAGGACTTGATGTTCGGGGAATATAATCTGGGTGCACTGCTGTTTGAGTCATTCAATTACAATCAATGATGTCATGGCAGATGTGTTGTGTTTGATAACTAATGTGCAACACCTGTGTGACATCATCAATTACAGGTGTATCCCCAAGCGTGACATTCTTCTCACTACAGGTTTACAGCTAAACAGAGGAGTGCATGTGTTTTTATTTATTTTTTTATGTAAACATTTAAAGTGAATACAATATCGTCTATTTTAAGAACTATTTAGTATTAGGGTTTATAGCAGTATGTAACTGACAGTATGATTTTATTAATTCTATTCTCAGTGTGGTCAAGGTGTGAAGTTTTATAAAAAGGTAAATGCACTACAAAGGTCTGGACGTTTTAAGGCTGTGAAACCTGAATCTAACGAGTCTATAATCTTGACTTTGTAAATACTGCTCTCTAGTGGTCGATTGGAGTAATTGATTGAAAAGTCGAGTATAGCCTACATAATCTGCTGTCAAATGCAAAAACTAAACACAGTTTACTAATCACAAATACTCCAACAAAAAATTATTTTCTTATGTTGTAATATAACATAAGAAAACCAATACTTGTTGCCTATATTTGGAGATTCTGGAGGACTAATAGCCTGAAATGGTAATCGAGTTATTGGAATATTACAGTCCACTGATGATTTAATTAGAACAGATATTACCGAATTTATCTTTCTCTGTGTCTGTGTAATCAGGTATTAAAGATTTCATTAAAGGAAGCTAGAACCCCAGGTGCAAGTTAAAGAAAGCAGATTATTGTTATGACCGTGAACCACTGCATCTCTTGGTTTCGGTATATTGCTAAATATATGTATATATAAGCATATATATATTTTATAATATAGCTGGAGGTCCTTACCCTACATCCCCCAGATGTTATGAACATAGCTGTATAACTGGTGCCTTGAGTCCGTGAACAATGTGCTACATTGTAACCAAGTATGACTTTATTTCTTAACTTTGTGTCCTCATATGGCAACATTACATTTTGCTTTGCACCTTACTTTATATTCTGCGTTTTTATATTTTTTAATCAATTGTGACCATGCCATGTTATGCTGTAATATAAAACCATTGTCCTCTATGGGGACAAGTCTAATCAGGTCCAACTAATCCTAAATAGCTAGGAGAGATTAGAAAAACGGGTCTCAGGAGGTTAAGAAAGGTGATCCTAGGTTCATTATGGTTCAGCTTAAATACAACACCTATATACTTTCGTTCTTCGCCTCTCACTTTATTGTTGAAACGTGCCATCAAAAATTTCAAAACAATACTTAACAATATATAAACACACCAATAATGTGAACACCAAACAAAAAAAAAAAGAAATAATTTAAAAAAGGTTTTTCAAAATTATACCAAACACTACCCAGCATGTAAAATTGAATTAACCTGAGTCTTTAGTCTTTCTTCCCTCTTTAGCATTAAGTTAATTGGAGCAATCAACATCGCTGCTTTTGCATTTTTTGTCTCCCCTAAAACTGCACAATCACGACACCTTAAACGCTCCTTGACATCCAGTTGGCAGTGACTGCTGCCCCTTGACAAAAGAAACACTTTCAAGACTTTGCATAGCAAAAGCAAACTCCCGAACATGCGAGCGGCTAAATGTGCAGTAACCAAATAACACTGAATGACTATTTCACACAAACCCAGACAATTACACATAATCTGGTACATTTTACAGCTGACGGATGTGAGGCACCACTTAAGCACCTTTTTGCTTTTCAAGAAGGAAAATAACAATACTTGTAGATAGCGGGTTCATCAAAATTAATGTACAGCCCAAATTGTGGTATAGGTTAAAAAAAACAGTAGCAGCAGTAGTAGTCCAGTGTCACCAAATGAGCTTGAGCTTCCTGTGGTGTTTTATAGATGTCAAACGTCACGGGTCACTTGTCCATGTACTACTACTATTACTACAACTCAAAACACCAGTCTCTGTTCGAAGTAGGTATATAGGCTCAGCTAACATGATAGCTTCAAAGGCTTTACAAAAATAAGCCTTCAGAGCACAACTTGAGGTAGAACTTGAAACACACAGCAGAGCTCGCTGCTGTGGCCTGTTTGTAAACAACTGGGCCGAAGCCATCAAGTTATCCGACAGAAACTCCCCACCATCCAGTGCAGTGCAGCAATTACACAGAGCAGCATTTTTTTTTTCCCCACACAGGTTTTTCTTAGGTTTTAGCTTAACACAGTTTATGTAGAGAGATTTTGCCATCCCACACACACACACAACTTTTACAGCTAAGACAGACTCTGGAATATTAGTGTGGGTCATGTACAGATTTATCAACAGTCTCAAAAAGAAATATTACAGTGCACACCAGTGGACTATATACAAGAAAACCCCAAAGGTTATCTGCATCTTTGCATTCAAAAAAGAACTTCTGCTGAAACTGTAGCCCTGAAACGTCCATATAACACAAATGTTTTTCTGTTGAAAAAGAAACATTAAATTAAGAGAGGATAAGCACACTGTGAGCATAAACTACCTCTCTTTCTAAATATGTACATTAAACAACGTTTCTAGAAATTGTCCAAAATAAGGCAGCAGCACTGTTTACATCGAGAAGGACAAAAAAATGATTTGATTCAACTATATGAAGTTCAATGTCATTTTCAAAAATTCTCGTCAGGTTTATTTTAAATGAAAGTTTTCAACCTTTTCTTTGTTTCTTTTTATTTTAGGCGCTTTTGTCAGTGGCCCCACAGCGTTGACTGGGGAATGGGCCTGAAACATCTCTTCTTTGCAGGCTGGGTAGACTGGGCAGATGTTGGAACAGCACACTTCTGCCCCCTGAGAAAACAAACAAACAAAAAAACTTTAACTCTTCAAAGTATCAGAATATGCAGATACAAAATAGCCAAATATCCAAAGAAATTTATATGTCACTCTACTGAAACTGCAAGTCTAATGCTTACCTGCTCCTGGGTTGACTAGTCCTACATGACTGGGGTTTGCTGGGTTGGTGTGATAGAAAGATGCCAGGTCATGGGGTGGATAGGAGCGGAGAAGGTTCATCATGCTCCACTCAGACTCCAAACTGCCTCCAATAGTCGTAGGTGCATTCTTTGCCGGACCCAAAACAGAAACCTCAGAAGCTGTGGGTGGACATGACCCTTGCTGTGTGGGTTTCACAGTTCTTTTAGTAAACATCCTGTTAGATCCATCTGCTGGTGGCCCTCTAAAAGCAGCCTTCTCGCCAGCCTCAGCATCCCTGTTTGTAGGCACAGAAAACTTTAATCGCTTGCTGGATGGCTCGCCAAAGTCCATCTGGGGGAGGCTTCCAAATCGGCTGGATAGGCAGAGCCTGGCGGCATCTGTGTGCCAAAGGACACCGCTTCGTACTGGGTAGCTCCGATCGCCGATGCCCACTCTGTCCATGATATATTTGTTGGTTGTGCTGTTTTTTCTCATTAGCTCTGTATACCTGGAGGATTCCTGACTGGGATATGAGTCGGTGCTCTGCCTGTAACGCTGGGTCTCCTGGACATCTTTTATGGGTGCATGGACAGGGGATGGCTTAGGAACGTGCGGTAGGTTAACAGGTGTTTTTTCTTGAGGTTTTGCAGGTTGGGGAGGTGGAGATTTGGTTCGGCGAGGGAAGATCCTCTCAGTGATCAGAACTGAGGAAACATCTTTCCCATTGAGGGCAGGCGGGCAACCCGTATGACGACTTTCACTTAAATTGCCTCCAAACCCATTCTTTTTGGTGCTGTTTGACTTGTCTTTGTGAGAGAGCTTTTTATGCATAATCAGAACTTCTGGGTAGATGGTTTTATAAGCACAAAATGGGCAGGCAATTGGAACAATACCATTTCTTGGTTCAACACTGACAGGTGTAGAGACAGAGACTTTTATGGACAGATTTAATGGGGCCTCACAGTTCTCTTCTTGAACCTCCTCCCTTTTTTTCTTCAGGTTAACAGGCACAGAGCAATTGGCGAGCGCATCATCTTCTGGAGAGCAGGCAGGCACAGCATTTACTTGGACAAGTGGCTTGCCAAGCTTGCCATCGACACTATCCAGTCCGCTTTCTGGTGTTTCATCGATGCACGGCCTGGCTGGAGGGACACAGGATTTCTTTGGCACAGGATTTTCAGCATTGTTTTCATTTTTTCCATCACTGGGTGAGGGCACTAAAGGCACAGGTCTGCTGGGGATCTCGATGTAGGGCTTATCCTTGTGGCGTCGATCCAGGT
Organism: Aulonocara stuartgranti; assembly: GCF_965226115.1. Classification (NCBI taxonomy): domain Eukaryota; kingdom Metazoa; phylum Chordata; class Actinopteri; order Cichliformes; family Cichlidae; genus Aulonocara; species Aulonocara stuartgranti. The sequence continues at coordinate 31,468,539 of NC_138956.1, forward strand.
GATATTTCAGCGAAGTTTTCTGGGCCGCAGCGTACTCGCAGTAAGCACACTTAAATGGTTTCTCACCTGGAACAAATAGTTTTGCATAAACATAACATAAGTCAGAGTTTAAGGTCAGTTTATTTTTAGGATAATTTATAATCATTTGTCGTGAATTTACCTGTGTGAGTCCTCAAATGAACGGTGAGGTAGTAGCTGGATCTGAAGGTTTTGCCACAGTAACTGCAGTCTTTTGATCTGCCATTGGATCGGTCAAATCCATCTTCACCTTTGAAAACAAACAAAAATCTAAATATTAACACAACACACAAAGGACAGAACAATGGCCACAAAAGGCATGTGTTATTATCCGTCCCCTCAGCAGAGGGAGCCCTTGGTAACAAACAATTACTACACCACAGATAAGATAATCTGAGTGTATACAGAAAAACAGACTTACCTGAACCCAAGTTTTCCTCCATGCCCTCCTCAGACCCTTCCTCTGTATTTTCCAGTGAGCCTGCTCTTGAAAGCTTGCCATCAACAGAAGAGGTTGGACTTTCTTCACCTCCTCTCTCACGCTTGTGGACCCTGGAGTGGAGAACCAGCTGGTGGTAGGTCCTGAAATTTCTTTGACATTCCTCACAAGTCGTTGGCCTTTGTTTGTCCTTATCTTTCTGAACTGGAGACCTTCGCTGTGGGTCTGGGCTTTTAACAGGGGCCTGTTGCTGAGACCGGAGCTCTCTCCCAACTTCTTTCACGGCCTTGTCTCCTTGGCCCTCAGTCCAAATATTATTCAACTCATCCTTGTCAGAGCCAGATTCGTCATTGTCCGTGCTGTTTTCCTGGCCAACATCTTTTGTATTATTAGGCCCAACTGCGATCTTGCCTTTCGTAGCAAGCTGCCAGGCCTGATATGTGTTGACAGGATCTAGCTGGGGAATCCATTTTGATGATCTCACAGGTTCCACATCCTTTCCTGCGGGGCGAGGCTGAAGGTTTAGGAACTGAAGAAATGAATCCTGGTTGGCAGTGGGTTCATTAGTATCACCCATCTTATCCTTGCTTTTATCTTTTCCAGGCTGTGCCTCTCGATTATGCATTTTACTGTGTTCAACCAAACTATCATGGTCAGGGAAGAAAAACCCACAAACCATGCACATTTTGTATGCGGTGCCTACAGGCTCTGATGGAGGCTCTTGGATGATACCATTAATTGTGATTGGGCTCTCTGGGTCTTGCTGGGTCTTGTTCTTTGCTCCTGCTTTTACATGCATCTTCATGTGGTTCTTGAGGAACCAGTGCTCTCTAAACCGACGCCCACAAAAATTGCAACAATAAGTAAAGTAGTCCTTGTGCTTTCTCATGTGGGCCTCAAGCTCGCTGCCATCTTGGGATAAGTGACCACACAGGATACAGCTGTGAACCTCGTCTTTTTCGGCAGGAAGGCTGCTTTGTTTGGCCCGGGGTCTCTCTCCTGGGATCCTGAATTCTGCTTCAACCCGAAGCACAGTTGGCTCGGAGAATGTGGTGGGGTGCTGTGTTAACACGTGGGGGCCAAGCTCATCCTGATGAGCGAAAGTCTCCTCGCAGAACATACAGTACAGCGGTGCACTTTCTTCATTTTGCAACTCAGTCTTTTCTGGGTAAGTAGTGTGTGGCGTCATGCTAGAGCCCAACCCTGGGATGCTTGCATCTTTACTAATAAGAAAATCTTGGGCGAGTCCATCTGGGCTATTTACAAACGGCAGCAATGAATGAGTCGGCATTTTCTCCTAATGTTTTACAAGCGGTCCAGATTATTAGGAGCCTGGAAAGAATGGGAAAAGTGTTTTTTTTAGGCTTTGCTCAAAAATCAAAACAGGATCAGGTAACTGAAACACCTAAGTTATCATAAAATCTGTTTGAAAAAACACCAGAGAATTGCCTTTCCTTACACTGAAACAGGAAATGTATCTTTTTTAGCAATCAACTACACAGACAAGTCATTTCCTCTATGTGCAGGCCAATGACAAAACAGTCTTTTTTTGTGCTCGCAAACATTATTTAAATTAATTTAGGATTTATGCCTCTGTGTCTAAGCTTAATATGACTAACATTAACTTAGAATATATACTTCTAGAAAGTAAGATGATTAAGTAAGGTCATTGTTTTTTTTTTTCATTTTTTCCCCTAAATATAACAAACCTTTGCTTCTCTTTTGTTTCTAACTAAACACGACAACTACTTTAACTAATCATACTAAACATGTAGTGTTAAAATACAATCTACAGACATAGATTAACTTATAGTCAACAACATAAAAAGCAACATCCCAGCAAAAGTCTAAGAATTTCAAGTTGTTAAACTATTTTTGAAAACTCTAAAACCTTTACTCACAAATCCCAGCATATCCTTTTCTCCAGGCATCAGTGACAAAAGACACTGTGGTTTTTCTCTGTGTAGTGGTTTCAGCTTGTATACTGAACTGCTTATATTGGGGAAGGCTCGAACTGCTTAGCGCTTTGATTGGTGGAGAAGTGGAGTAACTGGTTCAGCAAGGACAAAATGCTCAAGGCCCATGCAAAATGCTAATCAAGGCTGTGGCACCAGCAATACCTATAGCTGTCTACTGTAGCATCAAAGACCCTCCCCCTTTTCACACATTTTTAACTGTTACCTTTAAATCAAGTTTTCAGTATATGGCTACAAAACAAAAAACCCACAAATGAGTGGATAAAGGGGAAGTCCCAACTGTAGGTTTCAAGTCATTCAAACCAATGATAAATGGTTTTATTTTCAGTTTTATATAATACATGCACACACATATATATATAGTTTTTATACATCAACGCTATTCATAACCAATTTACCTGGAATTAGTTTGCTGTGTGGTACTTTTGCTTTAGACCAGGTGAGCACAGGAAACTCTTAATGATCCTGTGTGGTTTTCTGAAGTACACACATGCTTCGGGAGGCAAGCGTTAACGTTAGCCACCTTCTTATTCAAGAAAGCAAAGCTCCGGTTTGAACGTAATTTTACCTCGGAGGCGATGCTCGAAGTTAACAGTTGAGAACTTCCAGCTAACGTCAATAAAAGTCGGTGCATTTAACAGACTGGCTATTACGTTTCTATATGTGCATCATAAGCCGAGCACGAGGGCTTCGTTACTCATTTTGGAAACACTCAGATCAATTATCAGCCCTGTCCGCGTCTGTGACTGAGGAAGACTGAATTTTAAATCAATACATCCAGACACAAACCCGTCTCGAGTGGCGACGACGTTATTTCATGACAACACTGTGGTACAAAAAGAACATTATCGACCTGACTTTTTTTTTTAATGTGTGTGTCTACTTACGCTGTCCCCTACGGTTTGTTTTCCAACGCCACTTTCAAAAGTTCACCCAGATTGAGAGAGTGGCATAACAAAACGCTAACTAGTTTTACTCCCATAGCCTCGGTCATTCTTAACGACAGCAACGTTAGCAAACAACACTTTCTGTTGCCTCGACTTCGAGCAAACTGTAGAAACTCACCAAACAATACCTACCAACTCAGAATTTCCGGATTAATATTGATACTGATACTACGAGCGACTGAATTCAGGGAATTCGGGTGTTTGCTCGAGTTTGCTTCTTCATTTCACACAACGCGTTGCCGCTGGTGGACAGCTCACCTATTCAATTGTTTGAATTTGAATCATATTTGTTCGACTTGGCGAGTCCTCCCTGCTGCAGCTGTTGAAATCCGGGGCGCGCGCTCTCAACTTTTTCTCAAGGGGAAGATGGGGCGCGTGCACGGCAGCTCCCCCCCCAAAAAAGGGCAATCACGTGGTCACGTATAACAGAGAGGGATTAGTGCAGATAATCATCTTATCTCATACACGCCAATAAAGCATGGGGGCATATTTTATTTGACTGTTCTAGCCCACAATGAGCTTCTTACACGTTATCACATGTGAGGTTTTTATTTTTTATTTTTATTCCCAATGTTTTCACTATTAGATGTGTAAGCTGCTTCATTTGTGCTTCAAACGGCCAATATTAGAGTCGTATTCGCTTACAGTGAAGTCTGTTGTCACGCTTTGCTTTTCGAGCGGTTCAATCATCTCTCTAACGATGCTTTAAACTTCCACGGAGTAAGAGTGAGCGCGCTGAATAGACGCCATATAACACTCTTTGATGTGTACGCTACATTTTAAGAAGTTACCTAAAAGTGCAGCCAGTCAGCACGTCATGCACCAGCTACCATGTGGAGCTGGGGGAGGGGTGCCTCAAACTTTTCACAGTTACATGAGGCTTTTTTTTTTCTTTTTGCAGAAGCAGGTTGGTTGAGTCATGAGAAATTTCAAGTTCTTCCTATATGGTGACACAAAAACGTACCAAGGCGCACAGCCCACTTTTATATCCCATATGAGTTGTTGCCACCCAAAACATACCTCTGACAAAGCCATGAGATGGTGCGTGTAAACACATTTGATCTTACAGAAAAATGGAAGGAAAAACCTTAACTTTTAGTTACATACTATATTGCTGTTAATAATAATAGAGAATCAGCACACATTTACTGTTGGATTGTGTAATCACCTAAGATTAATAGACTGGTGCTTGTGAGATAAAGACCTTCACCTACAGTAGCCTCCACACCCTCCTATGTAAAATCAACCCCTCCTCCACTCTTAAAAGCAGAGACACTGATGGGTACTTAATCAGTCAATGAAGATATTCAACTGACTTCAGTCAGTTGAATATCCCCCCCCCCCAGAATGGCAGCTATGTCTGGAAGAAAACAAAACTTTATCAGTAACCACTCCCAGTTGAAAAACAGTGAACAAAGACTGGAGTGCTCGATTTGCTTAAGCTATGGCTCTTACATGAGCCAAGGATTGGCTGTAAGCAGCCTGCTCTTTTGCCTATATTTCAAGCTGTTGTCAAGCATTTGCTGTCACCAAACAGGTTGAACCAATATTGTTCTCATAATGAAATAAACATGTGGTTTTCCAGCCTAGCAAACATGCTTAATAAAAATATTTGGTTTGAACAGTGGATTTGATAATTGCACTCATTCCAAGGATACCAATGAACTTTTTTTATTTCTATTTTGTCTTAATAAATAACTCAGCTCACTGATTTAAAAAACACATATTTTTTTCTTTAGTAAGACTCATTTACATAGGCAGCTTACCCTAAACTAAAAACACTTTCTCCCCTCGCAGTGCTACGATTCAGTTATAGGTACTCATGCCTTCCCCCGAGATCCTGTTGCAAACAAGGCTAGTATGTTAATCAAAGGCACCACATGTGACACATCGAGGCCTCCCGGTCATTTCCTATTGTTCAGCAACCACAAAGCCTCTGTGAAAAGCTATCAGTCTGAAGCAGCAGTATCATTCCTCAGGATGATGAAATTGCCAAAAGATGTTGTAGCCCATCACGGGAAATGCCTTTTATCTTAAGGCAGTGGTTGTTTGTGTCTAATCCTACAAATATATCTTTAGCTGGCTGCAACTTTTATCATTGATTTACTATGATAATTTAAATAGCATTCATCATCTGTAGTGGCAATGACAGCAACAAGTGGCCGAGCATTGTTTACTTTTAACTGATTTAATTAACTCTGTGCTATTGTTTGACATTATGCTAATAGATTTTTTTGAAGTCATTATCTCAGATAGTTTCTTTATTAAAACATTTAGCTAAAAGCAGTTAAATCTAATTAAAGAAGGGGTATCTGTAAGAAAAAAGCTCAGTACTTTAGAGAATTATAATGTATTCTGCGGGCAGACATCCTAACAGGAATTGGATCAGCGACTCGGGGAAGGCTGTGATGGCTTGTTTTTTGTCTTGACGTGTCAGGAGCAGCTGACCGCATTGTTCTCCTTCAGATTCACAGCCTGAGTTCTTTCATAATCCTGGTGTCGCTTCTGAAAGACACTGATAATACGTAAGCTTCTTTATCACTCCGAACGTTTATTCAGTTCTACCAGCTGTTGTGTTCTGTTGATCATAGAAGTATCAGTGGCCAAACAGAAATTCTCACAGTTCATACTGAAAACAGTACCCGTCTTTTCTGTGTAGAAACTGTAGAAACTGGGTGAAGGAAGTGTCTCTTTGTCCTGCTGCTAGTGCCCCGCTGTCTGCGTGACCTCTTTTGACGACTTTTTTTTTCCTGACCTTTCTTTGTTTCACTATGACCTCTCAGTGAAGTGCATAAATGACAGTTACACATATAAAAGACACAAAGGATATACATTATTTGTTGATTAACTGTGCAGGAAAAATATATACAAATGATAAAAAAAAAGCAAAGAATTTTATCTTTTTAAATTATGGTAGTAGTGACGTATGTATTTGCAAACGTAACACTCTCTTGTTATTAGTTATAATGATGGCAGTCTCTTGTCATTCAGACTGCAATGCTTGATCTCTTCTATAAAATTATACGTTATGAGCACCACACCTAAAACTGAAACTGATTTGTTCTGTTTACAAAACTAAGCAAAACCAGCTTAGCAGCCTGGACATACAACAGCTGTGGTATTTGCGCACATTCCCAAGATTCTAGCAAGTTAAGCACACATAATAACATGTAACATGCATCTTTTATTATCTCTACTCTCAAAATGATCCCAAAGCTGTAACAATGTGCTCAGATTCTACCAACTTAGAACAAAGTTTGATGTATCCAAGTGTAAAAACAGAAGCTAAAGTGTTTTTGTCTAAATGTATGCCTGTATACTTGTTCTTAAGATGAACACTCATCTATCAGTTGAAGGCAGATCATGATTACGTCACTCATTTGCATCCCTACAGCAGTATAATCTAATTTTCCGCTCAAAAGACTAAAACAAACAAACAAAAAATGTAAAGACACAGTTGGTAGCATCCGCGTTACAAAACTTCCCTAACAGACACGCACATGCATGTGTTGTCCCCGTAAGCACTGCAGGGGGAACACATTGAGATATTTAGCTTGCTTTTTCCTTATAGGTAAAAAAAAAAAAATTCCATCAGTTTGTGAAGGGATCAGAACCGGTTATGACGGTTTTCTTTTTTCTTTTCATTAGTACCCAGAATAGTTTTAACCTCTCATATTCCATATTACTAGCAAGCACTGCCATGATGCACATTAGTGCTGACAGGAGGTCTCCTATCAGGCCTCTCCTCCCACTATTCCCCTGTTTCACCCCCTCTGAGCTCAGTGCATTCACACAGTCACATGCATTGTCCTAGGATGAACTGCAGCAACATGGTGGCTGAGAAAATCTGCTGCACTGTGTACAGTCCATGCATTGTTAAATCCATATGGGAACTATCTCTTTATTAATAAGTCTTTTTAGGTCATTATCGTATGTGATTGTGCAAAAAAGAAAAAGAAAAAAAGGGAGCGACTAGTCCTTGTGACACACAATCACTTTCCCAACTGTATGGAAAAAGAGTTCCCTTAACTCTCACTCCTGGAACGCTGCGTGTAGGGGCATGCAGCTGTTATCATCGTCTTCACTGTTATTTGACAAGTCACTAAATACAGAAAAGGCTGAGCAGATTTCTAAATAACTGCACACGGAAGTTTAAAACATCTGGAACTGTTAGCAAAGGCCAAAAAGTTGCTCGTGATTTCCAGTTAAAGTGTTGTGTAAGGGCATCTTTTTAGTCACTCTTCCAATTAGTTTTAGTAATCTAAGCGAGATGTGTGAGTAGTTTTGCTTTCTCCTTCACTTCCGTCTCATTAAAACTCAGTCAGAATTCCTCACTCCCAGATTCATCAACACTATACTCTGTTTGCTAATGAAAATGAGCTCTTCACACATAAACAAAACTGCTGGCAAAGTCGTCACAGTGTATCTTAATTGAGACATTCCTCCAGGGAAAGGAGAGACAATGGAGCACATGTCTTAAGCTGTGCAAGCAGCAGTACCTCACTTTTTCTCCCTCAGTGCCGTGGCAATTACTTTGATGCACAATTTAAAATGATCACACCTATTATAGACAGTAATACAAGAATAGTGTGCCTCATTGATAACAAAGGAGCAGTGTGAGTTATGCCTTCGGGGGCTGCAACTCATCACTTAATGGTGGGTGAATAGTGGTTCTCAGACACTTCTATCTAAAACACATCCTTCCAGAGACTGCACACTACGCCATCAATCATAGAAATTACATCATAAAAGGAGAAGATGATTTGAGGTCTTCCTTTACCTGAAATATCAAATTCCTTAGATCTTATTTTACATTTTTTATCTCCAAGGTACGCCTCAAGGGACACTAAAATTCTGCAGTAATGTCCAACAGCCATCTGTCTGTCTAAAATAAAAAATATGACCTCTACTCTGGTTAATTTGCTTTTTCTCCAGTCAACAAACATTTATTTGTTGGCATTACAAATATATACAAGTGTGTGACAAATTAAAGGAAAAACAAACAAAAAAGGAAAACCATTTCCAAAACACACTCCCTAACTTGTTTTTTTGACCATGGCAGCGCGTTAGCCAGCTGTCTAGCATGTTAGACCACTCATTCAAATGGAAAACGATCTGTTGACTGCGAAGGCCACAGAATGCGATTTGAATTCTTGTACATACTTGTGGCTCGAGGTGCCATCTTGGGAGAGGCCACTCCCAACAGAAGCATTTAATCATAATAAAGGGTTAAGATGGCTCCCCATAATCTTATAATGATTTGCACTGTCTCTGCCCTATATAAAAATGTTGCCATGCAACCACCAGATCCTCTCACCAAAGGGGTCATTGGATCAGGTTTTTCCTTTGATTTGTCAGAGATCTTTATGAACATGAGTCAGACTTACAGTATTTGGTTTAACACCCAGATTGGGTGTAGCGGGATACGCTACACCTTTGCTGCACTCTTATATGCATAAAAATGGTTGCTATGACATTGCTCATGAATAGAGGCATCTTTTATTTATTTATTTTTTGGCCAGACTTGCCTGGTCATCTTCTTCTTTGTTTTTTAAATTGCTGGAACATCCAATTATTCTTGATAACACTCCTCATGCTTTTATAGCTTACATTAAAAATGAAAACTCTGAAGCAAAACAGGCATGTGGTATATTTATTTGCATTTATTGTCTTCAGGATAGCTCAAGTTTCACATACACACTACATAACGACAAACTACAGCGTCACATTAATTGCACATACGCCTGACACAGTTTACTTACACCGGAAAACTTTTGTTAGTTGACACGACACAAAGTGCTAAAATCAAAATAAAAGCTTCTCGGTTGTGATTTATGAGTAATGCAGAGCATACCACAAGGACACATTTGCACAAAGACACAGTTTCAATACCTCGGATGCATTTTTAAGCATTTGTTTAGTATTTACAATCAGTTCCCCAAAGATCAGTAGAGATTGTGATGTCCCATATAAGCTAAAAGATAGCTGTTCTGGCATGTACCTTTTTGTTTTAGTCCACATATAACTTGCATAGAGTTCAAAAATCTGCAAGCACACTCTGCTATATAAACTTTAATACTCCTTAGACCAGCTCCATTAAGAGCATTTCTATGACTCATATCTACGTCCTTCATGTTAACCACTGCATTACCTTAACTGCGTGAATTCTCTGGTGTGAAGTGTAAAAATAGAATCTATATGACATTGAGTTTTATCGATTTAACACAAAATAGTTGTTCAAGGCAAAGCATGGCACTATATATTGCATAAGCCCAGTATGTTAGATTGCAAAATAGAGAAAAGTCATTTTAAACGTCTGTAGAAAATGTCACATTTATGTGACAAAAAATATGTCCAAACAACCTCTGACCATTTTAAATCTCCACAAGTTCAACTCCCTGCTAACTGTTCTGTCCACTTTCCTTTATTCTTCCAAAACCTTACCTTTGCTATTGTGACTTTTAAGCAGTAACAATTAAAAAACAAAGTAATCAAAGTAACTCAGGGGATTCAAGAAGGTGATAAGAGAGAAAAAGAAGGACTGAGTACAAGTGAGAAGGAGGGAAGGAGACTGTACAGGAAAACGTAAGGGTTGCTTCTGGTCTCATTTGGCTTTCTCAGCTCCTTGAGCAGCGGTCAGTGGCTCTGTCTGGACTCCGGCGTCTGTAGAAGGACGTTTCTGAGTCTACAGTTTGCAGGGAGAAAATGGTACATTTTGTTGCAGTGTCTTTAGAAAATGCAACTCGTTCAATATCTATTTTTATTTAATTTTTGTCTTTTATAAGCTTTAATTGTTTTTTTAGTTAAACAAAAACTTTATTAATTTCTTTCACAGGCATCAAATGTATTAAATTGGACTCTGACTAAATTTGTTACATTTAAGTAACGGTAACTGTCCTATAACTAAACTGCATTTCCAGATGTGTTATATCAGTCCGCTTGGTTTTCAGTAATGTGGAGCCTACACCTTAAGTGTCTGCTGCCATCTAGTGGGGATAATACAAAAATACTTTGCACTATGCAGTGATAAGGATATTGTGCATGTTTCTAATGTTAATATCTGGGGAAAGTAATGTTCTTCTTACCAGATTTTTAAAGAATAGCTGAATGGAGTTCCTCTTTTCCAGTTTTTTGGGCACACTGGCTGCATCATCGCCAGCTTGGGAAGGCACAGAGGCTGGTTTGTTATCTGCAGCTTGCTCTGAAGACTTGGCTGCCACTTTAGGTTCCTCCTTGGCTTTCACTGCTTGAGCTGCCTCCGCTGCTGCAGGTGGGGTTGGGGTCACCTTCTTGGGCTCAGCAGCCTAAAAGTGTTGCGGCACATAATGAAGCATTCAATTATTTTAGTCCTTGACAGGCTTGAGATTCACACACCGGTGGCTCATACACTTCACTCGTTAAGTGCAGATGGACTTTGAGGTGGCACATGAAGTGGGATTAAAATGTACATCTGCTGTTAGGATACGACATCATGCGCAACATCACGAGGGACGGTGACATATGCTCAAAGATAACAGCAAATGGAGAAAAATGCTTGTTTAGAGCATGTTTTAATACCAGACGTAATTGATGAAATTACTCTGGTTAATAATGCATCTGTTTGCAAGAGGCAACGTATTTTCATGTATTTACCAGTCCAGTAGTTTTCCTGAGGAGCCGAGCTCCACTTGTGGAGGCTGCCTGGACTTTTGTGGTCATGTGATCTAATAGCACCTCAAATTCACATTAACCTGTTACTTACCATTCTGTAATTTCACCACAATTCATACCTAATGTATTTCAGAGTTGTTTCTTTTCAGAGATCTTATAAATGTCTATGGGAATAGGTTCTTACTTGGGGCTTGAAGAAAGAAAGGAATGGGGATTTTGAGGCGCTTTTCTTTTCTTCCTGAGCAGGTGGCGGCGGCTCTGGTTTTGCAGCAGCCTCCTGGGTGCCAGCTTTTGAGGAATCCACCGTCTTTAACCAAAGCAGGAAAAAGAAAAATATGTATCATGAATATTTACTAAAAAAAAAAGGGAAAAAAATCAAAGGGATGCTCATCGATTTAGGTGACAGAGTGAGAGTAGGAGCTTCCATCTGTGACATGAAAGAGGAGGTAAAGCAGTAAAAAGATATCTGTGATCAGAGTAGAGAGACAGCGTATAATCAGATCAAGATAAGAACTAGTGAGGAAGCCCACATTGTCAAGCGCAAAAGCCAAAATCTGTAAAGAGGAAGAAAGAGGAAAAAGGCAAAGCCCATCAATATTCACTTTACATTTCAAAGATGTCCACTTTTAAAGAAACAGCTAGTTAAACATTTTGGGAAAACTTTAATTCTTCAAGAAAGTAAGAAAAGAAGAGTCACATAACCCCAGATATCTGGGTTGATTGTGTCACGGTTGAACAGTGCAAGGCTGCAAGGCTGCTTCCTCGTACTTGTAGTCTTTCTGCTAAAGCTCAGTCAGCCATCTTGGCCTCACACATAGTGTGATTATCAATGTGACTCATATGGTTATTTTATAGCCACTCATCTCCCCTAACTATTAAAAGAAACATAAGAAAAGAAAAAAAAGCTTTCCCAGAACATTAAACACCACTAATTTACCTCAGTTTCTACCACTGGTTGTGGTACCTCTTCCTTTATCTACAGAAAAGGGAGAGTTATTTGTTATATCCTGAATTGGAAGAGCGTAAATAGTGATAGTCATTAAATCTTATATCGTACTCATTTTGTGCCATAATGGGGGTTGTTTAATCTGTACAGTTTGGGATGTGATGCGATACAATTATTTAAAAAAATGGATGAATTACAAAGAGTAAATGTGGGAAATGTTATGGTACCATATAAGTGTGGCAACATTATTGCAGTGGTGCCTGCAGAGTGAAGAAAATCAGGAATTAATATTCCTAAACACTTCTTGCTCATTTACCTGCAATTCTACAACAGGCTCTTCCCCCACTGCTGCTGCCTCCTGAGGTTCAACCTCATTTTGAATCTAAGCAAATAGAAATGAATCTTTACATACAAAAACAGCTTTGGAAGAGGGTACGTGGTGTAATCAGAGGCTCAAAAGACCATTCCACTCCCTAAAAGAGTACAAAGCCCCAAGAGTGAGAAGTTGCCTTTCATTTACCTGCACTTCTACAACAGGCGCTGGCACATCCACTGGTGTCTCCTGTAGAGCAAAACTGTTATTTTATTCTGCACAGATGCAAATTGCGATGAACATTTCAAACCCTGTAATTAACCATAAAGCATGTTTGTTATGTAACTCAGGCAAGATGGTTTGTAATTATCCAGTCGTCTCCAGCAAGGCTTGTGTGCGGAAGATTCATGTTCACATCTTAATACATTAATGTAACATTCCCTGAATGCAGCTGGGAAGATTAAACAGGCTCGAGTTCACATGTAAGTTTACACCTGGCTGTACCTCTGCTCCTACAGCTGACTGTTGCACATGACTGATTGTCTGCAGGACAGCGAAATGCAAAAGGACTTCAGAACCTCAAAACAGATGAAAAGTTGTATTTATGGACTACTCACTATGTTAACATGACAATGAATGGTGACTTGTATCAACTGGTTAAGGAAGTTCAAATGCATTAGAAGAGTCAGAAAGAGCTCCACACTGTAATGTCAGCACAACCCAGAGGTGTAATTTCCAGGGGGGTTAGGGAGGTTATGACCCCCCCCCCCCCCCCCCCCCCCCCCAATAATCAGACCCAGCCAATATAACTCCCCCAATAAAATTATGAATTATCTTGCATAAATAGGCTGTTGATTCTCTTTGCTCATTTCCATTATTACCAGCAAAATAGTTGCATGTTTAATCATCTGGGAATTTACCCAGATTTATTTATTTATTTAGACAGAGATCTTGACCCCCCCAATGTTCAGCACATAGTTACGCCCATGGCACAGCCCCACAGCTCCTCTGGCATGAGTCCAAAGTGCAGGACAAAACCAGTTTATAGATTGTGTACTCCAAACCACTTTGATCGAATCTGGGAGAATCTTAAAATATTCATCAGGGATATTACTTGTTTTAGTTTATTTTACTAAGTAGAAGTTTGTTGTTGTTTTGTGTGTGTGTGTGTGTTGTAATCTATTTTACTCACTTATGTTTAGTTTGATTGTTGTAAATGTGATTCTTTTTCATGAAATTTTGTCTTTTTAATTATTTCAGATAGCAGTTAATTTTTTCCTCCACTTACTGTTAGCGCATGTATGTTGGAAATTTTACCCTCTTCATGTTGTTTGTCTGTTCATTTTAACTTTTTATTTATTTATTTTTTGTTTATTGCTGTCTTGGCAGCTTGTAATTCTTCAGTATGTAAATGAAAGGTGTTGGGTTGAATTGGTTGATCTGTGTTTAAATATGGGACAAAATCCAGCAAGAAAAAAGAAAAAAAAACATGGATGCTCAAAAATGTAACAACATAACGATTTGATCTTGTAAATTAAAGCCTTTTTATTTTAAAATACACATGTTGTTTATTTTGGCTCTACGGAAACTAAAATTAAAAAAAGAAATCTGTTGTAGTTATGCCCTATAACACCTTCTCTGGGCAGCAGCTAAATGTAATGGCTTCTCGTTGAGCTCACAGTGATGCAAATGTGACTTAACAGTCAGTGCGGTTAAAAGAAAGGAGATGCAGTGTTGTGGGTGAGCATTTGTGGTGCTGGTGGGTGCTGATGAGCCTTGTTAGCCCTTTGTCCCTGCTTCTGCTCCTTATGCTGAAGCTATGATCTTTTATTTTTGTCTTTATGTATTATGCAAAAACGTAAGGACGACGTCATTCTTCTTATCTTATTCTCAACAAATAAGAAAACCTGATTCTCCCAAGAGAAAAGGTTTCAGCACAGGACTAATGCTACTTCACAAAACTATAGCTCCGATTAGGAAACAGTAAATTGCAAATTTCTGGTGCCTCTGGACAAATGAGCTCTTGTTCGGTTAGTAACTGATGAGCCATGGTCAGTTTGAGAATATGATCATTTACTGTACCACTGCTGCAGTCTTGCCCGGGGCTTTGGCTCCACTTGCTGAAGCGCCATTGCTTTTGGAGGTCTTGACTCCTAGCAATACCTCAAACTGACATACAGTATGTTTCACACTGTGTTCTCATTGAACATGCAGTGAGTGTCTATATGAATAGCTATTCCTTAAAATAGTGATTGGATCTTGTAATCTGCAGTTAAAGCTGTTTGTTTACCTTCTGGCGGAAAAATTTGCTCAGAGTATCTTTGGCTGATTTTCCTTTCGAGGACACAGGCTCCTTTCCAGCAGCTTTAGGTTCTTCTTTCGCAGAGGCCTTTACAGGTTTGGCAGTTGGCTCTCCTTTGATTTCCACTTTCGGTGGCTCTGGAGGTGGGGGTGGTGGGACAGACATTCCTTTGGGTGCTGCAGGCGGTTCAGATATTTGTGCAACCTATTGAAGAAAGAGAGGGTCTGTTAAAGCAATGGTTTACACAGCCCTCTTAAACTGCAAAGACATTTTTGATGTAGCAGTTTTGTCAGATATGACATCAGCAACTGTATTTCCTTCCAGTTTCACCCAATAAAAATGCATTGCTTTGTAAAATGAGCAAATAAGGCATCATATCCGGAAATTAAATAAACTCACCATGTGCAGTAAATATATACATTTAACGTGAAGTGCAATGGTTATGGGAATCAAAACTTATGGGTTATATGCTCACAGTAGTGGTTGCCGCTGGTTGGGTCTCCTTCTGGGACTATTTTGCAACAGAAAAGAAAGCACTTATAAAAAAGGTTAAACTGAAGCAAACAAAGGATGCAAAAAAAAAGCTTTATGCACAAATTCTGCAAAAATAAATCACCTTTTAAAAATAAATGTTACTTTTTAAATTCAGGAACATCCTTAGTTCAAGCAACAGAAACAGAACAGATGAGGGTGTGACAGCTCATTGTATAGCTGTCTGTATTAGATAATCAGAGATATGGTTTGATAAAAGCAGCAGAGAGTGATAGGTTAAAATGAACCTCTGTTCACCTTGTCTTTAGCGGCATCGGGAGTAGCCGTTTCCTTTTTGGACGTTTTAGTAGGGGTCACCTGTGCAACAGAGGAATAAAAATGAACCGTCTTTATTTTTTGTGCCGTGATCCACATAAAAACACAAGAGAAAAAAATCTTAATCTTTAAATGTGAACTGTGTAAGCATTGTGGAGCACTATGTATGTGGCGGTTAAGCAGTGTGAAAAGCAAAATGCCAGGGGATACAGTTGATGAGACAGAAAAATAATTATTTGGATAAAACAGAAGCCTTTCATGAATGCAGACATAGGCCTTTATGGTAAGCTAACTGAGGCCCACAGAGGTCCCTGACAGAGCACATACAGTACATGCGCTGCCATTGTGACAGCCATTGTGCTCCGGAGATGGCGTAGGCCTGCCCTCGCTCTATCTTCACAAATCTCGACTTCCAACCGCACAGGCCTCCCTTGTGAGCTCACACTATGGGATGAACAATAGGCCACCACATTCCCGCATGTTCAAAGACTTGATTAGCATGGGGCTAGGGCAATGGCAACTCTTTAAAACGGCATGAATCCAAAAGACAGCATGATGAAGAGGAAATACAATAGCTGCTTGTTGCAACTTTTCCATCTGGCACTGTCATGATGGCAGATTTCGCTACGGTTACACTTAATGTCATATACAGTTATACCGCCTTCCCACATCACTACATAGAACAAAAAAAATCAAAAATACACACAAACTAATGAAACATTTTCAATGTATTACTACTTATTACTGCTAAATGATTGGAAAAATGACCACACATCTCACTTTGACTGGGGCACAACTGGAAGACGCATTAACCTCATTTTATTTATTTTTAATTTTTTTGCCTGTTTCTCTTCAGAAAAAGAAGCAGATAAAAAAAGCACATATGTTCTTTCCCTTTTCCCCCAAATAGTCTAATTTGACATGATAAACAGGAATAGCAGGAGCATAAAAAGTCACCTTAAATTGCCAAATGATGCCACTTACTAGGGTTTTGAAGAAGTTCATAACTGGATTCTCTTCTGGGTTACTCTCCTCTTTGCTTTCCACGGGCTCACTGTCTCCGTTGTCAGTTTCAGGGACGTTTTCTTCCTTGGGACTGGAGACTGGAGTCACCCTCTCTGGCTCCTTTAATGATTCAGGCTCGTGGTTTAGGTTAGCCGTCTCCTGTACACCATGACAAAAGAATTCGCCTTTGAGAATTATGTTAGAGCAGAGCGGAGCTGATATGTAAGCAGTGAGTGTCTTAATCGCAGTATTGAGATGGGAGCACAATTCCAACCATGCCTCTGCCTACTCGGGGCATTGTCAACAATCACCCTTTTATTAATGTGTGTGTCCCACCCCTCAGTCATTGATATTCAACAATGTGTGAGAGTTATTTCTCGAGAAATGTCAGGAAAACCAAATACCTAGCTATGCCCGTATGGTGTGTGTCTATAAAATATGTGAACTGAACCAATGTCAATTCATTTATACATTTTTTGCCTTTTCTTCCAGCAATCTTGATACATTATTTTGGCCCAATTTATTATCCCATTAGAAACTGTAGAGGTGGCCTATTTTGCTTTTCCATATTTTCTGTTACAAGCACCAAAATAAATGTTGCCAAAGTTTCAGTTAATGAGACCAGCAACATAGACAGGTCACACAGGTCAGCTCACAGTAGCCAGACCCACTTTCTACTTACGAGGGGCAGCCAATCAGAAGAAAGAAGGTTTAAATCAGAGGAAAGAGAGCATAAACGTTTGCTCTAAGTAGCGGATGAAGTGAGGAACACGAGGGCCCTTATTTTCAGCACTATAATGATCAAAGTGTATGTATGCCTACATGCAGCCTATCTCGTCCTTAAACGAATGTGGCAGTCTGAACAAGACTTTGTATGAACCCATGCAGTGATTACTAACATATATTTGCTTTTTAAAAAGATTTATTCTAAATACCAGTTCTCTTGATTTTCATATACTGTATATAACGTTCAGTTCATCCTAGCCCTGTGAATGCATTTGCTTAATGAATGTTGCCCACACATAACTGAACAGTTACCAAAATGTACAGAATGAAGAATTACAAATAAATCTGTATCTATGTTATATATCTAAGCAGATGATAATTAGTTCTGGTAAAGCTGAAGATGTTTTTGATGACCATCAGGATTGTGTGGACCCTGTGGCAAGTACTGCTAAATTTTATGTAACCGTAAATGTATTGTGGCTGCTATTAATCATTCCTGTATTATATACAGAACAGGTAAATAGAGGGATATTTGTTTAAAATGTAAATGAAGGAACCAGCTTCAGATTAAATGACTGAATCCAGCAGTCATATATATATATATATATACATATGTATGTGTGAAAGTGTAAAAAACCAAGACTTTGTGTGTAAGAAGACTAGACATGTTAGATAATCTTCACTCATTTCTTTTCACTCTCTTTATATTTATACACCACTTTGCATTTAATCATTTTTTATTCTCTTCTTTATTATCTTAATTGTCAAACTGGCTCTCTGTCAGGGAGTTTCTTTTGTCCCGTCTTCTCTCTGTAACCCCTAACCGGTCACAACAGATGGCTGCCCCTCCCTGAGCCTGGTTCTGCAGGAGGTTTCTCCTTGTTAAAAGCAAGTTTTTCCTTCCCACTTCTATCAAGTGGGTGTTTCCCATAAGGGGTCGTCTCATTTGTTGGGTTTTCTCTGTACAATATAAAGCACTTTGAGTAAGTGTTGTTATTTGGCACTATACCATTAAAACTGAATTGAATTGAATAAAATCTCTAAGAACATAAAGCACAGAATGAGCACAATATGTCCCTTTAAGTATTATTTGTCATTAAACACAGTATGACTGAAATAATGAATGAATGAGAAAAGGAAACTTCAAATTAATATTTCCGTGTCTGCTTATTGATCACTGCTCATTCATAATTTATTTGTTTGTTTGAAGACTCGTGGATGTCAATAATACGGAGGACTGGTGAAATTATCTTTCAGTCACCAGGCTTGTTGTTTTTCTCAACAGCTATAGGTGACTGAAACCTAAGAGGTAAATGTTCAATGTTTGAGCTTGTGACTGAGACGGCTTAAGGAAATTCTGTACATCACATGTTGAATCTATCCGGTTTGCACCGCCTCTCATGCGTCTCTTCAGTATCACTCTCCACCTAGAGGTGTATTTAACTTCTGGCCTGGGAGTGCATCGCCACACTTTGCCACAGGCTCATCAGATGGCAGTTTAAGAATCTTCAGAGGTGAAATGTTCATTTTCAGTTGTCTCAAGGATGAGAAATAGTGACTCATTTTTATTTGTTCTCTACTATCTTTCCCAGGCTATTTGGAGAAATAAAACAAAAACAAGGTTGGATTATCTTTTTAGGATTTAATCCCAAGGCTCACATATAAATCACACATGACAACATCTATCCTTGATCAGCATTCTCCAGGGCAGTATTCTCCTCAGTATTCTTCTTAGACTAAAACATAAGGCTCTAAATCTTCTGCGGTGTCCTTCAGTTGTTAGTTCTTCAAGTTTGTTTAAATTATTTGTAGGATTTCTGAAAAAAAAAAAAACCCTAACCCTCACTGTTACCATCTTCTTTACAAAGGGCTTGGGTTCTCGTCCTGCTTCCTCTAAGATTACAAGGGTTTGTTCAGGTGTGTCATGGCTTTCATTATCTTTAGATTCTTAACCTTTTCTATGTCACTTTCTTCTACAGCTTTTTCAGAACTTGCAACCTCTACCTCTCCTTCAGTAGATAAACCTTGGACTGAAGTATTCTCCTCAACACTGTCTGCCACTGTTTAAGCTTGATCTGAAAAAGCTTGTTCTGAATGGGAAAGACGCTCTTCATGTTCTCCAGAGAGAAGCACAAAAGCTGTTGCCACAATGTCCTCTTCTTTGACGGTGCTGTTGTTATCCACTGCAGGCTCCTGAAGCGTGGTTCAAATTGTTGATTCTGTTTCTATCTCAGTTATCACATGTTCTTCAACTTCGATGTCTACTATAATAATCTCTAGAATACAATGTGGATTGACTTCAGTTGCTGGAGATTTTAAAGTAGCTTCAGGCTTCTGCAACATTAATTTCTTCTTTGGGACAACTACCGAACATTTCTCCAGACTCATTAGTAGTTATAAGGCTAATATTGTCTTGCTCACTTATTTGTAGCACATCTTCAGCTGTGGTGCATCATCAGGAGTGACCTCCTCATGGGCCAGATCCACCTTAACTAGATTTCCATTCTGAAAACGGACAGCGGCTTCTTTTACAGGCATGTCTTCATTTACGGCTGCGGAGTTTGGGTTCTCATGAACAACCTCAGAGATTGTTTCCGTCACTCCAGTCACAGCCTCTTTGTCTAGGGAGGTAATGTCATTTGCTTCCCCGGTCTCAGGAGTGACAGCATTAGATTCGGGTTCAGCAGTTTCAATCAGCACTACATCAGCTGACTTGTCTGCAGCTCCTTTACTGTTGTCTTCAGTAATTGCTTCACCTACTCCCAGCTCTGACGCAATTACTGCGCAGTCAGAGGCAACTGCCAAAACTGCTTCAACACAACTTGCTGCAGCTTTTGGAGTGGTGGAAGTGAACTCCTTTGCCAGAGTTTTCTCTCTCGTCTGTCCCTCTACAACAGTATCATCTTTTGAGTCAGATTTCTCAACCCTCTCTGCTCTGAACGTTGATGTTTAATCTTTTAAAGGGTCTCTAACAAGCTCCTCAGCTTTGCTAATGGCATGTTCACTCAGTGTATCCTCCACAGTTGTGGCTGTAAAGTCACCATCACCCATTTGTGTTGAAATATCTGCTTTTATGTTGCTAATTCAATTTTTTAATGTTCATTCATTTCCGTCTTGATGGTCAATGTGAGTTATAACGCCAGCTTCCGCTCCACTTGTATTAAATTATGTAAACCAACATACAACTTGTGTTTATTTCCCAGGGCACTCATGATAATCGTGTGGTTGATCACGAGTAATCAGAAAAATTAGTCATGTAGTGTAACATGCTTACATTTGTATTTATTTACTTGCTTATTTAGTTGTTTGTTTTTTGAAATAAGCGCTATTCTACATTATGTTGCCCATTGTAAACAAAGCTAAAAAAACAAAAAAAACAAAAAGGAAAAACATAGTTAAATGCATAGAATGCTTGGTGTGTTGGACTACATTACATTGCTAAAATGATTTGGAGTGTTTGGCAGGCTGACAAAATAAAATAATTTTCTTTGCACAGCTAAAAGTCGACATCAGGGAATTTTGATTATGCCAAGTGTCTTCTGGCTATCTGGTCAACTGATAATTGACAAAAACAGCACAACATAAAAAAGTGTGCCCCCCCCCCCTTTTTAGACATTTTCAGGAAATCCCATGATAAGATCAAAACTAACAATGTGAGCGGCACATCTTTGTGCTCTCTGAATTTCCTGTCGTGGGCGTCGGCGTCAGTGCTGCAGAGGCCCACGCCCACTAATCTTTGTCAAAGACAAACAACGTGTGACATATTTATCTTGTTTTATTTATTTATTTTTTAAGGGCAAGCATTGTATCTGCTATATGTATTTACATTATTGTTGTTGTTTTTCAGAATCAATGGAGGTCTATTGCACAACATGAGCATTATCATAATTTACCATAATTGATCAGTTTTTAAAACTTAGCTAAAGACTTTTCCCTTTCCCATTGCTTTTAATTGATATGGCAACATTACCATTACCTTTAAAATTCTACTATGAGTTTATTTGTGTTTTTGCATACTTTCATTGCAGTTCATACATCATAGATTCCAGTGGCCATTCATCCGTACATTAGAAAATCCTTTTGAATTGCCCTTGTGTGTAAAATGTGCTATGCAAAGTAACCTGACTTGCTCTGCTTGTCTCTTCACAGTTTTGTTGGCAAATAGAAAAAAACAACTAGACTCATCTGATGAGAATAAACATGAAAAGTGCCCTCACCTGCTGTGGCTCAGTGGGAGGAACACTTACATCCACTTGATCTTCACTCTGTGTCTCTTTTTCTTTCTCTTCAACAGTCTCAGCTTCAGCTTTAGGTTCTGTTTTCTTTTTGAACAATTTGCCAAAATGACGACGACCTCTTTCTCCTTTGCTTTTCTTGACCTCTTCCTTCTGGGTGTTGGTGTCAGGGTCTTCAGAAACGGCTTGGATTTTGGTGTCAGAGGCTTCAGAAACGGCTTGGATTTTGGTGTCAGAGGCTTCAGAAACGGCTTGAATTTTGGTGTCAGGAACTTCAGAAACAGCTTGGGCAATATCAGGTTGACACTCTGATTTGACGATCACATCAGTTGATTTTATGGCAGAGTTTAAAGAGTGGGCCTTGCCATTTTGGCAGACTGTAGTTTCACTTTTACCTGAAAAATAAAAAAGTGGCAAAATAAGCAAAATGCCACATACAGGAAAAACATTGAAACAAAGGACTGAAACTATTGTTAAACCCAGGCTAAATTTCTTTTTTTTTTCAGGAAAAAAATTACTATAAAATAACAGTTGGACATATATGCTTAAAGACCAGGCAGCAACATTTTACCACTGGGTGTGTTCAGATGTTTTCAGATGTGTGGTGGTGCTTTTCCTTTCTTTCTTTCTTTCTTTCTTTGGATATTTTGCATTTTGCCAGGCTGCCATTGTAAACAACAATAAATTACTTGTCTGTTTAAATAAAGATTACATGGACTTACTATACCACCTAGTGGTACAAATTGGCATTGCATGAAAGTGCAGCCCAGCTCTAGTTCCATTTCAGTTGATATCTCTTCAACACAATATATAGAGATTTTAAACCCAAAGTCTTAACAAGTGCATCACGTCATAGCTTTAGTTAATTTGGGGAAAGTGTTTTGTTACTTTTAACTAAAGGAAACTACATTAAGCACCTTTATGGACACCGACAAACTCAACAAAGTGATCCTCAAGGCCCATAAATCTGGAAATTGTGGAGCTTGGCGAAAAATGTCAAAGTCATGTGAACTCATAGATAATGCTTCACTTTGCGTCCATGATGTGCTAGGCAGTAATAGGAGCACATTCACCAAAGGCTAATACCACAGCAATGCAACATGGAACGTCAAAGCACATCATTCCTGCTAAAATGTATCAGTTCCTCCCTGCGACATCTGGACCTGGCAACATCATTTGTTGAATCTTGTAAATACTGCACATAGTTTTTTTTTTAGCTTTGAAATATTTATTTAATATTTTGCAGCTTGAATGACACACCTTATTACACCTTAATTAAATGTCTATTACAAAGCGATTTCCTGATTCTGATTCTGGACCTTTTCTATGAACTTCCACCTTAACAAACATCCCCCTAATGAGTCAGCTTAAAAGGGTCAAAATGAACATTTCTGGGTTTTATGGAATTTATTTTTAAACATAAGTGTCATTTTGTTTAGTATTAGCCCATAGAGTGATTTTTACTTCTAGCTTAAAGAGAATTTCAACAGTTGCCATAAAATTCAGCAAAATTTCCACGAGCTAGTAAACACGGGCAAGTCAGTGTGAGAACGTTATCTCAGGAATCAACAGTCAAGAGCCATGGGAATCCCACAGTATTTTATTTTTATAGTGAAGACACAAACCACCACACCTTGACAAGTCAAATACTTGCTCCTTGTTAATTCCTGAGAAAACACCTGTGGTTTACTCAGACACCGTGCAACTGGGAGTCACTGTGTTTGCAGAGTATTAAAAGGATTAAAGGATTAATCACCACTAATAAATTTGTAAAATTAATTTGCTTTTTTTCATTGAAGGAGAACCTTAAAGTATATCAGCATAAAGCGTGATACAGTAAAACACAACAGTCTGACATTAATAAAATTCATTCTTAAGTAAGAATTTAATTTGCCAGTGTTGAGCATTGATTTGCTCATGCTTTACAGTGGCACCACCACTGTAGATCAGGCAGAACATCATCACAGATTGCTTGGATGTTATTTATCCTAAGAGAAATTAAAAATAAAATAAAACTCATGTACCATTAATCTCCAGTCCGCCAGACGTGACTTCTATAGAGATGCCATTCACGGTTCCATTCTCATGCTTTTCAGGAATTGTCCCATTCTGTGAGTAAATAACAACGTCAGCATTGTGCTTTCTAGTCTAGATGGGTTATCTTTAAAGAGAAGCAGAGTTTTTTTCACCTGTCACCTGTGCATGCTAGAGTTTTGGAAAAGTGTGCATCTTGTGACTGATGTCAACAAATATAGAAAATGGCACGTGCAACTTTTAGCCTGTAATGTCTGCCATGTAATTTGCATTGTTTTACCTTGGATAGCTCTTCTATGTTTACTGACTGCTCGTTTCCCATCTTTTTCCCAGTTAAGATCTGCAGGTTGCAATAGAATTAAATGAAATAGAAATGTCATATTGTTATGTTGTACTGATAAGCAAAGACAATCTGCAAATAATGGTTAACATCTATTAAGACTTTTGCAAAGCCATTTAAACATTTTAATACTGCTTTCAGTGAAATGTCTTACCTTGTTACTTGACTTCCTTCTTAAGGATACGGCGTGTCTGTCTGAGATGGACTTCCTCCTTTTGCCCAACTATGTATATAGACTTTTGTTAACTGGACACTTTATGTGTGTGTCAAAATGGGTGGGTCTGTTTTCAAGTTGGCAGCTGGATTTCCTCTGGAAAAAAAAGAAAGTGCGCTGTATTGGTACTTTGATCAACTCACAGTAATCTCCATGTGGCATCCTGAACATAACCTGGCGAGATCATAATGAGGTGTGAATCTGTCCAAGCCTGCTGTGATAAGGCGGTCCAAACAGTTTGTTGACCAATCTGGCGGGGACCTAACAGGATGTATATTAAGGATACTGGTCTGGCAAGCATCCACACTGACAAAACCCAAAATAACTATGTTGGCACTGGTTAATTTGAAGATAACACTTTAAGCATTTTTTCTTACTGATTTAGTTTTTAAAGATGCAGTTGATTGATAAAAAATAAATCTAATCACACAGATGTGCTTTAACATACCCATTATGTTGTTTTGGTATTATGTGATAAAAAAAGAAAAGAGGTCATCAAGGCGGGTAACAAGTTAGATACTATTGTTTACCAGTGTATGTCAATATGGTATTGAAGATGAACTCATCTTTATGTTTTTTTTTTTTTTTGTAACTAGGCCATGATAATGCTGACAAAGGCTTTTGTTTATTGGATTTAACTTCTAGAAGTCATTTGACTCCTGGAAGATGTCAACCAAAGTATGTGAAAGCGTTTTATCACAAACAAGCATGCTTAAGAAACAAACTAAAAAAGACTATAACATGTGCACTATTTATTGACTTTATTATGGCAAGCCTTGGAATCCATGAAAACAATGGCTCGACTGTATCCTATAGACTGCATGCTGAGGTGGGAGTTGGATTCCCCTGTTTGGTGACTTCATGCAAGGCCTGCAGCTGAGGGGCCTCAAGAAAACTCTTCATGGTGCACCAACGCGTAACAGCCTACTAGGTATGCTAGTGGCTCCTACAAAGTTAGATAAAGACTGCTGACTTTGAGACAGAAAAACCTGCATATTTATGATTTGTTTTTCACTCAGACTAAAATGCCAGTGATGCTTAAAACTACAGGTGGTGCATTGTAATTCGGTCTAGACATTACAGATGTATTCATTAAATATTTGAACTTGGGTGCAGTACTGTGTGCAAATATTTACAGAACAGCAGTTCCGGTTGGCATAATAACTTGTTTGGCGTATTGAAATGGTAAATGGCCTGTATTTGTATAGCGCTTTTCTAGTCCCTAAGGACCCCAAAGTGCTTTACACAACCAGTGTAAAGCACGATTGCACATTTATTGAGATAATTACCTACAACAGAACAAAAAAATGGCTGAATTATTTTTTAAATAAGTCAAATTTCAGCTTCTAGATGTAAATGTAAGGGAAAGCATCTTGCGACATATCTAACTATAGTTACCAGAACATGAACTCAACTAAATAAACAAATCAATCACACGAAAACTCAAAAAGAAGGGAAAGAACTAAACAAACAGTTTGAGAGAAGTAAACACATTTTTTGGCCAACTTGTGGGGGTCAAACTCCAGATCAGGCCTGCTGATAGGTGGCAGTGTCGGGATATTTATCCCGCTGAGCGACGCTGCGGGTGAACAGTCGAAGAAGCAAAGATGGCAGCGACCATGAAATCATCCGTGGTAAGCAATATTTTTAAACAAAAATCCACTTTTTTGTCTTGCATATGCGTTACTCTATCGCTGTTTTAACAGGGGATGCAGAAAGAAGGTGGCATCGTGTATGTGTGCGAGTAAGACGCCGAGCTTTCTCACGGCGGTGATATTTGAAAGCGCCGTCACACCCTCGTGTAGCTACCGTAAAGCGATATCTCCTTGGGTTA
Source organism: Aulonocara stuartgranti (assembly GCF_965226115.1). Taxonomy (NCBI): domain Eukaryota; kingdom Metazoa; phylum Chordata; class Actinopteri; order Cichliformes; family Cichlidae; genus Aulonocara; species Aulonocara stuartgranti. The sequence continues at coordinate 31,494,325 of NC_138956.1, forward strand.
AAACACTAGCTCGACATACGTTGTAATTTTGCAGCTGTTGTTCGTGCGAGCTTAACAACTATGTGGTGAAACAATGAGCTCAATATCCAGATCAGGGCAGTGGCCGCTGCAGGTGATGGGACACCCAAGCTAGCATGCTAGCAAACAAAATAAAAATCGGCCTGTAGTTAACTGTCTAAGAAACGACAAGCTAAAGCAGTATATGTCCCCAATAAATGACCAATACCCTGCTCAGTCTCACTCAGTTTATATTTAAATGTTTCTGAGGGGCCAACAGCACAGTAGGATGACCATATCACAACAAGCCAAATGTGGAGCAAATAGTTTTCATGTGTTGGACAATGTGGGTTACGCTAATGCTAAGAGGGCAGTCTGATAAAGCTATGCGGGTTGCAGAGGATGTGACTGACGGGTACAAATCTATATGCACCTTTACAACCAATTTTCCAGCTGTTGCTTTTTATTTTTTTAATGCAATGGTCTTGGTTGGCAGTACTTGTTTAATATTTGTTCTGGTGTTTCATCTGCTGTTCCCCTCCTAATAATCTTTGTGTTGAGGAGGGATGCGCTGAATAAATTAATTTTAGCACTGGACAAATCAACCAGATTACATGTATTTGAGGTTCAAATGAAAAATGCATAGTTTATTTATTGATTCTACTCTCTCAAAAGGGAAATTGCAGTCTAGTGCCAGCAAAAACACACCACATAACTTTTATTTGTGGTAGATTTCGTTATATAGTCAGCCAAAAGCCAGACCTGTGCTGTGGTGAATTGGAGCCAATTCGAAATGTAGGACAGGAGGTGAAAAATAAAAACATTGTGCAATCCTGCATAAAGTAGGCCACTTGGTCACTCTAAATGAAACTGAATACAGCTCTTTGGTTTTATTCCTTACGCTTGATTTAAAACAACACCACCACACATTCTTTATTTATAAGGCTTGCTTTAATCTTACTAAATGCTTCTCCATTCATAAGGTGGTGGGTCTTTTTTTTGTTTTTTCAGTTAACACAGCATGTCTTTGTAATGCTTGTGATTTCATCTTTGGAAAAGTTGCTGCTGATCAATACTTATAACTCATAGCAGAATAAGTTAAATTCTGTCAGCGCATCTAGGATTGTCATGTTTAACAGGCTAAAATGAACTGCAACCTCAAGTCATTTCTCCTTGTTTGCAGGCAGTTGAAGATGTGAATGTAACGTTTGAAGACCAGCAGAAGATCAATAAATTTGCCAGGAACACGAATCGGATGACGGAGCTGAAGAATGAGATATTGGAAAAGAGGGTGAGTGTTACCGGGGCTGGGAAGACATGTTTTATAGTCTTATATCCGAGCAAGGATTTAGCGTTCAATTAAATTTACAAAAGTCAAATTACACCCAGATGTGAGTTTTTATATCTAGATAAAATTATTACATTAAATTCAAAATGACAACTGGCACTCTGATCAGGAAGATTGAACTGGGCTAATGACTGGAGGAGAAGTCTGACTATTTAGCTTTTTATTTGAATGGGCTTGTGTTTGAATTCAACACAAAGTAGACTCATTCCTTTGTCACTTGTGCACTGGTTTCACTTTCTAGCCTAGTTGCTGGAAAAGTGACTTTAATTAGTTGTCATTATGGAAGCTAAACATTGTGTTGCTGGTGAATGATTGACGAATATCCATGGAGATGTTTCTAATGATCTTACTTTAAAATTACCCCAGAACCGACTCAATCGATGTTCTCATGTCCTGGGATCTCCTCCCAGTTGGATATGCCTGAAATGCCTCTCCGAGGAGGTGTGCAGAGGGCATCCTAATCAGATGCCAGAACTGGCTCCTAATGATCAGCAGAGCAGCAGCTGTACCAAGTTCCTCCTGAGTAACTGAGCTCCTCATCCTCAATCTCTAAAGCTGAAACCAGATGCTGTTATGAGGAAGCTCATTTCTGTTGCTTGTACCTGATCTTGTTATAGGTCAGTTTAAGAACCAGTTGGCCAGGGAATTGACAGCTTCACCTTTATGCGCAGCTCTTTGTCAGATAGCTGCAGATGCTGTTAGTCCCTCCATCCTAGATCTGAAGGGTAATGCATTAATGTTGTTCTTCTTGTGAGATTTAAATCTTGCGAGATGTCTTTCAGGCATTCCAGAATAAAGGATTCATTCAGGATTTTGTAGAAACATTAGTAGATGAGTTGTTTGCCTGCAGTTGTCAAATTCCTTTTGACTTCAGTAAATCATTACAGTATTGAAGAAACGCAGAATAAACCTCAAATCCTTCACATTTGTATTCTAGAGAGAAATGTATGTGAAAAGTTTGGCTTGCACCATATTCTCAGCCCCTCATCAGCTGTGGTCAGCTGTGAGCTGCTAATTTGCTGTGTATACCCCCCCCCCCCAATTCGCAACATCAAGATAATTTAACATTTACAGTTCATCCAGTTTTGTTGTTTGAATGATGCATTACATAAACCGATCTTGAACTGTGATGCTAAATGACGCCTAAACTACCGAGGTTTATTTGCAACCACCTCAAACTGACTGACTGTGAATGTCTTCGTGCAGAAAACTCTTCAGAACCTTCAGGATGCCAGTGATGACCTAATGCTGTTTGACGACAACTCTCTATTTATCCCTTATCAAATCGGCGACGTCTTTATAAATCACTCCCAGGACGAAACGCAAGAGATGCTGGAATCCGCAAAGGTAAGTGTAACGCAGACGGTTTCTCAATACCTTTTCTAAATCACTGTCTTGTGAGCTTCTTTTCAAATTTCAACGGCTTTTATCGATCACGGTTTGTTTCAAAGACATTCCTTTCTGTAAACACAAAGATTTGTCCTTGTCGTGTCATTCCTTTGTAAGTCAGCTTATCAGTACTGGAGGCCAGTGCAGTCCCAAAAAGTTGAGGGAAAAGTGAATTTTGCATGCTTTTTGCTTTCTCGAATGTGTTGTTGTGCAGAGTTGAAAATATCGTTGCATGCACAACATTCAGAACTCATCTAAACAGACTCACTGAGCACAGTTTGACAAATGTGCCTGTTGTGTAGTTTATAATTACTTTCAGAAGTGCGTGGACAAACAGTGCTAAATGCCTGTTCATTTATACCTACTGCTTACTAGCTATGAATCACAATTCATCAAAACTGTGTCATGTGTTTTGCAGATATGAATATCTTGTTTGCAAAATCTAATGTATTAATTCCAAAATCTCTTAAGACCAAGAATTTCTTCATAAATCAATAAGGATTTTGAGTCTTTTCATCACTCAGACCTGATTTAGACTTATACATTTATCTGATAATACATAATTTAAAATAAAAGCATTTGTTAATTGAGAGTATTTTTAGAAATGCTCCACTGGGTAAAGGATTTCTAGCAGTCCTGCTGTTATGTCCAAAAAGCAGTCATTGTTATCTGTGCCTGACAAGTATTCATAATTCAGTTCCCTTTCAAAAATTCCCATTTTACAAAAAATACAAGTCTAAGTTTCAAATTTAGGTTTGAGAGCTTCCTGACGCACCTTTTGGAAAGACGTGTAGCAATGGCAGTGCTCTGTGGCTGCTACATGAGAGACGTTAACCAACAGGGACTTCAGATTAAACCTTCTCCCTTCTGTAATTTCCATTATGTCTCCATTTGTCCTTGTGTTGCTGTGACTTTATCACAATAGGACATACTGCACAGCCCTGAACTGATTGATTGAAAGGAGTCTGCTGCAAACCTTGAATGACAAATGTGTCGAAGACAGCTCAGTCATTATATCGGCAGATTATATTTTAATGTGGATTTATATCAGTCATTTTAGATGATTTCTTACCTAAAATGATCTCTTTTAGTGTTTGGAATGTGCTTTTGATGACATAAATAGAGTCATTTGGTGAAATCGGTTTGGGAAATGTCTTGTGTCTGTTGCTTGCCTGCTGTGGGGAAATTGAACTGGCTGTTCTGTAATTGGAGTTTCTGTGTTCTGTAATCAGGAAACACTGGAGCAAGAGGTCCAAGACCTTGAGAAACAAGTGTCAGCGATACAGCAAGTGTTGAGTGATCTGAAGGTGCAGCTTTATGCCAAGTTTGGTAACAACATTAACCTGGAGGCAGATGAAAGCTGAGCAGTGAAATGGACTTTGACAGTTGCCCCAGTTTGGACTTTTCCACAGACCTCCTGTATCGGCTTCACAACACCCCCCCCCCCCCCCAAAAAAAAAAAAAAAAGATTTCTTACGTTTATTGGCATGAATGAAAGATGCTACCAATGTGTCTGCAGTTTTGTGTTGTCAAACATGATCACAAGGTCATCAAACAAATGTTTTGCGCAAATGAATAAATGTACTTCATTTCTAATGAATTTCAAGTGGTCGCATAATCAATTTTTTTTCACTGAACTGATTACAAATTTGCTAGAAATTAAAATATTACAAAGCTCTTTGTTCTTTTTACAGAGTCTGAAATGCAGCAAAAGGATTTGTCATTTTTTTACTAATGTCAAAGGTAGGACAAAATGTTTGTGACACACTGGTGTACTCGTCAATCAATAATTTAGAGTACACTGATTTGTACTCTTTGCAAAGTTTTGACGTCATTCTCATCAATCATTAATTCATTCTGTCTGAGAGTTTTCGAGTTTGAAACGATAAAAAAAGCGCATTTTCAGCAAATGACGCTTTGCTGAGACCCGTAGTCGCAGGCTGAACGAGTGTGTGAATATAGAGGTCTCTGCTTTAATAAGTAGCCATACGGTTTAGATGCAATTTAAAACAACATGCAAGAAATCTGCCACCACATCCACAAAACACAGTTCAGTGGGGCGTCATTTTTAAAAAGGTAAAAGGAACTAGCCACTCACTAGGTAACACAGAAGTTAGATTTTTGGGTGTATGTTGAAAATGCTGATTACATTATCAGAACAAGAAGACTGCACGAGAGTGAGTGTATTTGTTGTTGGAGGAGGGGGGCGGGGGTAGTATAATCTAGTACCCAGTTCAAACTGAAATGCACTTCATTGATCTGTAACAATTCAGCAGAATTAAAAGATGAATTATGTTGTCTTTAATGTCTTTCCTCCATTTTAATCCAGCATGTACAGTGTTCTGGATGGTTGGTGGCTCTCACAAATATCAACAATGCACAAACCTCATTAAATTGTGCCCTCAAGTGTGGCCTGCGTGAGCTAATAAAATGTCTGGGATGGAAAAAAAATAAAAGAAATGGAGAGCTTGGAGTTATAGGAGACACCTCAGGAGAATCGAGATCTCAATTAACAAGTTTCCCCTCCCTGTAGGGTTCCTGCTGAACATTCATAGCTATGATTAAGAGGAACACTGCCCACACAAGCTTGTCTTTATGCACAGCTTGTTAAACCTCAGGCTCAGAGGAACATGCATGGAAATGACTTGAGTTATTTCCCTCATGGCCTTGTTTACTCAGTCTCTGCCCCTTCGCCCCCCGCATCTGTTCGTTTTTACCTGTCCGCTCATTCCCTCGCTTCCTCTCAAATGACGCACACGTTGATATTTATCAACCGCGCTGCTGGATTGATAGCTTTTAAAGTGGCATGATTTGGAGTGAATATTCAATCAAGGTCGGGTATAGTCTGCCAGAATCTTTAGATTCATTAGTGTTTGGACACAATTTCAATAGGATGAAGTCTGTTGTTTAATTCACCAAACACTGTCATCTTAATTCCTTTATTTGGAGGAAAATGATCTGAAGTTGTGACTTTAAATAAGGTACATATATGTAGTAGGCTCTGCTTCCTTTGATTTAAAGTAACAGCAAAAACATACCAGTGGGTGTCTCTAGTTCCCCAGTAATTTCAGTGAGCTCGTATCTATAAGTAGGATCGAGATGAGCTTTCTGAGATCCCTCAATATAGCTGCGCATTGCAAATATACGTCCAAACATGCTCACGTCATGTCTCCTGCAGAAGAATTATGAATGAAACGTAAAATAAACCAAAACAAAAACAGCAGTATGCACCTGGGACATCATTTTCCCATAAAAATCAATTGCATGCATTACATATACGACAGTTTGATTTGCCTGCTTTCTAAATAAAAAAAAGAAATAGTTGTTTGAGCGGGTATCCCTTGTTTTTCCATGAAGAGTTTGTGCACACTTTATATCATTTTCTGCGCTGGTGCTACAGTGAAAAATCGTGTTTGCTCACTGTCTCTGTATGTTAGCCTAAATGTCAGGAGAGTCAACCCAGACGGTTTGAAAAATCCATAGCAGCTACAGCCATTCTTCATCACTTACAGCTGTTCTGTCTCAGCCAGCTTTTATTCATTACAAGGGGGAGCAATCCAGCCCCTCTCGAAAGCACAATGCAGCGTGCTGCTTGTCAAATGGCAGGCGGTTCAATAACACAATATTACATGAATTTGCAAAATTAAAAACCCTGCAGTACATCGTGTTATTTTGCTGTTGTTATTAGCATACGGGTCTGCTTTTTTTCCTCTCTTTTAATAGACTGGAATTATTTTCTCTGCGACAATTCACAGCAAATGGTGAAAGGAAAGGGAGTAAGATGGCAGGAAACCAGAATGCTTGGCCAGACCTGATTGGGGGGGGGAGTATTAGGTTTGCAGAGGTGATACAAGGATGTCGTCTTTGTAGAGGGCGTTTTGATCATTTTGGGTGGTCATAGGGTCTCTAAACGGGCTCGGGTTTTGAGACGTTCACAGTAAGTTTGTTGGAGGAGTGCTAAAGGAATAGTTAAATTCAATTTTATTTATATAGGGCCAAATCACAACAACAGTCGCCTCAAGGCGCTTTATATTGTAAGGTAGACCCTACAATAATACATGCAGAGAAAAACCCAACAATCATATGACCCCCTATGATCAAGCACTTTGGCAACAGTGGGAAGGAAAAACTCCCTTTTAACAGGAAGAAACCTCTGGCAGAACCAGGCTCAGGGAGGGGCGGGGCCATCTGCTGCGACCGGTTGGGGTGAGAGAAGGAAGACAGGATAAAAGACATGCAGAATAAATTGATTGTATATGTTTTTTTTTAAGTAGGTGAAAGGCTATACGTGTAAAACTGAGGATTTTATGATGACCTAGCAATGTGAGCACCTGTGTAAAAGTTTAGGTTTGGATTTTTTTTTAGAAAAGAGTGGGACAGCAGCACCTGTATAATGAACATTTCTAACTGGGATAGAACAGTGTTATTATGTTAATGATAGATTAAATGGCCAAAAGGTAAGATAGAAAAATAAACAAGCAGCTCAATGCAGTCATTTCTATTGGAAGCTAGGATGCAAGTAATTAAAAAGCAAAGTGTCCAAAACTTGCAAACTCAACTGCAAAACTGTATAGACGACTACTAATATAACCCCAACACCGAGTCCTTACTTGAAAATGATGGTACGAATTAGGAGAAGATCCTGGAAGTGTAGACGCTGGTGGCGGACTTGGACGAGGCCTAGAAAGGTGTCGTGGTTTCGCCGTATGGGTGAGAAGTTCAGCCATCTGGGAGGGGCTCAGAGTAGAGTCGCTGCTCCTCCACATCGAAAGGAGCCAGCTGAGGTGGTTCGGGCATCTGACAAGGATGCGCCTCCTGGGTGAGGTGTTCCGGGCATGTCCCACCGGGAGGAGGCTCCGGGGCAGACCCAGGACACGCTGGAGAGATTATATCTCTCGGCTGGCCTGGGAACACCTTGGTGTTCCCCCGGATAAGCTGGAGGAGGTGGCTGGGGAGAGGGAGGTCTGGGCTTCTCTGCTTAGGCTGCTGCCCCCGCGACCCGGCCCCGGATAAAGCGGAAGAAGATGGATGGATGGTTTGGCCGTATTGTAAAGAAGCACTGACTGAGGACAGAAACATAGGCAATATAGTCAATATGAAAACAGTGTATATCTTGGTAACAATGGCAAAAATTCACAAAAATATGAGAACTTAAATTTTATATCATAGATTCGACATCATTTTTGCAAGAAAACTGGGCTACTCTAAAATGTCAATTAAAAACGGAATGCAATGAATTGCATATCTCAAATGATTTTAGTCACAATAGTTCATGTTTAAACTGACAAAGTGTATCATTAAAACACCAAAAAAGGTTATTTTGAATTTAATATCAGCTTCTAAAAAAGTTGGGATAGGGCCCAAGTTAGCAGATGCATCCCCTCTTCTTTTAACAGCAGTCTGTAAATGTCTGGAAACTGATGCGACCAGCTGCACGACTTTCGGGGAGGAACGTTGTCATATTCTTGTCTAATACAGGTTTCTAGCACCTCAACAGTCCTGAGGCTCCTTTGTCATTTTTTTCGTTTCATGATGCTCCAAATGTTTTCAATTAGTTAGAGGTCGGGACTGCAGGCAGGCCAGTTCAGCACCGGACTCTTCTACTACAAAGCCACACAGTTATAATAGCTGCAGTACGTGGTTTATCATCGCCTTGGAAAGATGCTGTCTGGATGGGAGCAGATGTTGGCCTAAAACCTGTATATCTTAACACCGATGGTGCCTTTTCAGATATGCAAGCTGCCAGTTCTGTGGACACAAATGCATCGCCATACCATCAGAGATGCAGGCTTTTAAACTCAGTGCTGATAACAAGCCAGATGGTCCCACTCTGTAGTCCAGAGGATGCAGTGTCCTTGTTTTCCAAAAAGAATTTCAAATATAGATTTGTCAGTTTTCCACTTGCACTAAATGAGATTTGGCCCAGAGAAGATGCTGGTGTTTCTGGATTATGTTCACATATTGCTTCTTCTTTCCACCATAGAGCTTTAACCTGGATTTATGAATGGCACGGTGAACTGTTTTCACAGATACTGGTTTCTGGAAATTGAGGACAGTTTGAATACAACAGCAAGAGTTACATTCGCTTTGAATGTGTGGAAATCACAAGCCTTGGATTGATATGAGGCTATAAAAGCAAAAACAAAATTGTCTCTCATTCAGAATAACTTTAGTAGTACAGTAGTCCACACCTCTGTTTGTACACAGATAAGTTTCTGTTGTAATTTCATTTAGAAAGGTGGTGTCACTACAGTATGTTATCCTTGATTGACCAATAGGCACGCCTCAGCAGAATGCTAGCATTGGTGTCATTTCTTTAAGAAAAAAAAAAAGACTTCAGTTTTGCCGCATTATCACGGCCATTTTTCAGAACCTGCTGTTATTAAATATTCCTGCTGTTTAGTTCAATTCATTCATTCAAATTTGCTGCTTGCTGCCCCCCCGGCCAAGTCGGAGGCAATTTACGTATGATGGGATTAGAAGGAAGTACAATGGTTCTGCTGTGAACCCTAAAGAATAGCAATAATTATTATAATTTCTTTATAGGTTCATTAGATGAGATAAAGATTTCTGTAAGTAGGAGAGTTTATCTCACGCAAACCACCATTACACACGCCTGCAGTGATTTGTTCCTCGGTTGGATTTGAGATGATTTCTCAGTCGATTGCAGATTAATCACAGCTAATTTAGAGGTTTAATGCTTTGCTCTTATATTATTACTCAAATATGGTTGATTTTGGACTGTTTGGATATTTGAATACATCAGTGAAGCATAAAGAAATAGCGGTGGTCAATTTATATGCCAAATAGTTAACTGATCAATCAGAACAATTACCAAGCAAAGTGAAAACAGTAACAAGTTGCAGCCTTAGTCTTACACCGTTCTGCCTTTGTTGTGTTTCAGTCAAGTAGATTGGAAAGCCCAACTGAATTTCTGAATGATGGGACAGGATATAAGAGTCCTTAGCCTTGACAGCTGCAGTGAAATGCATTATGAGAGAATGTCAAGTAAGCTATATCATGGGGATTAAGAGGGAAGGCCTAAAAAGCACAAAGCGAGATTGAGTGCAGTGAAGAGACCTCGTGTCGGGGGCTGCGAGAAGCACAATCCAGGTATGCACCTGTGTCAACAAATGTCACAGATCATTTAGGAGGCAGCGATAGGGCACACAGCTCAAACTGTAGACGGCACGCTAAGTTTTTGTGAGACTTTTAAGACTAATTAATTTGATGGTAATGAATTCCTTCACTTCCTGTGGACAGGGACTCTGGACCGCATTATGTGTGGAGGCTGAGCACTATGTTGGGATATCTTCTGTCATTCATTTCATTACTGTCTGTCAAGATGATCAGCCGAGACAATAAAGGCGCAATTCCACTGCGGCGGCTTATGAATCATCTGAATGATGAAGACAAGTCTGTGTGTGGACTGATCCCTCAGTGAGAATTTGTGTGTGTGTGTGGGGGGGGCATCGGTGCAGCAATCAGAACTTATAAGTGCTTCGAAAACAAATTGGTGTCTCAGAGCCAACATCCAGTGGTTTATTTAAAGATTTGTTTATCTTTCATTTATGAATTGCTGAATTGGAAATTAAAACTTTCACCCCGTGTATTACCAAGCCTCCACCTAGAATGCCTAAAAATCTGTGGGAGTCTAAGGCTGTAACTTTCCATCAGTTAGCTGCTTTAATCAGAAGCCCCTAATATGCAGAGAATATTACTTCAGAAATACATTTCCATATCCACCATGGAAAAATAGACCAATAACTTACCATATGAAAGACAGTAGAATGACTCCAAATATATCAATGAATATCATTACCTAAAATTTTTGTCAGTTACACAGCAAAGACCTTGAAGAAACGGACATATGCACGCTTCACGGCATGTAAAGAAAGAACAGACTGTTTAAAACCTACTATAGTTTTGTCTCTTAAAGGGATTTTATAGAACTATTTTGAGTTATATGCAGCAACGTGTCTAATATACCCCACCTCTTGCACTATAACAGCTGGGATTTGTTTGTCACATTTAGCTGACAGTTGGTTGCCACTGGATGTTCGAGGCTCTGGTTGCATCTTTCTTTTGTATTTACCAGACCCTCATATGTCAATCAATATATGTTTCACTCTGATTGGTAGGGGCTTCCCATTTCACAGCGGTAACAGTTATTTTTGCATCGTCATTGTGTGATATGTGGCGTGTTCTCTGTGGAAGGGTGGATGATTTCTTTTAACCATTTTAGTCACAGTGGAAGTCGTGTTCGTTAAGGGCTAGACAATCTGGATCAGTGCGTTTGTCTACCCCTGTGGTTCACATTGACCAAGTACAAGAGATACTGTTGTTTATATAGTTTATTCAGGTATTCGAGGTTCCCGGAAGATCAAGTAAATTTCCTTTTGTACTCCTTTTTACATTTACTCTAATGTCTGGATACCAGCGTATGAAAATGCAGAATCTTTGGACCAAGGACAAGATTGTGGGTTTTGAGTTGTTATTGTCAATTTAGCTTTCTCTATATGCTTTAGGTCTTTTGTCCACATATAAAAGGCATTTTGGGTCACTGAAAATGGAGCTTTTGAAAAAAGTCCCTCCAAGGTGAATGCTTTCAGAGACTCGAATTCTGCATTTGACATGCAGACAGGGAAAGTGAAGATTTTGTGTTGCTATGTCAAAGGCGTGCACCTTTATGTCCTTTTTAAAATATCAGATAGGATGCAGTGTTTTTGTTTTTAGGCTTCTGATTAGCCAACATTTCTATACACTTACAAATATAACACAGACTCTTTCTTTAAGATAGATAAAATCTTTATTGTCATTGGACAGTCATACATAGTACAATAAAATTGGTAAACTGTATAACACAACACAGTAACTTAAGTAATAAAAGGCAGAATGAGTGTATGTTTATTGCACATTATTATTGCACATTGTTATTAGTATTATTATTGTTATTCTTGTTACCAACAAAAAAAGTCCAGGTCAGCTGTTTGCATTGATTAGGGCTATTACCCTGTTGTAAAGCTATCCTTGAGTCTATTTGGAGTCTATCAGGACCGCAGCAGCCTGAACCAGCTGCTGCCAGACGGCAGCAGCTTAAACACCCGGTTGTCCTGGGTGTTTACAATCCCGTAGGATTCTGCCTGCCTTCTTGAGACAGCGAGTGCTGTGCAGGTCTTTCAGGGAGGGAAGAAGATGTCCAATTATTTTTTTGGGCCATATTAATGACCTTCTGAAGTGCCTTTTTGTGTGCTGTGGTGCAGCTGGAGAACTATACAGAGATGCCATATGTCATATAACGGTTGAAGACGGTCAGCAGCTCCTTTCTCAGGTCCGTTTTTCTGAGGATTCTCAGGAACATGGAGACGCGGTTGGGCCTTCTTTAAAACCGCGAGGTGTTTTTAGTATGCAGTTGAGAGAGCATGGTATCTTTTACATTTTCATGTGGACAGATGTGTCTTTCAAAGATAAAGCAGAAATTCTCTTTTTTTTCAAAGTACCCATATACATGTGGACTTAGCCTTAGTATTGACTCTTAATATTTGGCCAAGCTTTTGGGTGCATGTATGTAAATAGTCCACTTGGAGAACCAGAGCGACTGTGTTTACTGAAACTGTCACCATTAGAGGTGCCTGTAGCCCAGGAGGTGGAGCAGGTCATCTACTAATCAGAAGGGTTTAGACCAGGGGTCTCAAACTCGCGGCCCGCGGGCCATTTGTGGCCCACGTCACCTTTACTTGCGGCCCGCATATTGATGTGAATAAATATTTTAAAAAAAATATTATTCGAAAAATGATTTAATATGAAGGCAATATGAGCAGAGTGTTACAGGCATGGCCCTTTAAGACTGTAGCCTCATGGGCGGTGTAGTCCATGCTGCAGGGAAGGTGTGGGACTGCCCCCCCCGCTGTGTGTGTGTGGATGGAGAAAAAGCAAAGTCGAAAAGTATGAGGTGCTACCGACCAGAAACGGGAGATGGATGCATGTAAATATAATAAAAGCCACTGCAGCCAAAAAGAGTGCCTGACGAGCCCAGTTGTAAGTAAGCTGTTAAGACTCGACTTTACACTGTGTTCGTATTTTCCTCCTAAACAATAAGTTCCATTGGAGCAGCCTTTCAGAGCCTCTCTCTGTCTGTCTCTAGCAAAGTTGACGCCCGACACGAAACCCGAAGTATTAGCCAGAGGTCTCCTTACCACGTTTCGGAGCCGCGGACCTGGCCGAGGTAACAAGAGAGGACAAACATGTTGAGGGATTGGCTGTATTAGTTCGGTGACTGATTTATTTGGAACGAAAACCATTTTCACTTACAGTCAAAAGCTAATGTGTATGCTTATGTCTGCATTTTTATTTTGTTAAATACAAGCAAAATTATAGCAAAAGTGCTGCCACGGCGTACCAATTTGTTTATTTGGTAGTTCAATGAACGGCTTCAGATAAGAGTGAGGAAAATAAATGCGTTCTTGTTATACAATATTTTTAATTAAATAAAACAACAAAACACTACATTTTAGGAAATATTAGTGGGGATTTTCTTTCTTTCTTTTTTTTTTGCACTACTTGAACACTACAGTAGCCCTCCAATGAGATGACAGTGCCAGAATTGGCCCGCGGCTCATTTGAGTTTGAGACCCATGGTTTAGACCTTCTACAAAAAAAATGAAAATAAAAATAAAATTGAGTGTGAGTGTTAGATAGGAACCACTTAAGCAAAGAATAAAAGTGTGGGCGGATCACCCCACCTTACGCTGAGCTGATGCACCACTGGACAGCTTCAGCAGACCGATTGCGGCCTCCGTGTCTTGCACAATATTACTCTAATGACGTTTACTGAAGAAAGATGAGTGCTTCAAATATACTCCAGGAACATTTTCCCCAAGTACACGTTTAAACCAGTGATCCTTCAGTCATATTAGTTTTGCACTGACTCAGCTCCACTGTCACCTAATTAGTTTCAATTTATGGTACAACAGCAGCAGAAAATATTCTTATAACCTCGCTTTAGGGTGACATTTTTGATTTCTGGAATCGCTCCGGTGTTCATCTTTTCTTGTTTTTTTGAAATATAAACATAGCTTAATTATTTAAAATAAAAGAAGGAAAAAGAAGAATGAATCACTTTATTATAAAAGAAATAAGTGTGTTCATTGTAGACAAGCAATAAAAGTTTCAGCATTATGTTCATCTGTGTCATAGAATTCCATTATAAGTCCCCACAGACTGAACCCTCATTCATCTGGTTTATAAATTCCATTATAAAACTTGACACTGTGATGTTTGTGGGTGTTGTTCACCTTGATCCTGCTGCTGAATCTCTGCTATTAACACCTCGGTAGGTGCTGTGCTGTATTTTCACTTCACTTTCGGTTTCAACACATCAGTCAGCTCCAACTGGCAAATGTAATGCTGATGTGTGCCAGTAAGCTAATGTCATCCCGCCAATAAATTGTCTATTGAATACATTCAATTAGGCCACTCGACCAGCTCAGAGGAGAATACCATCAAAAAGGGATGCATAATACTGGAGCACAATTAAGTCTAGCCTTAGTGTAAGTGGTTGAATTGGATGAAGCTCAGTGGTTAAAAACAAAAACAATCTGGATTGTGTCATTTCATCTCACAATTGTCCTGGATGTAGGGTACTTGTGGGCCTGGAGCATTTTTGTGGATACTAACAGAGTTAACTAAGAGCAGAGGTGGCAAAAGTACAGACAGTCTGTACTTAAATAGAAGAACTTATTCACCTTCTTACTCAAGTAAAAGTAAGTTGTTGTTTTTTTAAAATTCTAATTATATTCAGCTTGAATCTAAAGAAAAAAGAGAATTTATTTTCTGTTGCCTACATTATAGAGGGCGACTTTTCCTCTAAATGTCAGAGGTCAAAGTGGATTCAGCAGGTGGGAAACCTAAAATTGGTTGTAATGGCTCAGTGTGGGGAAATGAATCATAACTCATAATAATTTCAATTGTGAGCTCCAGTAGGTTTTCTTAGTGTACAGGCTGTGATCAGCTGACCTGCTGCTCTTTGTTCAATTACACAATTGAATTCAACCAGATGTGAGCAGATGCCTGGCTGATTTCATCCTCTACACTGACACTACACTGTTTATGGTGTCGTTTTTCTAGAAATTATAAAATTGGTATAAAGGTGGAATTTAGTCAATGAATCTCAGCATCATCAGCTAAAAATTCAGATGAATCTCTGCTACCCTTGATGTAAGTAAAGTAAGTAATAGATGGGTTTTTAGCTGTTTTTTAAAATAGACCACAGATCTCAAGCTCAAAGGGATCTGTGTAACCTAACTGACCATGAACCACAGCCACAGTACAGCAAACTAACCTGTTTATCCTGCACTAACCTGCAGAGGATTTTCATGCAACCTTTAAAAAACAGTTAGTCTACATCAGTTTGTTTTGCAAAATAAGAAAAAACATGTCACGTGTACATACCCAGTATTTAATTTAAAAACACGAGAACTTACATGTAAGCTTTACACTTCCAGTTTATCAGATCCCACTGAGCAGTCCTTAACTTTACATCTAACCTCTCTTCTTCCTCTCATGTCCTTTTTCTTATCTTTCTCCATCTCTGAGTGAAGTTAGCTCTCTCTCTTGTTTCTCCCTATAAAATACAGCAGCTGGTCCTTTAGCTAGCAACACACTGTGAGACAAACTGCACACGAACAGTTTGTGTGTTTGTTGATGTTTGTTATGCTGATAGAAACGCTACATTTGAAACACCCGTCACTTAATAATATGACTCCCTTTATGCTCGCTCCTCTTCAGTAGGGCTAGCTAGATGCTGAAGTACCGCAGCTAATAAACATATCCAGTCACCCAAAACACCAACCCATTTTTAATCCCTGATTTTGATGTGTTCCTTTTTAGGCTCAAATCGGTTTGATGTTTGAAGGCTCACAGTGCTGAAATAATAACTCCCTCCAAATGCACTAAACCAAAATTAACGAGCCTGTTTTGAAAATGTAAGGAGTGAAAAGTACAGAAATTTTCTTAAAAATGTAGGGAGTAAAAGTAAAAAGTACTCAGAAAAATACATCTCAAGTAAAGTGCAGATCATCAGGGGGTCCTTTTGTCCCTCTTTGGGGGGATACTCCCACTGGGTTTAAATCTGGGACTCTCCACCATTTGACCTTAGAACTGAAGAAGCTTCTCGGATGAGAGGTGAAACATCTTAAAGCAACTTAAAGAAGTCCAGACCCTTTTCTTTCCAAGCTCCTTAGACTACGATGACCTGGATGACTGAGAACCTTCACAGACAGAGTTGGTGTACTTGTTCAGTCATTAACAACACAAAATATAGGAAGCACGTTTACAGACTATTATGGGTTATTAATCACTTCAAACTGTGCACATTTTTTCAGTGGACAGAAGTAAATATGATTTGAGTGGTTTCATAATTTAGCCAATAAAGAGAATTAAACACAATGAATCTTTATTGTTAAACTATGGAATAATGCATAACTATAAAAATGTGAAATTTGATTTGGTTTTTCAAAATAAAAGTACAAAGATATTTTGAAAGATTGACAGTGTGAATAATTTGGTAATATTATTGTTCTTTTTGTTTTCTTCTGCACAGTAGGTTTTATAAGAAGGATATGGACTGACCCTGTTAGGTTAATTGATTGAGAACCTTCTATACAAGCACCGTAAAACTGAAGCGGCACTGCTAAGAGTCTATGATGATCTTCTTGTATTTGCTGACTCTGGTCGCCCTGCCGTTTTAGTTTTATTGGATCTGTCTTCAGCCTTTGACATGGTTGATCATAATATACTCTTGAGGAGGCTAGAGCATGTTGTAGGCATCAAGGGTTCTGCCCTTAACTGGTTTAATTCGTACCTCACAGATAGATCCTTCTCTGTTGTGATGGGAGGATACTCTTCCTCTGTTGCCCCTCTCTGCTGTGGTGTGCCCCAGGGGTCTGTATTGGGCCCTTTATTATTCTCTTTGTATGTGCTACCCTTGGGCTCCATATTTGAAAAATACAATATTTCTTATCACATTTACGCTGATGACATTCAAATCTATCGTCAACTGACTGATGATTTGTCAGCATCACTGAACTCCCTGTACGATTGCCTGAGAGAGGTTAAAGATTGGCTGTTAGAAAATTCTCTCGTTTTAAATGAGAAAAAAACTGAAGTTATGGTGTTCGATAGCCATATTCCTCGAGACCAGCTTGTTGCCCTGCTGGGGCCCCTAGCTAACTCTCTCTCTGCGTAACCTGGGTGTCTATTTGGATAGCTCCTTTAAGCTCGATAAGCAAGTATCATCTGTAGTTAAATCTGTTTTTTTCAACTGCGCCAGATTTCTAAAGCTAAGCATTATATACCACACAGGGACCTGGAAAAACTTATCCACGCTTTTGTGACCTCCAGGTTAGATTATTGTAATTCTCTCTACTGTGGTCTCCAAGCCTTCTCTCTTCGATGGCTGCAACTCGTTCAGAATGCGGCGGCTCGCCTTCTTACTGGAACTAGAAAATTTGACCCTATTACTCCGGCTCTTGTTGATCTACACTGAGTTTAAATTGAGTTTGAAATCTTGCTACTCACTTTTAAAATCCTGAATAACATTGCGCCCAGCTACCTCACTGACCTCCTCAATTTGTACACTCCTTGTCGTGCGTTAAGATCATCAGGTCAATTACTCCTGGCCCAACCTAAGTTTAGACTGAAGACCAGAGGCGATCGTGCCTTTGTTTCAGCTGCACCCAACCTTTGGAATAGCCTCCCTGCTTCTATTCGAGCATTGGACTCTATCCAATCCTTTAAATCAAGATTAAAATCATATCTATTTGACTTGGCTTTCCTGACCAATTAATACCCTTTTAAATCTTTTAAATTTTAAAACTTTTAAATCTTTTATTAGATTTTATAAAATTTATTATTTTTTTTATTAATTTTACTGCTGTTTTTGTCTTCTTAGCATATTTTGTGTTTATCGAACTCTCCTGGTGTGTTAGTGCCTCTATCCTGTCTGTGCTAGTGCCTCATTTGTACTCTGTTATTGACTTATGTTGACTCTCCATATTACTGTGAAGCTCTTTGGTGTTCCTTTGGGTTTTTGAATGTGCTATATAAATAAAATTGTATTGTATTGTAAAAAATATATATATATTTTTTAACAAAAATATATGACTAAATAAAAAAAAATTTAAAATTAAAGAAGCTTATATCCATCCATATCATTCCGCACATTTAATCTGAGCAGGTTATAGTCATTACAGGGTGAACAGTGTGTGACAGTCTGTTTTATCAATACTTAAACAGAAATGAGGAAATCTTATCATTGTTATCCTTCGTCCCTTATACGTGACTTACAGCTGACAACAGGAAAGTTTAAATGAAATGAATAAAACTATTTAACATGAGAATTAAAACACTGAAAAATAACTAAGTAAAAGAAAAAGATGTTTTATAATTTTTTTTTTTTACAAGAAATTACAACAACAAATAAAACAGACAGCAACATGTCTTAACTGCTTGTCCCATTCTGGGAAAAGGGAAAGATACACCTGGACAGGTTCGTGTTCACACCTACAACCAATTACAGCCATCAGCTAACTTAACACTTGTGTCTCTGGGCTGTTGGAGGAATTCATAGAGCACAGTGAGAACATGCAGATGCTACACAGAGATTCAAACCCAGATCCTTCTTTTTGTGGGGTGACATAGCTAAACACTTCATCACCATGCCGCCCTTATTTTCTAACATGAAACAATGAAACAAATCATCTTCAAGCTGTTCTCTCATCCGAGAACATAAAAACTAAAATCTGGCTCATTACAGATTTGATCTTGCACCTTGGAGAGTTTGAAGGCCTGAGAGAGCGCCCAGTATCACGAGCTGTAAGGATGGAAGACCATGGAGTCCCTTTAATATATTCATGGTTATAGTTGAAATGTGGTTGCACCTTCTACGTGTCAAACTACCACTATCAGTGTAACAAGTGCTGTAGCATAACTCCTTCTTTTGTTCTTCCTCTTTTTTCTTTTTGCTCTGTTCTAGTTAGCCTGATCCGGTGGCACAGGGCATGCCATCGTTTTAAAGAATAATATCTCGAGCACTTTGATAAGAGTGAAAGAAAAGATTAAAGCGTCATTCACTGTGGACAATCCTTCAACTTGTGTTTTTGTCATGCAGACATTTCACAGCCTAATTCAGACAGTGACATACAGTTTGACATTTAAATGTTTTATAAGAGTAATGGTGTTACCCCAACTAATAAACTGTGAAGAAAATGTTTTGCATGGGGATACTGTTTTGGAGATCTGGTGCAGGATAGCAGCTGCAAACCAGCTACTGTACCTGCTATGATTGTAAATGCAGATATTTTATCAGTATTATCTACTGAAGCTAAAAGTATGTTAGTAAGAGAAAAAGATACACATAACAGTGCTACTTCAGAGGCTGGATCTTTGACCCTGCGGTGAATCAACTGGCTGATACACTCATACTGTATATGAATGCAAGCAGAGGTGTGGACTCGAGTCACATGACTTGGACTCGAGTCAGACTCGAGTCATTAAGTTTATGACTTTAGACTTGACTTGAAAAAATGTTCTAAGACTTGTGACTTGACTTGGACTTTTACACCAATGACTTGGGACTTGAATTGGACTTGAACCGGTTTACTTGAAAAGACTTGATATTTTACCCCAAATATAAAATTTAACATGCATATTATATAGAGATTGAAAATGTGACGTCATTCAGGGGTAGAACCGCAAAGGATTCTGGGAACTCGTGGCAAGCGGTACTAGCGCACGCAGGCTTTCAATTAAAATCAGTTATACAGCGATAAAAAGAAACACAAAAATGGCAAGAAGCTGTTGTATTATTAACTGCAATAGCCGGTCGCATGACAGCCACGGGAAGCCGACGGGTAAAGAGATCGGTCGGAACACAGGTGACACTGATAATCATAACGAGACAGGGCGGGGTGAACTGAACATGACATGTAGAGGCACAGAGGTTCCGACAGGAGGAGAGAGAGCACGGGGAAAACACAGACATAACGGGCTGGGGAAACATGAAACAACCACAAAGGGAGACGAGGGCTCATCAATACATAGAGGGCACACAGGGGGGAGAGAGCCATGAAGGGAAAAACACTTAGGGAACAACACAACAGGGCAACTCAGAAGACATGGCCTAAATAAGGAACGAAATACGAGAATACAAAGAACTAAGAATACTGGGCCCACATGGCCCAGGACCATGACACCACCCCCCCCTAAAGGGCTGGCTCCCGACAGCCCAAACCCGAGAAACAAAAACAAAAACAGAAAACAACCCACCCAGGGCGGGAGGCGGGGGACCAGGACGGAGGGACCAGAACGGGAAACAAAATAAACAACAGAAAACACGGGAGCACACGACCATAGTCAAAATAAAGTTCAGGGGGCCGACCCAGAGCCCACAGGAACAAGAGTTCACGGGTCACACGGTCGGGGGGCCGACCAGGCGGGTGGCACAGGTGGCAGAGCTGGTCCGGAGGCCGGCCGTGCGGAAGGCAACGGCGGCGGCGAAGGAGACGGAGCAGTTCAGGAGGCCGGCCGCGCGGAAGGCAGCGGCGGCGGCGAAGGAGACGACGGAGCAGTTCAGGGGGCCGGCCGCGCGGAAGGCAGCGGCGGCGGCGGAGGAGACGACGGAGCAGTTCAGGGGGCCGGCCGCGCGGAAGGCAGCGGCGGCTCTCCAGTGTCAGGCGTGCTGGCCATGGCCCGGTGGGCACAGGACCAGACGAAGCACAGGCCGAAGCCGCGGCAGACGAGGCTGAAGACTCGGAGGCTGGACCAGGCGAAGGCTCTGAGGCTGGACCAGGCGAAGGCTCTGAGGCTGGACCAGGCGAGGGCTCTGAGGCTGGACCAGGCGAGGGCTCTGAGGCTGGACCAGGCGAGGGCTCTGAGGCTGCAGCTGACGAAGGCTCTGAGGCTGCAGCTGACGAAGGCTCTGAGGCTGCAGCTGACGAAGGCTCTGAGGCTGCAGCTGACGAAGCACGGGCTGGACCAGGCGTAGCAGAAGGTGGCTGGATGGGCTCCTCGGGCCCTCCAGCTGATGTGACATGGTGCTGGACGGGCTCCTCGGGCCCTCCAGCTGAGACAGGAGGCTGAACGGGCCCCTCGGACCCTCCAGCTGACGTGGCATGAGGCTGGTGCGGTTCTCCCGAACCCCCAGCTGACGAGGAAGGTTGCTGAACGGGCCCCTCGGACCCTCCAGCGGAGACAGGAGGCTGAACGGGCCCCTCGGACCCTCCAGCGGAGACAGGAGGCTGAACGGGCCCCTCGGACCCTCCAGCTGACGTGGCATGAGGCTGGTGCGGTTCTCCCGAACCCCCAGCTGACGAGGAAGGTTGCTGAACGGGCCCCTCGGACCCTCCAGCGGGGACAGGAGGCTGAACGGGCCCCTCGGACCCTCCAGCGGAGACAGGAGGCTGAACGGGCCCCTCGGACTCTCCAGCGGAGACAGGAGGCTGAACGGGCCCCTCGGACCCTCCAGCGGAGACAGGAGGCTGAACGGGCCCCTCGGACCCTCCAGCTGACGAGGTAGATGGCGGCGTGGGAGCCGCAGAGTCCTGGATGAGCTCATCCGAGCTCCCAGCAGGAGCTGATGCAGAGCCAGAGAGATTTGAGACCCCTGGCTGAATGTTAAGCCGACCAGCGGACCGTACTGCTATCGGGGACTGGGCTACAGGCGGCACTGGAGCTACTGGGGCCTGCGCTACAGGCGGCACTGGAGCTACTGGGGCCTGCGCTACAGGCGGCACTGGAGCTACTGGGGCCTGCGCTACAGGCGGCACTGGAGCTACTGGAGACTGAACTGGGGGTGACACTGGAGCTACTGGAGACTGAACTGGGGGTGACACTGGAGACCCAGGTGACACTGGTGTACTGGGGTGAAGGCAGCGAGGATGCAGTCTCTCTCTTAAGGGAGGATCGAATGATTTAGCGATAAATCTTGACGGGAAAAGATGCCGATGCTGAAAATACCAGGCAGCGGGGGCTTCCAGGAGGGTAGCTGACTGAACTGAGGGTGGCTGCGAGGGAGCTAACTGAACTGAGGGTGGCTGCGAGGGAGCTAACTGAGCTGTGAAGGGCTGCGAGGGAGCTAACTGAGTTGTGAGAGGCTGCAGACCCTGGCGGCTCCGAGGGCCCCCGAGGGCCCCCGAGAGCCAGGCGTGTTCCCCGAAAGATGTGCTGACAATCGGGGGTAGGCCACGGCTTTCTCCGGAGCTCCTCCTCTACGTGGGTGCAAGCTGCTTGCTGCTGCTCACAGAGACCGGGCTCCATGATTTCCGGAGTTAATGCGGTGCCACGGCGGCGCCGGCGCCGCCCCCTTCTGGTAGCTGGCGCGATGGGCGCTGATGGCACCAATGCAGGGGGTGATGTAGCGGCGATCTCCCGGTCGTCCGCCCACATCCTTGCCAGAAATGAGGCAGGCGAAGTAAAGTCTAAGTGGATTGGAGACGGCGAGCGGCTGGTAGGCTGTGCAGCAGGTGAGAGGTCCTGCTCCGAGATGAGCCAGGGCTTCCACCGGAGCTCGTCCTCCCGATAAGCCCGCAACACCTGCTGCCGCTCCTCCTCACCGAAGTCAACAGCCTCGGGCATCTCCGTGCAGGCAGACGGTGGCGAAGATGCGGAAGCTGATGAAGTGTGAGCCAATGGTGTGTCCGTGGTGAGCCTCACCGTTCCGACTCTGACCGCCACTGGCTCATGAGGCGGCGGGGCAACGGCGCGATGGCACGGCTCTGGTGAAGGTGCACGCCCACCGGGCCGCTGCTGCTGCGGACGGAGTCGGAGAGCGGAGACGAGAAGGTCGCTGACGAGGGGGTGCAGCGTCTCCCATAACCAGGGGAACACAGACACGCACACCCCTACCTGGCGGGCGAACTCCTCCCGTTCCTCCTCACTGGAACAGTGCAGCCACTTGTCGCATAGCGACTCCACTGTCCGGACAATCTCCAGTCTTTGTGTCGCTGGGTCCGGCATGGTCGCGTCGTACTGTCGGTCCGCGGAGGGGTTGTGAACTGCTGGGTCCATGTTGTGGTCGTGTTCTTCTGTCATGATACGTTGTGTGGCAGGCAGGAGAAGGACCCAATAGCAATATTCACAAACACGGGGATGAACTTAAGAAACGCAGCTTTAATGCTGGCAGGACAGAATACAGGACATGCAAAACTAAACCGGAAAAACGTAAACTAGTACTCGAAGGTAGACACAGGGAGATCCACACAACATGAGGGAGAACACGACGCCGAACAGAGGGAGACTCAGACAGAAATACACAGAGGGTAAACGAGGAAAGTGGGCACACACGGGGAACACAGGTGACACTGATAATCATAACGAGACAGGGCGGGGTGAACTGAACATGACATGTAGAGGCACAGAGGTTCCGACAGGAGGACAGAGAGCACGGGGAAAACACAGACATAACGGGCTGGGGAAACATGAAACAACCACAAAGGGAGACGAGGGCTCATCAATACATAGAGGGCACACAGGGGGGAGAGAGCCATGAAGGGAAAAACACTTAGGGAACAACACAACAGGGCAACTCAGAAGACATGGCCTAAATAAGGAACGAAATACGAGAATACAAAGAACTAAGAATACTGGGCCCACATGGCCCAGGACCATGACACAAGCAAGTCTGGCGCTGAACAGAAATTGTCGCGCTATGCTCCTTTATTTATTGTGCATAAATAGTGAATTGTCCTGACACAATATTGCGTTTCGCTTCTGTTATTATGGTACATTGACAAAAACATATACTTTTATTCACAGGATAAAACAGGTTTTTTGTATCACCAATTGCCCAGTACGATTACAGCATACAGTATTATTGTCACTGCTACATTTCTGTGATGGGTACCAGAAATTATTTCCACTACTAATTAATTACCGTTGAGCTCAAAGGTCCTATTAATAAACGGTTAAGGAATGTGTATTTATGACGACAATTTGTGTGACTGGTAAACTTATGATACGTACGATGGTCTTTCGTTCTACACGGTGCATTTCAAGGTCCTGCACCCATCCGTCGGTAAACTGTACCTGGGCTTGTTGCAGTGACCTGGGGCCCGTTCTTCGTACGTCGCTCACTACATCCAAGATCAAATGACACATCCAAGACCAAACCATCGCGCTAACCGTGAGCTCGCTAATCCGGTTCCCCGAACACACCTGCTGTTGACGATTAGTACAGCTGGACGCAGTAATGTGACATCACTGGGTGTTGTAAAAGGGGCTACGCATCGATAGTGGAAACATTGATCGGCAACCCTCTGATTGGTCGGCGAAAATGTCGACGGAGCGCGCTCGGCTCGGTATTTTTCGGCAGCAGAGCAAGAACTCTTGAGTGAGGGATTTCAGGAGTTTCAGAGTTTAATCAGAATGCAAGGGAACACTGCAAAGGCTGCAAAAGCAAGGAGAGAGGGCTGGCAGAAAGTTGCTGACAAATTAAACTCGTAAGTAATTTAATAATAACAATAATAATGGAGTGGGTTTATATAGCGCTTTTCAAGGCACCCAAAGCGCTTTACAATGCCACTATTCCATCACTCTCACATTCACACACTGGTGGAGGCAGCTACAGTTGTAGCCACAGCTGCCCTGGGGCAGACTGACAGAAGCCAGGCTGCCATATCGCGCCATCGGCCCCTCTGGCCAACACCAGTAGGCGGTAGGGTAGATTTATCATATCACACTATATTATCCAATATTATATTACATTATATTATATTATAATATGTTATATTATATCCCCTTTCACATTAGAGCCACAACAGGACCCACTAGAACATGGGAACAGGTAAAAGTGAAATATAAGAATATTCTACAGAATGGTAATATTTATCACTTATATTGCTTTTCGTCACTTGGAAAGAGACCCTGGAATGATCTGTTTGTTTATAACAGCAACCAAGAAAAGGGCAGAGCAAAAAAAAGACAGGTGGTGGTCCTGCACCCCCTCGTCAACAAGTTGGTTAAGTAAATAATATCCTCACGGGAAAATCGATATCTCTCTATGAGCACACTGTCGCGCTGAGCTAAAGGATCCTGTCTGTCCCGCAATATACGCGGAATTCTGAAAACTCTCCTTATCAATCTTGCACCTTCCGCAAAGGGTGGCTCGCGTATACGGACAGGACATGGCTGCGACAGGCTTCCCAAATCCACCTTCGCTTTTATAGCCGTGGTCTCTCATCTTGATTACACAAAGTAATTTGCAATTGCTACTCTGAAATATGAATTACATCTGTAATAATCACATACATGTGATAGAATGTTAATAGTACATTTCCCTTTTTTAGGAAATGACCTGTATGTATCTGTGTGAAATCAATAAATGGATCAGGTGCTGCATTGTCTTTAGTTACATTGATGTTATTTATTTATGGTGAAACAGTGGTGGAATATCGCTGTTGCTTTCGTATAAATGAAGCGGACATACCTGCGTGGCCGCGATCTAATCCTGTTTACATAAAGTAAACCTGCTCCCGAGCAGGTTTACGCTTACGGCTCTGTTGCTATGACAGCAAGTCCCGGATGAGCTTCGGGGAACCGAACGATCCAAGATCAGGCGAAATCGTCAACAATCAAATCCAGCTAACCTACTTAGCGAGGTACGAAGAACGGGCCCCTGAAGTTACTAAACTTCACGAGTGTATGCACTCACTCCAAGAACCGTATGATTATAAATATGCATATAAATATGCTACGATGAGATAGCTGACTTCATCTAACTAGCAAATGTTGTCCAGGCTACGTTGGTGATACAGTTTTTTTTTTTTATGTGTATGATATTTTTGTCATGCGATTTTAAAGCCAGTCCTACAACCGCATCCAAGAATAACATGCAGCTTATCTCAGAACTGTCGGTGAAAATTATTCTTGGAGCTAGGTTTAATTGAGCTGCATTTTAAAGAGGTGCAATTTCACAATTTGTGTATATTTTCTAAGTTCACTATTTTGTCATGTGTTGAGAAAAACACAGATTTTAAAATTACATGGTCTAATATTTACATTTAGCATAACTGCAACATTATTTTTTCGTTTTTTTTTTTTAAAGACTCGAAAGGACTTGAAATTCAAAGTTTCAGACTTGTGACTTGACTCGGACTTTTACACCAGTGACTTGAGACTCGACTCTGACTTGCCTGACATTACTTGAGACTTGACTTGAGACTTGAGGATAAAGACTTGAGACTTACTTGAGACTTGCAAAACAATGACTTGGTCCCACCTCTGAATGCAAGTACAACATATGCCTGACTTCCATGAATAGCATAAGAGAGCAGCTTCTTGGAAGGATGTGTTTTTAGCATTTGTAAAGCTAATGGTTTGACACATGCAGATTTCTCTTTCCACTGGTCTCCAGCAGCTGTTTAGCCTCTAATACTGTGCTGTAGTTTGATCAGCTGATCACCCAAACCATGGCTTTCAACACATTGCTGTCACCATTTAACCAGTTGTCAAGTAACATAGACCAAAAAAAATAGGTGAAGTTTAATTTACTATTAGGAAAATTAAACAAAGAGTCGTGCCTCTAACAAACTAAAAGCTTTGTAATTTTAATAGTCGCATAATTTCTGAACACACAAAAAGCAAGTCGTTTAATGCTGTATCCATAAATTTTCCTAAGTTTCTTATCAAAGTTATTTTAAATCATCTCCTTGTAATTTCGGCTGTTTAAAAGCTTCTACAGTGCTCAGACCCTGCTGTCCAGCTGTTATTAAAGCTATGTGAACTAACTTCAACCCCTCAACACCCTCCAGGTCTTGCTTCTCCCTTTGAGCAGACACATTTGACCTTTATGGAAAATTGTGTTTACCGAAGGTCACTAAAGAACATAACTATTGAATAATCAACAATTTTTCACTTCAGCTCTCTATATCACAGTTTTCTGATTAAAAAACAACCAAAAACCTGAAATAATATTCACTGTAAAACCTGGTTACGCTGTAATGAGGCAACTTATGCTGAATCATAATTATTTTTTACACGTTTAAAAATTAGTTTGGTGTTTGAAACACACACAAACACAAATTCTGCCCCAAAATATAAATATATGTAAATTTTGTTGCATTTGTTAAGCACAATGTAACATTTTGCACTTAATAGAATCTGGTCAAATCAAATTTACATGATTGGTATGTATTCATTTTATGTGAATAAACGTTTATTTTTATACTTAAAATTATTGCCTCGTGTTTTCTGAAGGTGAAGAATCTTTTTTTTGTGCAAGTTTAAAAAAAAAAAAAAAGTATGCCTAATGTAAGCGTAGGGGGTTTGGGCAGGGAGGACCTTGCTTATTTCAACAAGAGAATGCAAACTATGTATGTGTATGTATCACAAATTAATACCTCCAAAGAAAAAAAAATGTGGGTGACCTGTCATAGGTGACCTTTCACCTTTTCACCTTTTGAAAACATCACAACAATGTAAATGTTAATATTTTTACAGAAAGTTTTTAATTTTGCAGCTCAGTGGTAAATATACTCTGACATGTCTCAAGTTCTTTGAAAGATCTTGCTGGTTTATTAAATAAGTATTTATTTAATATTTATTTAATTTTATTTAAAACTATTATTTAAAGCTATTTAAAACGAGATTTATGTCTAAGTTTCAAGATACAGTCATATCAAAAAAAGCTGAAATGAATTTATCCGTCTCTCACATCAATGTGAAGGAATTTTGGCCCACTCTTCTTTACAGTGTTGCTTCAGCTCACTGAGATTTGTTGTCATTCATTTATGCACAGGACCCACCACAGCATTTCAATCAGGCTGAGGTCTGAACTCTGAGTAGGCCAGTGCAACACCTTGATCTTTTTCTTTTTCAGTCATTCGATTGTAGATTTGCTGCTATGCTTGGAATCATTGTCCTGCGGCATCACCTAATTTTGGCCACATTTAGCTGTCAGACAGATGGACTCACATTTGACTCCAGAGTACTTTCATATAAATCGGAGTTAATCGTGGACTCAATGACTACAAGGTGCCCTGAGGGCTATACTATGAAGAACGATTAATGGCTTAACGAGCTAAGTCAAGCTTAAAATGAAGGTTTTCTGTGTCACAAAAGTGGCCCTCTTTTTACCTGGCTAAAAAATAACATGCTGAACACATAACCTTATCATTATAACCTGAAGTCGAACTGTAAGTTTACAGCACCGCAGTCTTTGCATTGCATTCTCACTGGGATTTGCTTGTATTTAGCTGGTGATGCAGAAAATGTAAATCAAATTAATTTATCTTTGATCCACAACAAGCTAAATTGAGTTCCGTGGCTTCTTGATTAGGCTATGGGGCAGTAACTTTTAATGTTTAAATGTTTCCAGTTTCAAGTTTCACAGTGCTAATGTGCAGCTGTCACATTATGAATAAACAGCAGCACAGAGAGGGCACTCATCAGTGAAATGATTAACTTGAATTAAAATATTTAGTTTACTGCTCTGTGTGTTAAATCACCAGATTAACATTTTCTGCAGCATTAATCCCTCGTCTTATTTGCAACATGGTTGCATTTTACAGTTCCTTTATGTCCTTTTCGTCACCATTTTATCATCAACATTATCAGATAACATCTCCGATTGGAGCAGGTGGCACTTGCAGGGATTGTTTTGTGTGTGAGTCATGTGATGTCGGTCAACAAGAGTCATGTGATGCATAAAACTCCTTTTTTTAAAGTCCACCCTCACCGAGCCTGAAGCAGAATGCTTAGCTTAAGAGAGAATGTTGATAGCCCTCATTGTTATACTTGCTCTCTCCAACTGGGGGTTTGAGGTTTTGTCAAGCCAGATAACTCAAATTAAGCCTGGTTTCTTTAGGGGCCAGCATACTCCTCAGGTCCTGTAACTGTAAAACAAATCCATGGACATTATGGTCAAACATTTCTACTCTCTTTAAAGAGAAGAGGCTTCCTCTTGGTACAAACAAATAAGTCATATTTGTTGCGTCTTTTTCTAATTGTACTGTCATGAACCTTAACATTTAAGACATGACTGAGGCCTGTGGAGTCTGACGTGTACTTTAGCTCTTTGTTTTTTTTAAAACAATTTTTCCATCTGAACTTGAGGTGAATTTACAGTGGGACATCCACTCATGGGAAAATGGTGGCATAGTGTTAACACACACCTCAATGCTGCAGACCAGTAAAATGCCAATAGGCCACTACTTTCACAGAGGTGGTCACAGTGGCTAATGATCAATTAATCAAGAGCCTTTGATCAGCAGCACCTGGCCACTACTTATGCTCTTCTCTGCTGTGGAAACAGAGTTCTGTAAAAACCTGTGCTTTATGACTCTATACTGTCTTCTACGTTTGTGTTATATTTTTTCAT
Organism: Aulonocara stuartgranti; assembly: GCF_965226115.1. Classification (NCBI taxonomy): domain Eukaryota; kingdom Metazoa; phylum Chordata; class Actinopteri; order Cichliformes; family Cichlidae; genus Aulonocara; species Aulonocara stuartgranti. Next base: position 31,523,430 of record NC_138956.1, read on the forward strand.
TTACATTTTACACAGCATCCCATTTTTTCCCATCCCTACAGATTTATACCACAGCCCTATTTGGATGCTATATAAATTTGGAGAACCAAAACTGTCACTAGTTAGTGTTTGTGCTTAGTTAAAGATGCTAATCTTTGCCTGGATAACCAGGAGCATGTCTAGCAATGGAAAGGAGCTAGACATGTAGTATTTCTGCAGTTGCACATTTACTGGAAATGTTTTTACAGTAAGCACTTAGGTCAGCTTCATTGTCAACATTGCTCAATGGTTGACATAATTTTATGAACATTGCAACACATTTATATAAATTCCCCGTGTGATCAATTGATGTAAAGCTCTCTTTTGGCCTTACAGCAGCACTATTCTACAAATATTTGATGCAGTTATAAAAGGAGCAGAATGTGGACACATCTGGCTGCTTACATTGATGCTATGAGGATATAACTGTGTATGGTAAGATTTATCCAGCAAGTCATTTATCAACATAAAGTAAGACAGCAATAAGCAGCCGTAAAAATACATTTATGTTCAGGCAAGATGGTTAAACCTCCTGGGTTTGTGTAAAGGCATCTGTGCATTTACAAAAAGATCTTATTAATATTAATTGTGATGTTGAATAATGACAAATTTTTTTAATGAATTATCTCATATGCTGTTTGTGATCTAAAATTAGTGTCCATTTGATTACCTTTTTAAAAATTTAATTATATATTTTCTATATACTATGGACATGTAGCCTTACAATTCAGTCCATGGCATAAACTGGATTTAATTAGACTTGTGGTGAGACTAAAGCGAGTGTCTTCAGACAGTTTGATTCTACACAGATTAAAAATTAAACACTGGATGCCCTGGGCTTCACAAGCATACTCTAGCACATGCATGTTTCATTTCCACAAAAAGATTGGAATGTCAGTAGTTGAACGGAGTTGTGTACTCATACTGATAATGCAGCTATTTTGGATGCAGTGTGAAGTTGCAACACAATTCATTACCATGTCTGTACTTATTCAGTTTTTAGCTTCAGTACAAGTTCAAGTTCATCCTGTACAGGGAGTGCAGAATTATTAGGCAAGTTGTATTTTTGAGGAATAATTTTATTATTGAACAACAACCATGTTCTCAAAGAACCCAAAAAACTCATTAATATCAAAGCTGAATGTTTTTGGAAGTAGTTTTTAGTTTGTTTTTAGTTTTAGCTATTTTAGGGGGATATCTGTGTGTGCAGGTGACTATTACTGTGCATAATTATTAGGCAACTTAACAAAAAACAAATATATACCCATTTCAATTATTTATTTTTACCAGTGAAACCAATATAACATCTCCACATTCACAAATATACATTTCTGACATTCAAAAACAAAACAAAAACAAATCAGCGACCAATATAGCCACCTTTCTTTGCAAGGACACTCAAAAGCCTGCCATCCATGGATTCTGTCAGTGTTTTGATCTGTTCACCATCAACATTGCGTGCAGCAGCAACCACAGCCTCCCAGACACTGTTCAGAGAGGTGTACTGTTTTCCCTCCTTGTAAATCTCACATTTGATGATGGACCACAGGTTCTCAATGGGGTTCAGATCAGGTGAACAAGGTGGCCATGTCATTAGTTTTTCTTCTTTTATACCCTTTCTTGCCAGCCACGCTGTGGAGTACTTGGACGCGTGTGATGGAGCATTGTCCTGCATGAAAATCATGTTGTTCTTGAAGGATGCAGACTTCTTCCTGTACCACTGCTTGAAGAAGGTGTCTTCCAGAAACTGGCAGTAGGACTGGGAGTTGAGCTTGACTCCATCCTCAACCCGAAAAGGCCCCACAAGCTCATCTTTGATGATACCAGCCCAAACCAGTACTCCACCTCCACCTTGCTGGTGTCTGAGTCGGACTGGAGCTCTCTGCCCTTTACCAATCCAGCCACGGGCCCATCCATCTGGCCCATCAAGACTCACTCTCATTTCATCAGTCCATAAAACCTTAGAAAAATCAGTCTTGAGATATTTCTTGGCCCAGTCTTGACGTTTCAGCTTGTGTGTCTTGTTCAGTGGTGGTCGTCTTTCAGCCTTTCTTACCTTGGCCATGTCTCTGAGTATTGCACACCTTGTGCTTTTGGGCACTCCAGTGATGTTGCAGCTCTGAAATATGGCCAAACTGGTGGCAAGTGGCATCTTGGCAGCTGCACGCTTGACTTTTCTCAGTTCATGGGCAGTTATTTTGCGCCTTGGTTTTTCCACACGCTTCTTGCGACCCTGTTGACTATTTTGAATGAAACACTTGATTGTTCGATGATCACGCTTCAGAAGCTTTGCAATTTTGAGACTGCTGCATCCCTCTGCAGGATATCTCACTATTTTTGACTTTTCTGAGCCTGTCAAGTCCTTCTTTTGACCCATTTTGCCAAAGGAAAGGACGTTGCCTAATAATTATGCACACCTGATATAGGGTGTTGATGTCATTAGACCACACCCCTTCTCATTACAGGGACGCACATCACCTAATATGCTTAATTGGTAGTAGGCTTTCGAGCCTATACAGCTTGGAGTAAGACGACATGCATGAAGAGGATGATGTGGACAAAATACTCATTTGCCTAATAATTCTGCACTCCCTGTATATGAACTACAGCAAAGCTTCTGGGACTTCACCTCCACATTTGACCACTTTGTTAATAACTGTCTCATTCTTTGACCTGAGCTGCTGGTCAAATAATATACTAATAATTTTGTTTGACATATTACTACCATAATTCCTACATTCATGAGAGTTTTGCATTTAATGCTTATAATTAACTGTGGACGTGTATTTATTAGAATTGTCTATTGTGTGCAAAGTTTAAGTTACTGTGCAAAATGCATGCATGTGCACATTTTTTGTTGCTTTGCATGTAAACACATTTGTAATATGATTCCTACAAAGCATTTTGTAAATGATGCTGCAAATGCATGACTAAAAACGAAATGTGCATATGCTTTATTTTATTCAAATTATTAGTACTGCTGGAAATTTTTATTAGAGTTCTCAGTACCTAGAGATGGAAATATAAGCCTTATTTGCACCCACTGACACTGAAGTGCTCACATATATTTTACACCTTTCAGACAATGCTACAGTCGGCAGGGCCTGAAGTACTGCAAAGAAATGCAGACATTGACTTTACAGCAATGCTTTCACAGTGTGCCACATATTAAACACATGTAGCCTACCTGTAAATGGTTGTTGGCATAGCTACAATTACTATTAAAGATGAGAAGGATAAGCAGTGATTTTATCTGTTGCAAAGGCACGTTTAAAAGCTGAAGGTGACAGAATATTTACATTTCAGTAATACCCTGAAGCTACAGAATGAACAGCCTAGGTAAAATAAGATCAGCTGAGACAATGACTTATCCATTTTTTAAATATATTTGTCTCTATGTGAGCAATTTTCTGGTCAAATTCACAGTTAGTGTGTGTGTTTAATGTTGCGTGTATGTAAATCTATTCTTTATTTACTAGAAAGCATTTCTCAATTTTACTGATCTACTTTTATTTCTGTTCCTTTTAAATGTTACTTGTTAAACTGTATTATTCTTTCTTTTCTTGGTTTTATGCCTTCTAAAGTGCTTTTTTAAGCACGTTGTGCTCTATAATTAATGATTATTATTGTTATTATTTCATAGGCCATTTATTGAAATGGCCTTTGCAAATGTTTTGGGGTTTGGGATGAAATGAAAAGCTCTTTTATAGCAGTGACATCAAGACTAAGGAATTCACTCATTAATGATTATGTTTTGTACGTCGATGAGTACTGTGTACTGTGTTAAAAAAGAGGTTTACATAAACAATGACTCACCTGGGATTTCTCATATATATTTATTCTCTTTCTTTTTGTCTCACCTGCACGTCTCTCTCTGTAGAAAGCTAGTACAGCTGTAGCACCCATTGTCTCGGGTATATGAGGGTTGGACAGTTCTATCATTAGTTTGGATATAATAATTAAGAAATGTCTGTATTGGCTGATGCACATCACCAATTCCAGGATACTACTAATGATGATTGGCTCACTTGTACGTGCAGTAAATAGTCACAAACATTCAGGTGCAGGACTTTACGGCCTTAAAGGGTTTCTGTTACTTGGATAATCAATCATATCATTATTAGATCTCATTATTGCATCTCATCTTGGGAAAGATACAATGCCATTACTTTGTGAGTCTTTCTGCCACTTTGGAAAATCGCCAAGACTAAAGCTGCGATTTCTGCAGCTGCTTTCAACTTGCCATCTTCCCAAGGTCTAAGTTAAGTAACCTATCTTCTGCTGTGCTGCTTGTGCATTTCTTCACTGCTTGTATATTTTGACAGGTGTTTTTTTGGCATAAACCTGTAAACAAACTGGAACTTCTTGCTGCTCAATTTACTATTATACTACTGAATCTCTGCATATTTATTCAGAATCTATTGTCCAGGTCATTATTAGAAGTCCATACAACAGTTAAGAGTTAACCTTTTCTTGGGTTATTTGGCAACTGCATGCCTTACGGCCAATGCACAGAGTCATCATTGGGCCATATTTTATTTTCTACTCATGATTTTTGAGGTTTTCTCATATCCCCAGTGTGCTTTTCATCTAATTATCGTGGTTTTTGTTTGTTGTTATCCTAGTCTAATAGAATCTTTATCTATATCCCTATGCAACGTTCTTCAAAAACTAAAACCAGTATACATTTTGTTGAATAAAACAATCCCAGATAAACAACAGATACCCAGTCCACACCATATCTCTTCTCTTTTATCACTCCAATCCTGCTCATCAGCAACTGAGAATCAAACAAACATGAAAATGATCAGCGTTGCATTTACAACAGGACTTTCAATTGATCTCAGTTTCATCTCATTTGTAATGAATAATTTAGTTGCTTTAAGGGAGGCCTGACTTGCATAAAAGAAGAATCTACGTCCATTTTAGTGGTGAAATATTTCTCATTTAACAACATGCGTGTTAACAGCATGCCATGGGTTTATCAAAGTAATCACGTTAAATTGCAACAATCTTTGTTGCTTCCCAAAGAAAAGGTGGGGTACGCTTGGTTTTAAATTTAGTGGGCAGCACAGTAGAAAAAGGTTCTGGGTTCAGCTGAGGCCTTTCTGTGTGGAGTCTGCACATTCTTCCTGCATGGTCCCACGTTCCCCCAGAATCCACAAGAAGTTTGTTTTAAATTGGCTGTAGATGTGAACGTAAGTATGCATGGCTGTCTGTCATCGTGCCCTTGGTCTAAGCTGGGCTAGCCTTAACTCCATCACGGCCTTAGCTGGATAAACAATTAAGAAATGGATGGTAAAACTGAGATGTATTTAGTTTAGAATATTTCCTTTCACTGGGGTTTCATGTTTACCTGAGGGCGTCCAGCATGCTTGCCGAGCTACTTCTCAATCAATAAATCAAACAAAATTTATTTATACAGCACCTTTCATGGAAATGGTTTACAACTGACTGAAAGATGCACAAGGCGGTAAATATAGTCTGGGAAAAGTAATATGTGCCAAGATACCTTCTTTTTATTGCCATTTGGCTTTTATAATGTAAATAAAATAATGGAAACCCAAAAAATATACATCAGAAAGAAAGCTGTGATAAAACTCGCATAAAAATAATTTATTGAAACGCAGCTATAAGGACTAAGGAAGTGAACGGTTTAAATATAAATAGTGAAATTACTCAGGGAAAAAGCATTACAGTGAAGTAGTAGGCTGTTATTTATGAAGAAAATGAAATGAGCAAAACAGCAGCGATGCCTTGAAATTATAAAAACTGTTCTTGGATGAGAAGGGCTTGAGTTCCTGTGAAATTGTTGCACAGACTCATATTGGTGGATCACAGAGGCTCGGTTATTTTTTTGAGTGTTTTTTTGAATGCTTATTAAGCAGGAAGCAATAATTTTGGTTTAGGGTTAGATCTCAGAATCCGTGTTGCTTTGGGAACTGAGTCAAACTTTTTTAAGTATTTGTTACGTATGGTAATTTTCTCAATTTGAAGTGTCTCATACTGAAATGCCAGCCTACGTGTGACTTTTATTGCATGCACGATGTTTGCAACATAAAGAAAACGACAAAGAACGACTTATTAGAAACCCTGTAAAACTGGTTATCTTCATCTTGTTTAATAGCATTATCTTTTGTAGCTGTTTAAAACCTTGTGATGAGTGTAGATCGAAAGGTATTCCTGGTGCTTTGCAGCAGTCTCTGAATATGAACAGACTGACCTCATTTGAGGGTATGGGTTGGTGTTTTCTGCATTACCGTGGGAATGCCATTCTATTTCATCCTATTCGTGGCATATATTTATCAGTCAGTTGCATATTTGTAAACCGCCTCATCTAATGTGTAATTGTAAACTGGCAGTGTGGCTACTGTGAAGGTCTCTGTTGAGCAGACTGGATATTGCATGAAAAGAATTGTTGCACGATGTAAACTGATGAATATTTTACATTTTTGGAGAAAAATGAAACGGCTTTTTCTTCAAAGTAGAAATTACCTTTTTTTCCCCCCAGTGTAAAAATCATTCTTTGGAAGAAATGTCAAGAATTTTCAAAACATGAACATCATGTCCGCACAGAAAGAGAGACGGGACTGTCTGATATTGAAACATATTTGTATGAAAACATTGTCTTTGCCAATCACTTCTCGCCGCTGGGGTGGGGAGTGGCTGTTAACCTCATTTGTTTTCAGCGAGCTCGTCTCTCTCTGGGTGTTTTTAAGTGTGATATTTTCAAAGTCTTTGAAGAAAGACAACCTAGATTTTTTTCTTCTTTCAGTCCAATTTATGCGATAGCAGAATTTGAAGGGGTGCTATGAATACCAGTCATATGTTGACGACGCTGCCGAGAACTCATAAGATTTTAAAAGATACTGAAATTTTAGAAACTAGGATTAGTATTGCATTTGAGAAAACTGATCAGATGCATTCGTTGTTTCAAATGCATATCCACAAGGACGGGCCATTAATAAGGCAAGATAGGAAACTGCAGCAGGAGAAACCACCAGGTCACTGCACAGCCCTTGATTGATTTGATCAATTGCTAATTTGCACCACTAGAGTACAGTATCAACTATGCAGATCTTTCATTATCAGTTAAAAGAATAGCTTGACACTTTGTGAATCATGCTTATTTGCTTTCTTGCAGAGAATTTAATTAGTTAGACTTCCTGTTCAAACAGCATCCAACAGCCAAATGAAGTTCCTGCACATATCTGCCTATAAAGTAACATCTTGTTTTTACAATATCCTCTGTGAACCGTGCAAATGAGATGCAATGTATTCATTTCAGAGTTTTAAAAGTTACGGTTGACTTATTTTTGAACTTTGTCCAGAGTAAGGCTAACTGTTTCTCAATATTTCGTTTCTATGCTAAACAAATTTGAGCGACTCCTGTTTCCTGCCTCACAGTTAGCGCACAGATAAGAGAGAGGTATCTTGTCATCTAGCTCTTGGCAATGTAGCAAATGTAAATAAATATTACAAAATTCTAAATAATTTGGTTTAAGGGCATTTATTATGATCTGAACCAGAAGATTTCAGGCTTCACACTGTTAAGTTTCAGTCAGTTTTATCACCTCCTGGCTCCGTGTGGGGTCACTGAGAGCAGACCTCACGAATATGGTAATCTCAGATACAGAACTCTGGCGGTGAGCACAGAGGTTCTGCTGCTTTTGTTTGCTCGAGGCGACCAGGGACAGAAAAATTTGTTTAAAGGAAGTAAAACGACTTGTTTCAGACAGTGACTAAATTGAATTGAATAAAAATAGAAAAAATCCAGAGGATTATTTTGAGCAAAGCTACTTTATTCCCAGAATAAAAATCTGGACCTGGGTATAATATGACTTCAGTAGACCCTAAATTATAATATTACACTTTCTTAGAGAGGGTGTCAAAGTTTAGTTTTAATGCTTTTCATTATTTTATATTGTTATTATGGTGTATTCTGCTTTGGTTTATAAAATATAGGCTGACCAGGCAGTGATTAAAATGAAAAGAAATAAAAAATGGGTCCAGTGTCAGTCATTTAGTTATTTGTTTTATCCAAATTCAGTCAGTCTATGTTCACAACATTTACATTACAATTTAAAGATCACAGTGACTCTACAAATAAAATACACCTGAAAATGTGAAGTGGAACAGCTTCAAGCTTAGTATTTTGATTGAAACCATCTGCTAGGCTGCACTGAATCATTTGGCGGATAAATGTTCGAGGACACGAGCTTTAAAATAGGTAAACACGTGGGAGTAATTTTCTGGTGACATTTCAGGCTGAAAAGTGTCCTATCTGTGTTGTTTTGAGAATCAATAAGTTAATGTCTCTTTTTAAATTCCCTAGGTACCAGTCGCACAGGCCTTGATACCGGTTAGTGACCATCTGGCGTTGAGAGGGAAAAATATGTATTCCCGAGGAAGCTGAGATTGGTGATTGGAGGTTTTTGGTAGTAGTTGATGGCTAAAGTCAGTTCATCCTAGAGAGTGGTCAGTGACTCCCTGGTAACTGACGGATGCTGGTGTGTATTCAGTGGCTTATTGGTGAGTGTTTCTGGAAGTCTTGGTCGCAAAGAGGTATATATGCACAAAAAACGTCTTTGCACTTGCTTTGTTTGCTGGCATGTAGCTTCCAGTGTTGGTCGTTACTTGAAAATAGTAATTAGTTACTAATTACTGATTACATCTCCAGGAAAGTAATCCAGTTACTTTACTGATTACTTATTTTTGAAATGTAATTAGTTACTTTATTACTTAGTTGCTTTTTAAAAACGTGATACACAACCTGAATATATAATAAAGCAATAGAGCTTTCAGCCCAAATCAGTTTTTTCTGCATAATCCATCATATAAAATGTAATCAAATGAAAAAGTCTCTTTTTAAAACTTGTTTTTATTAGTTTTAATCTTTTAACTTTATGCATCAAGCAAAAATGTAATTATATGCAACTGTCTTTGACTTGAAGAAATTTGTTTGACATTTAAACCTATTTTATGCATATTCCAGCATATAAATAAAATAACTTGTTGTGTTGACGCTCACTCTTTAAAATAGATGCAAGTAAAACACAGCAAAAAAGGAATAAAATCAAAGATTCAGCAGCACTAAGTCCTGTTGCTCTTAAGTTATTTTCACCTGTTTAGCAGGGGTGGGGCCGGTGGAGGTTTGCCTGGTGGAATTGGATGTGGTAGCCACAGCTGTCATGTCAGTGGGGGGGATCCAGGGGTTTCTCTGTGAATTTCACATTCAAGTGGCAGCGTGCTAGGTGCTTGCTCAGATTTGAAGTTTAATTTTTCGCTGTAGAAAGAAGTTTTCTTTCCACGTACAGTCTACAGTGGACGGTTTTTGCCACTTTTTACATACAGAATTTACATAATTTGCTTAGGGATTAATAAAGTATTCTGCTTCTGATTTATGGAATCAAACACTAAGTAATGTCAGTGCTTCCAAGCTTTAAACGCTGCATGGTCGTACTCTCTCCTACACTCCATATTATCCATTGTGGATCTACACACATCTGTTGCTGCCACAGATGTTGCACACTCGTACGTCATTGTCATGAGACACTCTCAAACAAAATCACAGTTTAGTAGCACAGTAACGCAGTAACTGCTTATGGGAAAGTAACAGTAATCTAATTACTTTTTTGCTATAGTAATCCATTACTTTACTCATTACTTCCATGGAAAAGACTGACTTGGCAGCAAACAGTTGCAAACTAACTTCCAAGTGGTAGCAAAACTGTACAATGCAACACAAACCGGAGGTAAAATTTGGTTGGTAAAGGTTAGATTTGTTGTGTTTAAAATGTATTTGTTGCAGCAGTAAGAGACAGCTTTTACTTTGAAGGCAAATGTTCTCCATTTCTGATTTACATTGCATTTTTTTCTTAGTTTCACCACAGCCTGGAAGGTAAAAGGTGTTTGTTTGCAGACAACTTGGCATCTTTCATGCAAATGATTCCAATGATAGCAATCAGAAAGAAAGAAATTTGTGTGTAGCGCTCTCTTTTTTATTTTAGCTCACCCCCAGCGACCACTTGCAATACACATCCTTCCTGACAAGGCCTTAGCGTATTATTGCTTTTCAGACAAAGTACATTATATTTTTTTTCTGGACATTAATCTGCTTTTGATAATTTTGTAAGGAAGTAACTTTTGCTTCTTATTTTTTCTGCTTTTTTTGTACAACACTTGCCACGTTTGATTAATGCCCAGTTCATCAGTTGCCCTAATCTTAGCTGTCCTTGCTTCCACTCACTATTGAGGAGAAGGCAGGTCTGATAGTGTGGTCACATCAAACCTGCCTTAAGATGTGTAGTTTATATTTTTCTGTATTTTTTTTGTTTTTTGGGGTTTTTTTTCTGCAAATAAAATTCAAGAAGCAAAACAAAGTTACTTTCAGGTTCAATCTTAATTGTGTATCTCTACATGAAAATAATGATGACCAGTAACCTGAATGTTTCAAACCATCTGACAGCATGATACAGCAGTTTCTTATGCATCTGTCCTACTAATTATAATTCCACTGTGAGGAAGAGATATGGTGTTGAAATTGGCTGGGCCAGAGGTCAGATGGAGACTCTTTACTGTACAGTGGTGTTTAGTAGCTGGATGCTAGGGTGATAATGACTTATTTAGGTTTGTTTACTTACTAAAATATTGCCTTGTTACTGGAACCTTATCCAAAGAGCAGTGATTAACAATATTCTCAAAAATACAGTAAATTGATAGAGTAAATTGCTTTTTTGTTCATCCTTTCAATCTCAGAGTTTAATTTGCATTCTTAAATAGTGCTTTCACCTTGTCAAAGGACAAAAGAGCAGTGCTTTTAGGCATAGTGCATTATGGGATCTGCATTTGTAATATGCTATATCAGATAAAATGACTTGATGCATAGAAACATTTTACACTTGAATGCTCTCTACATCTAACCCAATTTTGGGATACGGTTAGGCAGAGTCCATTAAAAAATCCTCTCAGTCAAAGAGGAGGCTGTTTACTTTTAAATGAACACTGAGCACTACCAGGTAATGGAAAAATAAATAAATGAAAACGCCGATAACAGACGCTACTTCTATGTTGGTACAGCTATGTAAAATTAAGATCTACAATAAAGCGGGGATTCCATCAGATTGTCGTGCATTAACATTAGCAATAGAGAACAAATTGAAATGACAACTTTTATATAAGAAAAAATGAATAACACTGACATCGAAATTGATCAATTTTCCGTTCGGTTAATTTTTATTTATATAACATCATTTCCCAACAACAGTCATCTGAACTCACTTTATGTTGTAGCATAAAAAAACCCTACAATATTAACACACAAACTGAAAATGCAGTGATTCAGTCTGCCTCCATGAGCAAGCACTTGGTGAGAAACAGGAAAAAGGCTTCTGTGAAGTCAGACATTCATATGAATGACGAAGATTGGGAGTGGAGGGGCGAACAGGAAGAAACCTTTTATACACATTGAATATATTTTTGCCTTTCTCACGTGTAACAAAACAGAAGATCTGGCCTGCCATGTCTGCATCGCATTGCTGCGGGTTCTCAGGTATGCTGCTGCTGTCCAAAGAAAAGGAACAGGCCTCTATGCAGTCCATTGAAAAACTAATTACACCCAGTGGTTATGGTTCAAGCAACATAGTGGATCGGACTTGTGCCTCACTGCAAGAAGGCCCTGAATTCGACATCACCACCTGAACGGGGCTTTTCTGTGTGGAGTTTGCATGTTCTACCCGTGTTTGCGTGGGTTCTCTCCGGGTACTCCGGCTTCCTCCCACAGTTCAAAGCCATGCATTTAGTGGGGTTAGGTTAATTAGTGATTCTAAATTGCCCATAGATGTGAATGTGAGTGTGAATGGGTGTCTGTCTCTCTATGTTAGCCTGTGATTGACTGACAACCTGTCCAGGGTGTGCCCCGCCTCTCGTCCTGTGGCAGCTGGAAGAGGCTCCAGCCGTCCTGCAACCCTGATGTGGATAAACGAAAGAGCATGGATGGATGGTTATGTTTCATGCACTTATGGGGTCACCCTTATGTTCAAATATGGTGTTCACTGTGGACAAACTGTGAATCCTTGTATCCCCTCAGCTTGCTACATATACATTTGGATTTTTGCACGTGGACGAGAGGGTTGCTTTATTGTACCTTCTGGTTGGGGATCGATTTCTCACTGTTGTTTGTGCTTATACTCGAAAACAACAGCTTAGAGACCCCAGCATATTTGAAGCTGCTGGAAGCTGTTCCACCTGCTCCATCACCCAATGGGAGAGTTCAATGCTCATGTAGGCAATAGCAGTGAGTCTTGGAGAGGCGTGATTGGGATGTATGGCCTGCCTGATCAGAACCCGAGTGATGTTCTGTTATTGAACTTCTGGATGCAACTTACCTTCTTAATGCAGTTTTGGAGCAGTAAAAGTGTTCTTAGTTTTGCTTAAATAAATGAATCTAGCGGGAGGCACGCTTGATGCTCAGCAGTTAGCAAGTAAATATGTGGGACAATTACTGACATCAGCTGTTATTCAAATATAAGCTGATATTCTTGGCAGGCTAGTGGGACCAGTAAGTGCAGGCCAGGAACATGTAGCTCTACCAGAGCCAGAGATATCTGCAAAAAGGAACAGGTATATACAGAGAGAAGGGGGGACATGGCACAGACTACAGTAGAGAAAAGTTACAAGGTTAATGTATTAGTAGCATATAAATGAATGATGAGTTAAAGAGAAGCGAGTGAAGGAGAGGTGCTGGGAGGTCCCCTGGCAGCTTGGGCCAATATCAGAATATTAAAGGATGGTTCAGGGTCACCTGATTCTGGCAGTAAAACTTATCAAAAAGGAAATTTTAAGCCCAGTCTTAAAAGCAGAGAGGGTATCAGTCTCCTGAACCTAAATTGAGAACTGGTTTTACAGGAGAGTAGCCTAACACTTGAAGACTGTGCCTTCAAATGTACTTCTAAAAGCTCCAGGAACCACAAGTAAGCTTGCCATCTGTAAACGAAGTGTGCTAATTGGATAATATATTAATGTGAAGTCTTTAGGGTATGGTGAAGCTTGTTCATTCAGGACTTTGTGAGGAGAATGATATTGAATTCTATTCTGGATCTTAAAGAGATTCAGTGAATAGAAGCTAGTGTGGCAGAAATGTGATCTCTCTTTCTAATTTCCTTTAGTGCTCACCCTGGAGCATTTCCTAATAATGAGGTATTACAGTAGTCCAGTCTAGAAATAACTAATGCTTGGAATAGTTTTTCAGCATCACTTTGAGGCAGGATGTTCCTAAGTTAGACAATATTGAGCCAATGAAGGACGGTGGCCCTGGAGATTTTCTTTAATTTGCTTAATATGCACGTTAAAGGACAGCTGTTCTGGAGGCCAAGGTAATGTCGTCTTGAGTATCTATCTGGTAGGACACCTGGCTTTCTAAATGTAATGGGGCGAAAATATAATAACTTTAATTGCGTCTGAATTTAGAAGCAGAAAATTACAGGTCGCTCGGGCCTTTATGGCTTTAAGACATGCTTATCATTTAACTAATTGATTTGCGTCCCCTGCCTTCGTAGATAAATACAGGTCCAGTGCTTTCTAATCATTTTGCCAGAGGGATTGATGGTCAACAATTTCACAAAAGTTAACTGTGGTTTCTTTGAACAGGTTTATTGCCCCTCCTCAAAAAATAAATACAAAAAGGGTGCAATAAATCTTTTCTTTTGCCTTCAACATTTTTTATTTTAAGGGTTTTTAAGTAATCCTGTACTTATAATCTTAGTATCAGCAAGGCCATGCACACATCATGCACACCAAAACATTAAAACCTCTGACGGGTAAACCAGTACTGATCATCTTGTCGCAGTATAGAGCTCTTTTGGGAAGCTTTGGTTCCTTTTGAATTCGTCTTTATGGTATTGGAAGTTGTGCAGGAATAAATCAGGACACAGAGGCCATAAAAGATCCCCTGCAAGCATTTTTTAAGTGGCATGAGTGAGACGGAAACAAAATCTGACTAAGTGTACTTTACATGTGCATTATGGCTAATCAGTGTAAAATTATCAGACTTTAAATGAGGGGGAAAAACTGCTTCTCTAATCTTATTCTGATTCATTTTGTCCTCAGTGTGCTGCCTTTTCTTTTATCAGACTTACCTTAAGTCGCTTCTCTTCAAAATGTACCCTGTCTGAGACAAATCAGTTGGTTAATATACCCCACAATTATGCAGGGACTTGTATTCTTTTGAACCATGTCCCCAAGTCAGTAATTAACCTTAAACAATATCGGCTTCTTTTAATGGAAAACAACAAGCCAATGGTTATTCACAGCTTTATCTCGCTGCAAAATCCCTCTATAATCCCCCAACATCTCCTGGCATATTTGTGGCTAGGTGGAGGTGGGCAGCTTTTTAAGTGTGATAGATGGAGTTTAGTTTCAGGCTGCTGCCGCTGCTTCCTTCTCTGGCCCAGCCATCCCCAGAGAGCCTTGGATGAGCCTGAGCCACAATATAGCTCTGCTGAAAAGCTTTTTGCTGTTGTTCAATCTGTATTCAGAAGAAGAGCAAGCAAGCCACTCTTACCAGATTTTTTATTTTTTTTTGGCTGAATCACTAACTTTGTATAGCCTTTTCATTTGTATTTAGATTAACATGACAATAATTTGAACAAAGAAGGTGCAGACATCCAATTTTACTGGTTTATCTAAAACAGTCCTTGTTAACCTGGGAAATAAAGGTCACTGACAATGAAGGAGGTGTGTTTAAAATCAGTTTATATTAAATAATCACATTTTTAAGGGCATAATACCTGCATAGGACTCCACCTATAGATGGCACGATCAAAAACCCCCTTGCCCCCCTAGACTACATCCTGATTCGATAAGTTGTGAGTATAGAGACAAAGAAATATATATAATTGGTAGGAGTGTGAAATTTCAAGATGCTGACACAGCAGAGAATCAAATCGAGGAGAAGCTGGAAATATTATGAAAAGCACCAGAAGCAGGTTTGGAACACTGGAATGTGCAGTGGTTTTTCCAGAGGAGTCGGCTCATCAAGCTTTAAGAGCAGCCCATCTGTGTAAAGAAATCTAAAAGTAAACTCTATAGCTGCAAAATATTCAGACTAAAAATGGTTTCATGCACGACTAAAGGGTAGAAATACATTGCTTTAAACCCCATCAGAGGAAACTGAGGCATACATCAGAAATTTGTGCACTATGACAGCGGTCACCAACCTGTTTTGCGCCACAGACCAGCCTTTCAGGTAGTGCAGATAAATACAACATAATAAAATTATACAACCAAGACAAAAACTGTGGTATTTTGTAAATATAATAATAAATGCGAATTCACTATGTAATTGTGTAACTTTATTAGCAGCGACCTCCTGAAATGTTCCAACAACAATGAGAGTAACATCCTCCTCTCTTCCCCTTAATACTCTCTGGTCACCATGGTAACGCGTAAACACTTCTTTCACACTAAGACGGCCAACTACAACGCAGGAAAAGACCCGGGGAAACAGAGTTAACGATAAAAAGCCTGAAAACCATAAATTTCACACCCGAGCTTCGACTCCAAGCGACTCGGGGGTTGGGGACCGCTGCACTATGACATTTCAAAGTCTCTGGATGACTCTAATGAAGAGATAAAGAAACATTAAATGTGGGGTAGAGAACGCTTTAATCTAATATTTAATGCCGGATGAGTCACACCATTTTCATGATCCAGTCGGTGATATAGATGACCCTTCAGACCAACCTTCTATGTAGTAGATAGAGCCAAACCTTTAGAGAAAAACGTCAGCCATGGCAGAAGAGTCGCTTTGTTACTGCGAGGTCGAGGGTTCAATTAGCCACGCATTTATAAATTACAAAGAATTAATTAATTATTAATCAAAATTCACTGATGATAAACTGACTAACTGCTTCATCTATAAAGTACTTTGGCATTGCTGCGTTGCTCTTGCACTGAAAACAGTTACATTAATAAAGTAAATGTATTTATTTTTTTCCTTTTTCTTTTAATACATTAACTGCTCTGAGGTGAGGAAACGGTTATTTTTTTAGTTATTCTGTAGCTGTCTCTCAGGTCAGTTTCAAAAGAAGAAAACAGACCTTGAACTGGAAGCAGAAACCACGTAAAATGTACCAGTGGATATTACATTTGTGTAATATAACTTAGATCTGCCAGTCTGTTGCATCATAGAAAAATGTATTTGATTTGATTGACATGTTTTTTAGTTCTTTACAAAAATGCGTTTTAATCTACAAAGCATATAAAACAGGGAGTTGTTGTCGAGGATATGTCAATACAGACAGGAATCAAAACTGTTGCTTCTGGAAAGTTCTTAGACCGATCCATGCTAAGATGTACATCCTAACAAGGTTCTGGTGTTCCCTGTTGATAGCAAAATATCTAGAATAATCTGGTTCACAGCATGCAATATAATGGCTGAAGGAATGCCAGTTTGTTTGGCTTGGCCTCCATTTATGCTTACAGTGTGTTATTGCTGTGAAATGGTGTCAAATGCTTTATCTTAACTGCAAGACCCCATGGTTGCAGTGTAGCTAAAGTGGTGTTTTGGCATGGTACGTAAATATACTGAACTCAGCTTTCACAGCCACTACAAATAATTAACAAAATATAATTATAAAATAATAATTAATTATACTGAACTGATACTGTTTTGGTTCCTAAAGTGTTTAACTCTATTATCATGTTTTTTTAATGCGCGCACTTAAGATTTTCTAGATATATTTAGATAACATGTACTCACATTTTGCAGCCAAATTCTTGGTGAATTGAGCAACTCAGGGGATAGCATGAAAAACGTGCGTTTATTGAGCAAATTGTCATCTTATTATTATTCTTGGCAACACGTCAGAAAAGAAACACGAGTCCCATCCAAAAATATCCCAAAATTTAAAAAGACGTGTGCAGCAATAACCTTTCCTAAAGCACCACCCTGAGGCCAAAAAACAAATACAAATAAAACTTTGATGTCACCCAGAGGATAAATCTTTTTGATTTAAGCAGCAGTACAATGTGGCCTTTTTTCTGTCACAACCCCCAAACTTTTTTCTTTTTTTTTTTCCTTTTTTGCCTCATGGATGGCTCAGAATAACAACATGTACCTCTGTTGTTGAGCCCTCTGACTGTCTGTTGTATAACACGAATACCCCCTCATGGGGCTGTTATGGTTATTACTAACTTTTAGACTATTCCGGTATAAAATCTTCAGTGCTGCAAATAAAACCCTAAAAACATCCGTGAGCCTCGGATGGAAGCTTGGTCGTCTCCAGTACTGATCATCCTTCATCCGCGCTTTGTTTACAACTAACCCCGTCTTCCCTCTGCGATACAATATGTTTATAGACAGCTTTCCTTTATTCTTCAGTAGAATTTAAAATATAAGAAACTGTAGCAACAGGGAGTTATGTATGACTAAAATCCTATTATTTCCACTATGAAAATTACCTGGGATTCTCACTTTGAGGTGAGACAATCGCTTTTGTCTGCGTACAGTTGGTGAAGTGTCACAGCAGTTACTAAGAACGAAGCATGACTTGGATTGTGATGAAGTAAGATTATAAAGTAAGATTTGATGGAAGGCAGCCTTCCACCCCTCTTGGGGCTGTTGTGATTCCAGACTTTCATTATGCTTTCTTATCTCTCATAATCTAAAAGGGTTGTCCAAGACAACCAAAGCGTGCACCCTGGTTTCTTTGTACAATTATACTGCAATGTGTGATTAAAAAAACAAAATGAAAGGTTGCAGATTCGCATTCAGACATTGTGTTCTTTTTTGTGCAGTTACCATTGGGCGTCTCCCGTTATTCACACATCAATTGAAACAAATATTGGCATGACTTTGATTTTCTTTGAAGATTAAAGTTGTTATCTTGAGCTAATCAAGTAGGTCAGCAGTGACAGAAAGCATGAGTCTATGGCATTAAAGTGCAGTAGGTTAGCATTTTCAGAACTACCCTTACTCAGGTTTTTTCAGTTAGAGGAGATCAATGCCTGCCTACCATGCCTACCAGTTAATTTTACAAGGCTGGTTGAGCCAAAATACTCAAATGGATGTTGTTCAGTTGGTCTAGCCCCTCAGTTTGGTCTCAGTTGCCTCCAAAGCCTGAAATATGGGACTGCAGTTAAACACTCTCTTTCAACCCTTGTGAGGATTTAGTGTTATTCATGGTGTAGTCATTTGTATTTCTAGTTCTCTTAGTTATTTTCTGGTTATATTTGTAGTCTCTGGTCTTTAGGTTTTGTTTCTGTGCCTCTCCTGTGTCACATCTAGTCACCCTTGTCTCTATGTTTGTGCATCTCCTGTGTCCTGACTGTGTTGTCTTTCTGTTTCCCTAGTCAGTTATATTCTCATGTCTGTTCTTCCCCAGTCCCAATCTGTCTGTCAGTGTGTTTCTTGTGTTTCCTGTTTTATTTTGATAGTCCCTTGTCCTGTGTTTATTGTATTCTGTTTTGCTTCCTCTCTGTCTAATCGGTTAGATCTGTTCCAGCAATGTTTCGCTTCTTTTTCCTTTGTGTATTTAGTCCTCTGTCTTCCTCTGCATGTTGTTGTGTCGTCCTCCTTATAATTCCAAGTTCTATGTTCCAGTTTCCTAGTTTTAGTTCCTTGTTTATAGTTTTTGGCTTAGTTTCTTGTATTTAGTTTTCAGTCTATTCAGTTTAGCATTAAACCAGAGGCTTGTGCTAACCTAACCAAAATATTATTCCCTTATCCAAAAACTAATTATGTGATGGATCACTAATGCCTACTAAATGAAGCATTAGTGATCCATCAAGATCTAAAATTCATAGGTCTGTTTGAACTATAAGTGGTCTTGCTTTGCAAGATCAAAAACAAACACTGCTTAAGTGGTGCTTAGGGGCTATGGCAGTTTTAGGTGATAGAAATTCGGTAATGGTAACTGTAAACTTATCTGAAAATGCAATGCGTGGCTTGAGATGGATGGAAAATTGACAGACGTTTTCTGCAGCTTTGTTAAGTTGCTGTCTTTTTCCATCTCAGGGCTTTTTTTTGCTAATAACATTAATAAAAACTTTACTAAATTATGCCTTTATAGCCACAAAGTAAATATAGGTCAGTTAGCCAGCTAGCTTATCTTAGCACAAAGCGCAGAAGAAAGCAGCTAGCAGTTGCCTGCATGTACTTCTGAAACTCATTACATAATGGTAAATACGCTAATTTAAATGTGGATGTTATTAGTTTCTTACAGTCACATGACATGTTGCCCGCTGTTCTCAACGCATGTTATTTTAATGCTGCCTTTGAGCAAAAAGCCTAAAGATAAAAAATACACTGTCTACCACCACTGTCTACCATTATAGCAAGGCTAAATGGAAATCTCTGGAGAGTGTTAGCTCAGTGTATATGTACTTTTGTGTCACAGGAGATGACAAAGTTAAATTCAGAACTGTTGGAGACGCAGTGGGTTGAAAATAACTTTTTCTTGGGTGTTTTCAAATGATGGCGACTGGATGAGAAAATCTCAGTAATATAATGGGTTAATGTCTTAATGTCATACTTCTATGACAAGCATATGAAACAGGCTCATTAATTTACAGTCTCCATTATAAATGGACCATGTAGTTAGTCTAGAGTGATTAGTTTCCAGGGCAACTTCAATAGTTTTTTTTTTAACTTGCGACTTTTTGTTTCAAGACAATGTGCAATCAATTCTGAAGCACTCTTAACTAATTCTATCAAGTGAGATTAATATTACCTGTGATGATGAGGTGTTATGTACTGAAAGCAATTCGTGACACTTCATGAACAAGTGTGACTTGATGAATGCTACAGCATATTCTTATTAATTCAAATAATGGTTTTAACTTTCGTGTTTAGAAATAAAATGCTCAGCAATAGTTTATTCAACTTTAAGGTGAACGGTGGTGACTCCAAGAGCATAATCGGCTTTTTCAGACATGTAATGTATAATGCTGTTCACCTTAGGTACTTTTGTCAACACACAGTGATTTTTACAGTTAGGTTGTCCTTCTTCACACATCATTTGCTGACCCTGATCTACACTATTACGGAATGCTACTCTTTCCCAAGAAAAGAGCATTTACTTTTCAGGTTTTCAGTATGAATCAGCACGTAGGAGTAGAAGCTTGTCTTCAAGGTCATCACACAGGTGAATTTACTACACTGACTGAATCTGTAGCTTTTACCCCCAACTGGTGACCAAGAGCTGTTGTCAGCTGCTTTTCTGAAGAGTTTATACACCACAACTGTGTGTTGTCTTTTTAAGATATTTGTCCACACATCATTCTGTTTGAATCCATATGTAGCCTTTGATGGCAAACAAGTATTTCATCTCATTCATGTTTTTTGATTGCGATTATGTTCCCCAGAAAATCACCAAGAGTCAGGATAAACCAAGTGACACTTTGAGGACAGCATTTTACTCACATTTGTTGAGTAAAGACATATAAAAATAAAAAGTTTGTGCTTGCGTGGGTTCTGTCTGTGTAACTACTCCTTCCTCCCATGTGTTAGGTTATCTGGTAAGTCTAAATTAGCCTTGGCTGTTAATGTGGAATATTTTTGATTTTTTTTTAGCCTTGCAAAGGATTGGCAGTCTCTCCAGGGTGGACCCCACCTATTGCCCTAAAATAGCTGATACTGTGTAGGATTCAGCCTCCCCACAACTTTGAACTGAACAAATGAACGAAGATGGATGGAAGGAAAAATGACCTTTTTAGGACTGCGCCGTAAACATCTTTCAATTTCATTACAAATGTGTCTTTCAAAGATGATGTGATTTCAGAGTATGTTGCTTTAGTGCAAAAAAAGTATCTTTAAGCATTAATGCCAGACAAAACTGAACTTCATAGTCAGTGAATGTGAACCTTTTGAATTGTTTCCATTCCATTTATAACATCAACGCAAACCAGCAAGCTGGTAAGTATGTTCCCATCTATTGTTGAGTAGCAGAAGTTATTTTGCAGATTTGAATTACTTTGTTAAGATTCATTCAGCGCCAGGACTGGGCTTGTATAACTTTTCAATTGCACTTCAGTACATTTGTATGTCAGTATTCAGTCTGGATATTCATTCAGGTTAACCAATGTTAAGGTTCAAAATTGAGGAAGGAGAGTACAAACCACCCTTGGTCCAGAAGCTCTTGGTCCAACAATGATTTTAATGAACACACGTGTGGGAAGACACTCTGTACGCAGACAGCCAGTAGTCCTCGACTTAATCAAAGCATGAACAGATATTTTATAGCATCAGGGTTTGATTTACTGACGCCCCTTCATGCGTCACAGATACATTTTATACATAGATCAGATCAACACCACAATGGCTTTTCACCCAGAAGATCATCTTCTATTTTCATGGCTGGTACTTTCCGTTCTTGTCTTAAAGTAAATTGTTCCTCTTTCTTGCCGAGACAACAAGGACGGTTCCTCTTTTACCGAGACACTTTTGCAGTTACAACCAGACATGACTAATCTCTCCTCTAAATAAATTTAACTCATGTGTGTGTGTCACGACCTCACATGCTCTTTCTCAATTCACCTGTTGCACTTCTGACCTTTCACCAGACCAGAGGCTCACTGAGACTATGTGTATGTCTTCTACTAAATAAATGTTTTAACCAAGAACCTCTACTTAAACCTTAATATGAAATGATCTGATATATAAGTGTTTTGTAAGCATGTATTGCAATTCCTTCTATGGCTCCAAGTCACTTGCACAATAGATTGTCCGAACATCGCGCCGAACAAAGCTTCCGACCCCCAATTAATTGACCGAGCTCCAACTCTTTAATAAGCACAGATATGCATTGTGTATAAAATAGTCATAACTGCTTAAGGCCTTCTTAAAGCTATCTGTTACATTGTTAAAGCCTCGTCTTAGCCTGCTGCTCAAAATAACTTTCACTTCTGCAAAACTCTCCAAGCCTGTTTCCTGTCCTGTTACTTTTAGCCTTTCTGAAAGACACACTGTTTAACCCCTGAATGCAATATAAACTCCAGATTATATTATTAATGCAACGGTAATGATGACAATTATTTAACAATAGCAGTAAAATAATTTCCCTGCTCCACACCGTCCTTGTTGGATGGATCATCATTATGGATGTACAGAAGGGTATTTATTTTCTCACCATCACACAAAGAATAAGGACTAACCCTACATGCGATGAATACCGAACAACTTAAAGCAGCTTGTTACTACTTATGAAGCGCCTTGAGGCGACTTTTGTTGTGATTTGGCGCTATATAAATAAAATTGAATTGAATTACTTTTCTTTGAACATGGTAGGTGATAACTTAAAAACTGTAACTGTAAAAGGTTTATTAGGTAAGCCTAATATTTAACCTATCGTTGCATTACATTGGTCTCAGGACTCTCAATTCAATGTGTCTACATATGCCACATAACCAAAGATCATGACTTTAAAGGTTTTAATTAGTGCGTAAATTTGGCGTGGTTTATGCAACTAATTGTGTATGCAGATGGGAATTAAGGACTTTGTGATACAGGCCTCTGAATGTTTTTTTTGTTTTTTTTTTGCCTGTCCCGTTTGGCTCTTTTGCCATCAGAATTATTGTCTAAAGGCAAAGAAAGATGCCCAACGGATTTACTTTACCAAATTGACCATCCCAGCCTTGCCGTAATGGTCCATTTGATTCACCTTTTATTGTTTATTTTATTTTCACTTACTGAATACGGGACAGACTTGACTGGGGGAAAGAAGGGGAGAAAGAAAGAGGGAAAGAGAAACAGCTGAGAAGAGGGACGGGGGAGAAGGGCAAAAGCCAAAAACCAACAGAACGGGCAGAGGAAAAAAAAGCATATATCAATCACCTGGGTCACCTGCTGAGAAAGAAAAAAGAAAACAAGCAGAAGAGAACAAGAGTAATAGAATAAACAACATCACAATGATATATGGGAATATGACAGTAAATACTAAATATTAAACATTATTGTGCAGCACATAAGATCAACAGAACACAGTGTGCTCACATGCTTACCGAACGTGATTACAGGAGTGGAGGAGGTTTCACTTCTGCATTCAGAATTCACTCTGCAGATGTGAAATGGTTTCAGAAAGTTCCACAGTTGCTTGACCTTCCAGGGCTCACAGATTCATGAGGCAGTGCTATTGATTTAAACAGGTGTAAAGGCCTTTCTCCTGCTGAGGAAATTTAATCATGTCAGAGGGCCACCAGGTTATTGCACAAGACACTGTCACCAGCGCTATAGGACACTTTTATGTCAGGGGCCTAGACAATATTAATTTTACTTTCACCTTATATTGTGCAGAAGAAGCGGTCTGGAGATCCAAAGCAGATTCCCGAGAGAAAACCACCAAAACTGAAGCACCCAAAAAAGAGATTAATAAGAACATTTTATTCTTGGAAGTATCTTTGAAGTTTTCGAATGGTTCCTGAATTCACATTCTGATCATTTTTCTGATTTAATATGTTCAGGATCTGTGCTCATCCTCCCTGACAAATCCAGTGATGAAGTTCTTTACTCTGTTGACTAAGCCCAATTAAGTTAAAAAAAATTAAATAACCAAAACAATCCTGTGTTTAATTTCAATTAACTTAAAGCACGCTTCCACAGAATCTAAATCAAAGTGTAAAATTTCTTATATAAACCTCAATGTTTTATACAAACAGTAGCAGTTATACTTCAAAGTCATTTCAGGTCTGTGTGTGTGTGTGTGGTGTGAACTCATAGGTGAGCATGCTCAGACTAATTTCAATTCCTTTTGTGAATGGCTGATTATCACAATCTGTAGATTAAGTCTGGGGCAGCTTTAAGTCTGTCAGAGTGAGAAAAAGACCAAAAGACGAGGGGAAGGCGTCAGCATGGCCCAGAAAAACAATTGTAAGTTAAACTTCTGATTATTTTCATCTTTTATGCTATTTTTGTTGTTGTTCTTGTCATGTTGGTTATGAACAAGAGAACTAATAAGACAGCACGGGTGCAGATGAATGGCAGTACTAACAACCCTTAATGACATAAACACGTTTCAATAAAACTAAAACGCTTTTGTTTGTTGCCTCAGGATCACCTTCGTTTGATTCCGATCATTAGCACATTTGAGACCTAATTGTATTGCATCCCCAGAATGACTCTCACTCTTGGAATCTTAATAGTAGTAATAATTTTAATTGTGATTTTCACCTCAGGTTGTCACATGAAAATGGCATTTTCATGTGGAATAGAAATGAATTAAAAATGAAAAGGGTAAGAATCAGTGAGAGGCATAGTGATTTATTTTATATTTATTTAACAGGTTACGTGAGCATATTTAGCCCATTGTGAAATCCAGCAGGAATTTCTGATTGCAACAACAGGCAGATTAGTCTCACCGAGCTCTCATTCTCTCCCTCCCTTCTCTTTTCCTCTAACATGCAGTTCAGTTCTCCATCAGGGAATATAGACCTTCAGATCAACATGTGGTCATGTCACTATTTAAGGATGGGATTTTTGAG
This sequence comes from Aulonocara stuartgranti, assembly GCF_965226115.1. Taxonomy (NCBI): domain Eukaryota; kingdom Metazoa; phylum Chordata; class Actinopteri; order Cichliformes; family Cichlidae; genus Aulonocara; species Aulonocara stuartgranti. The sequence continues at coordinate 31,547,922 of NC_138956.1, forward strand.
CATGTTTACCCAGCCTTTTTCAAGGCCATGAGCCATCCAGACCATATTGGTGTTGCTCTGAGCATTTCGATGGCTGGTTATGTGCTTGGAGGCAGCTCCTACTTCCAAGCTCTACTGTTTGGCAGTGCATGGGCTGGCCTTATTTATTATTGCTGCCATGATATCTATGAGGGCTACATGATGAGGAGGCAAAGCGCAGATATGGCCGACATTCAGGCCAGCTACCTGGAAAACCCAGATAACGGCTTCTGGGTAGCAGAGACAGACATCAATGGCCAATCCAAGGTGGTAGGGATGGTGGCAGTGACTGGAAAAAGCGGAGAGGAAGAAGGCGAAAGGTTTGAAGACTGGAATGGCGGAGTGACGGGAGGAGGCTCTGAGCTGGCTCAAGATGCCGGGGATGGAAGTTATGGTGAGATGTGTCACATGGTCGTGGCATTTTCGTGGCGCCGCAAAAACTTGGGCTCGCAGTTAACACGGAAGGCTTTGGATTTCTGCAAAGAGAGAGGCTTCGGCCGTCTAATCCTGGATGTGAGCTCTCCACAGACAGCAGCCATTTCCCTGTTCGAGAAAGCCGGCTTTGTGCAAACCTCATCCCATCGCAACACGCACGCCAACCGCTGGTTCTCCAACCTCGCCAGAATAAATGTGATGCGAATGGAGAAGTTAATTTAAAGATAAAATTTAATATAGCGAGCAGCTATTAGAACCTAAAATGTACAGCATATCATGAATATGTCACTTAATTTAATCTTGTACCATCATTGGAAAAAACTCTGTGTGATATTGGTCACTGGTTTCTCAAATTTGCTATCATGGTAGTTTGAAAAATATATTAAATTTCATGTTTTTTTTCCACAAAGCAGGATTAACGATCTCAGTTTCCTCGTATTTCTTCTCGCTTTGATCTATTATGTATACACCTGCACCCCTGACAGTCTGTTTCCCACAAACATAGAGAACAATGAGACAATTAGTCAACTTCTCAAACTTAGTTAAATGAACGTATTTGCATATGCAAGTCTAGTACACCCCAGTAAGTTTCTAATAAAAGAATTTATTGTATTTTAAACGTAGTCACGTTCAATTATCTATTGTTCTCCTGTCCACTAAGGAATATAAAAATGTATGTGAGAAAGGAGAAGTGTAGTCATTTGGAAGCAGGAGAACTTTCTTTTAAGCCTCTTTCCAGGGAGAGGCTGAATCCCTCTGCCTCAGAGGAATTAATGCCAGCTGACTTCTAAGACCTCACAACTCTTTGCTTAAAATACCAATGAAAAATGCAATAGTATCAGGACATTGGGAGGTTTAAAATTCTTTGGAGCTAAAAGAGCTGTGAGTGTGTGGCATAAAAATAGGATAAAGACTTTGGTATACTGCAGTGCATTCAGGTCATTGTACACACGGCAAATACTGAGATTATCAACACCAAACAATAGAGAAAAAGTTTAACTGTTTCTTTATAGGTGGTCCTATGGTATGTGCGTGTATGGGAGGAGGGATTGGGTGAATCCAGATGGAAAACCCATGGAAATTTTTCTTTTATAAAATAAAAAATGTGATTGTTGACTCTGAAACAATGCAAAAAACAGCATTTCTGTTCATTATAGAACCTGATGCAGGAAAAACCTAGTGACATGCATGGTGCAGCATCAGCTAAACAATGTAGATTTACACCTTTCTTAACCTACATTGCACCAGACATCTGCTAAAGGTGATTACAATTTCCAGAATATTATCATCACCGCACAGTAGCTGCTTTTCTTTAAAGGGTATGCGTCCGCAGACGACGAGCCTATAAGGAAAAAACATCAAGCAACCAATGTGTGCAATGACAGGTGCGACCTAAATGAGCTTCAAGAGAGGGTGCTGGATGGATAAAGCAGCTTGGCACTGAGAAACACACACACACACCCATCAGAGGCCTTCAGGCATCAATCATTCCTGCTGAGGCTGTCAGAAAAAAATTCGGCCTGTGGCCAGCAGGCAGGTGCTGAACTAGCCAAAGGAAGATGAGCCTTAATTCTGGCCAACCTGTTGTCATCCTCTCACAATTACCAGTACAATTGGCCTCAAGGTAATGACAGCTTGATTGTAATTCCTGTCATACACATGCTGCACAGATGAGTCAGTTGCCATTTTGGGGACAATGATATGAGATGAAGCTGCTGTGCAACTACTCTCCGTAACGTCAAAATCCATGCTGCCACAATGTCTATGAAAACCATTCAGCCCCTCAGAAGTTGTCGTGTTTTATTGCCTCATAGCAATGATGTCACACGCTTGATGTGCACTGATCACTAGAAAATAACCTTTTAACAGCAAAACATAAATGTAAAATACAAATTGGGAGTAGTGTGTGAGGCAGATGTATAAATTCAAGAAAGACAGACGGAATTTATTCTCTGGACAAAGCTATCCATGTTTATATCACATTATGCAAATGAATAGGCTGATTTTTAACCTTTATTTACAACATAGAACAGCAGTCCCCAACCCCCGCGCCACGGACCGGTACCGGTCTGTGAGTCGTTTGGTACCAGGCCGCGAGAGTTGAGGCTCGGTTTCCCTGGGTTCGTTAACTGAGTTTTCCTGGGTCTTTTCCCGTGTGTTATGAATAACTCTTCTTTTTTTTGGAACTGGTACTGGTTTTATTTTGTTGTATTTATCCGTGACACCTTAAAGGCCGGTGTGAAAATATTGTCTAGCAGATCATTACATGAAGGAACCTTTTAAAAAAACAAGCGCGCTCATGCTCACAGGTGTACACACGGGTGGTCACACCCACAAACTACACCCTTTTTGGCTCCTACCTCAAAGCACACTGTGTGCTGTTGATCTTATGTGCTGCACAATAATGTTTAACATTTAGTATTTACTGTCATATTCCCATATATCATTGTGATGTTGTTTATTCTATTACTCTTGTTTTCTTCTGCTTGTTTTCTTTTTTCTTTCTCAACAGGTGATCCAGGTGATCGATATATGCATTTTTTTTCTCTGCTTATTCTGTTGGTTTTTGTTTTTTGCCCTTCTCCCCCATCCCTCTTCTCAGCTGTTTCTCTTTCCCTCTTTCTTTCTCCCCTTCTTTCCCCCAGTCAAGTCTGTCCCGTATTCAGCAAGTGAAAATAAAATAAACAATAAAAGGTGAATCAAATGGACCATTACGGCAAGGCTGGGATGGTCAATTTGGTAAAGTAAATCCGTTGGGCATCTTTCTTTGCCTTTAGACAACAATTCTGATGGCAAAAGAGCCAAACGGGACAGGCAAAAAAAAGAAAAGAAAAAAAAAGAAAATATTGTCGGACATAAAGCGGTCCGTGGCGCAAAAAAGGTTGGGGGCCGCTGACATTGAATAAAATACACATATAGTACCAAGATGAGATAATAAAAAAGCTCAGGGGGATAGAGAAGGCTCTGTTTGCACTTCATTTGAAGAAAAAGATGGTGACGTGTTTTGTGTGTAACCAATAATCACACGTACATTTAGATTTGGCAACTCCACAACGTTGACCCTTGCTAAGCCATTCCTAAGTAGCTTTGTGTTGCAAAAGCTGAAGTTTCCATATCCACTTTAATAAATTAAACCATTCCACAGCACAGACGTGATTTTCATTTGATTAATTGTAAGTACTAATAGCTTTTAATAAATATGGATTTTATTTAACCTTATCACTCAGTAAAGAAAGGGCTTCTGTTGATCAAACAGACATTAACAGACATTAATTCTGGTTAGATTTAGTGTTGTAAAACAATAATATTTGGAAAGTATCAAATGAAGTGAAATATGGTGTGAAATGTAATTTTCCATGCATGCACAGAAATTAAATGCAACAGAGAAAAACTGATTTATTTGTATTCTTAATTAGAGTACTGACTTTACAGAGGAACTCCGAGGGTAGGAAAGCATTACTTTGAAATTTCTTGTATTTATTTATTTTTTCCTGGTTTGAGGTATCAATAGAGAAACTTTAAAACGTCCTTCCATCTATCTCTCATTACTGGACCAAAGGTTTCCAATTTGAGATAACATAAGATCAATAAAATGGGCAGACTCTCATCATAGGATGAGCTCAGAAATCCGATTAGGAAAACATCTTTTTGTCCCCTATAGGGTGGGATGGTGAGTGCACACCTGTGTGGTGTGTGTGTGTGTGGGCAGGGATTATCTTGAGAAATCCCGCATGCATGCATATTAACAATAACGTATTTCTTTCAGTATCTTACTGATCGGACTCATATCGAGATCTACGCCATCTAGCTTATCATAAGAAAGGAGCTAATGTATCTTCAGGCAAACTCTGACAACAACAAAGGAAGTAATCAACATTGTAAACAGTGCCTGCTTGTGAAGAGGTCTGTCTCTTTTTCTAGATTAGCACCCTTATTGAAAAGGCAAAGATTATGGAGATTAATTACATGAGGGTAACAGCCGCCTATGTGCTGTTGTGTGAAAGCCAAAAGTAGATTTGTTTGGCTCATACATCATCATATACTATTCACCACAGCCTCGCATAATCGCTTTTCATCTTCTTCGTTTCACCACTGGAAGTTACTTTCTTGGCCGTTCTGCTGTAATTCACTGCAGAAGAAAGCACCTGGCCCATTCTGTTAGCTGTTAAATCACAAGTAACAACAGCATACCGTGCATTTACACAAACAGGTTTGCTGCATTTTGGGAACCTGACATTATGCAGAGTGTGCACTTCCTTTTTACTGAATAATTGGTCAATTATTTGCTGCATGGTTCAAGAATGATAAATATACTTTTTATCTATAACAGCAGAATATTAGACCACAGCGCGCAGTCTGAGACACTAACAACTAAAGCATAAAATCAGGACAAATGTGTTGACTGCATCTATTGAATTATACCTAAGGACTGGAACATGTCTGAAAGCATAATTACTGTCTCATTAGCATTCAAGATTGGAAGTCAAATTATGAGGATAAATGTGGGATTAGATGTAGCTAATGAGTTGGTATTAAATATGTTTACACGAAAAGCGAACCTCTACATCATGGATAAATGTTCCACACAGTATTAGGCAGTGGCTCGTTTGCTGAGCTCCAGCTTCAATCCAAGAGGACTGTGGGGATTTGGTCAAGCAAGTAATTGGACAAAACAACAACGGAAAAATTGATCACAGCTGTTATAATTAGGAGAAATATGGGACAATCAATTTTTTTCATATTTCAGACGCAATGCCAAGTTACCCAGAATAGCTGCATTCCAATATGGTGAAGGGTAATAGTTATAGTCGGATCCTCTTGTGCTTTAAATAATTCTGCAATATTTTAGGATAATGAACCTTGAGACACAGATCTCAATCACACTGAGAGTTTAGCATATTATTAAAAATGTACAAATGCGACTTGAAATGAAATACTTTTGTAGACTTTTACATGAAAGTTATTGGAGTAGGAGGCTGAATGTTAAATTTGTTTTAATAAAAAACTAAACTAACAACAACAGAAAAAAAGGCCAAACAAAACAAAAAACCTCCCCAGTGATATAATTCATATACATGCTCATATTTGTTCTTTGGTTCTGTCCCACCAGTATCTCAAAAAGCAACTGCCTGTATTTGTGGCACAAATATGGCTGCGTTACGTACAATATTTAATAAAAAAGTAGCTACACAACATACAGCTCTGACCAGATTTTTGCAGTCTTTCACGCTGCTTATTTGAAAAACAGATATGTAACAGCAGGCTACATAACACCTTTTCCAGGTTTTTTATACAGAACATTTATTTTGGTCTCACGTTCTGTGTTAATGTTATCTTGTGATCATGAGCTATACGCTTGTGTGACTTGAGCAGAGTCACCGGCTATAGCTGTTGCCCTATTCAAGCCTTTAGCTCAGTCCACATCCCAAATAATCAAAACAAATGTGAAAGGTGCAAAGAACCTGGTCTGCTTACGTCACTTCAAAGACTCCATTTCATTTGCGAGAGCAGTTTGCTCTGTTCTTCAAAGCCACATGACAATTTGATAAGAATAGATGTCTTCAGCTGTACGAGGTGCCCGCATACTCTTGACTAACTAGGGAAACCATGACTGACAACTCTCTGGCTGAAGGAATAACATGGGAGGGCAAAAGTTTCACTTGAAGTGAATGAGAACTTGTATTGGAGGGTTCAGAGGAACCAGATAATTTGACCTAAAGGAATCACAAAAGCGGCACAAACAAGAGAGAAGTGGTGGCGTCAGACAAATTAAACAGATAAACAGTTCACCTTAAGGAAATGCATTCATTTTAATATGCTTCTACTACAGCACACCAGTAATAGTAGTTAAAAAAAGGAAGCAGAAATTAGAACAACTCTAAGGTAACAAAGCTTAACCTTCACAGAAGAAGCCCTCTTAAAAAATAAAAATAATCCAAGGATAGTTTAAACTAAGAAAAATACAAGTGTGAGAATTGGTGTAGAAGAATCAAATTCCAAAAGCAAAATGTTACTTGCATTGAACCTTTATATGTCCATGGTGTTGATGATCTTATGATCATTTGTATCTGAATAATCCAAGATGCACTCTACACGCTCATCTGATGCTAACTTGTCAATCATAACGTTCCTCAGAACCTGACATATATTCTTTTTTTTTAAAAACCCTGGCACAAAGCAGAGCTTTTACTTTATTAAATAAGACTCTGAAATAGTGGTTGAGATCATAAACTCGCCAAGGTTATGGATAAAGGAATCCCAAAGGCTATTTTCCTATGTGTAGTTTTAGGCACTTCTGCTTTGGCTTCAGTTTTCTTCCTTTGAAGCTATTACATTTATGTACACTTTACGCTAAAGAGGTGCATTTAAGGGTTTCTTCCCAGTTACAGCAAATATAAAGAGGACAGGTTGAAAAAACAAACAAAAGAAAAACAAGTCAGAACCAGATGGGTCTAATGTAACATCACATTTTGGTTGGGTATCAACCAAAATCATCATAACAGCAAATTTTCGAAGATGTAAAAGGAAGGACGGCCTTTGTGTAATTTTTTTTTTTTTACTCATTTATAATTATTTGGCAGCAGCGGCAGGAAATGTAACACTTGGCTTCTAATATAGGTGCTAATAAACCCTATTTGTGAATTTTTCCCTCCTGGCTGAAGTGGCACCTCTCAAAAAGTAATGAGTCAGGGTAAGCTAAAGGATCATAATAACGATTGTGCTATATTCTTTCCACTTGAAATCTTATTACTAATGCACAGATTGCAACTGGTTCCTCTTGTATGAATGGAGTGGCCATGACTCACTGACACCATTTAGGTCTGTCTTACATCTTGTTTTAACTAAATAAACCTGCTCCAGGTTAGGTTTGCTGTGACAATCAAAGAAGGTTGGCAATATAGTCCAACAACATTAATATGCATATGGAGAAAGTGTCTTATTAATGATAAAAATATCTCCTGACCAAGTTGGGAGAAACCAATAAGAATATTGGGCGTGCCAGCCGTTGGTCTAGAAACACTAAGACATTTTTGCAGTAGGAAACCTGCATTACCTGCAACCCACATGGGTTGCAGGCAGTGTTGGGAAGGTTACTTTTAAAATGTATTCCACTACAGATTACAGAATACATGCCCCAAAGATGTATTTTGTAAAGTATTCCACTACGTTAGTCAATGAGAGTAACGTATTCTGAATACTTTGGATTACTTAATATATTGTCATGCTTTTTACAACTACATGAATGTACTATTGCTGTGTGATTTATTACTATTACTGAAGGATGCTCGTCATACCAATACCAACTAGATTTTTGAATCTTAATATAAAATGAGAACCAGTAGGGTGGACAAGACTGCACTTTTTGCAGCGATCTCGTATAGAAAACTATTCAGCGTGTTTATAAAAGGGGTGGCTGTAGCTCAGGTGGCAGAGCAGGTCAGCCACTAATCAGAAGGTCGGTGGTTCGATCCCAGGCTGCCTCCTGGCTGCATGCCAAATATCCTTGGGCAAGACACTAACCCCGTGTTTGCCTACTGGTGGTGGTCAGAGGGCCCGGTGGTGCCAGTGTCCGGCAGCCTCGCTTCTGTCAGTGCGCCCCAGGGCAGCTGTGGCTACAATGTAGCTTGCCAATGTGTGTGTGAATGGGTGAATGACTGAATGTAGTGTAAAGCACTTTGGGGTCCTTAGGGACTGAGTAAAGCGCTATACAATACAACATACCATTTACCATTTCCACCGGCGTGGAATTACCAAAAATATTTCCACAAAGTAACTGTATTCTGTATACCACATTTTTAAGTGGTAACTGTAACGGAATACAGTTACTCATATTTTGTATTTTAAATACCTCCGATACATGTAATCTGTTACTCCCCAACACTGGTTGCAGGTGATGTGACTCACCAACAAAATCAATAACACTGACGCTGATCGTTTGCACAATTATATACTACTTGTTCACAGGAAAAAGAAAGCTTGCAGCGCTGATAATCTCAGCCTCAGCTATCTGATAGAATTATTCATCAAATAAAAAGTGCACTCTTCAGGCCCCAATTTGTTCGACAGTTCATTAAGTTCACATTAAATAATCATTAGCTGCAAAAATACATAAATATTTGTGATTTCTCCTGAATAATCTAGCAAAATTGGTGCTTTATGTGGTATTACCACATCAAAGAGGGATGATTTGTTTTGTTAACGTTTGGAAGCTTCAGCCTTGTGATATCCCTTAAGAGGAAACTTTTATTGTCATTTAACTCTGAGTGATTACGTAAGATCTTTTGTGAGTGCAAGCACAGATGAGAGCTCAGCACTAAATGTCAAAACACATCACTTACGGACTAAAGAAGAGGTGCCGCATTGATTAACTGATAATATTCGTGTTCCAAACTGCGAGCAGCCGAGGCCGGCCTGTTTGATTTAAGTTCATTCATTGGTTGAAGCAGTCGGGGACATTTTGATAGTGAGTTCGGGGTAATGTTACTAGGCATTTTCTGTAGTTGTGCTTTCTTAAAGAAGCCTGCTGAGAAATATCGCTTTCTGAGAGATGATGTACAGCTATTATTAAAGACTTGCATTTCTTCTGCTTCTAAAAAATGTCGATTTCTAATGAGACAAAATAATTGATGACATAAAGACATATTATTGGCATCAGTGTTTTTTCGCTGTGTTATTTTATACTAACCATCATAAATGAACGTTCAAGTGAAACATAAATCCACATCTCTGTCTTTGCTCCGTGATACTTTTTCTATATTTCTTAAATGACAGCATAGGTCCTGATCCAATATATTGGGAAAATCAATCATTTCTGATGATGTACACCATATCTCAGAGTTTCCAGGGTTATTGAAGGAAGTGAAGAAAATAATCCCTATCACAACTGGCCCACATAAACCATTAAAAATATGGCTTTGATCGATATCTGTATTAATTAAAGAAGCGATTTGACAAGGAAGTTGGACGACGGCACTTTATCATGCACGCTCAGTGAGTCACGGATTAAGTTGTGCTGCGGTGAGGATATCTGCCACGTGTCACAGTATTAAAGTGAGGAAGGGATAACGTCTCAGTCTTCGGTGATGAGATTTGCGCTTCCGAGTGAGAGAAATAGACCTGTTATGGACTTCGATTTCTCCTCGAGGAAACGACTGCAAGGATGCACAGCAGCCTCGCAGTTATAGAGCGCTTGTTGCCATCTGTTATGTAACTCCATACATGCCAGCTGTCATATCCAGACAGATTATGCAGTTGTTAGCCGTGCTGCTGTTTGTATTAGCAGCTGTAACACTAGATAGCTCGGTCTAACCTTTCTGCGCCTTCAACGCCGCGTCAGAAGCTTTCGTTCTCATTTTAGGCAATTTACATGTATGAACAATTCTTGGACTTGGCACACACTTCAAAAAGACTATTAAAGTGTCAAATTAAAGCTTTTATTGGCTGGGATGTTGGCATTTTATAAATTATTGGTTATAAGAGAGCGCAGTGGGATGTTTATACATCTTAAAAGCTGTCTTAAAAGCTTTGTGTTTTTCTCAGCCGGGTGTCACTGTCAGCACTGAGCAACAAGACAAAACACAGTGTGACTGGAGAATGTGCAAGGTGAGATGTGATCTCTAAAGTGAATCAAATGGTTCAGACACTGGGTATTGACTGCCTTTGGAAGCTTAATAGGGGATTTAATAGGCCCAGACAGAGAAACAACTTACATTTTTCATGATGCTGTTTCTCAGGGGTATTAATGTTTGGACAAGCTGACAAACCTAGAAGATATTTATAAACAGTGTGCTGCGGTTGCTACAATTCAGGTGTCTCGGAGGATCATTTTGGGATGGATTCTTACTTCTCGAGCAGAGGGCCGAAATGGATTTCTTCTCAAAATGAAACAGAGACATACCAGCTTGGAGAAAATAGGATTTACAGTACAGTTCCTCCAACAACGGTGTGGATTATATATATAAAAAGCTCTGAGCATCATAAAAAAGAATCCACGCAGGCAGATCACAGGTTCAAAATAAGTCTCCTTACAAAAATAAGAATGAAGAAGATGATGGATGGATGGATGCAAGCAAAGATAGGACATGCTGGTCCAGCAGCTGGGAAAGTGGCAAACCTGGCCCCTCTATAAATTCGCTTTCATATGCTTCTTTTTTCTAGCACCAGCATAACGTTGCCTGAGCTATATATTCAGATTTCCAGCAGTATGTGTTTGAAAAAACTAAATGAAAATGAGACTTTATGGGAGTTTTAAATATCAGTATTTTGGATAAATGTGTATGTATAAACAGGACAATCTCATCTTTAGCATCAGATGCTGTGGGCAGAAGCAACGCCCAGAGACTAATTGCATCCATAGGTGAGTGCCTTGCACAAGGGCACAATAACAGGTGAATCACCTCAGGTTTTAATTAAGTTTTTAATGGTGGGAGAAGCCGGAACCCCAAGAGGAAACCCACGCAAGCAACAGTGCTAACCACTGTGATTTACTGTAGCATTTAACTGAAACCTCTTTCTGCAACCGTACCAACATCCAACAGGCTGTTATCAGTCCATCTAGAGTTAGGATTAGGATTGGGATTTGATTAATGCCAACTGCTTCTTATAGAAGTTACACCAGTTCAGAAGACTCAAACATTTGGTACGTAAGATCTTCAACCCTAAACTGGTGGATGTCAGCCCTGTACACTGACGACTGATTCGAGGCATCAAGAACAAATAACACCAAAATAATTATAATAGCAACACTTAAATTTAATCAGAGCATTATTCGTTATCAAATTGACCTCATCTAAATAATAAAAAAGGACAAATATTGAATTTGCATAGCTAGAATTCATTTGCATATTTTATAAAATGAAATTCTGCACTTGTCTTTAATACAATTTTCAGCTTTTATCCAAAGTATAATCCACTTTACTGTGTTTTGATTCTGGTGTCAGGCTTTAAGTAATTTCAAGTAAATATTATTATTGTTGTATTTGTATTATGAGACCAGCTGGGCTCATTTTGACCTAAATATTAAATAACTGAAATTAAAGAACAAATGGCCAGCTCTGAGACTTAATCTCTCCAACATGTCCTTCCCCTGAGCCTCCTTGCAGACATGCCCAAAACCTTATGTATGAGGCATCCAGGAAGCATCAAATTCAGATGCTTGAACCGTCTCATCTGGTTCAAGCATCTGAATTTAGTCCCTCCGGATTGGCTGTGCTCCGCAAGCTAACAGACTTCGCCTGCTTCTATTTGCTATCTTGTTCTTTCACCACCCAGAGCTTGTGGCTGTAGCTGAGGGTAGACTCATAGATCAACCTGTTAATTTACAGCTTCACCTCCTCTCTCCTTCATATCGCATAACACATCAGTACAGCATCCACATTGCAGCAGTAATCTGTCTGTCAGTCTCATGCTCTTTCACGTTACTTTTGAACAAGACCCCAAGATACTTGAACTCCTCTACTTAGGGGAGCCCCTCATTCCTGACCCAGAGTGGGCACCCCACCCTCTTCTGGCTGAGAACCATACACTCAGATTGGACATGCTAATTGTCATTCCTGATACATCACACTCAGCTGCAAACCACCCCAGTGTGAGCTGGAGGAAGCCAAGAGAGCCACAAAATCTACAAAAAGCAAAGATGAGATCCTGAGATCTGACACCCTCCTCCTGTTGGCTGCACCGAGAAAGTCTGTCCATTAAAGTTATGAGCAGAACCTTTGACAGATTACCGTCCTGGTGGAGACCAACACCCACCGGGAATGACTCTGATTCATTGCTTGCAATGTGAACTAATCTCTCACTACTGTTGTATAGAAACAATAAAAAAACAACTAAAACTAAACGCACACTTCAAGCACTGATAGCACACAGTTTATCTCATGTGTTGCTCAGAGCATGCCGGCAAGTGACAGGAGAAACAAACACTTGCTACCTTCTTGTCAGTGCTTCAGGAGCAAAGGTAACCCCTTTTTCAAGCAGATTTTCCAGCCAAGCGTTGCACGGTCACATCAGCAGGTGAAGTTTTTCTCGCTCCCAAGAGGGTCATTGCTGCTCGGGTTGAGGCTTACAGTGTAGCAGGATCAGTTTTCTTTTTCATGTGTGGCATGACCAGGGCACAGCTCAGCTGTCTCAAAGAGATCCGACAACATCACCAATGTTCGGAAAACTTCCAGCCTGGAAAGTTCCTTATCCAGGTGATAAACACAGCGATGTAGCAGCTCCTCTTTAAAATGACTGACAGAATAACCATACCCACTTGGTACCTGTGGCAAACATTAACTGAATAAATAGCTCAGTTTAATAAAGCGGGCGAGTCACCTGGGACTCTAAAGCATTTGTGTTTTTTAAAAAGCACTAATCAAAGCAGAAACAGAAACAATGACAATGTGACATCATTGGGAACATTCACTACTTGAATGAGCGGTCCTGTGTCCACACTGTCACTAAAATAAGGGTAACAAGGTTAAAGACCCCAGAATCTATATTTTGCATCGCTTCTTAGTTACTACTGTTATGCTACACGAACACAATGTTCTCTGGAAGGAATAAAACTGTTTGGTTGAAGGAGAGGCTTTGTTTATTTCGTTTTTTCCTTGTGCTCTCCTTTCTACTTCAAATAGGATGTGACTCATAAATGAAGTAAGGTCACACTCACTTCAGCAGCAGTCAGCAATATTTCTAAATCAAAACTGGTTGTCAGTTGATGGATTGTTTGAGTGTAACGCCTGGTTGCTATCAGTCATTTTGATCAAAAAGCACAGACCTGTGTGGTTTGTGCTGAGTCTTAGGATGATCATAGTAAGATTCTTTACCAAACGTTTGCTCTTAATGTCGGTTTTTCATTCATAAATATCTACAACCAAACAAAATGTTTGAAATAAAGTCATATGCGGTGTGCACCCACAGTCTAGCCCAATCATCTCCCAACAACTAACACATACATTTAGATAAATTGGGGAGAAAAACAAATCCTTAGTCATTAGCAGTGCATAAACATCATTTCTAGAAAATATGGTTGGATGTAGAGAAGATTTATTGAGTATTTCCATGTTGATGTCACCAGCCTTCTATTGCATTCGGGGTTGTTTATAGCTTAAAGCTGGTGGGCTAGACTTAAAATGTCTTCATGGCAGAAAAAAAGCAACGTGTCAAATGTGAAATCTGAAAGATGCTGTCAGAAAAAAAAGACTGCTTTAAAAGCCTGTCAGGAGAATGTGTGTATCTGAAGTAAGCTTCACAAATGTGACTTCTATGACTTTTTTCTAACAAGGGAAGATTTTAATAAAGGGGATTCTTCTTGTACCTGAGGGAAACTCAGCGGATGAGTGTAAAGGTGTTTTCAATCCTGTAAAGTTTGTTGATTTCATAATTGCTTGGATTACATGCCTTACCAAATGGCGGAATCCAGACAGTTTGAGGTAGATCACTATAAAGTTGCAACTCTGTTCCTGAAATTATGCTATACTATGCACTAGTACTTAGGTAACAACACTAAATATTATGGGGTTTTTTGTTTGTTTGTTTGTTTGTTTTTTTCTAAATATTGCAAGGTCAAGGTCAAGGTTCTTTATTTGTCACATGCATAGTTATACAAGTATAACACACAGTGAAATGTAGCCTGACACGCTCCTCGACATGTGCAAAAAAATTGGGGGGGGGGGGGTGTAGAGGAAAAACATTATATATATATATATATATATATATATATATATATATATATATATATATATATATATATATATGTATATGTATATATATGTATGTGTATATATATGTATATATATATGTATATGTATATATATGTATGTGTATATATATATATATATATATATATATATATATATGTAGTATATACATTGGGTGAATGTGCAGTAGTAGCAGCAAGCAGGTGAATTCTGTACATTAATATGAATAGACATCTGACTATTTTACAGGATAGACAATATAAACATATTTAAAATTAAAGGAAATGAAATGTACATTGTGCCTTGGTTTAGTGTCTGGAAGAGTCCTGTCTCAGTCAATTATAGATGATGTGAGAGGGCGGGTGTGTGTGTTTAGGGCACGGATGGCTTGGGGATAGAAGCTCCTCTTGAGTCTCTCTGTCCTTGCCCAGATGATGCGGAACCTTCTACCAGATTGCAGAAGTTGGAACAGTTTGTTGCCAGGATGGGACGGGTCCTTCAGTATCTGCGCTGCTCTAGTCCGGCATCTCCTGGTGTAGGTGTCCTGAAGCGGGGGGAGAGCAATCCTGCAGCAGCGTTCTGCTGTGCGGATCACTCTCTGGAGAGCTTTTTGGTCCTTCACACAGCTGTTCCCAAACCACGATGTCATGTTCTGTGTGAGGATGCTCTCCACAGCGCCTGTATAGAAAATCCTGAGGATCTTTGGAGAGACCCTGAACTTCCTCAGTTGTCGTAGGTGATACAGGCGCTGCCTAGCCTTTTTGGTCTGGACCTGAATGTGGGCAGCCCATGTCAGGTCTGAGGAGATGTGGACACCAAGATACTTGAAGGACTGCACCCTCTCCACTGGAGCTCCATTGATGATAATGGGCTTGTAGTCTCTGTGCTGACCCCTTCTGAAGTCCATCACCAGCTCCTTGGTCTTGCTGACGTTCAGCTGGAGCAAGGAGCTGGTGGTGGACTCAGTGGGCAGCATGTTGGTGTTGTTGTTAAAATCATATACTTATCTGAAAATAATCCAATCCATATATGCTCACATGTTTGCAAATATATTTGCACTGTATGTTTTTGCATAATTCATGAGTTATGCAACTCATGAATTACATGAGTTACAGCAATATTTTGTTATGCATTAAGTCGTGATGAATACAAATATAATAATAATAATTGTAAACTATTTTTAATTTCAATATAATAAAACAATAGGCCACATGGTGGTTGCCGCTATCTGGGCTTTGAGTGATGACATGATGAATCCTGCTTCCGGGCCCAAACTACTCTCGGCTATTGTGTTTTTAACATGTTTTAATGGTTTGAATCTTGTTCTATTTAATCTCAACAAGCCCCTAAAAACAGTCGGTGATCACTGTTGGCCTCTCTTGGTTTTTATTACCGCTAATCATTTTTAAGCTCAGTTTTTAAAACCTTACATGTAACTACAGCTCAGCCATGCAGTAGTATGTTAATAACTACCGGTAACCTTGTATTGTGGATGGATTATCTCAGTTGTTCTCCTGACTGAAGTTTGGTCCGTTTACAGCATCCTGCCATGCGATTGCATTTGTCCTCCATCGGGAACCCTCACGTTAACTTTTATCGAGTGGAAAAAAGTTAGCGTTTATCCTCCAGCTTCACTGTGTTTATATTATGCTAATATAGCTGTGTCGCTAGCGATCGCGTAGCATATCATTATATACCACCTAGTCCAACTTCAGTAACCCTACAAACATCACTGCTGTTTAGTTTTCTGTCTTCATTTATGTTGGAAGTGATAGCAGAGCTGTACATTTTAATTCTTTCAGAAATCTCTCTGTCAGAACATGCTATATCATGTTTAGGTGGAAACTAGCGAGCTAACTTCCTGCTAACTTCTAACTCCGTTAAATTTAATAAATTCTGTTTTCATGAATGCCTGGATGTTAAACTTAATTGTTACACCTGGTAAAGCAGCAACACTGATCATTTTATTACAGATGAAAGAATTTAGACAGTTTTTCAACTCTCAGTAATGCTGCAGTGATCGTCTGACTTAGGGACCTGCAGCGGACTTTGGGCCCAGACATGGCTAATGACGTCAGACTTCAAGACCGGATTGGCTCCTGGATTCCATCTGACCGGGGCCTTTCTTTGTGGAGTTTGCATTTTCTCTCGTGTTTGTCGTGAGTTTTAATGCTTACTATAATCATTTAAAACTTCCCATTTATATATAAAAAAGTCACTTTTAATATATGACACAGTTTAGTATGTGCTGCATTACTAAAGGGGATAAATAATTATTCAAACACATCATTTGTTTTGCCAAAGAATTTGACAACTCTGGAATAAATAAAGTGTATTTGATATTGTTTGTGATAAATTGTATTTAGCAGGTCTTCTGTGTTGATCACTGTCAAAATCTGATTTTATTTAACAGTGTAATAGAACAAAACAGGAAAAAAGACTTTTCCAGCAATGTACAGAGATTAACCAGGGTTTTAAAAGGTTCACATCACAGAAAATGAAATGCATCCCGACGCAGTCCCAGCCATCCAGTGCACTCACTCCTGCGGGAATGGATTTAGTTGGATTTTTAATTATCCAACTGTGATTGCTAAATTAGTTTTTTATGCCAAAACTAATAATAACAATAGACAGTGATGGATCTTTGGAGATTTGAATATGCTTATAAGGAGACAGATTGTTCTCTCTAGCCAAGCCGTCAGAGATTACCACCCCCACCTAGAGGGCTACAAGCAAATATAAACACTTGTAAGCCAATTAAATGACACAATCAAACCAAGGTCTTAATTATTATTCTTGATCGTATAAGTTTAAGTATTGCATTTACTGACATCATTGATAGCCTTTGGTTTGAACTGTAGTTGAAATATTTTAGAGGGACTCTCCATGGTGTTTCCACAGTTCGATCTCAATATCAGAGGAAAATTTGCTTTTGTAATAACTAGGCTGCGTACTCACACATCAAGCAAATATGCTGACATGATACTGCAAAATAAATATGATGATTTCCAGAAATACAACACTGCAAGTGAAGCAATCCTGCATGGAGGAGACACTGTCTTCAAAATGCAGCAATACGTCTCCCTCTCCAACTGGGTGAAAGCCCACCCATCTATCCTCCCCCCCACACACACACACACACACACACACACACACACACACACACACACACACACACACACACACACACACACAGTCTCACTGTCACTCCTGTCACACACAAGACACACATAGATTTCTAGACAAACCTTCATCCTTCATTTACTGGCTCCGTTTCTGTCTGTGTCCCACTGTAAAGCTGTACCACCCCACCAATTTCAATTTAATTTGAACAAGCTACACCTCAACACTGTCTCCGCTGGTGCTCTGAGGTGAAAACACACGATTATTACCCAAAGACAACATACTGTAACCCAGCAGCCTGGGAGTCAGCTACAGAGAATAGACAGATTGATATTTGCAAATTCTGCGTGCTGCAAAGAGACCGCATTGTCTGCTCTGGATCTCTTCTTGTGTACCATCACTGGGTTTGAGTCCGAGCCGAGAGACCCTGAATAAGCACATCCTCCTGCTCACTTCTCAGGAGACTTAATTGTTGCCGGACATATTTTGTGATTCCTGCCAAGCTGCAAGAAAGTTTCCCTCTCTTGCAGCTTTTGTAACCTCCACACAGCAGGGTTCCTTTTCTGTTATTCTCATCCCATCATCTGATTCATGACTATGGAAAAAGCTGATCAGACTAAAATAACCACTATCTGAGGGGCATCATCAGTCACATTTCCTCCTCAGGGTCAAACACACAAACCACTGTACACTGGCCACACTTGCATCTTAAATTTGCTCTGTTTTTCTGCATGTCTGACTTTTATGCAGTCTATAAACCGGCGAAGGTTTTCTGAACTGCACAGAATTATGTAACGGAAGTGATTAGATCTCATCTCTTAGTGCTCTTTAGGATTTTTGTGAGGATTAGCAAATAATCAGGCAGTTTTGCCAAGAAAGCAAAATGTCCTCAAAATTAGGTTAAGATTAAAATCTATAAAACCTATAATGATTTAAAAAGAACAGCATGATGTGAACTATAGACTCATTGTGCCACTAAGAGTGAAATAAGTTTAAAATAGCCTACTATATGCATGTTGGGTTAAAATTAAGAGGCACACTATTAACGTAAATATTCTAGATCATACTGCAGTAACAGACTAAAGGGTCCATGTTACATTTATTTTCTCTCATATATACTGCTCACATTAAATATGGAAATGTTCAAAATTAGCAATATTTGGAGAGCTATTTGATGTTTTAATGTGATGACGTGCAAGCACTAAAGTTATCAGAGCTCATCATGTGAGGGAACATGAATATCTCTGTCAAATTAAATGGAAATACTACTATTAAGAAAGTTAGAAAATTTTAGCTGCAGGGATTTTAATTAAAAAAAAGAACTCAAAACTGGATAAGCCCAAAACCCTGATATGATTTGACCTATAAATTTCATGAGGTGCAAAGTAAGAATATTTGCAAAAACATGTCAAAGAAAGAGGAAAAAAAGACAATACAACTAAATTCCAAAATAATTCAGTAACTTCAAGCTTCATGTTGCGACGTAGCATCTTTACCACATATTAACATTAAAATGTTTTAGACAACTGTAACACTTATAATATTTCCTCTAACAAATAGCTCATTTGGGAAGAAATGTTATGTTTAAAATGGAAAAAAACAAAACAAAAAACTTGTTATTAGTAGAAAATAGCATTTCCCTATTTTTTAAAAACAAATCCCAAACTGGGGGAAAGACGTGCAGAGCATTTCAGTGACTGATAAGTGAAGGGGTGGTGTGAATGATCAGGTAAGATTAAACAGTGCTACAAAGTGTCCATCCTTGGATGTGGTACAAAGAAGAAAAGAGGAATTGACGGTGATGTTTATTACCTACTTAGCAAATACAGAATTGAGGTACTAAATGGTGTGCTTGTTGTGCATGAACACTACATGGACAAAACGATTATACCAGCGGTCCCCAACCTTTTTTGTTCCGACCGGTTTAATGTCAGACAATATTTTCACGGACCGGCCTTTCAGGTGTTGCGGATAAATACGACAAAATAAAATGATACAACCAAGACAAAAACTGTGGTCTTTTGCAAATATAATAATAAATGCAAATTCACTGAGTAATTGTGTAACTTTATTAGCAGCGTCCTCCTGAAATGCGCCAACAACATTGAGAGTAACATCCTCCTCTCTGCCCCTTAATGCTCCCTGGTTGCTATGGTAATGCGTAAATAGTTCTTTCAAAATACGATACACAACTACAATACGGGAAAAGGCCCAGGGAAACAGAGTTAACAATAAAAATCCTGAAAACCATAAATTTCACACCCGAGCCTCAACTCTCGTGGCCCTGTACCAAACGATTTGTTTGTGGCCCAGGGGTTGGGGACCGCTGGATTAAGCTACACATTGGAATCATTGAATTTAGATGTGTTCAATCCCAATGCCACAAATGTATAAAACCAAGCACCGAATGATGCAGTCTGCCTTTACAAACATTTGTCAAAGACCAAGTCGTTCTAAAGACCTCACTGAATTTTAGTCTCATCCTATTCCCAGTGTTCACTTTTGTCACACCAACCATCTGCATTTTTTACTTCACTCCATCCCTGAACCTTCTCTGTGGTCGTCCACTTTTCCTCCTGCATGGCAACACCATAGTTAACATTCTTTGTCCAATGTATCCATTGTCCTTCTTCTGCATTCCAAACCATCTCAGCTTCACCTCTCTAACTCACATGTCTTGCTTCTACGACTTTCATTCCTCTTCTCTCCGGAGCATGTCTCCACCTCCCCAGGCTCTCTTCCACCTGCTCCCTACTGTCATTACAGATCACAGAGTCGTCTGCAAACATCATAATCCACAGAGACTCCTGTCTGACCTCATCTGTCACCATGTCCATCACCATTGCAACCAAGAAGGGGGTCAGAGCAAATCCCTGATGTAATCCCACCCCCACTTTGAACCCATCTGCCACTTCTACCTTACACCTCACACTGTCTCGCTGTCCTCGTACATGGTCTGTACCACCTTCACATACTTCTCTGCCACTCTTCCACAGTTCTTGTCTTGGCACTATATCACATGCTTTCTCTAGATCCACAAAGGAACAGTGCAACTCTGATCTTCTCTGTACTTCTCCATCAACACTGTCAATGCTCGCATTTCATCTGTAGTGCTCTCTCTTGGCATGAAGCCACACTGCTGCTCACTGATTGTCCCCTTTCTCCTTAACCTACCTCCAACAACCATTTCCCTTCATGGTATGGCTCATCAATTTTATTCCTCTTTAGTTACTACCAGTGCTGGTCAAGTTACTTGAAAAAAGTAATAAGTAACTAATTACTGATTACTTCTCCAAAAAAGTAATCCTGTTACTTTACTGATTACTTATTTTCAAAAGTAATTAATTACTTAGTTACTTAGTTACTTTTTAAAAGCACGATTTACAACCTGAATAGGTGATAAAGCGATAGATCTTTCAGCCCAATTCTACTTTTTCTACATAATCCATCATACAAAATGTAATCAAATGGAAAAGTCTCTTTTTTTTAAAACTTGTTTTATCAGTTTTAATCTTTTAACTTTATGCATCAAGCAAAAATTTAATTATATGCAACATTCTCTGACTTAAATAAATTAGTTTAACATTTAAACCTATTTTCTGCACATTCCAGCACATAAAATAAAATATTTTTTGTGTTTACACTCACTCTTTCAAATAGATGCAAGTAAAACACAGCAGAAAATAAATAAAGTCAAAGACTCAGCGGTCCTGTTGCTCTATTTTCACCTGTAAAGCAGGACTGGGGGTAGGCGGAGGTTTACCCTGGTGCAGGTGTGCCGCAGTCAGTTGAAGAATCCGCGAGTTTCTCTGTGAATTTCCCATTACGTGGTAGCGCACTCGGTGCTTGCTTGGAAATTTAGGGGTTTTTTTCGCTGTAAAAAGTTTTCTTCCCACGCACAACAGACGCTAATGTTTTTGTCACTTTTTATGGAATCAAACTCAAAGTAAGGTCAGTGCTTCCACGCTTTAAACGCTGCACGCTCATACTCTCTCCCACAATCGATTTATGATCCATTGTTGATCTGCACACAGCTGTTGTCACCAACAGTGCACTCGCTTACGTCACTGTCATGAGACATTCTCGCAAAAAAATCACGGTTTTAGTAACGCAATAACGCAGCGTTCCTACGGGAAAGTAACGGTAATCTAATTACCGATTTTGCAATAGTAATCCCTTACTTTACTCGTTACTTGAAAAAAGTAATCTGATTACAGTAATGCGTTACAAGTAACGCGTTACTGCCCATCTCTGGTTACTACTACCCAGCACATCACCCTTGTTTTTGAAAATATGTACCAGTACTCTCCTGCTTCTTGTATCAAGCACTCATCATTACAGAAAAAGTCCACTGCTCTCTCTCCTAGACATCACCATACCTGGACCAACCACCTTTCCACTCTTCATCTTCATCTTCATAGCTGCCTTCACTTCCTCCTTACTAATCCTCTGCACTTCTTGATTCACTAACTTTCCTCCATCCTCCCTCCGCTCTCTGCTAGTTTCTTCATTCATGACCTTCTCAAATCTTCTGATTACATTTCCTTTTCTAAAATGATATAATAGAATGCCACCTTTGCAACAAGTCAGTTCATGGACGTTCGTTCTTCCTGATTATTCCACAGTAACATGTATATTATTGCAAAGTGCAAGCATTTAGGAACCACAACCGCTTAGCCACAAAGTGGCAGATGATGTAAAGTGACAGAGTGAGGTCACCAAGAGCTCGGGCACATGCTCTGATGGCTCAATAACTGCAGTATTCCAAACCTCTGGCATTAATATCAGCACAGAAATTGTATGTCAGAAGCTTCATGGCATGGTTTCCATGGCCAAGCAGCTCCTGTAGGTGCAATGTGCAGGTGGCCTTGTACTTTTGTTCATATAGTGCATGTGTATCTAAACTGTGTAAAACATGGATGTAGCCACTGTTGTGTCACCTTTTTGTTTTAAGAAGGTCCAGTTCAGTGTGTTGAAATATAACAGAGATGTTACATAAAGCAGCTATGCCCCTAACTCTAGCACATGTCCATCTGCACCAGGCAGCAAACATCCTTTTTAATGCTGTGCAATGGGATATGTTAAGATGTGAGTCTATGCTTTCTGAGCAAGTCTCAAGTGGCCACAAGGACTTACATTTTTGAGCCTTTTCTGGAAGCTTAATGTTTCAGCTTTGGAGGTTGGCACTGATGCATCTGTATCCACTGTGTCTTAACAATGTATCTTAGAACAATGTCACCACCATTAGGGTTCAGAGCAATCCATCCCATAGCTGCTAAAATTGTTTATTCTGCATAACTAAGTACAAATACATTTCAGTGTTCTCAATGTTAGTAAAACATTGCTGTGAAAAGCCTGAGAAAACATGTTGGGGTAAACAGTGCGATAAAAGGACTGAGGCGAGGCTCCTCAAAGCATTCCAAGCGTTTGAACTGATCTTGGCCGGTTTATCAGTCTGAAACAACAATAGAAACACATGCATACACTGTTATCTACCCTTGTAAATATCTCTGTGGAAAAACAAAAGGAAATTAGCTCTCAACAGTACAGAAAATAACTGCATTCTGTGCCATAACAGACCTGCATTCCTGCTGCTTGTCTCTTAACAATAAGCTAGACTTTCACAGTGTCTTTTCTCAGTTTCCATCCTTTTTATGTGGCTGTATTGTATCATATGATATTCTGGTATTAGCTGATATTTCCCTTTTTATTGTGCCATTTAAGATATCTCACCACGAGCATGATATTTCTGCACAGGATGTTTTAATTTTATTATAAAGTTATGACAGCCTGGCACATACAGTAGGACACCTCAGAGCTTGTGTTGCCATCCACTCAGCACGCACCTCACGACGTAAATACTGCAGCTATGTCAGTGAAAGCTGAGCCAATACGCTTCACAATGAAGGTATCCAAGTGTTACTGACATTGTTTTCATATTGTGTGACTCAGATCCCACTTGGGTTGGCAATTATAATAATAATGATCTGACGATGTGTTATTGGTCCCGACGGGGAGGTTCTCTTTTGTGCTCTCTTTTTAGAGACGTGCGAGTTTAGGATGCAATGTGTTGCTGAAGGACACTTCAACAGGATGGATTGATTCCTAATAACGAAGCCCAAATCTAGATGTTGAAACTGACGGGGCTCTGGACACCACTCAACTAACCTGCTTCTTTTCATGTGGTGCAATGCAGGGATAGAAGATAGTAGATGAGAGAGAGATCTGGTGCGGGGAAGTGCTTAATGTATTTGATCAAACACTGAATTTGTTTACTCACATTTTTAATTTAGTAATATGGTGAGGCAACAGCAAGGTTGCTCTAACCCTAAGCAGGTGAAGGAAGACACAGCAGACTTGCTTACTATATGACAAATTGATATTAACCTAAATTAGGAGTCACAGAGGCGATGTCATTGATCCTGGGGGCATGTTAGATTGAAGTGCCGTCGCAAATGGAGGGATATACTTACGTTGGATAGCTATCAGCCTGATGACTAAAGCCTTCAGTGTCAGAGATTTAGTAGTTGACAAGCCTGTCTCCATGAGGCTTTGCCGAAACCGCTAACAAGAAAGGTCTTGATAGTTATTCACTTTCTCATTTACATTTCTGCTTAACAAGAACATCCACATTAAGGTGAATTAGGTTAAACCCAAATGCAAATTCTGACATGTTTTAATTCAACAGAAGGTGCTGTATAATTGGGCTCTTATTGTATTAAAGTCACATTTTTAGCCCCCATCAGAGGAGAACACCACAGGAAGCAATAAAAACCTGTGAAAATGTGTGCTGTAAGTGACTGCCTGTGGTGGAGCGTTTCTTTACTTACCATTAAGATTATTGCTCCAGTAATCAAAATCCATGAACCACAACTCTTGAACGTCACTGGAAACTATTGTACAAGAGTCACGTCTGATTATTAAGTGGATGTTATATAAGTTACTTTAGAGAAATACATGTGTGAGCAATCTATAATATTCTATTTAAATTCAAAGCACTTTTCTTGAAAATGGTATGCTTTAAAATCGCACCTTTACAGTGTTGAACCAGCCTGCGGAGAGAGTTTGTTAACTGTAATGGTGTTCGTACTGATCAGTGCTAACGGGGAAAAAAAAAATCAAGGTAAGAAAGATCTGCTTCGTTTGTGAGAATGTAAAGTGTCACTCCAGGATCCTAGAGTGAAGTGAAAGGCTGTCGGCATGAGAAATTGTAACCTTTTTAATTGAACTATTCAGTGTTGTTAGTGAGCTAAGTATGGAGTAGGCAAAAGGTTTGGTAATCAAGTTCAAAGAATTTATTTGGTCTTTTCAGCTCTGACAGCATCTTGTTCGTTAGTGTTCTTAAACATTAACCTCCTAAGACCTGGCATCCACATATGGGGACGTCACATTTTGGTCTAGACCACAATACCAAATTTTGCTCTTTCAAATGAGCCATATTGCTCTAAGGCAGCGGTCCCCAACCCCCGGGCCTCGGACCGGTACCGGTCCGTGAGTCGTTTGGTACCGGGCCGTGAGAGTTGAGGCTCAGGTGTGAAATGTATGGTTTTCAGGGTTTTTATCGGTTTTCAGCGTTATTTTGTTATCGTTTTTATCGTTAACTCTGTTTTCCTGGGTCTTTTCCCGTGTGTTATGAATAAATCTTCTTTTTTTTCAGTACTGGTACTAGTTTTATTTTGTTGTATTTATCCGCGACACCTTAAAGGCCGGTCCGTAAAAATATTGTCAGGCATAAACCGGTCCGTGGTGCAAAAAAAGTTGGGGACCGCTGCTGTAAGGGGCACAATTGTTGTTTCTTTCTAACATTATTAAGCCAAATAGCAAAGAGAAATTAAAAATGATTGCAAGAAATTGGGTCTTAGGAGGTTAAGGACTCTGCTTGGGCTGTTTTCCAGAAAACACTGTACCTCAGATCAAAGTATGTAGTTTTTTCATATTGGCATGATAGCATCTCACAGATGCTGCTAATTTGTCAGTTAACATCCTGTTTGTTGTGAAACCGCCACATCCCAAAGTTCCTGTTTTGGACTAAGATCTGGTGAGGCCATTTGAGTGCAGTGATCTAATTGTCATGTTCAACAAACCAGTTTGAGAGCTTTGTGTTCTCCTGCTGGAAATTTTCACCCTGACCCTCGAATGTCAAAGCAGAAATCGAAGGTCATCAGACCAAGCAAAATTTTTCGATTTTGGGGAGCCTGTGTGAATTGCAGCAGTAGTTTCCTGTTCTTCACTGACAGATTTGGCACTCAGTGTGGTCTTCTGCAGCTGTAGCCCATCTGGTTCAAGGTTCAAAATGTTGAGTGATGCATTCAGAGATACTCTTCCACATGCCTTGAGTACAAGGCTTATTTTACTTATTCTTGCATTCCTATCAGCTCAAAGCATTCTGGCCATGGTTCTCTGACCTCCAGCATGATTAAGGTATTTTCACCCACAGTACTGCTGTTGACTGGATATTTTCTCTTTTTCAAACCATTCTCTGTAAACCCTAGAGATGGTTGTGTGGGAAAATCCCAGCAGAGCAGAGGTTTCTGAAATACTTTGGTTAGCCCATCTGGCACCAACAACCAAAGTCACTTAAATTTCCTTTTGACTATGTCTGCATATCTAAATGCACAAAGTTTCTGCCATGTATTTGTTGATGAGATATTTATGTAAACAAGCAGCAGAACAAGTGTGCCTAATTAAGCAGCTGATGACTGTACGAAGCCTGAAACAAGAGCCAGGTTAAAGCAGTCGGCTATTTTTTCACACTGAATTCCTGATTCCTGAGGTTCCAGTTTAAATAAACTGGTACCTAATTTACTGTCATAAGTGTAGACCTGAAAGAAAAATGAGTCATTTTTAATTCAGAATTTTGAAATTCTTTTTCTATTAATATTTAGAAATTAACCAGAGTTATTGTGTGCTCAAGTCAGTAGCACACAGTGCAGATGGTAAGATATTAACTGCTATCATGGGAAATATCCATCCTGAGGTTTGGAGCAAGATGTTGTTTCCACAACAGCTTAAAAATGTTGTAATTTTTTTTTATTATTATTGTTTTTTCTATTAAATATTGTTGTTAGGTTATGCAACATCTATTTATCCCTGCTCTGTCCACTCCGCTGCTGTAATAATGCGAATTTCCACTACTGGGGGACTAATAAAATCTCTCTTCTCTGATCTTATTTTACATTTCTATGATTTCTTTCACAAGTGAAAAAAAAAATTGTTTCCATTATATATTTTAGCTTCCTGCAAAATCGCTAGCCCGACGTCCCGGAGTCTCCAATAATACCAGAAAAATTTGCCAGATTTGTTGCTAGTCGCTTTTTAGAAAAACAGTCGCTAAGGGGGTCTGAAAACTCGCTAAATATAGCGACAAAGTCACTAAATCTATCTCAGCCCCGTCCGTCGGGCTATATGATAACCCGACGGACGGGGCTGAGATAGAGTTTGGTCGCCCGACCGGAGATATCGCTAGCTCTGGGACATCGGGCTAGCGATTTTGCGAGCCCTGCATTTATAAAAGCAAGTTCAGAGTGCAGATTCCAAACAAACACAATGGATGAAGGCAGAGTCAGGGGAAGAGGAATTCGATGCAGAGGAGGGAGAAGAGCTGGTCCTGGAAGAAGAGGAGCAGGCCAACGAGGAAGAGGAGTTCAAATCAGTTGTGCCTGTATTGTAACACATGTCAATTGACAACACATGTTTCTTTCTTTAGAGTTGAAAGAATGCCACATAGAGGTGGGAGGGTTGCCATACTTACAGCGGCACAAGAAACCCTCATTGTGGATATGGTTCGTGGGAACAACCTCATCAGACTCCGGGAGATCAGAGACAAAGTCATTGCCGATAATGTCAACTTTGAGAGCATTGACGATGTCAGCTTGGCCACAATATACCGAGTTCTCCGACGCAAAAAGACGCGGATGAAACAGGTCTACAGGGTTCCCTTTGAGCGCAACTCTGCGCGACACAAAGACCTACGTTACGAGTATGTGCAAGTAAGTATACATCCATGTTCACAGTACAGTTAGTGGACATACTGTGTTGCTCAGTGGCCTACATTACTTCTGGACAATACATGGTACCTGATTGACTGTTGTTCTGAACACCTGTGCACTTTCACATTTCCACAGAGGATGTTACAGTTGGACGCGATGGCCAGACCTCATGAGTACCTCTTCCCGGATGAGGCTGGCTTCAACCTGCAGAAATGAAGGCAAAGAGGCCATAACATCATTGGCCAAAGAGCCATCACTGAGGTCCCTGGCCAACGGGGGGTAATATTACCCTTTGTGCGGCCATGGGTTTGGAGGGGCTTGTCACCCAATGTCTCTTCACCTTCACAGAGGAGCTAAAAGACATCCTCCTGGACCGCCAACAACACTATCCTGGGCCCGCACATCACATTTATGTAATCATTTGGGACAATGTCCGCTTCCACAGAACAAACCAAATCAGCGAGTGGTTCACCACCAACAGTGACCACTTTTTAAACGTCTGTCTGCCACCCTACTCCCCTTTCCTGAACCCTATAGAGGAGTTCTTCCTATCGTGGAGATGGAAGGTTTATGACAGACAAACATACACAAGAGAGAACCTCCTAAGGGCAATGGAGCTGGCCTGTGTTGACATCTCAGCGGAGGCCTTCCAAGGATGGATTCGCCATTCCAGGGCATTTTTCCCGCGGTGCCTGGCAAGAGACAATATAGCCTGCGATGTGAATGAGGTGATGTGGCCCGATGCAGCTCAGCGACATGATGCCACACAGTGATTGTGATGTGTGTGTGTGGTGTGAATAACGTAAATAAAAAAACTTCACACCCTGATCATGTTTTCAGGAGTACTGTTGTGTGCAATAGATTCTGCTTTTGCATTGAGTTGTGTTACAGTAGTGTACGTACATGCAGGATTTTCTATAGATTTATACTCTTCATATGAAACTCACAAATCTAAATGCCTAATCCTCTGCAGAGATCTACGACGATCCGTTACTGTATAGTTTCTAAAAATATGCATTGGCAGTTATGAAACAAAGAACCTTCTCACAAATTGAGTATTGTGTTTTCAATTGTTTTGCTGTAGTGTGTAATGATGTGTATAGTGTTTACAGTTTTGAAAGCTTCGAGCTGCTCTCTTGGTGTGAAAGTCTGAGTTTTGCAGTGGGAAGGTGTGGTTGTGTTTATGTAACTTTAGAAAAGGGTGCTGTGTTTAGACATTGGGGAACATGGTGGAAACGTTTGTGAAATGTGTTTCAGCATTTGAGAAAAACCGTAATATACTGCAACAACGTGGGAATAGAGCAGCTGCGAGAGAATTCAACATTAATGAATCAAATGAATCAATGGTACGGATGTGGAGGAAGCAAGAAGAATGAGTTGAGTAAAGTTTGACTTATCTGACTGTTTTGTTTCGCTTAATGCGTCTTATAATCCGGTGCACCTTATGGTCTGAAAAATACGATACTCTTGCTGCACAGTAGTTTGCATAACATTTACTTTTCTGGGAAGATGGATGTCAAACCATAGTGTAAGGTTAGATGGATTGCAATATTATTTTTTTAAAAAGATTGTTATAAAGAAAGGTGTCCTTTTTCTATTTCAAATGGAGTCCAGTGAGTAGGTTTTAAAGGGAAAAGTGGTTTTGTGCTAAACTTTCGGCCAAATCTATCGACTCAAGCTTTAGAACTTCAGTTCTTTTTCTTGGTTGAATTATTTTTGGAGGAAAAATGATTAATTGTTGGATTTGAAAACGTTACAGGAATCCATGTATGACTGCTTTTGAACTTTTTTTTTCTGTATTGATTTTCAGAATGGTTACAAGACACTTTGAGCTCTCAAACACAAGTGTGGGTAATTGCCAAGCCTAGGAGAATGAGTAATCTGTTATTGAAATTCAAAGAATACTTTCCTTTAAAGTAGACCATCTTTTACAGATTGCAGTAAAGGTTTCAGATGTTTACTTGCATGGCTCAAGTATTCTCAAGGCACATCATTAAAAGATCCCAAATCATGCTGTTCCATCAGACTCTCACATACTGTAGGTGCTGTGCCCTGTGTGATGCTGCAGTTATGTGTCAGAAAATCGTCGGCAGACTTCAGCAGCTCTCAGTTTTGAGTGATATTTATTCAAGCTGTAAAGGAATTTGAATTAGTATTGTAACCGTGATATGAGCTCCCCTAATCTAAACAAAAAACGTATTTTAACGTAATGGTAGCTTTACTTGGCAGAGTTTTCAATTGACCGGTTTGCTCGTAGCATTATTTAATCTTACATACAACACATATTTTAGCTTTTAGTCCATTCCATTTAACATCAGAAGTCTGAATTTTTGAGTTCCCAGTTGGAATATTAATTCAAAATGCCCCCTCAAGATGGATTTCCAACTCAGAAAGTCAGAGCACCACCAACCTCAACTTAACAATCCACGAGCATTGAGCAGCGGTAGTAGTTGTACGTCATGTACTACCACACTCATCAACTGAGAGAAAATAAAAATGTTATGAGAACTAGTTGGATAAGCCTTTTTAAATATTTGAAAATTGTAAAAATATGACCTTACATAAACTTGCAAACTAATGATCACCCAACATTTATCAGAAAAATGTTGATCAGTTGAGTGGGCATGGCTGCATATTTTGTTTCTAAGCCTAACCCATGAAACAATTGCCACAAATTTAGATTTTTTAAAATTGTATTACAGTATTTACTGAATCTTTTGACAAAAAAGCATATATGACTTTTTTGTGTTATATTAGTTATAACAGGCATTTTTGTGCAATTTATTCCTGTGCCATTTCATGATGACTAGAGAACTCACAAAAACTCAAGTATGATACACTTGGCATTACAATATTAAACTATACCACTTGTTCTATCTTATACTCTTGTGATCATGAAATTCGTTTTTTTGAACTGGCAATGCTCAGTGTGCCAGTTCATAATGGGAACTCAAATGGATGCAATGGATGTTCAGAACATAGTATCACTCTGCAATGGGAGACTGAGACTATGGATGAATTCATGATGCACAACCCTGTGGATGTAAAAAAGAAAAGAACCAGCAACCTGTTTACTCATAATGATTGTTTTTTGCTGCAAAATGAAAATATCAAGCATACAAACACTCTCACTAAAACTTAAATGTAGCCATAAGACAGAGTCATGCTGTTATCAGTCTGCAATTGATTGGGCTGAAATTGACAATTTCATGCATTTTTCTGATTATTCAGCAATTACAAGTGATTAATCATTGAAAATCAATTATCAGCAACAGACATTTAAGAGAAATTTGGCTTTAACTGTTGTATTTGCCTGCAACCTTCCTATTTTATAGGGAAATAATATTGTAGGGTAGGATAAAAACCCTACTATGATTCAAAGAAAACAGAGAAAACCATAACAATCATATGATCCCCCCCACCCCATGAGCAAGGACTATGGCAACAGTAGGAAGGAAAAAATCCCCTTTAACAAGAAGAAACCTCCAGCAGAACCAGGCTCAGGGAGGGGTGGCCATCTACCGCGACTGGGTTGGGGTGCGAGAGGGAAGACAGGACAAAAGACAGGATGTGGAAGATAGCAAGAAACTAATAATAGCTAATGATTCAATGCAGAGAGGTGTATAAACATATAGTGAGTGAAAAGGGTGACTGTAGAAGAAATACTCAATGCATCATGGGAATCCCTCAGCAGCATACACATATTACAGCATAACTAAGGGAGGATTCAGGGTCACCTGATCCAGCCCTAATTATATGCTTTAGAAAAAAGGAAAGTTTTAAGCCTAATCTTAAAAGTAGAGATAGTGTCTGTCTCCCGAATCCAAACTGGAAGCTGGTTCCATAGAAGAGGGGCCCGAAAACTGAAGGCTCTCCCTCCCATTCTACTTTTAAATACTATGGTAATCCTGCAGTACGAGAGTGAAGTGCTCTAATGGGGTGATATGGCACTATAAGGTCATTAAGATAAGATGGGGCCTGATTATTTAAGACCTTGTATGTGAGGAGCAGGATTTTGAATTCAATTCTGGATGTAACAGGAAGCCGATGAAGGGAAGCCAAAACAGGAGAAATATTCTCTCTCTTTCTAGTCCCTGTCAGTTCTCTTACCATGAAGCATTTTGGATTAACTGAAGGCTTTCAGGGAGTTTTTAGGACATCCTGATAATAATGACTTACAGTAGTCCAGCCGAGAAGTAATAAATGCATGAACTAGTTTTTCAGCGTCACTCTGAGACAGGATATTTCTAATTTTAGAGAAATGGCACAAATGTATTTGCAAAACAATTCGATTCAACTCTCGAGGCAGCAACCAATTTTATTGTTTTGTTTTTTTATTTGTTGTAGATGCAGAGAGGTTGTCGTCTTCTTCAACTTGTGTGACTGAGCCATTTCCTTGCTCTGAATTAGGAGTTAGCTTTGTCAAGCTAAGTGTGTCCAGTTTTGAAGGGTTTTGCTTTTGAGCTAATGTAAGTTTGCTGGTTATGTCAGGATGGTGATGCAAGAGATGAGCCCTCTTGTTCCTGGTATTCCCTTATTTTAATATATATATTTTTTTTAAATCAACATTTAGTGTCTTTGTATTGATACATAACACCAAGTAAAGTATATATACTGTATCACTTTTCCCACCACCTCAAACAGGCACACGTGGTTTTATTTACAAAAAATGTTTAGGGGCAAAGCCTGTGAGATTCAGAATTGATCAGTTCATTAGAATCACTTGTGCTGGAACAAAATAAATGCTGCAAAACTATCAAGAGTTAATTTTTTAAAGACGACACTGGAACAATGACACTTGCTACAGTGTTGCATAAGTTTTTATCTCGGCGCGTTGCGAAGATCTGTTAAAGTAAAAAAT
Organism: Aulonocara stuartgranti; assembly: GCF_965226115.1. Lineage (NCBI taxonomy): Eukaryota > Metazoa > Chordata > Actinopteri > Cichliformes > Cichlidae > Aulonocara > Aulonocara stuartgranti. The sequence goes on from NC_138956.1 coordinate 31,580,030, forward strand.
AAATTGGTAATATGTATGAGATTACAGCTGAGACATGATCACTGCAATCAGCTCAAGTTGAAAGAGTGTCATCGAGATGCTCAGTGTGTCAGTACACTCTAAGCTCATCATGTCGAGGACCTGCTGCAGACATTCACAGCACGCTGCAATTAGGTCTGTGACACCATGTGGAAACACAGTCACAGGGCAAGAAATTAGAGGGCCTGTTTGCATCTTTGGATAACAGCTCTTTAAAATTCAGATTTAGTTTTACATTTTTAAGATTAAATGTGTGTCATTTGAGCAAGTAGGAGATGGTTTTCATCGATGATATGCAGCGCAAGGAATTGGAAATTAGTTGTTAAACTCTGGCCTGTAGTTTAGAAAGTTGTTAGGCTGCTTAAGGACAAACATCGAGCTCCACTTTTACTCGGCTGCATCCTGTTCAGCTTTGGCGTAGTCTTAAAGGTCATCGTTTGAATGCTATTGCTATTTCCTCATATATCCATCTCCAGATTGTCTGAATGTTGGTCTTTTCAGGCTGGCTGATGTATTCACCACCTTTCACAACTTTTAGTCTTATTGTCCATCAAAGCCATTAATGCACTTTTGACTTGAGTCATTACTGAGTCCCATGTCAGTAAGTACCCACCTCACCCCCACCTCAACTTCTACCACCCACCTACCTCAAGGGTTCCGGGTTTCACAGGAGACAGATGAAGAGACAATGGCAATTCATCTTTGTCGTGGCAGCTTCTTTCCTTATGAAATGCGGCCCGTCTTGCTCACAAATGCATTCAGAGGAAAAGTACAATATCCTGAGAGCTGGGCATGTCATCTGTGGTTATTATCATCAAGTCATCCAGAGGGAGTCAAGCGGAAGACGACGGAGCTGTTTTACCCAAAATCGTCCGTTTTATATGTGTATTTAACACAAGATTTCCAACTATATCAGCTAAATCATATTGCAATAAGATTTATAATATAATTTCAAAAATAGCCTATATAGAAACATGAAGTGTATATACTGTCAAAATGTAATAAAAAAAAAACACAGAATATTGATTTATTCTGTGGGGACAATCCTCTGCGGCTGCTCTACTCCCACTCCAATTCAGGTGTCTGTGTGAGCCCACACAGTACACAACCTGGATTTCACAGTCTTTTAAACATTTTTTTTTTAGATAAACAGATGCTAAACATTATTTTTTTTTCATTGGTTTAGCAGGGGTATTTGCTTTGTTTCTTTCTGATTTATAGAAAATTTAATAGATGTATAACCATGACAAAGGCAGCATGTCTCATGTGTTAAGAATGTATTTGTATATCTTTGTAAAGCCTGAAATAGAAGCAAAGAACAGTGGTATATAATGCAATATAGACAAAACTCTCTGTATGTTCTGCTCTCTGACATGGTAAATCATGGAGACTTCACAAATATTCACAGTTCTATAAACCCCTCCTGGAACTGATGGACATATTGTTATTTAGCTCTTCCATTCTTGCTTTCCGATTTCTGAGAAATGCCTTGCCAAAAATATCTAGCATCCTCTCCTCAGCACTCAGTCCCACTGGATACTGACAGCTGCCTGAAATACAAAGGTAGCAATGTGAGTAATGAACCAACTGAAATCTCATCATATAGAGCGACTTTGAGTTCCCCCGTGAAGCCCCCGTGACCCTAACCCCAGCCTCTGAGCCTCACCAAATGAGCTTTTCATTTGCTATTCAGAAATCAGAATGAGACATGTTGCAGGCACAGAGGTGCTCTGAAAAATTGCACTGCATGCAAACGTGGCTTTGCAATCTTTAAGCCCAACAAACTAGCAATACTCTTCCAAGCTTATTTGCATACAGTATTCACATATTCTGCCTATGTGCACAGCATGAAAGTACAAATTTCACAGCAGCCTTGTTTGATGCCTATGAAATTGTTTGGAACTCAGTTTAGACTGAGGTTCTATACACACATTCATGCATATCTTGTCTGGATTTGAGGAAGGCAAAACATGTTATTATTTAATGACCATTACTTTGATTCGGCTAATGTATAATGCAATGGTATTAAAGACCAAGATTAGCAGATCTGATTAGAGTATGCTGGCAAAGGAATCCGCCGAACATTCATGCTTTGATTGAACAGTGCCGCATTTTAAGGTAGTAAATATCGAAAAATTTTCTAAAGCTGATACAATTGGAAATGATTCCATTAATAATCGAGTTACAGAAACAAAAATGAAAGGTTAAATAAGGATAAGAAGTGCTGAGGTAGTTTGTTTAGATGAGGGAGGCATCACAGAATTATTCTGGTGAACATCAACAGGTGGAATTTATAATAATAAGTTAATTTTGCTCTTTTTTTATAATAAAGAATCTCTCAATAAGCACAACACATTTTAATAGATCTCGGAACTTGTTAGCAAACGTAATATTTGATGAACTTCTATTGGGTGTTTCTGATAAATGATACACTTTGCACTTGTATCCCACTTGTAGTCTACACCAATCACGTTTTAGCTGGCTTTCGCTGCAACACAATTTGTGAGTAAGAAAGCAAATTTTATCCGCATTAATAAAAATAAATGAAAAACTCACATGCAAGATGTTCACCTTCCAGAGATTTTTGGCTGTTGCCCCCAGAGGCCGAATCGTCAGATGATAGCCGATGGACTACCAGACTGGTCACAAAATCTCTGTTTGCCATCTGGTGCTGGTTAGGTAGTGCAAAGTGGGATATTAGAGTTTCTTCACTAAAAGCTACCATCTGCTATTGGGGGAGAATGGCACAGATGACAGCTGCAAGAGTGAACCAAATCTGCAGAGTTGTGAACCAAATAAGCAACGAACTGAAGTGCATCATAAAGCTCAGCGAAGCCTAAGGGAACTGCAGTGTCAGGTGTAATTCTCTGTGGGTTTATGAACACATAGTTAGTCATGAATGTGTGTTATACCTGCTTTAAATCTGGTTTGCCATCAACATTACTATTACTCAAATGACGCTAAAGCTGCCTCACTACTGCAGAATTGTAAAAACAATCTTCAGAATATTTTGCCATGTACTCATTTTCAAAGTTAGGTGGTAATGTGGTATTTTTCCTTCACAACAGTCAAGTATTTTATAGACTGATGCCATGACAACAGCTGTGCGGTGGTGAGTCTTTACTCCACCAAGGAGGAAATCAAAGCCTTCAAATCTCACAAGTGACCTGGCACCATTTCTAACAATGAACATTGGAAGGCTGGCTGGCTGCAGCTGATTTTTGAGCAGAGAGATAAACTGCAGGCTTTTCTTTTCTTTTAGAATAGGTCATTTCATCTTTGAATTTTCTTAGATTTTTTTTAAAGCAATGAGGATTGTAATTTTGACTCCAGGAACAATTCTACAATATAATGCACACTATTAAAAAACAGTTTAGTGACACAGACATACTTTCTGCATCTCCATATTGGGAGATTATTCTGTCACAGTAGCTCAAGAGAAAACACCAGACCATTAACAAAACAGAGCATCTCGAAAAAGCAAAATGGCCCAATAAAATAACATACCTGTAGCATAGATAGTAAAATGGCTTAATGAGTAGTCCATCTATTTGTTTTCTTAAATAATAGTGCACGAAATACAATAGCATCATAAGCTTGACGAGTACTATATATTCTCTGTCTGACACATGTCTTTAGCTGTACTGAGCTGTGCTTCGCCGTAAGCAGTGGATAAGGTTTTTTAGGATTATCCGTGACGGATAACAGCTTGTTAGTGTTCTTCTCCGCCACAACTGCAAATGCATCTGGCTTTGAGTCATCAAAAAGACAGCCTTCTTGGTCAGTTTCTTAAGTCTATTGGTGTTGCCGGCTCTGATGCTGCTTCTCCAGATGACTGTAGGAAGTTAAACTCCGCTGGTCACGCAAAATCAAACACTTTACAATTTTTCTACACATGTAGATCTCAGTTTCTTAACAATTTGGTGTGTTAATAGCACACTAAGTTAATTTAAGTTGATATCTTTTCTATACTGCATTTTCTTTACTGGGCCAGACCAGTAAAACCAAACTCCTCTGTTCTTTAGATTTAAAAAAAAAAGAATTTTGAAGGTATCAATATCAGATTTTCATGTCATCATGTTGCCAGGCAACTGCCTAAAGTGACCCATTTGTAGCATTTATGCACATATAACATCTTATAAAGGCAGTATATAATTTCAAGTCATGACACTAACATCTAATTTAGATCCACCAAGCTTGAGTTATGCTTGATATATTATCACAGACCAAACAATGGGGTAGCAGCGGCACAAAATAAACAGCAGTGCATTTCATTAAAAAATGTAAAAAGAAATCATCCAAGGCCAGATACAACCTTTTTTTGTGGGTTGTTTCTGATGTCTGGGTCATATGTTTGACACCACTGCCTCACAGCTTCGGTGTTCTTACACTTTCATCTGTTGTTAAAGTGGATGCCTAGGTACTTGTAGTCCTTTGCCACATTAACATCGCCTCCCAGAATACACAACAACTATGTAGACATCCTTTTCCTTCTGAAGACAATCACCCTCTCCCTGGTCTTATCCATGTTCAGAGCAGACGATTTTCCCCAGACCACTCCTCAAAATCATCCAATACTAGTGCCCTGTACTCCACCTCCGAACCCTCCCACACTTATGCATCCTACAACTAAAGAGCCATCAGAGAACCTTCTGCAAATAGCATGGCCCTGAGTAACACTAAAAGTCTGAGGTATAAAAGGTGAACGGGGATGGGCACAGCACACTGTGTGCTCTGTGAAGCTCCTGTATTGCTCACTTTCTCAATCAGACAGAGCTCTGCCTAGTCAGACGACCCCACAGTCTGTCAAGTAGTTGACAATCCAGGGGAAGGTCATGTCTACTCTTATATTCTCAAATGAATGAGCTTCTCTATGGTAGTGTTTATTGTAGAGCAGTTGAATTGTATTGCATTAACAAGTTCCTTTATTCCTGCTATTGTATTCACCCCCCCCTTCAAATTGAGTCAGACAACACAAAGATTTAGATACTACTCATGACTCATGTAACCCTCATCTTCATCTCTTGCTACCTGAAGCACGTAGCTGTCTTATCTCCAAAGCTGTTTACTTATTCAAGAACTGAGTGATGCCTCCAGTCATAGAGAGGAGAAGATTATAAGGAATTAACACTTTTTTAAAAACACCACGGGATTGTCCTTTTTGGATTCAGTCAAGGATGTAAATGTATGTAACACGTTTTAAGCCTAACGTCATACCGCTGTACTGTCATACGGTGTCTTGAAGGTTCAAGGACAGAAAAGTCACCTTCAATAAAGGAACTTACCTATATTTCATTTGAGTCTCTGGCATCAAGAATATGCTAACTGACTGTCTGCTAAGACCCTTACCATGTAATTCAATTATTTAACAGCACGTAAATCTCTTAAAAAACTAGACGTGGACATTTCAAATTTCAACTGCTGATTAGATGGCTTTATATAATATTGATGAGGTGTCTCAGTCATGACATCAAAGAGCATAGGCTAAAAATGAGTTTGTTATGTAACCAGTAAGAATATTGTTTTTGATTTTACAGGTCAGACTAATTGTTTCCATTAGCACAGTGTGAGTATGTCAAGTAAAATAAAATTTGAATGTGCTTTGTTTTTAAAAACATACTTGGGAGGCACGGTGGTACAGCCCTAGGCTCTGTCGCCTTACAACAAGAAGGTTCTGGGTCCAGTCTTTTCCAGGCCTTTCTGTGTACACATTGCACGTTCTTCCTATCAATCAATCAATCAATCAAAATTTATTTCTATAGCACATTTAAAAAGACCACAGTACATCAAAGTGCTTCGCACAAGTGCCATAGTGCGGATTAAAACAATAGACAAAGAAAAGAAAATACAGTAATAGTTACAGTAACAATTACAGTTATGGAATACAGACCGGGTGGAAGTCCGAACTAATTCGCTTCAAAGGCTAGATTGAACAGGTGGGTTTTAAAGCATGATTTAAACGATTTAATGGATTCTGACATGCTGAGATCAGGTGGAAGATTATTCCAAAGTTTGGGTGTGGCGATAGCAAAAGCACGGTCTCCTCTGGTCTTTAGTCGAGGCCTAGGTTGCACTAATAGCAGTTGGTTAGAGGATCTAAGCGCTCTCTTAGGGCTATACAAGTCAAGGAGGTCAGTTAGGTAACTAGGTGCCATGTTATTTGGAATTTTGAGAGTATACAAAAGGATTTTAAAAACGATACGGTATTTGACGGGGAGCCAGTGAAGATCCCTATGCCTTCAAGGTTTTTCATGAGTCCTCGCCTCTTCGGCTCCATGACTGGGACTCTAAGTTGGATCGTGTTTAAAATGTTCAGAAGGAATCAGGGTGTGAATCAGATGATGCAGCTTACAATGTAAAGTACTTTCAGTGGTCAAGATGCTATGTTTCATTTATGCGGGGAACATATCACTTAGTCTCAGAAATGTACTGCTGTCCCAATTGAATAAAGCACATGACAGAGTAGCTATCACAATTCTAAAATCTATATTTGTAGACTTTTCTTACTGCTATTTGTATATCAATAAAATAATGCAATTGGGCCATTTGAAAATTATTCTTTCTTCTGCTAAGATGGGCGTAAAAATAGAAATTAAGAGCCAGTTTTCCCATATGCTCTCCAAACTCCTCACATAACAAGTATAAGCTGCTGCTTGTTATAGGCCATACACATTGTTTTCTATGCCTGGTGAAAGCTGTGTCCAGGAGGAGCATTAAACAAACTGTCAATTGAATGCTTGTAGAACGTAAAAGAAGAAAAATCTGCTGGGCAGTATAGAAGAAGGAACTAAAGGTCTTTTGCAATGTCTGCACTTTGCTTTACTTTGATGCTCAATAAGGAAGGAAATCTTAGAGTAGCATACAGAAATGTTTAAAATGTGCACCGTTCTTTGTTATTGTGTGAAGCTATAAAAAGAGACCCGTACTGGAAAAAAAACCTATGAAAAATACTGTTTTGTAAAGGTTTTTCTCACACCTCTGATGATTTTTTTACGTTTAGAAGAAGCTCGTGTTTTGTTTTACTCGGGTTAATGCTGAGTTATAATTCAGTTCTGGGGTTATGTGTCCCAATGGATACAATCAAAGTGAATAGTGCTCTGCATATCTAAACCCAAGTGCTGAAAACAATCTTCTTAAAGTGCTACACTATTTAGAGACAGTATATTCAATCACATCTCAATATTGTCCTCTGAAATGCCGGTAAAGGTCAGAATTAGGTTTGAAATTCAACACAGCACACCTGCCACCATAGCTTTGAGCAAAGCAACAACTTGTGTTCCTTAAATCCTCTTTTCTGCAGCAGTTTTGTCCCACAGCTACACAAACATAAAATTACCATTTGGAGTGGATTTGAAGTGTAAAGTTCTCAGGATGGCCTTCTGTCTGCTGTTTAATGAAATTCATGTAATTCGAGACATATGCAGTTTACCTAAAATTGACTCTGTGGCAGGATATTTATTATCTAGTAAACAGTCAATCTAGAGCCTGAACACAGTCGGAAACAAATCAAGCTGCAGTGGCAGATAATCTCTCTGCAAATGATTTTGGGATCAGATTCATTAACAGAAGGTATTATTATTGTTTCAACACATAACACAAACGTTAGAGAGCAGGATTCAACATGTTTACCACCGCTTGAATTTCAAATAAATGCCCGTTAGATAAAAGGCCACTGAAACCTGTGTTTGGCCATTACTCGTACGACATAACAATTACAAATGACACGACTTGCACATCTTCTTTTAACTCAAACAGTTTGCTGTTCATAGAGATATAGCTGCACAGTTTTTCCTGCACCAAACAACACTGGCTGACAATGTAACTCATGTCAGATTACTGACTTAGAGCTATTTAATGAATATGCGCGTTATCTCGGAGTGGTGATATATAATCTTCTTTGTTTTGGTCTAATTCATCAGGTCAGCCTGTTCCCTCTGAAGTTGCACTTGAGAGAAATTTTGTCTCTACTGTGTCATTAATTTCCAAAATATCATCCTCTCATAGGCTGTTGTTCACGTCATTTGAGAATCGCTTAAAAATGACAATTTTAAACCCCCCTGTGGTTGTTTCATAGCATGTTTACACCATTCCTTGTGTTTTAAATACCACACTGCATTTGCCATCCAATAAAACAGGGAAAAAACTAAAATTTCATTTTATAAAAACAGCTATGTGGAAACTATTAGACTATACAGAGATAGTCTAATAGTTTCCACAGAGCCTGAGTTAGAATATTCCTTTATTCCTCTTTGATTTTGGACATTTTCCTGAGTTCAACTTTTACACATCGTTGATTGAAGTGAATAACCCTGGCCTACCTCACATCGTTTTAAGTTCTTTGAAATGTATAAAATCATATTTTAATGATATTTTGTGTGATTTGGCTCTGAGAGGGAAAAGCCATTACAACCTATAGAAAAGGCAACCACACATGAATCAACATTTTTGCTTTTCTTGTTTCAGAGGATAAAGAAAATGCCATCATCACCTAGCAATTCATTCACATGACAGCCTATTTCTGCTGAGAATGAATGAACAAAAAAATGCAGTACTGCTCTGTTTGTGGTAAACGGCAAAGTAAAATACTTTCAAAACACGTGAAAAAAACACGTGAATTTCATTTATCATGCAAGAAAATTCTGTGCAGATACTAAATAAATGTCCGCCTTTAATAAGAAGAAAAAAGATTTTTGCTGAAGAGCAACAAGAATGAAGAGAGATTTCTATTTACTAATCTGACCTGATGAAAGCTGCACAAATTAGCATGCCCGCCTTACCTGGAAAAAAAAGCATGACCTTCAAGTTTTCAGATGGCACAAAATTAGTTTCAACCACAGTGTGTGAGATGCCAACCACCACACCACATCCAACTGCTTTTTCGTTACTTATATATTATACCATCTATGGAATGTACTTAAATATACTGAGATAATTTAGTTTTGTAAAAGTAAGGATGGATTTAGCTTTGTGGTTTTACGTGTAGCCAGGGAAAAAGTTCTTTAACCCTGCATTCATGTTTAATGGCCACCAGTGTGACTGACAAGTCATTAACCAATAAGTATGCAGTTTTCACAGTTAAACCCACTCCTTAAAAAAATATCAAGATGGAGATGGTGAAAATTTTCATGGGAATGGGAATTCAGAATCTAATGGGTCATATGAGAATGAGTACACTCTGGCACATGTTAGATGAAAATTCATGAAATTTCAGAAATGTAATGTGTGCAGTTTTTTATTCATTATTGTGTGTGCAGCATGGTGGTGTGGTGGTTAGCAGTGTTACCTTATAGCAGGAAAGTCCTGGGATTGAACATGGTCTGGGGCTTTTCTGGAGTTTGCAAGTTCTACCTGCGCCTGTTAGGGTTCTTTGCTGGACCTCTGGCTTCCTCTCACAGGCCAAAGACTGTGAGGAAATTTAGAATAACTTCGGTTATTTTCAATTGGCTGTAGAGTGGTGACCTGTTCGTGTTGTACCCTGCCTCTCACTAGCAACAGCTCAACAGCTGGGATAAGCTCAATTTCCTTCGTGACTCTGTGGACAGATGTTAAAAGCTTATCCAAAATTGACATGAGGTTTCTTTTATACTTATTTCACATATACTGTTTATAAATGATGGACATAACTCATGGTTGAAAAGTGAAACCAGTGTAGTTGTATCTTAAGCCTGCATCCTTTGTAACGGTGAGATAGGGGTGATTATTGTCACTGCAAAACTATACAACCAGGTTGTATAGAAGTCTATGGCAAAGAGCTCTCACTGCCACTGTCCACCTTCCTGATGGGTTTATGGGCTCATTAGTTTCAAGTCATATGAATACAACAGGAAGTTTTATATTTTTTACATTATGATAAATCATATGCCTATGAGCACACAAAGTGCCTTAGTTTCTCTGTCAGCGCAATTACGTCAGGTTTCCAGAAGTAAAAATTGTAAATGTGACCCGCTCATCTTCCCACTTCACAAACAAATTGGCAATATCACATCTTTTATACACAGTGAGTGCTATTACTGTTTTTATCTTCTTTTATCTTCGCATCCATAGATTTGGACTTCTTAAAGCAGAACTCCATCACAAGCAACAGCAGCATAAACTCAGATTTTTCCAGTTTTTTTGAGAAAAATAAAACGTAATAATGCTACGTCTTTTAAAAAAAACCACAATTTTTATTTGTTATTTAACGGCAGATTCGTCAATACATTAATTATACATTAATGTATACAATTAATACATTGATTAAAAAAAAGATGATCAGGATAAAACTTTTGAACACATAGATTTACATTTATATGTTCAAATACAAAATTAAGGAGTAAAATTATCACCAACTGATGCTTTAAGCATTTCAGGGGCACAGTCCAGCTTCCACAGTCATTATGATTCCACCAATGTGAGCAAACACAAATGTAATTTAGACACCAGAAATATTATTTCAATTCAGCAAAATAAATATACATAGTGGAATTTAATAAATGCTGCCAGTCTTGCACTTTTAAAAAAACTTTTAAACAGAACTCTCTCGGTGAATATATTTGCAGTATTAATTTCGGCATTATTTTCTTGTGCAACTGTCGGCATGACAGTTACACAACTGTAACTGTCAATTTTCAGGAGCCTTGTTGAGTTGAACATTTTTTTTTATTTCATTCTTAGCTTTAACTGAAAGATCAAAAATTGTCCTCTTCAATGTTCCCTTTCTGGTTACAAAATGTGACAGTGATGCCAAGGGAAAGTTATCAATCACTGACAAATAATATGTGAACAACCAACAGGCAGAAACGTACGCTCGAAGAGTGAAAGTGAACATCTAGAACACTTCAGAGAGGCTTAAGCTGATGAGGGTGTAGCTTTTCATTTCAGGACGAAATAATGATGGAAATAGGCTCTCCTAGGGTTGATTTTTAACAGCGCAGATGCACACTGCACCAGCAGCACACACTGCAGCAAGGGCTGTAACTACTGTAGAGATGAAGAGGGGAACCATTATATACTGTAAGTGCACATTGAGCTGGAGTAACAATTAAGGAGGTTATTAATTCATCAGTTATCCCAGGCCACCCAGTGGAAACGACTTATGCTCACAGACTGTGACAGGAATCTGTTTATTATCAGCATGTTAACTAATTAAGGTTCTCAGATGCCCATTAAACTTTATTAAGGTCCATAAACCAGTTGACTTGTGTAAGATCTATTAGGAGAGCACATGTAGGAATTTTGTTTTTTATGCTTTGAATTTTGAACGAGTGCATTTTAACACAAATCCAGTTATCTGCAGGTAATCAGAAACATATTTGCGCTCTTACAGTACAATATCTGCAGTCGCCACTGATTCATTCTTAACACTTTCCATGGTTGTGTGGAGGCACTCAGCATTTGGTTAAGGTCAGGGAGAGATTATGGTCTTTGTTCACTATAGAAAAAAGGCAACAGAGACATGAAGCACGATTTACTTTATTCACATTTGACCAAAGCCATAATCTTTCCCTTACTGCAGTATCTAATTTCTTTTTTTTTTCTATTTTTTTCTTATTTTCTTTTTTGCCCTCTGGGCAGAAAAACGAACACACTGTAAACATAACACTGACCTATGCCGTCATCGTAGTTGATTTCGTGAGCTTTTTGGCACACAGTTGCCAGTTAATTAAACAATTAAGCAAATCGAGCGCAGCACTAGTCCTCATTTAAAGTCATGCTTCTGGCCACCTGACATATTTAAGTCTACCATCTTTCTTGATTTTTGCTCTGCTTTGGTTCTCCATTAACTCTGGGTTAGCAGTGGTGCCTTGACGCATTGGATGAGGCAAAACTGTACTGCTTGATTATGCTATTATGTTATCTTGACTATTTAGCATGGTCAACTTAACAAACATCATGCATTTACTTAAAAAAAAATAGTCCTTTATTTAAAATTCAAATAAAAGACAAAAAATAAAGGCATAGAGTTGGTTCGGGATACCAGGATCTCGTACAGGACAGAATAGGGAGTGTTTTTGACCATAAAGCCTTTCTTGTAAAGGCAACCGGCCAGAAGCTTCCATCACAAGATATAAGAAGTTACACACAGGGCACAACAAAAGGCCCAGGCAGCAGAGGATTTCTGCGCCTTCTGAGATCTGCGCGGTAATCACAGGAAGAGTGATGGAAAGCTGAAGCAATCAACCGCCACCTCGGCTGCACACTGCTGAAGGCAGATTGGTTGAGAGAGCCTTGGAGACAAAAGCAGCTGAAAGCAATCATTAATGGTCCTTCTGCTGACTCACCTAAAGAAACCTTTAAGGACTTTTACTTCTTCCTATTGTTGACTAAAAGCTCTCGTTTCTTAATTTAAGCTTGTGCTGAAATAAACAGCACGAAACTTTTGGCTTCTACAGAGGGTCAAAAGCAAAATACCACCAAACAAAAGGAGAGCTTCACAGCAAAAAGATTAATGCAAAAGAATTGTTTTATTAGATTTGTCTTGCTTTCATTGTGGTTGAAAGCCAAATTCCTACCTGAAATAAGTCTGACTGCCCGGCGTAACTGAACACGGAGAAGAAAGTGTCCTATTAAAACAGTTGGCATGAATCATATTTCCCTGACAAATGTGTTTTATTCTGTTTTCGCTTGTTGATCGATTAAGTTTAGCTACCAAAACTCAGTTAGGTATAGAAAAACATCATGGTTTCACTTTTAAACAAGCCCCTGTGACCTGATGAGTCACTACACCAAAGGACACCCTGTACTTGTCTCACAACTTGAGCGTCAATGTGCCAGGAATGAGATCCGACTGAAAGCAGACTCCTCACATTTTCTTTGTGTGTCCTTTCAATCAGTTTGTTTTTGTTTATTTGTATGTTTTGTGCTCATTTTGTATCTTTTTGTGCTACTGTGGTTTAGCTGCATGTCTTTGTGGATCATTTGATCTTTTTCTCTTCATGGTAATTTAAAGCCCTTTGTGGTAATTTTCTGTGTTCGTGGGCCTCGTTTAGTAAAATTCTGAAGGTTAAGCCTGCGAGGTGATGTGGCTTGTGGCCACTTCAGCAATTTTTAAATCAATTTTAAATTACTTTGTTTGATTAAGGAATTTCCAATAGCATTGTTTTAGGCAATCGGTGACCTACATTACTGCTATCCCTCACGTATCCTGGAACAATTTGGTCCAGAAAAGACATTCCCCATTACTTAGCAATACAAATACTTGGTTGATGACAAGCTACACAGGTAACAGGCATACGGTTTACTCTCAAAAGGCAGATGTCTTTGAATGCAACCGCTGTCATGGGAAAAAACATCAGTATGCTAAACATATTCCGACAAGTGAAAGTCTGAAAAGTACTTTTGAGATGTTTTAGTGTTCCTCTCTGAGGCTGCTTGAGTGACAGGAACATACAGTAGCGATAGGGAACATTTCAAGTCTCTCTTTCATCTGGACGGGGACACAGCACTTCCAGCGAACGTGAACCATTTCCAAAGTCTTATTTTCCTCTCTATGTTGGGATCCATTTCCATCTATCATTTTTCAACATTTTGGCAAGATCCAACTGATGCAGCAGCAATGTTTTGATTATACTGTGACAACACATTATGAAGAAGTCAGTAAGCTTACAATCTTCTTTTCTTTTTTTTTTTCTTTTTTCTTTTGTTTTTTTCTTTTTTACAGAGGAAACACAAGAAAGCCAGAAAATGTTGAGTATTGCCATCCACCAACTAGGTTTCCTTTCTCCAGCTTTAGGTAGACTTTGTCCTCTTTTTCAAGATAGAGCAGAACTCCATTAGTGGCTGCCTCGCGAGTTACATCTTTGTCACCCGCAAAGGCAGAGATGACTGGTTTCCCATTCAACATCAAGTTCACCTGGATGATCCAACAGAAGTAACAATTAGCAAGAGTACAGCAGGAAAAATGGAATCTAAGATGTGGGTCAGCATAGTTTATTTCTTATTTGTAATTATGTCACTTGACCTCTTACATGGAGACGGTAATGTTAAACCCACTATACAAACACTTAAGTGCACTTACTGTGTACAGAGTGGAAGAGGGAGGAATATAAAGTCTTTTCTCCTTTTTTTTTTAACCCCTTTTGCAGCAGTGAATATTTTTTAAAGGCAACATTGAGATGTACATGAGATTATATCTGCATGTGTTTTATAAGGTAGCTACAGTGGCTAACAAACAGTGCAAAATTGACTTTAGGAGCACTTTGCCTTTTGGATCGCTTTATCCTCTAATGTTTTTAGCACCTCGTCATGTGTCAATCAGCACTATCATTTTTGTGTTAATGGTAGTTGCTGCAACCATCAAGGAACTGTTGCAAAGTTAAATAAAGTTAACTTTATTTAAAAGCTGACTTTCTTCTAGAGTTTAGCTTGGGACTGGTCTGCTTTGCACTGACAGCAGTTCTTTCACCAATTATCACTCAATGCCACTGAATGTCATTGATTGTCTGTGGTCAGTCGTCTTTAAATATGAAGATGCTAATTATGGCAGATATATGCTGATTAGTGAGATTAGAGGGCTACCTACACATTACACCTACAGGAGCGGCTCAGCCCTGGAAACCCATACCACAAAGCTCCCCGCAGATTTTTTTTTTTTCCCCCTTTTGGCTGTCCCGTTTGGCTCTTTTGCCATCAGAATTATTGTCTAAAGGCGAAGAAAGATGCCCAACGGATGCCCGGCAGATTTTAATGCCAGACGAGGTTTGAAACTCTGCAGTTACTGAGTCAGTGTGTTGGTGGCTTTTAGGCACCATTATAACTCAGTCATTTAAATGGTTTGTTGTGATTCCTAAATGCTTCCACTTTTTAATAATGCCACTTAAAGATGATTGTGGAATATCTTGGAGGGAAATTTTTTCACAAACTTACCTTTTTCCACAGCGGCATCCTATCGCAGTATTCAAATTCAGTGAATTCTGTAGAACGACTCATTCTTTGGCAAATGTTTGTAAAGGCAGTCTGCACGGCTATGTGTTTGATTGTATACACTTGTGACAATGGCAGTGAAAACACTATTAAGAGGTCTGGTCCAATACTTTTATCTGTATAGCTTATCTGTACTTTGTGTCAACGTAATATTGCACAGCTTTGATATAATGTATAAGTGAACCTGATTAAAATACTAATTTGTTAAGTGACGAGATCATTTTAGAAGCTAGCCAACTAGCGTTTCTACTTAAATGTAAACGCTAGTTCGTTATTTCGTGAGGAGGTTTTCAAGCAACAGTTTCAATAAGCAAGGACGCTACAGTCTGCTAGCTACAATTTAGTTGAGTCTGTTTTGCGCTAGTTGATGATTAGTAGACTTCATTTCCAAGGTAACATTTGCTATTGTTGCTCACTGTTGTCACTCTATTGGAGTGGAAGACTTATTAAATGAGGCATCAGAGAGCCAGAATTAACATCATATTGTTCTGACATAAAAGCAGTCTACAGGTTCTGAGAGAAGTTACGTTACTACTCATCCATACACTGACAACTGGCAAAGCACTTTATATAAGGAAAATTCTCTGTAGTGCTCTATTGAAAAAGTAAAAGGTATCAAATACCCCACCAAAACTCAAAAAGAGACAATTACTCTTCAAAGTAATGAAATAAAGGAGTAAAACATTAAAAATGTTCAAATTAGAAAAACAAAACTTTTAGCAACATTAATTTTTCTTTTGCTTTTACAAGAACGCTGGCTTGCCAGTAATGCAAACTCGGGTGTTACTAACTCTCAAACAACCAAAATTGTAAGGGGGAAGAAATGCTGCACTAGTTTCCTGTTTTCTGTTCTAAGCAGCATCGCTGGGGGCAAAGGAACATCAAGCAAATTGGTTACAGATGTGCTCATAGACACATGAATTTTGCCTATCAGAATCCTCCAAAAAATTGTTATCGCACCAAAGAAAATCATGTGTGCTGATGGGGATAAAATCTCTCCCTTAAAATCATCTTCATCATAATACTTTAATGGAGGAATCACTAGGTGAGATAGTGTGATCCAGATTAACCTAAAATCAGAATTTGACAGCAAATTACTTATTAAGAAGCTTCAAACTGAGGCAATACAAAGGCTCATGATACTAGTGAAACAAATGCACTGACATGGGAATGTAGCACGTGTATCTGAGAAAACCAAGAGCAGCAATGATGCATATCACCTTCCTAGTTCATTTTTTTTTTCCACTTTAGCTACTTAATATTCTTATCAAGGCGGATGAACTTTGGCATTTGTACAATTAAATATTTGCAGAGGTAATTGTATTTTAAGCCATTATATTTCAACATGGTCATTTTAAATTCAAATGAAATTCTCGTTAGTTAGTCACCGAAAATATAACCTTGGCATCGAGCAGGTTTATTCAAACCTTTAACCTAACACATTTTTTCAAGTCATATCAGTATGAGGTGTTTGTGCTTTTTGTTTAATGTGTGTGGGTGTGGAAATGCGGTGGTGGTGATTCATGGAATAAAACAATTAATCCAATCAATTGATAGTGAGACAGCATTTTTTTTTTCAAATGTCGCTGAATGTTTTCTATTGCAGATTACATGCAAAAATCTATTAAATAAATAAGTAAATAGAAATAATTATCTTAAAATGAATTTTAGGTCCACCTTGCCTTCATTAGTAGTTGTTCGTAGTATTAGTTGGTGCCAGTGCTTTTCTATTGAGATTTTGTGTGATGGGATTTGGAGTCAGTGGTAGTGTCCGAATAATAAATTGGAATAATAATGCAATTTATTGTTTTCCCTTTTCCAGAAGTAAGGTGTTCTTCCCTGCGCAAATAATTTCTTTATTGTCCCAGAGAAAGATATTTTGTCCCAGCCAGACACTGAAATGGGGTTTTACAATTGAGTCAACTGCACAGATGTGTAAAATGAACATAAAGTGATACCTGTATGGTTTGGCTCTGGTACACTTTAATCACGTGGAAGTTAAAACTGTAGACTCCTTTCCTCGGGGACAGAAATACTGATTCAAATGTGAAGTAGTTTCCTATATTCACAAGAACCTGTGAAAGGAGGGAGGAAACAAAGAATGCGACAAAGGTGTTTATATACTCAGCACTTCAATAAAGGTTTTAATTTCAAATGGGCTTTGGGATTAAATATTTAAATAGGACATCAGCCAAGCACACTTCACTGTTGTGGCTACCAGGTCGCTTTCCTGATCAGACACAAAGTGAGTGTGACACACTTCAAAAAACATTTAATTCAGGCTTCCTTCTCGAGAGACCTAAACCTAGCAAGTGAATTTCCAACTCCACAAAAAAACAAGTGATGCGTAAACTAGATGATAGCCGGAACCCAACAACAGATTTTATAGATTAATTCCACTTTGCAGCAACAAAAACAAGAGAATTTCTTTTGTTCAGGTTTAAAGTGACTGAGAAACTATTTCTATTAAGATACAAACAGTAGAAATAACATTGGCTACTTCTGTATGTTAAAAACAATTCAAAATGAACACACTGGTATATGAAGGAGATATTTTCATCCTACGGTCATATAAACATAGAATATTTAAAATAATATGGAATGTGAACTTGACTGGGTTATCGCTGTAGGCATGAAAGGCTCCTGCAGAATGTCATACACTTGAATTCCACCTGTTAAGACTCAGCCAGGACCTTTGACATGGGTTGCTTTCATGGCAACAGCATGCATGATCCACACCAATCATATCTCTGGTAGTGCAGTATGACACCAAAAGATCACGTTATGTAATGTCATGTAAATGAGAGGGCAGAGGATCAGTTGTGTGATATGGTTACAAACACCTTACACTGCCCACCGATGCATGACTAATCGAGTTCTTGTTGTTTTCGCTGCTGCTTGATTTGTTTGGGTGTATTTATGTAGGTGAATGTGTGGATGGCGCGCGTAGTCGAGTGCGCGCGTGCGTGGCGGGGGTAGCTTGAGGCAAAATGATGGGTGCGTGTTCAGGCTCTGCAGGATGCCCGCCCTCAAACATAATCCAGTCACTTTCAAGCCTGCTTGCGTGTGATTATGTGCACTTGAACGGTGTCCACATGCCAACCGATGCCACCAGAAACCAGCTTCAAACTAAACTGAGCTGCAGCTATACTTAAAGCTGCAAACATGTTCTGTCAAAGTCAAAACTGGGCTTAAAGATAAATATTTGTACTAAAACAATAGACCCAAGTACCTTCGTTCATAGGGAAATTTTATGGAAAAGACAGGAAAGATTTTGAAAGTGCTATTAATATATATTTAACCACTTTTGTCATTAGTGTTGTTCATGAAAAAAAAAAAAAAACGGTCCTAACCTGATCGAAGTAGATTATTCTTGTTTTGTTGCTCATTTCCGACGGTTCGTGGTTGTTGCTCCGGACTGCAGAGAAAGCCACCTTGGAGTTGGCGGCGCGCACCGAGATGCCGAGCGGAGAGGATGAAGCCTTCCAGTCCGTTGCCGGATTAGAGTCGCAGACCACGAGACATTTGCCCTCCAGGACGATCGGTTCCGTGTCATTCTGAGCTCTCACAACCTCAGAGATCACAGTCCAGCTGAGCATCAGTAGGAGTGAAGTAACCATGGCTCTTCTCTGTCTGTGACAACTGTGGCAGCGCAGATTCAGAGACCGTCTCCTGCACCACACAAGTTTCCGTGTCCCTCCACTGCTCTCCCCCGCTGCAGACGCGTCTGACGCTGTAAAATTCGCTTACTGGATCCAAAGATGTGCCATATCCAAGTGAAACACAAACAAAAAAGCAGAATCCCTTTAAAGTCTAAATCTTCTTTTGAAGAAACCCCCCCACAAAAAAAACCTGAAAAACACGAAAATCACCGATTGTTTTCTATGCGTCTCATTTTCAGGTAGACTTTATTAAAAGCTCGTGGATCAGAAAAAAGTAGACCATCCAGTGCGTGAGGGGATCAGTCGATAAATCGTCCATAGCCTTCACTCCCACTCCAAATAACGCGTCTGACAATATCTGTTCCGCAGTGATATGCTGCTTGTGTGCGCGCCCAGCCATCCACTTTACGCACGCACGTGTGCTAGAAGTTATAATTAACGGTCGCTGCGTAAATTCCCTAAAGCTTTCATTCCTCTATTTCCTCATTAAATAACCACAAAGCAAAGTATACATTCAACAAATGACCGTATTAATGATGAAAACTGAACAGACACTGAACATATATTGATAGTTCCTCTGGTCCTTTCCTCTGATCCAGAAACAAACTCCTTAAATAATTATCCCCAAACATATTTCTGATGATTTCACAGTTTTAAATTACTCTATGATGGAAGTACATCGCTGCATCTGTCACCAAGCAGGAGTTTCACTTCCCTGGTATCTCCCTGTCCACTCCGGCTGCAGGTTTCACTGTAATGTGGTGACTCATCATAATCTCATTGCACAGGTGGGCTGAATTTGACTCATGGTACTATGATCTTTCACATAAGTCATTGATGGGACTTTTATGTTGTTGCTATCATTCTTGAATCCAGCACTGTCTTCACTACTTGCAGCTTTAAAATTAAAAAATAAACAAATATATAAAAAAAATTCAACTTATTTCTGGATCTGGAAGGCAAAAACATTCCACACCTACTTACAGACCTCTACTTTAATTTCACTAATTTTACCTGCATCTCTTGTGAGCTGAATGGCTGTTTTGATTTGGTATAACAGGATTTAGGCTTCATACATTTATCACTCAGCATCATCTGATGTAAAATTGTACTTGTCTGTCTTTGTATGCTGCATTAAATCAACAAGACACCCAAAGTGTCCTGAGAGAATATTGACAAGAGATTAGAGATGTGAGCACGTCACCTCTGTCCTTGTGTCACTATATGCTCTCCATAAAAAAACAGATCAATTTTAACATCCTTCCTCTGACTTACAAAGTGTTACATGGCCTGTCTCTTTCAGTTTTAATTGAGCTTGCTTCACCTTAAAAGTCAACAATAAATCGCTTAGAGTTTCAGTTAGTTTCAAATTTTTCTGAGGAGAGGGTTCATAAGTCAAGTCAGGCTTTGCAAACTGATTAATTTAGCTACATGGATAAAGTACTATACAGATAATGAATCAGTTGAGACCATTACAGACAGTAGCCTTGCAATATACCACAGTGCAATTGCTAGATAGTGAAAGATGTAGACAGTGTATTAAACGAAAATAAGCCTGAATTCTAAAAAGCACATTTGGTGTTAGGCTTTCATTTGCTTTATCATTAAATCCTCGCTTATGAAAGCCGCTTTTTGATCTTTGTGGCTGAACAACGAGAGATCACAAGGTTGCACTGTTAAAAATGATTAAATGGTAAAATCAAGCAAGCATCCAACAACCAAATGGAGCTGAACCCTGACACAAATCAGCCCGCTCTAATAGACAATATGGTGACAAGTGTTTAACATAATGCTGCTTAAAAACAGAACATGCTGAGAGCTTGTCATTAACAGATTTCAGGTGCAAAGCACATGGAAAAAAGCAGATATTCATAATATTTGTTCTGCCAATGGAACAAATGGAAAAAAAATATGATCTGGTTTTGTTTTGGACAGTTTTACAACACAAAAGAGCATGGTGACACCGTGTTTTTTTTTTTAAATCTGAAAACGGACTGAAATATTTGCTGTCTGGACTCAAAGCTGTAGATCTGTGAATGCAGATGAATCTGTCTTTACCTGTCAGGCATTTGGGGCATCAGTCCATTTGACAACCTGAGGACATCACTACCCTAACCTGAGTAGTAGCTGCCATTGTGTGAGATTTGTGTCATCACCAAGCTCTGACAAATGGTTGCGTGCCAAATGTCGTGCATGTCAATATGTTTCCATGGCAATGGAGTTTGCAGAGCTGGGAGAGGATGGCGTGTAATGTGCTAAGAACCACTTTCCTTTGAAATTTTTCACTAGGCAGCAAAGTTGTGCGGATTTTCTGTTGACAGACCGAGACTCCAACTTTAGCCATTAATACCTGAAGTGAATTTATGAACTAAAAGGAGCTTCGGGTTACTTTAGCATGATGAAAATTTTAATAAAGAGCTGTGAAATACAACTCCAGTGCATCATATTATGAAGAAAACATCGTTTGGTCTCTGGAGGCATTGTCCAATATTTCAGGGCTTCCGGTCTATCAGCAGGATATTTGGGCAAATGATTTGTGTTTTAACCAACAGTCACTGTTAACAAATGTAGATACATTATGAAAAAAGCACTTATTAAAATAAAGCTTCATTAGCCTTCTTAAACATGTTTGGTCAACTCAGAGTATAAACAGAAACCAGAAAACTTTCTGTACTCTGTTGCTCAGTTCTAAATATTCGTATATCTTTTTATAGAGATTATGAAAAAAGCAACTGCAGATGCAAATGATCAGCATAAAGTCAGAGAATGTGCTGTGTATAGTCAAGCTTCAGTGAGCTAAATATTCAAAGTACATCTGTGCATGTGAATGTTGTAAAAATCCCATTTCATGCTACTTTCTCCCCAAACTATTATTAATAATAATACAAATGCTGAATGTATAACACTGTCAGAGACGGATCAGCTGCCTAGGTGCCATATTTTTTTAAATTAAATTTAATCTTTATGTAATTTTAATTTAAAGTCATAGGTCTCTATTTTGTTGTCAAAAAATAAAGACTTGATGAAAGTGCATACTCTCATCTTTAATTCAAGTGGATTAACCCTTTAAAGCCAAGCATATCGTATTTGATACGTGTTTTTGTGAGTTTTTGAGACTTCTGCATCATCAAAAAATGATATAAATTTGACAGATTTTTAATAGCTAAATTGCAAAAATATGGTTAATGTAGCAAATGTGATACAAATTAAAACTTATACATGCAAATTAAAATTTGATATATATTTTTTTATACATTTTGTCTAAAGGTTCAACAAACACTTCATTATGAAAAAATTAAAGATTTCTGGCAGTTATTCCATGGTTCAAGTTTTAAAGGGTTAACATAAGATTTTCATTGGGAATGACCAATGGACGAACAGGATTGGAAATGAGTATGTCAGAGGGTCAGCTCAGGTTAAGCAGTTTGGAAACAAAGTTAAAGGAATAGCTGAGATGGGCAGTTCATATATTAGATAAAGGATGATTAGATAAAGGCAGATTACACAGAAGATGTAGTGCAGGAGGACACACAGATGGTTGGTATGACAAAAGGAGGATGAGGTAAGATGGAGTCAGCTGATCTGCTGCGGCGAAGAAAAAAACTGCATTTACTAGAACCTAGAATTGGGAACTGTGTTTATAAATGACTATAGTTCTGAAACAGCAGTGATGTTTCTGCAGGAAGCCTTGTATGCTCTCCCTTTTCAATTCTTAATAAAGAATTGAAACGAATAATGGCATTGGCATCAATAAAATCCTATCCATATCCGCCTCCTTTTTATTCCATTAAGAATTTATGCAAAGGACATAAAAAAGCAAACAAACAAAAAAGAAAACCTCCCTGGGCTAATGATTTTGTGGGCTGCTTACTAAAGCAGACCTGTTAGCTTGTTTGTTAATGGAATTTCGAGTTCACACAGTTTATTAAAAATAAGCCGATGTGTTATTGTCTCATAAGTGTCCTCAAAGCGCCCCCTGTTTATGAAGCTGTTTACACATTGTGAATAAAACAAAAATGTCGGTGACACACAGTTAACGAGTTACAGTAGCTTCCTCTAGTTTGCACTCTCCATTCCCACATAGGTTAACGCTGTCAGGTAACTTTGCCACTGAGATGCAAAGCAGAGGATGAATTTGAGTGGGCCTGTATCTAGAAGTAAATGTTCAATATATGTCTTTCTTGCAATGCCACATGACTCACAGTTGGATCACTTCGATAGTTTGGATCGGCATGAAAAGTCTCCTGGTTAAATGATCACAGAACATATCTACTTCTTTAAATACAAAGCCAAAGGTAAAGTCTTCACGTAAACATCCAGTCACCGAGCTTAAAGCTGAAGCTATCTTTGCGCAGGCTGTGCACACAAGTGACTGTGTGGATGTTCTCTCAGAGATTTGTGTTCGAAACGTCTGTGTCACCTCTCCAGTGTGAATTATTTGAATTAGAATTTTTCTTTTTATGAGAAGTGGAACTCATGATTGCTCTCATAATCCTTCTTTCACTTTCTCGCCACGATGATTTCTAAATTATTTTCGAGAAAATGAATTATTGTATATTTTGTTGGATATCCACGAAAAATCTTTTCAAGTGTCTCTGCCAGCGGAACAAAACCAAGACCTCCAAGGTCAAGAGACTCAAGGCCCCTTCTTTGTTCGCTGGGACATAATTGTAAATTTGATTGAAGAAGCATTTGAATGTGGAAATGTTGTGGAAAAAGAATCAATTTTTCGGAAATAACTGTATACAGCCTTTGTCTTTCACTCAGTCGTGTTTGGAGGGGGGGAATCACCAGCAGCTATTAGAGTACCTGGGTCTGACCTTGCTGTTCCCATCAGTAGTGACGGCCGTGCTCCTGCTGTGAAAAGCCCTTCACAATGGAACACATATAACATTATCTCAAACGTGTCATGTTGTAAATCAGTGTCAGGCAGAGATGAACTTTAGTAATTCAGTGTTAGAAAAACCTGACGAATCTAAAACACTTTTCATCAGTTTCAGCAGACCACGGTGCAACTAAACTCACCCTAAAGATGAGATGTCTCTACAAATGCTTAACCCTGTAAGACCCAGCCATCAAAAAATAGCCAGAAAATTTTTGTAACTGAGATGTTTATTAACCCTTGTCTTTATGCATGTTCAATCATCCAGGTAAGTAAATCCCAAAAGGTTGATTCTGTTCATCTGGATGTAGCGTTTTCAGTGGGAGAAACGTTTCGTCATTTTTTGTATCGCATTTGATACATTGGGTGTTTTTGGCAATTTTTTGTTAACAACGTTGTTAATTTTAGGCCAAAGAAGAGTTTTGTCCATAACATTTTGAAATTATTACAAGTATATATATTGTTGATGAGATAGAGGTCTCAGAAACTAATGTAGCAAATATGATACAAAGGGTATTATAGGGTTAAATTACATTAATATTTTACCTGTCCCCTACAGCAATTGTTTCCTTTTTAACAAATGCTGTCTATAGGGGACTTAAATTGTTACATTATCAGACATGGAAAAATAAATTTTAAAAAATAAGTCCCACCAGTGGGTCTTTAAAAATGTCTCTAAGGAACTTAATTAGTCGTTAAAAGGAGTGAATGTACTCTGAATTTAAGCTACTGTATTGACACTTCTGAACAGCCCTGTCGCACACAAGGAACCACTTTGTTACTCTTCAGAAAAGTTCATGTTCATTTGTCATTGCATATAATATAAAACTAATTAAGCATAAATATGCCACTTTTCAAAGTAATAAAACAGAGAGCAGGCCAGAGGCGATCAGGGATCTGAGCTGTCAGTCACTAACAGAGGCCGCCTGGATCTGTCAGCAATCTTTTAACATTTGTCTAAGGATATTTTTCTGGGGTTGTATCAACAATTTAGGAGTATATGTCTCCAAATCAATATCAGCCAGACACACTATTCAGTGCTCTTTTGAGTCTTGAACCTTGTAAACTTAAAGCGAAATGTCTTCAGGTTGCTCCTTCGTGGAGAAGTGGGATGCTATTATCAACCTGGATTTTCAGGTGTGTGGGTTTTTTTTTTTAACATGCAGAAAAAAACAACAACTTTCAAACCGCTTATTTTTTTATCAAAGTGTGATTAAATGCAAAGCATGTATCTCTCGATCATTAGCAGGCATTTGTTTAGGCCGTGTGACTCAAGAGTGCCTGCCTCATGTGCTTTCATTGGATACAACAATTTTTGTGTAAAAATAACTTTGATTAGCAGCGATGCCTGCTGCTTAATCATTATAAAAACCCAACCCTATAATCGTAGTTTTTGTCCCTCTTGGTGCAGAACAAGAACCTTTTAACACCACAGTGAAATTATTGTTATTACCATTTGCACAGAGCTAGTTTCTGTGTTTTTTTTAATGTTCACCTTTCTTTCAAGTGTATTTAGGTAGCGGAAATTCTTTAAAAAACTATATTGCACTTAGCTGTTAAAGCCCCATCATGTTGGATGTGTGTGTGTTATGACTTACAGAGTAAATGCTTAAAGGGTTTGAGTGTAATAAGAAAACAAGTAAATAACCCAAGAAACAAACTAAATGACATTGCATGATAGAAATCTATGACAAAATGACCCTGCTTCTCACTTTGTGACAACAGTAAGGCTTCTCTAATAGGTTCACGTTGTCAATCACTGTTTTGAAGTCTTATTGAAGTCAACAAGATTTCATTGCTGAAAGACCGACAATAATTCAGGCTAAACTTTAGGTATACTTTGTGAGTGTTCAGCTCAGAGTGTCCAGAGGTGTAAAATAATGACGATTTGTCAAGTCCCGCGGCGTTTCTGAGGAACACAAAAGGTGGACGCGGCCGCTTTCTTATTCTACGCGTCGGGTTATGGATGAAATCCAGTAGAATGACGCTCCCATGGTAATTCACGTGTATTCCAGCCCTAACCCTAACCTGATCCCTAACCTTAACCAGCACTTTAATGACGTTAGATAGTGTTTGCATGTTTCCTCATTTTTCTGATCTCGTAATATAGGGACGTGTTGGGTCCCCGGAAGCGTAATATATCGACGATTTGTCACCTAGCATAAAATTTTATGCTTTGATAGTGAGAACGTGTTGGAGTGTCTACCATATGCCAACACAGAGCCTCTCAGTTTCTTAGAACCACCTTTTCTATGAGTTTTTAAAAAAATAACTAAATAAATAAATGTTTGTGCTTTCATAAACCATGACTCAGAACAGGAAGTCTTAATCTATCCACTGGCAGCACTGGAAGCCCAAACATTGGCCACAGTCCCCAGGGGCTAAGTTGTCGGGCAAAAGGGGATGGGTTATCAGATTAGTATGCCAGCAGACAGTTTTTAATCTCTTGATAAGAAAGGCTTGCACATAATCATAGCTTCCACCCTGATCTAAAACACACCTGTACTCTCCCTTGTTACTCTGATCTCACACATCTCATTTTCCTCGCAATGTAAGCCCTTAAAACCTCTGGAGATAATTCTCAGAAGGTTTCTGATATAAGTGACACGTTTCACATTAGAAAGTCATTTGATCCAGTATTAACATAAAGTATTGATTAATGCAGCTTTAAAGTTTTAGGCAGGTACACAGAAGCCGCCGAGATGTGACCCTGAACAAGTTTACTTTTGGTCCAATGCGAATTTGTTTTATTCCCTCTGCTGCCAATTAAACAGGCGGCGTACTCAGACTCAACTTTCCCAAAATAGAACTGCGGTCCAACATGGCACCACAAAACAAATTTTCACAGCATGTGCCTCTGCTAACATTTTAAATGGATTTACACCATGTCACCGCAGTGCACAAACACGGAGGAAGTCACCGTGATCCAGTGGACAAACCTCTGTAACAATGCCTCCTCCTGTGGAAACAGTCAGAGGAGAGAAAGTAGGTCTGAGGGATTCAAGCAGTACAAACTACAGACTCTCAAACAAATGTGAAGCTTTGTTTTCTGAAAGAAAACTGTTGCCAAATTGTTTGTTGTTGCAGCAGCAACAACAAAATGAATAATGAACACCTTCACACGGGCGCCTGTTAATGAACTTTCTCCACAGGAGTTCATAGGTAAAGAGTGCCTCGCTTAAACCAGGATTTAAGATTTATATATTGTAAACAGAATTTAGTTCTACAGCGCTGTGCAAAAGTCTTGAGCCACCCCATTTCTTTATACTTTGCTAAGAAAATGGGAAATAGGCCCATGCGCAATCATCTGTGTAAATATAGTGTGTAAGGTAAAAACAGATTGATTGAAAGTCAATATTTGGTATGACGACATTTATTCTTCAACATAGCCTGAACTCCTTTAAACAAGCATTCTTTTAGTCTTAAGGAATAGTTATTCAAAGCTCTTATTTGGGTGTTGGCTGCTTTTGTTTTGTTTTCTGTCAAGATGATCCCACAGGTCTCTGGGGAGGTCAATACATGACTGATAGTGTGTAAGCTTTTCTGTCCATGTATGTTTTCACTGTATTGTATTTGATTTAAGCCCTGTGGGAGTGTCCCCCCAAGAGGGACAATGGACCCCCTAATGATCCTCTACCCAATCACAGCCCTGTGGGGGGGGACACTTAAATCTGGATGACTGAGAACCTTAACAGTGTTAGGTACCGGCTGTGTGCAAACAGGAATAGGACCCAAGGTGCAGACTCCGGAGACAGAACTTAAACCAAAACAGCTTTAATGCTGAACTCAAACATAACGTAACTGGAAAAAGGTCAAAAATAAACTAACACCAGCAGATTGACAAAACACACAGCAAAATAAACGGTAGATCGCGACACGGACACAGAGAAACACAGGGCTTAAATACACAGAAGGAGCAATCAGGGAATGAATAACAGGAGGGAAACACAGCTGGGGCAAATCAGAACTGACGAGACAAAAGGAAGCGTAAACTGAACACACTGAGATAAGACAGAGACCTTCAAAGTAAAACAGGAAACACATAACAGACTCACATGCAGGCACTACAGAGGGAACAGAGACGTGGGACCAGGGCAGACACAAACACTGACTGAACACGGGGATATAGGAACTAAGGACACACAGAGACGCGAACTAGACAAGGGGATACAGGTGATAGGGGAGACAGAGCAACTAAAGAAGACAGAGACATAAACCATAAGACAGAACTCAAAGAAACCAAAGACTAGAAAGTATAAATAATATAATAAACTCAAAAACCCTGGGTCAACGACCCAGGCATCCTAACAGTACCCCCCCCCCCCTTAAGGGCTGGCTTCCAGACAGCCCAAAACAAAACACCAAAAAAAAAAAAAAAAAAAAAACCACCAACCCAACCAGGGTGGGCGGCGGGGGAAACAGGATGGAGGGCTCGAAACAAAACCAAACAAGGAGCCAGAGGAAAAAAAAAAAAAAAAAAAACCACACGAACAAACAATGGAGCCCGGAAAGCAACAGAACAAAACACAGGAACAAAGTCCAAAACAACAGCACCAAGGCCCAGGCATAGTCCAAAAGCAAACAAACAAAAGAGCTCACGAAAGGCGCAGAGGCCCAGGCAATAGTCTCAAAAAAGTTCAGGGGGCCGGCCCGGAGGCTAACGGCACAACAGTCCAAACCCGGGCAGGTCAGGGGGGCGGCCCGGAGGCTGATGGTCCAAGAGCCCAGAAAACAGGTCAGGAGGCCGGCCAGGCGGGAGGCACCGACGGCGACGGAGCAGATCAGGAGGCCGGCCGGGCGGGAGGCACCGACGGCGACGTAGTTCAGGGGGCCGTCCATGACGTCCAGTCATCGGCCGGACAGGACGTGCAGGACGAGCAGGCCGGACAGAACGTGCAGGCCGGACAAGATGTGCAGGACGTGCAGGCCGGACAAGATGTGCAGGACGTGCAGGCCGGACAGGACGTGCAGGAAGTGCAGGAACAGACAGCATGGAGACCTCAGGAGCAGACGAAGCTGAACACTCGGAGGCCGGACCAGGCGGAGCTGCAGACTCGGGGGCCGGACCAGGCGGTGGAGCCGGTGGTGGCTGAACGGCCTCGCCAGAACCATCAGCAGACACTGGGATGTGCTGGCTGGGTCCTCCCGGACCCCCAGCTGACGAGGCAAGAGGCTGAACGGGCCCCTCGGATCCTCCAGCAGGAAGAGACGGCTGAAGCGATTCCTCGGACCCTCCAGCGGAGACAGGTGGCTGAAGCGATTCCTCGGACCCTCCAGCGGAGACAGGAGGCTGAACGGGCCCCTCGGACCCTCCAGCGGAGACAGGAAGCTGAACGGGCTCCCCGGGCCCTCCAGCTGACGTGGCGTGAGGCTGAACGGGCTCCTCGGGCCCTCCAGCTGACGTGGCGTGAGGCTGAACGGGCTCCTCGGGCCTTCCAGCTGACGAGGCGTGAGGCTGAACGGATGACCGAGGAGAGGAGTGACGGTGGCGTCGCTTCCTTTTAGACGAGGGAACAGGAACCGGTGGAGAAACAGAGACCTCCTCCTCATCCTCCGACCACACAGCCGCCAGAAAAAAGGCAGGCGAACGGACAGGCGAACAAGGTCCCGGCTGGCGTGAGGAAGGGGAGGAAGCCTGCAGTGGCGATGAGGCAGAGTGTGCGTTGCCCTGCGGCAGCAGTGGGGAAAATGTAGTGAGGGAGAGAGCAAGGTCACTAGCCCTGACTTGCTTTCTCCAGGCAGTTATGGTGTTCCCCAACTCAGTGTCCTTAGCAAACTGGCTAAGCTGGGGATTATGCCGAATGATGGCCTCCACCGCGCTCAGCCCCACTGCCATGGTCCTTAAATCCGGGGACTGGGCGATGCGGTCGAGCAGGCTCACCAGCCGCTCCATCTCGCCGTTGAACTCTGAGAAAAAGGAGTCTGCAGGGTCCATGTTCTGGTCGCGATCTTCTGTGTGCAAACAGGAATAGGACCCAAGGTGCAGACTCCGGAGACAGAACTTAAACCAAAACAGCTTTAATGCTGAACTCAAACATAACATAACTGGAAAAAGGTCAAAAATAAACTAACACCAGCAGATTGACAAAACACACAGCAAAATAAACGGTAGATCGCGACACGGACACAGAGAAACACAGGGCTTAAATACACAGAAGGAGCAATCAGGGAATGAATAACAGGAGGGAAACACAGCTGGGGCAAATCAGAACTGACGAGACAAAAGGAAGCGTAAACTGAACACACTGAGATAAGACAGAGACCTTCAAAGTAAAACAGGAAACACATAACACAGACTCACATGCAGGCACTACAGAGGGAACAGAGACGTGGGACCAGGGCAGACACAAACACTGACTGAACACGGGGATATAGGAACTAAGGATACACAGAGACGCGAACTAGACAAGGGGATACAGGTGATAGGGGAGACAGAGCAACTAAAGAAGACAGAGACATAAACCATAAGACAGAACTCAAAGAAACCAAAGACTAGAAAGTATAAATAATATAATAAACTCAAAAACCCTGGGTCAACGACCCAGGCATCCTAACAAACAGACGTTTAAGATCATTGTTATGCTGAAAAATTAAGCTATTGTGTCACTTCCCTCGGCCTTTTCTCCCTGTTTCCCTTCTTTAAAAATGGCTTCTTGAAAGCCACCCTTCCACTGACACAGTTTCTGATGAGGCTTCATTAGACAGATTGTCAGATTTTTCATGTTTCTTAAAAACATTATTTTCCATAGACAGTTATTTTAGGTCTGACTACTACTACTACTTTTGTCCTTCCCTTGTCCAGATTCCTTCATTTCTTTAAACACGAGGTACACCACATGAAATATAATTCAACTAAAGAAATGGGAAGAAACAGTGTGTTAAATGAGTTCTTTGCTAAGTTGTTTATTTTGTAGACATAACACTCATTCATCCTTTGACTTGGGTGTCTTTTTTATGCTTGAATGATTCGTAGATCGGTGTTAAGTGGCTTAACAAACAAACAAAAAAAGGATTCCTCTGAAAATTGTCAGATACAAGGAATGCACCAAAAAAGCAGCCACTGTCCAAAGTAAAACTTTGAATGACCTTTAGAAAGCCTGGAGAGCTATTGCTCAATACTACTTTTAAAAAGATCCAAGAAAATCTGTTTCCTTGGAAGCAAAATATGAAGAAAACATAGGTGGCTCAAGATTTTTGCACATTACTGTATCTTAGATGTCACATGGCTGAAGGGAATAATAGTTGGGAAAAAATGTCCAATCATTTACATTGCAGTTAGGATTTTTTTTGCACAGCCTTTTAAATCCCACAACCCGAACTCAGGTTAAATGTCTGTTAAATGAATGAAAGCTGCAGAAACACAAGGTTATAACAAGGGTAGAAAAAAATATAGTTAATATATTTATCTTTTAGTTTTTAGAACTAAAACTAATTCAGAGCAATAAAATAGAAGGCCACATAATCTGAAATAACTTTTAGTATTGATTTTTTTTTCTATATGCTAAATGTTATGAGATTTATCAGTTTTCAATTTCAAATGCAATACAAGAGCA
The DNA here is from genome assembly GCF_965226115.1 of Aulonocara stuartgranti. Taxonomy (NCBI): domain Eukaryota; kingdom Metazoa; phylum Chordata; class Actinopteri; order Cichliformes; family Cichlidae; genus Aulonocara; species Aulonocara stuartgranti. Next base: position 31,611,046 of record NC_138956.1, read on the forward strand.
TGAAGTGAAGAGCACAAAAACACAAAAGCCAGTTACAATTCTGTATGAAACAAAAGCTGCATGAACTAAATATTTTATAAAGCCGTTTTGTATGTTTCCTGCTAATGAATCACCCGTTTCTACAGATACAGTTTTAATTAAAATAATTGGTTTCTCCTTTTAGAACGGAAAAATATGCAACTTTTCCATCTCAGCGAGGGGTCTTCTTCATTATGCCACCACCGTTCACAGTTATGGGTATAAACAGTGTTTTTTTCTGTTAACTGATTAAAATGTCAAACAGACAAAGGCACATCAATCAGTTCCAACTGGCAATAAGAAGACCTTTCTTCTGTTTGAAAGCGAAATGTATGTTGCTGATCATGTTTTTAGGGTTTTTTTTCCACATAGCAGATGTGAATCACAGCCAGCCTTGGAGTTTCTAACAGAGAACCAAAACAGGCAATGTCCCCGACCAAAGAACAACCGAATGTTCAAAATAATCACACACCCAAAGAATGCCCACCTCCGCTGGCCTCTGATGAGTTGTTTTTAGGGGGTGGGGGTTTGTGCTTCTGCCAGCAAAGAGAGCTGTGAGTTTTCACAGCACACTTCAGCATCTGGGTGTTGGCTCCAACCAAGGGCTTTTACATCCTTCATTACTGATTTGTCTCAAAATAAATGTCAGTAAACACAAATCAAACCAATCTATGATATGATACGATGTGACATAAATCAGTTTGTATTCACAAAATTGATTTCCGTGACATAGTCAGTCTGTCAGGCTGTCCAGGGATAGGATTTGCTACAATGAATGCATTGTCCATTATCTAATAAAATATCTGTACAACTCAGGAAATATATATATATTAAAAAAAAAAAAAAAACTAAATCAAACCATCAGTTTGAAAAAACTAATTAAGTTACACTGTGTCATATAGTTCTGTACCTCAAACTTCTATAATTGTCACAACAAAGATGGATCAGTTTCATTTAGTAAGCAACACTGCAGTCTCTGCCCTCACTAATGTAAGTACTCTGTGCAATAACTCTATAACTCATACAGCTTCAGCATGTGCCCTTTTGAAGTCATGCACAAACTGACAAAGCAAGCCAAAGAGCTCCTGAGAGTCTTGATCCGCCGGTTCTCCAAATTTCACCTATGCAGAAGAGAAAAAAAGGTTTACTGATTTATAAATAAAATGAAAATAATGTGGCAGCAGTTACATCTTCCATGACCACAGGGCTTGTAAAAAAAATTGTTTTACAATTAACAACTGCAATCACTTTCATTTGTGAAGTGGTGCCTGGCCCGCGCATGTTCTTCTTAACAATAGTCTTTTGATTTAATTAGCTCATATGCTGCCTCAGCATGCATCCCAATCCTTGAGTGCCCTTATACAATGATGCAGACATGTACTGCCAAATTAATAGGTAGACCTAGGTGGTTAAAAGGGTCACTGGCATACTAATGTTAGTCATTCTGAAGCCAAAGTTTATTACAAAGGGTCACAGTGGTTAAACGTACTAATTTGCTGACTGCATGCTGTTGACTGTGCAGGTTAAAGTTCAGACTGAAGCCATATGCTGTTACTCTTTCCTGGTATTATTTTTGTTATGTTTTACAAATGTGTAATTTCTCTAATGAAATTAACCATAAGCTTACTTACAAGCAAATATTATGTACTATAAATCTTATAACGCACACCAAACAGCTGACTTGAACACACACAGGATGTGCTCACTAATAATATGAAACAGCCTTCAGCACATTTGGGCTTCATCTTAATTGAATTTGTTCCTTTACATCTTGCTCTTGTAAAGACATTACAAATTATTACGTGTTAGACATGCTGCGCTGGAAGGCGAGTTTCTTACCTTTTCTAATGATCAAGTCTTTTCAGTTTTTGTGCTAAGCTGTCAGAAATGACTAAAGCGTCTTAGAGACTGGCCAGCGATCCCCTAGCAACCACTGGTCCCAAGGGAAAATTGCGTGTTCCCTGAACACTTGGCAGAACTGGCCACTTGCAATCAGTAGGTAAAACTGGTGGCAATGAGGTATATCATGCTACACAGAACCCCCTTCAATTAATACCCGATTGCCACAGTTTCCTTGCATTTGCATGGAAGACAAATACTATTCGCCGAGCAGTATTGAAACTGTGTATCCAAGTTTGTCTTCAAAGTAAAAGTCGCACCTTTTGAAACCTTTTCTTTTACTTTAACGGCAAATACTACTAGTGTTTGTTTCAGCGCTTTCCTTGTGACTGTGTACTGCCATACTTAGAGGTTGCCACTGGGTCGCTGACCATTCACTAAGACTGTGTATATGAGACCTAACCTGGCTGTTGATTCTATTGCTATACCTCATGTCAGCAAAAAACTAAATAAATATACTTCCAAAGATATCACATTTCAAGCTGCTGAAGCAAAGCTGCATATCTCTGCATGAAAAAAATCGCAGTCAGCCTAATAAAAAGTGAGCTTGCCGTTGTTATCACTTATTTACTGCAGTTGGAATATCATACAATTTGCCACAGTTAGCTAGCTCACGCTTTCACAGTGTGATTGGCATCATTTTATGCTTCACACTTATTCACAGCTGTGTGGCTATCAGCCGACTCAGTCATTAATATTCACCCAGATGTACAACATGTATATTAGAGCTGACACTAATGACTTTAGCTCTGCTAATGCACTAACGCCAGCCCTTGTTTTTGTAGCTCCCTGTAGCATCCCATCTTTAGTTGCTTATAGTATCTGCTATTTTGTTGGTACTGTAGATTTAATGACAATGTAAAAATGTAATGTTCATGTTTGTATTTATGTAGATGGGGAATTAGGTTTCCCAGCAGAAACCTTGTTGCTGCTAAGATTAGTTGAGAGCTTCATGAAGGAGGACCTCGGACTAAAATAAGAAAATTCCCATGGCAAATATATCCAAAGATCTACATTTAAAGACAAAGAGTATTTGTAGTGGCTGCTGTTTCAGAATAAAAATGAAGGAGGACATTGGCGCTGTAACACAAGCCTTGCTCTTCCAAATACTTAAAGCGTAACAGCTGACAGTCAGTGCATTTGTATTACTGTGTGCTTTCAGTTCGTAGAAACAGTTACACAGGTGTAAGATTCAGCAAAGTCCCCAGCAGCAAAAGGAAGATGTTAGCTAATGGTTAACACTGTTCTCACCATGAAATATTATACTCAGATGTGCAGATTAGTCTATTTGCATACTTTTATCCTCACATTTTTCACTGTCTGCCAGGGATGCTCAAAATTATGTATAACTGGAGCAAAAGACTTTCTTTTACTTGGTAAAGTGTAGAAGTTTAATCCTCTCAACAGTGTTTTAGCTGATTCGCTTCCTTGTCTTTTATGCACGCTGAACATTTATGAGTATTTTCACAAACACATGCTGGGCCCAATAAAATCAATTTACTAACCCATATGGATAAATATGTCATCCACCCATTCACACACAGGTAATGGCAAGCTACATTGTAGCCACAGCCACCCTGGGGCGCACTGACAGAGGCTGCCGGACACTGGCGCCACTGGGCCCTCTGACCACCACCAGTAGGCAACGGGTGAAGTGTCTTGCCCAAGGACACAACTACCAAGACTGTCCGAGCTGGGGCTCGAACGGGCAACCTTCCGATTACAAGGCGACCTCCCAACTCTTGAGCCACGATCGCCCCATTGTAAATTGTATACTACTGAACTATCCTTATATAAAAATATCAACATACCTAAAGTATGCCTGCTGTTGATTTTATTAATACAAATGAAGTTACAAAACCAGACCCAGGAATGTTCATTACACACCCGACAGGCGGGTCTTGGATAATGTTTAACCTGTAGGTCTGAGCTGTGCTCGAAGAAGCAATATTAAAACTTTTTATCTGCAGAACCTGAGGTGGAATTGATTTTCTTATGTCATGTCTCACTGACATGGTGCATTAAACATGTGCATTGTATGAAAAAAGGCTGGTAATGTGACACAGCTGATAGAGTCTAGTCTTCATGTTTTTATTTTTGCTTTTATGTATTAGAAAAATTGGAGCGCATGTTTTATAGCGTATTATATAAAATGTCTCCTTTTATTTAGTACTTGAAGTGGTTTTAAAAACATGCTTCCAGTGTCTGGGGACATCCGCAAATCAACTGCCCCAAAATTTTATGAGCTGCTTCTATGTTTAATACATTTGCATGTTGGCTATTTCAGGGCATCATTGTGAATTCCCTCCTTCCGCCCCCTTGACAAGATGTGACTAAATATGACACCTTTTCCCCAACCTGCTGCTCCCTTGCACTACACCACAGCCCAGTCAGTCTTAATCATTTTTCCAGCGCTCCTGAAGGGGTTTATTGTACTTTTAGGAAGTTTCAGAGGCACAGTCTTAGTACTCAGTAAAATGGATGGGACACAAGTGGGGCAAGTGTCTACAGACTGTCCTGTGTTAATCCTCAAATGACATTGGTCTTTTCTTTTTGTTTTTTTAAGAAAAAGGATGCTTGATTGCTCTGTGGTCTTGTATTTAAAGAAGACTACGAGAATAGCCTGAGAATGGTTCAACAAAAAACATTTCAAATATAAGGTATATGAAAAGCACCACCATTTAAAAACCACTGAGAGGTAAAGTGAATAATATTAACGATCTTGTAACAATAGCACCTGTCACAGGTTGGGATATACATATATATGTATTATGTAGAAAGTGACCAGTCAGTTATTAAAGGTGGAAGAAAGAGAAATGGGTTTGCATAATGATCTAAGTGACTTTAGTAAGTGAAATTATTTCTTAGATTTCTTGTTTTTTGTGTTTCTTGGTCTCTTTATCCTTCTGTCAGTTTCACATCTTTCTTTTGCTCAGTTTTTTTTGGCACACCTTCATCATCTATCACCCCAGTTCATCCACTATTTCCTATTGTCAGAAAATCTTAGTGCTTTAGTGCTTAGCACTAGTACAAGTTTTCCCCTGTTCTCTGTATTTTGTTGTTTCTTTTTTTTCATGAATTTATCTTTTTCCTGCCTCCTGCCAGTTTTGTTCACCTATTCAACTGCCAACACATGTGAAATATAATTTTTTTGTATACTTTATTAATCCTACCTACTGAGCTATCTCCTCCCCTTCCCTTATAAGAAAATTAGGTACTAATAAAGGACCAGAGAGCTAAAAGGCTGGTCCAGTCCACCACTGGTCCACCACAAAGCAGCTGTTGTGGCACAAATTTCTGAAAATTCTAATTCTGCCAATGATTGAAAGATGTTACAGCGTACAGTCTATCACAGCCTGCTTTGTATGGGCTTCCAATGCCACAGGCTGATTGAAAGTTCCCATGCTGATCCCTGTCCACTAGAGAAAGCACCTATGGTAAGAGGGCACATCAGCAGAGGCAGTGTGACACTCTGGGAGTGTTCTGCTGGGAATCGTTGCATTCATGTGGAAGATAGTTTCCCAAATGCCATATTTTTTGCAGATCACAGTCTTTCATAACATCTTTGTTCCTGATACCACAAGTTGCATTGCAAGATCTTGTAGAAGCCATAGTTTGACAAGTCATTTGTCTTTTATCCTGTCTTCTTTCTCTCACCCCGACCAATGGCAGGAGATGGCCGCCCCTCCCTGAGCCTGGTTCTGCTGAAGGTTTTTTCCTGTTAAAAGGGAGCTTTTCCTTCCCACTGTTGCCATATTGCTTGCTCATAGGGGGTTATATGATTGCTGTCTTGAGGCGACTGATGTTGTGATTTGGCGCTGTATAAATATAACTAAATTGAATTGAATTTTGAAAGTCCAGGGAAAACGACAGCATATGAGGAAGAGTTTATTTATCTGCAATAAAGTAGCAAGCTTTTGAGGGTGTACTTCACCTCTCACCCTAAATTGGAGAGTTGGACGGACAGGTGGATAAATGGATTGACAGATGTAGCTTATTCTTAACAACAAGCTTCCAAAACTTTGATCAAACATTTAGAGATGATGCTACATTTAAGCAGCACTGCCTGATGATTAAAATATAACTCCCTGCCTGAAGGGGACAATGCAGTTAAAGGTCAGCTAGTTAAACTTTAAAAAGGCCATAGCCGATTCACCACCAGAACATTTTTAATAATAGTGGAAGAGTGATTTATGTTAAGAATAAGGTATAATATTGGATTAGGATAATATTGAGGTAAATTAGGATTTATTGTTCAAGGATGTTCATTTAAAATGTTCCTCATTTAGAAAAATATGCTTATTTGCTTTCTTGCTGAGGTTTAGATGATACTGATATGATTCTAATATCTGCACATTAAATGACAAGCTGCAGCTGGGGTTACATCAGTATGTAAGAGGTGTTTCTCAATTTCTACATGAGCTTATGTATAAATTAGAAATGCATGATATGCATTTTGCATTCTTCACAAGTTTAGTCAACTTTTTGCACTTTTGATCGAGCTACACTGTCTGCTCCACTGAAAGCATATCTACCACATGAAGTCTTGCCTTCCATTGACCTGCTTACCTGCCCAAATTACACGCTAACCTCCCTGACAGGAAGCGGCACGCCTCTGTGGAAAAACTGGCTTATTGGTTTTTAAACTTCGTTGTGGAATTACATTAACTGGAAAAATCCATTGGACCTTTATCACATTGATTAAGTGGTCATGACCAGAGCCTTTACAAACTAGAGGCTGTGAGAGCAAATCAACTGCAGCTGGTGTGAGCATCAACAGTTAGCTCTCTTAAGGCAGAGACACACCGGAGATTGATTTTTCAGTCATCCATGTTCGTGCAGCTTACAAAAAAGATACATGGCTTGTTTAGACAGCTGGATTGATTGAAACAGTTTTTTTCCTCCACATAAGCACAATCAAATCAAAACATTTTACAGGTTTTATGTAACCTGATCTGTGGATATTGGCTCATTCTTTCCCATTGTTAAATTCAAAAGCTGAATTCCTCACTGTGATGACATTGAAGCAAAGCAGCAGCATGCTTAACTTGAAACCATTGGTTTCCAAACGTGATGAAACAAAATGGAACAAATAAACATTTTAAAAAATCATCAATAAATAATGTATTCGTGCTACTCCGCTATTCCTTCCCCCCAATTCAGTATGTTTGTCCACCTGGAGTTGTTAATTTGGTACAAAGTAGATAGAATTTAAATTTTTAAATTGTGTTTTCATCAATTCCAGTTCAGGTAACTACTATTTTAGGCCACTGACCTTCAAAAAGGTAAATTACCTACTTTACATGTTGGGCCATCTTGAATAGCCAGCTTCTTGTAGCCATGGGTGAGATTTGGACAAGAAGAACTGACTTACTACTACTACAGCCCTGAACTGAGCAGAACACATAGCAACTTCTTAGTAATCTTAAACTGTGTCCAAATTCTTTGGCCACCTCGTACTTCCAGCCTTTTCGGTCTTCGGAGGACCCGGCCCACGTAGACCACAACGGCCGGGTCCTCCGAAGACCGAGAAGGCTGGAAGTGTGAGGCTGTGAAATTGGGGGGTCTAGCCTTCAGGTTTGTGTCACCAGCTGTCTTGGTGGACTTTAATAAACTCAGTTGTTTGCTCCTTGCTATCTAAAATATAACAGGACTTTGGCGTAAGTTTATTTTGTGACCCAGAAAGAGTAATAAGAGTAATATTAAAACTAAGTAGCTGCCGCCATTGTTAGAAACTGGAATTGGCTGGGCCGCGCTATGAATTCTGGGATATGGTGGGCCACGAAGGATACACCCGACCCATCCTTTAAATCTGGGGTAAAGGAGGAAGCATTTGTCAGCCGTGTGTGGAGGATTCTTTGAATTTGGACAGCCTTCGTTGCGTCGCTGTGACGTAATCGGCCTACAAACGGGCCTCCGAAGGATGCAGCCTTTGAATTTGGACACAGCTTTAGGCTCCAAAAGGTGACCTCTCTTTGAGCATACATAATTCGAAACAAGTAGACTTGAAGTCAAGTCTACTTGAATATTATATTATATTGAATATTATATTGAAAAAATATTGAAAAAATTATATTTTCTTACCAGAGTTGAAGGCTGCCCTGGAAATTGCTACGATCTTGAATTTTTAATTGAGATTTTTTAAAAGGGCACTCAAAAAAGAGCATTTGTGTCAATTGTGGTATTTGTATCAGGTTGTAAAAGATTTCCCTGTAATGTTAAGCTAACTGCTGCCCTGCAGGGTCTTCACTGCGCTTTGCTCTTATATAAAAGTGTGATAGTATTTGCATCCTCACACACACGGAGCGGAGCATACAAAAGACATGACATGATATTAATCAAGTTGACAGCAACTTATTACAGTAATTACAAAAAGAAATTCCTGCCAGGTGTTAACCCTGATGTAATATAATGAAAGACAGGGAGCAGCCAATTGGCAAAGCCAAGTGCCTTTCAATATTTGCCTACTCACTGACCACTGTTTGCAGTCAGACTACTGCAAATGATTTGCTACCTCTCCTTCTGCTGCTAACTATTCACACAATACAACATAGAACTGAAAAAGTATAGATCCATCTACTTATTTTCTCTGATCTGGTGATACTGGGGTGACCGTGGTTCAGGGGGTTGAGAAGCTCATCTGTAACCGGAAGGTTGCCGGTTTGATCCCCAGCTCTCTCTGTCCTGGTTGTTGTGTCCTTGGGCAAGACACTTTACCCTACTGGCTGTCATTCTGTCCCAGGGCAGCTGTGGCTACAACTGTGGTTTGCCTGCACCAGTGTGTGAATGTGAGAGTGAACGAGTAGTGGAATTGTAAAGCGCTTTGGTTGCCTAGAAAAGTGCTATATAAATGCAATCCATTGTTATAAATACTGGATTATTGCGGTGTTTTATGTTGTAAGTATCTTCAAAACCTGCACAACAAAGGTGCTGCTTTCACTGTCCAGCCTGTTCAGACACTGTGTTAGTGATCACAGCATAACGGCTGTTTGACAAATGTGAGGACTCAGAAGGAAAATGAAGGAGAAACAATATCTGCCTGGCTGGAGCTTCAAAGAGTCTGTGCCAGACAAAATCAGCCAGACTCAACGGCTTCAGCCAGACGAGTTGTTTGTTTCCAAACTTTGTGCTAAGCTACATCAACAAATTGCTGTCTGTTGCTTCATATTTACCATACAACAACATGAACGTGGTATTAGTCTTCTCATCTTGCTCTGACGCAGCAACATGTTAAACCACTCCTTTGCTTTTAAAAGAAATTACATGTAAAACACACTAAATGATCCCTTGTTTCCATTTCTTATAAAATCTACACCAAACACAAAGGAATCGATGCAGATGATTCTTTTAAAGGATTTAGAGAAATGCTGAATGGCACCTTTGTTTACTTGTGAACAAATATTTTGAGTGCACAGGAATCTAATTGTTTCTCTAGTATAACAAAATTTCCTACCGGGCCTAAAGCTCACAGCTCATGCTGTCATATCTCAGCTCTCAAATACAGCAGGAAGGGTAAGTGGACTCTATGATGATGGATTGTCCATAGAGATATGAGAAAGGTGAGAAAATAGGCACTGCTTTTGTATTGATTGTTTTTGGTGGGTGACTCCTTAAAAAAAGACATAGCCCCTGTTAAGATGTCAAAAGTGGGATTGAGCTCTGAAAACCTAATTTAACCAGGCTAGTAAGCAAAGAAAAGGTTCTCTTTTATGGACAATGTGATGAAAGAATACACAGGGACCAGTGCTTCCACTAAATCTGATGATATGTGTGACAGAGGTGTTCGCTTTATGGTCGATCTCACCATGCGACCAGAGCTTTTAAGGCAGGTGCATTTCTCATTAAAGAACATCACCGTTTCCAGAGTCCAGTCCACACAAAAGAGCCCTTAAATCATAAAAGGTTCACGTACAAATGGATGTATTGTACATTCAGATATACGTATAAATGAGATGTCATCAAAATACAAAGAGTCACAAAGCAGTATGAAGCTCAAAAACTATGTTAAATTTATGGTACGCCCCTTAAGGTCTAACAAATGACTCAAAAAAAAACTACATGACAATCCCACCAGGGGTGCTCCAACATCTCGTCATTTTTCATCATTTGTAGAGCATCCTAAATCAACGTGACATTGCACATTAAGGGTCGGGATGAACTTGTCTTTCACACTTTCTGCCTGCAGGAAACCAATGTTCACTAATCCTCCTAAAATTATCCAATGAAGGAGGTATAACACTCTGTTGGGTTTAGAGTTTATTATTGTCATTTGTATTAGGAAACATTTAACCATATATGCTTAGAGGTGTATAATCAATTGTGTAGTGATAAGTTGTGTGACCTTTAACAGGCTACAGAGGCTTGGTGTGTATTCCACACTAGAATGCACACCTACATCCTGGGAGCACGGGAAGAGGTCGCATCTTGTCTTAATTGTTTTATGGTAGGATTAACGTAGCTACGTCTGTTCTAGTCTAAGTGCTTTTCTGTTTAGATGAACTGCTGGACTTCCTTACTGGGGGGGTCTAGTCTACCCTCTTCCTGACCAAGGATGTTTGCCTTTGTGCTTTTATGTTATATGGCCCTTTTGACCACACACACACACACACACACACACACACACACACACACACACACACACACACACACACACACACACACACACACACAGTATTCTTTGTTTACATGTATACCTATGTAAGATGCTATATGTTAATGACCCTATGCATATTCATGTAACCACAATAAAAGGAGTGCTGTGGGGAAACCTGGCTGAGAGTCTGATGGTGGTCAAGTGGTGGAACGACACTTGGCTCCAGCCAGGTCTCCCTCATGCATGAGTAAACCAGAGAACTTTGGTGCCTTGAGTCTTGCTTTTTGCTGTGTAGCAGATTGTCCTTAACGTTCCAGCGAATAGGTTTATGCTACAAACCTATCACACTCCAAAACAGCAAATCAGCTGTGGTGGGTTTTAAACGACGTTGAGATCATTGTTATAAGGTATAAATCACATACATTATATGCGCTTGTGGAAGCCCTCAAGGACACGCGGTGCAAACAAAGTAACCTTGTGGATTCTTGAAATAATGTACTCTCCCAGTGTAGCATGGGGAAGATGAGATGACAAATAACTGAAGAGGGCCATCTAGACATTACTGGGACAGGGGACCATCTGTCTTTTTTCTTTTTTTCTTTTTGTGTCCCGTTTGGATCTTTAGCCATCAGAATTGTTGTCTTAAGGCCAAGAAAGATGCCAAGCGGATTTATTTTACCAAGTGGATCATCATGGCCTTGCCATATTGGTCCATTTGATTGACCTTTATTATAATCAACCATCTGTCTTTGACGCTGAGATATTGAAATAATAATTCAAGGATTACCAGTATGTCAGAGTAGAGTTTCTTCATCTCCTCGCATGTCTTCGTCAGGGCCGAAAGATCTGCGTTATATTTCTCAATCGCCATCTAGGATATAAGGAAAAGCACAAGAACCTCCTGGTAAGTTTGTCAGTCTTCACGCTAACCATTTAATTAGAAATATTCTGCTTATAAAAGGAGGAAACTAAAGATCTGCTACCTGGATTTTTTTTAAAGGATAATTGTACTGTTAATCAATGGCATATAGGTACATAATATATAAAAATAGATGAGTTGATTCATTAAAGGTGGATTTTCTTGTCTTTATTCATGGAACTCACTACAGTCAGAGTTAAAAAATTTATCTTTATGTCATGATAATCCTCAGTGTAGCCCCTTAATTTGAAGAGCAGACGAGTGAGACTTCTGTAGTCACAGCCAAGTCGAGAACAGAAAAACTGGCTCTACCATTGTAACAGCGCGTATATATGTGTGCATGAATGACAGAGCATTAGAAAAAGCATAAGAGGCTGGCTTTAAAGAGACACATTTAGGGTGTCCAGGTGTCCCACTTTATGTGCGACTGCACTCCAGCACATGGCAAGATACAAAAGTCTGTTTTCTATTCACTGGCTGTGAAGAAAGTATGCTGTTATTATGGGTCAAGTGCAGCTTAACCTGCCACATCCTTTCGCTGTCAACATTAAGTCTCAATAAGGTAACATGTTATACAGATTTCAGTGGAATGTGATGGGAACTACCACAAATAAGGAATGCAGCAAAATAAAATCTGGGAAAATACTTTGGTAAGTGCAGAAGGCAATTTACAGAGATATGTTTTCCTTTTTTTGCCAGAGTTGTTTATAACTTTTGCATGGCGGAAGAATGTGACTTACAGGTCAAAATCCAGGTGGCTCAAAATGAGATGTGCACGTATATGGATCCATCCCCTCTTAAACTCAAAGATTAGATTAGACAGAACCGGAGCTGAAATAGCTCCGGTTCTGTCTAGTAACTGTCAACAGTTTTGACAGTTAGTGGAACAGAAAAAGAATGAGACAGACGAATTTAAGAGGACTATCCAGGTTTGCTGAGAAAGTGACATTCAAATAAAAACATGTTCTTCAAGTCCTAAAGGCCAAAATTGTAAACTGCATAATGGTCTTTATTTTACTGCATCTCTGCATTAGTGATGTGTCCTGTATTGTCCCACACAAACATATTTAATCCATTTCCACAAATGCACTACAGCCCTGAACCTTTAGACACTGGCCAAATGTGGTGCACATGTCAGTGCAAATATCCCACATGGACAGATGGGGCTTTAAGCTGCCAGTTCTCTGCTTCAAAGCCTGTGTGATTTCTGCATGTGCTGATGTGAGAACAGCACAGATATTAGTTAAGTGGATTCAGAGCTGGTGAATGAGTGTCCCGTGTACTGCCTCTTGTGCGCTTTACTCAGGCAGCACCCTCTTCTAAACAAACAGAGCATTTATAGCAGGGAGAACATGGCTGGTGCAAACTGTCTCCTGCTGTGGTCTACATGTGAGAAAGGACTGGTTTCATTTGTTCATGTGAAAAACAGCTTTCCTTTGTGAGGATCTAGTCACTCCATGCACGTTTGAGTTTCCAACCTGGAGTTGAAACTGCTGTCTTCGTAGTCTTTATAACTTCGATTGCAATAATTATATTGATTTTAAAAATGCTTTTAAATATGGTCAATCTTTTAATTTTGTTTATTTTCTGAAGAACCACATTTGTAAGGAAACGGTGGAGTTAAAATGTATATACAATGTTACTACCTGATTTAATTTAATGATAAATTTAACCTGAGGAAAAAAACAGTAATTTTTACCAGAAACATTGACTGAGGGAGAAAATTGAAATGAAAAGATTCATAATAACATTGCTTTAGCAGAGCAGTGAACAGAAATTTAACAACATGTTTGTCACAGTCTGGCGAGAGCAGACTGTATGAATTGAGAAAAGGACCCAAAACGCAGACTCCAAGGAACAGGGAACAGAACTTGAAATGTTAACAAAAGGCGAGCCGTTTAATATGGCTGGTAGAAAAGGTACAAACAAAGGGCAAGGCAAACTGAAGCAAAATTAACACAAACCTAAACTGGGGAATCTAAACAAACAATAAGAAAAACCTAGACAAGAAACTTGGAAGCATGGCATGAACAACAGACGACCTGACAATCACACACTGAAAATAGAGGACTTAAATACACAGCAGGTGATTAGGGGAAGTGGGAACACATGGAGGAACAGCTGACTGACATGAGCCTAATGACAGGACAAGGGAAGTGAAACTAAATACAATGAACAAAGAACACACGACTCCTTCAAAATAAAACAGGAAACATGAGACAGACATGATAATACAAACTTGATAACATAAGACACGCAGCATGAAACACGAAGGTTGAGGGGAAACTTAAATACAGGGGAAGAAAACACAAGGAGTCTAATAACCAAATGAACTTAGATAACCTAATGAACAAAATAAACTCAAACTTAAAACGCTGGGTCAAAAGACCCAGGATCATGACAATGTTATTGTTTGCAAAAGTTTACAACTCGGTTTTCGTCAGGGTCTTTCTGTGCATTTTTCTAACTTATAATGTTTGACAGAAGGTCAAGTCCACTGCGACATGATTGAAGCACCCAGCAATACTTAGATATTTTTTTTATCCATTTGCAGAAATGATTCAGTCAGAACTGTTGAAAAGATTTCCTAAACATCTTCCACACTTTTCTCAACCCATTCTGATGACATTATGCAAATGAATTATTTTCTCACATAAAGCATTCTTCTTGTAGGATGAACACACACATTTGTGCAGGCGTCTTCTCTTCCATCACTGCTCCAACCTCAGCAGCAAAGCTAAATAAGTAAAAAGACTTTCTTTTGAGCTGCATTGTTTGCCTGATATGAAAAATCCTCATTGGGTGGTTTTAGTTACGTCCTTAGCCTTGGTAAATACCCCGGTAAGCTGAATAATTATGATGTTGCCAAAGTTTGTGTTACTGCAAACAGTTTGCAGTCGGCTTACTAAATATTTTCTAAATGTTTACTAAATTTTGAAGGACAAGAACAATTTATGTCTGAAATTTCACGTATAAGCAGTTTGCCATGATAATGGGACATGCGAGGCATTTACACACATGACCTGTAGGAACCAGCCCGTGAAAGAATCTGAGCTGGGCTACAGGATGGCTTTGCAAGATTAAGAAACAAAACAGGAGGAGCATAATAATTTTTACTTTTGACTATATTGTGCAGCAGATAGCCTTGGATTGCAAGTCAACAATAGATCATATCGTCCAAAATGATCAATTTCACCCAAGCCTTACATCTGATTCACAGATTTCTTACTGCTAAAAGCAATATCCATGCCCTGCAAAACCACAAAACGTAAGATAATAAGCCAGCAAACTTGAGTACTTTGTTTTCTTTGCAGAATTGAACTCTGCTTCTTTACAGTAACAGAAAGTTTATTTTTTTTAGTTTTGTTTGGACGATATGTGGCCTAAAACTTTAAATGACTGACAGCCATATTTTAAATGATTATTTAATCTTTATGTATGCAAAATGTTTTCTACTTTACCTTCAGGTCTTTGAAGAAGTTTGGATTCTGAGCTGCTATATTTTTCTTCTTGGACATTTTTCTATACTGAGTGATTTTCTTTAGTTCATTCTTCAGGACTGAAGAAAAGAAACACACACACACACACACACGTCTTGGTTACCGTCCATGATATTTGAGCACCGAAGTAAATAGCTGCTTTAAATCAGGTGCTGTCTCCTGTGTGATCTCGTGGAGTGCAGTATTTGTGGCTTGTGGCAAGTTTTTGTAAGTCATCATATAGACAATATATTGGATTGAGACCTTACACTCCCTAGACAATGAGATCATGGCGTTTCAACAAAGTATACTGAAGCTACAATCACAGAAGATGGAGTAAATGTTACGATCACACTTCCTCACAAATAACTTTGTTGGCACAAAAAAGGAGGGTCAGTATTACAGCAATCTCAGCAAATTTAACAGTCTTTGGACACAGTAGTAAAATGTGACACAGTAGTAAAATGTGATCTACTCACCATCTACTTCTGCGGTCAAGCCTTTGATGGAAGCTATCCAAGAAAGGGGGCAGCGAAACACAGAGAAAATACACGTTTCATTTAACAGACCTCAACTAAAAAGTGCCACGCAGATTTCTTTCAGGTTTGATCAAATCTTGTCTAGCAAATACCTCCAGGGATAGTTTCAAATTCTGCCAACTCCTGGGGAAAAGTGGCCAAGCACGGTTCATGCAACATAATCTGCTCCACAAGGGCATGAAGCAAGGTGAACTTCTTGTCTGTCCCACGGAGCTGGACGAGCTAGGGAAGGAGAAAACACAAATTGAGAAAGGGAAGAACAGAGCTGTGTCCCCTTGCCATGCAACATACTGATTCCAACATAAAGGACAACATGTACGTATGTTCTTTATATCCATGCCTGTGTGTGCTGATGCAAACACGCAGCTTTGTTACTCTAGGTCCAATGAAGAATTGGAGGATAATGCATAAAGTGTGTTTACACCCATGGGAGGTTTGTGTGTGTGTGTGAATTTACAGTCATTTCCCAAGGACACTTCTGGCTGTTTTAACATGTCTCTATACATACATTTGATCCACTTTTATCTGAAACTGTTTCAAGGTTATAATAATACACGACTGCAAGGAACAAAAATAAATAAATAAAAAGCTTTTTCAGCCATTTGTTCAACAAAAATGTCAATACATGTAATATTCTTCTGTGGAAAAGTAGGTGCCCCTTTGGCCTCAGAAGGAGAGCATTAACAGAAATAACTTCTTGTGAGCAATTTGCAGGTTTGTTCACCAGCCTTTGTTATCTAATTCTGAAATTTCTGACGACTCCTCCATGCTGACTTTATTCTGTTGCATGATGTTTGAGATGTTTTATCTTGCATGTACTGGGTGTTTCAAATTCCCCCACAACTTTTCAGTGGATTTCAGATCTGGGCTTTTTTTTCTAAGCAATTACACAACCCTCAGTTTCTTCTTTTTGAACCATTCCTAGGTGGATTTATTAGTGTGTTTTTGATCTCTTAAATTCTTGTTAAAAGCTCCACTTTGACTCTTGGACAGATGGCCTCAGATTATCCTTTGATATGATGCAGAGTTGTATCAATAACTGCAAGCTGCCCAGTCACGGACACAGTGAAATAACCCCAGTACGTAGTGTTTCCACCACCATCACTCACACTTGGTGTGATATTTCTGTGAGAACCTGTGTTTATTCTGCCCAAAGCATGTCTGCAATCCTATCTTTTATTTGTCTGTCCAGATCACATTATTCCAAAAGGCCCAGGGCCAGATGTATAAAACACTGTGTTGATTCAGGGTTAAAAAGTAGCACAAAGGCAGACACATGTATATTACAATATCTCTGTCTGATTTATAAAGCCGTGCAAATTCAATAATAGCAAGCATGCAGACAAGCCTATTTTACACTTTAACCATGGATATATGTAGACACTACGTCATCCATTGGATATAAAAACACCCATTTTTAGAATGTTGTAAAGTAAACAAAGGATTTAGAGCAAATGTGAAAAGGAAGGAAGGAAATATGTTTGCAGGTCTTGGAAATACGACTAACATCTTTATAAGCTTGGAGCAACAGTAACACACCAGCAACACCAGAGCAGCATTTCTTGCATGTGACAATCAAGCAGAGCTATTTATAGCACCAACATTCAAATTAATATTGCAAGCCCTAATAAAATTTGGAACACAGCTGGTTAAAGTTGGCTACTTTGTGGTTACAGTGGCAGGCTGTGTATCTGTAAAGAGAAAACTACAACTACAAAGTTTAATTCTGCCTGTCAACCTTATTTCTTATTTTCACTTCACGATATCAGTCTTGCTCCCCCCAAAAATTGTGTGGCTAAAATATCCGTGTGGTGTCCATATTTTCACAAAATATTATTCCTTTATTCCTGTTTGTGTTTATTCATCCGATTGCAGGTCTTTGCCAAACTGTAGCTTCACTTTTTTTTTCCAGGCACATCTCCATTGTAAGTCAAAGTTGTGCATTCTCTAGGATATAGGGATTTGTAATAGAACATATGTACTCAGATGCCTGAATTAATTATATAAAATCTTTTACCCTGGTGTAACGATGCCATTTCAAACTCTGTTATGAAATACTTGTTTTAACAGGTTGTCACTTCTGTTTATGGGAATTATTTTGAATGGAGTTTAATAGTAGTAGTATGAATGAGGCTTACTAGCTATCTGTGACTACTTTGAAATTGTGCTGTTGGTATGAAATGGTAATGATGACTCTCGGATTTAAGCTACGCTACATTTGATGGTGCCGCATAATTAAAATTCAAGAACGACCTCTCTTATCCTGTGAAAGCAGCTCCCAATGATTTTTTTTCTATTTAGGTTATGTTGTTTACCAATTTAAGGCCAAGGCCAGCCTTTGAGGACTGCGTATACAAGACATGCACAAAGTATTGATGCTCACAAGTAAAAGAAAAAAGAACCAAAAAAAGATCTGCGATAACCTCGATGCATTTTTCTTGGAGGCAGTCAGCCATTAATTTGAAGAGAGTCTGTCTCAATTAGACCTGGAAACACCTCTGAGGCAACACAAGGCCTCGGCTTCATTAAATGGAGCAGAGGACGTTTTACTTCTGTGCCAAGAGCATTGCCCCTTAAACATTCCCAGCAGAGAGACATAAACACAAAAGAGTGATTCAAACTAAATTAAAAAAAACACAAAGACAGTGTCGCAAACCCTAGACAAAAGCTGTGCATTGATCAGTTTAATCAACCTTAGAGGAATCATTTTGGAAAACAAACTTATTTGCTGTCTTTCCCGTGTTAGATGAAAAGATTGATGCCTTTCGCTAATCCGTCTGTTTATAGTTTAAAGCCACAGACAGTGCATATAGGGTACAGGAACCAACATGGCACATGCTGGCTTGGAAAGTATTGCTTTAAAGCCTTGAGTGCTGCATTTTGGTTGTTGTCACTTTAGTTTTTATGAACCAAATGTAACTCTTTTTGAAGATAGTGTCAGGTGATTAGCCTATGCTAGTGCTCAAAAGCATGGTTTGCAAATGTATTCACTGTGATCCCATGGAAGTGGGATGCTAAAAATGAAAAGTGATAAACAGGCTTAAAACAGAACATACTTACCATTTGCCTTTTATATACTGTCCACTACCAGCCGACAGCTGGTACACTAGTCTGACATGATGAATCATATTTCTAACCATCAAGTAAATAATTACGTTTTGGAGGCAGGTTTGGGCAAAGCTAGTAAGGCTGTTTCTACCATTTGATAAGGCCTCGGTCACGCAGGTCTAGACACTGGTCAGCAACCCCCCTGGCAATTTTTAGTTGCTGGGGAAAAGTATTCCCCAGCTGGTTGGCAAATAGTTGGAGAGTGTTTGCATACAAGCCATCACCTTCAGTGCCCACTGCTGGGGTCCACAGCAATCTCCTAGTGACTAAACGGTTCATTAGGATATTTTTGATATATTTTTCATGTGTAAATAGACCTCTCTGCTGAATCACACTTGATATTAATCTCTGGCTCTCTTCTACAGCATGTCCTTCATCCTGTCTTCTTTCTCTCACCCTCACTGGTCCCAGCAGATGGCCGCCCCTCCCTGAGCCTGGTTCTGCTGAAGGTTTCTTCCTGTTAAAAGGGAGTTTTTCCTTCCCACTGTCGCCAAAGTGCTTGCTCATAGGGGGTCATGTGATTGTTGGGGGGTTTTTTTTCTCTGTATGTATTATTGTAGGGTCTACCTTACAATATAAAGCGCCTTGTTGTCGTTGTGACTGTTGTTGTGATTTGGCGCTATATAAATAAAATTGAAGTGAATTGAATTTTGATGCAGTGCCATACACTTCTTTGCAATCAATTTCACACTAGGAACTCCCAACAATCTTCAGCAACCACCTACCAAATAGTCAAGGAATACTGTACACAGTTTCCCCCAATGATCAGCGGTTACCGGATTGTCACCGGCCAGTGACAGTTTAGGCCTGTGTGACTGAGGCCTGAGCTAACCAGCTCCTGCCATCTATTTACCAGATACATGTGATATCCAGTAAATTGTAGTTTTGATATTCTCATTTGAGTCTCTACATTTTTTTCAAGCCTTTTCATCCTGCTCCACTTCTTTTCATTTCTAAGACACTGAGCCACTAAAGGCGATATTTTGTGCAAAGTTTCATTCCTCCTGCGAAGCCATTCATCGACACAGTCACACAACTGTTAGAGTGAATATGTTCAAAGACCTGAGTAATCCAGAGCGACTGAGAGAAAAACTGAAAGATGCACAGAAGCCCTGCTGTGTATGTCAATGAGTAGTCTTATTAGCTCTGTGCTGCAACTCAATCAAAGGTCAGGCAACAGTGGTGGACTCGTACTTTAGTTAAGGAGGAGAGACGGAATCCCTTGGCCTTTTCCTTCCCGGCATTCTCATTGAGGTAATTGCCAATGGCGAGGAGGTACTCCAGCACGGAAACAAATGACCTGCAGTAGTACAGCTGCATGCACATTCTGATCTTCTGGTTAATCAGCTGGAAGACAAACACAAGGGCACAGAGCAAAGTCATTTGTTCTGAAATCCACCCATATACAGGCTCTCACATTCATTTTGCCACACAACAATAATGCAAAGTGGAATAAGGCCGAAGCTTGTTTAGAGGCTCTCTGTACTGACAAAGAGTCGAAAAAAACAACTCCAGGCTTTACAATTTTATATTCTAAACATAAACAGCCATCTCACTACACCTCATTTGACCTCATAAAATGAATAATCAGGACCTGGTTGTTTGGCAAGATTATTATTTTGTATGCAATTGTGTCAAGTACAAATATCCCCCTAGAATATCACACAATTTCTGTGTCTAACTATCTCTAAACAGATCCCGTTGAATATGCATATGCATTCATATTGAGAAAAAATTAAAGTGGAATTTAAGGTTTTGCCAGTGATGTATTAGAGGGAAAAAAGGAGCTGATGCTTTGGGAATTATAGTCCTTGACAAAGAGTTAGCTTCTCTAAATAAGCCCGTGCCAGCCAACAACATCCCCCACCATATGCTCCTGTTTTAAAAATAACTTCCCAAAATCTACCAGTGGGACAACCTCAGTTACAAGAGAAAAGAACGCAGAAAGCAGATACCCAGATATCCAGATATCCAGATACAGAACACATTATATAAACCTTCTTTGCACAGGACCATCTGTAACATGGAAAACTATTGTAGCTCCATGGCATAAAGACCAACTCATAGTGCACTGTAACCTGTTTTAAGAAGATTCTCTGATTTGATATACACTATTTATATTTACTATATTATTAACGTCAGTTAAAGATCTGAGATATTGATCTGGTTGGTTACGTAGCAGAGGGTACATCAATCCATTCAAATGGGACAAGCTTTGCTGTATCTCCTAGCACAGTGTCAAGAACATTAAGGAGCTGGAAAAAGGTTGTAGAAGGCCCTTAACCCATCAGAAGGACCTGTATATGCCCCTTTGTGCAAGGAGGAACAGGTTGAGCACTGCCAGAGCCTTACAAAATGACCTCCAGAAGGCCGGTGTTGTCTCTGACCAAACAATCAGAAACAGGCTTCATGGGGGTGGCCTGAGAGCCCAGCGTCTTCTTGTGAGCCCTGTGCTCAATGCCCGGATCTGTAGAGGCCAGATGCCTTTTGCCATAGAATTTCAGAATTGTAGAATTGACAGGTCCACATCTGGCACAATGTGGCAGACATGAAAGGGTGCGGAGAAGCTGTGGAGAATGCTATGCTGCTTGTAATATCATTCAGCAAGTCTGGTTTGGTGGTGGGTTGGTGATGGTCAGGGAAGGCATATCTACAGAGGGACACACGGACGGTTCAACTTAAGCCGCCAGGTTTCTGATCAGAGTGATGCCCCGGTCAAGGTCTAAGAGGAGATGCCCCAGGACATCATCCATCGTCTCATTAGAAGTATGTCTGAATGTTGTCAGACAAGCGTGAGGGCCGTACAAAATACTGAATATTATTGTGAGCTGCTGCAAAGAAATTTCAGCAAAACGGACAAGCCTGCCCATCCTTTTCTAACACATTACCCAGTTCATACCATACTAGATATCCAGTATGGTATTTTTTCCATTGAGATTTGATGTGTTTTCAATGTGTTACTTTAATTTTTTTGAGCAGTTTGATGTTCTAATCACTTTAAAGCCAGAAAAAAATATATTTTTTAAAAAACATAGCCATGATATCACTGACAGAAGTGTTCATGAAAGCTGACATAAGAGTTGTTTACTTTTCCAAAGGAAAAAAACTATTGTTTTCTCATGTATTGTTTTCTTCTTTCTCTACAATTTTTGATCAAATAATGTAGCAAACAGCAGTGAGTGGAGGCTAGCCCCGCTGCATACTGTCTCCTTCATTGTGTGGGAGGTGGATGCTTCCCATTGAAAAGCTAAGGGAAGCAGCTGTGTGCTGTTATCTATTGGAGGTGGGGAAGTTAACTTCAAGTGCATTTTCCAAATCAACAACTTCTCATCCTTGAAAAGTAATGTAAAACCAGAAAATACAGTTTGAAAATAAAATTACTACAGCATAAGTCTCACATTTACAGTATCCTCATAAGTTGCTAGACATTTACACTTTTTTAACCCTGTACATCACCACAAGGGATTTTAAATCAAGCAATCGAGATGTGATGTGCAAAGTGCAGACTTTCAACTTTAATTCGAGAAGTATAACAAAAACATTGCATCACTTCACATTGAATCACAACCCTTTTTATTCATAGTCTCCTATTTTCAGTGGCTCAAAGATAATTAGACAAATGAAAGTAATTTTAAATATATATATATATATATATATATATATATATATATATATATATAAATATATATATATATATATATATATATATATATATATATTTTTTTTTTTTTTTTTTTTTTTTTTTCAAATAAATTGATTAAAATCCTTTGCAGTTAATCACTGCCTGAAGTGACATTACCAAAAGCAGTGTCTCTTGAGATACTCACTCCAGCTACCTTAAGTTGCTGCTTGCTTGTGGGTCTCTCTACTTTCAGTTTTGTATTTAATAATTGTAAAGCATGCTCTATTGGGTTAAGATCAGGTGAATAACTTAGTCATCCAAGAATATTCCCTTTCTTTTCCTTGAGCAACTCTTGAGTTGCTTTTGTAGCACGGTTTGGGTCATTATCCATTTGCATTGTGAAGTGCTATCCACTCTTATTACAGCCCAGTACATCCTGTTACTTCTAGCAGCAGTCTCACCATCATTAAACACTAGTAGCCTGGTTTCCCTCATAGTCTTACATACCCATGCTGTTAACATTGCCTCTTCCATGTTTGACAGATAATGTGATGTACTTCATATCATCATCTGTTTCTTTCTTCTTATCATACTGATACAATTTATTAATCTTGTTTCACTTTTCCAAAGACTTTTTTCCCCAACCAAGCAGGCTCTTTAACATGTTTTCTGTCTAATCTGGCCTTTCTGTTCTTGAGTAGGGATGGAAACTGATAAGAATTTAGCCATTCCGATTCCATTATCGATATCACTTATCGATTCGATTACCAATTTAAAATCTCTTATCGATTGTCATTGGGTTCTCATCGAGAGTCACCACCATCGCTAAGCAGCAATAAAGAAATTACATTCATGCAGATTAATTGCACGCTGTGGGTCAAATGTTTGTGCGTGTTTGTTCAGGTATTTCCCCTTTTTGCTGTTATCACTGTTGGAGATGCTACTCAAAAGTTATTATTACACATATTACCTGAACACTTCCCTTAAAAGTAAAGCAGTACATAACTTAATTTCTCCTGCAAAAGGTAATTTGTTATATTTCTTGTTACATTGCTTTCATGTTACTCTGTAATATCTGAAACACACTGCTTCTTAATCACCATTTAACAATATAAACCTGAGGTTATGAAAATGTTAGACTTTGTATAAAAATGGCTTTAATTCCTAAACAGTTAATGCAGTGCTTTTGTTAAACCCCTTGAATTAAAGCTGCAAGCCTGCACTTCAGTCACATCTTGATTGTTTGATTTAAAATGCACTGTATTGGTGCACAGAAGAAAAACTACAGAAACTATGTAAATGTCCAAAACTTTATAGACCTAACTGTGTGCGGCTTGTCCAGATACGTTTTCTAATATATGTTCTTTATTTCATTTGGATGCTGCAAGCTATAATAGGCTCACTGCTGGCTCCAAAAGCAAGGAGGCCAAGAACACCCACTGGTAATTGAAAACCGCAGTTACAAAGAGAAGACAATTAGCCCAACCTGAACTCAAAGAAGAAAAACAGAGCCGAGCCTCCCAGATTGTCTCTGTTTTCTGAGGAGAAAAGATGACTTATTATACTTTTCTGTGCTTTTTTATTCACCATTGTTACAATGGTGAATGTCCACGTTAAACCTGAGTTTCATATAATTGGATCAATGTATTTACAACTAATCCCTTTGAACCAATGCTCCAGGAGATGTATGCTGTTAAAAAGGGGTATGCCAAATATGGCTATGGCAGGCACAGAAGCCCCGCCCACCTACTAAAGAAACCTGGCTTAAAGGGACAGTAGCCTTAAAGTGGGAACTAGAGTGGTCTGAAGAGCTTTGGTATAAGATAATAAGGATTATTTTTAGTTGTCAATCATTTAAAGTCTAGTAGAATCCAACAATAAAAACATGGAGTTAAAATTAGAATAATAAGTTCCCTTTAACGGATAAAGTGAATCTGGTAAACATTTGTATATTTCTTTAATGCTAAAGTTGCTAAAGTTTCATATTCATATTTGATGTTTTGTGCATTCAGATGAAGTCTGCAAGGCTTTCTTTATTTTTGTGTTTTTTTACTACAGCAAGGCTTTCTGTCAAATTACACAAGATTGTATTGTGTCTTGTTTTAGAATAGTTCACCATTTATATATCTACTGAAAATACTACATTTGGTTTTATCATTCTGTACATCACAGCTTCAGGTGATGCCTCCCTGTCTACTGCATCAATGGCTCTGGCTCTGTGACTTTGCATTTCTTATATGTATATTTGAAATAGCTGCACACAGAGCACAGCAAATGTTTAAAGAAAAAGCTAGGGCCACAATGCAGAGTAAAAGCTGTCATCCTTGCAGTGAAACACCAACAAGCACATCACAGGTGAGAAGCATTCCCACAGTGGTGACTTTGCCATTTTCCCTCCTCAAGTCCTGTCTGTCAGGTGGCAGGTAAATCCTTCTTAATGTTAGTGCCTTAAGAAGCCTGTCGTGTTGGAGAATCCAAGGATTTGCAACTATGTTGCGACTACGAGGACCCTAATGTTTGAACACACTGTACTAGGAAGGACCTAAATCTGAAGTGCACCTTACCTTTTTGTCACAGTGTACCTGTACGCAAATACCAAAGCTTTTGATTGAATGACCTTTTTAATAACACAGTAGAAAGAAAACAATATCAGAAGCAAAAAGCCAAGAGTAAATTGAAACTTAATGAAATTGCTAATCTTTCTTGTCGAGTCATCTTGCCGGCACACAATATGTTTGTCCCTGTGTGTTAGACAAAGAAAAATTACTGTCACAGTCAATGGATTACAGTGCCATCATTCTTATCCATTGTTTCTCTTCATTCTCAGACAGTCAGCAGACAAGAGATTAGGGTTGAAGCACTGATGCTGAAAGAAACAGAAGCTTGAGAGAATCACATAAAAAAATGGCTGAGGTGCTGGGGGGCATTCTTGTCTGCCTGCAATATCTTTACACCCTGCAGTCCCCAGTGCCAATAAACAACAATGCGCGATAAGAGTGTTAACGATCAGTCTGACTAATGATGAACAGGAATCTCTGGATACTCGAACTACACAAACCAAAAGCATTTCAGGTGTTCGTGTAAGGGTTAAGAAGATACTAAAATTAATATAGATATAGATATATATATATATATTTGAGTTGGAACTTTGTGTGAGTGTGTGTTTTTTTCATTTGATTTTACCTGTATTAATTTAAAAGTGTCTGTCTTTGAAGTGGGTCTAGAAGTTTGCAGAAAGAAGAAAAAGTCATAAATCTTTCCACATCTCTTCCTTTGTGATAACTCCAAAGTGAGTTTTCATTGGGTTTTTTGATAAGGATTTTCTTTTAAACTTTGGTGGTTTTAAACCACCTGCAGAAAAATTAAACTTGATTTGATTAAGAGCCATCTTTTCTTCTCCGTCAAATGAAGAAAAGTGTCTTAAAGTGCTTCTCATGCTTTTGTGTTTTCAAGACTCTTAACATTCCAGCAAATAGAATAGAAACTACTTCACCCGCCACATAAAACCTAAAAGTCAAACTGAAGAGGGGGGAAAAGCTTTCATGTATTAATAGTATTTTGTGCACAGATGTTCTTTTCATTTATGTCTAAAGCTACGATGTATCTGGGCATTAGCATTTGCATTAGAGAATAAATTTGCATAGAGGTGTTTGATTATGTGCTGTGCAGTCTCGTGGTTTTACCCTTTTTCAGCCTGTAGAAATGGGGCAGACTTTAAACACAGCTCAACATCTAATTCGACCTTTGATTTGACTCTGCTGGTGATCGAGTGAACTCACGGGCTGCAGGTCGTTCATGCTGATCGGAAGCTCTCTCAGAGTCAACAACAGGTCGAGTTGTGTGCTCAGGTAGGCGATGTTGCACATCTGTAGCAGAGAAAAGATGTAACGGTAATGAGCTGTGGATATACAGAAGAGAGCGCAATTATCACATCATCACACAGCCTATTTCCATGTGATTATTCAGAATTATCTAAAAAGCAGAGCTGCTGGGAGATGCTGGGGGGAGATACAGTCATCGGATGGCTGAGGCTTGTTCTCAGATTCAAGATTACCGCAGGCAAAAGCAGAGAGCTGCAGGCCTGTCGACAGGCTGATTTAACTGAGAAACTGAAGGCTTGACACTTTGAAACGATTGGCTGAGCTGCCTAGTCGACCTTTGTGTCTGTGCTAACCTCTAATAAATCATTCTTCATTGTCAGACTGGCTCGCTGATGCTCAGGTACCATCTCCCAAAAGGCAAAGGGCACCTAGTCTGATGGACAGTTACGGATAGGTATCAGGATTAGTGTTAGAAATCTATACCATGTAATAATTTCCCCTGTTGTGGAGGATGACACATCCTTCTGTGTCGGTCTAATACCGCTAAAAGGACATCACCCTGGGCTAAAAACTAAAAGTGTTTGCTTCTTTGTCACTGTCAGATTTTCAGGTATTTTGACAACATTTTCTATAACGCACAAGATGAAATTTTCATCTTCACCAAATCTGATTATAAAAACGAAAACATTGCAACTTTTCTACTGCGAGACAGCACACTTTCGCTTTGTGAAAAATAGCCAGCTTTCATACATACACCGGATAAAACCTCCTATACATTGTAGCGCGAGACAGACTGCTATATACAAGAGTATGACAACACAGACAGCATGAGTAGGATTTGATTTATTTTAAGAAAAATACCTACGCTTCATCCCTAATATATTTTACCTCAATGGAAAATATGCTTCGAGGATGCCACTCTTATGTCCACAAGCATCCTGAGAGGGAAGTGATTACTCAGAGCTGTAAGGCAGATAACCAGACCATTTCCAACTGTCAACAGCAAAGACAAGACTCTGCTGATTTGCAAGCTGCTCTGTAAAGCTGTATTTACAGCACGGAAATGTTTGCTGGGCACTTAAACTGTATACTATACACTGTAAACAGACTTTTAATTCACTTTATTATACAGTGCACCTACTCTATATTTAATCAATCAATCAATCTTTATTTATAAAGCACTTTTCATACAAAAAACAATGTAGCACAAAGTGCTTTACATAGTTAAAAACAGCCCACCCCACCCTCCAACTCACTCCCCACACTCTCATTAACATAAAATGAGAGTGACATAAAACATTTACAAGAAAAAGAGAGTGGACAAGGCACTGTTTGCCATCTAACTACTGTATATATAGGGACTAAAAGAAGACTGATTGTACAACTTTATTAATTCACTAGATGTACTAGAAGAAGCCATTGGGAGCCATCTGTACAATTATTTGAAGATATATTTAAATGACCTTTAATTTAAATGGTCAATTAAATATAAAAATGTCACAAAATCCAAATCTGATAAAAAAAGACTTCAAAGCTTTGATGTCTTTGCCCCAAAATAAGATTTTAAAAGGCATTTTTTTCCCCATTAATGTTTTTCTACCTCCATCTTTGCTGTTTCCAAATTCTCCATAGATTTTAGGTTCCCTGTCTCTCTGATGTTGTTTCTGGCCTCATTTTACTTAGTAGGATGACAATTGAGACTTTCATAATGTTTGCTGTGGGTACATCTAAACAGTGGATAGAAGGTGTAAACTAACTGAATCCTAGAAAAGGTGTAAGGATTGTAAAAGATGTTGTGCTTCTTGGCTCTGTTGTTCTACCAGATGTTGGGTGTTGGAAAAAAGCAGTTTTGTTAAATGAAACTGCACAAGTTTCTAGGCACGTTTGTCATCATATCCAACACAGAAGCTTAACCGTCTAATGCCCTTTGTATCATATTTGATACATGAGTTTGTGAGACCTCTATCTCATCAACATGATCAATGCTTGCCATAATTTCAAAATGCTACGGACAAAACTCTTTTTTTAAATATATGATACAGAACATGATATAGCAAAAAAAAGGATTTTGTTGTAAGGGTTAATAAACATGTCAGTTCCAAAACATCTGAATTTTCTGGCTATTTTTTGATGGGTTGGGTCTTACCAGGTTAAGAGATGCTGAAGTCATGTGACCACAGTGTAGTTTGTTTATATTCTGTCACGGGCTGGATCTGTGACCCAGCATTTTATCTTCATTTTGGTATTTGTTGAGTTATATTATTATTATTATTAAACATGTATTTAGTTCTTGTTGTTGCTGTTATTAGTTTGGATTTTAGTCTTCTTGTATTTTGATATTACTTTATGTTAAGTTCATCTAGTTATTCCTAAAGCTCATAGTTGCTCAGTGTTTGTTTTGTTTACCTAGATCCTTTCGCGTCGTCACCCCTTATGTTCCAGTCCCCCTTGTTGGTTCATGTTGTCAAGTTAGTATTATGTCTCCGTCCTTCATGTTTCCTGTTTTATTTTGAAAGAGTCTGGTAATGTATTTAGTTTCACTTCCCGTCCCCTCATTAGGTTCATGTGCGTCAGCTGTTTCCCCTCATGTGTTTCCACTTCCCTAATCATCCACGTGGGTCTTTAGTCTCTCTGTTTCATTCAGTCTGTGTTGAATTGTCTGTTTCCTCCCACCACGTTACCTCAAGTTCCATGTATGTCATGGTTCTGCTCAGGTTGTGTTCATGTTTCATGTACTTGTTGTTCATAGTTTTTTCGCACATTCCTGGGTTGAATCATGTTCATGTGTATCACCATAGTTATCACAGTTCAGTCACGATTATCATAGTTTAATTTTCCCAGGATAGTTTTTAGGTTAGTTTACGCCCTGTTGCCTTTGCTTTATTTTGTATTCATGTTTTATCAGCCAAAATAAATGGCTCGCCTTTTGTTTAAGTTTAGTGTGTCTTCTCATCTGTGTCCGCACCCAGGTCCTCCACACACACCCCACACAGTCTGCCCCGCAAACCGTGACATACCCCTAATATTAATGTTTTAATGGTGTAGTGGTTAACGCATCAAGGGTTTGAGATTGGAAAGAGAAACAAGCTCAGCTTCATAAGCTGGCTTACTTCTTGTGCCAGTCCCAAAGCGGAATAAATGTGAAGATAGTATCAAGAAGGGTATAAACTCAAACTGCAGATCCATCCACTGTGGCAACAACTTAATAAATAAGGAAGCAACCAAAAGTACCTTATTTACATTTGATAAAGTTTCATCAAAAACAGTTTTTCTCCCACGGAACTTTTTATTTTGCCGTTAACACAAGAGCTCATTTGTTATTTATTAAAAAAAATAATCTAATTTATCATTTTATCAAGGTGATTCCAACTTCCAGGTTACTGTACAAAAATACGTCATCTCTGCGGCAGCCTATTTCTGCTGTTTAAAGCACCATTAGGAAATGTCAGTTAAGGGAAACGACAGAGGTCAATACATGTTTGGGAACAATGACTGCAAAGGAGCTGTGGAAGAGTCATGCTGGCACAATAGTGCTAATGCCCTCTTTTCACAGCGCAGCACTGATGAACAAACTGCTTGTGTATGAAAGAGTTTTCAGTGGGAAATCTTACACACACACTAATCACAAAAGTCAATGCCTGAAGAAAAAGTGATGTTAGAATTGAGTTAGTTACTGGGGGGTTTGTATTGGGTTGCTTTTTTGTTTTTTGGGGGGATTGGCCACAATCGTTATGTTTGTAGAAAAATGAAACTAAACAGTTTCTGATGGGGAGAAATGTCAGCTGTTAAACACTGGGTAGAAAATTCTGCTTCAAGCAGCCTGTAGCACACGAAGTAATGCAGGGATAAAGAAAATAATGGATTTCACTAAATACCAGTGCATTCTGAATGCAGTTGTCCTGCAGTCATTCAAGACACTGCATACTTCAAAATCCAACATACTGTTGAGCTATTCAAGAAAGGTAAGAGGAATTCCTAATTCAGTACAGAAGGACTGGCTTCAAAAGGTGCCTGTTTTATGCACCAAAATTACTGATCTGAAGTTTCTCAGATAAAATAACAGCAGTGCAAAGAGTATTCCATTTTAATGTCTGCTTGCTGCAGGGCTTGAGTTTTCTTTTCACTTCAGAAATCAACAAATTGAGCAAATTAGCTCAGGGGTTCCCAAACTGTTGCTTCCAGCTGTATCCAATAAGTAGTTTTATTGATACTCCGTAAACAGAGAATAATTAAACAGTTGCTTGAAGGTTCCAACATAATGTTCAGTTTCAAAATACAATAAAGCACCAGAAGACCACACATGTTGTAATGTGTGTACAAGGTGTGGTGCAAAAGCATAAATACTGACTATCACATGTCTTGCATAGAAAACATATTCAAATTGTGTTAGGATGGCACGGTACTTTAGATTGGTTTGGCTCACAGAAAGAAGGTGCTGGGGCCTTTCTGTGTGGCGTTTGCATGTTCTCCCTGTGTCTGGGTGGGTTCTCTATGGGTACTCTGGCCTTAGGTTAGGTTCACCTGTGATTCTGAATTGGCTAAAGGTGTGAATGCAAGAGCGAATGGTAGCTTTTCTCTCTGTGTGAACCCTGCCACAGTCTTTTGGCCTATCCAGAGTGTACCCTGTGCCCCTGTGGGATAAGCTCCACCTTCCCCATGACTCTGTATTGGATAAGCGTAAGAGATTGGATGGATGGATCGATGGATTTATGGGGTGGATGTCTGGAATGAATAAACCCCGCAGAACATTAGTTAATGGTATTTTAGTTTGAATACCTGTTAGTTGACAATAATAAATAAAACTGATTTTGTTGTTTATTTAGTAGAATCCAGCCTGTCTGCATGGAGGTTTGAGCCTTCAGAGCCTTCAGAAGTACATGAGGCTTACGAAGGTGTTGCCACTCAACCCAGGCTTGCATACGAAATCCCATTTTAAAAAAAACACACTGTCAAATATTCCTGTGTGGCAGTGTGGGCTGCTCTGGCTGTTCATCTGCTAACCCTGCTGCAACCTCGAGCCACCATATCACTGCCAACCTTGCTGGAAAGTGATAACCAGATGATGCCTGCCATGACAGCCGTGGTGTGTGACTGAGAAGGCAGGTGACTCAACAAGTTCTCGTGAGCAAAGGATGCTGCTTTAATCGTGAGATCTGAAATTTGCTATTTAAATTCTTGTAATTGTAATTCTGGTAGGGTAGAATTCGTGCAGTGGTTAGTTAACTGTTATGTTATGCAGGAATGTTCTGGTTTTCATCCTGCTGCCCTTTTTTGTTTACAGTTTGCACGTTCTTCCGCCCGCGTGGGCGCAGTATAAAGACATTCACTGGTTTTGCGGTGATTTTAAAATCGCTGTAGGTGTAAATCTGAGTGTGAATGGTTTTCTTTCTGTCTGATTTGGTCTGTGATGAACTGGTTACCCAGTAACCAGCTGGGATAGCCAACAGCCTCCTGTATCATTCTCTAAATCAGTGCTTTAGACTATCCTAGTTCAAACTGGGTTAAACAAAAGTCGTGTTTTTCTTTGCATTTCTTTGGGAAGTGAAAAGACAAACTGCAGTAAGTTTAAAAAAAAAAACAGCATAACCAATCCTTCTTTTTGTAACTGTAGTATGGCTGGTATTCCTACACAGAATATAAAGAACAGAGTCATCAGGTGCTGCCTGTCACGGTTGACAAGAGCACTGCTAAGGTACAGGGTACCAAGAGCATGTCTCCCAGCATGGCGGGGTCACATTAAGGTAAAGTTAAGAGGAAAGGGGAGAAGGCTCAGTGAGAAATGACACTCCCACCTTCAACTTTAATGCTCAATTTCAGTGTGCTCCACAGCATGTTTCTGTGTGTGTGTGCAATAGCATTCCCTACTTGGAGGGATTGCATGCACAGAAAAACACTACAGTTTTTTCAGTGATACTTCTGAACGTTGGTACTGATGTGGTCACTGATCAGGTACTTGCTTTACTATTTCCCAACCTTGTACTACTTGAGAAGTGGACAGGATGGTAACAAAAAGTGGTGCTGGTACACCTAGCGAGTAAAGCATAAGGTATTGGTTAATTGGCATATTGGCTATTTTGTGATCTATTAGTATTAGCCACAAAGACTAATAAATTTTTAAAAGTAAAGTAAAGATGAGAGAAACATCCTTCAGATAGCAAATGTGAGAAAAATCTTTTTATGTCTCATTTGTTAATATATTGGAATATCCATTCATCCTCTTCTCCTTGTCAGGGTCGTAAGTAGGC
Organism: Aulonocara stuartgranti; assembly: GCF_965226115.1. Classification (NCBI taxonomy): domain Eukaryota; kingdom Metazoa; phylum Chordata; class Actinopteri; order Cichliformes; family Cichlidae; genus Aulonocara; species Aulonocara stuartgranti. The sequence continues at coordinate 31,643,289 of NC_138956.1, forward strand.
TGGAGCATATTCCAGCTATCTTAGGGCGAGAGGCAGGGTACGCCCTGGACAGGTTGCCAGTCTTTCGCAGGGCTAACAGACATAGACAGAAAACCATTCTGGTAACCAGAGTTACCAGTTAACCTAACCCCACTAACTACATGTGTTTTGGATTGTTAGAGGAAACAAACACGAGCAGACCTGAACTCAGGACCTTCTTGCTGTGAGGCAATAGTGCTAACCATCATGCCACTATATTGGAATATCATGTTTCTAAATGACCAATTATTGGTTCCCAATTCCTAAAGTAATAAATTATAATTAGCTCAATGAAGTGGAAACTTGAAAAAAATAAACTGTTATAAACTATATTCTATTTTCAACTGTATTCCTGTTTTTGATGCAGTTGTTTGTTATCTATTTCCATTCCCTGTGAGTGGAAATTCAGTTTTAGCCATTTAACCAAAGGCAAAAGAAAATCAAGAAATCCGAAATGTGTGGTTGAAACGTTGCAGCATTAGAGCAGAAAACAGAGAAAGAAATGATCCACATGTGCGAGTGTGTGTGTGTGAGGATTTCTACAAAGCAATGAAACAGGCTGCGCCTCAAAAGCAGTTTGATGACTGCAGTCTCCCCTGCCACCGAGAATGAAGAAGGCCATCAATGAAGCACAAGCCCATGTTTCTCATTAAATTTTAAGTGCAACTTATAAAATAAGAGTGCATTTGGTGCAGCCACAATGTCACGCTTAGTGTCAATGCAGGATGTCAAAAAACTGGTTTGTAATGAATTTAGTGGTAACATTTGTACAATTTAAAATGCAGTGTGTGTATTGATCAGCTACAAGTTAGAAGTTTATTTTATTGAACACTGATGTTTTAGGCCTGCATCTTATTGTAACCATTCCTATTGTTTTATGTTAGCGAGCTTGTATGTTATGAGCGTGTATACCTAATTTTTAATTGCATATGAAGATGATACATGTAACTAAAAATTGTACCTCCATCATGTACTGGTCCACAATATGCAGTTCAGCTACAGGTCCTTTGTAGGATTTGTACCTTTCCACATCTTCCATGGTGGGGACATACCTTAAACATAAAACAATAAATAAATAAGAAGAAAATGTTTGCTGTTCTTTTTACATACAGATGCTATTTACCTGTTAAAATAACCAATCAGATGGTTTCACAATGAACATTTCTTGCCAAACAACAGTTTTAAACATTTTTTGAGTATATCATTGTCCTGCTATTTCCCCCCTTTCTCCTCTGAGGCTTAGTTCTGAAAAGGTGATTTCATACTCTTTTGAGCTTTAATCAATCACTTGTCTGCTCTCTGTCTGTCCGGTCTAATCAAACCACACTCACATAGTCCTGACACTTCAGATTATCCGAGTCTTTTGAGTTTAATTTGTAATCAGTAATACCTAAATATATTCGTAAAACTCGATGCTTATTTAGTCATTAATATTCATCTGGTGGATAAATACGGAGCCCGTTTAGAGGGCTGTAATAGTCTGGGTCCTTCAATTTTATGTGAATTTGCCAATCAGTCTTTTCTTTCCTACGTGGTTGGAAAATAAGTTCCAGCTGATTTGGGAGACTTGCTTCAACATCCTGTAGAAATCTGCTGCTGCTGGAAAAACAACAGTGCCAACGTGATGTCTGATTTCTTTTTTGCCTCTGGGCTTATATGCCATATGTCATATGAGATGTCTATGTTCATTTCCCTTTTTTTTCATATTTGCCTGTATGTGTGTGTCATCTGGGACGGTTAGTCTTGTTAGGCTTTTATGCCTCTCAGTTTTAATCAATTTTACACATTTTTCTCACCTACATTCATATCACGTACATTCCTTTACAAAATTTGATGTTTGATTTGTTTGCTTTTTATGTGCCTTTTGTCTTTTAGTCATAATGTGTTCAGGGGCTGAAGATAAAAGATAAGCTATGTGGTTAAATCTGACAGGCAAGTGTAATTAATGAAGATTAAGTCAATTTATTTAGTAATTTGTCATTGTCCAAGGTCAATAAATGTTCAGAAATGGACTTTTCTGGCCACCGACAGCAATCAGCAATTATATATAAACTGAACAAAGGCAGATTTTTTTTCTAAGTTGATATGGTGCTGTCAACAAATACACCCTAATATCTTCCACACGTGGAGCTACAATATGTCCACCTGATGCATATATAGTTCCCAGTGCAAGCATTAGGTAAGAGTGGTGACAGTACATCACACAAATAACAGAGTTTATAGTTTTCTAATTAAAAATGAAAAAAAAAAATCATAGAACATGGAAAAAAAACAACTTAAAATCAAGAATGAAGAAAACCTTGGCAACAATCAAAAGCAGAAATTTTCATTCCAGAACTGATATCTTTTTCTGTGCCACGGTGAATATTTTATTGCCAAGGGGGAAAAGCGCCCATCCTCAAACAGTATGCTGTATGTGGAGCTATGAATTTATTTTCTACTGGTTAACAACACTGTGTCAGCTATACATATTTACAGTCTTTTGTTTTTATTTTGATAGAGATATTTGTTAGTATGGCCCGTGTGTGAAATTTAGAGCGACATTTGACTAAGAATAGTAGTACTGTATGAACCTGAGAATTATTTCAACTTATTAATCTTTAAAAAAGAGTAAAGAGTTGAATATGACGTGTCGCCATGTCAAAAAGGTAAAAACACATCAAGTGCAGCTATCTCTAATATCAGTCGTTGTTTAAGCATCAGAAAAAGACGCATACATTTAGACCTTTAGACTGACTTTAAAATTTTATGTTACATTTCCTTTTTTTGTCATATGTACTTCTCCCTTTTGATCTTTGTTCAGGTATGTCATCACATGTTTTCTTGCTTGGCCCCATGAAGCGATGCCATTAGACTGACTTCTAGTAGCCAAGGGAAAGGCGAGTGATTAAAAGCCAAGTAACGCTGATGGTCCTCGTGAGCTTCTATAAAGCAGCGAGACGTTGATGGGAAGAGCCATTTATTCACTTGCACTGAATTTGAACCTCTCTCTCGTCTTAAACTGGGCTTCCTACTTCTGTCATTCCTGTGAGTTGTGACCTCAAACCATAGACATTCGTCTTTTCACGAGTCAGCCTATGTGCCACCGGAGTAGCACCGGTCATCAATATTGCAGCACCTGTTGGGAGTGGTTCTTTCAAGATTGTATTCCTCAGGACGACGCCACCACGCATTAAAATATATATTATGTTTTCACAGAATATATAAAACCGTCCCCACAGTACATTAGATCAGTTTTGCCTTCCAGGAGGTCAGCACACAGAGTCACTAAGTAAACTGCAGGTAAGAATCAGGAAGCATTTTACCCACTTGCTGTGTTTTATTCCTGAGGGCATGTCAATAGTTTCCATCTCTGCAAATAACCCGAGATAAAACTTTTATTAGTGAGCTGCTCTAGTAAAAGGTTCTGGCATCTGCTCTTTAGTATTAAAACACAGTGAATACTGCTGTGTTTCTTCCTCACATGAATTGGCAGCGGTTTCCCCTGTTTCACATTGTCCTGGCAGTAACATGGACCCACATCCCCGTTGATGATTTGTTTAGCATCTAGTTTCCAAAGGCTTTACCTCTGCCAATGAAAACACACATCAACCGCCCACGGACTTGGGCACAAAAAGATGTTCACCTCTCAGCTTCAGTTGTGACACTATAAGGAGTGAATACAAATCAGCGTTTTTTTGGCACCAAGTCATACCTCCTCAGAGAGGTGATGTGCTCATCAGACAGGCCTCCATCTTTCTCATTAATGATGAACAGTTTGTCCTTCAGCTCTCCCGGTTGCACCGGAAAACTTTTGAGAAAAATGTCTAGGAGAACAATAGATTAGAAAAAGTCAACACACTCAATGGTACATGAAAGCTTTTCTCTTGACAGATAGTCCTCTTATCCTGCGATGAAATGACTCAAAAAGCACTCTGAAGACAAAGGGTCCTTTGCTTAATTACTTTCTTCCAAATGCCTAAGGGAAATGAACAAATTTGCATTCTATCAAGTCAAAGCTGATGTGATTTTTTTTTTTATAGGAAATGCCTCTGCATAATTCAGTAGCTGTGAGAAGACTTCATTATGAGCATCAGCGTTTAGACATGTATGTAATATGAACAGTGAATTCTATAAAATACACTCACTTAAGCCAGTCTGACACACGGGCTCTGATTTGGCAATTTTAATTTAATATGTTATGAGGCTAAGTAACAGAAATCCTCAACTCTGAATGCTGATCATGTTGTTTAAGACATGTTGACTGAATAGTTTGATCGTCTGTTCACACATTTGCTCTCAACGGTAGAAAAGATCGGGTGGACTGTCCCGGGCTCTGTGGGGCCGGGCGGTGCTGCTGCACTGGGCCCCGGTCTGGATGGGCCTGGGCCCCCTTTCCCTGGCGGGTCGCAGAGAATGGGGGTGCCTACTGGGGTCAGTTTGGTAAAGTAAATCCGTTGGGCATCTTTCTTTGCCTTTAGACAATAATTCTGATGGCAAAAGAGCCAAACGGGACAGGCAAAAAAAAAAAAAAAAAAGATTGATACCACTCTCATGTTTGGCTGCTGGTATATGAAACTGCAACAGCAGTTTATCTTTAGAATAATGACTTGTTCTAAAATGTGCACACACGTCTACCTCTAACATTCACTTAATAGTGGATTGTATTTTGTTCTTTTAATATGTCTATCCATCTATCTTCTTCCGCTTATCTGGGGCCGGTTCGTGGGGGCAGCAGCCTAAACAGAGAAGCCCAGACCTTCCTCTCCCCAGCCACCTCATCCAGCTTGTCCAGGGGAACACCAAGGCGTTCCCAGGCCAGCCGAGAGATATAATCTCTCCAGCATGTCCTGGGTCTGCCCCAGGGCCTCCTTCTGATGGGACATGCCCGGAACACCTCATCCAGGAGGCACCCAAGAGGCATCCTTGTCAGATGCGCGAACCCCCTCAACTGGCTCCTTTTGATGTGAAGGAGCAGCATATCTCTAAGGGAGACGCCAACCACCCTTTGGAGGAAGCTCATTTCCGCCACTTGTATCTGCGATCTTGTTGTTTCGGTCGCTACCCACAGCTCGTGACCATAGGTCCCTCACCTAGGGACGTAGATTGACCAGTAAATTGAGAGCTTTGCTTTTACACTCAGCTCTCTCTTCACCACAACACACCGGTACAGCGTCCGCATCACTGTGGCCGCTGCACCAATCCGTCTGTCGATCTCCCTCTCCCTTCTTCTGTCACTAATGAACACGACCCCGAGATACTTAAACTCTTCCAATCAGGGCAAGAACTCGTCCCTGACCCGGAGTGGGCACTCCACTCTTTTCTGGCTGAGGACCATTGCCTCAGATTTGGAGGCGCTGATTCTCATTCCCACAGCTTCACTCAGCTGTGAACCGTTTCAAGGCGAGCTGGAGGCCATCACCCAATGAAGCTAACAAAACCACATCATTCATGAAAAGCAGAAATGAGATTCTGAGACCATCCAAGTGAAAGTCTTCCACCACTTGGCTACACCTAGAAATTCTGTCCATAAAATTAGGAACAGAATCGGTGACAAAGGGCAGCCCTGGCGGAGCCCATGACCCACCAGGAACGAGTCCGACTTATTGCCGGCTATGCGGACCAAGCTCTTGCAACGGTTGTATAAGGATTTAATGGCCCGTAGCAATGGGCCAGACACCCCATACTCCCGGAGCACCCCCCACAGGACCCCCCGAGGGACATGGTCGAATGCCCTCTCCAAGTCCACAAAACAATGTTTAAAAAATAACAAATTAAAGCAATAATTGAAAAGTTGAAAAGCCTCCCTTGTTATGCTTGTAGAGAGCTAGGCTAGCTCTTCAACTGCCTCCAGCATGTAGCCAGTCGTAGGATAAGCTAGACCGCTGCTTGCAGGCATACGATGCAACTAGTGTCAATCTTATGTAACTCTAAACAACTGTCCATAAAAAGGGTGACTTTCAACATTTGCAGTCCGAAGTAGTAGTTGAACTGCTGAATCCAAACCATCAAACTGATTAAAAATGGGCTCATCGTGTTAAATGAGGAGCACTGAGGTACAAAGCTGTAATCATCACGTCTCTAAATCCTTGACATTAAAGACTTGAGACAGTAATTCCCTTACCAGGACCAACAGAGGACAAATCATAACATCAAACATCCAAAACAATTTTGAAGAACTACTAGTCTCCTCGTGAGTAAGGGTTAGGCTGTCTCATCTAGCCTGAAACACACACACACACACACACACACACACAAGTGCAAATTAAGCCCTTTGTTGGCTGGCACTCAGACAAACTGGGCAATGCCCTGGCAAATTAGAGTATGGAGATGGAGAGTGTTTCCCATCGGGTGCATGAAGCCACAGGTGTACTTTTAATTAGGAGTGCGACATTTTCAGTCATTAAATAGGCAGCATGCAGTGGGGCTCTCAAGGTAAATAACCATATGAGTCAGACACACAATCTAAACAGAACTGCACTTTGATCATACAAATCCGCAATGGATCTCATCTAATTATGGAACTGTATAGCTCTATCACATTAATTCAGTACAATTTTGAGGTACTTTGAGTATCTCCATTTAATGCTACTTTCTGCTTCTACGCCATTTCATATGGCACTTTTTACTCCTCTTCTGTTATCTGACCAGGTATCTGGTAGCTTTATTGTTTATAGTTAATATTATTTTTTAACAAATATTCACTTGAAGCAAAATGTGCGCATAACAAAGCAGTTTCACATTATTTTCACCATTCAGCCAACAATCCCTCAAGTCAATGGATTCAGTTCAGTTCAGCTTTATTTATATAGTACCAAATCACAACAATAGTCACCTCAAGGGGGTTTATAGTGTAAGGAAAATAACCTGCTATAATACAGTGGCAACTCCTTGTGAGCAAGAGATAGTGGGAAGGAAGAACTCCTTCTTAACAGGAAGGAGGTGGTCACTTGCCGCAAGACACACAGACACACTGTGGAAGAGAGCCATTTACTAACAACTAACAATTGAATGCAGAGTGGTACACAAACACATTGCAGCAAGAATAAGGGAGGACTCTGAGTCACCTGATCTAGACCTGAAAGCTTTAAGGCTAGAGAGGGTGTCTGTCTCCCAAAACCAAACTGGGAGCTGGTTCCACAGAGCAGAGGCCTGAAAGCTGAAGGCTCCTGATTCAGCCCAAATCAGTGCTTAGACTAGGAGCAACTGGGCAACACACTACAAAGAGTACTGATACATTTACCTAAGGAAAGCTGTGGGTCCATCTTTCACATCAAAAACAACACTTGACCTGGGAATAAACCATTCTGTATGATAACATTCAGAATCTTTTATAATTTATTTAAACATTGTGCTGGCATCCAGAGAGGAGTCACGGCTATTAGCGTTTAGAAATTCCTTGTATCAGCGTCCTTCATGTGCTCTAAAGATAGTTTTCAAAAGAATGCAAAAAAAATCAATATGAGCTGCAATCTTGCTGTGAAGGGTCTACTGAATTTCTGTAGAGTACTTAAATGCAGTGCACAAGTACACAGATCAATGCAGCATTGTTCTATGCACGCTTGATGCAGCTGATGTTCCGGCTTGCCCATAAGGATCATGCTGATTACCATATTAAACCCCTCAAAAACACAAAACAATAGTAACACAACTGCTCAAGCTGTCTAGTTCCATCTGCCTCAGTGCGTAACTGCACTGTTTTTAAAGACACTGTGGATACAGTAAGGGAGCCAATGTATGTCTGATGCTAATTATCACTTCTGGGTTTGTTAATTAATTATTGATCACATATCTGTGATGTTATTATATTGAGGTGGAGTCTCACTGTCTACTGAGGTGAGGTGTTCCTGGCTTTGTAAAAAGAAAGTGAGACTTTGCATGCACACTGGCTCCCAGTTTAATGGGATCAGATGAATAAATAGTGTGGCGAAAAATGAGATATGAGACGAATAAACAGCATGAATTTAGGCAGGTGATAAGCATGCAAACAAGAGCGGGAGGGGCATGTCGCTTATGTGTGCATGTGTGTCGGGGGCGGCAGGGACGGGTGCTATGGGATAGAGAGGGACAGAAGGAAAGAGGAGTCTGATTCCCAAATTATTCCGTTTTATGTATCTGGGTGGAGATCATGTGTTTTTAAACAGGCAGAAATCACCTCTGGACTAAGTCTGTTCTAAATTACAAAAACAAAACTCAGTGTTTAAAATTTGCCTCAAAGTCAGATACAAAATGCAGCAGTGCAGCAAAGGTAATTAACCATTACTTCTCAAGATGCTCTTTCTTCGGTATTAGCATTTTATGTTACTCATATATCACTGCAGTTCAGATGTTAGGCTTACACAATACAATAATTTAAATGCATTGATATAGATCCAAAGTGTCAAATTTGGCTCCACCGTGGCCCACTGCGACCATAAAATACTATTTACAGATGAGCCACAACATCCAGTGTTGTGAGATGAAGCCAAAGCCAAGTCATAAAACTGAAACCAAAGTTACAGCACAAAAAATGATGTTTTGCAGTTACATAAACACGTTTATTCTTACATTTCATTTACCAAATAAAAATTGGTGATTTTTTTTTAAGTCACCCTTTAGAATTTTATAAAGGTTAAAATTTTGCACAATCAGCAACAGCAACTACATTTTTCAGTAATGGGTAATCTAACTAATTACTTTTTCTATTATTACAATGCCGTTATCTTTACACATGACTATTTTTTAGCACACAATGGGTTGAAGCTGTCTTCCTCCTACTGGGAGCTGGGGGGGGGGGAGAACAATTGCATGAGTGCTGCTGATGAAGTGAAGTAGTCATGGTAAACCAACCAGAGGTAGACTTGGGCGAGTGTTCACATACAAACATATACAGACAGAGGCACAGTCATGGAGATCCCAGTTAATTCAAATTTAGCATTTTTTTAAGTGGAAGTCCAGACATTATTTTTCTCTCAAAGAGAGAAACGTCAAGAATCTCTATGTGAAATGGGATTTATGTCCTGGAACAAAATGCTTTTCCACATCAGCTGTAAGCAATTCGACTACTTTTGTTGCACCTCTCAATGTCAAAGCTGCAACAAAGCTGGTCACCAATAACGACGGTGTTGATGCTAGCAGGCGCAGACCAAACCCAGGTGAGGCTATCGTGAGCTCAGCAAATAACAGAAATGGAGCGACGCCATCTAACAGTCTAAGCTTGGTTTCTCTTCTCCGCAAACATCTGTAGCACAGACTGAGTTAAAAAGACTGATGCTGCCTTTGTCAACAGTCTAGTCAAATTTCTTTAAGTCTCTTATTGCCAAGATACCAGCCAAGGAGGGGTAGGCCCACCAAGCAGAAAGACTTTTTCCAAATACGTAGATACCCAGTACTTTAGTGTTTAGTGTTTGCTGTTAGTTCCTTCGACTAAAGGGCCCATTTATTTAATTATATATTCAGTTTTATAATAAACAATTGAATATGCACTTTAGTATTTTCAAGTATATTTACTAATTTATATTTTAGTATTTTACTTAAGATGGGATCAAAATTATTTTCCATATTTAAACTTTTTTTCAAGTTACTTTTCCTGGTAATTAGTTACTTTTATAATATTGTAACTCATTTGTAACAAGTTACTTTTTGGAAGAAGTAACAGGCAACTATAACTAATTACTTTTTCAAAGTAGCTTGACCAAAACTGATTAGCACTAATTAGCAGGTATCTGTGTCTATCTTACAGACAAGCTTGCTATAGTTAGCATTTCACTCTCCTCTCCATATGTGCTCACTTCTGGTGACAGTTTCAAATCAAGGCTTCACAAACCAATATGCAACATCATGAAGGCTACAGCAGTCTTTCATATAGATTCTACACTTATACATAGTTGTATTAATAACTATAATCCAGTAACAGAAAACTAAAACACACATGCACAACCACTTTTCTTTCCTGGGAATATACTTATCGCCTTTCACTTAAGTGACATTTTGAACTTTTTAATTTTTTGTATTAAAAATGACACTTTCAATAGTGGTATTAATAGGACCAAATAAATAGGAACTGAAAGGAAGATGCTTTTCCTTGTTCTTCAAATGTTTTTAAAGCTAGCAGCAAAAAGATGCATGGCCTTGAGTTGCCTTCGGGCTCTCATCTCTCAGCTCCTGCGCCTGACAGAATCAAAGTTTCCAGGTCAGGGAGGAGCCCTTGATACAGTATTCTGTATCAAGGCAGGAAATCACTGCCGTTGTCGCTCAGATCCCCTATCCATATTTTATGAATATGTGAACTCTAATTATGTTGCCAGTCTGCACATTCATGCTGATTCCATTTAGCAGCCCACCACCACATCTGTATCGGTTCACGGTAACTGTGCTACTCGGAGGACCTGTGAGAGGAAGCTTCTGAAATGTTCTCCCCTGGCATGGCTCTTGAAATATACAAGCCACATACACTCAGTTAATCAAAAGTGAAAGGCCATTAGATGAGAAATAGAATATGTTCCAGTCCACAATCACTCTGCAGAGTCCATGGACAGTCATGTCACTGCTGGATTGGTGACATACTGCCCCCTGCAGACACAAATACAAATCATATATGTGCTTTGCACAAAATGTGTCTCAACTATTGTTTGAAGAGAGAATACTGGCAGCATTTTTAACCCTGAAAGAAAGTTGTCAGGTCAGCTTTCTCTTAACTGGGCATAAAAATCGAATTTATTAAAAATTCAAAGGACCTCCTGACAATAATGCTGTTTCTGCAGAGAAGCTGCTCTCTCTGTGTAGTGCTTCCCTCTGGTGGTTGTGTAAACACATGTTCTCATTTCTAATTCACTGGAGAAATAAGCTCCTTTATTTGACTTAATCCGGAAGAATGGCTTTTCATTACAGCTTGGAAATTATACTTATTATTTTGCAGAGGAAATCGAATCTTCTTCTTAAAATGCTGAAAATTATATGTTTCTGTTGGCAATATTTATGAGCAGCTTCACGTCAAAAGTCATAGACATATTTATTGTACTCACTGAAGTTGTGTGCAATCTTCTGGTTCAGCATAATATGCTGGGTATTATTTGGCTCAACGACACCAAATGTCCGAAGATCTTTAACAGCAAATTGCTTGTGTAAGAGTGATGTGTCGATTTCAATCCTCCCCATGCGTTCCTGTATCCAGAACGATTTTGCAATCTGCCAACAAACAAATGAATTCAGTACTGCAACAATTTAATTTTATGAGGAAATCAATGTTAATATTACAAAAGAACAGCACTTGAAAGAAATAACTGACAGACAAAACAAAGAACAATTCGCAGCAATAATGAAGAAAAAAACAAGCTGAAACTGACCTTTCTGTTTTTGCCGAAACAATAAAACATGTCATTTAAATATGAAAGACTCACACTAATGGGAGCCTTTGTAAGTGCTATACTTGGCTCTGAAAATATGATAATTCAATGACTTGTAATGAATGGAGACAGTTTTACCTTGTCTGGGCCAATAAGATCCCAGTGGAAAACCTTGGTGCATGCTTTTTTTGAATTTAGGTTGAGGGGTAAAGGTGGAGGAGCTGGGATGCTTCGGGGGGGAGGCCCTGCCTCTTGGGCAGGAGACTCTGGGACTGCGGGAGGGGGCTGAAGGATAGCACGGAGACTGTATGGAGGGGAGGTGGGAGATGTCGAACTGGGAGAGGGCAGTGATGAGTCCTGAGGTGGGATTATTTGGGGAGAATTCCTCCTGCGAGGTTTAGGAATAGGCTTTGTGTGATCAGCTGGTGGATGGGTTTGCTGAGCTGATAAATTATCTCCATCACTCAGGGGTGGATCTACATTTTTATTATCAGCTGGAGGATAAGTGATGCTGCCAGCACCGAATTCACCACTGGACTCGAGATCTGTATCGTTGTCCTCTGTGTCTTCGGTTATGCTCACTTGTCGAAAGGACTTTTGTTCCATGAACATCTTGGACTTCCTTTTCCACTCTGAACACAGTTTGTCAATAGCTTTGACCCATGCATCCCGTTCCTGTTGCACAGTCCCCAGGGCAACTGTTTCATCTGGCACCTTGAACCTGCAATAAATAAGCAAAACCTAACTAGCATTTCTTATTTAGATGACAAAAGTGTGGTAATTAACAGTCCCAGACTCCATCCATTCGCTTCCGCTTATCCTTTTAATTAATTAACAAAGCGCTTTACAATTCCATTATTCATTCACTCTCACATACTGGTGGAGGCAGCTACAGTTGTAACCACAGCTGCTCTGGGGCAGACTGACAGAAGTGAGGCTGCCATATCGTGCCATCGGGATCGAACCGGCAACCTTCCGGTTACCGATGCGCTTCCCAACCCCCAGCGCCACAGTCGCCCCACAAACAAATACAGCTGGTGTGACAGAGTTCATTAGCTGCTTGCTTTTGTTATATTTCCACATCTTAATAAAACTCACTCACTGGTACTCATTTTTGTGGGTGATTAGACTGAAAGTGTCAGAGTCGTTACATTTCTGCACTCTGGTGTCACCGTCTGACAGGTGAATCACAGTGGAAACAGGCACCGAGAGTGTCATCTCCCCATCCCTCAACGGAACCAGCGTTAGTTGTCCTGGATGGAGCCGGGCCTCGTATCTGGAATAAAATGGAGGAGTCATGTTTAGTGTAAGCTTTAGATATATCATAATGTATGCAATTTACCGGTGTCTACTGTTTTGGAAGAAATAGAAATGTAAAAAATATAAAACAGCAGCTAGAAATATAAAATACCCAGCCTGGATGTATTCTAAGATAAGCTCATCTGCCTACTACTTCACTGCTAATACCTTCTAGTAATGGGTCAAGTATGAAGAAACATAGAGGAGGAGCCAGTTGTAGGCTCAAATCCAGGAAAGGTTCAGTTAGAGGAACTTTTCTAACTGAAGATAACAGATAAGAGGCTTTCGAGAAAAGAAGCAAGTTAATGTAACACCTGGCTCAAAGATTGTATCAATTTTCCATCAGCAATCAAAATGAAAGCATTTTTCAGGAATGTACTTAAAACTGCTCTCTGGTAATGAATATGTTCTCCTTATTCCTAGATTAATTGAATGCGCTGACTCTGGCACAAAAGGATTCGTTTTTCATTCCTCTGCTGTAGGGCAGAAGAAGGCAATTGCAAATATGATTTTGATTAAACTTTATTTACATATGCAGTGATCCAACGTTCTTGGGCAATGGGGAATGGAGGATTGTGGACTAGAATTGGTTGGATAAACATTTCGGGGTTCAGAAATACTGTAATCATTTTGTATGACTGTAAAACTGAAATAAAACTCAAGTAAACTTAAGAAACTCAAAACTATCCTAGAATTAGCTTGTAGCATGAGCTACAAGGATTCAAAGTTTATTAAAAGGGATCAATTATGCAGTACATTGATTTTATTCCATAAAATAAAGTGGTGGGGCGTGGCCTGTGGTGCCGCTGTAGGGGAGGTGGACGCACCTGAGCGGCATCTGCAATCACGCCTCGCCACACATATACAGTTATGTCCATAACTTTGACAATGACACATAGTGTACTTATACAAAGTCCCCCTCTTTTGAAGGCTCAAAGGTACTTGTCCAAACTCACATAATTATTATTATGAGGATTTTTTAAATACTTGAATGAAAATTCTTTGGAGTCAATTGGAGCCCATGAACATCGTTAAACGCTGGGTTTCCACTTGAGATGCTTCAGGCACCATCAACTGAGGCTTCTACACTAGTAGCCGTCAAATATTACTGACAAATAACTTCTCATGACTAACAAAACTGTCAAAACTGTCCTGTGGCTGTTTTGTGAGAGCAATGCTTCAATAATAAGCGGACATACATACTTCATCCATTTAAATGATGCCAAGCCTCCTCTGTGCAGCAACAACATCCCTTCTCGAATGCTCTGTGGTGCCTGAGATTGCTCTTGGGATTCTGCATTTTCTTCTCCATGATCATTGTATATGTTATTATAAATTATCTTATTGACAAGCTCCATCATCTGCTCGAAAGAGAGAATCACGAGAATGAAAAGAGTCACTGTGAAACCATCAATGAATGATATGAAATGGTATAAAAGTAAAAGCAAGGCTGTTTTGCATTTATTTTTATAGCTTAAGTGTTTGCAATCAAGAGTCTAAATTCAAAGAGTAATAATCACATCTCAGTAAATCTCAGCAGAAATTGCCTCGGTGAAACAATCTTATTGTCACCTTATGTTTATCCTCCAGCGACGTGGCCTCCAATTCATAATCATGATGTCCTTTAAAGGAAATAGAGTACCTGGAACCCTCTCCATCATCACAACTCTTGACAATAGAGAAGGGAAGTTGCCGCTTAACGATTCCTTTCTCTATGCTGCACACCATTTTGGTCCTGAAATCAATCTGGATGTTCACAATGTGAGTGATTAAATGAGCATGTCTGAAGTGTGCACTGTGTGGCATTAAAACATTTATTACTGCCTCGCTTTGGTGATTAATCTGCTTTCAGTAATGTACCATCGTGATGTAAAAAATCTAATTTGGTCATTACATTAGATTACACAAATCGACAAGTACAATTCCCATCAGCCCAGCCTGACTTTATCTTTAGTGCTAGTTAGCAATGCTAACATTTTTGTGTGTGAAAGAGAGAATCTGGAACTTGCAGAATCCTCGGCCTCTACATTTATATGGATTGCCTGTTAAATTTTTTACTACTGCACTCTGCCAGAGGAGCTTTGCATGTTTGAAAGAGTAAAATAATCCTTCTTCATCTTGTACCTGTACCTTCTTCAGCCCCTGTTCTCCTTAAGCCCCCCCTTAAAGATTCCTTCTCTGGTGCCTCGCAACAACAGGTGGGTGGAGTACAGCCAGAGCACGCAGCTGACCATGTTAAGGGTTGCTCTGTCACCTCAGAGAGCTAAGAGCAGCCTGAAGCCTGAGGTCATGGTCTACATTCCTGTTTCATTTGTTATGCAATTGGATGCCTACAGCGAGTTTTTTGCTTTTGTTTTGAACTCACCTGTAAAACCCGTTTCTGCCACCTGTAGCGGCCATGCTTGTAAACGCTAAAGTTGTACTGAGATTCTAGTTCCTGCAAAAACAACCAATAAACAACATTACATATATGAATACTTAGAGGGAAATCACCACTTAAGGACAATGTAGAACCACTAGATTACACTATACTGGATTACACAAGGACACTGCATTATTGTTTCTTCCTAAACCCTTGGACTACCTTCCACAAAATTGTGTTTGAACTGATCCAGCAGGCTTTGCAGCTTATTAGCAAAACAACGTTTATAAATAGCAGAAGAAGATGCAGTACTATATTTTTTAAAGTCAGGTTAACTCCAGCATCAGACTTTTAAAGCCATCTGCAAAGTTTCTGGTGGTATATCTACATATAAATTACATTCCTTTACCTGTGTCTGTCGCATGTTGGTTATTTGCAGGGACATGTCGACTATAACAGTTTAGTTAGTTAGTTAGATCAGTAGCTTAAGGGCTGGTGTTTATAATTTGATTCTTACATGGAATATTGTTCGTTCTGTTGTCCACTCATACGGTATTATCCAGGAAGAAGAGACATTAGAGGGTGAATTAGACATTAGACAGTCCATTTTGGGTTTGCTTTTAAACCATATCTGGCTGTCTTGAATGGATCGTTTACTTCTTGTAATATTTGTGAGAATTTAAGCTTTATCTGTGCTATTAAAAAAACCACTTATGAAATTATACACTTAATATAAACGGAGCAACAACCTGGAAAGTTTACTTTAAATTCCCAACTGACTGTCATTTTTCTTTAGCTTTAACTACGACACACTCCACTTAATCCCCCACTCATCTGGAACTGTTTAGTGTTGAGCACATGAAATAAAACTACACATCTACGTATAGTGAATATTTAAACACTTTCAGGGAAAACTGAAAACCTGCAGGTTTCACTCTCCATCTCGTCACATACTGGTGGTCTGGACACATGGGGAACCCCAGATCCTGTTTACGGTATCTTGTGTTGTGTTATGCTACTGCATTATGGTCAAAGCTTGTTTCACATGACTCATAATACAAAACAATGCAAATTCTATCCACAAGATCCCTTTTTTTTCTTCTTTCTTTTTAATTTTTTGAGTTTTCAACATTGAAACCACACCCATGTCACACTCAAACTGAAGTCACCATGAAAATCGTGTACCTGCTTAGGAAAAATGAGGGTTACCTTGTCATCTGTCATCTTCTGTTCTCTG
Source organism: Aulonocara stuartgranti (assembly GCF_965226115.1). NCBI lineage: Eukaryota > Metazoa > Chordata > Actinopteri > Cichliformes > Cichlidae > Aulonocara > Aulonocara stuartgranti. Next base: position 31,659,508 of record NC_138956.1, read on the forward strand.
TCCATCCTTGCCTGCTGCAGAGCGTCATCGATTGATAACTGTCCACTCTTCACCTTGTTCAGGATGTCTAGTTGCATCTCATTGCTCAACTGAAAACATAAAAATGTAAATAGATGAAGACTTTATCTTTGTCTGGTTGATTTTCTTTCCTTTTTCACCCTCATTTCAAAGGTCATCCCAATCTCAAAACAAGCATTCTGTGTGTGATTTATTTCTTCATATTTTAAAAAAGTGACAATATTGAAAAACCACAGAAAAATAAATTATTTAATATCACAGCAAAGAGCTGTCACGCTCTCACCATAAGCACTATCCACAGGTGCACTGCTTAAGTTTTCCTTTAGATTTTCATAAAGATGGCACTGATTTCTCAGCATCGCAGTATGAGCAATGCCAACATCTGTCTGTCTAACCACACTGATAAGCCATTGTGTTGTAACATTATCAGAAACCATTTAAAAGGTCTATTCCAGGAACATACTTTCACACTTCTGAGTAATGTCTGCTCCTATCTTTGGGAAATTTCTATCAAAAAGGAAGTCAAGTAAAATTGAGGAAGTAAAATGCTAAAGAGACACTGGTGTGCTAAAACAGAGAATTGTCTGCTCTTGCTGTGGACCTGCACATGTGACGTTAGTGAAAGCAAGGCAGCTATTCTGTAGAATCACTATTACAGTAAAGCTGTTGTTATTTAATGACTCATCTGCAGAAAGAGCTTGGCACTTCCTTAATTCATAAGCTGATTCTTACCTGTGGCATGCCCCCAGTGTACTTCTCCATCCTGGGTGGGTTGTCTTTTCTCTTTGATCCTAAAGTTGGCATCCTAGCTGGTTTAGATTATCTACAAAATGCTACACAGTTTCTCACTTCAGCAAGACGTTTCTCCTTTACTGCAAATATAGATTCACAGTATTGTGTCTTGTTTTGTTTGTCATGCAGCCTAAACAGAGGTATACTTGACGACTGCGGGAAAAAAAGAAATGTGCTATGATTTGTAGGATTCCTTCTACCACCGCCCACTTTCAACACAGGCTAAATTTGTTCCTGCTTAGGTTGTTTAGCCACACCTACAGCAGCCAGCGCAAAGACTTTATCTCCAAATAGCATACATTTCCAGGCAGGTTACATGTCTTAACTGGCAGGACATGGTTTTACCTCTTCTGTTGTTTTTTCTATTCATTGGAGAGTGCGAGGGAACCCATAATTTTGAGTGTTCATATGAAATGCAATAAAAGTACTAAAAATGTATCTCCTTTTTTCAAAGAAAGAATTACTTTGTTTGAATTATTATAGCATAGGTTTGAAAATATGTATTCATTAATTTAAAAGTTAAAATATTATGAGATGTACAGGATTTAAAACTTTACAGTTCCAAATCACACAGTGCAAAGACTGTAAACATCTGGTTGGGATTCATAGTGTGAGGTGTTTTTCCTGCATAGGTTTGTACACATGTCTTTATGTACACATGTCTTTATGTACACATGTCTTTATGTACACATGTTCATTGAGTACATGATTATTGTGTTTTTTGCACTGCATACATTATACTGTAGTTTTAAAAGCTAACTTTGAGTACTGTTTATTTGCTGTGTACATCAATTTTATGTCATTTTGTACCATTTTCTTTTTGTAGTTCCTTTTCATAGAGATTGCATCTGAGAAGTTCCTTTTTTTATTGTTTTAATCTTCATAAATCTATTGCTATGCTTTTTTGGTGTCGTTTTTTTCATCCATTGTTCATCCAGTTTCCTCCTTTTATCCAGTTCAGGGTCACAGGGAGGGGACTGGAGTCGGTCTCAGCTATCACAGGGTGAAAGGCAGGTGCACTTGTCATGGCCCTGGCCATAATGTGTCTTGGTGGCTGTTTCTTGTTCTGTGTCTTTAAGTCTCTGCAGGTCCCTGATTGGATTAGCTGATGGCTGCTAATTGGTCCCCTATTCATGTGGTTGCTTTCAAAATCCCTCAACAGCAGTTGTCCCAGGGCAGCAACTGACAGCAGCAGACCTGACCCTGGCCTCAAAACTCTGTGATATTTGTGATTCTCATGACCTATCGAGCTTGTATATAGTGTGTAAATCAGCCTTCTCTTGTAAATAGTCACTGAAGCCGAAGGGGTGAGCTGCCTTGTTGTTTTCTGTATTGTTTCCTCCTGTTTATTCAGTTAGGGAGTTAGGTGTGGCATTTGTCTTTTGTTTGTTCTTTTCATCACGTAGGGTTTAGGTAGCACCTCCTTTACTGATTAAGCTGGTTTTGTTTGTTATGTTGGCCTTTGTTCACCCCGGAGTCACGCTTCAGTTTAAACAATAAACCACTGTTCACTAAGAAATCGTTTCTCCTCTGTGTATGGTTTTGGGGACCAGGGCGGGGTCAATCTTTTCAACTCTTATGTTACGTTCCTGTACCCCTAGACTGGGGCGTAACAGCACCCTGGAGAGGTCACCAATCTGTCACAGGATAAACATACAGAGTTAGACAGCTATCTCACATTCATACCCTGAGACCATAAGCCTAACTTCATGCATGCACCTTTTTTTCTGACCATGAAATGATCAGAAATAATGTAATAAAGTTATTGTATTGTATGTATTGTGTACAAATTACTTATCTGAGAGCTAGTGTACAATAGAGTTATTTTACTGCATATTTACTTTTTTAATTGATAGCTGAAAGTATACTCACACTAAAAAAAAACTGTAAGTAATGAAGTTCATCTCATCGACTTTATCTACAACAAAGTTTTATGAAGAAAATCCATTATAGTCAGTTTAGGAGAGGAAAAAAGCTTCAAACAGATAAATGGATAAATGGCAAAATAGATAAGACAGTATCTAGACCTTCATCACTTCACCAGTGAAACAGGCTATTTAGAATACAGAACATGATTAGTTTGCGCAAGTACAGGGATTTTTTCTAGGCACACAAATCCCCGTGCATTTAAATAGGAAAAAAGGGGGCAACGCCTTCATGTTATAGTATCTTAAAGTATAATTCATGAGAAGTACTTTTTTGCTATGGATAGATATTCTGTGATTAGTAAATCTGAAATCTGTGAAACGAGTTAGCTAAATGGGGTAAAAAAAAAAAAAAGAAGAAGAAGAAAAAAAAAGTACCTTTCAAAAAATTCCAGATTTAGTTTTGTTAATGTTAATCTGTTCATATTCCTCAGAAATTTACAGGACAGTGGTGACATTTTTAAAATGGGAACAAAGCAGGACACTGAAAGGGGATCTGTACTGGAATTTCCAAAAACCGCAGTGCTGTGACGTGGTGACGTCGCAATGATTTTTGGCTGCTTACGGTACCTGTACCGTAATTGCAAGAGTATAGCGCAACAGAATGTAACACCTGCTGCTGTTTCATTCGATTTGGCGAAGAAGCAGCTCGCGTTGGTCATAGATATTTTAAAAACGTTACATATAAATATTTTACATCTATATATAAGAGAAAAGCAGCCTTTTAAGACAAACAATGTTCAACAGCAGCTGCATTGGGGAAAGCCCGCTCACGAAACTCTTATAGGGAAATCCCTGGTGGTGGTGTGGTGGGTTTAAGAAACTATCACAGAGTAGGTGTGGTCAAAAACGAACAAAACAACAAAAGTCATTGTACTTTCCACTTTTGTTAGATAAATATAAAGTGCTTAAAGTCCATTAATAATAATTATTATTTCCTTACAATAATAATCTCATCATTTCAAAATACTGCATGACTACTATGAGTAAAACAGTACCATACATGTGGCTTATATGTATATATAACATAACACATGCATCATATGTATAACATATAAAGAGTGTTTGAGCTTCAACGTGCCGATTATTAATATTCAGAATGTGATAGAAGTCTGTTTTTGTATTCACCTGGAGTGGAAAGTGTCCTGGAAATCACCGAAAATCTGAGGTGCTCATCTGAAAGTACTGTTATTACGTTGTGTGAAACAGTTGTAAGGACACTGCACATGCCAACATCAGGACAGGAAGTCATATATGAGACATCAATACTTTTTTTTTTAATTATTGCATTTTTGAAAGATTTATAGAATACAGATCTTTCAATAAAAATGTACATGTTTTTTTTTCCACTTTGTGCTACCTAAAATAAAGCTTTAATAAAGACTGGTGGAGTGGTGTTCCTATAACAACCTGGACCTTAACATCTCAAAAAAAGAAAGAAAAAAAAGATGATAATTCACTTCAAAATATCAAGGTGTGTCTGCTATCTGTAAACATGGTGGGCAAATTGAGAGATTTAAGTGCAACATGTTTCTCGCATCACACCTCTGATATCACCTCATCAAAAAACATCTCCCATTAGGTAAAAAAAAAGGCCGAGCAGAAACTCTTCTTCCTGGGAATTCTCAAACAGGACCACCTCCCTGCAACAACTGATAATTAGTAGCCATCATCACAGTGGTTGTAGAGCAGAAACCTGGAATGATCTGCAGAGGGTAGTAAAAGCAGACGAGTGTGTCATCTACCACTTCTGATTGACCAAACCTTGGCACCGCACTGAGAGCCAGGGCAGGAATGCAACCCACCCTAAATGCTGGAAGATTCAAAGCTATAAAATGCAGACCAAAACAAACTAAAAGCAACTGCTTTAACCCAAAATGTATCACCCCCTGCAAATGACTCAGTGATTGCAATATGACTGAGCTTGACTGGTGCATCATTTGTCTATTAGCACTGATTTTAAGGAGAGTTATACACAGGTAATACACAAATGAAAAGGTAATGGTAACACCTGTACGTCTGTGAATAGATCCCAGCCACATGAATCCTAGACATGAGTTTTTGGGGGTTGTACAGATCCTGTTACAAATGGCTGTACATACACAGAAAAGCTGATGCCAAAAACAGCCAGCTGCTGCATAATAGAACAGTACTTTCTGCCTAATGAGCCTCAAGAATAAGAAACAGTACTTCTAACAGTTAGGCTGTAAAAAAGAAATCAAAAACTGGAAATAAAGTTGCAGCCACTTTGTTGTAATTTAAAAGGGAAATTTGTTACAGTCTATATATGATATATAGACAGGCAAAGGTAAAGACCCTACAGAGAAACCCCCAACAATTAGATGATCCCTTTTAACAGGAAAAACATCATTTTAACAGGGAAAAAAAATCCCCCCAAAACAAAACCAAATCTGGCTCAAGCAGGGACTGCCATGTGCTGCAACGGGTGAAGGGAAAGACAGAGAGAACAGATGCAAAGTGTGGGAGAGAGAAGACAAAATTCAAAGCAGTATTGGTATATAAATACATAACTGGAGAAGAAATGCTCAGAAGTCACATGGCAATCTGAGTCTAAAGCAGCATCACCAAAAATCCAAATATCATAAAATGCACTGCTGTTCTTGGTGGGGATTAGCACACAGCTGTGAACAATGTTTAAATGCCAGAAGTAGCAAGCTTTTAAAAAAATAAAGATTGCTACAAACCTCTACATGCAAAGATGGGTGACTTTCCAATACACTGTGCTTTTTAATTTCTTTCCGTTATTTCTAAGGGGTTTGGTGAGGCGTGATCTTCAAATGGGTGCTATGATTTCACTGGGTCGGACCTACTTTTACTTTCAGAACTGCCTTAGTTCGTCCTCAGACATACTTAATACTACTACTGGAGTAAAGCAGCAGAGTAGCTCTTCTTACTCCATCAGAAAAAGACCCACTCTTTATTTGTGCAAACAATGTGCCAGTCAAGCGTGCTTCCTGTTGTGTGAAACAACGCTTTGTCGCAGAGGAATTCTATTTAAAGAGGATTTAGTACTACTTCTGGGTATTTTAGAAAATAGCTGAAGAGGAGTACAAGCTTCACGTGCTTTTACAGGAAACGGTCAAGGAAAAGCACCGCGCGTAGCTCCTCCCACACCGTATAAACAGAACACGTCGCCTAAATAAGTTCACAGACAGACTGTGAACACTTACAGAGGTGTGCGCTGTTGTACTCGACGCTATTCAAAATGGATTTTAAGTTTATAGCGCTGCTTATACTGATCGGGTCTTTCATGGTGAGTAAACCGATTAATGCTATGTTTTTGTTTTTACAGGGATCGGTTTTGACCTGCGACAACTTAAAGTAGCACGATTTCAGATTATTTCTTCTTAACGTGTTATTATACGCTATAATGTGTGCTAATTATCGTATCCATCTGTTACTTTACTGTGTTATATTATTGTCAAAATCCTGCTTTTCCCCTGTAAAGTCAAAACCTAATGCTACAGTTACGTTTCATGAGGTGCTTTCACTTTCGATTTCCCGGCAGTGGAGGGTTTGGACAAAGACGTGACCTTGTGTGAATCCCGATTTGCGAATATTTGTTAGTAACGTTACGAACAGCGGTGCACCTGGCTGCGTGCATTTAAAGCAGTTAACAGTTGGCTGAATCTTTGGGGCTTTCCACCACGCCCCTCGCAGTCTACCCTGAGGAAGTGAATCTAACATTATCAACATAGAGAAACTCAACCGATACTCGAGATCACACAAGGGCTAACTACCTCTTATTTAAATGTAATGCTTTTCTTTTGCAGGGAATGACTGTTGCTCAGGCCAGCTGTGACCCAGAAACACAGTATGAAAAGGACGGTCAGTGCTGTCTCATGTGTAAGCCAGGTACGAAAACACTTTTCCTATGAAGGAAATTAAAATAAAACATCTGCTTTCTTGTTATTTATAACATATTGTCACCAAATTGAACTTGACAGATACATAAACAACAAATACAAGATTAAGAGCCATATCGAAGGCATAACTGCACTAATAGCATCCAATCTTTCTTTTTTTCAAGTAATAAACATTTAAAGTAGCATGTATAAGAAAAAACCTAGCAGCAGGAAGCATGAGGTCGACAACTGTCTTTTTCAGACAGCATGATCACTGTTACTAAAGCTTTGCTTTTGCTTTCATTTTGGCTGCTTTTACACAAGCATTTCAGCTCTGAAAATGTTCCTCAGGACCTGTGTGTCAAAAGGCTAACATGCACATCAAACATTTCAAAAGATATACATATTATAGCCAAATGTGCATTTCCAACAAGCTAGTTGTTGCCTTTAGTCATGCCTCACTCATGGTCTGTACTAGCAGCACCCTCACCTAAAACAAACTGAATATTTGCACCAAGTGAGAATTCATCTTTCCTGTCTTGTGCTATGTGTCCGTATAAAAAGAAGGCGAAACTGAAACAGTTGATTTCTTACACTGGAGGCAGACATTTTGACAAAAGACCCTTTCATTCATTTTTTGAGGAGAATTACTTTAGGTTGAGATTTCCAAACGACAGTAATTACTCTTCTTTAATTTATTATCAGTGTGAGTGTCTTCCAGCTTTATGGACTTTTGGTGGAACACAAAAGACATTTTAAGATGACAGCAGAGACACTGAGAAGTTGCGATCCTGCTATTTTAACATCTCAGAATAGAGTAGCTTATAGAAAAAACAACCTAGTAATTGCTACTGGGAAAAGGGGCCCTTGTAATCCCAAAGACAATGTGAAGCATGTAAACAAACCAAATATAACGTGTTGATTAAAAGGTGTTAGGGTTTGTTAGAACCAGATAAGCCAACCATCACCTAGTTGACTTGACTTTGTCATATTTCCCTAAAAGGTCCATTGATTACCTAAACTCAGAAATCCCAATTTACTAATTACTCAGGATAAATAAAATACTTGCAAATAATATACTTGATTCTAACTCTGCATATCTTGTTTTGCAGGGACTAGCATGTCTACAGAAGATTGTAAGAATCCTCAATGTCAACCTTGTCTGGATAATCACTACCAGGATAAATACACAACGAAAAACAAGTGTCTGCAGCAGCCTTACTGTGATAGAAGTAAGAAATTGTGACAAATTACCTCAAACTGTTCCGATATAGTGTGTCTGTGTATACTGGGACAGAGAGAGGCTTCTCTTTAATGTTGCTCGCCTTACAGCGTAAACCTTTTTTGTCATTTAGATAAAAACTTTGAGGCTCAAGTCCCAAAAAGCAAGACAGAGCGATCCATCTGCAAGTGTAAAGTGGGATTCCACTGCTCCAGTGAAGAATGTATTACCTGTGTGGAACACACAGTCTGTCAACCAGGATATAGAGCTAAAGTCATAGGTACCAACATCCTCGTGACTGAACATTTGTTTAATTCGGTTTAAGTTTTTTATTGTGCGAATGAGTCTCATTTTTTGAAAATGATTTTTGATATTCAGGCAACAACTCACAGGACACTGAGTGTGAAAAATGTCCAGACGGGACATTTAACAATAATGCGTCGTGGTATGCTCAGTGCCACAAATGGACAGAGTAAGTACACATTTACATTAACATGTGAACTTAGAGATGATCTTTATTAAAAAAAACTTGAAAAAGGGCCTTTGTTCACCTTCTGAATTTAGTTATGTGTTTCAAGAATATTTTTCCTTCTTCCTGTGACTATGCCAACAAATAGTCCCGCAGAATATCCACCATAGGTCAAGGTCAAGTTTATTTATATAGCACATTTCCAAACAGTCAATGCTGCACAAAGTGCTTAACAATGTAGAATACCACTAAAACAAATAAAATGCAAATCAATAACGATGCAGTAAAATATAGAAAAAACAAATAAGTAGATGAGATAAGTCAATAAAAACAACTAAGGCTGTTAAAACCAAAATGTTTAGGTCAAAGTGTGTTAAAAGCCAGACCATGAAAAATGTGTCTTTAGTAACGATTGTGTTTGTGCTGATCTAATATTAAGAGTCAGACTATTCCACAGAGAAGGCTGTCGCCACGAGACTGAGTCTGTGGAATAGTTACGGTTAGTTTCGACCTGGACCTCACGGTTCTTTCTGGAGCATAAATAGGAGCTCAGACAGAAAAGAAGGGGCTCAGCCGTTAAGTGACTTAAAAAAAAAAGTAAGAGTTTAAATTGGATCCTGTATGGAACAGGGAACCAGGCTAAATCTGGGGTTATATGCTCCTTCCGCAAAGTTACTGTACTAACAACAATTTATACACCTTAATTTTTTATCATGAATTTAAAAAGCTGATGTGAGCTGTTTGGCCACAAAATCTGGAATTTTGTACAGGAATTTCTTCTCAAAAACAGGGATCAGGTGGTTGTTTCAGTTCTTCTGAAGAGCCGTGCCATAGATTATATTTTTCCTGACAATGATAGAAAATGCTGCTTGTAATTGACACCCGGAGACCATTGTTTATTCACTATTGATGTAGGAAGACCTTGTAGAGCTGTGTTTGTCTAAATCTGTCAACATGAAAAAATAAAGCGAATCTGAGGCATTGTATTGACTTGCTTCTTAAGTTTGTGTAACTTTAGCAGTGATATATTAAAGGTGTGAGTCTGACTGAAAAGGAGATTCTGTAAATGAAGAAAAGGGTGTTTCTAGCTGATGGGATTTTTTTACTGTGTTTCATGACACAACCAGTTGGTTAAACCAAAATATGACCTCTGGCGTACTTACCTTTCATTGGGCCCAAATACAGTAACTTACATAAGCTTTAATCTTTGTGTAGGGGCAACAAATCAAATGAAAATAGTGGTATTCAAAGTGGAAATACAAACCAATAACGAATTATTGAAAAACAAATGCAACACTGAGGCAGGAATTCTGCTCTAATACTGTGAAATTCATTGCAGATGTGAAAAGGGATATCAAGTTAAAGAAAAGGGAACGCACACCACCGACAACACATGTGGTAAGTTGTATGTAGGAAGATGAATTGCAAAGGTTTCTCACCTTTCTCGCTGCTGCCGTGTGCAGCTGTGTGGTTGGATGCGGTGCATTGTTCAAAACGAAACTATGTCAACTGTGAGAAGGTTTGTCTCATAAATCTTAGTTGGTCTGTGGTTTTCAGTGTGGCTTTGTCAGCTTTCACTTACTATGTATCGACGTGTAGACTCCACAGTCTCCTAATTTACTGCTAATGTTAGAATTACAACTGAATTAATGATTTATTTTCAGTTTTCCACAACGCTTCTGAATTTATGCTTCCTCTATTTAATGTGACTACGTGTTTGACATGAAAGTCTCTTTTGTTTTACATTTTGTCTGCACAAATACCCATGTTCTAGACAGTATCAGAGAACTCGATGTATGTTTAACTGTGTTTTTATTTCTTTTTCTCTCCCAGCAGGGACACAGCGGGGTCACATAATCGGCATTATTTCATTTGCAGTTTTAATGGTCATTGTTGTAATCCTGGTTTTAGTATATCGAGGTAAGCTGTGCTCTAAAGCTCTAAACAAATAAATAATAATAATCTTCCTATGTACTTATATTCTGTGTTTCTTCTTTTTTATGAATCGGTAAAGCAGAATGCATAAAACAAAGGACAAAGGTAAATATGACTTTTTAAAATGTATTTATTTGTTGTTTCATAGACGCTTTTTAATGACAGTAAAAAGATACCCATATATATATATATATACACACACATGTAAATTTTGTATTGTTCGATACATATGTGTACTGAACCGAAAGCGCTGTATCGAACAGTTCAATATTGTGTGTGTGTGTGTGTGTTTGTATATATTTGAAATTATGGAATTTAGAATCAATTAGTGTCTTTTCACCAGGTAATCAATTTCTAAAACTATTTCAGATATGTTACTTTAGCACTCCAGTGTACATCTGTAAACTAAAGATGATATCTTAGATTCTGAAAGATTAGCTTAGTTTAGCATAAGGCCTAGAAACAGCTAGGCTTTATGCTAAGCTAAGCAACAGCTAATGAATCCAGTCATAAGAGGTGCACCTACAAGGATCTGTTAAAAATTTAATAATTTCATACATTAAAGAATTAAACTATAAATATTTGTTTGTTTGTTTGTTTTTTTTAGGCTTTTCACAATGTAAGACTGCTTGTTGCTAATCTTTAATGCTGACCAGAAAAATATAACAGCAATCAACACGTTTTTTTTTTTGTTTTTTTTATGTACACACGTGAAAGCGATATGTGGATTTTAACTTTGAGCAAGAAAGAAATGAAACAGTTGCACAAAATGAAAGCCTGTTCTTTTAAATGAGTGCTGAGGTTTGTCCTCAAGTTTAATCAGCTTGGGTCATTTTGTGCGGTCCCTTTTAATAGGTTTGCAGTGGATTTATATACACATCCTGCTGATTGTGTGACATGTCTGTATTTCTGATGTACCTTAAATCCTGTTTCACACCTTTAGACACTGTTTCAGAGAAATGCACTGCATAATTCAACACAGGAACTATAGCATAAAGTTGTACATGCTTTGCTGTGAGAGGAAAAAATGTGCAAAGCACCAGAACTGTTGACTTGATCAAAATGATTTTATCGTTATTATAATGTTTGTTATTTCTTTAACTCTGACAGAAGTATTATGAACCACAGATGTGTGAAGAAGACATAACAGCCCATAAAGAAACAACGTATAATAATCAAATGACACCAGAGGAAAATGAGGATGAACTAAGCCATGAGCTCTCCTCAGAAGGATTCACAGATAAAGGGAACCAGGTGATGCAAGAGAGAGGCAAAGAAGAAATCGTGTCTCGTCAGGAGTCTCAGCTGGAGTCTCAGTTTGAGTCTCAAGAAGATAGTCAGTCAATGGATCAATTTTACAAGCAAGTTTAAAAAACGACACAGATTGTCCAAAGTGCTGCACAAAGTTAAAAAATAATTACCTGATCTGAATAAGAATCAATGAATTAGTCTCCTTACTAATTCATTTTGAATGTTTACATGAAGTTACAATCATTTCATTTGCACTAAATTGTAAAAACCTAAACACACACACACACTATATATACGTGGTGTAGACGTTATCATCCGGCAAACAAAACATCCCTGGTTTGTTTCCAGCTAGGAAGGACATGCGATTTAAAACTCCACCAAATGAAGCGCCCAGTGCGACCCCTAGTGGCAAGTGAACAGCCGAAAGTAGCTAGCTATAAGTCTAAATGTTAACAATAAAATGTAAAGTAAGATGTATTATAAAGTGTAAAGAGAGTGTGTGATTTACCTGCATTAGTTTTGAGGTTGGTTGCAATTTTTAAGTTATGAATTGTTTATTTTTTGTTTTGTTTTTGTTTGTGTGTGCGTGTGTGTGTGTGTGTGTGTGCGTGTGTGTGGGGGGGGGGTCCAAGACAGTATTGACAGGTGTCCTGCTCCTATGGACCACTAGCTACTGTTACCGTGTACATTTTGTTTGTTTGTTTTTTAATTTGAAAACATGCAACATGTGGAAATAACAATCCGTGGGGTTGTTTATGTAAGCACAATCCCACTCCCATCAAGATCAAAACAACAGCGAAGACCACCCCACAGTGGACACCACCATGCTGAGCATGCTTACATCCTACAGTTAGCTTGTATATGATGTTGTGATCTCATTTGTTCTGTACAGATGCTTTGTTAGTATTTGCATGTACTAAAATTGTGCCGTTTAGCATGAAAATGGCATATTGTTCACCGTTTCTGCATTAAAATTTGTGACATTTAATAAGATGAGTTTGTTCATTGTTTCCTGCTCTTGGTTACCATAGCCTCCCACAATTCCCATAATGCTTTTGTGGGATCCGGAAGTATAATGTTCAGCGGGCTATACCATGCCATTTTGACAACTGGGTAGTATTACGTGTAGCCAAATTAGTTCTTAGTTGTTACTGTTTGTTGCTGAACCGTGGGCTTTCATGGTCTATGTACTCATGGTGACGATGCTGATAAAAATATTAAAACGTGATGTCTTCAACCGAGTTCCGGAGATGAAAGGAGCGTCTTGTTTCCGTTTCCTGCATTGGTTTATGGACGTGGTAGCCTACGTTCTCCTTTGAAAGTGTAAGTCACAATTAATTTAAAAATGTTTGTGCTGTGCCTTTGCAATTAGTCCTAACATGAATTGCGTTTTATCGCTGACAGTTTAAAGAGCCTTAATTGCCTCTTACCTGTGTCTGAGTACATTTGTCCTTTTCACCTCTGCTCTCTTCTCAGTGATGACTTTATGTTAAAACCCTGCAGGTTAGTAGACTAAACTGTGCTGTAATTGCTCTTGATTTCCACAGAGAGGCGCCAGATGATTACTCTACTTTGAAAATTCAGTTTTTAAGTTCAAACGGTAACTTTTTAGTGCGACACTAGAAATATGAGGCAAAAAACTTTTGTAAATATCCAAAGCAGACATACATTTATCGGTATCGAATATTTTAAGGTTCATGACATGATATCAATTTTATTTCGTGTCGCTTGTATGAGAAATCCGGGAGTCAGGTTGGAGCTAATCTGGCCTCTGTGCGTTACTGTTTATAGGGATTTGCATAGAGAGTTGAGGCCAGAAGACAAGGCATTTCGGACCAGTTCCTCCCAGGAGCTTTTTTCATTATGTGTGGATTAATGGAGGTAGGTCCCTTTTGAATGTACATGGAAACTGGTGTGATTGATACTAAGAACCTCTAGAAGACCCTAAGCCCCGCTGCTGTTAAGTTTTAGGAAATGGAAGTGCCATATTTAGGAAGGGGATAGTTTGTTTGTTTTCTTTTAAAAAAATCAAGTTTAATTGAATTAACTTGCAATATTCTATCAAAAAACTTATAGAGAAAGACACAATAGACGTGTTTTTGATGTGTAAATTTTCCCTGAATCTCTTTGAATTCTTAGTCTAATGTCATAGTCTCTAAGTGATAGATTAATGTGGTCCTGTTATCAGACTGTTAATGTGGGCTGTCATCAGTGTGATCGGAAAAGCTCAAAGCTGTATGCAAAGTATATCAAGAAGTAGGGATACAGACCAGTAAAACTGCAGAATTTCGCCATAAGTCGAAGTTTATTTAAGCAAAAAAATATTTCTTCATGATTAGACAAAGGAAACATAATTTACAGTTTGTTGGTGGAAAAATACATCTACATTATTTACAGTAACACAAACATGTTCATTCTTTGGTTTCACGACACATTTTCGTTTCAATGCAAACTTCAGGAAATCCCTGAGGTCTGAAAGTTTAAAGTGCAAAAGCTGTGGGAAAGTGTCCTTTTTATTCGTGCACAAACACCGGCTTAGACGAGTTCGCGAGTCGTATAGCAGGAGGGAACGAGCAGTCCGTTTCTTGAAGCCCAGTCTTCCCACAGTTTTCCGGCAGGGTGGTAAAAACTGTCGACAGGTTTCTTCACAGTCTCTGAGGTGGCGGTCTCTGCCAAAGACCAGATTTTGGGTTTTGGACTGGCGATGTTTTCTTTACTTTCCAAAACTGATGGCGTGCGGTCAGAGTCACGCTTTTCTGTCTTCTTGACAAGTCCGAGCTCTTTGTCTTCCTGACGCGGTATCTCCAAACGCGCATCCAAAGGTCCCGCGCTATCCAACGCGCTCTCGACCTGCTCGTCTGTATCTGTGCGCTCTGCTTGAGGCTCTGCCTCGTCATGCTCATCCAAATGACACTTCTGCTCGTCTTCATCGCTCTCCCCTTCTTGCTCCTCATCCTCCTCATCAGATTTGCCCTTTGACGCCCAGCTGACCCTGTTTTCCTTCTTGAGGCGCCTCCTTGCGTTGGCGAACCAGGTAGAGACCTGCGTGAGGCTCATTTTAGTGATGATGGCGAGCATGATTTTTTCCCCCTTTGTGGGATACGGATTCTTCAGGTGTTCGTTCAGCCAGGCCTTGAGCGCACCGGTACTCTCTCGGGTGGCCACCTTGGCCACCCTACTGGGATCATCGGCTGCTCCCGGACGGTATGGAGGGTAGAAAGCCCCGCTGCGAGCCAAGAGAGCGTGATGGTAGGGAGAGGCTGCTTTCAAGTCAAACCCGCTGCTCTGAAAAGTAGAATAAAAGAACGGTAAGAACTAAAGAAGAGATTCGACACTTTTAACTCAGTGTCGCAAGCATCACACCCAGAATTTGTTTGACTTTACGCATCACAAAGATGCAATTTAAAACAAATCCGTTTTAGTTACTCGAGATCAGAGTGAGAGTGTTAATCTCTAAATTATCAACTCACCATGTGTGCAATGTGCCTGTGGTGTGGATAGGGTATAAAGTTATATCCCTGTAGTCCTGAGTATGGTATGGGAATCCCAGCTGCCATCGCAGCCAGATGCTGAGCCTGCTGCTGCTGCTGTACACCCGGTGGACAGCCCAGCACCGGGATCTGATATCCAGTCGGCATAGTGATGTTCCTCTCCAAGAAGAAGTTGCCAAATCCAGTTTGCGATGCGGGCATCTTTTCTGCGTCCAAGCTGTTGAGGTCTGAGTTTGATGCAACCTCCTAGGTCTGTTTATATAGGCTACACCCAGCTGCCAGCGGAGGAGGGCGAGAGGGGAGGGGAGGGGGGAGACGGGGGGGTATCCCACTGACAGCCCATTGACTGACAGCTACGTTCAAAAGACCTACAGCTTTCACTGGCAACAAATCCCATCAAAGAAGCCCTCCGCTGTTCCTTTTAGCGTTTTCGAGGAGAGGCTAAATGTGTGCTGCTTATCGCAACGCTGTGATTTCTGGAGAGAACCTACGTTTCAATTCAAATGCGACCCTTTGGAGAGGTGACTAAAGACGCTCGTCTCTACATGACAAGCAAAGATCTGTTATTTATACTTTATTTTACATCAAAGTGTCCAGCAAAGTTTATTTTTGTTCATTCGTCGATGTGACTCGTCATTTTTATTTATATTTTACAGCCTCCAAAAAGGCAAAACTAAAAATAATAATAAAACTAAAAACTAAATAAAATAAAAATATTGTCTGTTTAAGTTGTAATGCTTACCCTCTCAATCCGTAGTTTGCATTATTTTAGTTTTTCTTCCATGTGATATATTTTTATGACAAGTTTAACACTTGTCATGTCTGGCACTAATCAACCGAGAGGGGTTTTTTTGTTTTGTTTTTACCTGAATTCAGTTAACAGTTAACAGCATCCTGCCAGTCTCTTATTGCCGCTTCGGACACTTCACCGCCTTCGGATCTGTCGTTTTGTGAATTGAATTAACCATCTCACCAGCAATAAATTACGCTAATAAGCCAAAAGGAGACGTTTACGCACGAGTAAAAGTGTCACTACGAGAGATTTCTTGAAGGTCTTTCACAAAATAATTAAAAATGAATGAAGAAAACATAAAATATAGTTGTCCGTTAACCTCTCAAGCCCCGGAGCAACGTCTTTTTATTTGTTAATTTACTGACTGAACCATAAGACACTGCCCTTCATGTCGGATGGCATTGTTTTGAGCGCAGGGCAACGTTTCAATGGCTCTAATTAAACGAGGCTAAGTGAAACAGGTGTTGACTAATGTATATGATAATTATAAGATAACAGATGCTAGTGTGTGTGTGTGTGTGTGTGTGTGTGTGTGTGTGTGTGTGTGTAAGTAAGGGGGTTGTTAGAGATAAGAGGTGAAGATTACACCTCTTATTCTGCTGTCCTCCTTCATGCCCTTCAAAAGAGTCGAAGTAAAGCTGAGTGTTTGTGTTCAAAGGAGCGCAGCTCTGTTATCTGGCATAAATTTGACTATCTTATTAACAGCATTAGAGGTGTAGTGTTGGTTGTGATAGCAGGAGTGCTTGTATTAAGTGGTAAAAGAAGTGTTGAAACAAGCAGAGCTGACACTTTAGAAAAGATTAAATTCAGTCTTCTCATTTTAAATTGACGACCTTTAATTTTCACCTGCAAGTTGCTATTTTTGTTGTTGTTCTTTGGTTTTCATTTGGCTTCTTGGGTTGTTTTTTTGTTAGTTTTTTTTTTACAGTACTTTCAGTCAGCTTTGATTTAGCTATTTTTGTTTTAATTTGTTTTTTATGATGCATTTCTGTAGCAGCACAATGTTCTTCTAAATCTGAATAACCTCTAGCAATTATCTCACTTTTTGCACTGTCTAGTATTTATTTCCTTTATCTTTCACATTAATCTAGGCTACATATGCAAACATGCTGCATATTTTTACAGATTAAAGAGAAATTTAAAACTTTTTACTCCACTGCACTTATTTGAAAGCTTTCTGTATTTATTCTTGCAGTGTAAAAGACCTACTTGTTTCATCACAGTTGGAAGTTTACAATAAAAACAGAAGATGGACAAAAGCGAATAGCAACGGCATTTCTCTGAGTGTAAATACTATTGTGTATGCTAAATACAGTGTAAGAGATCTTATGAGGGTTTCTGCTGCTGAGTATGCTGATACTACGAGCCAGAAAAAAATAAGTGCATTGCAACTTTTGGTAGTTCTCAAGCAATAAGTAAGAGAAAAGTGATGCAGGAAAGAAGTTAGTTATTATTAATTTAAAAAACAAAACCTTAATTAAAATGTTTCTGTTCTTTCTCTCTTACTTTTATTATTTTTGGTAAACTCTGTATTATCTTAGAGGTATTTGTAAGATTTTGCTAAACAGGGTAAGTATGTAAACAGAGGTCCAGATGTAAAGAGAGTGGGAACTCTTGGGGGTAGCATTAGAGGGGAAAAAAAAAACGTAGGAAAGGTGGGGGAGGGAGGGGAATTTATTTGGGTGCGGTCCACATAGCCTAAAGCAAATTTGTACAAGAGTAACAATGGGTTGACTAGGGAGCAAGGAGAAGAAGGCTTATGTCTTCAGTAGTCTACATCTCACAACACAAACAGCTCAGGGCAGCAGCCTTTGTCCCTCCTGAAGAACGTCTTTTCATTCTCTTCCTCTTTTGGCAACTCTGCCACAATACAGGTGTTGGTCCTGCTCTGACAGGTTTGGCTTGCACTGTTTGCTGTTAGGATGTCAGTGATTTACAGGAGAGAAAAGTGACCAAATGGAAGACGATTGTCCTCAGTACCCTGAGAGATAATGCAAGATAGCAGAGAGGATGAACCCATCTTCATCTGTGATAACATCTGAGCCCGTGCTCTGTGCTGAAACAATGCTCTATATCCTCCTGCTATTAACAAATCCTCTGCATATTTCATATTATAGCTCACTAAACACGATGTGAAGTTTAATAAGACCCCTTTATTTTCTTATTTTGGGAGCGTAAAATGCTGAATGACAGTGCAAGTGGTCTAATGATCAGGTCAAGACAATAGGTGTAGGTGTGACCTCAATTACAGGCCATCCCATACCCTCAAGCTGACAAAGGGACTAAACATGCAAGTAGAATAGCTCATATGTGGGTGCGAAGAAGACAACAAAAGCTTAAATAAAAGCTTTAGCAGCTTTAACACCTTTTGCTTGTTAGTTTATTTTTGCTGCACTCGATACGGAAAAAGGAGAAAGTTTACAGAGATTTGTAGAACCAGAAGATGGCAGTTTTGTTTCAAGTTTACCGTGTAAGATATTGAAAGGTATTTGTATAAAAGAGGCAAAATGAAACGACAAAGTTTGCGATTTCTTTTGTATAATTTCACACACGAAAAAAATCCCAGCAAATCCAAGGGTGGATTAAAAAAAAATCTCTGACGGTCAATTGGCAATAATTATTTAATGCTTCCCAGGCAGAACTCCTTAATGGGATTTTCCTGGGGCACCAACACAAATGGAGAGATGTAAGTAAAATGTGAATGTTATCAAGCTCTCCCACCTCTTTGCTATCTGACCCCCTCTTCCCAGACCCCCTTACATTCTTTGTCCTTTGTCATTGCTCTTATCAGGACCACTCTATCATTCTTTCAAAATGGTAGTGGCGCTGAAACCGCTTGCAAATGTAAGTATGTCTTTGTTTAGGGCCGGGCAGTGGCCCGCCTCCCAGCTCCCTCCTGGGTGTTGTCTGATTGACGGCTCTCCACTGGGTGAGTGACAGGCGGCGTTGGTTAGACAGTGACGGCCAGTGTGACAGCTGGCGCTGCTGCTGGTATCTCCATGCATCGGGCCCCGGTAGGTGGGTGCTGGACCCCCAGGATCCCTCAGCTAGAGGCCTGGCCAGTTTGCCGTGAGCTCAGTCAGATCAGTTCCCCGGTGTGCTTGTTGTTGCAGATCAGCTTGTTAGCTGGCTGCAGACTTTTTCTTCACCACAGCTGAAAATTTCTTCCACACATGTGCAACAGAAAAAAAACAGGACGGTGACATCAAAGTTAGATGAAGGGTGAGAAGATGAGAAATTTACAAACATGCATATTGTTAAAAACAGTCCCTATTTTGCATTTTTATAAGCAGAATAAACAACTGATAAATGGATTCTGACACAATGTAACGGTTAACAAAAAGAGCATTTATTTAGCGGCTTTACTGTATCATGTTAAAATACTTGAGTAAGCACTTTTCTCTGGGTGTGTATCTTAAAGTAGTTTATATACTGATTATGAATGCTAAATACTGGGATTTAAAGTACAATCTTGTCTTTTTACCTTTGTAATTACTAATATTTGTTATCTCACATCATCCTCCAGTTTCCCTGTAGATATGTAGAGTTAAACAATAAGGATGACATCTCAAAGTTATATTATAGGCAGCATCAGTGCAACAGTGGCCAAGATGGACTGCATGCACACAATGTGTTCTCCTTTATTTACTGCGTAACAAAAGTTTCAACAGTATTGTTACCTCAGAGCTATGCAGAAATTCTCTCCAGTTGAGCAAACTGAAGTTCACACATCTATTATTTTCTTTCTATGGTCAAACAGAGAGCAGCTAATGAGGTTATTGGGCATCTGTGACGTGACATCTACATTTTGGCCTATTTGTGAAACAATGGTAACAAGGAAGCCAAAGACATTGGGCTCTGTGTTTTTCAACTCAAAATAACAAAGCCAAGCAGCCGCTGGTGGGAGTCTGCGCTCTCATGGAAATGAGCAACCGAACCAACAATGTAGCGCCTAATCTCTTCAGAGAGAGGAATCAGTTACACAGCAGTATGCACCCCTCAATGCTTTTCATTAGAGTCAGCGTGCTATTGAAACAGTCGCTCCACCCCCTGACTCACACACATACATGCGCACAAACACAACCCTCGTGTGTAGCCACAGGCCTTACTCATACATGCACCAGATACAAGGTAGCCCCCCGACAACAGGAGGGTTGAAATAAGTGGGGCAGAGGGAGGTATGGGGGTGCGAGGCCTCAAAGCATCGGATTAAAGTTAATGTGCCCTCCCTGGGTTATAATCTCTTCAGAGGGGGACTTTGTTTGAGGGGCTTGAGGGCAGTAAGATAAGTATCTATTACAGAAACTCCCTCTTATCCCCCCCGCAACATCCCCGCTTCAAAAATGAAGCACAAAAACACTTGCCTCTGTTCCCCTCTGTGTTGTCTGATATCCAAGAACCAAAAGCAAGTGCTGCCCTTTTCAGCTAATCAGGTATTAAGGTCTAAAGCCGTATGGCGAGTTAGCAGGGCCCATATTTACTCCATCTGTAGCCCACCAAGTCATGTAAGTTGAAGTAAGATCAAAGGCAGCTTAAAGAAAAACCGGGGTTATTGTATAGAAAGAGAAAAAGCAATATTACAAGCCAGGGAAGCCGCGGTGTGAACGGCCAAGTCGATTTCAATGTCGCAAATAAGTAGACGCTCAACAATGTTGATGGAAGAAAATTCAAAGACACGCACCTTCATATAAAAGGCAGTTTAATTACAAAATATCTTCATTATATAAATAATGTGCAAAAATGTAACTGAGGCTAGAATTAGATTAAAAATAAATGACACAAAATGAGAATCTTTGCCAACAACATAAAAGTAATGAATATGTCACTTTTAAAGCATTAAAAGCAGCTGGCAAAATCTTTAGAACACAATGTAACAACGCATTTAAAAAAAAAAGTTACCAGGCATTTTGATAAACAGCTGGTGAGCAAATCAAGTACAATCAGCAAACACCACTTTTTGTTTCCCTAACAATCCTTCATCGAGTAACAGAGTCACTTCATCTGTGCTCAGAGTTATTTTACCACCAAACTAAGAAAAACTGCCTCACATCAGATACACAGTTATTCTAACCTGAGAGTAACCAGCAGGGGCACAGCAGAGATATAGGCTTGCAAAAATGCTAATACTGCTTTGCACTAAATCTCAAGATCTAAAAAGAAAAAAATAATAGTTTTGTATGTTTAGCCCAGTTACTACAAATTAGAAGCACAGCTGCCAAATATTATGCAAACAGGCAAATGCTTATTCATTTACTCAAGAAACTAATCTTCAGTGCTGTCTGAAAAGTCATTTGTAAGAAACCTGCTTTAGACAGCTTAGACACAACAAATATTTATCCTTGTTTTGATTGCATTATCTCATTACTGGGTGAATTTTCCAGCTGCTCATTTATAAAGTCGTGTTATAGACTCTGTATTTGAGTGTGAGCTGGTGGAGGAGGAGGAGCGCGAGAAAAAGAGGGAAGGTTTAGTATTTTATTTTTGTTGAAAGGAGGGCAATGAGCAAAGTTTTTTTTTAAAGAAGCAGAGTGAAATGAAATGGTTAAATGCTAAATTTAGTGTTTTTGTGAATTATATTTGCAGTGAGGCACTGTTCTGTACATTCCCTTAAGAGTGTTAAGTTTTAAATAATACTTTTACCACATAATTAACGTTAGCTGCTGTCAAGGACTGAAGGAAATCAGTTTAACTGCAATGTTCAGCTTAAGTTATGGTGCATTTAAAGGACCGAAACATACAAAAGACATTAAATGATCCTTTTAAGGGCCAAGTCTGGTAACTTTTATTTGTATATATGGAAATGAGAAGTATTATCGCTCAACTTAAAGTCAGACTTTTTTTTTCTGTGCCAGAATGCTCAGCCGTTGCTTAAAAACCTACCAACTACAGATCAGTGTGGTGTATTATTTATCGTTAAAACTGTAGTTTATTTTAATCCCTAAATTCTTACTAAGCCAGCCGATGTACGACTAAAAATACTCTCCAATAATACAAAGTTTTGATTCGGTGGTCACTCTTAAAAATGTGCATTCTTGAGCAATTTTTTAAAAGTTAGAGATCTGAAAACCACTGAAAGGCTGAACAAGTATAGAGAGGGAGACTAAGACGTTATCATTTTTGGTCTTTTCATTGAATTTGTAAACAATAAAACAAGAAAAATAGAGAAAATCACTAGCTTGACCATCAGCTTAAGGAAAACTTGTAAGGCATGTGTCACTTTAAGTAACACTGAAGAACATTGATCAACAAAATTAAAAATTCAAAAAAATATTTAAACAAGCTGTGAGGAAAAATATGGATTATATGCATGAACAAGTATACCTGGTTTCTCTAATTTTGTTTAGGTGGCAAACATTTGATTGGATCTGTAAGCACAGGTGTGAATCCTGTGTGTGTGTGTGTGTGTGTGTGTGCATATAATAAATATACACATTAATACTTGGTACATGTGTGTAAATATGAATGCCTGAAAGGGCAAAGTGAGTGACAGAGTGAGTGTGGGAACAGCGTCAGAACAGGGTTGACCCTGGAGTTTGTTTTCCCTCAGCGGGAGAATTTTCTGGGTCTAAAAGCAGGAAGTGCGAGCTGATGTGACGCTGTCCTCTCCTCCTCTATCGGAGCCAGCTCCTCTGCTGACCCCCACTTCTTCTTGGAGTGAAACAACGATGCCAACTTCCTGTTCTTGTTCCGCTCCCTGGCCTGAGTTACTTGAAACTCTGAAAGCATAAGAAACAAAATTCATTAATGAGTGAAAGAACCACAGTGTTCTATACAGTGTCCGATGTTACACTAATAGTAGCTGATACATAGTAACAATGCAGGTGAAACTTTGTAGTGAAACCAAGGTTTGATGATTTCTGAGTCAATCAAATCCTTTTTTTTTATTGCCATTAATGGGCACAAACTGTAGAGAGGTGTTTCAGGACGGGACATGGCATAAAAAAAAAACTTCAACATTTGGGAAAACAGTCCTCTCCTCTGTCTTGTCGAGTTTAGATCAGGAAATAAACACCAATGTGGTGTAGCTTAGCTTATCATAAACACAGAACACTGCTGTTCCCTCCTACACCAGATAGTTATGCAAAACTACAGTAACTGTCTACTTCACAGTTGGTGTGCAGACAGAGTGACATTCCTCTGTTCAAAAACAGAAGCGGATAAAGTAAATCTGCATATTTCTATGGATGTCTTCCAACAGCCTTTTCAAATTTGAATTTGGGTCCAAGTTTAAGTTCCGCTGTCCAGAAATTCCTTATTTAATCCTTCATCCTTCAGTGCACATTGCTTGCAGGGGGTTAGACGGTTAGGTACGTTTTTGAGTCCAAAACATCACAGATTTACTAATCAATAAAACCTGATCACTTCCTCTGTATTGAATACTGTCTTCAGTGTAGCTGCACTACAAGCCTGGATGAGGAGCAAGTGTTGTTTTTCCTTTTGGCAAAAGGAAAATGACTCAGGATGGGGTTACTGAATGTCACAGAGGAGTGACAGGGGATTCATAGTTTCTATTAGTGTCAGTGTCCATAAATATGCAGTTACATCAATTGTTATTTAAAAGAAATGAAACCGGTTGTGTTACTACAGTTAGTAGAATAAATTCGAATATAGTAAAAATATATAAATATTATTAAAGAAAAGTGATATGCAAGTATTTAGATAGGCAGGCTTACATAATTTCTATGTTTTCCAAAATGTTGAGCTATTCCTAAAAAAATATTTTTACTTATTTATTATTTATTTATTTATTTCAACTTAAAGTGTGGTTAGAGCTGCTTAAATCAAACACAGTCCCAGTGACTTGTGATAAACCAAGGATTCCTTTTCAAAACCAAATGTTTAAAAAACTGCTTATGTGTGGACGAGGAGTTAAGTGTCAAATGTGTGAACTAATTTGTTTTACTTCATGCGTTCAGTGTGTATTGCTGTAAGAAAAGAACATGGACGTCAGCATATACGGCTGTATTTTCAGATTTTCCTTTGTACTGCCATGTGCCGTGTTTGTTTGTCTAATAACTATCCCTCCTAGGCTGCTGATTGGCCGACACTTCTATACTTCTAGAGTTATATCACCACCTGTTGCTTTTTGTGTTTTCTTCTGGATGTAAATATTTTTTTGAAACACTCCTATTGTGAACAGGAAAGTTTCTTTAAAAGGATATTTTAAAGAATTCATCCCCCACCTTGATTTTTAACATGCATCCTGCAGCATCCTGCAGCGGCAAACTCTTGCTATGCAGGGTGTCTCTGAAGAAATTATGATCACTGTTTGTAATGGTAAAGCTGCTGTGATGGGCTGATACAGACACACACTGCTGTGTGAAACGATCAACCCCAACCTGACTGGCATTCCCTGTTTACAGATGTGGGTATTAGAGGGCCGACGCACTGCAGTTGTTGCTCTGCACAAAGCAGAAAACATCTAAGCAGACTACATATCTCAGGCAAGTCTGATATGTAGGAATGTAATGAAGCTGAATATCTATTTATTATTATTGATTCTATTTTGTGCAGCTGATATTGTTGATTTTATATTAAAATGTTGAAGTTAGATGACACAGTTGGCAAAATAGCACCGAGTGGACGGGGGATTTAATTCTCATGCGTTACACTGTTTGTATTGTTCCGTTTTACTTGATCACCAGTGTCTGAAAAGAAAAACATAAGACTGAGAATAACGCACATATTCCCCTATATCTTTTTCACCCCATGCACATTTGTGTGGATGAGCCTGAAGTGTATTAATCCTATTTTCAAAGGAGCTAATTCCAAATAAAGAATTTAAACAAAATACAAAACCACAGCAGGGAAGGTCATCAAATAGTTTTAGCAGCAAAACTAGAAGAATCATTCACTCACGTAGCTCACAGTCTTCATCTGGACCTTCTGCTTCTTTGATGTTAAGATAATGGCAGGCAAGATGACCACTGTAGTCCCGCAAGTTTTCTTTAGCCCCTGGTAAGACAAAAAATAAATGACTGAAAGCAGAGACTAAGCAGCAGATAAGCCTAAGCAGATACTTCACTGACATCTTACACCAAAAGCTTTAAGGAATGACACATAATCTAAAGGTAAACAAATCTACCTACATGAGGTAACCAGCTGTTACTCTTTAAATTACTTGCAAGATTCTTTTTCAGTGGCGAAAACTTGCAAAGCATTTTTTGTGGCACCAGTAGGTTAAACAAAACCACTTTTTACCGTATGTCCCTACGAGCAGGTCAAGAATGTGCCGATGTCCATGTAACGCTGCGATGTGTAAAGGTGTGTATCCCTGCAGAGCAAAAATAAGTGTAAAACAAAATGAAAACATGCAAGTACATGTGTATTCTGAAGGTAATTTCTTGGTGAGGCCGCTTGGTATGCAAACACGCCAAAAACAGTCACTCAACCAACACATAAAAAGAGTTTCGAGTTTACATTTTGACTTTGTGTGGAGTTGAGGGGAATAACTTTGGCAAAGTGCTGGAAGGTTGCTGAAAGTACCTACCCCCTAGAGTTTCCCAGGCCCAAGGACAGCCAATGAAAACAGCATGGAAAAGAATATACAAATTAGCAAAGGTTATGGAAACACCAGATAATGATAAAAACATAATTGCATGTAATTCTCTGAAAATTGCATAGTTGTAGAGTTGTGCATGCTGGCACATTGACGCACTGTTTTGGGAAACAATTAAAATGACATGACATGATTTATTAGCGGAGTAGACCCGCAGCAGCCCCGCAACACGTGCTCCTGTAATACATTTGTACAGCTGGATCTTCACAGAGATCTTTTAGGAGCATTACATCACAGCAGAAGAGGCCAGCAGCGAGGCGGTTGTTCTTTCAAGACAAATCATTTACTGTACATTACCCATCCGTGCCCGGGAAAAGCCTGGTTACTCACGTGCTGCAAGAAAGAAGAACGCCATGAAGAAAACAATGACTGCGATTTTACACTAAAGCATAACTGAAATAAAATTTACAAGGGCACTGCTGTGGTTTCAGTACACCCACGATGGAGACACTGCTTATAAAAACAGCTGTAATTTATTCTTTGTCTCTGGTGGTAAGCCTAGAGCCTGAACTTTTAAGCATTCAGGCTAAACTAGCCAAACAGCCATTCATTAAAGTGCAATTTATAGTTCTCTGGGCAATATTGTTGCTTGCATTTATACTTGTAGATCTGCATTAGTCTCCCATAATACGTCTTCTACCTTTTACATTATCATCAAAGAAGTATGTATATACTAATATAGTACTTAAATGTTTTGGACCGATGAATCAAATGACAGGGTTTCATGCTTTTCTGTGCATACGAGTGCTCCAACTGTGACTTGGATAATGTTAAATATAAATAGGACTTCTACATTAGTGGATAGTATAAGACATGGATACTGGGAAGTGAATGTTAGAATATGTAGGGATTCTTTTTATTTGGATACATTTTTTAGAACTTAAATACATAATGTGAAGCATGAAATCGTTAAGAGTGCCCTTTTAAACTTATTGTCTAAAGTTAAGGGGAAAAAAAATGCACTCACTGATTTAATGTTGACATCGCCACTGGCATTAACCACGAGTGTGGCCATTTCCTCATTGCCATGTTTGGCAGCCCAGTGCAGAGCTGTCTGTTTGGAATAGGGAAACATTTGTTAGTCCTAAAAATATGATCAGATAATATTTGGCATTATTACAAGTGGTCCACAGTGAGCTGGGCTTCTTATTGGCTATCTGAGTTCAGAGGGCCAGCTGTGCACGGGGGAGGGCTGTGGAGAGATGGTAAGATGGAGGGATGGTTTCCTGCCATCTAACGAAGCCTAATTACAAAACAACACAGCCCTGTGCCCACAGTTGGGGGGCCCAGCCGCCTGTCACCAGGGGGAAGATTGATGATGTTAGTGTGACCCGCAGAGGGGAGACCCACCCAGACATCACCGCACTACTGTCAGCACACGTCAAGGAGGAAAACAAGAGCTCCCATGATAGAAGTCTGAGAGATACACGGAGAGGTCCTCAAGCAAAAATATGTTCATAGGTGTGAAAATAATACGCATGTGTACACGCAGCACATGCAAATCACATCCACCTGTCTGACTAGAACTGTGATCTCCTCTGTTTTTCCTACACTTTAAGCTGCATAATTATGGGCTATCAACAGGTGAGAGCAGCGTAGGTGCAGATGTCAGCTAAGTAACCACATCCATCCCTTCAGCAGTTTGACCCTTAACAGAGCAAATCAAACAGTAACCATTTCAGAATTACATGTTAACTGCGGACAGATGAAAACCCTGTAACCTCTTTACTTCGGTTAACTGAACAGCTTCACAGGGGATCAAATAAAATGAAAAAAACTCTTTTATCGTGATGATTTTATGAGTTTAACTGGTCGAACGATCTCACTACTACTATTCACTGCTACAACATAACATAAAAAATACTGACGTTATTTGATAAAAACGTGTGGCTGTGAAAAATCAGCAATGATTTTTTTCTTTCTCTCAAATTAGAAGCACACTGCATTATATAAATTACCATTACAACTACCAGTACACTTCCGTTACAAAGCTAAATATCTCTGTTTTCTTTAAAATAAATACTTGACAGTCTTTGAATGCCTCAGATCTTTAAAAAACTTGCAGCTGTTTAAAAATGTGTATAATATATATACCTTTATGTGTAATATGTATAAAAATTCAATCTTTTGGACAAATTAAGTGGATATATTAGCATTTTGTCCTTTTTTCTGTCATACCCCATTAGTAATAAATCCTCATTATGTTCATTTTCACACTAAATATTTCAAAAATTTTATATCAGTCAAATTTGTCAGCATTAATATGCGTATTGTGTAACTTGTGTCATTTCCACCAATCTGTATGGGAAACAGAATCTTCTGTACCCACGAGACTAGTAAAAAACGGTCTTATTAATGCTGTCAACACCTTTTTTTAATGTAGTAGATGTTTAGAAATGTTGGGACCAGATAAAGTTTCTCAGAGGATTGGATGGTCAACCTGTGACTTAAATATCAAGAGAAACTGACACTACCAGTGCTTAAAATTTTGTCCAGAACTCCTAATGCTCATAGCAAAACAAGTTGGTTCAACAGCTGGCAACAGAAAAATCTATCTTATCCACTGAAGGCAAAGAGGAAGCCATATGTAGCTCCATCTCTCTGCGTCGCTCGTCTGCGAGACAGATTGTGATAGATGCTGTCTGGCTGGAGTATCTCCATCTCTTTTGTCTGTCCCCTGTCACAGCTTAAGACAGATTGGCCAAGGGGCTCTTTGACAGGCGGCTCAGCGGGTTTCTCAGTGGGCAGGAGTGATGGACGAGGCTGAACAGGATGCTGCGTCTTTCCCTCCTGCACCTCTCGTTTCTGTTCCTGCACACTGAGGTAACCCCCCACCTGTCTGCTCACTCAGGGATGGCTCTGTCCCCACCACGTGCTCTCCAGTGAGGGAAGTGGTGGCTAAAGAGGACATCGACAGGGGACACAAAGGCCTTGTGTGCCTGACACTTCCCTGGATGTGGAGGAAGATAGAGAGGAGTGATGGGCTAATGATGTACTTACAAACTGTGTGGCAGGGGAAGTCCATCACGGCAGAAACGGAGGCCCACGTAATGAGGAGAACAGGAAGAGAGAAAGGCCATTAGACTCTGGGGTGAGAAGTGCTGCATTCAGGTGAGATGACCTGTGTTAAGCCTTCACTTTTAGGTCACTGTTTGAAGAGCATATCTATAAATCCACCTTATCCTCACAAACATTTTGTCAGAACAGGAAACACTTAAGTCCTCCCAACACTGAAGGGTAATCCCTTCAGTGCTGCTCAAACGTGTGATTTGCAGCTTGCTATGTGGTACACTCGGCTAAACCTCTGTTAAGTAAAATCAAGCCAGCAAAAGATCAAATATAATTCCCAGTGTTAAAGACGCCAGCAGTCGTGTGACTTTTTGATTGTCGGTATCACTGTGCATTATCTCTGGAAATGCTTCTACCACTGCAGAGCAGGGAAAGGCTGAAGGCTAAAGAGGAACATCAAAGAGGCCTGAGGGGGAATTAGCACCTTCCCAGGGACACAACCAGCATTGTTCTACAATTAATCCCAGCCTCCTCTATTACTTTCAGATTATCTTTAAGTGGGTGAACTCTTTGTGGGGCATTAAGACTCTCCTTAATCCCCCCCTCCCTCCCCATCTCCCTAAACTTCAATGGCGGCCGTGCTATCTTGTCCGGGTAGAGATGGCAAAGGCTTAAGGCTACT
Source organism: Aulonocara stuartgranti (assembly GCF_965226115.1). Classification (NCBI taxonomy): domain Eukaryota; kingdom Metazoa; phylum Chordata; class Actinopteri; order Cichliformes; family Cichlidae; genus Aulonocara; species Aulonocara stuartgranti. Next base: position 31,688,520 of record NC_138956.1, read on the forward strand.
CTTAGAAGGTGGTCTGCCATGGCCACAGGACGGTGTGAGAACTGTGACACAGGGGAGGGACAACAAACAGGAGCTCAAAATCTCTTAAGCGCACAGGGAGACAAATAAAAGGATTTGGGTTGTCAGGGGGGCACAGGAGCTAAAAAGCTATCTTTCATAATCCTTTTGATAGTGGACCTTTGAAATGCGTGATCTGGATGTTTTAACACAGAGTTCTCAGAATACTATTAAGGGGAAAAAATTGCAGCAGGATGAGCTTGTAAACGTTACGAAAGCGAAAGACAAATCTGAGTACAAGTCATTGCAGATGCATTGAGAATTTTCCCAAAGGGCATTGGAAATGAACTTCGAATTTCTACAGGATGCAGATGGAAGTATGATGTGTGAAACTTACACCCTGGAAAAGGTGGGCACGGTCACAGCCAGGGGCCATCGTGTGTCAAAAAGAGAACGCGAGAAGCAACAGGTCAGAAATAGTCATTGAACGATAAACAACAATGAACACAAAGTAGATATAATACTGCAACATGCTACGTATAGGGTGTCAAATACTCACTGAAGTGAAATCCTGGTATCACCACCCCACCAAAAATAGAACAAGAACACAAGTATTAGTGAAAACAAATATTAATTATTATTCCAGCCATTTGAAACGGTTAGATATGTTTTCTTTTTGTTTACTCATCTTTTTTTCAGTCATCATTTATTTATGTCTTTAATACTAGAATAACCATTGAATTCTGACATGGACAGAAACACAAGCAAGGAAGCAATCAGATTTTATCCTTACTCAAGTACTTCCTGGAACTACAGAACCAGCAGCGTTTTAAAGCCCCTTTTGCTCACTGCTGTCATTTTCCAGCAGGTGTGGACTGTGAAGATTAAAAAGACGAGACCAAGAATAGCTTTTTAAAAACCCCTGATGCTGTTGTCTGTATTAATGCTGTGTGACTAATTGTTTCAGTAAACATAATAAATAAATAAATAGACTGTGTAAAGTAAGTTACAAGTTACTGTGTAAGTACCAAAGGGGAGACAAATTTCCTCTAAAGCTCTTGCACTGTGATGACCAACCGTTAGTTGGAACATGAATCAGGTCGTCAGGGTGTGGATTGTGTTGCTATGTCAGGAGACTCTTTAAGTACCACTAAAGTCTGTCTTCTTTGCATAAGCCCAACAACTACCAACTGAATTGTCCCTTCAGAGTAGAAATTCTGCCCTGCTGCACTTTTTCAAAAGCACAACTTTGCAGCACCGCATACCTCTTTGCAACTGATTTTACCTAGCAACAGCCAGCAACCTCAGCAAAACTGTAATGAAATATAAATTTTTTCAGATCAACGGGTGTTCACTGACCCACCGCTAAGCCTAATATTTATTTTAATTATAGTTTAATAATGAGTAATCGGTGTTATCTGCTTCAGTAAGAACAAATCATTTAAGTTTATTACATCTCTTGTACCCTTTTTGACAAATGTCGACACTAAATATATATGTAAAAGATTACATAATACAGAATTTCTACCATAATCTGTCACGTTTTTAGGGTGTGATGGGATGCATCATACCTTCGTGGTGCACTTGGTTTGTATCAATGGTTAGTTGTTTGGCAATTACCACCATATTCCAAGATTTCCATGTAAAACTGATCTTCTTTCCATGTTGCATTGTGAGAAGATACATTTTATTACTTCACCTGTCGTAATTTAGCAGGTTAATTAACATTTGTATCTTTGTTTATACTTTTGATTGTAAGAAGTATTCTTAACTTATCAGAGACCTTTTTTTCATGGGTTTCTTCATGGAATACCTTCTTAACAAGTTGACAGTCTAGCGAGGCCTCATTAAAATTTACCTTGTGCCCACTTTGTTATATTATATCTGTCCTTCGCCAGCGTTACCCAATTCCAAAACAGTTTTCAATAATAGTTTTACCATTTTTTCCTTTTCTAAATAAGTCTGGAAAAGGAGTTATGTGTTTAAAGTGAAACTTTCTGATTGTTTGGCTGTTTGTGTTTTTTGCCCCATCAAATCCAGTGATAATAGTAAAATGTCCAATTTGTACTAAACTGGATTTATCCTTTAAGCACTGAGGCAGAGGGCAGCACTACCTTCTTGTTTGCCAGTGCGCGGTCCTGTCTGAGCAGCTGAGAGAGGTCAGGGACTCGAGCACCGGCAGCAGAATAGATCCACTCCTTCTCTAAAGGATCCAGCTAGGACACACACACACAAACACACACATCCTGTTATGGGCTCTTTTGATAGTGCTGAGGCCACAAACCTCTAATCCATTTCCTACATGCTACTAGTCACAGCCAGCTGACACATTGTGGGAGACGCCCATGATGAAGCTGGTTTCAACGGTTTGGATTTTAACGTCTGCTGTTTGTTTAGTGAAACCACAGGGAGAGTGAATGTGTATTTACAAGGCCAAATCCATGATTGACACATGTTAATGAGACAAAAAGGAAACTTCAGCGGCTCTACTCCTGAAATGGTTCACTTATATCTCTTCATCAATAATAAAGCAATAGAAAAAAGAGCTAGAAGCACTTACAGCGACAGAAGCAGAGCCCACACTGCCTGTACCCTCCTCGTCTTGCTCCGACTCAGACTGAAACACAAAGTCAGAAGAGTGTTACTCAGAGGTGACAAAAAGCTGAGCTCTGATAAAAGTTAACTACTGTTTCAGTCATAACACTCCCACAACATGATTTGAGATCACAGGACACACACTTTTTCACACACTGGTCACACTGCTGTGATGTTTTCCAGCCGGCGAGATGTGACCAAAGGGTGTGAGACAGATAGATAGGTAATGAGACAGCGAGACAGAGGTGACGCATTCACACATAAGGGGTAATGAATAACAATCCAATTAACAATTAACCCAAAAAACAACTCGCCTGCAGTCAGGCCATATGTTTTTGTCACCATATTAGTGTAAAGAGGTCAAGAAGAGAACTTCTTAAATAATGAAAGCGGTGTATAAAAGTGTCATAGTGGTTGATTTATGTGTGAGAGAATTGCAAATTGTTCTCAGCTCACACAGAGACATCATGTTAGAACACTCGGCCCTTTCATGTCTGTGGCACAAACTGCACATGTCACTCTGCCGAACACGAAAAGTGGAGGGATGATATTTATCCAGCCTACTCCACTCTGGCACACATGCGTTTTTAGCTATTTTTGCTGGCGACCAGTAATAACAGACAGAGAAAACAAAATACCATTGTTGGGTATGTATTCAAGGGAAAGACAGAAGAGGATGAAAGAATCTTGAATTTTCATCTCACCTTTAAAATTATTCTCAAGCGGTCCTAAAAGTGACCATTTGTCCAAAATCTAAATATTTATTGAAGTGCCACAGTTAAACAGGCCACTGAGTCAACAGACACTGAGGATGTACTTAAAGACAGAAATGCTTTGAGCTAAAACTTCCCATTATTACATGGTTACAGTGGGATGTTTAGCAGGTAATTGTTAGTTCTCCATCTTAGCATATCAGTATTCTTCAAAGAATTCCTGAAGTTATTGTTACATAAATATCTTCACATAGTTGAGTAAAGATATTTCACTTAAAACAAATGTGCCTCCACAAATGTTAACCTCATCATGGGAGTAAGAGGAAAAAGCCAACTGATTAGCAAAATTAGCTGGAGTGTGAAAGCAAAGCTGCTAATTTACCAGCCAGTCTGCATTCTTACCCTCACCTATTGCCACAAGCTGAGGGTAGTGACCCAAATAATATGCAAGCAGAAAAAATGAGCTTCCTTCGAAGAGTGTCCGGGCTTTCGCTTAAAAACAGGGTGAGGAACCAATCATGGCAAAGCTACTACACCAGCCAGATGAATGGATGGATGGATGAACAGGCTTGCAAGGCTTTTAAAACTCATCAACTTTTATAATCTCACTGTAAACCCAAACGTTGAAAGTACTTAAATAAACTAAGTAATGTAAACATATTTTTACATTAGTTCGAGTACCTCAAAAAAGCTTAATTCATCTAACACTTTCTTTTATTTGAGTTAATTCAACTTATTATTTTGAATCAACTTCAACTATTTTGGATATTAGATACCTAAATATAATTTAATTTTACTAAATTATTTAAATTATATGGCAGACATCTTACTCCTGGGGTTAATTTGATCCCAAACATACATGTTTAGTCGGTATATCAGCTGGGTTGATTGAGATTGATTTAGAATGTCCTTTTATCGGTTGCTCACAGGTTGTTGCACTAACATTATACACAAAGTTTAACAATATTTATCTTTTTTTTGCTTTTATTTCTTTCTTTAAATATTTCATAGAAATTTTATAATATGTAAAAAAAACAAAAACAATTTGACTTAAAAATAATGAATTTATTGAGGCATTTATCTGCAAGCTTTAAAAACAGTCAACAGACCTTTTTACTTAGATTTTTATTTTCTAAAATAGACTTCACTAGTGAGGTCATTTCCTGTCAAGTATAGGGGTCCATCCACTTGTCTGCAGTTGTTTGATTGGAAGACTCATTGAAAAGCAAGGAACACTGGCTGTAAGTGGCTCTGTATTAGTCACTGTTGACCTTTAACAGCATTGTTTGTATCACAGTACGTACTTGAATTTTCTTTAGATTTCTCTCTTTTCTAAAGCATTTTAGTGAAATGTCAGCAAATCTATTCTTTGTAGTGGCAGCTAGCTAACAGCTAATAAGCTAACCTAGCCACTTCACTAATTTAGCTGACTGAGTTTGCTACGGCAGCTGAGACAAACTGCTATTGTATACAGACATTACGACAAAGTCTTTCAAATTTAAGGGGATGAAGCTCATAAAGATTTCAGAACTGATAAAAAAGGGCAGGAGTATTTGTTAGGTAAGTGATGTGAGCTGTTTAAAAAAAAAAAAAAGACAAATTAACCTTTAGCGATATGACCATGTGGAAATGGCTGAGCTTTTTGAGAGGAAGATGTTGCTGAACCTCAGCCTTTTGAAAGTGAGAATTATTGTTTTTTTTTCTTTTTCAACAATGTCTAATATTTCTACAAACTAAATATGCTAGCCACACCACTAAATGTGTTCTCACTGCAGCATACATGCTGGCAGGCAAAATTTGGGGCATCTCTTGGATACTCCAAGATACCTCCATACAGGTATCTCTTACACTAGTATGGAGGAACTTGAACAAATAGCACTGTATGGAGAAGAGCCACAACTATCACTTCTTCATAGTTCAATTAATTTTAAACTAAGTAGTTCTCCTGTATTGCACTCCCCCCCCCCCCCCCCCAATGCATGTGTACTCAGAGGTCCAACCTTCAAAGGAGTTCAAACAGAGTTTTGGTAAACCTAAAAAGTGACTCTGTTGTGCTTCCTTTTAAGTTTTGTCAACTTATTCACATGGGAGACATAAATGAAAACTTTAAGTTCTAGTTCCCAAAAGGTTGATTCTGTTTATCTGGACGTAGCGTTTTTGGTGTGAGAAACATTTCGTCACTCATCAAAATGACTTCTTCAGTCTCAGCTGACTGCAGGTTTCCCCAATCTTATAAACAGCACATTACACAAAAACTAAAACTTGACTGAAACTAGCACCTAGCACCATTGAAAGAAACAATGGGCTGTGAGTCAGTTCCTTCATCATTAATATGCAAATTCTCATGACCATTGATCAACAACTACTGATCAAGGCCCATTGATCAAAGCAAATTGATCACTGATTAAGTTCTACTTACTAAATATTTCTGAATTTAATTATTATGACTTTTTTTAAACTTTTGTCAGAATATGCATATCAAATGTAGTCAAAATATTGTTGTTCTCATAATGTTCTGATAAGCTTCAACTTTTAAGTTCATAAACTTAAAAAGACTTACAACTATACAAGTTCTAATTTGTTCAGGTTTACAGTGCTGAACATAAGAATCGAGAATGATTTCAAGACTACATTCATGTCTAAATCTAAAAATGTATATTTCTTTTTAGAAATTATATTTTATTAATTTCTATCCAAACGTTTGTGCCAATTGTTCTGATAGATGTAAGCTGTTTCACATTCAATTTTGACTATTTCTGGAGAATCAACATTTTCCACAGCTGTTCTTTCTCACATGAACCACACAGCAGGGAATGTCTTCACACACATTTGCACTACTAAAAAATACTCCTTTAAGTTTAGATGAGGGAGGTGCATTGACACATTATTACCAGCAACTTGGCATCTCACAGATTTTGTACCGGAGATCTGATGGGTTAAAGAGAAGCTAATATCAAATGTGACTGCTTCAACATTTGCATACCTCAGTCAGGTGGCATCTAGAAAAGCTCAGGGCTGCAGTGCAATTTGTGAATATGAGTTTACAGGTATGTCAGTCTGGATCATTGTCGTACAATGACCATACCATTCATAGTGTGACTAACATTTTCGCCACTCTCTGAAGAATAAACTAATGGAAAGTACCATTTCTAAATAACTTTATCAATTTATTTTTATTTAACTCTCCAACGCACATGCCAGCACTGATAAATCACCTTTTTCAGTTGTGCTCTAGTTGTAATCCGTTGTGACCAACATGAGTTTAGCAGATCTGCCCTATGGAGAACCACATGACACACTAAAACCTCTTGATGTGGAGCCACTCCTGCCTTAGCGCTTCTCGAGAAGCGGGCCAAATTTCGACAGGTCTGAGAAGATTATAAGGCAGCACAGACATTTGGGCAATGTCTGTGGGAAGAAAATCAGATTGGACATCAACTTTACACCCAGCAACTTTGTGGCGCAACACCATGTTGTTAATTCTTTTAGTGGATAAGACAACAAAGTGATGATGGTTTCCTCCCAAATACTTCTGGGAACTGTGATAATCTAAATATCTTTTTCTTTTCTAATCCAAGAACCAAATATCACAGTTGGCAGATGGTCTCTGTAACATGAAACAACTGTCAACACTTTAAAAGGTGTACTTATATCAAAGGTTGTAGTGGCTACCACCATAAATAAACACCATAAGGCTCATTCTGTTTGTCTAGACGGAGCGTCCAGCATCAACTTTCTAGGATTTCCTTACCTGGATTACCTGGATGATTGAGCATGCATCAAGACACCTTAAATAAACACACCTAATCTGCTTCAAGTCCTACATTAACACACTCGCACATCAACACATTTCATCTACGTGTCGTGCAGGTCATCGAGGAAAGTCCCTGGGATGAATCCCCATGTCTAATGATCTTCAACATGTTGCTGCTTACCATGATAAGAGGGCTTAGTTTAAATGCAGATTCTCCCCCGACTGGTTCTCCTCCCTCTCACATTTAACATGTGGTTACAAATCTAGTTAATTTACTTGGCACCACCTGGTGGGTGAAAGGAGTCAGTGTTCCCCATTTCCCCTGTAGTCTTTCCCCTCCTCTGACAAAGTACAGTGGAAGAAGCTAAATGTTGAGAATGAACCTGCAGTGAATGTCCTTCTGAAAGGCCTGCAGCTTTTATCAAAAGGACGTTACATTTATTTTAAGATCTTCAGATACAAAGGGTTTCCAATTAACCAGATACCTAAAACTGTCTAAAACAACTAATGCACAGACATAAGCCTCTCCAGCAGTATTAGTGCCAGTCTAAACTCTTTTTCACAGAATTAAAGACTCTGGTTTCTACCTGGATTAAAATTCTTGTTATAAAATTCAAATGATCACAAAAGAATCTTTTCATTTTCTATTTTGAATTCTTCACTGCCAGCAATTCTCTTACAGGCTGGATTCATGCATGTGTTGTTTACATAGCACAGGTTCAATATTAACCATAAACGGGCAACTTTTTGATATTACAACTGAAGCGATCATACAAGGTGTTTTTTTAAAAGAAATGCAGACTTGTAAACATGCCCAGCTTTTTAAAATGAGTTTCTGGCATTTATTTTTATTTTCTTTTTACACTGCATCTCAGTTTTCCTGCAAACGTGACCGTCCAGCACACACTTCTCTGCTAGTGAGTGGGTTTGCATTTTGCAGGTGTGTGAAAGGCACCGATGGTACTATTCTGTGCCAGGAAATACCAGAATAAACACTGCCTCTAAGTTAAACAAACTGTCACCTTTGACCCAGAATCTCTGTCCAGCTCATCCTCTGCGTTGCTTTGCTCTGGGGCTTCATGGATCTGGATGGCAGGAGGTGGCCGTGGAGAGTGGTGCACAGGGTCTGCACCTTTTCGCTGGTCCTACAGGAGCACAGATACAGTGTCTGATAAACTTTGTGTGATCCTAATTTGTGAGCTGAGTGTTTACAGGCCAAACATTCAGCTGTGTCGAGTGTTGGTTAACAGCCAGAATTAGCATTTTGCTTGCTTTTTAGCGTCCTTCACCATCTGGTGTGGGCAGATAATGTTTACTTCAGTACCTGCTCAGACTAATCATGTGTGAAAATACTAAAAGCAGCATAGCATAAATGTAATTTTATTGCATGAACAATATGGTTGGATGATGACTATGAGGTTACGGAGTATAATGTTTGTTGACAGTTGGTTGTATGTATTAAACAACGATGCCCTTTATGCAAAGACAGAAGGCCTTGGACATTGCTTATTCTTAGATTTGCCAAAACAAAACAGCTTTTTATTCTCTCACACAGCGGCTCTGTCAGTAAATGCTGACACTTGCTAAGATTAGAGGGGCGAAAAAACCCGAAGCATTCGAACAGCAACGCCCTTGTTTAGAAAAGTGTGTCACTAACATAAAGAGTAGCCACAGAGTACTGAGGCGAGAAATAAATTTGGCGATTTACACTTTAGCACCCAGTGTTGTAGCTTAACCACACCCTGTCTGTCCCACAGTTTTTCTGGCTTTCACAATGAGTAAAGAATAGTGAGCTGATTTCAAATTCACCTCTGCTGTGGCGTCAGCCTCTCCACATGACATTGGCACATCTTGTTCCTCCTTCTCATGATGAGTAGATGTCGGGGCATCTGTCACTTCCCACTGCACTGAGGTTGTTGTTGTTCTCGCTGGACTCAGATGTCTCTGTCGGTCTCCATCTGGCCTAAGATGCTTGGCCTCTCGCTCTTGCACCAAGTTCCTGTATTTCTTCTTGAGGATAAGATATTTCTCACCCTGTAAAAGACATTGAAACGGTACAACATCCATGTTAAATAAAGCAGGAAACAGTACTACCACACAGTCAGGTGAATTTTAGAAGCACTTGCTGTAGCTTCTAACTAAGAACCATTAGATACATTAAAGTAATTTGTGCGTTAATCACACTCATCAGTACGTCTTTAATCATTTTGCTGGACCTCACATCTTTAATGCCCTTTGAACCCAATTATTAAACCTCAAAAGCTGAGTTAGCTTCTTTGAATTACAGCTGAGGTGATCATTCAGCTGCTTGATTAACTGATCTAATCTAATTCCTCAGTGTGAGGATTTGCTGCTGTTCTCTGTCAGTATTGAAAATCATTGGATTTTGGACAGTTAGGCAGCTAGAAGATAAACACTTAAAGATACTAACCCCAGACACCGTTTACTGCTGAAGCAGATTAATTTACAACAATCCTTAGCTACAGCCTTACTATTTAAATAAATCTTGTTGGAATATTAAAGAATTTTTTGTAGCATCAACTAAAAAAACTTTGTCCAGGTTACATGAATCTAAGCACTGTAAAGTCTGCAGATTGGATCATATATTATGTAGGTTAGTAAAGTATATGATGCCAAGATTCTGATGGGAAAATCAATAGTACTCTCACATCTATCTACAGCTGGCATCATTAGACGAAAAGTCCATAATAATTTCTTAGCAGGCCATTGTAGTGGTAAAATCACCAGCACAAATTACCATCATGAAATGCATGGCACTTAATTTCAGAAAGAGCAACAAGTCCATCAACAAATGATGTTGACACAAAATATGCTTGTTCAGTGGCAACTAAAAGTTACTCATATATCGATAGCAATTAGCAATAGCAACAGAAAGCTTAGCAGTGCTAACATAAGGCAGCATTAGCCTTTATCGTGTGTTGGACCCATTGTTTTTAACAGCTGTGCTGTGAGGTAAAGAAGGCCTGAGGAAACCAGCCAGGCTGATGAAACAGGATTTTAAAATGTCACGATGACAATGCTTCTGAATTAATTAAAAAATATTTGCTGGGTACTTAATTAACATAAAAGGAGCACAAACAGGAAATCATACACCTAACTTTGCATTTCAACCTACTATTATTATTAATACTTTATCAAGGTACTGCAATTTGTGCTTTACAGTTCATTCATTCCTTCATTACTTTAAATTCTAAAGATATTATCAAAATATGCACATAATGTTTCTGTCCATCCAAAATATGAAAAAAAAATATATATATGCACATTATTTACAATCACGGTGGCCTAGGTGGTCACCTTTTGACCTCTCAAAGCAAAACTCATTTAACAATTAGTGATTTTATACTACAGTGAGAAATGAGGACTGAATGATATAGATTTATAGACATATTATAAAAAATTTTAAATAAATAAACAAACATTTGATTACTGGCTATCTTTAGGACCACTACACATTGTTGTGCACAGTTGTTGGCTTATTCTTTGTTTAAAAAAATATATCAGAAGACGTGTGAGAAATATGGATCAAGAAAAGAAGGGGGCCCACAGAGGCTGTTATGTATAGGACCAGGAGTTATGAGACACATGCCTGTCTCTTAGCATGCTGTGATTCAAGTGATCTGAGAGGATGTAACATGCCAGCACTTCTTCCAATTTTCAGGATTTATAAAGTTTAACTGTTGTGAAGATTTTGGTCAAACCGTTTTTTGGATTGTTGTTTTTTGTTTTTTCAGAACAGATCCGGTCAGTACTGTACTATAAATATTTGTGTAGTTTAGAACAGACTGGGGGAGCTGCAGGAGGAGGGCTCATCTAGATTAGATCTAGTGCAGCTTTAAGTACAAAGTTAAACCCAGGACTAAATTAGTTTCTTTACAAAAAATTACAACCGTGCTCCATCAAAAGGCATGAAACTCCACAGTAAGCCATTAAATAACCTTTTACATCTAGTCTGTTTAAATCTGATAAACATAAATGTAAAAACGACACATTGCTGGTTTACAGGGATTAGCATTTTGTATCTGCATTTGCCAAAAGAAACTGTTAGAGCACCAAAATTTGTTTTTAAACGTCTTCTTTTGCACATTTACACAGGTTTGATATTTTGTCATTTACTGAACTTTAAAGCTGCTGATAGGTGTTTCTTTTTAAAGAGTGATCAGCGAGCTAAGTCTCCAGACCTCCCTCTGTATCCTCACATTTATCACACAGATAAGCGTGCTGTTCATTTCAAACTGTTTCTTCAAGAAAGAAACATCAAATCTATAACTCAGATGAGTTTACTCTGTTTATTCTTGCAGGAATTTTTAGTCTACATATGAGAACGCTTCATGGAAATAGTGTCTAGAAACACAAACTGCAGCTGTGTCCCCTGGGGGAAACCAGTGGGTACAAACGGTTCTACAAAACACAAAGATTGAACAGATTGGACAACCCCTTGTTCAGTCACGATGGTTCCGCTGAGCCTTTCACAGCATGGCCTCTGTGTAAGACGTATGACTGGAAAATCAATGAGAGAATAACTTTTCCCAGAAAAGGTAAAAATATTTGAGTAGTTTACTTACATTCTCAGACTTCACCACAGCGATTCGGTCAATGATTAGCTTGAATTCCTCTCGGTATTTGGCTGCAAAAGAAAAAATATTTGAGTTCAAAAACAGGAAACTAAATATAGTTTCTAATGTTTTTTTTAAAACATGAGTGCTTCCAATACTCAAAAAGTCAAATAAGGCTGGAAAAAAGGACACAAAACACTGTTATAGTGATGTGGATGCTGGACTAAGACAATAAGAAGAATGCGTTTTGCGTACATAGACCTTAAGATACCCAAGGATGCACAATAGATAATATTTATTAAACAGCACAATAACGGAGCTGAATATATTTCTAGTGTTTATACTAGATGTGTTGTTTGTGAGTCTGCCGGTAAAGCTGTTGGGTTCTGTTACTTTATCTGAAGTAACAAGACAAATGAGGTTTGGATGAGAACACTACTGGCAGAGCAGATGTTTTACAATCTTCAGTTTAAAGAAAGAGAAAATACGTTCCCCTCCAGCCAAATATGTAAACAGAATTTAACTTATCCCTTAGGCTAAAAACTCGAGTCACTTGAAAACCTACAGTGAATCTTTCCTGTGAGAACCAAACAAAGTGACGAGCTGATCAGATAAAGCTTCCTGCCCTTTGTTTACACCAGTGAGCAGATATCAGGCTTGTGCAGAAAGTGTGATTAAAAGCTAACACTAATCATCAGGCAGCCAGGACGGCTTCGCAAACATAAACCTTTCCAGACGTAGGTATTCCATTCACGCCAAGGTGTTTATGTGAGTATGCGGCTCGGGACAATTGGAGCGTTTCCTTTTCCTCATGTGGACGGAAAGAACATTTGTAGGGAGACAGTTGCAAAGTTCGCATTCGCAACAACAGGAAATCCAAAGGAAGTGGCCACTTACATCTGCCTAAACAAAAGAATTCCTTGCATGGCACAGTGGGTAATATCGTGTATGTGCTAGTTACTTGTTAGCCAGAGGTCTGCAAAAAAACAAGCAACCCACGCACAAACTCACTTTCATGTACCCCCCTCCCCTCAAACACTGCTACACTTTTACCAGCTGCCCCAGATTTGTTGTCTGATTTAAAAAAAAACGCACAAAAACGCCCCCATTAGAGGTCTACATCCAGTCATGCATGTGGACTTAATTATGATTAAAACACTATCGCCACAATTACACGAGGAAAAGCTGCAACCGCATGCCACGACAGACTTTAAATGTGTGGGAAGCACTTTTCTAATTGGACAGCGATGTCAGATGGCAGAGCATCAAAGCAGCTCTCTAAACCTCTGTCAACAACTGCAGTGCTGATGCAGCATCTGGACAGTGCATGCTGGCAACTGCAATACAAGGTCACTCTGGATAATCATTTGAGAAGGTTAAAATATGTTTGCATTTCCAGGCAGTCACAAAAGTAAAATCACTGCTGAACAGGGACTAGATACAGCATTACAAGCTCATTGTTTGCCTTCGTGAGACGTGCTCTTACTCGCAGCTGTTAGTTTAGCAGGCACACCTACACAAAAGAGATGTGCTGCACAGCTTTTGAAAAGATAAAATAAAAACAAATAATCCTCCTGTTAGAGAAAAGAGAAAATGTATTCATAAACCTTAACGTGCTATTAAGTTGATACACCGTGCTGCAGCTTCATGTGGTCTGATATAACCACTAACTTCAAGTGGTTTCAAGTGACACCTTTAACTGTGTTTCTGTCACCAAACCAGTTTGATGTGCACGTTTAGTTCGGGTGCTGCCACTCTATGACACAGACGCCTGTTATTGTTTAGTTCATAACTCCCTGAGCTGTTAAATCTTTGCTTTATCTGTTTGCACAATACACAAAAACAGTATGAGATGTTGCTTCTGCTTTAAATACCTGCTGGTATGTATTTCAGTTAGTCACACCTACATAGAGTTCTGTTTCTTTTGTCTGTGACTTTTGTGTGCAGTCTAAAAATAATTAAGCCAATCATATTTGCCAAGAGATCTTCCAGAGGCCGCTTTAGCAAGCCATTCTCCAGAGACCCATATGTTAAAATGCCACAATTTACTGCTGAAATAAACATGTTTACAGTCTTGAACAAAAGTGGTATTGTTATTTATAGCTAATTTTCCTCTTCATGATCAAATCAAATCACTTTTATTGTCACATCACATGTGCAGGTACATTGGTACAGCACATGTGAGTGAAATTCTTGTGTGCGAGCTTCACAAGCAACAGAGTTGTGCAGGACCCAAGGACTCCACTGTACAGGGAGTGAAATCTTCTATAATGCAGCCATATGATTCTAACAATAAGAAATCTGAAGAAAAGAATGAAAATCCATCTTTCCATTTTCTTTTCCTTCTGCTAGAGTTGACTGTTAATTATCTGTCTCTGCCCAGTGCTACCACACAGTCTATGGCAGCATGTTAATCAAGCCATTGTAAGGAACTGCTGGCCAATAAGTTCAAAGCTATGGGTATTTTGGGCGTGTCAACGAACACGAAGCTTAAAACCTGTAAGGTTTTGAAAGTGACTGCTTATGAATGTGCTTCTATGTAAAATTGTTTTTACGTAGTGATAATTACCTATGTAGCTATGCTGAGTGTAGTCAACCCTTTCAAAACTGCTCCAACTACGTCTTCATTCTCTATGGGTCATTGATGTCATTGGTTGAAGGTAACCCATGGCTGATAAAAATAGTTAGTTCATCCAGTCAATAAATATACCAATTAAATTATGGACCGATTATAGTCATAACCCACAGTCTACAAAACATGGATATGGATACAGGGTCTACAAAGGGAAGCCAATGCAGAAACAGATTTTTAATGGTCAGTAGGAGGTGGCTCATCTGGCAGCAAGTGCACTTAAGGACATGGAAAAAATAAGTATAATAAAGGGTTTGAGGCTTCATAACACGATTGCACTACACAGTGGATGACTTCATGCTGGTTATGTCCATCTTTATATATAGGCTATCACCAGACCAAATAAGGCAGTCAAAGCAAACCTTCTGTCTGCCAAAGGCATACGGTATATTTTAATGCTTAAAGGTGTAACTTTTTCAAATAATTTGTAGCTAAAATGTTACCCTTTCTCTCTATAGTTCCGATATCTTCTATGAAAGTGAGGTTATTTGTCAGAATGTTAGAATGTTGTTTTAGCTAAGAATATCTATGAATACATAGAGTTACACAACTTTACTCCCAAACACTTTTTTTTCTGCAGAAACCCAATAACAGAAGAATCGTGGTGTCAGCAGTGACTCAGGACATGATTGCATAAGCATCTGTAGTAGGTGGGTGGGTGGAGAAGAACAGGAGAAAAAGTCTCTATGGCAAATACACTGATCCTGGGCTCAAATGGTGCATAAAAGCCAAGTAATAATTAGTTATAACCACTGGTCGTTTTCATTTCTGAGGAGGAGCCACGGGGCCTTCTTGTGACACTGCATAGTGACATGTTTTGTTGATGGGGTGGCTCGGGTCCTCTGTTTGAGTTAGAAACGTGCCCGAGGGAGGAAATGACACAATTCCTGCTGAAACTCATTGGAGGGGCTTTTTAATGTAAACCAGATGTCTCCTTTCCAACTGAAAACAATGAAAACGACCCCAAAGCCGTTTGTTAAAGCAGACAAAGGGGATGTTGCGTGTTTAAAACACAAACAAACCAAAAGATAAATGTTAGTCTTACTATGAGGACTGTCATACTAACACGAGGTCAGTTGGTATTTTGCCATCCCGCTCTAATGATGCAGCACGACCTCATCTCATTTCATCTGCCCGGTTTTTTTCCGCCTAATATTTCCACGGAGTTAAATCCACGATACAACCTCTGGTTACTTACCACGTAACTGCAAGTCACTGTGCCCAATAAAAGGCTTAAATGTCCTCAGTATATCTGCATTTTTGACTCTGCCTGAGTCGCCCCCGGCCGAGTAGAAATAATCCAGCAGCGACTCTTCGCTCACATCACTCATCTCAGCTCAGTGTTTGGAGCGTCTCTTACCGGCCAGGATGGGTTTTTTCTTAAGCGAGTAATCTAGTCTTTTAGGGGGTTTTCACTCTGCCACGCCGCTCTCCTCCTGGCTAATTTGTTGTACTACATATCTAAAGTTCACTCCACCCAGGCGAGCTGACCGCTGCTGCGCCTCCTCCCCCCGTTAACCCTTTAAAGACACACGTCTTCATTTTCGTCCTCCGCGTTTTCTGTGCCAGCGGTGAAAAGGAAACATTCAGCTCCCACTGTTGGAGTGAAATAACTAATACTGGGCTCTAAGATACTTCATGACTAGTACAATTACTGTGCTGAAAAGCCAGTGTATGGGACTGTAATTAGGCGGATAGACGTTTTAAAAGTTAAAGTATTTAATGCAAAAATAGTCCCTTTCCACTGTTATGGTAACTTTAGAGTGCCGTTACTGATGCAGATATGTTTAAGCAGTGACTCCCTGCTGCATCTGCACGACATGCAGGACTGCCTGTGAGGACTGCAACGATTATTTCCATGACGTGCAGATTGGAGAGAAAGAAAGAATTATCGCGATGCTTTAAAAAAAAACAGTCAAATCTGTACACTGAATCAACAATATGTTGATTTAAAGTCTCATATGTGTAGTGTAAGGTAACAATCTTATAACACATCCTCAAAAATAGATTGTGACCTTTCACAATAAGTGTCTGCTTCAGGACCCTTAATGCTTTTCAGTTGTTTGTGAGTGTTTAGTAGTAGAAACTATCCGGGATGTTTCATTTAACTAGCTCACAAGGTCCAAAAAGTTGGAAATCCATGATATGTTCAAGAATGCTGGGATAAGAGACGTTTTAAAGAGATTGTTTGTGCTGCAGAATTTATTTTTTCTTTGTTTCGTCATTAATAATCTCACAATAAAAGAAGTAATATACTTCATTTGCTATCTAATAATGAAAAGCATGAAGATATAAGTCAAAAGGGCCATACTCATACTATCTCCAGTGCAGGACTTTTACTTGAAACTGTGCATTTTGCATTTGTAGTACTTTACGCACGTGAAGGATTTGTGTACTTCTTACACTACTGCTATGTTGACCACATAATCCCAGACAGTAGCAAGGTGATAAATGTATCGCCAGCTGTTCTCTGTTGGCATAAAATAATTCCCCAAAGACGTGGCATATGCTCTGGGATCAAATTTCTTTATCCTCATCAAACTTGTGTTGTTTTCTAAATTGAAAGAGCATAAGGTCCCACTTTCACGCAACAGAATAAACTCCTCACCTCAATAATTGTATCAGCGTATAAGAAGCTTATTGTAATTACAATATTGTCTTCTTAGGGCAGCAGCCTAAAACATGAAATACAAATCACTCATTTCTAAATTGAATGGAAACCCGTTCAAAGCAAAGCAATACTAGAGGACAGAGGGATTAAAATGTAAGTCCGGTACATTTAATATTTACAGCACAATCACACAATTAATCTGACAATGTGTTCTGTGTTTAATACCTGAACTGACTGGTGTCCCATCTTTGTCAGTGGTGTGAGGGGGGGAGGATGGGAGTCACTATTTACTTCTGACCCAAATGCAACCCATCATGCAGATTTGGTACTTTAACCAATGACAACTGTTAGTTTTAAAAGCAGATTGGTTTTTATTTAGCTCCTCTGTGGTAAATGTGGTGTTGACACCTGAATATAAGTTAGGGCTTCTGACATATAAAAGCTCGTAAAAAAAGGTCAAGCCCTAGATGTTGGCAATTTATTTACCCACCTGCAAATGTTTTCAACCTAGACTCTTTTAATGAACAGTGGGGTGAATCAAACATTGGAGTAAAAGTGCTGAAGTTGATCATATTCCTTAGATTTTAAAGCAGAAATGAGAGATTAAATACTTTAAACAATATGCAAATATACTCAAGTAAAATGAAATTACCTTGAAGTTGTTCTGAAGTACTTCAGTAGAATATACATGGACTGAGTTCTCTTGACTGTGGAGTCTTTTTAAGCTACAGTCAAGTTCAAGAAACCAGTGTGAGATGATCTGAGGTTTATGACATGATGCTTCATCCTACTGGAAGCAGACAGCGGAAGATGGGTGCGGTTTGGTCATGAAGGGATGGACACGGTTAGCAACAAAACTCCAGTAGGCTGTAGCATTAACCAATAACTAGTTTATAGAAAGGAGCCCAAAGTGCAAGGAAAATATCCTCCACATCATCACACCACCAGCACCAGTCTGAACCACTTCTGATCAACCACCACCCGATCATTGTCGCAGCATAAATGTAAAATCATCACATAAGGCAACATAAGGCAACATTTTCCTATGTTCTTTTCCCCAAACGTACATTTTGATGAGCTTGTGTGAAATGTAGCCTCAGTTTGCATTCTTAGCTGACTGCAGTGGCTCGTATGGTCTTCTGCTGGGCATCCTCTGCATAGCTTTGTTGTAACAAGCAGTTACAACAAAACTTACTATATGGCTTTTTTTTTTATTATGCTTGTCTTTCAAATAAACTCATGTGTTCTCCTGTAATCTAACACTGAGCGTTTATAGTGGCAGAAAATTATTAACTGACTCATTCCTCATAGATCATTTATTATTTAACCTCCTGCAACAATTCCAGGACGTCCAGAGTCAGGTGGGTTATCATAAAGAAGTTCATGGTGACATTAGTATAAAAAGATTACCTCCAGGCATTGAAAAAAAGGAGCGAGACTTTTTTGTTTTTTGTTTTAATTATGAGAACAGTAGAATATGACTTAAAAAAAGGTAATGTTTTTAATAATGCTCTCCCAAGTTCTTCAAACAATTTTTCAAAAGAATGCTGCTGTCAGCCCTATTCTTTCTGCACCTTTTCCTATCAGATTTTTCCTTTCTATTGAAATGCTTTGATTCAGCATTCTGCCAACAGCCAGCCTTTTTATCAGTGACCTTGTGTGGGTTACAGGCCTTGTGGAGGATGATGATCACGATCATCACCTGAATAACTGTCACCCTTCCCTTTGTGGTTGCATGTGCTGAACTAGTCTGAATTAAACAGTGTATTTATAATGTCTGAATAATAATGTATACAAACATGCAACTTTTATCCAGCGCTGGATAAAGACCAGTATTCATAAATATTATAGTAACATTGTCTCCTTCTCTCTGGGTTTTACACAGCTGTGACTGTTAGCTAGCTAATGAGCTAAAGTCAGCGATATAGATAACTGGGAAAAGTGAAAACTTCATGGTTCATGCTTCAAGGTATAGACAGGAAGAAATCATTCTGGGACTCTAATAAGTTCTTTACAAAACAGCAACACGTTAACCCCTACTGTTGAAGTTCCTGTAGGAACTGAACAACTCTAAATTCAAGGAAAAGCTGAATTTGTTTTCTTTAAAGCTCAGATGGAACTTGATGGCCTGAACATTCTGACTGCATTGTGGACTTTGTCATGCTGGTACATGGAGAGAGGCACTGAGAACACGTGTGTGCACACACAGCATGTCTCTTCATGCTTGCTCTTCCCCTAGCCCAGTGGTTCCCAAACCTTTTTTGCTAGGCCCCCCTTTGTTTTACAAGAAAAATGTTCGCGCACACACACACACACACACACACACACACGCACGCACACACAAATGGCTCTGCGCCCCCCCCCCCAGGCGGGCCCCACACTTTGGGAAGCTCTGCCCTAGCCTCTTGTGTCACTTAGTTTTGCCTTATTATCGTCTTATTTGTTGAAAATTTTGAAATGTAGAGTCTGTGAGCACAAGCAGAAGTTTTTGCTTGAAAAGTAACTGTGGCCTCTTTTTCAAAGGCTTCTCTAATATTTAACGGTCGTGAAATATGTCAAACTTTTCTTCTCCTCTTCACTTAGCTGCTGTTTACAGTTTAAAGTTGTCATCAGGACAAACACTTCTAATTATACTTTGCTCCTCATTTTCTTTAAAAGCAAGAGAAGACAGAACAGATCCAGTAAATCTTTAAGTTTGGTATAGTAATCTGTCTTGATCTATTTTTATTTGAATGTTTTATTCTGTGTTTTATTTATTTATTATATGGGAGAAAGTCTTGCCAGCCTTGTGCTGAGGGCTGTGGTCATCCATCTGTTTTGCTCCAATAAACCCAAATTTCAGGGATACCTTCTTTAGATCTTATTCATATAACATTACTTAACAGTAAATAAATCTTGTTGAAGTCACTTTATATGGTAGGATAAAGACCCTACAGTGTTAATCTAGCTCAAATGTTCACTTGGATTCACTGATGAAGTAAATGCAATTTGGTAATCAAAGGTGAGTTGACTATATATGTATACTCTGTCATGGTTGAACAAACAAGGATGCAAACCACAACTTAACTGTTTGGCTGAGACAAAACAACAACAAGGCAGTGATCATAGCTTAAATGTACTCAGGATATTGTTAAATATGCAAATATTGTTAATTATTGTTACATTTTCTGTCAGTCTTTGCCAGGTATCCTGTTTGAAGAAAACACTTTGGAGCCACTTGAATGCATGTTTATGAACATATTTGAAACTGATTTCAAGGAAGATAAAAATGCTAAGATTTTAAAGATTGCAAGTTACTTTGTTCATATATTGGCTGTTTGATCATTTTATGATGAGATGGATTGTGTCATTATATTTAAGTATAGTTTTTGAGGTGATGAGAGTAAAAGTGTGGCGGACCACCAGGTGGCTCCACTCACACACAAGTTGAAGGGAAGTGTGGGGGTGGAGATTTTGGCGCTGACAATGGTCGTGTCCAAATTCATGGGCTACATTCTCCCGAGGACCCGGCCTTCGCGGTCTACGTGGGCCGGGTCCTCAGAAGATCGGGTAGGCCGGAAGTAAACGGCCGTGAAATTGGACGGTCTAGCCTTCTGATTAGCGTCACCGCTGTCTCGGTGGAGTTTAATAAACTCAGCCGTCTGCTCCTTGCTGTCTAAAATATAACAGGACACTGGAGTAAACTCTCGGCCATCTCACACTTCTGTTTAATCAGTTTTCTGTTTGACGTTTAGTCAGCTGTGTAAAAACCAAGGAGGAACCCACCCGGGGGATTAATAAAGTTTTATTTTATCTAATCTAATAACTTTAATCTCAGCCAAACCGATTTACTCACGAACAAACAAAACACTGAAAAAAAGCCCAACAATAACATTTTTAGGTTGTCTAAGTGACTTATATATTACGTTTGTCACGGCCGGGCGGGTTACACACAGTAATTCGGCATGCCCGTGTGGCGTGTTGGCTAGACCCAAGCGCGGCGAAGGCTAGCGGTGGGTTTGGAGCAGGCACGCAGTTATTCTAGTAACGATCAGTGCACGAAGCGTGGCTTCGGAACGGTCGTTACCGACAGAGAGCGAGCGGAGCCGGGAAGAGAAAAAGGATTGAAGGGATAATCACTCACGGTTGCTGAATCAGGCGGAGACTGACGTCGGCAGAGTTTCGGAGCTCCTGACACGAAGAGAATGATGTCTGGCGTCTCTCTTTTAACCCCGGCCCCGTGATCAGCTGATCACAGCTGATCACCGGCTGACAACGTTTAACCCGAGCAGCGAAAGTCCGCGGTGATCTGAAAATGATGTGCCGGGAGTTGTGCCATTCTCGGCCGCATCAGTAACCCTCGAGCTCCCGGCTAGCTATCGAGCTGGTGGGTAGCAGACGTCTCCGAAAACGTCGAAGCACTTTAGCAAAGATGCGATATCTTGATAAACCGAGCAGATATTTGATGTTTACACAGCTACTTTCTCACCTGAAAATATGTTAAAAGTTTATTTTGTGACCCAGAAAGATTAATAAGAGTAATTTTAAAACTTAGTAGCGGCCGCCATTAGCCGGAAACTGGAGCTTGGCTGGGCCGCGCTATGAATTCTGGGATATGGTGGGCCACGAAGGACACACCCGACCCATCCTTCAAATTCGGAAAAAGGAGCACGCATTTGTCGGCTGCATTCGGAGGGGTCTACGAATTTGGACAGCCTTCGGCGCGTCGCTGTGACGTAATCGGTCTACAAATGCGGCCTCAGGAGAATGCAGCCCATGAATTTGGACACGACATATATGTGAAGTTCTGTCAGTTAATAAAGTGGTTGGAGTGAGACACTGAGACCTCTCCTGTCGTTGTTACATACCTCCACATTGGTGACCCCTGTAGTGAACATGCTAAGGCTCGACGACGAAGCCAGCTCTGGCCTGGAAGCATCGGCGGCCGCCGGACCTTCACCTCCGCCGATGGCTGCGTTTGCTGTGGCGCTTAAATTGCCGGATTTTTGGCTTCACGATCCTCCTTCATGGTTCATGCACGTAGAAGCTCAGTTTGCTCTTCGTGGAGTTTCAGCCGACGACACTAAATACCACCATGTGGTGGCCTCACTTGACCCGCTGTCAACCCGCCGTGTGATGACTCTCCTCCGGGATCCCCCAGCCCAGGGCAAGTACGCCGCCCTCAAGGGGCTGCTGCTGCGGTGTTACTCCCTCTCTGATGCTGAGCGGGCCGAGAAACTCCTTTCCATCGCGGGCCTGGGCGACGGCACCGCCCTCGAGCTCATGGAGAGCATGCTGTCCTTGCTGGGCGCGGAGGACGGAGGATTTCTCTTCACCCACCTCTTTCTTCGACAGCTGCCGGCTCCAGTGCGCGCTGGCCTTGCCAACTCCCCGCTATTGGCCACGAAGGATTACCGCTCCCTTGCGGAAGAGGCGGATCGCATCCTCCTGGCTACCAGGACTTTCGGCGTCCAGACAGTTATTCAGGACCCACCAGCGTTTACTGGTGGCCAGCAGCTCGAAGGAGCAGCACATGTTCCATCTGCGTCAGGTTTTTCAGCGTTTGGCGGAGCATGGACTGATTATTAATCCGTCTAAATGCCAGTTTGGGTTGCCCGTTCTCGATTTCCTTGGGCATCGTGTTTCCGCCGAGGGCGCGGTTCCGTTGCCTGACAAAGTCCGAGCTGTTTCGGAATTTCCGCGTCCCACGACTGTTAAGGCACTGCAGGAATTTTTGGGGATGGTGAATTTTTACAACCGTTTTCTCCCCAGAGCGGCACATCTGCTGAAGCCCCTTTATGGGGCGTTAAAGGGTAAAAAAGCTAATGACCCCGTTGACTGGTTTCCGGACAGCATCCAAGCGTTTTCTGATGCTAAGTCAGCGTTAGCTAATGCTGCCCTTCTGGCCCACCCATCCCCCTCAGCGCCGATTGCGTTGACCACTGATGCGTCGGACATAGCGGTGGGTGCGGTGCTGGAACAGCGAATCTCGGGTGTCTGGCAACCGCTCGCCTTTTTCAGCCGTACGCTACGTGACAGCGAACGCAATTACAGCATTTTTGACAGGGAGCTACTGGCGCTCCACCTGGCGTCTCGTCATTTCCGGTTTTTTCTCGAGGGTCGTCACTTTACCGCATACGTGGACCACAAACCCTTGACGTTTGCCATGTCCAAGGTTTCCGATCCATGGAGTGCACGCCAGCAGCGCCAGTTGGCAGCCATTTCTGAGTTTACCACGGACATTCGGCACGTGGCTGGTAAATCCAATCATGTGGCTGACTGTTTGTCCCGTGCGCTGGTTTCTCCCGTCTTTCTCGGCATAGACTACTCCGCCATGGCTGCCGATCAGAGCGGTGACCCTGACATTGTTAAATCCACCCAGACGGGCCTCATACTGGAGGACAGTGTAACAAACCTTTTGGGTTATAGCACCACTAGGGGGGGGTTGCCCAACTATTGTAGTAGCTGTGGGGGTCTCCTAGTGGGTGTGTGAGTTGTTAGCGGCAGCCATTTCATGCTGCTCATGTTCCATGCTCCAAGAAAGCACCTTACTTACTGTTGTGACAAGCTGGCGCTGGTGGTACCAATCCCCGCGCATGTAGGTTCGGACGAGTACAGCCGAGGAGACCTGGCTTATAAAGTGTAATGTTGCTGACGGCGAATAAAGGTCTGTTATTGGATTTAACCGACTGGTTCCGTGTTATCCGGCTAACCTCCACACCACATGCCCGCTGGACCGGCTAGCCGCTCCTTCCTCGCCAGACTGCTGTTACAACAGACCCGTGCAGGACGGTGGTCCCCTCCTCGTCTGTGACGTTTCCACCGGCCGCCCTCGCCCTGTGGTTCCCGCTTCCTGGCGTCGTCAAGTTTTTGACTCGGTACATGCTCTCTCTCATCCAGGGGTCCGGGCCTCTGTTAAACTGGTCAGCTCTAAATTTGTTTGGCCAGGCCTTCGCAAATCTGTTAAGGAATGGGCGTCGGCGTGCATTCCCTGCCAGCGCGCGAAGGTTCATAAACACACCAAGGCGCCCCTGGAGCCGTTCTTCATACCCGGCAAACGTTTCAATCATGTGCATGTCGATCTGGTGGGTCCCTTGCCGCAGTCACAAGGTTTTACGCACCTTTTGACTGTTGTTGACCGGACCACCAGGTGGCCGGAGGCGGTCCCCCTGGCGTCCACTACCGCAGCAGTGGTGGCCAAGGCGTTTTTGTCGACCTGGGTCTCGCGTTTCGGCCCACCCGCGGACATTACGTCAGACAGAGGCCCCCAGTTCATTTCCGAGCTTTGGTCGGCCATGGCTGATGGACTGGGGGCTAAAGTCCACCGCACAACCGCATACAACCCGCAGGCTAATGGGATGTGTGAACGGTTCCACCGGTCGCTGAAGGCTGCCTTTCGCGCCTCCTTAAAGGATGGCAATTGGGTTGACCGCCTCCCGTGGGTTTTGCTTGGGCTGCGCTCTGCGGTTAAGAAGGATCTCGGCGCTTCCCCAGCTGAGCTAGTGTTTGGTCAGCCCCTCCGCGTGCCTGGAGAATTCTTGCCTGAAAATCCTCCTCCCTGCTTCGATCCATCGGTGCTCTCTCACCCCGCTTTTGCACTCGCTTCGGGTTCCTGGTCCGGTGCACCATTGCGTGCCTGACACCTTTGTTCCAAAGACTTTAGAGACTGCTAAGTTTGTTTTTGTCAGGCACGATGCCCACAGGACACCGCTGCGGCCGCTGTATGACGGCCCGTTCAGGGTTATTGAACCGGGCCAGAAACATTTTGTTTTGGATTTTGGGGGTCGAAGGGAGACTGTGTGTGTTGACAGACTTAAACCAGCACATGTTCTTCCGGACAGTGATGTAGTGCCGGCCCAGGCCCCTCGCCGTGGCCAACCTCCTGCGCTGGGGTTGACAGTCTCTGGTTTTCCCCCCAGGACTACCCCCGGACCACCAACGTTTGAGCCTCCTCTTGCCTTTCCTGCTCGCCTTCACCAGCCTCGTTCACAGGATGGACCTTCCTCTGCCTGTTCTCTCCCTCCCAGGTTCAGTCGTGCGGGTCGTTTGCTTAGACCCAGGGTCCTGGACTGAATGGAGACCTGACTGTGTGTTCTAGGGGGGGTATGTGTGGCGGACCACCAGGTGGCTCCACTCACACACAAGTTGAAGGGAAGTGTGGGGGTGGAGATTTTGGCACTGACTATATGTGAAGTTCTGTCAGTTAATAAAGTGGTTGGAGTGAGACACTGAGACCTCTCCTGTCGTTGTTACATACCTCCACAAAAGGATATTTAACTGTAATGTAGCAGCACTGTTATCTCAGATTAATTTAATTTTAAATTCAAGAATTTTCAAGTAAATCATGTTTTAATTATATAGAAATGTGTGGTTAAGGATATAAAGAAGTATTTTAAATGAGTTACAGTGAAAAGAAGTGTCTGTAAATGGTAATATAAACAGAATTTTCCATTTTTCTATTAACAGACATTTGTTATTAAAGGTAGTGAAAATATACTGTAAAATCTACAGAATTTTCCATTTTACCATTTACAGAATAGTCGTGAAGTTTTTCTAAAGATTTTTTTTACAGTGTAATATGATGTGCCACTGGGACACATAGAGAGGGGAGTAAGCCAGAGCACTGTCAGGAGAAACCTGACATAACAAAGAGAAACCATATTTTTTTCAATATTGGCCTCTCTTAAATGGCTCCCTGTTAAATCCAGAATGAATCCAATTTAAAATCCTTCTCACATACAAGATCTTGAATAATCATGCTACAAATTTCAGGTACTATAAGGTCCTCAAGATCTCACGAGAGCACTTTGCGCTGAGACTGCTGGTTCACTTGTGGCTCTTTGGATATTTGAAAGTACAATAGCAGGTCGACCCTTCAGCTTTCAGGCCTCTCTTCTGTGGAACCAGATTCCAGTTTAGATTGGAGAGTCGCCTTTTCTGTTTAAATTTTTTTTTTTAAGTTTAAAACTTTCCTTTTAAATAAAACGTATAATTGGGGCAGGATCAGGTGACCCTGAACCCTCCTGTAGTTACACTGCAATACACCTAGGCTGCTGTGGTCTTCCCATGATGCTCTGTTTCTTCCTCACTGACCTCTTTTCTGTTTTTGTGTGTTTATATAGCATCTTGTTATTATTAATCTCTGGCTCTCTTCCACAGTGCAGCTTTTGTCCTGTCTTCCTTCTCTCACCCCCAACCGATTGTTTCCCCTTCATGAGCTTGGTTGTGCTCGCACTGTTGACAAACTAGTGGAGGAAAGTATTTTATGGTGGATAAATTCTTTAAAAAACTATTAAACAATAGTTGAATTGTTTAATTAATTGTGATTTTTAAGCATTTATAAAGTTAGTTTGTTAGATCATTGTTCCACAGAGTGGACCTCATGCAGCCCCTGTTTTATAGCAAGGAGTTTTACAAATAACATATGGACATGCTTGTTGCTATTTGTCTACTTAATGCGGTTTCCAGGGCTCCGTGAGAGCAGAAAAGGACCAGATGTTCCTTTGCACCATCTGAAGGTCACCAGCATCAGTCTAGTGGCGTTGGTTGTGATCGAGGGCAGATGTTCCCAGGGTTATCCATTCCATATGGCTGCCACTCGTCCACTGGCCTTTTCACAGCACAGCGCTTGTAAACACGCTTCAGTTTGCTGTTCTCTTTTTTCTGACCCTGTAAAACATGTCCTAAATCCAATCACCTAGTCCCTTTAGAGGGGATGATGTTGATGAATGGAAATGTGTAGTGGTAGTAGTGACCTATAAGCCCCTATTGAGATTACAGGCAGGCAAGCAGCCAGCCAGCCAGGCCTGGTCAGACCACTGGGAAACGGCTAGAGCTTAAAGAGGGATTGTTTAGATAGACAATAGTGTCTACCTGGTTTTAATCCCCGCTCAGAAAGAGTATAGAGGATTGGCAGAGTTTAATAAATGAAAGTGCTCCTATAATCAGGATTTGCCAAAGTGCCCCTTTGTGTTAATCGTCATTTTTTACAGCATGGTTTTTGACATCTGCCACAGCAAGTGGTGTTAACCCTCTGCTGCCCCAGCTGTACGCAGCACATTTGCACCAGACTTCATGCAGAGAAAAGCAAAAAGGGAGAAGTAAGTAAAGTTACACCGTTTAGTGTTCATGCACATTTCTGTTCTGTTCTGTACTTTAAGAGATGGTACAGAAATGTTTCTTCATAGCATCTTTATTCAGCAGTTGTTGTTAAAAAAGCCTAACGCGGGTGTGTTGCAGCATCCCTTTTTTACCTTATAACTTGTTCATATTTTATAGTGTGTCATAATGTACTTGCATATACTCTATAGGTTTTAGCCAGATTGCAGCCATCATGGCACAACCTCTTTACTTACTTAGCAGAGGCTAATAGAACGGGGATGTGTAATTACTTCAGAGCTAAAATAGAAAGCTGCATTTTATTTAATTAAAGTTCAGCGCATCAGCAGTAAAGCATAATAAAATTGTTTTAAAATCAAGGATTACAACAGTAAATCCCAATGGGCCAGATGTGAGAATGGGAGGGGCCGCTGCATTCTGGGACCAGATTAAACAGAAAATCCCACAGGGCCGCACTGTCTTTTTCCTGCAGCTTAGGGGCTTGTGTGGATTCAACATGCTGTAATCCACCGATTAGCTGATATAATCACCTGTAAATACACCTTGGCCGGGACGTTACTCTCGGCCATTAGGCTCTGGTCTAATGCTCCACATGTTCGTCGGACCGTTTACTGTTGAGACGGGTCGGATTTCACCTCATCTGAACTTTCTGGGAATTTGAAGCAGACGGTCGGCCCAGACAGACAGCTGTACTGACTGTGTGATCCAAATGACTGGAAAATATAAATGCTCTTTGAATCCAAATTAAACCCAAACTAAGTAGAATATAAGTGGTTTGAAGCAGCATTGTAATTCTACTTTGTCTATTTGCTCAAAGCACATTTCAACACTGCATGCTAATACTTATAATTACAATAAATGTTAACATTTTACATTCAAAACTAGTTCAATATTTGTGCTTTGCCATTATATTTATGGTACTAAACCAAAGCTGAAGTTACAGGTGAAAAGGTAACGCTTACACAAACTTCAGAGAAAAGTAATTCACGCACTGCACTGTATATATTTAAGTTCTTACTTAATCTAAATATGCCAATACATCGTCTGCCACTGCTCTGCTGATCTTATATCAAATAAGTTGATCTAATGAATTGCTGCCACACATGGTCAGGTCGGTCTGGTGTAATTTGCCCCTCAACGTTCTTTCGCCACCTGCTGTCTGTGCACGGTTAAGAACACAAGAGACGGGAACAGTCTGACCAGTTCATGTTGTTTTAATGCCATGCCGTTCAGATTCAGCCTCTCTCCTCAAATCACTCCATTACATTGGATTAAACCATTAAAAAGAGGGATTGTATCTGTATTTGAGCCTGTGTTGAATTATTATTTTGTAAGACACTTTATAGTCATTACTGAAAAAGGAAACACATTATTTTGGTTCATAGCACATTAATGCCTGGCAAGGAAAAAAAAAAATTAAGACTAAATTGACCCAAAAAAAAGAAATCACAAAACACAGAAGCAAACAATATAAACAATATCTTATATATAAAACAAATGAGTCATAATAAATATTACATAAACACACAAAAAACTAAACACTTAACTTATTTGGTTTGGGCAACATTTTGAGTAAAGTCCGTAATTACTGATCTGAAAAGCCAAACATCAGTGTGAATGTTACGTTTACTGTTTTTTTCTTCCCCTTAAATCTCCCAGAGAACACCATTCATCTAAAATGAGAGTCACCACCCCAAACTTTTTATTTAGCCTCCTCTTTCTAGCAAGAAACACAATCACGTGTGCACTCCTTTTGTTTTTCCTATAAATCAGTTCCTGTGTGTGCTTGTAAGCCATCCAAGCCTTTATATAGTGCAGAAAATTCCACAAAACAGCTTTAGTCACACATGTTCTGTCTATTTTTTAGGAATATCTTCTCACTAGTTCAACCTACAATCAAATAAAGAAGAATCAAGTCTTTATGAGCTGATATGCGATTGGCTGCTTTGGACTTGCTTTGCCTTTTTGCACTTTTATTTATTTAATAATTTTTTTGCTGGGAATCTACCAGCTCTACAAGTCTTCCATCTTTGTGTTTGTAATAGAACAGGGGCAATTTTGGTTCAGTCAGGATTGGACTCATAAGTCAAATGTAGACATTCATTCACAGTCACACACAGATGTCTTTACAGCAAACACGTACAAATAAAAATTCATTGTGACTGTAAATGTAAATTCACTCATTAGTGACCTTTCTACTTAACAAAGATAACTGTGCAATTTTTTTTTTTACTTTTCTGAAGCAAACCAGGACTAGTACAAGTATCAAGAGCTCGTCTTAGGCGCCGTTTTCTTGTTCAGCCACGTGTAGAGAAGATTTTCAAGATTTAGTTTTCCCTCTTTTCACCTCAGAAGAAGGGAGAAGTGCAGGACTCAGCTCCACCTTTTCTCTGGTGTGGAGTGCAGTAATGAGGTCTTAAGGCCTCCGCCGGGATGCCTCCTGTCTGTAGGGGCTCCTTACGTACTCCGCCCAAAGTCCAACTTAAGGTTCCAGCCCCCATTAATGCTACTTCCGTTGCAAAGTGCAAGCAGTTAATATCTCTCTGCCCCTCCCTCCCATTTGAGTAATTTGGAAACCAACGCAACAGCAAAATCAAAAACACAAATGGATTGCTATTGTTGTGATGTTAAAAAAAAGGGACAGTCATTGTCCAAAAAGCAACAGGAAGGGAGAGGGCAGGAAGAGAGCGAGTGCATTTGTGTGTTCAGTCCATCCTCATAAAATAGGGATTCTTCCTTGTAATGTCCATATGCCACCAGTCAGCATTTGGAAGAGCTGTTATACCTCCCTGGGGGGAGAAAGGATAACATTAATACACACATACCTTTCAGGAAAAGTACCTAAAACAAAATTTAGGAGCATTTCCTCACTTCCTTCTTTGAGATCAAAAACACTCCTGTATGTATAATAAATATGCAGCTGAAAACAGAAGGGCACAAGGAGCCTGGCTCTGTGAGACTAAGTTTCTTCTCAAACTATCAGATTATTTCTTATATAATAGAAGTAATGACTTACGATGCTGTCAGTGTGGAGTTCAGGACAAGAGTGGTGCGTATCCTGTACAGCTGAGCCAGCGTCAGCTTCTTGTGTTGGCCTGGAGATTTTCTCTTTTTGGGCGATGCCTCCGCTGCTGACTTGGCTTTCTTATCTAAGCAGGCAGAAGGAGTCACTTCCCCATCTGAGCTGTCGCTCTGAGAATCGTTATCCTCGCATTGTCCGTCGGGCGCCCCGTGGCCATGCCTGGCTTCCGCCCTCCTCAGGGTGGCACTGAGTTTGTCAGAGGGCAAGCTAATGCTCAAGCAATCGTCAGACTGGTCGAGGTCAGTGGAAAATAACTCCTTGTTTTCCACTGACGAGTTCTGGTCCAGCTCGGACATGCTCTTACTGTGCGACAGCTTTGACGTGTCCATGTCTCCGCACAGCAATTGGTCCTGCGTCTCAGAGCTGAGGGAGTGTGTGTGGGAGATGGGGTGGCTACCATGAAAGTGTTGCAGGAGGTTGTCTTCGGAGCGGGATAGAGCCAGAGAGGACAACCCCAGGAGGCAATGGAGTCGGGGGTGTACATGAGGCCGCCGACGAGGTTTAGAGGACTGGACAACTGACACCTGAGACCCTAATGAAGCATCCTCCTCTTCTTCCTCTTCTTCATCCACTTCTTCTAATTCTGTCTCTTCGTGCTCTGGCTCCTGACTCTCCCTGTCTCCCTCTTCCTCCTCAGTCTCCTCGCCTTCACTTTGGCCAGGCTGTGGCTGCAGTTCTCTTAGGAGGGATTCAGGGGAGAGGGTACCGTAGGCGCTGTCCATGGAAAGAGAGCGGCACTGGGGGTCCAGGTCCTCAGTGTCTGGTCCCGTGCCCTGATTGTGCTCAGTGTAGATGGCGGAGTGGACTCTGAGTGGACTTGACGACTTCTGACCCACAGACCTGTCAGAAAGGGAACCCACAGCGCTATCCAAGTCTTTATTAGCGCTTTCCTGGAGGTTTATGTTGGAAGCAGGAATTTCTGAGTGCTCGCTGGGCTCATCGACATCCATCACTGATAGGGTCTCAGTGGAACCGTCTGATTGACTGAAAGGAGAATTTTGGTTGAACGTTAGACTTAAAAAGCTCACCAGAAAGCGTGTAAGGAAAACATCAGAGACAATAATGGATCACTTTAAGGAATAGTTTGAGATTTTAAGAAAACAATTTGTGTAGAGTTCTATTCATGTTACAAAAGTGCAGCAGATTTTATTCTTTACACTTCAGTACCTTGAGTTTTGCTGATCCTTGTGACTCAGCAAAGGGGAACTTGTAGTGGAGTTGCTGCTCTCATCTTCCTCCTCCTCTTCTCCATCCCCCATACATCTCTTCTGACTGTCCTGCTGGCGGAGGAACTCCTCAGTGCGAAGCCTTTGGAGCTGGTTCTAAATTGAAAAGCACCATTTACA
Source organism: Aulonocara stuartgranti (assembly GCF_965226115.1). NCBI lineage: Eukaryota > Metazoa > Chordata > Actinopteri > Cichliformes > Cichlidae > Aulonocara > Aulonocara stuartgranti. The sequence goes on from NC_138956.1 coordinate 31,719,925, forward strand.
TTAAATATGTAAATGACTGTAAAAATTTGTGCTTCTAAAGTAAAAATTAAAAAAAAAAAAAAAAAAAAAACCACACATAAAAATCTCATATCTGGATGCTGTCCGATATTTTTTCTATAATAAAACATTGCTATCCTACCTGGACATTGCAGATTGCATCTATCCAACTTCGCCCCTGGGTGGCGCTGTTGGCTTGGAAAGTGTACGCTGCCACTGCACTCTTGAATTCATTGAGGTAGATGAGGATGAAAGAGCCTGTAGGAGACATAAAACGTGAAAAATTTAGTACTCTGTGGATTGAAAAGTCACCTATATAATTAAATAGCTTCTCAAAAGGTGAGAATTTCCTGGATTTTCTGCTTTATTAAAACAAAAAATATATATTATTCAGGAGTTAAAGTCAGTATTTGAGCACTCACCTGGGTCTTTGAGTTCCTTACAGATGACGTTGTGAATAAGGAGAGGCTGACGGATAATTTTGACTTTCTCCACTCTTTTCACCGGCTTAGTAATTAGCAGCAGGTCGGTGAACAGAAAACAATAGACCTCCATCTGTGGGGACAGTAAACTCATTTCAGTTATGGTAACTCTTGTAATGTTTTACACATCTGCAGTTTTTGTGAGATTTTACGTAACCGCAAAGGAAACATGAGAATCCACGTGTAATCTGAATATAAAGATAAGAGCTCATCGTGTGTTTCCAAGCAGTCATGCGAGTCAATCTTACCCTACTGTCTTTGCCCTCCTTCATCCTCAGCGCGCCCTCGAGATGCAGCTGTCGAGTCTCTTCCGGAGATACATCTCTCATGGGAGCCATGAGGTCAAAGTGGTTGTACTCCTTGAGGATCTGAGGGGGGAAAGATAAAGGCATGAAGCAGAGTTTGACATGAAGTCTAATTTTAGGGCACTGGGGTATTGTAAAGTGTTTCTTACCTTCTCCACTTCTTCACTGCTCCCCTCTACAGCCTCATAGCAGTCTATACGGGCAGAGATGGTGGCGAGCTTCTGTTGTTCTTGACGCTGTCGCATCTGGGAGTCTACGCTGTTGATAAAGCCCTCTACTGTGGCAACCTTAATTGGAAAACAATGACAAACATACATTTGCATTCAGACCTCAGGCAGGGTGACAAGCAGTCAAAGCATATACTTTAGTGTAAATGAGAAAAACAGCACTTTCTAAATGCTTTCCAAGTTCTTACCATGCTGCTGACAATGTCACGGGTTGCTGGTTCATCTGTCTTCTTGAGAAGAATCTTCAGTAGGAGCGGGTATTTGGTCAGTCTCTGGTGAGGCTTTGCCAACATGTCGGCCAGCTTCAGACGGTTACACTGCTTATTGGTCTCTGCCCACTGAATTGAGTCAGACAAAAGCAGGAAGTCAGGCATCAGAAATGAGGAGAAAAGCCAAGGATGAGTTTTTGGGCAGAGAGCATCTGGGATTATCGTAATGGTAAGAGAAACCTTACCGTGACGTAGGTCCTGAAGAGCTCATTGTCCCTGAGAAGCGTGCGCATGTACTCCATGCAACCCTCCTCCTCCATGCAATAACGGATGTAGGGCTTGAACATGGTGCCAAACTGAACCCACACACAGAAACAAAGACATGCGTCATATTTACTTCTGTCATCAGGAAAACAAAGACGTACTAGCTGCTAATTCACGTTTCTTATCCTATTTATGCTTAAAAATTGTGAAACAGCAAGATTTTATGTTTACTGGCATCCAGTGCAGTGTACCTTTTAACCCAACTAATCAGATGAATTGATAAAACACCTAAACCTTTATATGAGTCATAGTTACATAATCAGTCACACTTTTATATTGAACATGTAGTTACATGGTAATTACATTATTTATTAAATATAAAACCCTGGATTTTTTGACTTTGGAAAGATGCACTCAATGCTTTAAACCAAGATAAAGTTTCTACACTATTTAAATTAACTAGATGTCTTTCTTTTTTGTTGTCTGGGGGTGCATGCAGGGTTTGGATTCTCTTTTGTTGCATCTGTGGAGTCTGAAACTAACCGTTCTGAAACCATGGTGAAGGTCAGTGGGGTCGAGCAGAGCCCGGGCTTGCCTAGCCTTCTTCAGGGCAGGCAGCATGACCTGGGTCCAAAGGGAGGTGTGGAGGCGGACGATCTCCTGAATATTGCTGAACAACTTGGCGGGTTCCACCTCCGTCAGCAGGCCGCTCTCCTGCAGGTTCAGCAGCCCACACAGGAACAACTGCAAGAAGGGAGACATAAAAAGAGCGTAAGCCCTGAATATTACAACAGTAATCTGATGTAAGGCACTGCAGTTACGTCTAAACTTAAACTCCTTGTTTATTAGACAGCGATATAGGCCCCACACTTTGTCAATGTCTAATGAAAAAGAGCTTCATTGTATGTCTTATCTTTTACACTACACAACCCTCTTCATCTTACACAGTATGCAATTTATATATGCGTGAACAGACAACAAAAGCATTCTTTGCACTTACATCAGTGATGACTCGGAGTTTCTTTATGTAGGTAGCCTCTGTGTGCAGCAGCTCCCATATTGCTTCCTGCTGGTGGAACTGGCGTCTTGTCAGTGTCTGCGCACACACAGATTTTATTCATAAACATACACAATATTTATACGTTCCTCTCAACTGTTACAATATTAGCGTAAACTTCCTTTAGATTAGACATTTTAATCGCACCTCATTCCCATGTCAGAGTTTGGAGTACAACGATTACATCAGACATTTAAGCTAAATACTAAAACTCCCCAACAATATTTCCTCAGAAACTGTTTACATATACAAAAAAGTAAGAAATGAAAGGACAGTTCCAAGAACTTTTAGTTATTAATAAATGAACAATTAACTAAATGTTCACTTTCAAAACAAATCAAGTTACTGATTGCTTAGAATAAGGATAAGTGGTACAACATGGTGTGAGCCTAACAAACCATTTTTCCGCTTTACTCTTTAATTAAACACATCTTTATTATTTCTGCATACTTCCTTATGATTTCATGCTATAATGTAAATTGTATCCATACGTCAGTCGCGACGGTTGCTTATTGTCTTAAAAGTTCCACAGGAAATCTGTCACCCAACGCAACAAAAACAACAGTTGTTTCCTTGTGATGTTCTCATATTTTTTTACCGTAACTCACATCACCAACATTATTGTGTTTCAGCAATCAAGACAGTAATGTGTTCGGTGTAACTAACCATCAGAAGTACATTTACAGTATGAAAGACAGTATGTGTTGAGCAATAACCGCTAGCCCTGCTGATTGATCGTGGACTCGTTAACTCGTTACCATGTGCAACAACTCGGCGATGGCATGAGATGTGCGGCACAGAAATTCAGTTCCTTGTGGTAACATAACAGCGAAGTGCATTATAACCAGTATTTCAGGAAAAGAGGCATCAGGTTGAGTGTAAGAATGAGAAAGATAGATATAAGGAAGTAAGAATTGTGCACACACCAGAAACCAGCATGCATGCAAGTAATGTCATGAATGAGGAAATTGTAATGCCAAACCATTCGTGGTTCAGCATTACACCACTGGAAGTTACAAATATCTGCATTGATTCTAGTAGGAAACTGATTTTTTTCCATTATGTCTGCGCATACACGACAAGACAAAAGTGGGTGTGTTTGTGTGGTTTGCTTATCTGCACTGTACCTCTGAGTTGTCCAGTAGCGTTTGCCAGCTGTCCTCTAGGGATAGGTCGATCTCCTCCTCCTCCTCCTCCCAGGAGTCCTGGTGGAAGGAGAGCTGTCGTGGCACCTTTGGCAATCCAAACAATGAGTAGGTCTGGAGTTTGCTCTGGAGCTGCTCCAGTCGATCCACCTCCTGCGATCAGATAAAAAACAATTTCAAAAACAGATGTGACTATTTTGAACAGGAACATGAAGAGACGCAAAAGTAACTGTCCATTTGTGTGACTGTTTATTGTTACATTCAAACTGTAAGTAGAGAGGGGTCTGTGTATTATAAGCATACACAATCCCGTCCTTGCTGGCGCCTAGGCCGCTATTCAGGTCTTTGTTCAAGCTGGCAGGCCTTATGTAGTTATGAAAATGAGCTCCGTGCATTGAGACCATCTTAACAATAGGAGACGGGGAGTGGGGTGAGTGCTACAAAACAGTGGAAAGAAACGGAGCGGGAGGATTGTGCTTCTTGAAAACAGTCAACAAAAAGTCAGAAATGTATGGGGGGGAAAAAGATCCAAAGTTAGGACTTCTCGCTAAAGTTTGGTGTGAAAGCAGCTCAATGTTGTTTAACCCTACAATATGGAGGATGCCAAAGGTCCAGACCCAGGTGCAGGATCTCTGGCCCTGAGGGGATTTAAGGGGACCAAATAAATTGAAAAGGGATGGGCCCAGCAATGACAGGTGACTGACAGAAACTGTCTCCATTTGACATCTGCCACTGTTAAGGATGTGACCTCAGGGGATGAAATACAATGGAAGGCATGTTTGTGTGTGGGCGCGTGCCTGTCCTTCATTAGAATCAAAGTTGATTATCATTTTCAAAAACCTCTGATCCAGAAAGAGAAAGCCTTTGCTTAGGTTAACCTTGCGATCTTTAACGAGAGCTGAAAGGCAGACGGCGTTCCTTTTAAACAGAGCCAGGTTTACGCCTTCCCTATTTTCCATTCCTTATGATAAACTTGTTTATCAGCCATGTGATAAAAAGTTAAAAGTAGGAAATTTCCAGAAAGGATAGTGTTTTAAAAATCAAGATAAGAGTGGATAAAACTGAGTGCTAACAGAAGGCTTTTACTCTACCTACTCATTTCCAGAGCTGCTGGGTGGAAAGTATGTGAGCCAACAAGTCAGGAGAACTTTGAAAGGAAATGACTTCACCAGGGCTCAAGGGGGATATGGCCTTCTGACCCCCTCCCACTGCTGCTTGCTACTGTTCTGTTTGTTTTTTTAATGTTTTCTTAATCTCAGACATCGTCTGGGCAACAAGCCTGCCTCCTACAGCCCTTTATAGCCAAAAGAAAGTGCAGCACTTTCACTTGGAACGAGATTGCACTCGCTTCTGTGATCATGTGATCGCAACCCTGTCGGCATTACCTTGCCAAAAGACCCCGCTCCAGCGTTGGAACTGAAGAAGCCACTGAAGCGGCTGGCAGCACGGTTCTTCCAGCTGTCGGGCCCAGCCCCTACAGCAGGTAGAGAGCCACCGATCTGTCCCAGAGCATCTGGGGTTGGGATATTCGCCTCACCCAGAAACTCTGTTATGTTCTTCCTCCGTCGGGCCTGACCCTGCGAGACAGAGAGAACAGACAAAAATCAGTTACATGATAGACCGTAATAGGAGGGAAAAAAAAGATCCAATGAGTGAATGAGGGGAATTATAACTGTTTCCAGCCAGACGCATCGAAAGAGACAATGACGAAATGATAGGACAAACAGGAAATCTGAAAGGGGAATTCTGAGCCAGGGATGACATCAACAGGACCGTTAAAACTATCCAAATGCCTGGACACAAACAGGAGAGGGAAGGACTGCCACTTCCTCGCTGTGTATGTTCACTGCATCACAAGGAGCAGGCGGGAGGTTGTTCCAAAAGAACAGACGGCCGAGTCTGGCCATTGTTCCCTGTCCATTGTTACCCTGTCAGCAGGCCCTGGCGTGCGCCCTCGCTCATGCAATCTCTGTACACTTTACGAGCAGCAGCAAAGCAAACAAACAGGGGCCACCTCAGTATCTGAGGAAGCAGTTGTTTTTGTCGTCGGAGTGTCAATGCTGAAGAATCTGCTGGTCAGGAGTCAGCAAGAGGCAGGACATCGACACCCTGCCACACTTCAAACACAGCAAAAGGAACTCACATTCCTGGACACTGACACCATTTCTGAAACTCGCCGTCCATTCCAGTGAAATTCTTTTACTCATCACCCCCCCAGAAACACAAACAAGCCTACACAAACACAATGTGGTAAAAACACCAAGCTGCTGCACTGATGGATATCACAGATGCACTTTCCAAGTCTTCTGGTCCAAAACTGTCTGACTCGTGAAATTTCACAAAATAGTAAACAGCCAGTTTTAATTCATCACAGCCTAAAGTTTACTATTACAAATAACTGACATATAATTTGAGGACTATCAAATTATAAAATGTACCACAGATTAAAGCAAACTAAGACTGCACTTGACTTTTACTTTAGGGGAAACTGCAGGAACAAGAAGACTAGATAAAAAGCCTTGATTACTTGTAAAATGTAAACGGTTTTCAAGATAAAGTAATGATAACTGCCTGTCACCATAAACGTTTCTAGCATGTATATGTTACACAATGGAATGTAAACTGAAGCTAAAAAATGAAAAACTCTGGCTGAAATGTTGCATTGTGAAGACTCATTTCAGGAGGGCCTTAATGGTACCACTTAACTACAATGAAGGTGCATAAGTGTCCTATACAGGGTTGCATAATGAGTAAGTAAATCTAAATTTTTAGTCCTTTCATCTTTCAGGAGTTATTACCAAAGAGAGCAGTGACCTAACTGCAGAGTGACATCTTGGCTTTAAAACAAAAACTAAAGTGAAAGAGGGGAAAGGGACAAATTTGGAGGCGCTTTAGTTGAAAGGGAAACGAGCATGGAGCCATTTAGGGACTTTTTGTTGGTCCAACTGGTCAAGGACACAGGTGGTAGGAAGTGCCGAGTCCCCATGGTCAAACAGGGAAAATCTGAACCCTGTGCTACTGAGAGCGCACGACTGGTCAAACTGAAACCTGATTCATTTGTCTGACTTTGCTGTACGAGGCAATCAAAGAACAGGGTTTTATACATTTAAAGGAGGCTGTAATAATGGCAAAGAAAAGCAACTAAAGTATTTCTACATATCAGATGGCATACATGAAGGAAACTTTGGATCAGAAATGAACACCGTGAACAGTTTAAAAACCTGTTTTTGAGGAAACCACTTTCAGCCTCAAGGCCAGGAAGTTGTAATTATAACCACCAAGGGATAAATGCCATCAGCAGTTTCCCACCATATTAACAGTGCTCACCATTGAAGCCAGCGGCATGTCAAAAGTAACAAAAACCATCCTAATCCTTCAATTGGATTCATGGATCGCAGCCCATTCTGGAGCCAGCTGCTGCTCTCTGTCAACCTCTCGCCTCCTCTCTTTCCACTTCCACTGTGAAACACACATCCACGTCGTCCTCGTTGTTCAGTTCAGCCGATGCAAAGTCAGTCAAAGAAGTCGAATGACAGCTACAACACTCCCACGTTATTTCATCATCAGAACTTGAACTTCAATAAGTCTGCAAACGCCTATTCCAGCTGACAGGATCCGGGTTACCCGCCGCGTCCTGCAGAGTCCGATCGCAGCTTCTCTTTGAGCCGGGACGTATCTGTGTCCTGCCCTGCTGTTCCGACAGTCAGCGGTGAACCTACTCACTGAGGCGCCCAGCCTGCTTGCATTTCACACACGCACTGGCCAGAAGTCATAGCAACCAGGAGGATCCTGCCTCATTGTGTTGGGCAGGAAAGAGGAGGCACCAGAGGAGGCTGATCTGAATATTAGGAGGTGGAGCTTTTGCGGCAGCTTTCAGGGAGCTCCCTGGTTTGAACAAGCATCCTGGTACTTGTGGTGATGCCAAATGGTCTTTAGTCTCAACAGGCTGCTCTGAAGTACAAATAAACTATCAACTCCCTGCTTGTGAATCAGGCACACTTTGGTTTTCTTCCCTCCCCCAAAGGATTCACCCCCCGATTAGCCCTGCTTGTAGTGCAAGCAGATTGCAGTTTGGATACTTCTTTTTTTACTCTTATTTGGACGCAAAGCCATTATTCTTTGCCATCTTTAATCGCTGTTTTGCTTTAGAGATCCTTAAACAATGCCAGGCAACGGAGTCAAAACAAGGAAAGAAATTCCCCAATAATGACAAAAAGGGAAATCCCCTTTGTTTACTTGCTTGTTTTAGCACATTCAAAATGCTGCTTATGCCAAGCAGATAAGCTCGAGCGGGCGCACAGCTTCTCAAAAAGAAAAGGCTCAGAACTTTCTAGATAAAGTAGATTACGAGAGAATTAAGTCCAGAGATTGTTGGGGTTGTGTGAGTTTACATTAGCTATTTTTTTGTCAGTATCTCAGGATATTTGGGTTTTGGGCTGAAGATCAAACAAAAGTTGTAATTGGCACTTTGGCATACTGAATAAATCTAATCAGATTATTATAATTAGCATAACAATAGATCTTGACTACAAGAACTATACAACAGTTGGTAACAACTCTAAACATTACAGTCAAAGAAATTATATTTATCTTAGTAATTACACTGCCCATTAGTTCTTCAGTCAGACCAAATATAGATGAGTCACAATAATAAAACCAACTAACATAGGTCTTCTTGTTACAACGCCTGCAACACAATGTTTTTTCTGGATTACTTTGAATCCTGGCACACACAATGGTTTGATGACACTCCCCAACAAGCACAGCTACACACCCTGCCATACTGCAAAACCTGGTGCTGGTTTGGTTCCCAAACTCTACAGACCCCAGCCATAACCTGCTACTAATAGGACTCAAAGGATCCAATAGCACCATCCTGGTACCAGACAACACAGACATATTCTATGATCCTATGTTTTGGTGGCATAATGAGGATCTGGTGGCAAACATTAAGCCGCTCAACTCATTTCTGCCCAACTAATTATGTTTACAAGCTTTTCCTCGGGCCTACTGTGTAAACCTGACCTGAGCGGTCTCTGTTATAAAGCAACACAATTTGGGAACAGACTTGTTCAGCAGGTCTAGTTGGGGCCAGTCAGGTTAATGATATCAAGCACCGAGCTTGCCCACACAGCCTTATCTTATCACTGTAGTTTGTAGCATCAACCTTGGCCTGTAAAGAAGAACAATCATAAAATGGGAAGGGATTGTATTGAAGTAAGTGGTGACAAAGAGAAAAGTAGTGCCCCCCCCCCCCATTACTCACTGTGCCCCTGCAACTACCTTTATGCAACTGATAACAACTTCCCTTGATCAGGAAAGTTGATTAACGATGGGAAAAAGTGTGCACACTGACCTTCCTCAAAGCTTGAATACACACCAGCTTAAGCAGTAAAACACACATAACGTGTGCTTAACCAGGAAATTAAAGCTGAGAGAAACTCCACGTTAGTCAACACACATGTGCCAAATATTTGCCATTTTTTAAAAAAGCAATCATTTGATTAAAAAAATGACTCGATTATTTGTTCACTGCAGCTAAAAAACAAAAACATAATTTTTTTAGACAAAGAAAAGCAGTAAAAATACTCATATCTTCCACTGCACTTTGACCAATCAACAGGCCTCTCACCTGACTCTCAGTTAATGTTGGTGTCGGTGGTTCAGGAATCTCCGTGTCCACATTCAGTAGGTCCCAGCTGCGCCAGGATGTAAGACGGACAAAACGAACCATTTTCCACAGGAAAAAAAATTTAATTAAATAAATAAGACCCCCGATTTGGGGGAAAAAAGGGTCCAGAGTAATCAGAAAAGCAGAGGCACTTCCAGGAAAGCACAGTCCTGACAACAGTGCAAGCGGAGAGAAGCATCACACTTTCTTCTCTTGCATAAGTTTCACTCTGTCTGCCTAAGCCTTCAGGTACTGTGTACTGAAGACCAAAGGTCACACAATCACAATCATAAAGGTGTGTGTGTGTGTGTGTGTCTGCTCTGCAGAAATCTCCTCCTCCAGGCATTAGGGGAAGTCCTTTGTCTTTCCAGCACACGAACACGCCTCCTCACCCTTCTCAGGTTTTGGCACCTCCCACACTATATGGGGAATTCATAATGGACTCTTAACAGCTAACATAATTACTGTAGACATGAATCATCTAAAGTATTCACACAGAAAAATGAGCTAGTTTCAGCAGCTAATAGATCTAATAGGTCCAGATACACCATTACTGGGACTTTTTACAAATAATCTTAAGAAGCCACAAATGCTAACGATTAGTCTGAAACGTACTGATAGCTAAAATAACCAACGATTATTTTTTTTATCAGTGAATCTATCAATCGCTTCCTTGATTATTCACTTAACAAAATATCAGCGTCCTTATTGCGCACTAATAGGTCAAAAGGCAAAGCCATTGAAAAATCCTCAGATTAAAGGAACTTAAATTTTAATATATTTGGCTGATCTGCCAGGAAAAATAATTTTACTAGAATTAATCAAATAATTCATTATCCAGAGAGGAATTACAACTCAAATCTACAGTAAGATGTCTGTTTTTTAATAAGATATAAAGGATATATAGTGATTAGTGATCTATTAGCTAGAGCTGATGTCACGAATGAAATGGCACCGTGTGCACGCAAGAGATCAAAGTCTAACATTCATACTTATCAGGTCAATCAGAGGCACTTCTCACCCTATTTTTTCAAACAAAGCACTCATGTTTCTGTTCAGTTCTTAAGATCAATCCAGCAGTAATGACCCTGCGTGACCGCTGCTGACTGAAGCATTGTCATTCAGAATGATTTCTTTGTTAGATCAAAGCTGCCCAGTTTGCAAACTATCTTACAGGTCAGACAGTGAAAGACGAGTCCTTGATGTGATAGTCTGAAACACAAGAGCACCACATTAACATCCACAGCTGTGTAACACGGGGACTGAAACACACTGTATAACCTGATTTAAAAGGAAATAAAGACAATTGCTCCTGTCAGTTTCTCTTGCATTTCAAAACAAACGAAAGCACACTGAGGGCACTGTATGAGTCGATTCCTGCAACACGAATACAGTAACAAAAAACACTCTAAAGGTGACTAAAATGCGTAAAAATAAAAGGAGACATAACATTACTCCCAACTCTGTGTCATCAGCTGACAATTAGTCTGTCTACATTATCAAGTTTCTCAAGTCCTGAAGGCTTTTTTTGGCCTTTTGTTAGCTACAGCAATTCCAGAGTATTTTCCCAGCAACCCGTCTGTTATGAAACAACATTATCAACTGTGGCGGCATGGCGAATACCAGACTGTTACTCTTACAATCCCCAAATTCCACCAGCACGTCAAGTGTGCCACTAGGGGTGACAAGATTCTGGACAAAGTTTATTCCAACATCAAAATGGGCTACAGGGCCAGACCTTTGCCACATCTGGGTCAGTCTGACCACTTGTCACTGTTTCTAATCCCTGCATATGCCCCCCTCAAGAAAACTGCTCTTACCATCACAAAGAATATTACCATATGGCCAGAGGGTGCCTCTCAGCAGCTGCAGGACTGTTTTGACAGGACTAACTGGGATATCTTTGAACATCAGGACTTGGAAATGTTCACAGACTGTGTCCTCTGCTATATAAAACACTGCATAGACACTGTTACAGCAGTCAAACGGATCCGGGCTTATCCCAACCAAAAGCCCGGGAGGTCAGGCAGCTGCTGAAGGAGAGGAACATTGCGTTCAGGTCTGGCAACAGGGATTACTACACCACAGCCCGATCCAACCTGAAGAGAGGCATCAGAGAGGCAAAGGGGGACTATAGGAGGAGGATCGAGGACCATTTGAAGAGTAATACCAGCCGGCAGGTGTGGCAAGGCATCCAGCACCTAACCAACTATAAGATCAATCTCGGAGCTGCGGACGGTGACCTGGAGCTGGCAGAGGAGCTGAATATCTTCTTTGCCCGCTTTGAGACCAGGGTACCGGAGGTATTGGAGCCACAGCAGCAACACGCCACCCATAGCAGCACCACCCTCACCCTGGAAGAGCACGAGGTGAGGCGCATGCTGCAGGCTGTTAACCCGAGGAAGGCGGCGGGGTCCTGATGGTGTGCCAGGTCGAATATTGAGGGATTGTGCAGGACAGCTGGCTGGGATCTTCACCAGGATTTTCAACAAATCCCTCGCACAGGCGACTGTCCCACTCTGCCTGAAGTCCTCCACCATAGTCCCCTTGCCTAAGAAGCCCCACATCACCGGCCTGAATGACTACAGACCGGTGGCACTCACCCCAGTGGTAATGAAATGCTTTGAGAAGCTGGTCCGCAGACACATCACAGCAGCCCTGCCCCGCAGCCTGGATCCACACCAGTTTGCCTACAGAGTCTCCACACACTCAATATAAAACTGTCACAATATCTAAAGTCAGCAAACGCAACATGAGGCAGTGTAGTGGTTTACACATTCGCCTAACAAGCCCCTGGTTTGATCCCAGGAGGAGACGCAAATCCCTACAAACCAAGAATCTGACAAGTTAAACTACTCTTTTAAACTACTCTCTTATTCACAAGGGCGAGCCCTTGTGAATAAGAGAGCTGCTTTCTCGAAACTCAAAGCCTCTGATGATTAAAAACTGAGAACAGAAATGTAGTATGAGACAACGTGTGTCCAGCACATACAAGTATTAGTATTAATATTAATAAAATAAAGTATTTCAATGTGTTAATTACATTTTTTTTCTGCAAAACTATGGTAGAAATGCAATTTTTGTATGCCATAATGGATGCACAAAGGATATCTTTGAAATCCAAACTAGGATGCTGGTTTATATTTTGGATCGCTGCATCAATCATTTTCTTTTCTTAATAATTAGTCATCAGGCTGTGATGTGTTAAAGAATTATACAAAGAATTATAAAGCTCTAAAAACGTTGCTTTACACAGTTTTTTTCCAATAGTGTCAGCCTTGCAGACTATGATAATTGCAGCTGTGGCTGCAAGCACAGAAGCCCGACACATCAGCTGTTCAAATATTATGTTTATGGAGCTCAGCCACTCAGGAGCGAGTTAAAGGACGCATTGCCTTAAAGGGAGAGGAGATAAATCGACTTAAGACAGTGAATAAACTGAGCTGCACCAAAGCGCACTACACAATAAATCAGGATTATTTTGATCTGTGAATCGTGTAAAACTACTCTAATAGAAGCTGGTAACAAAAACACATAGCTGGTCATGAGCATAACAGGTTTCAAAACATCAAGTTTCACCAAAAATATTTACAAAGAGAAGCTAAACGTGTCAAATCTTAAATGAAAAGTGCTCGGATGTGGGACTGGTACATAAATTTCACCAGAAGCTCAGTGCCAGCTTTTTCTCCAGCTTTTTCTTCTGTGTCACAAAAGGATTACCAAATGTTTTTCCTAACGTGAGGGCAGAGTGCATTATGGGAGGCCAGAGCCCTAAAACACATATGGAGGATCCATTACCCAACACCAGCTCCCTTTGAAAGCTAACACAATCCAACTGCAAACTGTAAACCGAACCCCGACACTGGATTTGCGACCTCTTGATAAAAGAATAGTGTTTAAAGTTGAAAGATTTTTGAATTCTTTTATTCAGCCTGAATCACACCCAGTCAGAGGAGCAAGGCAAACTACCAGAGGTCAGCCGCTTCTGTGTTGTATTTACAGTTCTATGGCAACAAATGGACTTTATATTACAACGGTGAGAACACTAATCAGAGTTATCATCATCAATCATGTTTTTCTGACAGTGACAAGGTCCTGGAACATGGCTGCCTTATCTTTATGAGAGCTGTAAAAGTGAAAGATCTCAGGTTCTGTTGTAGGGAAAAGGGAAAACAAGCTTGTGACTCTGACTTTGCATCTCGAAGCTTCTGTTTAACAGTGAGAGAAACATTTAAACATCTTTTAAGTTTTCTTTTTGCTCAATTTTGATATCAATCTGGGCACTAACCCTTGGGATTAATAAGGTCACCTTACCAAATAAATGGGGAAGGGTCTCAGCTTCCAGAGATTTGAACTTAATAAAATTATGTAACTACAGTTGATCAACAAATAAACAAACAAACAACCCTTATAAACACAAATGAATTAGCTGGACCTCAGGTCTTCTGCAGGTCAGAAGGCACCCTTAATCAAAGGGGATGTGGTGCAAAAGGTACAAAGGGAGAAATAACTGGCAAATGGTGCAATTAAGTGCATCGCAGAGGTTGCATACAGGGCTATATGGAAACTATCAGCAGGGCTGGATTGCATCTTTCATAATCAGCATCATAAAACAATCATTCTCGATCACGAAAGCTATTTCTAGCCTATCATAAAAGTGCCAGGAACCATAATATAGGAACCATGTGATAATAAACATGAAACGCCTCATTTAGACAAAAGGGTTAATTCTGTCGAGAAGGGACAGGGTTTGGCCACAAGCTGATGTCGTTCCACACTCAGATATGCGTGCGTTGAACAGTTAGTGCCAAAACTGCTATCACAGAGACACAAAGACGCTCCTCAGTGCTCAAACAAAGTTCCAAGCTACAGCTGACATAAAATACGGGCCACTAACCAAAGTGAATCACAGGGTTTCTTCCCTTTCTTCTAAATCATTAAACTGGCTTCCCATTTCCAGAAAATAGAACCCGTGATGCCGTGTCAGAACTGTTAGGAAAGATGAGGAAATGCTGACCACTCTGTTGCATCATTGTGTTTTAGCATTTGGGAAATGAGGAAACCAGTTCATGCAAATCTGAAACTGATTTCTCAGCATTCCTGCTAAATATAAGATTTCAGTTTCTCAGCAGGCTGGCGTCAGCTTCGCCATATTGTTCCTTTGATAATGCATCGAATGGCATCATTGTGGTTTTGCCAGGTCTAAAAATGTCTGAACAACATTTTTCTCAGAACTGTATATATTACAATTTTCAGCATCAGTGTTACTGTTACACGTGTGCAGGTGATACAGTGATAAACCCCCATATCAACACAACTAGATGGCCATCCACCTTCACCACCTTTGCTCTTTAGCCCACAGGTCGTGGCGCCCGTGATTTCTAAAAACCTCGGTCTATTTTACACCAGCTTGGACCCAGATAAGATGATCTTGTTTATACACTTTTTTTCTCTGCATAGTGAAGTCTGAACTGTGAACTCTAGGTACACCAAGAATTTGTGTTCACTGACAATGCTTTTCAGATGTGCTTCTGACGCCATTCAGGGATTTCCATTACAGACTCAGGTCTGTTTTTAATTTGAAAGTTCTGCCCAAGGGGCTGAAGGTCAGAGTCATTCAGGGTCAGTTTTCATTTTTGTCCCTCATGTGAAAGGTTTTCCTTTTGGTACCTATTATAAAATATAAATAAAGAAATTCCCATATAGTCATGCCGATTAAAAAAAACAAACTTTTTCTAAAGTTTCTAAACACTTTTTCCACTACTCAAGAGGAGTGTCTTAACATTTTGAGATAAACTACTGTGTCTTCTGGTAGAGCTATGCACTTTACTGCCACCATGAGGACTGCACTGGGGTTGTCACTCTCATTACTCTTTCAAATTCAGCGTAAATAAGGCCGACGAGCATGAGCCAGCACTGTGGGTACTGAAGCTCAGTAGTAAGAGTCCTGTAAAGAACGCAAAATATTCCACTGTGCAACAGGTCAGACTGTATGACTAAAACTGGGTTCCTGAGCAACCTCCAGTGTTTATTTCACAGCTTGATGACTCGTCTTCATGACTTACCTTCACAGATTACCCATAAAACGCTTTAACCAAGCCTCTACCCGTTCTGCTGCCCAAGGCAACAATGACATCTGCTCACAGCGCGTATACGAACACACACAATCAAACTCGACGTGCCGACTTGCCTCTGGGATGATTAGCAACCAATGTTTGACGCAACTTAAATGACATCTGACAAAGCAAAACTGACTGAACTTGAGAAAACTACAAATGTAAACCACAGTACAAGTAGTATGTGACAAATCTTACTACACTGGTTCAGGATATGGGGTTACTCTCAACCAGTACACAAAGACATGCTACTAGACTGGAAAGTGATGACCACATTATGGGAAAACTTGAATATCTGCTTATAACAAACAAGCAAACACGACAATACAAGTCACCACTCATACTATGTTGTTCAGAACATCAGTCAAAGCAATGTTATGGAGAGACTGCTTATAATAAGTTTTTTTTTCTAAATAGCATCATCTAGAAAATCTTATTTAATTGCAACCAGATACTGCACCAGCTGATGCTGATTACAGTTTCAGTCATACAGACATATACAGAAATATCTGATCAGCCAATCACATGGCAGCAACTCAACGCACAAAAACAAGTGCAACTTTTCTGAAAATTCCTTGTTGATGCCAGAGGCCAGCAGGATGACCAAACTGAGCTGATCAAGTATTGAGAGTAAATCAAATAACCGCTCGTTACAAGAAAGGTAAGTAAGTAAGTAAAATTTATTTATATAGCGCTTTTCACAGATTTAAAAAAAAAAAAAAAAAAAAAAAAAAATCACAAAGTGCTTTAGAACACAGGAAATGGAAATATAAAACAATATAACAGTAAATAAAACAGCAAATAAAACAATATAAAACTATAAAAACAGCATAAGAGGAAATTAATCAAATGCTTTTCTAAATAAAAAGGTCTTCAGCTGTTTTTTAAAAAAAATCAATGGAGTCCGTGCAGCGAAGAGACAGTGGAAGAGAATTCCACAACCGCGGTGCCACAGTCTGAAAGGCCCGATCACCACGAGTTTTAAAACGAGTGGGCGGTACCACCAGCAGTCTCTGATCTAATGACCTTAAAGCCCGAGAAGATGAATGTGGTTTCAGCAGGTCAGATAAATATTGAGGAGCTTGACCATGTAGGGCCCTAAAGGTTAGAACTAAAATTTAACAGTGAAGGGAGGCCAAAACTTGAGTGATATGAGATCTTCTCTTTGGTCGTAAGCACCGGGAATCTTCCCACATCCAAGAAGCTAATCTTCGGTACCTTCTCAGTCGCACCTGGACACCGGCCCTGGTTCCCCTACTTCTTCTTTTCTTCGTGTTAAATCCCACCGATATGTACGGTAACATGCACTCAGGTGAGGAACACACAAAGGGTGGAGGGAAAAATTTCCTGTAATTGTCCCAGCTGTCAAAGTAGCTCTCCATTGAATCTTTGATATACAACAGTGTGCCCCAATCATAAGTATTGGTGGCAGAGACAAAATCAAAACACAGGACGGTAAAATTAATATTGCAAGTGACAATAGCGGCCAGTATAAAACTATATAGGACAGCTAGGGCCAACCTTTCCCGTGGCATCAGAGAGGCTAAGAGACAGTACTCCAGGAAAATATCCCATCACTTCAAAGACAGCAGAGACTCACGGAGCCTGTGGAGGGGCATTCAGACCATCACAGATTACAAGCCCCCACCACAGACTTGTGACAGTACTATCCCCCTGCTGAACGAGCTGAACACTTTCTTTGCTCGCTTTGAAGTCCGAAACAGCACCACTGCACAGAAGACCCCACCCCCTCCTGGTGACCAGGTGATGACTCTGTCCCCGGACAGCGTGAGGAGATCCCTCAGCAGGATCAATGCACGTAAAGCTCCGGGTCCTGACAACATTCCTGGTCGTGCACTGAGAGACTGTGCAGTGGAACTCACTGATGTCTTCACAGACATCTTCAACATATCACTCATCCAGGCTGTCGTCCCCACATGTTTTAAAGCCACCACAATCATTCCGGTCCCAAAAAAGTCATCTCGCTCCTGCTTTAATGACTACCGTCCTGTTGCACTTACTCCCATCCTGATGAAGTGCTTCGAACGACTAGTCATGCAGCACATCAAGACTGTCCTACCCCCCTCCCTGGACCCCTTCCAGTTTGCGTATCGGCCCAATTGCTCAACCGATGATGCCATCTCCACTGCACTCCACTCAGCACTCACACACCTGGACAAAAAAGATTCATATGTTCGAATGCTGTTCATAGACTTCAGTTCAGCATTCAACACTATAATCCCCCAACAGCTCACTCAAAAACTGGTCCAGCTGGGGCTCAACACCTCACTGTGCAACTGGCTGTTGGATTTCCTCACCGGAAGACCTCAAGCAGTACGGGTCGGCAGTAATACATCCAGCACCATCATTTTAAACACGGGGGCCCCGCAGGGATGTGTGCTGAGCCCCCTCCTCTTCACTCTGCTGACCCATGACTGCACTCCATCACACAGCTCCAACCTCTTCATCAAGTTTGCGGACGACACAACGGTGGTGGGTCTCATTAGCAACAGGGATGAGACCGACTACAGAAGTGAGGTGAGACGCCTGGCCACGTGGTGTGCTGACAACACTCTCTCTCTGAATGTGGAGAAGACGAAGGAGATTGTTGTGGACTTCAGGAGAATGCACACCCAACATGCTCCTCTGACCATTGACGGAGCGTCTGTGGAGAGAGTGAGCAGCACCAAGTTCTTGGGTGTGCACATCACAGAGGATCTCTCCTGGACGTACAACACCACAGCACTGGCCAAGAAATCACAGCAGCGTCTCTTCTTTCTCCGCAAACTAAGAAGAGCAGGAGCTCCAGCCCCCATCATGTACACTTTCTACAGAGGCACCATCGAGAGCATCCTGTCGAGCTGCATCACTGTGTGGTTTGGAGCCTGCAATGCGTCCTGCCATAGAACCCTCCAACGCATAGTGAGAGCTGCAGAGAGGATCATTGGTGTCTCTCTTCATCCATCAGGCTGTCAGGAAGCTAAACTCCCTCCCGATTCTGCCCCCCTCTCCCCTCTTCTCCACCACGGTCTCACTGAACTCTGTCACACACACACACACACACACTCACTCTCTGACACACTCACTGGCCTGCTCCAGTCACTTTGTGGAGCATTGGACTGCCATTACCTCATAAGACTTTGCTGTTACACTATCTCTTACCGTACACTACTAAATCTCCATTTGCACTATTTGCCTATTTTGCACCACTATGCCTTCTTACTTGAATATTGTATATTGCATAGCTTTTTTTTGTTATACGTAAAATTGTATTGTATTTATTTAAATTTTTACTTTTTAATTATTTTATTTGCATTTTTCTAATCACTAGGGTTTGAGAGTAACGCAATTTCTATTCTGTGTATGTCCTGTACATGTGGCAGAATTGACAAATAAAGTTGACTTGACTTGACTTGACTTGATATCAGCGAGCTGTACTAACGGCACAAGCGGCAAAGCCAAACACAGGCGCCATCTTGCTTCAACCACTCCCCGAGGTGCGAGTGAAGCTGAATCAGCTTCAGTCCGCACCAGGTGCCACTCCCGTCAGCTAAGAACAGGATAGTGAGGCAAAAATTCACACAGGCTCACCAAAGTGGCACAGTTTGGTACCAATTGAAATACTACCTGATCATTGTTGCTGATCATGTCCATCCCTTTATGACCACAGTGCATCCATTCTGCTGATGGCTGCTTCCAACATTGTAACACAACATGTCGCAAAACCCAAATCATGTGAAACTACTACACTAGCAAAGTGTACCTAATAAAGTAGCCAGTGTGTATATCTTAATATACTTATAATTTTCAGACTATTGGCCAGACAAAATAGGCCACTGACCTCTCACCCAAACAACCTTTTTTCTTTTAAAAGTGTCATTCGTGACTGTCACATCCACTCAAGGCATTCCCACATTTTTAAGCAGCGTCTGCATGCAATCACAGTTTAACACAATTCAGCTCTTTATGGGATTTGGGGACCTTTACTCTTCTCTGCAGAAGCTCCAGACAGAACGTGTTGGTACTTGTCTTTTAAGAACAAGACCCTTAATTGATGATCAGTCAGCTCTAAATTCAGAACAAGACAAGCTTTCCAAACAGAGACATGGAGCTAAGCTAATTTGCAACAGACAGTTGTTTCACGTGGCAAAAATCTGTGGTTGCAATTAGAAATAATAGCCTGACTTTGCCTGAAATGAAAAGCCCATTGTTTCAAAAAATCCAAAAGGTTCAGGGAGAAAAATCTGCTACTGTTATTGTGAAGTATATCGAAAGTTTGGGACATGTCACAACATTGCACGGGTGGGTGTTTAGTGAGCAGCGTCGCTATCTGATTACATTATATTGCGTTCTGGGAAGCTGTTAGGAACATTTTTCATGATTTTTTACAGACTAAACAGTGTTTCAAGCAATAATCAAAAACATTTCACAGATTAAGAGAGGATTAGATACAGTGCCAGTGCTAAAGCCTGACTAATGTCTATTTGTGCTAAAAATCAAAGTTTGCATGCTGAAAACTGTTTCGAGAGCTACAGCGAGCACATTATTTGCCACAACTTGAACCCGATGACCGTCTGCACCATTTCCAAGCTGCGTGTTTGGCAGCCAAGTGGATCGGGATCCTGCAAGCCTCTATTGGCCTTTTAGCATCACTCATCAGTAACAAAACAGGCGCTTCCTGGTGCTGCAGGAAGAGCTGAAGTATAGCAGAGAGAGTTCCTGAGTGACTCATCATCATGTGAGATTCAAAGGTTCAGTCGGCAGTACGACGCGGCATGCACATGCATGCGTGTGTGCTCATAGATGCACGAAGAGCTGGCAGAAGATTTGAGTCTGGCAGAAGGCTCAAA
This sequence comes from Aulonocara stuartgranti, assembly GCF_965226115.1. Taxonomy (NCBI): domain Eukaryota; kingdom Metazoa; phylum Chordata; class Actinopteri; order Cichliformes; family Cichlidae; genus Aulonocara; species Aulonocara stuartgranti. The sequence continues at coordinate 31,740,248 of NC_138956.1, forward strand.
TAGATGCCCAAGATTCTGCAGTGCCGATAATGCTAATGGAAGACAATGAGGTCATAATGAGATCATGATGAGATACTAGGAGGAGGAGCCCATGGACAACAGAAACAGGTGATATGGAAAATGATAAAGCTTGTGGCGCAAAAACAAAACCAAAAAAAGGATGAAGGGCGTGTCTATGTGCAAAGTGTTGTTCACAGAGGTGGTGTTCGAATCTAATCGTTTTCAAAAATTTACCCGTTTGTCCCAAACGTAACTCACCAACAGATCTATGCTTTCGCGGCGTCCGAGAGATCCATGCTCCACCTTCTCACTGCCTGGCGCGAGGATGTAGGGGCTCTGGACTCCAGGCGGCTTCATGTTGGGCAGGCTGAGAGACCGCAAGTCCTTCACGCCCTGCTCCACCTTCAGCTCATCGCCTGGCCGAGCTACACACACACACACAAAAAAAAAAAAAAAAAAAAAAAAAAGGTCAAGCTGTGTGGAGGAAATACTGGAAAAGTCTTAAGTCATTATTTATCTTTTATAGCAGAAAAAATGCCAAAGAGTTTTCTCTTCAAACTGACTTTTGTTCTGAGTTTGGACTTTTTTTGAACTCCGACCAGCACCCAACAGAATGGGGTGTGATGGTTTTTCTTACATTTTTACAGCCTCTTAAAAACACAGTAGACGGGTTAATACAAATCGAATGTTGGGCTTAAATTAAACCTGCAGTGGTGTGTTTTTGGGTCACTTTGGGGCAGTGGAAACTTCTCACCTTTCAGGTAAATATCTTAGAAATCATGCAACAAAAACAAATATCCCTGGTGAAAGTGCTCACTTAAAGAGAAAACCTAAAACTAGTTCTAACTAAATTCATGTTAAAACTCAGGAGAGACCATGATTTAACTTACAGGACCAGAACAGACTAGAGCAGAACAACATAGATTCTCAGACTTCATGCGACCGAACAGCTGTGAACTGTTTACCTTTGACCTCTGTATATTTTTGAGACTGTATGTAACTCCAGTCTGTGGTCAAGAGGTGAGAGAGTGGGAGGGGACAATTTCAAAGAAGAGCAATTACTCGTGGTACTGGATCTCATTATGAGCGGCTCTAATGGGCCTTTCATCTAAAAGCGAAACAGTGGAGAAGGAGCCATTTCACCCAGTTTCCACCCTGGAAAAAATTAGGGAAAGTCTAAAGACTCATATCGCTGTTTAGTCAGTGAAATTAGTGAGAATTTTCATGAGACTTTTGGAACAAGATTGAACAGATCAGTGACACATTTTCCACGTGTAGTTTTAATCACTAGTATATTACAAAAGACGCAGTCCACTCCTTTTTCCTGCTTGTCAGAAACACGGGTGTGAGAGGAAACTGGCCAGCCTCATTCGTCTCGATTAACCATTGTTAAAGAGGCACAGAGGTAAGAACAGTGCAACGTCTAAAATGCTGCTGCCGAGGACGAGACTGCTCGGTTTCTAGGAAAAACAACAAAAGCTCCACTTTTCCTGTGGGTAATTTCATTGTGCTATTGAAATTGATTTAAAGAGGTTTCTTACAGTCTTTTTTTTGTCCAGCAACTGAATAACTGACCAAAAAAATATCCTAAACAAGCTGCGGACCTGCAGTTATGTCAGCTATTTTAAAGAAGAGAGGAAATAATTTGATTTGTTGATGAGATTTGCATGATCTTTATTTGTTTTACCGAATCTCATGCGATCAGCTCATGAATTTGAGACAAAATTCAATAGTCATTTACAGGTGAAGGGCTGCAAAATGCATCAAAAGAAGGCATTTTCTGCAATTAAAGGGGAGACATTTGGCAACATTTGACTTTGTTCTGCTTATTATTGGGTTATTACAAAAAATAAATCAACCTGGGACAAAATTTTTACTGATTAGGATTTTAAAAGTATTGTACATGATGTATTTTGGTTGCTTCAGTCATATCACAGTGAAATAAAGCTTCTGCGTCTTTATGGGAAACGTATACTCAGGATTCGTGTGAGGGGGTCACAGGAAATATGATGTGGAAAAATTACAGTATTGCTCTTTTGGCCTCTGTCGTGCTGATGATTAGTGGATTTTTGTAGAGGATCTTCAAAATGAATCTGATAATTGAATACCATATTCTTCACTGCTCTTCCTGAACCTTCATCTGCCCTTAAACTCGCTCTGTGTTCAGGCCAGTTTCTCTTTGTAATAAAACACAGCCATAAATTTTAGTCTTGCATATCTAAAAAGATTTCATTGCTGAGAAGTTGTTTCATCTTCTGCAACAGTCGACAGCGATAAATCAGCCACAAGCGCTATTTGTACGAATCGTGACTCATAATTTGACATCAACTTAAGTACTTGTTTGGTTTTACCTTTCACTTTGAGGTAGTGTCCTCCAAAACGGTAGGCCTCGAAGTTGAGGGACAGTGGCGTGTTAGACTGATCGAGGAACAAGACCACCCGGGACAACTCAATGCCATTCCTTTCAAACACAGGACCTAGAACCTCTCTGGTAAGACGTGACGAAGAGAAATAAAATGTAACTATCATATAAACTGTTTTTAAAAACTTTTTAATTCAGTTTTTAACACAATGCTCACCGCAGTGTCTTCTTTTTCATAGCAGGTACAATTTCTGTTTTTATGTCCACATTGAGGTCAAACTTGAGGCTGAAGCACTCCTTACTGGGGTCCTGCAGGAAGAACAGAGGGACTGTGAGTTTACACAGGTGGGACGGGCTGTCCGGCTGTATGCAGGCTCTCAGCAGAGCCACAGGGGGGCTCCTTCATACTTCACTGCCTGGCTCAGACAAAGAACAGCCTAGAAGGTGCTATCACGCCATATCTTGGTACAGAGAAAAATGGCAGCTGCTGTATTTAACAACTCTTTGTCTATATCATATAATCTTCCTGGATTCCTTCCAAGAACACAGCATGGGTTAAAGTGTTTGCATGACATCTTACATCAGTGTGTCGTCTCCGTGGTTTCTTTTTCACCAGTTTCATCCCCACTGTTTTACGCTCCCTGCAAAACAGTCAAACACATCATCACCCCTAACATGAAGCAGCACTTCAAAAAAGCCCAACATATGAGAAAGTGCCGTCTTCATCTGTCTGCATCACAAATTTTAATGAGATCTGACAGGCGACATGCTTTATGGCTCCAATTTATCCTATAGCATGCAGGGAATAAGAGAGGAAAAGAGGCAAGCAGGAGGAAAACTGGAACACTGGTATGACATAACACAGGGTTACTGACCCACGGTCACTGCTCCCTTCATCCTCTTCCTCCAGGTCCGAGGGGGGGCTGGTCCGTGGGGGACAGGAGCGTGTGGATACGTTCCGAGCCAGGATGGAGGCTAAAGGTTAACAAATCACAGCAGTCATTCTCTGTGTTGTTTCACAACTAAGTTAACCTTTATTGTAACAAATTTTAATTTGCATTGTTAATAAACAGATAAGTGGTAGTTAATTCAACTTTTCTTAAAAGTTATTTACTGCAAAAGAATGAAAAGATCATTTTTCTGGTTTGTACAGGACTGTCTGGATGATTATTGTAAAATTCTGCTCTCAGTCTATGTAAATGGTAACAGTTTTTACTTCAGATAGAGAACAAAAACATAGCATCCTTTGACAAACAAGGAAGTTCAGTGACAGTTACCTGCAGTTCCTGCATTTCCACTACATCGTGGTTTCTTTTTGCAAAGACATAAAACCAAACGAAACAAATCCCTACACTATAGATCACATAAATCACTGTTGTAACTTATTCATTCTTCCATTCACAGCATGTGTTAAAAACAATACAGATTCTCTTTTATATGGGCACGTTGCTCGGCCGTACATTTAAGGATGCATCCCTACAAATGTCCATTCAGTTCAATTTTATTTATATAGTGCCAAATCAGAACAACAGTTGCCTCAAGGTGCTTTGTACTGGGGTTGCACAGTTTCTACAAAATAACTGACTGGAACTTTGCTGGCACGATTGAAGCCAAAACTGTCTGCATAGAGTGGAAGACAAATTTTTACTTCAATAAAAGTAACAACGCTCACTCAAATTACAAAATGTGCAAATGTGGAATTTCGCGACAAACGCACGTTGAGCTGTGCAAGAGGAAAATGATTTACACGATCTGCCTTATTTAGACAATAACAACAACTCTGAGTCCTTGACATTTACGCAGCGATGGCCTGCAGCGTCATCCTGCTCAGGGAGGGATACCAAATAAAGAAATCATGCAAGTCTACCTTGAGGTTGCAAGTCAAATCGGGGGTGCCGGTCAAAGTGCATGTTGTCTGAATTCTCTGAATGGCAGCGTGAGTCACATGACTCACACAGGTGGAGGGGGCTTTTGCTATTCAGGTCTTGACAGTCTGGGTGGTGACAAACCTAAACACAGAAAGCAAAAGAGGGGGAAAAGAGAAAGTCAGAACAAAATAACTGCCAAGGACATAAAGTGTCTGCATTAAAATACAAAAACAATTTAAATGACTCAGTCAAAGTAAAAAGGGCAAAACAGTCACACACACTTGGAATAAACAGCTCCCTGCCTGACTATTGTTTCAGTTACAATTAAAATGACCACAGAAGCTGTTGTGGGCATTCCTGCGGTTTGGTGACTCCCACCTTCCCACCATCTGTCCCTCAGCGGCATGACAACTAATTGAGTTAAAGTCAGTTTTACAGCACGTGTGCTGACATAGGACCAGCTTGCCCTGACCTAATCCTTACTGGTATCCCCAGAGGTGAAGCAACAAAACTGACCGCAGGTCAGCAACCGCAACACTTCCAGGCCAGAGAGCTCAAGAAGCTCCATAGCTGATGCAACATGCAGCAGAAGGCTGCAGGATTAAAGGATCTCCTGGCCCAGACATATACACCCACCCCATGTCAACAATGGGCGGCGAAGCACTGGGGGAGCTCTCCGTGTACACCTCCTCACTCCACCCTGTGTCCCTCTCACCATCACCCACACCCGGCTCAGGAAGCGTGAATGTATGGGGAGATACAATGGAAGTCCCGCTAATGTACTTCCTGTCATTGTTTCCATGTACTCATGAGGAGCAGTGTGTCTGTGCAAGTGTGTGTAAATATGTGTGTATGTGCACAGCAGTGATTTGAGCACAAGCTAGACAGACTAGCTGATATGTAAACAACTATAGAAGGCAAGCGGTAGATGCCATACCCATTACATGAGCCTATTTTAGGCAATAATATGCACAAAAACAATACATCAATAAAGAAAGGAGTTTAAGAGGACAAAATAGACTCAGATTTAAGTACAATGTTCCCAGGCTTGGCGCTGTAGCCTTACATTGTGCAGATGGGACCTGAACTCTTTGAAAGTTGGCTCCATATCCAGATCAGCGGACACTGAAGACCCCAGTAAACATTCAACGTGCCCCCTCTTTGGTCTGCTAATTCACAGTGCAGCCCTGTCAACCCACACTGACAAGCTGCCTTATTAATCCCCTCCTCTCAATGTCTAGCCAGATATAATCGCAGATTTTAAGGAGCAGATCGCAGAGCTGCAGGAGGACAGAAAGGGGGGAGGAAGGGAGTGAGCGGTAGGGTTAAGGAAGGGTGAGGAGTCCCGGTGAAGATATAAAGGCGAGGCAGGAAGGAAAAATAAAAAAGGTCCATCCAGAAGCTTTTCAGAAGTACAAAGCCCCCTAATCTTGCAGCCTAATTGGTGCCTGTGCTCTGTCAAAGCCATCTGACGGTCCTGCAGAGATTAAACAGCCCCATAAGCCAGGGTCTTCTTCTCATTTTCCTCTCCCCAGCTCTGTCGTTTCTGTCCTCTGCCACCACCATCATAGACTCCTCCCTTCCTCCGATGCACTCATGGTCACTGTACCCAGACACAGCTTCAACCAGAGAAGATTTAAATAGAGACTACAGCGAGAAAAAGAGCAGTGAAGTTAATGAGAGAATGGCCTTTTGTACTGTAGTGAACAGACATGAGATTAAACAGCAATTCCAGTTAATTACAACTTGATTTTTATAGTTTGGGTTGTCATATTGCAGATAGTCAAGCAGGTGTGTTGCTAAAGTTACAGACAGAAATGATGGTCATACCCATGAATAAAAGATTTCAGATCTAAAAACGCAGACATGGGTGCTGATATTCATATTAAAAGTCATCACATGAGCACTATTCAGTGATAAACATCGTGTAAATGGACCGACCTAGTTAGCAAATAGCCGTATCAGCAAGCATTGCTCACTTTGTGGTGACTGAGGTAAAGGAGGACTAAAAGAACAGCCAGAATCTGGGTTAGAACATTTCTCAATAACCACAGTCGATGACGTTCTGTAACTTGCAGGTACAGATAACTGCTGTGTCTCACATCTGACTCACTGACCTCACCTCACCACTCAACAGCTAGAAATAAGTGATAGAAAGTTGTTAAAACATCACATGCTTATGCTTCTCTGAAGTGAATGTCAGTGCACATACACGTGCGCATTTTTGAACAGCAGCGTCAAATATCTCATCACACAGAGATGCTAAGTTCTCCATGAAGTGTGGAGACGCAAAGAGAACCACACCAGAGAAATACAAGCAAATCAGAAGCCATATTTAGACAATAAGATAGGTAGGCCCTCCACGCTATCAAGTCAGGGCGTTCACATTCCTGCAGGAACTAAAGCAGCTGGAAAAAAAAAAAATCGGATGCTTTAGCCAAGATAAATGGTCCATCATAGGATGAACTAATGCCTCTCCTGGTGAACCAAAAAGAACCAACTGTTTAAAAAGTCAAATACACCTAGAAAAGCCTGTAATCTCACAGTCATCACAAGATAGATTTAGCTATCAGAGCTATGTAGATTTTTGCAATACTGAACATTCCTATCGGACAGTTATTCAGGTACAGCCTGACTTTTACGAAGCATTTCTGGATACGGATCAAAATGGAAAAAGGTGGAGGAGGGTACAAATGAAGTTGGAGGTGGCGGTGTGAGACAGCTGACAGGAAGCCGCGCATGCCTCGGACGGTGAACGTATGAGTGAGTGCGTGGCGAGACAACATGTGTCATATGAGTGCGTCGCGTGAGTCCCCTGCGTGCCTGCTCTCAGATCTGCCCGGATTAGTGGGGTAGTTTGGGGCGGCATGACTGCAGATGAAAACGCTGAAAACACAAACACACACAGCCCCAGCTTCGCCCCTTACCCAACAGCTGAGAATACACACACAGGCCCCAGCAGCGGCCCCTTGACTTGGCTTACCAGATCCGATGCCACGTGGCACGCGCTTATGCATCCTTGCTTTCACACATCCTGCAGCTTGCCAATTCTCCCCACATGCATAATTGAACGCACAAATACAGGCATGCCTGCTCAAAAATTGTGTCATCGATGAGCCGCACAGCAGTTGTTCAGCTGTAATAAAGCTGTTTTTGTTTGAAAGAAGATGACTCGAGTCTCCTGAGGTGAATCAGGATTACCTCAACACAGTCGTCCATGCAGGGACACACAGTGAGGCTATATCCACACACATACATGACAGCTGAGGATTATTTTATTAAAGAAAAATTGCTTTACAGAACATTAGGCTACTTCACACAGTGACCTTAATGACATTACAGTGGGGAATGGTTATCTTAAGTTTAAATTCAAATTTCTTAAACATGATTTATAATTAAAAGATGAAACTTGTGGGTTTGGAGCCACATCAGCCAGGCAGTTTAATTTGGCTGCGAGCTCCTCACCACCACCACCACCAATAATTTTGGTATCCTGAGGACAATTTTATATAAGTGCGGACAGCTTGCCACATCCTCACAAGCTGGTAATAACGCTTAGTGCATCATATAATTCCCCACACAGAGAGAAAGGCAGCAGACCCAGATTACAGATCTGAGTGTGATACGAGGCCCATCCATCACAGGGCTGCTTTAAAGACAATCTGCTCAGTAATGCAAAAAGCCAAAGCTACACTCCTGCCTGTCTGCAACCTGACTTCAGTTCCCCCTCAAACCTTACTCAGCCTTCCTCCGGAACAGCTTGTCCTGCCAGAGAACACCTAGCGCTTATGTAATAGCACGCATCACTGTGTGCGCTTGCATCACGTTAAAGTTGAAGAAGAGCAACGAGATATGGTTCCTCTCTGTGTGGTCTGAAAGAAGAGGGGGAAAAAGACTAATCCTAGTTTTGTTCTGTAAGTGTCATTAGGAGGTAGAGTTTGATGGGAATTTATCAGCTATTCAGAAATGCTGAAAACTAAACCAATCTTACATTATAAATACAAAAAAGAAGAGTTACTTATTAGGTTGATAAGCTTAAAACTTGATAGAAGACTACACCAGTCTATCCGATTCATCTACAAAAACACACAAATCAGTCATTATCAGTGGTGCTAGAGTGATTTTTGTTTTTAATCACAGACCCTGGCCCAGTGTAACCCTGTTCAGGAATGTTTCATCCACTGCACAGTAGACAGCCCCGGATGGTTTGAATCGAAAGAGCTCAGAGAGGACACGTGCGCTGCTATAACCAAATGTCCTGTACGTTTGCCAAATCAGTCAGTTCTTCTTCATGTGCGGTGTCCCGGCGCTTGTAAAATCACAAGTACTGATTTAAGTCGCTGAAAGTACAGATTTAATCCCACCCTTATTGTCGCCTGTCAGAGTTGACACCACACTTCAAAAGCGTTGAGCCAGCAAGTTGGGCTTTGTGCTTTGTCAGAATTGTTCTCACACAATGCGTTTTATTCTTACAAGGGAATCCTGTTTAAAATGTCTCATCGGCTGGTTTCGGATGCATACGTCTTGGTAACTTAAAGAGCAGCGCACAGGCGAGCTTCACCAGGGGAACCATGCATGACTGTCTTCAAGCATTCCTTGAGGCAGCCTCAAACAGGCTAGACCCAGTACAGACACAAGTTCAGAAGGAGTGCATTAACCCCGAGGCAAAAGCGAAACATTTTTGTAACATAATAGGAATTTGTTACAAATAATAGGAAGTTGTGTTTTCTGATATTTTTCAATTGAAAGCAGGAGCACCGGTAACAGCTTCAAGAAGACATTTGGTAGACACCCAGAAGAAGAAATAAAAAGGAGACCCGTTATGCTTTTATTTTTTGTCATATATGCTTTTACAGGGCTAACACATGTGTTAGCCTTGGGTCTACGTGTTAGCCCTGCGACAGACTGGAGACCTGTCCAGGGTGTACCCTGCCTCTCGCCCTAAAACAGCTGGGATAGGCTCCAGCACCCACCACAACCCTGAAAAGGATAAGCAGAAGTGAATGGATGGATGGATATGCTTTTACAGTGGCGGATGCTCATATTAAAAATGGCCACAAACATTTGTTTTCAGGCAGTTTTTTTCCCCACTCTTGGCTCCGTCAAAGAGAAGGGATATTTCTAACATGCTCATCTCACACACACACACAGCTCCGGCTATGGGCAGAAATCCTCGTCCCACCTGCTATTCAAACCATCTGTTGACGAGGCGCAGCCAATCAAAATAAAGCTGACTGAAAGCAGCAGTTTTTCTGGCATGCCACACATCAGATGACAGAAAAAAGTTCACACCCTACACCACACAACTTTTAGAAATCATTAAATACAGTTTTAGGTTTTATTTTTTTTTTGTTTCATCCTTTCTTTTCCCTCTTGTCATTGATGTCCCAGCTGCAGTGGCTTTATGTGGAAATACAAATTAAATGGCTTGTTTCAGTCAGTGGATGAACTGAGAGGGGCAGTATCTTAATGTGTTTAAGAATAAATCGACTGAGCTGGGAATATAAAAAGGATATAATAAGTCCCCTTTAATAAATGTTGTTTTACTTTTAGAGTGTGTGTATATTCCAGGGTGGATATGGACAGATGGGTTTATGTAATACATGTAAACGTTCTGCATCTGAGAGAAAAACATAGCTCCAAAAGGAATAAAACATATTTTTTCATTGCCTATTCCTACACAACACTCTTCTACTGCACCGACAGACATGGCTGTATGTAACAGTGGTGCCCACACCCATAGAACAAACTCAACTCCCTATCATTGTTCAAAGTGGTTGTCATCAACCACCCCCCACCCCAGCCTGTCCACCACCACACACACACACACACACACACACACACACACACACACTATAGAGAACATGGAATCAAAGGTAGCCTGAATCAACACAAAACACTGTATGCTTCATATTGAGTATAATGCATAACACTGTTTGTTTAAGTTGAATGTATAGTTCGAGGTCAAGCTTCTGTCAGACAGTGAAGGAGCTCACTGCACTCCAGTGTTTGTTGAGATTGCAGGTGACATCTATGTGCAGTGTGTTTAATTACACTCGCCAACTTTGATGCTTACCATCGTTCCACTCCCACAGAAGAAGCTGTGTTAAGGTCCTGTCTTGACATGCACGCATTGACTGATTTGGCAGCTGGTCGAGATTCTCCTCCGCAGTCAGTTATTTTAGCCTCAACACCGCTGCTCATCAGTTATGGAGCTGGTCTGGATAATCCTGCTACAAGTCAACCTCTCACCTTCTTCCAGCTGTGAACACCCTCACACTCCTGCCCCCCCTTTTACAAAAACACGGAAGGAAAAATGCTCAAGTGCATCTCAATAAGCACACCTACGCACACAAATGATTGGTTAGCAGCACCAGACCAGCAATAGTCATGCACAGTCTTGTTCGAATACTGCGACTGCATTTAAGTCAGTTAAACATCCAGACAGACTTTGGTCAGATGAACTCACACAGTCTAAAACATCAAACTAATTAAAGGTAACTCAGACACAAGAACACATCACCCGTGGTTCATAGTCTAAGGCTTAAAGGCAGATAACCACTGTCTGATTTTTTATAGTCAAATACACTTATGTACTAATGTTTGACCTGTCTGCATAAATACAAGACACTACACAAACACAAGTGTACTTTCTCTGGGAAATGAAGTACATGGAGCTGCTGTACTTCAAACAAGCAGTTATTACATAATCTGAATCCTCTGCTGCTACTATGAGGGGATCCACTGGTTAATCAAAGATAACAGACTTGCCCCCTTTGTGGAACGGGTCACTGCAAATTAAAAAGTTTTTCTAAAGGATCATTTTATCCTGCTCCCATCTACAGAGCAAGATGGTGTAAATAAGTCGACTGAACACCTATGGGAGATTTGGGAGCACTGGTTTATAATAGTTTCACTATTATCAAAACATCAAATGAGGAAAAATAGTGCTCCATCCCTCCCGTAGGGTTTGTGAGCCTGGAAAGGGAATCTGTGAGATCACCTATTGGGGAGGTCACCTATTGGTTTGTGAAGTCGTGCCTCTAAAACTCAACTGGAGCATTTCAGCCATTGTCATCTGCACCAGAGACTGAGGCAGAGGTGGATCTTTTTATCAAGCTGCGTTTCTTTTTCAGTACCTTTGTCTTAAGAGCCCCCTTTCATTGTCCTCTCGGGACTAAAGCACGCAGCCCCATAGGGCCTCCCTGTGTATGCTGGAGTGGGCCTACTTTCCTAAACATTACAGAGTTGCCATTAGCTGTGGCCCGGTAGGTGGGATTGAAAACAGCACAGAGTAAGGCTGCAGGAGATCAAAGAGGTAGCCTGGGCAGGCCAGGCCCACGTCTGATTTATTTTTCAATAAATAAACAATGCATCTGTTGAGGAGTGCCATTGGAGAGCCCCGCCGCCGCTGCTGCTGCTCCTTGGCTCGCTTTCTTCTGCTGCCATCTGTCCTCTGGCTAAGCAAAGGGGGCGGAGGAGGATAGCCAGGCCCCCGTTTTTTACTGCGGCCCTTATGCAACACGACTGTCTGCCTGTCTGCACGCCTGTTCCTCATTAAGAGACTCTCCCTCACCGTGGTACAGTACAGTGCTGACGCCTTGCACACATATGGATTTACTCAAACAGAGGCACTTGTTGTGTTACATCTTTCCAAGAGAGAGCCCAAGTGTGTGTGTGTGTGTGTGTGTGAGAAAGAGAGAGCAAGAGCGAAACCGTGTGTTCACCAAACTTTATACTCATAAAAAGGCCGACAGTGGTAAATTCTGGTGATGGTACTCATTCATTAAACAAAGATCAAGTGCAAGCAGGAGAAGCAGTTAACAAGGGATGATGTCATTCAAAGGCAAGTGGAAATAAAACAATAAAAGCAAAGATATACAGCCTAATGACCCCTACATGACATACTGCCGATTTAACCAGTGGACAGGTAAGAAGTGATCATTTATACTTTTACTGTGTTTGCAGTTTTACTACTTAAAACTAGTAACTGCCAGCAAATCAGCTGAATCATTTTTAATTCAGTTAACTGAAATTTTATCGGATGTAAGGACTTAGCTTCTCCATGCCAACATTTTTAGGCACTTTTAAAAACCAGACACCTGGCAAGGGTTTTCATCCACAGCAGAAAAGTTGAAGGTCACTTTAGGATCTTTGGATGGATGTTCAGAAATTCTGTTTGCAATCCTTTTGAGAACAATGACACATTTTATAGAAAGGTTATGCGATTTCTAAAATGGTGATGGAAAAAAAGGGCCTTTTCTTCTTTTCTTTTTTTTAGATGTTGTAAAATACTATAAATAGCAGAAGACATCTATAGCTGCATGTTTCTGGGAAGAAGTAAAAGTTCTCATCAGCCGAAAGTCCCTGTAGGAGCAATAACGAATTAGCCTGTTCTCATTCCCAGAGCATCTGATACTGCCATTTTGTCAAACTCATGCTAGGATCTATGCAATGAGGCACTGGTTTCATAGCAGAAGTGGGAAGGATCTCACCCCTAACTAGCACTCATAAAAGGAACCCTTGGCAGCACATTTAAGCTGGCCCAAAGTACTGATATTATGAAACACAGTATTTAGTTCCTAAATCTAACCAACCAGTGAAAGTGAAAGCAAAAGCAAATTACTATCCAGTGAGGGAAAATAAAAAGGATCAATGTGACATGATATGCCAACTCCTTCCTGACATACTAAGGAAATACCCTGCCGACATCTTCTAAATAGGAGTTTATTTGGCACTCTTTAAAATGAGACACTTATGTACGCCTCTGACATTCACACTGCCATTGGAAAATCTTTTGCAGATCTTTGTTACGCCAAAGATTTCTAAGAAAATAAAGAAATGTTAACTCCCACTGTTTGTGTATAGCACTCTGTCTTCGGGGCGATATAGACCAATTTGGAGTGGACGTCACGGTTACGACACTGCAGTTGCTTGGGCGGCGGAATAAAAGTAAAACAAACATGGCAAGATTCTCAGAATAAGAACTGGACATAAGACAGAAATGGCAAAAATCATCTAGAATGCAATGAAAAGGAAAAATGCGGTGCTTGAGCAAAAAGTGGGGTAAACCCAGTGTACTGCAGGGTCAACACAGAGAGACACAATCACACCTATGATCAATTTAGAATCACCAGTTTATTTACCAAGCATGTCTTTGGACACTGGGACGAGTGCTTGGAAAAAACATGCAAACTCCACCTTTAAACCAAATGGTTCACCTTGCGATATCGAACATTGTTCTCGTAAGAGCTCCATTAACAATAAAGTAAACAGTTTATTCAGTTTATCTTACGTTTGAGATAAAACTAGGAGTGCAGGCACAACAATCAACTGCAGGAATATGAAATGTTTGCTCAGCTATGGCAAGTACAGCAGATCTCGGATGAAGCAGGAAGTCTGTCTGTAAACTGTAGTGGGTGTTTACACCAGAGAGTTTGGGTAATCACTTTAACGTGTTTTCTCTTCAAAATAAGCTTGTATGATCATCTCGCTGACGTGCCCCCCCCTCCACTTTCACCACAAACTTTGTTTTGTCAATGCTCTTGTGTCAGATCGCCAGTTAGATTGATAAATAAAGTCTAAATTAAGCTGAATTACGCCAAAAGTAGACATTTCGCAATCTTTTTATCAGGGTCATTTAGATTCTCACTGCAGACTGGAGATACCAGTAACTGTATACAGTATTTCTTAATGTCATCCTCCTCTGCAAAGTGACACATGATGAACAAGGACTGGATTTTCCCAGATTACATATAGACATTTAGAATAAATGAGCTTATTCTGTATTACTAACACATGAACATCATTTATATTGCCACTACATGGAAAACATTTTTTTAAAGACCCAAGAAAAATGTATTTCTACTTCCTCTTATGGTAATAGATTAGAATATATACAAATTATATTGGGTGCCGTTTCCATATATTCATTAACTATTCTGTGAATGACTGACTTGGGGATGCATCAACACGCTTTCCTTTATCATTTCCCCATATCACGTACAGCAGAGCACCAGACAAACCATCTAAAGGCGGAATGAGATCCAAAGCTTCATCTGTCAGCACACGGCTCTCCGAGTTTGCCACTGAAAGTAACAGACTCAGGAACAAACATGCTCACAGGAAATACAGCAACTCTTTTTTGGGGGTAAAACAGACAACGCATTCCAGAGAAAGTTATGTTTCAACATGCAATGAAGTTTGCCCAAGAAAAATATTACCTCCTCATTTTTTCACAGCTCATTTTACTAAAGCGCCCCCCCCCCACCAAGAAAACAAGAATGCCAGCACTACTTTTTTCATCTCCCTTACAGGCTGTATGAGTTTAAAAGAACATTAAAGTGAGCTAAACTGGCTGAAATCAAATTATCTGACTGTCTTCAGCGGAAACGCAGCTGACCCTAACTTCTGCTACTTGGTCAAATATTTACAGGAAACCCAGATGACACATGCTACTATCACTATGCTGTCAATGAGGAAAAAACAAAAAACACAATAAAATAAAACGCATGCCTCATGAGAAGAAGAACACCAATAAATCCTCTCAGAGCTGAAGAACTAAATGACAGGCTCGACACCATTCACCATTCAAGACCATCAATACAACTTCATGAGAGAAAAACACCACTCACCAGCAGCTGCTCTCTCTCTGCTTGGACAAAGTCAAGTGTACTGACTGCTGTCTCAGTCAATGCTGGCTGACTGTGACGTAACCAGCCTTCCGATCCATAGCTTCAGGGCAGTAGAAGAGAGCGGGATAGACAGGAGGGCGGTGAGCAAGACCAAAAAAGGAGGAAGTGAGAGGAGGAGGGGGGGGGGGGGGGGGGGGGGGGGATTGGCTATTCCAAGTGAAATGAGAACTTTCAATGAATGTTGATTTGGATGCAAGATGTTCCGAATAAGACTTGGAAATTGATTATTTGGAAACCACTTCCAGTTTGGTATAAAGAATATGGAAAGGAGAGAACAGCGGTGGGTGCCAGGGTGTATACTGGTCTGTTGATATAAGAAGCAGATGTGAAATATGCAGACATACGAGGAAAAACAGACTTAAAGTGCTGGTCTGCACAGATGTAGATGATACCTACAGGCAGAAATAAGACAAGTACTGCCCAGAACGAAAACTGTAACTGAAGGTCTGCCCACTTTGAAGTCATTAATTCCTCATATCATTCATTTGTCAAGCAAAGAAGTCCAAAAACTACTCAAACGAGATAACTTTGCTTATTCCCATATAATGAATTCAACACATCGAGTTTATTTTGACTAGACAAAATAAACCATTAATTAAAAATCAGCCAGTGACAGCGATAATGTCCAGATAAAGCCCCACGTGAATTCAACTGCTAAAGCGGCGCATTTCTCCCAGCTGTTCTGGGATGAGTATTTCACAAACTTATCTAACAAAAAGGAAAACTTAAAAGCACCATCACCGCAAAATCTAAGAAAAACAATCTACGTTATCTTTACCTGCCATAGAAAAACTCCACGTCTCAGCAAAGGTAACAGATCGATATCTCCAACGTCCGATAGGCAGCAGGTAGTGAAAGTTTTAGTCCCAAAGTGAACTGAACTTGCTGTATAACTTAAGTTTTTCTAGTTCCTGAAATAATTCAGAGTTTCAGGGTGACGCTGTTAATATGACACACGGCTGGAGTGTGACAAAGCCGAGAGCCTCACTCGCTTTACTACAGCAGACACACAGACAGAAATAATCAACCCCACCCCATCTACTCATTCTCACCCAACAAGCTCACACACATCCAGGCTGACTCATGCAAACTCGCACTTAAACTCTTCTTTTTCCCCCTGAGAAACGGATTGATTTTCCATCAGACAAGCTGAGGTTTCACCATCGAACTAAACGGGCAAATTACAGAATAGCTGCGTCTTCGTGCCTAAGCTCAGCTCCACAGCTTGTTTTAGAACTTAATTTGAACTTTGACCCCACCGGAGCAGGAGGTCAAATGAGGGAGTTGAGTTTGGTTTCTTTCCAAAGTGCTGACCAGGGGGAGGAAAAGGAAGTAAATCTGTCAACATTGCCATCGGCACACTTTTAAACCTACGTTCACGGCTCCCTGTTGCTCGGTCTGGATCAGTTTTAGGGGGAAAAAAACAAAAAACAGATAATGATGAAGGAGACAGGAAATCAAAAACAAAACAACAAAGATATTCAGGTATCACACATTTTCCCAATTCTTTTTGTCATGTTTTAAAGTTGAGAAGTTTTTAAAGGGACGATCCCCTATGTTTATATGTCAAAGCCATGAGATCACTAGATGGCTCCTGTGAGTGCCACATGTACAAGGTATCCTGTTACTCCCGAGAAACATCTGTGTGAAAAAAATAACCCGGATTACGTCACAGTGACATCAGCCGGTTTCACTCAACTCAAGTCTGAAGACGCATTTAAAACAAAGTCTGCAGCAGTCAACTGTTTACAGTAATTTTGCTAGTCAGTCGCTTTAGAGGAAAAGTGACAAATATTTGAGAAACGGTTTAGGAATTTCTGCTTGTTTTTATCTCACAGCATGAATTCTGGCCTGTTAAAACATGACTTGTGTCCAAACTAATTAACTATTTTTGGCAGCTCCCTTTTCACAAAGGACGGCCACAGCAGGTAGCATGTTTGGTTTGGCAGATTTTTACGTCTCATGCCCTTCCTGACACAACCCCAAAGGGATTTGGGTCTGCCTGGAATCAAACCAGGGATCTTTGGCTTGTTTAAACCACTTCACTGTGGAGCCTTTCCTTCTTAACTGATTAATTAATTAAAGGTAATCTGCAGATTAATAGGTGGCGCACTGGTGCAGTGTTTAGTACTGTCTCACAAGAAACCCTGGGTTCAAATCCACTGGCTAGCTTAGGCTTTCTGTGTGGATCTTTGTGGGTTTTCTCCAGATACTTTAACTTCCTCCCAAAGTCCAAAGTCAGGTTAGTTAGTGGGCTTAAGTTAATTGGTTATTCTAAATTGGCTGTCTTTCACTCTGTGTTAGACTGGCAGCGTGTCACCCTGTTTCAGCTGGGGTACAGCTAAACTTGACAAACAGTTAAGAAAATAAATGGATGGAATCTGTGGATTAACAGCTGTGATGTGCTACTTTTTTTGTGCCAGTTTTTTGTTTGTTGTTTCAAATCAATAAGTCCTCTCTTTGGCCTCTTAGGAGGAAAAAAGTCCCTGGTTCATTTTTTTTTTTTTTTTAAAGGTTTGGACTGCTGACATTTAGTGACCAAACAAATTATTAATAGTGTGCAATGAACAGTCATTACTTGTAGCCCTAGTTTGGTGCGGTATGTGTAGGAGGGTGAAGCCTTGTGTGGGCTTGTAGTGTAACAGCATGTGAGATTTACAGCCTAAATTTCCTGTTACAGTCTGTTGCGCTGACCACAAACACTCAGCCCACTACTCTCCGTTCTGTTGTCATTCAGGTTAATCTGAGATGAGCCATGTTTAAATCCCCCACAATTAGCCTGCTCGCAAAAAAAATTTCAAGACCCCTGAGGCTCAGGTGGGGGGGCACAAGAGAGGCAAGGGTAGACTTTGGTGAGGATCGAGTGGTCAAGTGGGTAGGTCACAATACACAAACTCCACCTCTTCTTCTCTCACAACTTCAAAACAAGGCGACCTGTTGAATCTTTATCATCTCCACCACCCCCCGCTGTCAGCGTTAATCAGGGGGAGGCTATATTTAAGAGTGGATAGCAGAGATGCAATTACCCAGAAGGATTAGCCCCCCAGTGGCAGTGCCATTGTAGAGGGAGCGGACTTGAGTGGCCTTCCCTTGATGCCTACCCGTAGCATTAACCCTTCAATAACTGTAAGCCCCGATTTTATTTCTTTAAATCTTCAAGGCAGTTGCTAAATAAAGAGGACAAAAGGAAGGGAAATGTGAGCATTAAGCTAACAAAGAAAAGCAAGTCAGCAAGAAGAAAAAAAAAAAAGACACGTAAGGAAAAAGATTAAAAGACCAATAATTCACTCATGATGCTGCTGGAAGTTCCAGTTTCGTGTCTGGCTTCAATTGAGAGCAAGCATTACATGCTTCCACAGCCATAATAACACACATTAAATTAGAGATTTTTCGAAGCTTATTATCGCCTCTCTAACTAAGCTGTGCTGACTGCCACTCTCAAAGCATTTCATTAAGCAGCGGTTGTTTACATTCTCAAAACACTCACAACCAATAATTAGCAGGATTTGGCTTGAGAAGACTCATCGCATGCAAGGGAGGTGTGGGGGTTGTTTTCCCATCCCATCTCTACATTCTAGGCTTTTTCCTAACGCTTTGAAGCTAGGCTACATTGGTCAACCGTTTCCATAGGAGCGTCAGTCGGGTAGGTACCCTCTTCCTGTTATTCCCCAGTCCACTGCGATGGTGTTTCCTGACTGGGAACCTCTTGGATGGGATTGAACTGCTGTCCCTAATCCCCCTACACACACCAACTAGTGTTTGCACTTCCTGTGGAGACAATGTATGGACAGAGGCACACAAGTCATTGTCCATCTTGTTTGTTTTTGCGGAATGTCCATCACGCTGATTTTCTTTCCACCGAGCCACGTCGACGGGCTTTTGCTTTTTTCCACATTTCACCGTCATCGCATCCATACTTTGAGTCTGTGTGAAAAATTAAGAATCAGCTGATTCTTTACAACCCATCTTCTCCTTTGTGCTCAAAGTGAATGGACCTCAGGAGCTAAAGTTATTTAATCAGTGTGATATTTTTTTGAAATGTGTTCTTCTCCATGTTACGTCTTTATATTTTACAGACTATATTAGAAGGTTATTTTGATACAGAAGCTAGATGAATACTCTGATAACAAAATATAGGAAAAATGTGGCCTTTCAATATGCCACAACTTGTTTTGATCCACCACCTTTCCCGCATGGTGATATGATCCTTAAACATTTACCCCAAACACACTTTGATGTTTTCTCCATTGAATTACCAGAAAGTGGATCAAATATCCAAGATGATAATTATTGTTTCTGACATATCCTATTGCATCTGATATTGCTGCTCAGATTTGCAAATAAAGAACCTTTTTGCTTTAGACTGTGACACATGGGGTGGATGTAAAAGGTATCCAGTTGCAATTTTTAACAGATCTTGAACATGTTTTGAACTTCATGTGGATATCTCCTATACTTATGAAGTAATGAGGGCTTAAAATAGTAAAAAAAAAAAAAAAAAATGCAAAATTTAAAAGACATCTACGTAGTTTGAATATTTTTTGTTACAAGCCATCATAGTATGAGGATAAAAATGTTCAGGTCTTTATTAAAGACACAAAAGGAATTGTACAAAATCAGGTAGTTCATATAGCTGTGATGGCTAGCCAAATGGCTATATCTGTTCATATAGCCATTTGGTAGAGACACTCCTTTGGTCATCCAGTCATTCATCCATCCAATTACTACCACTGGTCCAGGTCATGTTCCCAAGCCAGTTGAAAGAGACTCTCTAGCGTATTCTGCGTCTCGTGAGCATGTTCTGGATCTCCCCAGGGTGACTCATACCCAATAGGACACGCTTGAAACAACTGATCCAGGAGTCACCAGAGACACCCAAAACACATAGCCAAACCATCTCAACTGACTTCTTCTGATGTGGAGGACTCTAGTCTACTCTCCAAAACAATCACACCGTGGACTTTCACACTTGACATCTCATTCTTCCAGCCACTACCCTGAGCTAGTGACCAAAGGTGAGGGTAGGAACACAGACTGACACAAACCAAACATGATTTGCCATTTATTTGGAAAGCTGACATCATGAATGAAGTATAAGAGACAGATTACTAAAAAACAGCATGTTTACAAACAGTGATGCACTAGTGGGCGTGTTCAAAAATTGCACAAATCGCACTTTCATTACTTCTTGTCAAAACAAGTAAAAGTTCCAGTTAAAGTGTAAAAAACAAAATCCAAACTACTTTACAAATTCCAAGTAAAGAAGACAATGCAACAGTTGTGACTGTGGTCTTCCATTTCTCTGGAATTAGCTACAGTCATACCTGATATTTCACTGCCAATCTTCAATAGTGGTAGGTGACAAGGGTCTGACGATAAAGACAGCATCAGAGTCTTTCTCTGGAACGAAACGTTTCACAGAGCTGGAAAAGTAGACACAGGCAAAAGAGCTGCTGATTGCCTTTTAGATGTAGGCTGCGTGTCTGTTTGAAGAAGACGGAGCTGTTGTGGCTTGCACCGTGGCAGGGATCCACGCAACAGTGTTACGCCATTGAAGAAAAATGTCCACATAATTGTGGGAATATCACTTTTGAGTAATAACCCAAAACACAGAAGATATTATTGTGTTTAACAGGATAAGCGTGGTGTGCAACGTAACACAAAAGATTACACTGAAGCAACAAAGATTATGATTTCAGTCTTTCTCAAGGTAGCAAAATCATTTCCAAGACTACTTAAAGTAATAGTGTTCACATCAAAAAGCCAATTGCGAATTAAAGTTATTATTTCACTAAAGCTTTCCACACTTTTTCCTTATTGTTGTGTTGGTTTTAATGTCTTCAAGCAGACTGGTCAATCATATAACAAACAGGATCCTAACAAAGAGATGATTAACAGTGAATCAAAACAAAACGTTTTAATGCAAGAGAGGGCCAGACAGTTTAATCCAGACTGTTCTTATAACTGAGACTTTACTGGATAGCACACCAAATCTCTGGTTTGAACTGTCAGATGTTTCCATTTTTTTTACAGTTATATAGAGAGTATATGCAATAAATACTTATATTCCTAAGTTCAAGTTCCTTAAAACTGAATCTGCAAATACTATCATATCTACGTGGGTCCTCTGGATGGGGTTAGATTAATGCCTTTCTCTGGGTTAGCATTGTGTTACACTGGCAACCTGTCCAGGGTGTCCCTGTCTCTAAGCCTATGACAGCTGGGATAGGCTCCAGACCACCCAATCCAAACTGAAATGGATACATGGAATAAAATAGATGGATAAATAAGTTCAGGACATTTAATTTAATAAAATTTAGGGGGTTTTAGACATGATGCCTTTAAGGCTGCAAAAGTACAAGGTGCTACATTATCCTTACTACTCATCCCATTGCACCATGACATTAATTATTATCCTCCATAATTTGAGCTTTTTAGAGTTCTCAGTAACACCCAGTAAACCGCACATATCAACAAGTGCCCTGTTGCATGACACTATTGTATGTAAATGTACATCATGAATGATGTAAGCAGGCAGCATTAGCTACACACTGCGTAGCCAAGCCTCGACTAGTATTTCAGTAAGCAATTGTGATTAAGAAACCTTTGCATTGCAGCACAGCATAATTTATGGTTGGTAAAAATCAGTACTGTTTGAGTGGGTCACACTAGTTGATGAAGTAATTTGGAGAGCTAGCCAATTACCACTAATTAGTGTTAGAGCTAGATAATGTTAGTCACCTAACTGTAGCTTAGCCAAGCTGTGTGAATTTGGTGAGTTTATAGCATTAGTTAATAAGGTCGTCTAGTAAAAGTTGATTTTTACCAATTACATCACAATCTTAACAACGAAAATTGCTTTAGCAGTAAAAAAGTAGAAGTATAGTGATTCTGAACAGCATCAGTGTATTCATCTCTGAATGTAAAGCATGGACTAAAAAGCTAATTACGACCATAGTTTTCCAGTACTAAGCTTCATATTGAAATGTAATTAGGCAACATTTCCTCAGCTCCTGTAATGTTCAATTCACTCTGGAATAACCAAAGCATTTTAGACCACCATTTCAATCAATGGTCTCTCGTTACTTCATAGAGTAAACTTTCCAAGAACCTAACGTTTATATAGCTGAGGTCACATCCTTTGACATCTTTTTCAAGACTTTAATGTCTAAATTACAATACAAGCTGTGAAGAATATTGATGAACATAATGTATGTTGTGTCCAGAGATAAATCACCATCAGCAGCTCTCTATTGAAGATACTGGAAGAAGCTGCATGATGTGAAAAAAGGCAAATATACACAGCCATTTTTCCCCATTTTCTAACATTAACTGGAAATTCCTAAAAGACCCAATGAATCCAGAAAAATGAGCAGAAGAAGTGGATAGTATGAATGTAGAACAGCTGTTTTAGAGTCCATGCATGCTGAATGAGCTTTCAGAAAAAGTTGTGAATCCTCCCAGGCTGAAGATTCAAGAACAATTAGGCAAGTGGTGAGTTGTTAGAGAAAATATGCTGCCTTTTTCAGATGTTGGGTATGTAATACTGCTGGCTTCACTAATCATACAATGGTGTCCTGTTATTTAGACATACCGTAGGTTCCTTTTAAGTTATGAGCAGAAGATTTATTGCCTTTATGGCCACAGTTATTGTCAGTACCTGCTTTATTTAGCTTGGTTCTTTCATCAATTTCACAAAGAGTGACTCTCTTGGAGTATTAACTTTGTTCGCTTTTCTTATTTGTCTTTCTTCATTGGTTTGCCTCAGGTGTTTGTTTTCAGTGCTTTGAGATACTTTTTTTTTTTTAAAATGTCATTATATACACATTGCTGTTCAACACATCTTCTAGTGAATTAAACTCACAAAGATGCATGTGGGAGGATGTGCCTGTTTGGTAATGTTACTATATGTAGTTCAGACTTGTCCTTTACTGAAAGCAAACATTACTGTCCCATAGCAAGACTGCAGTTGTGCCTCTTCCAACAAGAACAAGACTGCTCATTCATACAGCTGACACACTGAGATTAATGAAAGGAGGGTATGTCTGAAAGGGGCTTATGACACCTAGAACCGAAGCCATTTCTACCAGGAAATAATGCCTAATACCCTTCACCCTAGATCCCCCTCAAAGATATAGAAAGTAGGCATCCAGCCAAATGAACGTGTTTACTTAGCAGCCTCGGAAGGTCCCTGTCAGTGTCGGTTAAGTGTGACTTTTCAACTGAGCAGTTCAGTGGAACAGAAAGCAAGGTCAAATCTGAAGATCCACTGTGTCTGTGCTTATAAAAGAAGAAACATTCGTGACAAAATGAACTGATAGCCGCTAAAAAGAAAAACAGACTGAATGAGTCAGCTGCGAGTAATAAGGTGATTCTGTCTAAGTATATTGCATAAGACTGTGACTAATAAAAATTAATTACCATTAAACATAAGCAAAGGATTGCTCATAAAACATAAAAGAGTGGGAACAAAAGAGGGAAAAGAGAAATTTTTTTATAAAAATGGAAGCCAGCCAGAAACATGAGTGATTAAATGAGATGTACTCCACATGTCCAAATACAGAGCAACTTTAACTGTGTGCACATTAAACTGACTAAAGAAAATGGATATTACATTGACATTATTCAGATATTAGGTTTATAGAAATAGAAAAAAAAAAAGCTGTTGGTGCCAGTTCTCCAGCTGGAGGCATTAACAATTCAAGAAGAAGAAGGTGCAACAAATTAATACAACTATGAGAGTTTCCAATCTCTCTAAAACGATGAAAAACAGGGTAAAATACAGCACTGATGTTAGTTTCGTGTAATTATTTCAATAAGGTTCCCATATCATCATGAGTCAGGACAGAGGGAATTCTTCCACTGAATTTAAAATGATTCATACATCTTTTTACATCTAGACGTTATCAGCAAATCTATTGCCACTTTTCCTAATATTTGGTTTAACTAAGAAGTCCCATTGAGATCAAAATCCCTGTTACAGAAGCCTTCTAAGGGAGCAGTCATATAAACTCACTTCTACTTCAATTCAACAATAAATAAAAGCACACTTTAGTTTCAATCTTGCTGAGAATTATTTCATGTCCTAGCTGCCTAAAAAAAATGATGCCGTTTACCCAGATCTGTCCAAACCTGGAGCACATTAAAAAGCAACTATTTGGAAGAGAGTAGCTGGAGACACAAGCGTACAGAAAGAAGCTTAAAGTTCACACAATGCACGTACAGAGACCGGGGGGGATCCAGCTGACTTAAACATTTCCTCATCCTTTGTGCTTCTGTCAATTTCCACTTTCTACACATTATCCCTGTGCCTCCAGCTGTTTGGACTGGGAGGGGCCCGTTGGCAAAGCAACCCACGCCTTGCGAGTCACTTGTCTGGTCATGTCAATCCTGAAGGAGGGAGGGAGGGAAATAAAGGGGACCGGTGGGATAGAAGCGAAGGAGGAGGGGGATAATAAACTCCTCTCTGTCTGTACCTCAATCCAGCAAGCAAGCTCAGACTAGCAGTGAGCACTAACCAGCACGCACTACCGTATCCCACCACCTCAATCGAGAACCCACCCTGTAACATTATCTTTCAGACAGACACCTGCAGACGGATTTCAAATCCCTCTGACTTAAGGAAACCAAAAGTATCCAAACATGCCAGCAAAAAACCCGTGGAAACACATGTGTTGGGCCATTTAAAATCCTTTTAGGAACCTTTAGGAGCTCTGCTTTTTAACGTGGTGGCACAGCTGAGCTACAGCAGCACAAGTACAGGGTGACACCTGGTGTGATTCCAGTAAATTATGGCCCAGGTGGACTCATTCAAGTCCCAGCCAGTCATGCTGCGACTAGAAGTGACACAGCCTCACCAGGGAGCTGATATATAGCAGGAGGAGACTAAAGGCAAGCCTGCCTGGGAATAAAACAGCTGAAAAAGAGCATTACAAGTCCAAGACTCGCTTTCTCTCTCTATGCATTTGTGCCTGCAGTGTAGCTTGTTGCCAAGCTGCCGACATATCAAAGAGATGATTGGGAGTCATTTCAAAAACTCTTAAAGTGAAATATAAAAGTTTAATGTGTTTTTTTTATTTAGTAAAAAATGCTTTCTTTGATGTGTCTAAATCGGTTTCGTGGGTGGAGTGGGTAAAAGTCGAGGGATATATTTATGCTCAAATTCTTCTGAGAAATGTGGCTCTCGCTAGTCAGACTGAGCTTTGGCGGAGAATAAGCAGCAGCAGACCTGGAGGTCAGGGCGGCCATGAAATGCCCCCTGCTGCTTAAAGCTTGTTACAGACAATACAAGTTCTACTATTGAGCAACAGCTGTGAGCATGAATAATATCACAACATCTTCCAGTACACAACAAAAAAGATTTTTCATGATCTGGAAACCAAAAAATGTAAAATGACTCACCCTCAATGTTAAAGTATACAGTTACCAGAAGCGTTAGGAATTGTGACATCTTGGGTTATCCACTCCTCACTAGAGCAGAAACAGGCAGTGTAGGATCGAGGTGCAAGAATAACACCAGTGACTCACTTAAAACAATATTTTCAATGAATGTCTTTCATTTGAAACCATTCACTTGCTACTCATTATACAGCCAACAGGTGGCTTTTAGAGGCTTAATTTTAATGTGTCTAGTATATAGAGTACTATATATTTACAAAACCTGTTTTTATGATGGTACAAGATTGAATCAAACAGATGCAACGCATTTCTTTTGACTTAAGATAAAGTCTGTAGATATTTTACATGTAGATATTGCACACTTTGCAGGTAGTTTCTTCCACTTTTTCCATTAAGCACATTTAAGTCTTTCAATATAATGAACTGTTGTTAATATTTACACTTTGAAAGTGGAATTATTACATATTAGCAGTAAAACAGAAAATACAATTCAAGTGCACTTATTGACTGTAGAGTTCATCTCTGCTTTATTCACGAACAGGAGTTAATATCAGTGTAGTACTGTATACACTGTACAGACTTCAAAAACCCCTCAAAGCAAAGTGTCTTGATGCATGCTCAATCATCCAGGTAAGTAAATCCCAAAAGGTTGATTCTGTTGATCTGGATGTAGCGCTTTCAGTGGGAAAAACGTTTTGTCACTCATCCAAGTGATCGCTTCAGTCTCAGCTGACTGGAAGTTTCCCCAATCTTTTAAACAGTACATTCCACAATGACTGAAACTAGCACCACTGAAGCAGCAATGGGCTGGGTGGTCAGTTGATAATTAATATGCAAATTCTCATTGATCCACCACTACTGATCAAGGTCCATTGATCAAAGACTGCTGATCAATGGCCATGAGTACCATTCACAGAGAGTTGGGGAATGGCTGCAATCACAGCATTACTGAAAGATGGTAAAAGATGTACCCTTAGGCCCCCTCCTCGATTAAGAGATGGTCTTTCCCTTTTCACGTAAATGGCCTCCTTGACTCTGCACTCAAACCAGCGTTCCTCCCTGTCCAGGATGTAGACATCCTCATCAGTGGTCTTTGATCAATGGGCCTTGATCAGTAGTGGTTGATCAATGGTCATGAGAATTTGCATATTAACGATCAAGGAACTGACCTCTCAGCCCATTGTATATTCAGTGGTGCTAGTTTCAGTCATTGTGCAATGTACCGTTTATAAGATTGGTGAAACCTGGAGTCAGCTGAGACACTAATAAGCAAAATACCAAATTAACACAAAAAACTAAAACTTGAATTCATCTTCAAAAAAAAAAGAAAAGAAAAGAAAAAAACAAAACAAAAAACCCATCAGATTATAGATTCAGTGATGTCAAATTTCATTGGTCTGTTTGCACAATTAACTGCACAGCAAGCCATATTTTTTTTAACTGCTGTATTAAAAGGACTCAAAGTCACAAAGACTACAAACAAACATGGTCAAAAGGTCCTGCAAATCAAATTAGTTAACCTAAAGTCACAAAGCAGAGAGCGACTGGAAACCATTTAACAGTCTGTGCTATTAAAAAAAAAGTAATTTGAAAGGGTGAAATTAGCTGCTAGTAAGCATAGAAACAAAAAATATATTCTAGGCTGTAACTACACATGGGAGTCTACAGGTTTGATTTGCTTTTGGAGATGAGCATCGGAGGAACTGCAGTGTGAGCACTTGTGTTGGATTCATTTTTTAGTCCGTCACTTGAAAATACACAAATAATTGAATTATTTTTAAGTTTATATGAAGAAGTTTAGTAACATCTGAATGTTTAATGGAGCTTAGCGATCTGAAGAAGGTGATAACTGTTTGAAACACAATGTAAATAAAAGCCTCTGTGTTACCTAAAAAGACCGTACACCTTGTATCTGCCGTCAGCCTTGTTCTCCTCCCGTCTGTCCCAGTCCGCACCTGGATACAAGCCCTTCTATAATCTCCTTACATAATAACGTCAAGCCTGACCCTGACCAAGGAGAAAGCCTCCTGCCTCATTTACAACTCGGCACACAAATCCTAAAAACAGGACAGACTTTGTCATGCAAGAGGGGCCAGACAGTCTGAAGTGATTTTGTCTTTAAGGAAAAGTGGATTTTGGAGACTTATGTGGGGAGAAAGGAAAGAGACAGTGTGAATAGTTCAGGTTAAGCACTTTGTATCTTTCTTCTTTCCCCCATTTCATTATTCTCAGTTGCCATGGAGAAAAACTATATATAACTCGTCTCTCTCTCTCTCCAGAGGCCTGCCTGAATTCAAAATCTTTTCTCCGTGTCATCTTCCTTTTCCATTGTTTCCACAGAGAGGACAGTAGGAGACAACATCTCATTTCAATAGGAAATCTGTCTAATGCCCAGCTTTAGCGGCAGGAGGGAGATGTCAGGGCAGAGCAGACAAACTAAAACAAACCAGAGTTAGCGAGTGACCAGCCAGACACTATGGCGGTTTCCCTTGGTCTTCTGGCCAGACTCCCATTTTCAGAAACCAGTGGCTTCAAAGGAATAATTCATTTCACAGTCTGGTGGCCAGACACAGAGCCCCAAGACTCACGCCACTTTTAACACCTAAAGAAGAAGAAAAGCAGATTTCCCACTCTGCTTCGCCTTTCGCAGTACTGTACCACAACAGCATTTTGTCAGGCTAAATCTAATTAAATTCAAACACTCAGGCCAAGAGGAGTTAGTCAGGGTTTGTGCCTTTTCATTACAAAGTTTTTTAATTTGTAGTTTAAGACATTGGACATCTTACTAATCACATCCCGTGTAGCTTCGCTCAGAATGTCACACAAAAGCTTTTACTTCTCTGACATCTGTATTAAAATCCCACCAGGTTAACTTTGGTTAAGGTTAGGCGCAAAAAAGATTTGTTTCAGGTTGAGGAATGTTCACGGTCTGAGTTAAAATAAGTACTTGTTAAAGATGGGGAAACGTGTGGTGGTTAAAATTACTGGTTTGTTAATGTTAGAGGACCTTCGTCATCATGGTTAAAATAATAGCTTCTTGGTTAAGGTTAGAAAAAAAACAACCATTATCATTATGGTTTAAAGAAACCCATCTGACTGTCAGAAGGAAGTGGAATGCAAACAGCGGTCTCTATGTCCAAGTCAGGCTTTTTGGTGATTCATCCATCCGCCCCAAGTACTTCCTTTACTGTGAGTGTAGCATGGAACTAAGTTTGTTTTTAGTCCCAAAAGATAAAGTCAAGACCTGACACCACTCCTGTCCAGCTGTCTGTTATAGAACTACATCAACACAAGTGGATGGCTACCTTTGCTCTGTACACCTGCCAGCATCTGTAAGGCTCAGTCATCAACTCCATTTCATGCACAATCCATACAGTAAATAAAGAGTCAATTGTCGCCATCTTGCTCCACATTCATAGGATAGCGATATGCCAGGATACAGCTACATGTATGCAGTCTCAAGTCTGTTTTCTTTGTGCAGACATATGGAGTTTTCAAAAAGCTTTACCTCAACAGGAGTTTTTCCAAAACAGTAATCTTCAGTATTCACTTTTCATTGAAAAGGCCAAAACGCATACAAATAGCTATGTTCAGCAAAATACCTTCATAAATGTGGCCATAGCGTTCATTACAAGCTAAATCTGCGTGAAACCATTCCCTCCTTTATGGGCCTTTTTGACTCTAGTGGGACCATACATTTTAAAATGAGAATTGTGTTGAACGCAGTAGGATAAGAAACCAGTAACTTTATTAGTGTTTACTGAGGTCATAGTTAGGGAAACAAGGGCTAATGTTGACTATTTCTTTTTGGAACCAGAGTACTCGCCCCCTGCTGGACATAAGAAATAATGCAGGTATATGGCATTTTGGTATCTTTCATCATTTTGTTTTTTCCTCATTAAACTCCAAGACAAAAATTTAATAAGCACATTATATATAACATCAACCTGCTGATGACTTTAAATTTACTCACAAATGTACACGGGTGTAAAACCAGGTGACATGGACGCATAACGCTGGTAATAAATAATAGTAAGCTTGTTAGACTTCATGAAAATATTGTAAAAACCTAACATTACAAACAAATTCTGATGGCTACTGTTAGCTCAATCAAAACACCTCAATATAGTCATATAGTAACCTGATTAATTTTTGTGTCTGCGGACATGATTTTCCATCACTGTTTCTGACTCGGCTGTTGGACGATGTGGCAGTAGTGTGGATCTTTTCTTCCATCACGCTGGAAACCAGGATTTTTACGCTTGAATTGCTTGAAATAATTTTAATTGTGTTATTATCATTTAACTGCTTAAAACTAACTGGTGGCCAGTTCAGAGCTTGTATGGACTTTGTCCAATTCAAAGTCCAATTAATGTAAGGAATAAATAATATGATGCTCTGCATTCACACATAGACATTACCAGGAGGAGCTGCAGTTTGGGTATAAAAACTGCATTCCCTGCAGCCTGTCCTTGCAGACGTAGACCTTGCCCCAGTTAGTTAACGGACTTACGCCAATAATCATTTTTATACCATCTCACTGAAAGTGAAATGTGTTCATGCACAGCCTTTCAAGCCTTAAGGATCTTACCTTAGAGGCCCTCCGCCGCTCAGGACACTCGGGATGTTGGCACACCACCCCATCGTCCTCCTGGACGGGCTTCTCATCTGAAACAGAACACACGGGTCAGTTTGATTTCCCTCTGTATCACTAAAAACACCAAACCAGCCACCCAGCCAGCAGCACGTCCATTAACACACCTTTCTTGGTAAAGTTTTAAAAACGTACTGCAGACAGCGAGACTAAAAGTCGCTGCCTGTGTTTACATAAGGATGGAGCGACTACGAGCACAAGAAACACACAGTAATAGAGACCTAGAAGCCACATAATAAAAAAAATGGAAGAAAGAAAAAAGAAAAAGAACTTCGGCTACAGAGATTTCATGAAGGGAAGGTAAACAGAGGGAAGAGGGTGGGGTGTGTTTTTGGGAGGAGATCAGAGAGAAATGACAAGAACAGACAGGAAGAAAATGGAGCAAATGAGAGGAAGCCCCAATCTGGGTTTTGTACAAAAGTGCACTCATCATGGGCAAGCTCGCAGCACTCTGCTGCACAATAACAAATCACTGTTGTCAAATAAACTTCTAAAGTCTACTTACTAGCTGGCTATCGCTACACCGGGGGGCACGATAAAAGGCAGTGTTTACATCTACATCTCCTACATGTACACATACGATAAAAATATCATAACAGAGGCCCTGAGCACACCAATATTTATCTGACCGTTTAATGAGAAAAGCAGAGAATACATGTGAAGAAAGGAGAAAGTAAAAGCCAGGAGGGTAAAACAGAAGGAGCCTCGCTCCAAAAGATCTGCAGTTTCCACGCATGACAGGACTTTTTAGTAAAACTTTCACTAATAATCTAGTCTCTATTTTTGCACCAATAAAATAACATTAAACAGAGGAGGACTGGTGCTAGGAAATGAAGTCACTTAGTGGCTGAACTGAAGGTCAAATTTAAAACACCAATTTGTCATCACAGAAACGAGGCCCTGCTCACAGCCCGCACACAGAAACGAGTCACCTTGAGTCATCCACTTGGCTGCAGCTGCAATCACAGGTAAAGGGTGCTGGTGAGGAAGACGGAAAAACATTGTAATTGGTGCATACCACTGAGCCAGAGGTTTCCCAGCTGTGATGGGAAGGGTCAACCTGTGTGCAGTCAAGTTACTCAACAGTGGACTCGGGGTTTAGAGTCATGTTAGCAGCTTGGTGAGACTGTCCCAAGGTCCTCAGGATAAAATGCTCATGTCTATAGGTCATATTTATATGTTCAGTTCACATATAGCACGCAAAGCCCTGATAACTTAACTGAAAAACTTAATTTTTATAAGTATCTGGTCAGAAAACAGTTTTTGATATATTGTAATAGGTTTTTGTGATTTTTTTTTTCCCAGCAGAGCAACAAAACGTCCCTACCAGAAATGCACTATGTGCCTCAACTTTTTCCCCTCTTGGATGCCCAATAGGGGTCAACCTTGTTTCTCTTATAGGAACTCAGCAGTTTCTGTCATATTTCTGGCCTGCTTCCAGAACAAAAAGTGATCACCTTAGTAGGGATATCCTTGGAAAACCCCCAAACCTATTCTAATGGTCATTTGTGATAGATTCCAAGCTGGCTAGTTATTAAAGGTACAAGGGAGGTCCTCACATGTCATCTTTAAGGAGCAAAGAGTTAAAAACTTGAGCAACAAGGACATGCTGTAATGACGCAACGCAGGGATAGCTCAGTAGGTAGAGTCGTTGCCCCATGATCGGAAGGTCGGGGGTTCGACTCCACTGAACAGCTACCCTGAGGTACCCCTGAGCAAGGTACCGTGCCTACACACTGCTCCCCGGGCGCTGCATTGGTGGCTGCCCACTGCTTCACTGGGTGAATGGGTTAAATGCAGAGGAGTAATTTCCCTGCGGGGACTAACGCATACACATCAAACATTAACATTAAAGTAGATCTGACACAAATATGTACAAAAAATTCATGATATTCTATTAAAAACACTGCTGAGATGCTCTAAAGCTAAAATCATCCATTTTAACCCTAAACAAAGTCAGGATGTCAGTAATGAGACATGAAGATTGGCCTTCTGGGGACACCAAATGTGTGTAAAAAATTATGCCAGTACACCTAAACTGTTGAAATTACTTGTTTAGACGGTAAACAACAGTAAACAACTAATCTAAACAACAGTTTAGATGTTGAAAGAGTGACCCAAACACCTTCACGACCCTTAAAGCCATTTAAAGTGATAGAGCAGAGGCCTAGCCTGTTTTGTAAAGCTTCCACCACCTTCTGGGAAAAAAAGAAGAAAATGGGCCTCTCCTGTGTGTCTGCTGTGCTGGGAGCAGGCCGAGACGCGCTCTCAGCTCTGACAGTGGCCTCTGCCAGCGGGCCTCAGGTTAATGTTTCCCTCGGGGTTTACAAGCAGCAGGCTACAGAGGGAGCCTCCAGCTTTTATGGAGAGTTTCCCAAAGAGGAAGAGCAGTCTTTACCACAGCGAGAGTTTACAGTCGTCCACAAAACAAATGTTACTTGGCTTATCGGTGTGATCTCAGATGTCAATGCAGGGAGGTGAAGCAGTAAACACAAAATCCAAAGTGGACCTAAACATTTGGACACTGGTTATGGTTTAAAAAATAAATCAATAAATAAAAATAAACTTGGTTGGCCAACCACAACTTAAGGGAAAGGGTCTATACACAACATTTAACGTCATACTCAAGATCTTTTTGCAGCCTGTAAATGTATTCTTCATGGTTTAACTGTGCCAGTTGCAAAAGTGGTTTTTTGGCCACATTTTCCAGCTCCACCAATGAGAAAGATCCAAAAAACAAAAGGCCACTGTATTTTTTGTGGTCAGCATCCATAAGCATACTGAAACCATTTTCACACATGAACTACAGCCAGGCAAATCAGGTGTGCTGGTGTACTGTTCAAAAGTAATCTTTCATCACATTTATCATAAAACAAACTATCTGCATGAGTCACATTCTCACTTTTGGATACACTTTTGGTTTAGGCAAAGGACACACATTCACTTTGTAGGCATCACGACAATAACCCGGGCTACTCTACCATGGTATAGAGAGCATGACACACACCTTGTACGTGTGTGCTGCCAGGTTAAAGACAGCTAGTTGAGTTTTCCCATGTACATATGTGAAAGCAGCTAGACAGTGAGGGCTTCACTCTCAGTTTCTAGACATAAAGTTGGTCGGTGTAGGGAAACAATTTAATACTCGTGACTTATGTAGCGCTATCCACATGTATAACGCTAACTGCTAATTGTGCAGTGGTGCTGCATACGTGCACCTCACAGGAGGAAAGGAAGGAAGGAAGGAGAGAGACACAGGGAAGTCTCCCCTTCCTAACATGAAGAAGAATTCAAGTATATACACTAATGGTAACACACCGAATTATATTAAGCTTGTTTACATGCAGAGATAAATGAAAAGAATTACAATTTCTTTACATTTTGCTTACAAGGAGCTAGACATTCTTGTATTGTACAGCACGTGGCAAAAGTATCATTTGTTCCCATTTATTTAGCTGAATCAATTAAAAATGCCAAAGATAAAGCAGTTTGTCAGATATAAAATAGCATTTTTGCACCAACAAGGTTATTTCCAAAGAGCTATTAGCCAAAAAACCTGCCATATCTTACCATGTCATGCAGCATGTCCTTAGAAATAAAGGAAATTAGACAAGTGGGGGAGAAAAGACGAAGTAGCAGGCCTAAGAAAAACTATAGCAGATGAACTCTTAACTGTAAATCATGTCAAAAGAAACAAAGGAAAGAATTCCACAAAGAGCCTACACAGGACCTGAGAAAAGTTAAGAAGGAAAAGAAACCAGGATAACTAGAACTGGAGTCTAATCATTGCATAAATCCTGTTGACACAGATTTTATCCAAATTTGAAATGTTGGGTTCAAATCTACTTTCAGATTTGAATTCAACATACAAAACCATCTAGAAATCATCTTACTGGCAACGGTGTAATTTATTACTGCCTTCTAGATAATCACAGCACAGAACAGTAATAAAGAAATGTGCAGAAATGTTAGCAAAGCTGCGATGAAAGGTACGTTTCTTGATTTGACACAATGCAACTGGCCAACAGTAACACTGCCACAACAAAAGGAACACAACACATGAATGCAGCTTTATGGATGGCTTTCTCTCGCCTTGATTTCGACCCACAACATAGCATTTCAGTGCTAAGCTCTCCTCTCCTTAGCCCTCTTCCTCATGACCATCCTTCCTTTTATCGTATAATCACACCATTATGTGCCAAACCTCCATCTTCTCTCCTACTTGCTCATATCTTGCTGACTCTCCCTCTTTCTCTCTCTGATGAACTGGAATTTCTGAACTCAGCACTGCTGATTAAGCCAAAAGCAAACACGAGCACACACCATACACGCACACACGTGACAGCAGACAATGAGCTTGCACACTAAAGAGACGGGTGCATCCCATCCACACAGCTCTCCGCCGGCCTGCTCACCGCAGAGAGACAATGCCCGAGGCAAAGAAACATTAGGTATCCAAACCAGCCCCATAAATAAGCCCAAAGCAGCAGAGGCCAGATTTAATCATGCACACTAGTCTGCCTGTCCTTATTCTGCGATGAGAATGATGCATCTATGAATATGATGTTCCAACACTTCAACAGTCTCTTCACTTCTCCACCAAATGTAGACGCTTGCTACAAGCCCAGGCAAATGTCAGTCTTTCTGTGACATCATATACTGAACACCTCATAATTCTGGACTGCTGTTCAGACCAATAATAGCAAAATGAATAAAGTCCGAGAATTTATAATTTCCACACTTTTATTTATAAAGGAGACAAGATTAACTGAAGGTAAGTATAATCATTGGTTGCAGCCTTTTCACTGGCTCGCTGGTTAGGTTTAAAAAAAGAGCACACTACGTGTTTACTGTGTATGAATCTCCAGGTTGACCCAGTATATCAAAAAAAATATTTATTAATTAATTTATCTATTTATTTTTTGCAAAACACATTACCATATTACCATTAGCACAATGGGAGCCTACACAACTGCACTGCCACAGGCGGTCACTCTGCCATCTGGTATACCTCTGACTCACACACAGAAATTGATCTCGCAGCAGTGCTGTTCTTGTTTTGCACTGCAGAGCTCGTTAGCTTCTGGTGATGCGAGTATAGATGGAAATGCATAAGATCATTCAAACTAAACCATGTCTGGCTGCTTAGCTTACCTTCTTGATACTTTTTTTTTCTCCACAGTGCATGAGAAAATACGCAGTTATGATGAGAATTAAGAGCTGAATTTTGGAATTGTTAGAATAGTTAAAGGTATGGGTACAGATGGGTACTAAAGACCTGCAGGATAGTCTAACATTAAACTCTTATGACATGGAGAAGTGGCTAATACACTGCAGGGAGATACTACACAGTGGATCTGCCAGTTGTAAACACTAACTATATTCATTATAACCTTTAGCTGCCCCAATCAGTCAGTTAAATATTAAATATGTCGCACTTTAATGAATAGTGCAATTCAAAGAACTGGCAAGACAAAGTGAAATGCAATGAAATAAAACAAATGCAATAATAACAAATTTGAAATAAAAAGCTATTGCTGTAATGTCCACATGCACTCTTTGGCTTTAGCGTAAACTCAAACCCTACTACAGACTGTAAGCTGCTTAGGCTGACTGCTAATATTAGCAGATTATAAACACGCCATTTAATCCATTCATTGCTTTGGCACTTGTGCTTTGTCTTTTATTTGCAAACAAAAATGCACATCAACTTCCAAGTGTATTAGATTAAACAGAGAAATCCAAAGCCACAGGCTACTGTCCCAAACAACCTATGAGAGGACCAAGGCTGCTCAGGGAGGAGGGTTTTTTTTACAAATGGTCAGTGACCCCAGCACACCTCAGTTGCAGGATAAAGATTTGGTATGAGATGAAACTCTCAGCAAGTTCAGCCACCACTCGATCACGCCTCACTCTGTTCACTAGTCTCTTCTTCACCATGAGGTGGGCAGAGACAGAGCTGGGCGCGCGTTTAACCGTAAGCCTTCGGCACAATTTCACAAGGAATCTCAAGAATGCTTCGTGCTGCCTTCCGTTTGGTGCGGTCGCATCATGGTACATGGAGAAAGGGTGAGCTTATGTTTGCGTTTGCACAGACTTTGGCTCCTCTCTTCGTCTTCACATGTTGTTTTTGAGAGACTTTAACGGCCTCCTCTACTCCCACACCCCCTCGTGTAATGCAACACACCCCTCTCTGCCAGGAGATAGATATGAAAGCACTCCTGGGAGACAAACACAGATGGCAGACAGGTGGATGCCATACGGGCAGGGAAAGTTGGCATAGAGACGGACATATCAGCACCCGTGGCGCAGCAGACAGAAAAGTTGGGCGATTGAAGCCAGAGCTGTGGAGATGAGTCGCTAATAGTTAATGCTATTAGCATAAATTCCATCCATCTCCCAAATTAAGTGTAGATATGAAAAAAATTAAGGAAAGGACGGGTTTAAAAAGTGCAATAGTGCTGCTTTATTTCTGCTATAGTGCATATTAGCTATTTTGGTGACTGCTTGACCACATAGTTTATTGATGCAGCACTAAATGATAAGAGCAATATCACCCTCATCTGTATGGCCAAATAAAACTTACGGAGCTGGAACCAGGAGGCAGTTAGCTTTCATTACCATAAAGTTTGGAATCAGGGGGCCAGCTAATCTGGCTCTGTCCAAGTAAAGCAAAACCTCCCTGCAGTCCTTAAAAAAAGGATTAAGACAACAAACAGAAGTTTTGCAGGGAGTTATGTGCTGGGCTGTTTCTCAGTCAGGACCAGTTGCAAGTCGGATTTATCAGGTTGGAGAAAACAGAAACGTTGGTATCAGTCTCTCAATCTCCCACCTTGGGCCTAATCACTAAACCCTCATAGACTTAAGTCACAGCTGTAGTGCATTAATGAGGGCTCCACATGGGACATACAATCAGTACAAACAGTGTTTAACAGTTGCCTTTTTAGGACTTTATATTTTGGGTCTATTAATAGCATTCTGCCTATGACTGCCAAGTGGCTATGCATTTTAGCAAACTACTGCTAAGATGAATATTATGTAAATCCAGCCTGTTCTCATCCTAGATCATACATGGCTGTTCTGTCAATGTCACCTCAGAGGAGACCGCAGAGTGTCCTCAGCTTACGTGTTAGGAGATCTGTTTCACTATTGATCAAAGCCATAGTGAAACAGATCTTCCAACCCTCATGGTTTCTTGCTCAGGACTTCTAAGTGTTGCTTTTTAAATGCACCGAGTACCATCAAAAGTATTTTTTCAATGCAACAGCATTAATGAAGGGACATAACTAAACCCAATTTACAATTTTAACTTCAAACCTAAGTAAGTAAGCAAAGGTAAACAGCAGGAAACCGTAAAGCTCCCATGCACCACAGACTCCTGGTCGACAGTGGTGTTTGAGTCCATTTCCACCCCTCCTGCCTCCTGAGGCCTTGATTATACTTCTGCTGCAGACACAGACAGCTGGAGACACTATAGCTGAGGAGTCATTCCTGTTATACTTCTTATGCTTCTACTTCTAAAGTCTGCTGTCTGGGGTGCGTGCATAGTTGTTGCTGCACTGTAATGAACATTCTTAGTGGACAGGTGCACAGTCACAAAAAACAAAACTGGTAAGCTCGTGGACACCAGCACCTTCTGGCGGCATCGGTATTTTACCTCTGGGAGTGAGAACAGATCGGAAAATCCTATTTAAACATTAAAACTCTGCAAAGGCAGAGCAGCAGCAAAGTAACCAGATGACGTCATTTATAGATATAATATTAGAGCATCACAAGTTTCCTAGCGATGAGACTGTTCGAGAAGTCTGCAAATATGTAGACTCACAGAAAGACACATAATGGTTTCGACAGTATGACAATAGGATACAACCGAGTGAGAATCCACATTGCAGGAACACACCTCAAGGTCTGAGAGTCCATAAGTGGGGAGACTGGGATTGGTCCAATCCTCTCATTCAGCTCCCAGACAGAAGATTAAGCTATTTTTAAAGGCTACCAGACAGGAAATCACTTAAAAGAAAAAAAAAAAAAAAAAGGAGAATACAAAAATTCTTTTTTAGAAATAATTGCTTAATGTCCACACTACCTTTTATTTCAAACACTCATTCTCACTCCCAGGGGCTTGTGGTCCGTAAATAACGACCCCCTCCATTATTACTAAAGCCCAACTATTTTCCTGTTCCTCTACAGGTGGATTGGGTTTGGGTCTGGTAAGCATCCCTTAAATCACGAGCAGGTTGCAGCTGTTTCCAATGCTGAGGCTTCAGTGGCACTGGGGGCAGAACACAGGCTTTCTTCTTAATGTTGTTTTACCCCAGTGGCGGTAAAAACCCACACATGTGCATCGCACACTCTCCCACCCTTTCCCTCCGTCGTTCTCCCTCCTCCACCACATCTGCACAAACCCGAGGTCGCCATGCATAAAACTGAAAACCGCAGGACAGCAAGTGTAAACTGTTCCACAGAAGAGTGGAGGAAGCAATCAACAGTTTTCAATTTACAAGATGTGGAAAAATACAAATATCTGATTAACTGTGCTGAGTCATTTCACAGTTATTTAATAGCAATGAACAAAAGCACCGTTCTCCAGCCTCTCCATGCGTATCCAAAGGTCTAGGTGACTTTTGCGTTAAAGTAGAAAACTCACAACCCTGTCACAATTTTTAAGAGGCATCATGAGGGGATTACTGCATAGCTCAAATTTTTGGGGGCATTTGTGTCAGAAAGTACAGTAATTGGTACAAGTGCAAGATATTATTATTGTGACCTCTTTGTGTCAGGCTTTTCTTTTATGGACTTTATTGGTGCTTAACTTTCAGCAAAACACAGGCATGTTCTGCTGTTACTGGAACTCGTGTCTGAGTATGACCTGAGGAATGCCAGTGTGCACTTAGCACAGTGTACGAGAAGCACATGTTGGGATAAACCAATGATTTTAGAAGCCTCAATTATGACTCACTTAAGAAAATTTTTAAAAAGTCTGCAATTAAAATAACAAAAACTACTCCTAATTTGTTCAGAACACTGCTTATGTTACAAAAAGGCCAAAATAGCTTTCATTATCCAATTTTTGCCCACAATTGTAGCTGATAAATTACCACATGATCAGATGTGTTACATAATATATACTGTGATTGTGTAACTGGGTTCATGACTAGCTCTAGATTCCCCCTCAATACTAAAGTCAAAGTCTTTCCAGAAGCCAGTCAGAAACCATCTTGGTAACGCCACTGGTCAGTAATTTTGAAGCTCATTTCCAAGTGAAGGGAAACTTTAAATTCAATAGTTACTGTAACAAAACAACTGCAATCAAACGTTTTAAAGGCTTTGTGACTTTGCCAGAAATAAAGTTTTAAAGCTTTGAGGCTAAAGTGTAGCACAATCATCCATCGACGGAGATATTTGGTGTGGGGAAAAAGTTCATGAAAGTTTTGAATTTAAGTCCTTTTGATGGCGCAAACAGACCAAAGAGTTGCACACAGAGAGGCTAAACAGCAACATCATAAATAAAATTGCACCTAGCTATCTTACTGATCTTCTCAGCCTGTATATTCCTAGTAGAGCACTGAGATCATCAGGCCAAGGCTGAAGACCAGAGGGGACCATCCTTTTGCTTCAGTTGCACCTAACCTCTGGGTACAATCTCCCACGAGCTAGTCGTGTGTCTGATTCGATGCAGACTTTTTGAATCCTTGAATACTTATCTATTCGGTTCAGCCTTCCCGGCTATCTAGAGCACGCTTCTTGTAAGTGTATGCTCATGCAACCCCCTTTTCTTCTGTTTTGTTGAACAATGTTTTGTATTGATTTTACCTTTGAAGTTTTATTTTGATATCTGCTTAATTTGTATGCTTGTTAATCAATGCTTTCCACCTGCTAGCTCATTTGCATTTGTATTTTGCTGCTGCTTTTACTGGATAATGTGAAGCACTTTGGTGTACCTCTGGTTTTAAATGTGCTATGCCAATAAAGTTGTATTGTATTGCAACAGATGATTTATCTTCAGCAGTACCAAACACAGCTTATTTTGCTTTATTAAAGAAGCTATACATCCAACTATTTATTTATTATTGTAGTTTTTTTTATTACTGATTCTTTTACACAGCACCTATAGAGTTAAAAAAGTTGGTTGTTCTCCTGAAATTTAACTTTGTGGCAATTTTGTACATATTTACACATCTCTCAGGACAGACTGTAATAATCAGGTGATCCCGTTTACGTCTGACATTGTCATCAACTTCAGCTGAACTGAGCAAATGTTAGCATGCAAAACATCAGCGTGTTAGCACTGTAACAGAGAACCTCTTAATACGGTGACATTAGTGTAAAAGTCAAGCACCGCTGTGCCGTGGTACAGCTTCACAGAGTTGCCAGCACAATTAGATTCTTGGTCATATTTCAACCGCTGCAAATATGTCAAAAAAACAGATCCGGTGTTCTGACAAACCATCCTACAAAACGTCCTACCGTAAGTAGTTTATGCACATTTCTGCTGTCACAGAGTCATTCTAGCACAAATTTAAGTAGGTATGATGGTCTGTCACTTAACTTTGCCCATCAGAGTATGGCTGTAGCTCATACTCAAAGCCAGGACGGTTTGCCACTTCATTTTACCCGTTAAAGTATGCTTGTAGGTCTTATTAACAATGCTAGGATGATTTGCCACTTAATTTTAGCTGTTAAAGTATGCTTCTAGCTCATATTCACAAAGTTAGGACGGTTTGCCAGGTAGGATGGATTTCCAGAACACTGGATAGATAAGATAATCCATGGAAATGATTGAATTCTGGATTCAAGTTTGTTTTTTTCTTCCATTTTGGTGAATGTAACAATATCCTAAAGCTGACAGCTAACATACAGTTGAGAATGTTTTCAGTAGAAGCTCAGGACTTAATTACAGAAATGGAGAAAAAAAAGAAAGTAAGGATCACAGCCTGACTGTACCCTTCTTGGCTCCTCTCTTCTCTCTTTCGTCTGCCAAACAGGTCTGCCTCAGCAGGCAGACTGACTAAAAAGCAGTGCGATTTCCAAAAGGCTGGCTGGCAAAGAGGACAGGATGAAGAACATTCCTCCACAGCCGTGTGTTATCACTTCGCTTTCACTAATGGCGTAAATCTGGAGGGGCGGGAGAGGGGACACAGCGGAAAGCAAGTGCCCCTGTGCCACTTCAAAAAAAAAAAAAAAGGCACCGAGTGGAGACAGGGGAGGATTTCAGTGCTGTTACGCACTTCTTCCATGGTAAATATTTCATCTGTGAAGCTGGTCTCATCCGCTCTTTCCCTCTTGTCTACCTCATGTGAGGCTGTCTTCATGCCAGGTCACTGAGTGCTTTCCACGGAAGAACAGAGCAATGGAAAAAAAAAAAGCCTTTCCATAATGGGGATAAAATACTTCACTCAAAATGAAAGTGATCTTTTTTTTTCTTGCAGAAAAGTTACATAAAACATTGCAGAGTTATTTCTTATGAATGTTAAAGGATCACTTGATCATATCAGTGAAATACGGATGCGACTTAGTGGACACGCTCTGAACTGCGCATGGTCCATTTCTTTTTTCCTTCATAATGAATAATGTTCATCTTATAAGCAAAGGATTTTCCTTTTATTTTTAATTAACTAATTAGCATGAAAGACGGTGTATTTGAGCCTAAATGTCACCAGTCTGGTGGGTTTTTTCTCAGCAGACACATACTGGACACATCAGAAACTTGAGCGCGTGTGAAGATTTTAGCGTTTGGCTCTCAGACGTGCACACAGCAAACACGTTCTATATCAAAGCGAGCCAGCATTCACACCGTCACTATTAAGGCTGGTTCCAAAAAGCAGCTTTGAGCTTTGCAGTCTTAAAGAAAGCAGATCAGGGACAAACAATTTGTAATAATCTGTAATCTAGTACATTTTGAAGTGTACAAAGACATTTGCCCTGTGGTGATTAGTGAAATGGGCCTGGTTAATTCATTTCTGTGGCATATTTGGCATCTCAATATTTTAAAATAATCCAAAGTAAAACAAACACAAACCATTGCAATGCTCATCCTTGTGTTGTTGTGCAGAAAACCAGACACACAAACACTAATCCAAAAGTTAAGTCAGGTGACCTGGTTCCTTAGCTTACCACACAGATCATGGATGACGTCCAGGGATGAAGACCAGGAGTAGCGCTCCATTAACCCTTCGCTGAAAGGAGATGGCAAAGCCTCCAACTCGTACGCACCACGCTTCTTCCAGTAGAGGAACATTGTGACTTCTTCGACAAGCAAATATTTTACAGGAATGAATATAATTTAGCCTTTTGCCCATACTTTGCTTGTGAAATTGAAAAGTCTGAGCAGCCCATGGCCCCTTCCCCCACTGAACAATTATCTGAAGCTCTGCAGACAATTATTACTCCCTTTTCTTTGACCATTTTTAAAGACAAAGCCTGCCAGCCAACTCTGCTTTCAACTTTGCCAACTGCCAATATGTTCATCTGTAATCTCCACCTGCACGATTACCTCATCCAGCTTGCGCTTGCTAAAACTTGCTTTGAACCTCCTGTCTAAGTCTGATCCTACTTCACAGCGAGTCCAAGTGAGCAAATGCACTTCCTTCGAGTACAATTATATTTCCAGAGGACAACAGTATCAATTCTGTAACTGCAACAAACTTTTTATCATTTAAAAATAAGCAACATTTAATACTGCATCTGACCCCACAAAGCAAAGACCAATAAATGTCTCTGAACCTTCTGTTCACTGCATCGTCCTGTTGATCCTGTAGGTTTTTAGATTCTCTGCTAATCATCCACTTAAAGCCGCCCACCAGGAGCTGTCAAGCACCAAATGCTGTCCTCTTCTAATCCATTTATCCAAGCTTTTCCCAACTAAATTACAGACAACCAACTGCTAAAAAGGGTGTTGCTCATCTCATCTCATCTCTAGGAGCAAGTTTCCTTTGCCGTCGCCTTCCCTGAGGTTTGACTTTATCCATGACAAAGTTTCTCAAACTGTGCAAAGTTGGCGTGTGAGGCAAGCTGCTCATGTTAAAGCCCTGTGTAGGATCTCCTGGAGATAGGGGGGCTTTCTGCCCACTCCATCAGACAAGTGTTTTATTCATGCAGAGGTGAGTTGCATGCTGGGACAGGCAATGTGGGCCAATGGCTTTTGGACTGGGTGACACAAAGATCTCTTTTAGGCCTCCTCCTACATCCAGAGCGGACTTTCTTTATGTTTTGCTCAAACTGTAAAAGGCTGACATTTTTCTGCATTGATTAGTGCCCGCGCCCTTTATGTCTCCTGAAAGATTTATTCGTTTTTATGAATGCACCAGCTCTGTGGAGCATGAGCTCAGATATTTCTGAGGAGGTAGAACGCACACATCAGCCTCTCGGAAATGAGCAAAAGGAGTCCAGTTGCAAAACGCTCGAGTGAAACAACGCACTCCGATCCTCTAATATCTTGGAAAAACAGCTGAAGGGTTAAACCAACATGCAGTTAGATATCAAATCAAGACATAATATTTTCCAGGGTTGCTTAAAGGTTGATGCACTGCTATTATGCATCTAAAATGGGAGAAGAAATACTGTGAGAATGTGCTGCGCCGGCCGGGGGAAGGGAGGGACGTTGTCACACATAGCGACCCACATGTCCAATTTTGGGATAAGAAATTAGAGGGTAGGATGGGAGCTGGTTTTCTGCTCAGCGCTGGGCTTTGCAGACATATGGTAATAATCTGAAGCAGCTTTGAGCACGCAGCTTCCCTTTTAATGAAGAGTGCAGTCGTGCAGCATGAGAACTGGGAAGCAAATACAAGGGCCAATTTCCACCTACTACAGAAACAAAGCGGAAAGCAGATGAGATATTAGCCTCGCTTTCATCATCATCCATCAACTCAGCGTTTAATAAAAAGACACTTCTTTAGTCCTATCAAGAACAGAAAATACCTGCTCAGGTATGGCACCAATACTGACATTAGAATGCTTTTTGGTCTGATCTCATACACAGAATATTTGTGTGTAATTTAGAATCTAGAAATGGTTTCTGTACAGTGAAAACACATTTTCAGAGGCTGGGCAGGTGTTTGCTGGCAGATTGACTGGACCTGAACATGCACAAAGTTTAATCCCTATGAAAAGACTTTTGGTACAGGTAACTTTGGGTTTTGTGGAAGAGTCTAATCAGTTTGACTGCACATGTTTTTGAGCAGGCTTTTGTTGCATGCAGGTGCACACGCACAATCTTAAAACCAAAGGGTCATCTGAAGCTTTTTTTATTAGCACGTTTTAATTTAGCTACATTCATAAACAATGACTGGCACAGGGAACAGGAACCAGTCTTCAACCATTATCTGGGATCCAGATATCCTGGCCACCTCCTTCAGAGGCTACGATTGGAGACGAGTCCAATAGTGACCAAAATGCAAGGGAATCATGTATTTTCTACCAAGATTACACAGCCTGATTTATGTATAATTTGCCAAGGTTTGACAAAGGTTTCCATTCACAAATAGGTATTCCAGCAGTTTGCATTTTCAAGAAGTAGCCTCGAGTAC
The DNA here is from genome assembly GCF_965226115.1 of Aulonocara stuartgranti. Lineage (NCBI taxonomy): Eukaryota > Metazoa > Chordata > Actinopteri > Cichliformes > Cichlidae > Aulonocara > Aulonocara stuartgranti. The sequence goes on from NC_138956.1 coordinate 31,784,752, forward strand.
TAAAAACCACCAGCATCCCTTCCTCTTAAACACTCATTTCTGATCTCCACACTCCTACTCCCCCCAAAAAAGTCAAGTCACAAGTTCAAGCTAAAAATAAACCTGATGTAATCGCTATAAAATAATCAGGATTATTTCTTTAGACTTAACAAAGAATCTCAGAAAAACAGAAGACATTATGCAACTGTTTTTATAAGCTCAGCGGCTCTGCCCCTGGCTTTTTAAGCAGAACATTCATGTATAACATCCGTGGACTAGGTGTTACAAATCTGCATTCCCATCTGCTTGAGTGATTCTCACCCATCTTAAAATAAACACCACACAAAACATGGATGAAAATGAAGGATTTCGAACAGCTGATCTGGATATCAATTGTTCCATCTGATAAATGTAAACTTTTTAGGGCAGAAATCTTGATGCCAGTGCAAAGTTTCGAAGTGTGCGTCTCTCAGCAATGCAATGATGAATGGCAGTCCTCAACCAGTCTCTGGTACTGTAAAGATAACAGCAGAAGGAGCAGTATGATGACAGCCCTATTATTGCAAAGAAATATGTTGATCTTATCATCCAGGATATTGTAAGGAACAGTTTGACCCTGACTGACACTTGTTATGCTCAGAGTTTGATAAGAACTTTGCATCATATCTGCCTGATAAGTAGCTACAGCCAGGAGATGGTCAGCATAATAAACGACAAAGGTCTGCTTCTGTCCAAAAGTAAAGGGAAAAAGAGCATTTCCATAGCTCACTAATTAACACTACTTGACAGATTGAGGTTTGTCTCTGTGCTTTGCTGGAAACCCTTCTATTGCAGTGCAAAGTGAGCCTTCACAATAAAATTCCTAAAAAGAAATATACACATGCAACAAGGGAACAAAGATTCCTTTTACACTATTGTGGTGACAGAAGTATCTATATTTTCATATGTATGTAAAAAACAAACTGGGTTTCTAAAACATATCAGGCAGTAAAAGGTTAATTTCTTCCTGTTTACAGTCTTTATGCAAAGCTATGCTAACAGCTTCTACACTCACTCGCTACTTTGTTAGGTACACCTGTTCAACAGGCGTGTGATTGGCTGATCAGATATTCAGCCAATCACACGGCAGCAACTCATTGCATTTAGGCAGGGAGTCACTCAAGATGATCCGCTGAAGATCGAACAGAACATCAGAATAAGGAAGAAAGGCGATTTAAGTAAATGTGGTGCTAGACTCCCTGATCTCAGTATTTCACCAACTGCTGATCTCTAGCTGGTTGCGTCAAAGGAGAATGTTCAGAGTTTTTCAGGCTAATAGGAAAGCAGCCACAATCCAAATAACAATTTGTTACCACCAAGGTAGAGCTGGGCGATATGAGATTTTTTCATATCACGATATGTTTTTTTCATTTCAGGCGATAACGATATCTATCACGATATAAGCCAAATAACTATATTTGTAAGATTTAAATGTGTCGTTGCTCACAAGTAAAATGTGAAATAATCAGCAGCTTGTTTTTATTTAAATATTTATTTCCCATAATAAGTTCAACAGGGTAGATGTACTTAAGGAACATGAGACTTTTTCAGATAAATAAAGGCAAATATTGCAAACTACACAAAAGGCAGCCGCTAAAGCGTTTAAGTTTCAAAATAGAACAAACGAAACAGACTAAATTGTCAATTCCACTTAGAAACAAAATATTAATTCTAAAAATAAATCTTAGTTTGTTTTACAGAAGATCAGACAAAACTGACTAACTTTTGTCAATATCAAATAAACTGAGAACTAAAAGGAAATTCTCAATCTCTCCTTGTTGTATAGCTGAGCTTTTCAAACAGTTTTAACAGTTACTTTAGTCTGACAAAAGCCGAATGACGAATTAGCGCTTCCAGTCAGAGACTGAGGCTACGTCCACACATACACGGGTATTTTTGAAAACGGAGATTTTCCGTTTTCGTTTTAAAAAATAATCCCGTCCACACATAAAGGCAGAAATGAAGGAAAACGCTGCTATGAACATGCCAAAGCAGCAGGTGGCGCTAGATTCCTAACCGTGCAGAAATGTTGGCCAATCAGAAGTCTAGAAGCCTCGGTGGGAAAAAGTAAACAAAGCTGCGGCATAGAAGCAGAACCCAGTCGTATGTGTGGAGGGACAGTAACTGTGTGTATATGTAAGCATTTAAACACTGCAGAGAGTAGAATTAACAGTAACAGTATTGTAGAAATTCATTTCACCGAAACAATAACGTGGCGCACAGTGTGACGCATGCACCAGTTTATTGTATTTCCAGACTTGCTTTCGGCACAATTTACAGTGCACGCTACTCTGTTTTTGTCAGACTTGAAATAGCCGAAATACCTTCACACTACGGAACTTCTATGGCTCTTCCGTTCGACAATCTCTCCGGCATTGGAACCATCATCTGTTTTCTCTTCGGTCACGCTCGGTTGATTTTTCTAGTCGGCACACTCATTTCCTCCATTACGTGCTGGCTGCTTCCCAAACAAACACACGTGCGGCTTGGCACTTGTGCTGATTGGTTCGGCTCTGCGCTACTTAATTTGGATTGGCTGACCTTTTTTTTTTTTTTTTTTTTAAAGAGGACAAGAGCGGCGAGGTCTATCGCGATAGCTTAATTTCTCTATCGAGTAAAAGTTATATCGCGATACATATCGTTATCGTTCTATCGCCCAGCTCTACACCAAGGTATGCAAAACAACATCTCTGACGCAGATTGGCCATAGCAGCAGAAGACCACACCGCTGCCACTGTCAGCTAAAAACAAAAAGAAGCTTCAGTTCACATGGGCTCACCCAAATTGGACAACAGAAGAATGGAAAAACATTCTCTAATGTGACGAGTCTCAATTTCTGCTGCAACATTTGGATGATAGGGTCAGAACTTGGTGTAAAGGCCATAAAAGCATGGGTAAAACCTGTTTTTGCATCAACAGTTCAAGCTGATCATAGTGTAATGGTTTTCTTAGCACATCTTAGCACCAACATTTAAATGCAACAGCCTATCAGACTTTTGCTGTCCATCCCTTTATGACCACCTTCATGGCCTTTATACACAAATCTTCTGATGGCTGCTGTCCTTTTATAAAGATAATCTCAGACTGGTTCCTCGAACATGACAATGAGTTCTCAAATGGTCTTTGCAGTCACAATATCTCAATGCAACAGAGCACCTTGTGGATGTGGTACAATGAGAGATTTGCATCATGGATGTGCAGCTGACAAATCTGCATCAACCGTGTGATGCCATCATGTCAACATGTACCAAAATCTCTGAGGAATGTTTCCAGCACCTTGTACCATGAAAAATTAAGGCAGTTCTAAATGGGGTCCAATCTGGTACTTGCAAGGTATACCTAATAAAATGTCTATTGAGTGCATTTGGTTTATATACACCATGCAGGAAGTCCCTAGCAGTAAGAATATTTTCTAAATGCCTCAGTAGTCATTTAATCCAGTACAGCACTGCTTGCAAACCTTTAAGTTAACACACTAATTAGAGGTGATATTACTACAAATATTAATGTTAATTTAGCTACCTCCAACTAATCGTAGTAGGATAAGACAAAAATAGCAAGCAAAACGTCCTAGTGTGTCAAGCCTGAATGAACTGGCTGCTCAACAGGATCACACTCACTAAAGTATTAATGGTGTGTTGAGGAACGAGTGAGCGAGTGGCTGCAGTATGACAAGACTGTAAATGAGACTTTTGGACTGTGAGCAGTAAGGGGGGGGGAAAGTGTGTAAGTCTGAGTGTTGACAGAGGGAGTGCAGTTGAAGGCTTGTGCATGCCCATGTGGAGGAGGTTGGGGGTTATATTTAGCAAGGTGGCCCATCAAACAGGCTGAGGTTAACCTCTCACCAGCAAACTAAGAGCAGTTAAAGACATCTCTGTGTGAATGCTCAAAAAAAGAAGAAAATACAAATGATTTAGTTTCTGCCTCACCAAAAAGCAACTTCCAGCAAGACTATCCATTTCTGTTTTTACATATGGATTAATAAATTTTTAAGGAAAAGCAGCACATATTAATGTGCACATCAAACCTGCCGAGATACGTTTCAGGGTATGTATCACTCACCTGTCTTTTGCAAGAGGCACATTTCCATTCTATCCAGAGCCTGAGACACATTTCTCTACTCTTTGGATACAATTTATCTGGCTACTGTGCTTTGCACGATGCACACCACCTGCTTTGACTCCATTTTTTATATTTTATTACTTTTGTGCTTTATATGATTTGAACGAAGTTTTTTTGTTTTTCATATATAACCAGTCACACATAGGTTGTGCCAAAGGATGATGATCTCAGAGACTTCGCATTAAATCAATATTTTTGGACTCACCCATCCAAGTCATGGTTGGACAGGAGCCTAACCCAGCTGTCACCGGGCAAAAGGTGGGCCCAGTCCGGACAGGTCACCAATCTATCCCAGGGTTAATAATTCAATGTGCTTTCTGTAATGTCGTGCCGGCACTCATAACACGGACAGACACGCACACAAAATTTCATCCGCACATGTCTCCACTCTTTGAAATCAACATCAATCCATCGTCATCATCTCAAAATGAGAGAAAAGTGAAGGGTATTTTTGACTGTTGTTTTGACTATAAATTAGAGTCAACTATGGCTTTGCACACACGCACGCTACTCTCCTCCGCTTTTTATTTCATCATGTGTGTTTTGTTGGTGAAAGACTCAGCTGTGTGTGGGGAAGGTTCGGTGAAGGGTGGAGGCGAGACAGATGAGCCGTTTTACACATTTGTACAGGTTGAACAAGCAAGCGGAGGCACAGGCGGAAATATATGTAAAAGTTAAAAAACAAAACAAAACACCATGAACGTGACTTATTGGTTATTGGCAGTCTCGCAGAGGGATCACAGAACTATTGGACTATGGAGAAGATCACCAAAACATATTGTCTGTTTTCATTTCCTTTTGTCTTCAACTAAATGAAAATAAATTACGTTTCTTTATCCATCATTACTGCTGTCAGTTTGCCAGTTGGGCACCATTTGTCTGGCTACTCTGCTTTTAGTTCTTCAGTTGCTGCTGAAAGACAGCAGCCTCTGCAGGGCCTGCAGCTCTGTTAGACTGTGCTATGAGCTAAATGCACATGTCGCTATGCTAATATGCCAACAACACTAAGGTGTTTAAGAGTATAATTCAGGTGAGAAATAAAAAACGCATTTGTCGAGTGTAACACAGCCTGCAAATATCGGGTTGTGAGTATTATTACACTCTTCTGCATTTCAGGCCATTCTCAACAAATCTCTTTGATTCTGTAGTATTTGTTTAACGAGTCAAGATATATGAAGAGGTCACCTTAATTTTAGGCTACGATTTAAAAAGAGAAAACACCAGTTAACTTACTTATAATTCAGTGCTAATTAGAACTGACAGGAATAGAAACAGATATCAACCACACTGGGCTGATTGTTCAGTCTGTCAGAGTCATATGCTTAATCAGTTCCTATTATCTGCCATGTTTTTCTGGCCTGGTCTTTTTGGCAGTCGTGCATTGTAGAGCAATGATGTCAAACTGGTAGCAGACCTGAGAAACAGGCGTGCCTTTTTTCCAAGCCTAACTCTTTGACTCAGAGATGTAAACCTGTCTTAGCGCAGCCTATACACAGAAATCTGATAAGGAATCAGTAACAAAATCAACATGGACAGAGATGTTATTATTCTTTGTGGATGCTTGGTTAAAAGTATTGGACAAAATAAAGTGCTGAGTCACACTACTGCTTGATAAAAAGTCAGGAGGCCCACCAAAGTTATTACAGTTCACCTTGAAGGAGGAACATTATTGTGTAGACAAAATTTATTGACACTGTATTCTGTGGTTGAGCTCAGCCTTGCAGAGTCATTCTTCCCCTAGAAACTGTAAAAGTGTCAAGATTTTACAGCAATCTTTAAATAGTTCATAAAGTATTTCATTGTAGGGCATGGAGGACTTTATAAGGCACCAAGACAGGGCGACACCTGAGACCTGATAAGAGAGAGGGTTGAAAAACAACAATTAAAAAAAAAACCAAACAAACCAGCCAACTTGTTTATAATACAATCTGACTGTTGATTCAATACATGTAGATTTAATATTCCAGTGGCCAATGAAATTAAAGCTTTATCTAAATTTACTTTAAAGTAATTCACCACAGAGGCTCATCTGCCTCCATCTCACCGTATACCTTATATCAGCGGTCCCCAACCCCCGGGCCCCCTGGGTCGTTTGGTACTGGGCCGCGAGAGTTGAGGCTTGGGCGTTTATGGTTTTCAGGGTTTTTAAATCGCAATTTCTTTAATCATTCTTATTAGAGCAGGGCGATATGACCAAGAATATTTATCACGATATACATTTGAAAATTTGCGATAACGATATAATTGACACTAGACAAAATACTTTACAACTCCACAACTTTATTAGTGCATAAAACCCCATCAATGTATTTTCACTTAAACAAGCAGCTGTTTTTTTATCTGCATTAAAGTTATATAAAAATTTTACAGTACAAATGCAAATTCCTTGCTGACAGTTTAACCAAAAGGCATTTCCAGTGGAAACTGGCCGACATATCCTCAGCATAACCATGTATAATATCCACAAAGCTTAAAAAGAGGCTATACACACACACACAATACGGTAATATTATGTTGAAGCACAGTACGTATCACTCCGCGGAGCTCCTGCCTAATATAGGCGTAATGCTCCGACAATCCATCAAGCAGTCCGGGTTCGTAGCTTAGCAAAGTCGTACTAAAACATTTGACAGATTTTCGAGCGCTGTGTACGACATAAAATCGTTTCGAGGTCAGTAAACACAACCAGAATTCATACATAAGGCGCACGGGATTATAAGGAGCACTGTCGATTTTCAGAAAAATCAAAGGATTGATTTTAAGTGTGCCGTATTTTCCAAACAACACGGTAATAACGACGGCCCCCTAGCATGCTCTACCAAAAATAGTGCTTTGTTGTGTATCTGACGGACAAAAGCTAAACCAGTTCCACACCACTGAAGTTGCAGCATTTTTACAAACCAGTTCTGGTTCATCCGTTTCATTCAATGAACCACTTTTGCTCTTCTCATTCTGCGTCGCCGCCATGTGCGTATGTAAACAAAGGCACTGCGCATGTGCGTTTTACCCATAGTCTATCGCGATATTTCATTTTCTTATCGTTGCCCAAAATTACACCGGTATTACCGTGAACGGTATGATATAGCCCAGCCCTAATTCTTATCGTTAACTAAGTTTTCCCGGGTCTTTTCCCCCTTATAATGAATAAATCTTGCAACTTATTTACAGCTGGGCTCGTCAGGCACTCTTTTTGGCTGCAGTGGTTGTTATTATATTTACATGCTTCCATCTCCCATTTCTGCTCTGTGAAAGCTCGTACTTTTCCACTCTCCTTTTTCTCCCTCCCTCGCTCACAGACACATAACGGGTATGGCGGTCCATTCTCCCTGCAGCACGGACTACACTGCCCATGAGACTACATTTTCCACCAGCATGGAAACCAAAAATAGAGAGGGCATAGCCTTGTGAGACAGGAAAATGTTGCCGTGTAATCCATTCATTTCAAAAAGTAACTGTATTTTGAATACCACCTTTTTAAACGGTAACTGTAACGGAATACAGTTACTCATATTTTGTATTTTAAACAGGAAACGGCGGTACATGTACTCCGTTACTCCCCAACACTGCTCACTACCTTTCCCTTCTATCACAAATCAAGGTAAAGCTTAAAAACACGCTCGAAATGAAAACAAACCCAAACACAAATTATTTTGACCTTGCTTGAGCGCTATCATCAAGTCTTCATACACCTGAATGAGAGAAGTGAACGAGTACCTGAATTTGAAACACGAGTCGATTTTACCACATGTCTTCTGAAGATATCAAAAGCGCTGATATAAAACCTCAGAAGCTGAGGTAGAGGGGCCATCCCCAGCGAGTGAGTCATGATGAGACATGGTGTAATTTAACAGTCCATCCTTAAACCAGCAGCTCAGAGGGACAAACAACCACTCTTCAGCTTGTTGATATGAATAATCCCATAATTGAAACAATCTGGTTGAAATTGCAGAGGGGGTCTACGGTTGAGAAGCCAATAACAGAGTCAACGGGAATCAAAAACACTTATTCTTGAAAAGTACAGTTATTGTCATGGGGAAGGCTGCAATGCACATAAACAGTCATTTAAGCAGGGTGGAGGTTACACGTGTGGAAGGACACATTTAGAGATAAACATTTGCAGTTATGTTTCTGGTTAAAGAAGGTGTGTGTGTGTGTACGTGTATGCGTGCACATGTGTGACCTTTACATAGGCCCTCTAATTATCTGCTGCACAGTTTGAAGTGAGCGAGCGCACTGTTGGTCTATTTACAACATGATGAGGCCCTGACAGCGTGGAAGGGCTTTTGATCACATTAGCTGCCTTTATTTGTTTGAAGTTGGCAAAGTGATGCGGAGCGTGAATTTACAAAACAAGACTTCAATCTAACGCTGACCAACGGGGTAGATTTCATATGCAAACTGAATGAAAATGCAAAGCGGAGGCCAACAGCTTGTGCTCTGTGTGACGATGCAAAACTGCATGGACAGACTACCCCTGAAGGCAACGATCAGCGCACCAACCGAATTGTGAGCCTAACAAACCTGCTTCTGACTGAGCGTAAGAAGGGAAGCGTATCAGCTTCTGTTCGTCATTGATCATTTAAAAGTGCTCCAATGTGAAAAGATCTTTGAGAGAACAGTGGGGAAAAATAAGCCCTTAGCTGACAGCAGGTTTATGACAATGACTTGATCTGTGGCTATAAACAAAAACACTGACACTGCAGTAAAGTGTGCAAGGCCACAACACCTGCTCAGTGTGCATACTGTGAGTTTCCCTTATGCCTCTCAAAGCACCTGAAATCAATGTTTTTTACATTTACAATAGATCACGACTTAAAGGCAAAGGCTTTGTTCTCATCAGCTCATCAAGCGCTCACAGCAAGAATTAGAAATGCTAAGCATTTAAGAAAAATTCTGGTTCCACAAAGTGACACAATGACTGCTTTTGTTATGACAGTGTTGCATTTCGCAAGTTTTTAGAAAAAAACAAAGCATTAAAACACAAAAAAGAACAGTAAATGCACTGAGGACTAAAAGCTAGTGGAGAAGATAATGTGGAAATGACACACTGTCTATTACCAGAGGAAGAACAAGAGCAAAGACTTCAAAGGGGAATCCCCCTGCAAAAGAAATAGGGCAGTAGAACCACAACGGTCAAATATGTGGAAAATCTGATGGTTGTACATGAAATGAGAAAAGTTTTGGGTCACAGGACCTTCATGAACTCCCCTGCTGTGGGTAAATCAACAAGCAAGAAGTGGAGTGCAGAAATAATTAGATGCAAGGAAGGAAATACATTTTCTGTCAGACACAGGGAAGGGAAAGATTGCATAAGTGAGCTATTGTTTTTCAGTACAGTCTGCAATGCAGATCACATTCAACTAGAGACAAAAGCTAACTGTGTTTACCAATATTTACTGTAGTACCAAAAGAGGTCAACTTGCAGTCATTGCATTTTAGCAAAAAAAGCCCAAAAACTTTTATACGTTAAAAGAAAAAAAAAATACTAGGGTGAGCTGGAGCAACACACAAGAAATTTGAATGATTATGTTTCTGCAACTGAAGGAAAGAAAGAAAATAAGCAGAGCGAACCGTGACTCAAAATGGCATCAGGAGAAGACATGAATGCAGAGAGGGAAAAGGAGAAAGGAAATCACACTGGAACAACAGAAAGACAGTTTAGAAAAGGAAGTTTAAACTGTAACAAGCCACGAGCCAGACAAACACTAATACGCACTCGCGCACACACTAACACACACCGTGGCACATGCACGCAACTTTCAAAGGTCTGGTCAGGCTCCAGATGTTCCCTGAGAGCTCTGCAGCTCAACATCGGGTCCATTTAGCTGCTATTCTAGACCCATTTATTATGCTAAAGATGTTCTGATTTAGATTCACGTCTGAGCACTTCCTGGGCAAACGTCATCTGCCAGCAGAGCTCATTTGATATGATCAAAAGCACCATTACAGCTGTTAAAGGAGGCTATTGGTAAGATATATTTTCTTGCCGTTTTAAAGGTGAAGAAAAAAAACTGTCATACATCTTCTCATGAGCCTGCATGGGCAGCGACTTCTTGAGGGCTCATTTCAGAAAGGAAATTACAGAATCCATCTGTAGATGAAGATCATGCGGCATGATAAAAAGCCCCAAAGTGTCTAGTGTTCTGTCAATGGCTGCAAAAGAATGGCCTCATCTTGGAAAGCCACAGGGCCGCCAAGTCCTTAAAGTACTCAGAAGAAGATAATTTCATCATCTGTAATTTCTAATTGATCGTGAGATATGATTAAACACGGCTACTAAAAATACTGTTTCCACTGCTGTTCAGCATTAACGTGCAAACCTCAGCTCTGAAGTCTGTAAATCACTGAAACCACTTAAGTGGACAAAGCAGCTGGTGAATTATTCTGTAACCTTAATGAAGTGATTAAATTTAAAGAAACTGAAGTAGAAATTGGACACACCCCTGTCTCGAGGATGTGTGGCTCTAACAAGAAAACATTTACAGGCATTTTTCCACTAATTTCAAATATTAAATAGACTTGATGATTAATAGGGGTCGGAATCAGAGAGTAACTCATAATACAACACTATCACAATGTGTTATCCATCCAAGTGGCTACCACAGACTAAAGTCTAACCAACTTGAACAGCCTTTGCCGTTTGTGGACACAGGTCTTTACCCCTTGGAAGCCTACTTGGAGTAACCTTTGAAGCTTGCACCAGAAGTTTGCACCAGAAGTTAGCGAGGGTGGTCTCTGCCCATGCAGCTACCCTTGGAAATACATGGAAACTGTTCTTATGGCCATCGTACGACATTTCATATATATATACTCAGATGTCAAACCTCGTCATTAAGGGTACAGGCGAGGTCGTCAGATATTGCTTTTATGAGTGGAAGAGGTAAATTTCAGCCTCTGACCTCTGACATCAGTGAACATCACCGATATGGCTGTACCGATAGTAGTCTGACATGAACCAAACAAATTAGGCTCAATCGACTGAAAATAAAGACATGCGAAGACCACACTTCTACATTTACGGTCAAGCTTTGCATGAACAGCACATGATGCTGTAATACTACGAAGCATTAAACCAATATGTCCTTCCCACGGTTGACATCTTTTGGGATTGATTTGACATCCCAGCAGTGAATAAGTGCACACAGCAGAGATATTTCTTCAGTTTTTGTTTTGTTGTGGACAACAGAGACCAGACTAGACATCTGGCCCCAGATTAGACCAGTGTGTTTAAGACAGACTTAAGACTCCGGTGGCCTGGAACACTGAAGGGTTCCAGACTCAACCAATTAAGGCTGCTAAACTTTAACTCCGTGCATACTTCACTTACTGCATGAACCCATGAACTGCAAACAGTGTACATGAACATGTAAAGTCTATAAAGGAGAGGGAGAGCGAGAGAGAGCTAAACTCCAAGGACATCAATCTGATAAGTCTTCAAAACTAGAAGCGTCAAGTATTCATTTTATTAGGTTTCCATCAATAAAAGCTCAACGAGAAACTAATTTGCAATTTACCTGAGTGTGAGAAACAGTTAGATAAACTCATACTGCTAGAAAGGTCGTTGCACGTCTAAATTATGAGCAGGAAAGAGTGGAGGAGTGCATGAAAAAAAGAACTGCTGTAAATTGTACTGTCTGGAGATTTACAAGAGGTAATATCCATCATCTGAGTGTATACTGAGTTGTCCCAAGATCCTTTATCAGGTGCATAACTTCAGATCAGAGTGTACTGTCCTGTCTGACTGAAATATTCCTGCCTCCAGCTGGGATAATTGCTCAGGTCACTTGCCAAATCCAGCCATTGACTTTGATGACTGGAGGAAAACATGACACAAAGAACTGCTGCCTGACGATCAAAGCCATGAGAGCTCCTCTCTTCCCCTTCCTTTGTGACTTCTTAAAGACAAACTCACAGTGAATCACACAAATAAGCATGCTGATCACTCTGAGGTGGTGACTTATCCAACATTATCCAGCTGCAGACTGAGCAGCCGCTCGAATATTAAGATGGTGATCAGTCAGTAGCTGACTTCATGAATTTTTACTTACTCAGGCGTAATCTGAGACCAAGCCAGCTCCTTGGTGGCGATTTGTGCAGAACTGAATTCATGGTCCACTTGTTTGGCACCATCTAAACATACAATCCTTCTCGAAATCCTCTCCCGCACCAACTCCAGCTCCTCGCAGGTCCGTCTGTCGGTGTGGAAGGCTCAGCGCTGATCAGCCAGAAAAATGTTTAATTAGCACATTTTCATTTTCCTCTCATTCCCACGGTCGACCTCCTCTAAAACGCAGTGCGCTCACACTGGAGGATCTGCTCGGCGGCGAGCACAATGCTGTTCATATCACGGCGAATGCGCGGAAAAGAGTGGCAAAAAGCATCCCTCGGTGCACACGAACTAAAGTTAACGCTGGTCTAACGACTAGTGAAGCACGGCTGCAGGTTGGACTGTGCTCTAAATGACCTGTTGCTGTGTGCACGCGTGAAAGGAAAAAAAAAAATCCTCCCAGCGTTCACCGAGCAACGTCTGTTGGTGAAGCTCGATCGGTGCAGGAGTGGGATTACGAGGAAAAACCGTCCCCTGGTCTTTAAAGCTGCAGCTCAGTGGATGGATTTTCTTCTTAACGAAACTTTACACAACGCTCGGGTGAAGTTGGATTGTCCGCAGTCTCCTCCGGCCGCCTTCTCTGTTCAGACACCGGTTCTCGTCCATTCATTCATGGAACCTGGATCCACAAAGACCCAGTGCAGTTTCTCTCTCTCTCAAGTGGCGCAACGCCACCGCTGCTGCTGGAGGCGCCAGAGACACACATGCAGTCAACAGCAGCACAGAGCAGAGGTTCATTCACGCTTTCAGTAAACTTGTCACATGTAAACAGTGAACACGAAACAGCATCAGGTGTTGGCTCCACCTTGAAAACGGCAGGTGACGAGAAAGGAGAGCGGAAATCCCTGGGACATCCCAACCCAACAAAGGCTACACCTTTCTATAGTGGGCCCTCCAGTTAATGTTGTGCCTGCGAAACCTTCTGTTTTTTATCAGAGGCGTTTCCAGTTTTGGGTGTTTTTTTTAATAGGGGTGCGCCTAAAACAAAGCAGCACTGGGTGGTGGGGCAAAGGAAATGAAGTAAAGTCGGTGTAGACAACACTGGGCAAGGTTTTCTGACTCATACGCAGCCTTGTGTCCTTATACAGATGGTATTAATTTAAAAAAAAAAAAAAGGTGGTGCATAAGACCTCAGACAACTTTATGTATTAAAACCGTTTTACAAAACTATAAAACAAGTAGCCTATTAAATAAAAGCCACAGTAATAGTTTAGCATTAAAATGTACTCAAATAAGCTAAAGTAACTGAGGTAAAAGTAATTGTTTTGGAGCACATGTACGTTACATCACTATTGGTTTATTAATGTGTATAGCGAATTAATGTTGCAACTAGAAACTATTTTATTTACTTATATACTTAAATGTAGCTTTATTTATATTAAGCCAGCATCAGTAGTACCAGAGCTTTAAAATACATGATGTGAACTACAAAGTACATTATTTCCAATAAGAATGCTGTGGAATAGAAGCGGAAGGTAATAGAGAACTGCTTAATGTACAAGTACATTAAAACAGTACTTCTGTAAAGTATTACATCACATTTTGCTCACTGGTTCTATCTATGCTCTCTTCCAATGGCAGTGGGCGTTGCAGGATTAACTGTCCTTGCCTCACTATACTCTCATGCAGTAACAGTGGTGGTGAGTTGGGGCACCAGGTCAGTTAGCGTTAATTTTAGTGCTCCCTGGGACATAAACACTGCTTCTATGGAATCACCAGTTAAATAGATGATAGAGAAACTTTTAAAAAGTCTGCTGATTGCAGCAGTGAATATTTTTCTATTAATATCAATACAGATATCGAGTGACATGATGAAGACTATTAAATGTACCAAAACTAAGTAGACATCAAGTATTCATGCTAGCTACTGTGAAAATCAATGTAATCAAACAGTCTAAAGAATCTGTAATTGCATGCATGTTTACATTGAATGTGAACAACACTGTCTCTACATTGTTGTTGTTGTTGCAGGAAGAAGATGAACATCACATAAAGAGTGAGGCACGGATTTTTTTGTGAGGAAAAATACAGCAACGAAAACAGGATTTGTGCACAGCTTTGCCTTTTGGCAGGTGTCCTCGATACTTTTCTGGTTGATGTTCCAAGTTTTAACCAGATCAAGAACCTCACCAACTCTGCCAAACCCACCATAGGAACCAAAAAAAACCCAGCTCACATGTCCCATTAAAACAAAAACTAAAATTTTTATACTTAACTGGACTGCCAAATGTTTTCCCTTTAAAAGTAATGAGGTGGTGTGCAAAATGTAGACAATATCGGGAAAATATGACAATTTCAATTACTCAAAGGTCAGGCTGATGTAATAATAGCCTGTGATACGTTTCTATTTGATTTTTGATTGAAATTGAAATTTTGGAGGATTTCGTTTTTGGGGGACGGGGCACCAAAGAGGAAAGACATCAGTAGTGATCTTATAGAAACGTTGCTGCCATCAAACCTGAGACGAGTTATAAACTCATTTCCAAATAATTTTTAGCTCATCATTATTCACAAGTGAAAAATATTCAAGACAGTTGACAATCACAGCAAACTCACCACAGTGTCAGAACATACAATGCTCGGAGAAACTGTATAAATCCCAAGCGCTACATCTCAGACTCTTTGGGCCTTTATCAGCATGTTAAATGTTAATGTTCATGACAACAGAATTAGAAAAAGACTGAATGAGTATGGCTAGTTCGGGAGGGTTACCAAAACAAGCCATACTGCCATGTTCTTTAAAGAGAATATGGCAGGACAGCTTAAGTTTGAAAAATTACATCTGAACAAACCACAAGATTCTGGAGCAGCGTCCTCACTTTGGACATATTTGACCAAAGTGGAGATGTTTGGACACAATGCACTGCACCAACCAAACACAGCACATTTGCACCTCATAACAACTGTCAAGCTCGATGGTGGCCTGATGATTTGGGCTTGTTTTGCAGCCACATGACATGGGCACCTTGCAGTCACTTTGAGTCAACCATGAGCTCGTCTGTGTACCAAAGTATTCTAGAGTTAAATATGAGACCATCTGCTTGCCAGCTAAAGCTTGGCCAAAATTGGTAATGCAAGAGGATAACGATCCCAAGCATAGCACCAAAACTACATCTGAAAAAGAAAAAGTCAAGGTGTAGCAATGGCAAAGTCAAAGTTCAACATGATTAAGATACTGTGGTGGGACCTTAAGAGAGCTGTTCATAAACAAATACCCGCAAACCTCAGGGAACTGAGGCAACATTGTAAAGACTGGGCCAAAATTTCTCCACAATGCTGTGAGAGAGGGATAAAGTCATACAGAAAACAAATACTTCAATTACTGCTAATGAATCATGGGTACACTTAGTTTTTTCACACACCAGTTCTGCATTTTGGCTTTTGCAAATAAAAAAAAATGGCATAATTATTAACATATTTAAACTTTTGATAGAACAAGTTGATTTTTATTACGTCCTGATATGCAAAACCTTAGAACTGAAAAAGGGGATTGCATCTATGTTATCTTAAATCACATTTCTGGTTTATTTGTTTTTTGAGATGAGTGGCATGTGCACTACTGATGAGACTTTTCATGCATTTAAATGTACTCTGAACTGAAATATATCCCACCAGTTTCATGTAGACTGCCTAGTGGCACATCTACAGTGGGCTCTGGGTTGCATGAGGTCTAGAGGAAAACATCTGACGTGACAAAGCCGAAACAATGACTCTGCCAAAATGTAGCTGTGCTGCGTTTGTGCGCTCCCACCCTCAAATAAAGAGGCGGGCAACAGTGAACAAAGACGAGCGAGGGGGCAGAAAGGGGATGTTAAAACAGCCCACTTAACAAATGAGCAATTCTCCACTGCGTGACCGGTTGTTTACGGCCGAGTCCTTACAGTCCTTCCACCGAGATAAGATAAAGGTCAGCCTTCGTGCAGCAGCATCTCGGTCCAGCGATCTTCTTCCTTAATCTTAATTTGCATCGTAAATTCATTACGAAACATTATAGTTTAACAGAATTACAATCTTATTACAGGCTAGAGTTCTGCTGTTCAAAACAAAGTGGCTGCTGCCCCCTTGAGGGGAAAAAGCCAAACATCTAGAAACAACAAGCTCTTTATTTTCATCCCACACAGGTCAACATAAGGAACTGTAAACAAAACCTCTTGAATGGCCTTAAGTAACAAATGCAAAAGAGGGCAATAAAAATGGAGACACTTCTGTAAAGGCTTTGATTGGTGTACAAACAACACGGGCATTGTCCTTGTTGGGTTTTCTTTGCAACTTCAACTGAGCTCACGTGAAAGACGTCTTCATAACTGCATCCTGTCCTCTTCTTTATTTTTTTGTTGAATGGAAGGGAAAACAACACGGAAAGCGCCGGCGGTGGATACTTTATAACAAAACAGCTGCCAACATGGAAAACTACTTGTCTGGATCAGGCAAAATACTGCACACAGTGATAAATTAAATTGCTATTAAACCATTTGAACTCTACATGGATATATGATTATGATATTTAAATATCAAAGCAGCTGTAACAACCACCATTCACAATGCTCTAAATAGCTGGTGAAGGTAAGAACCACATAGTCTGGAAACAAACTTGCTTCAAGTTTATTATCTGGCAGGCATTTAAGATTTGGAATGTCATCCACAAAAAACAAAAAAAAGAAGAAAAAGAACCATCAAACGAAAGCTTTGACTATAACGTGTCGTGTTATTTTACTGTCCATGTGAGAGAAAACACCTAAGCGCCTTCACAGCATCAAACAAACATACAGTTTCAGGTTCCAAGATATGGCAAGGGCTCTCAAAAAAAGAACTCCAGTAAGGTCAGAGTATGAACCTTAAAACAAAAGTAAGAAGTGTCCCACCTCAACCTCAGTTCTGTACATTCAAAGGCCAGCGCTGACTGATGGGGAAATGTAAAGGGCAATAAAATGCTGCAGAAATGTCACTGCATCTCCACTTGACTGGGCCTCATCATTCCCTTGAAGACTCGCAGCTTTCCTGCTCCAGTGAGATCAAAACTGTAGTCTGTAGTAACACAGGGCATCTCCCCATCAATGCCCGGCTGAAATAGAAACAAAGACACTACACGTCACAATAGAACAGTAATGTCATCTTTAGATATAGTTATACACAACTGAGAACTTTGGAACTCTGAATGTAAATAAATGTAAATAAAAACAGAATGCAACTGATTTTATTCACAACAAATCAAAGACAAACATATCAAATGTTTAAACTGATACATTTTACTATTTGATGAAAAACTGTTTTTTAAATCTGATTTTTAAATTTATTGGCAGCAACAGATCTCAAAAGAAACTGGGACGGATGAACAAAAGTTTGGAAAAGTAAGTAACACTAAAAAGAAACAGCTGCAGCAAAACTGTAAAGACGTAAAACATCTCATCATCTACATGCCTGTGATAGTCGGACCCTCAGGAAGCAGTGCATTAAATAAAAAAGGAAGACATAATTCTGTCAAGGAAATCACTACGTGGGCTTGGACACTTCTAGGAATCACTGTATGTGAACACAGTTCACTGTGCCATCCAGGTTAAAGCTCCATTATGCAAAGAAGAAGCCATATGTGGACGTGATCGATCAATGTCACCATCTTCTCTCATTTAAAATGGACTAATGGAAAAGTGCGTCAGATGAACCAAATTTTGGCTTTTTTGGAGGGGGGAAAACATGAATGCCAAGTCCTCAGGTACCACCTGGGTTGTTATTAGTGCTCCCTTAAAGAGCCTTCATCTCTAATGCTATAGAGGTGCACTTGTGCCTAGAGATGAAACAGCCTGCACATCTGGAAAGGCAACACCAGTGCTGCAAGGTCCATACAGGTTTTAGAGCAACACATGAGCCCTTTCAGATGGTATCATTTTAAGGTGGGGGGGCCTGCATGTTCCAACAACACAATGCTTATTAACTGCATCTATTATAACAACATGCTTTAAAGTAGAACAGTCTGAAGTGACTTTTCAGCAACTGAAAACATTTTTGATAACATGAAAACAAAATGAAAAACATGAAAAAGGATCTAACCTGTGTTGTGAAGATACAGGAAGGCATTGAAATTGCTCCCAAGAGGAGACAGTTGACTTTACGAAGAACTGACGGATCTACAGGTGTCAGCAGGAAGTACAGACCCCGTGCCATGTCAATACCTCGGAGGAGCCCTGGAAGACAGTATCAAGTAAATATAACGACATATAACGACTCTTTAATTCTCAAATTGTCAAATGGATTTGGGTGCCCTGGTCTATTACATCTAATAAATGTGTTTCTTTATTCCCGATCTTAAGAATTGAATCTGAAAAACCAGTTTATTGTGGCAGTAACAATAACTTGAGCTTTTTAAAAAAAAAAGATATCAGCAACATACATTTTTAACTTGATAAAAATGTTTCAGTCAATGAGGAAGTAAAGCCAAAGTCAACACAATAACTCAGAAAGGACACTTACCAAATCCCACACATGGGCAGATGGGTGCCTGGGAAAGAAAGACTGGACCTCCCTTGCTTGCTACTTTTTCTGCCAGGCAGCAGAGTCCTACCAGACTACCACTGGAAGCATGAAACATGTGCGAGGGCACCACGTCGCAGTGGGTAACACCTAACGCAATCGCTGTGTGTGGAACCTGTGGGTTTAGCAAGAAAATTGTTAGGTGGTTGCTTAATAAATATAAAAACATCTTTAAAAACAACAGTTTGCAGTTTAAGGAGGTTTAAACCAAAACTGGAGCATAGACAGCCATTTCTCCCTGATTTAAATGTCATGAATTGTATTCATATATGTATAGACTGTGATCAGAGAGTCATGTGCTTCTTGTGTACCTGGTATGGTGTGAGGCTGTGCAGAGGTCTGACTGGTCCAGGGTCCGGACACTGCAGCTGACTCAGATAGGCCAGGAGAGACAGATTTCTCTGCTCATCACTACGCTGGTGTTTCCTGTCAAATGCAGCGATATGAGATGTAGCCAAGAGTCTGGAATAATGTTTTTACACCAGTATATTAATAATGGTGGTGCAGTGGTGTACTTACGCTGTTCCTTGACTCCCAACTCCTTGAAACTCTGCTTGTATACTAATGTGACTGTAGATTCTTGGGGGGCTGTGGCTTTCTGTAAACTCATCCAGAGCGGTCTGGGCGGGTGGGTGAGTCTGAAAGCCATCTGCCGTTCTCAGAAAGTCTGGAGTGAGGGCGGGGCACTGATTGACACCACTGTGACTGAGCTGGACAACATGGGAAACTGGGAAGAAGCGGATCATGTCAACCAGCAGCTTGAATCCAAATCCTGTGAACAGACACACATTTAGAAATTTTTTTTATTATTAGAGTATTTAAATTCTCCTACATTGTTTCACTGATGTCACAGAAGGCAGCTCACACTGACCTTTGACCCAGCCCATGGTGTTGATAATAATCGGAGCCTCTCTGGTCTGGGATCTTCTGCACCATAAGGATTTAAGAGATTCCATATATCGATCCAGGTCTGAGTTGCATGATGACTGACCGTAGTAGATCATGTGGTCTGGAGTCTGCTGATGTGTGAAAGGAGGACCTGCAAAGCAGATCATTATACGTCTTTTAACCCACTCTTACTAATCAAGTAGGAGTCAGAAATGAAGAAAACACTATAGAGGCTGGTTCTGCTGGAGGTTTCTTCCTGTTAAAAGGGAGTTTTCCTTCCCATTGTCGCCAAAGTGCCTGCTCATAGGGGATCATATGATTGTTGGGTTTTTCGCTGTATGTATTATTGTAGGGTCTACCTTACAATATAAAGCGCCTTGAGGCGACTGTTTATTTGGCACTATGTAAATAAAACTGAATTGAATTGAACTATAGAGGCATAATTCTACACAAAACCCACCATAAAATAACAATTTTGACATCACATTTTGAATCACACATGATTCTCACATGTCTCTTCTTTCTTGAGCTCTCAGCGAAGGCGGTCGCACTTTCTCCTCTCCTCCTCACCCTTATCTTCCCTGCTTCGCCTCTATGTCCTTGTCTTGTCTTGTGTGAATTTACTTTCCCTGGAACAGTCTCTCACTGTCGTTCTCTAAACCTAAAAGAGAATTATGGATTTGATCAACTGGTCTCTGAGTGCTATTGACACCCTTAACGAGAAGTCGGGGCTCGGGAGAGCCTGAGTGCCCTGGAGGGACTTTCCCTGCCGGTTACACGATGGACGGGTGGAGAACTGGAGGACCGTGTGCCTGGCGGGACTGTCGATCGAGGACGCTGAAGATATCTACCTATTCGGAACCATGATAACAGGGTTCATGCTGATCGGCGTTGGCTTAGCCCTGGTTTATCAGAGAAATAAGAAAGCGGAACCGGCTGTTCAAACCCCCACAAGGCTGCCCGCTGGATTCGAAGCGACGGGACGAGGTGCGACCTCTCACAACGAACGTAATATGGTCAACACCTTGGAGACGCTTACAGCTGCTGTGAAGGCTCAAAACAACACCATTGAGCGTATGAGGGGAAACATCAGAGAGAGGCCTGCTCAAAATGAGACCCTTGAGCGACAGTTGGAAAACATCGCGGAACGGATCACTGCAGTTGTGAGGTCTCAGAATCAAAAGACTGACAACACCACGGAACAGAAGTTTGATACCATCATGGGGAGGCTCGCAGCTCTTCAACGGGAGATCGAGAGACCAGCCTCGGAGTGCTAGAATTCGAGCTGCTCACAAAGGAGAAATCAACAATATTCAACATTTGGACACCACGGCCCCAGCTGCAGGCCCAAGGCTGGAGCCCACCAAAACAACTCCCTGATAACGACTGTGTGATGACTATTCTTCCCGCCCCATGAAGGACACCTGGATTGGCTGGAGGACTGTTTACTTAGCCTGATAGGCCGAAGGACACTGTCTCAGCTAAACTATGGACACGCACACACACACACTTACACTGATAAGCACTCACTCATCCCCCTCCCTTTCCAACGCCTTCGATGCTTGTGCCCTACCGGGGATGATAGCAGTCAACTGGACCAGCACAGATGCTGCAGGACCGGATGCGCTGTCTACGCCGGCTCTCTTTTACCCTTTACCCGCCCCTGTTGCTTGTCTCGTGTTTCTATGGTGTATTGATAGTCATGTGCTTTTGTGCTGAGGTGTTTTTTCTTTTATCAAACTGTTCTCCCACTAGGAGCTCAGTCTGAGTGGAGTTTTTTTTTCTCCTCCTCTTACCTTATGTAGTGTATTTTCGTTGTTTTTTCCTATCAGCCTACCTTCTGACATGTCTGCCCAATGTGATGTTTGTGTAAAGTTGGTCAGAAGGTTCCTTTGTGAGTGCGCATGCGCTATTAGCGTGCTGCCTGCTGTAACCCCTAATTTCCCTCGGGATGAATAAAGTATTCTGATTCTGATTACATAGGTTTAAAAGAAGCTGAAAGGCTAACACTTTTACTCCTAGACACAGGTGGACTGGCTGTGTCAGTTTCCAATCTTTAATCTAAGGTAAGCAAGGAATGGCTCTTCCAACACATTGTTGTTAATAATTTAGCCCCAGTTGTAAAGATGTAAAGATTTTGAACATATAATGAGGATTGAAACATACCTAAAAGGGGTTCTCTGACAGTGAGGAGAGACAGGCAACCAGCAGGGGTGAATTCTGTTTGACCGAGGTCACCTTCCAAATAGTCGACACTAGCAGTGCTGAAGGAAAACAAAACATATCGTTATTCTCCACTTTAAATGACCCACAGAGATGTTTGTAGGCTGTAAAGACCCTTGTGTAAATGTGAACCAAAGCAAACTAAACATTACAATAAAGAGAGAGGACCAGAGCAGGACCAATGACATAGTGAACAGGACATTATAAAAACTGTAGTTAGTGAGAAACTTACTAATTCAGCAAGGTGTTAATGAGCACGCGAATAAATGTTGACTTTCCAACATTCTTGGTCCCGCACACCAGGATAACAGGACAGCCATCTATGTCTCCTGTCAATGAAAAACATGTCAGGTTTTCATGAAAGCAACCAAAGTGAGCATTTTGTTTTGGTATGTTCTTATCACATAAACGTCTGTGGTTCGATTCAGTTACAGAACAATTCTGCAGGACTCCTACTAAGAGTGAAGAGCAAAACTTACACTGACTATTATATTCTGTTTTTCTGCTGATCACTGTTAAACCAACACAATAACTGTGACTGGTAATTCTCAGCAACTGACCAACTTACTGTTAAAGCCCTCAGAGTGTGAAACACTTTCTACTGAAGTCAGTTAAGTTACATTTGGTATCTGTTAAGTTCTTATATAAACTCTTTTAGGAACACTGATAACTAAACCTCCTTGTTTGAACTAGTAAATGTAGCGGTTCTTACAGAGTGCTTTTCTATCCTGAGCACTAAAAGCGCTTTGCACAACTTCACCCAGTCGCACACGCACTTTCTTCTACACTGTTTCCTATCGAACATTCACACACATAAATGATTATGATACAATGAACTTTATTCAGTACTGTTCTGTGTGTGTGTAAGGGTTACAAAATAAATAAATTTAGCCTTGTAGCATAAAAGTGACTCCTGTATAATTTGGCACATCTAAAAGTGGGTTACCTTTGCACACACTGACTAATGTGTTGAGAGCATGTCTGTAGCTCTTCGACATTTTCAGCCCTTCAATGTAGCTGTCGAGAGGAATCATATCCAAACCGTTGAGTGGAGTGTCAAGAACAGCTGACATGAGTTCAGTCTACAAACAAGCAGGAGAAGCTTTTCAGATTCTGCATGTAAATTATGTTGAAATTTGTCTGCTTTGCTGACTAAATCTAAGTGTGAACATATCTGCCACCTTACCATCGGGAGGTTGAACAATTCGCTGAGATCTGGAAAGCTGGAAAGAAACCGTGTCATAGGCGTCTCGATGGGCTCCAGCAGGATGATGGATGAATTTGTCGTTATGCTTTTTAACAGCTTCTTTCGTGATGCTGTTAAAAATGCATATTCACAGCAATTAAAAGTCAGAAAAACACGTTCTAATACTATATATTCAGCATTTAACTGATAGAGCTATATCAGTGTCTGTGTTTTATGATACATATGCCTTTATTAAAACTTCCTTTCACAGAAAATAACGCAGAAAAAGATGCTCAGATTAAATCAGAATCATCACAGTTTCTGTTTAAAATCATATGTGTACATGTCACAATTGTTACAATTTATTTACAGTTTAGTCGCCATGTTTTTATACACCACTTTGCATTTAATCATTAGTTATTATTAATCTATGGCTCTCTCCCATAGCATGTCTTTTATACAGTCTTCTTCCCCTATTAACCAACCGGTCATGGCAGATGGCTGCCCCTCGCTGAGCCTGATTCTGCTTGTTTCTTCTTCTTAAAGAGGAGTTTTCTTTTCCACTGTCACCAAGTGCTTGCTCATAGGGAGGGTTATCTGCTTGTTAAGGATTTCTCTCTTTTATTGTAGGGGCTTTACCTTGCAATATAAAGGGCCTTGAGGTGACTGTTGTTGTGTTATGGGGTTATATAACGTTATAGCTGCACAAACTACAGTTTTACTGTTTTCACACATCTTCATCACTAGTTTGTCTCATATTTATGACTCAAACAATAAGCACTCAAGAGTAAACATCCTCTTTCAGTGTGAGTGTGCACAGAAACTGAAGCAGAAAGCCTGGGCTAATGGAGAAAGTTGATGACCACTTTTTTAGAAATGCTTCACAAGACATCCTTTAGTTAATTTTCTATTGTTTACATTTCACTTAAGACAGTCTGCGAACATGCATTGCAGTGCAACAGGTGGGGTAAAGAAATTATAATTATTATCATATAATTATTAGCTTAAAAAATCCAGACTTTGCAAAGAGAAATAAGGTCCAGCTAAGTAGAATTCACAGTATTTTTGCCTATATAATATGAACTCTAACCAATCAGACTTCCTAGTGCTATATTTTAACTTCAAACATAAAAGAAAAAGTGTGCTGCTCACCTTGTGGAAGATAATTTTGGAGGATGTGTGATGCCTCGTTTCTACTTTCCAACGCTCTGATGCTTTCTAATCCTCTTATACTCAGTGGACAATGTGATGCTGGGGAGAAAAGCGAATATGACTGCTGACCCTCTTCGATGGTAAATCCCATAACTTCTACACGACCATAAAGACAGGTCAGAAGGCACTTCCCGCGGAAACACAGCGTCTGCAGGTAAGACATGTTTAATCACAGAAATTAAATGACATCAGATTAAACATCTACATGTCCAACTAAAAATCAACTGACGCATACCTGATCCTTCTGCATGACAAGTACTGTGCGGTTCTCTCGATCGTCTCTCTGCGCACAGTGATGCAGAGCCTCTCCCTCCAATCTACCTCTCCGGACATCCTCAGTGTTATCTGAGGTCTCCATACCATTCCCATGCACTGACTGGGAATACTCCTTCCAGTCCTGTGAGTCATCTGAGTCATTGTCCATGGTAAACACTGAGCTTCCATTAGCCTGAGCATGTGTCTTCTTAATTCCAGACTCAGAAGAGCTATTCTTGTGGTTAGAGACAGACTTCACTTTATTTTTCAGCCTCTTGACAGATGTTTTTTTCCTTACAGACTCCTGGTGCTCCTTCACCATGCTGATCACCACAGGGCTAGAGTTTACATTAGAGAAACTGACGGGAGGTCTGCACCGTTTTCCCTTCGCATCTTTCCACTTGTGAGATTTATGTTTTACCTCTGTGTGTTTGTTCACTTTCATGATTGTCAGCAGTCAATTAGGTAAAAGAAAAATGAAAAGGTGAACCTGCAAAGAAAAGGATGCACTTCATCAACTTAAGAATAAAGAATGGAAACAAAGCATTTACACTCAAGCAATTATTAGTTTAGTTCTGTGGAACCCATCTAGTTTACTTAAAGAGCAACTTTATTTCATGGCATTTAACCTTTGCACAGAGATTTTTATTGTAATAATATGATAATTATTATAATAATCTTCAGTTATTTTTAATAAGTGTTCATCTATCCCGATGCCTGGTTATTTGTGCATTGAAACTGTTGCAGTCAAGTTCCCTCTATGGTGTTAAACATCAGTATTAGCTTCCATCTTCCATCACAGGTAGCAGACAGTTTATGCTTAAGCTGACTTGTCTGCTTATATCTTATTGAGTTCAGTTAAATCCACAAAGAGCAGCAAATGTCAGAGGAGCAGTGGTGCAGGTCAGCTGATCACAACACACGCAGAGGAGCTGGTGAGTGAAAGGAGAATGGTGGCTAAGCTGCCATCCCTGCTGGACAACATCTCCCACGCTATTCAGGAGACTCACAGCACTGAGCAGCTCCTTCAGTGGTAGGCTGCGGCTCCCACATGATAAAGGTTATCTTATCTTAAACAAATCTACTCAAGCTCACAACACATGTTTTTGCATTTGTTATTCCTAAGGGACATTTTTTCCCCAATGTTGTAGGCGATATTAGGGTTTGTTTGTTTGTTTGTTTTTTTACATTTAATCTAACTTGAGTATTTTTCACCTCTTGGAGTCACTTTATAAGACTCTTAGAGTCTTTATAAGACAGTAAGACTGTTTTTATTATGTTTATTTTAATTTAAAAATGACAAGGCATAGAAATTTACATCAACACTCCATCATTTAAGATTAAGTCATGCAGGCTCAGTTTCATATGCAGGTTTACAGCATTTATTCCATAGACCAGAAAATCATACTAAACAAACATTGAAGGCCACTTACAAAAACCCACATGCAGGCTCAAAAAGCCCATGAACACAGCTGCACTACTTCAGGTTACTCTTTGTTTACGTTATTCTTTTAAAATTGTGTTTACAGTTTCAGCTGCTGTAACACAGGAACTACTCCACGTTTGTGATGAATACAGTACATCTTCTCTTAGATTAAATAATCCTGTTTATAGTCTTGTTTTAACATATCCGTTAGCCAGAGCTAGCTTTCTTTTCCAGCCACAGCTCAATATAAATGAAAACTAAAGCCAAATATGTCGGTTTTCCACAATCTCTCAAAATGTGAACAGAGCAATGAATAAAATCACCTTCACGCAGTATGACAAGAATGCAACCTCAATTTTAAACTTGGGTTGAAGTTATCAAGACCAACTTCACCTAACACCGCCTCAAAAACTAGCATTAGCTGCTAGCTAACGTTGTTGCTTCCCGAGAAAACACTGCTTTAAAACAGATGGCACAAAGCTGTAGTTATAATCCCTGTGCCTTGGCTGCGAACATGCACAAGTAATGTTTATAATTATCTTAAGAGACACTAAAGAGCTGGTCACTTGTTATTGCAACGGTGCTAACAGGCTAATACTTACACGTGTGAGCCGCAGATAGACGCTGAGTCCGGATGGTCAACTATGACTTTACCCGAAGTGTTATTATCTGCTAAAAGAAGCGTCTAACAACTTAATTAACTTTTTTAGTTTTTTCCCCCCCCAATACGTCGATAATATTACATACAAATGGAGCTACGAGTAAGAATATGGTTAGTCTCAGATTGTGATTAATCTAATCGTTAATATTTTAACATTGTACGATATAAAACATTCCCGGAGTGCGGTCGCATAAACAGCGTCACATCCTGTTTCACTTCGCACTTTTTAGGGGCCTACAAGAAACGAAAACAAGGTGCACGAAGCTAGGTTTTTTCTGTTTTATCACTCTGGCTCATGTGACGCCCGGATCGTGTGCAGGTTACAGAGAGGCCCGTCGTGTTTAATCGTATTTTTAATCGAAAAGTCAAACGCGAACTGAAGCTGTCTGTTGGACAGCGCGCTAAGGGAGCGTCTTCAAAGAGATGTGCTAGGAACTGCAAAGTGGGTGAGAGTTTGCAATTATTTCACGAATGCTTTTTCGAATATGAACACTGAAAATGCACTAGGGTATGTTTAGACTTTATTTTAAAGGCAGCTCAATAAATGTTGTAAATATAAGGACAATAATTTAAATCTAATAATTATTTAATTTGTCCATCTAATATTAAGAGCGATGCTCAGTACATACTTTAAAGTACAGGGTGGGCCATTTATATGGATACACCGTAATAACATGGGAATGGTTGGTGATATTAAAGTCCTGTTTGTGGCACATTAGTATATGTGAGGGGGCAAACTCCTCAAGATGGGTGGTGACCATGATGGCCATTTAGAAGTCGGCCATCTTGGATACAACTTTTGTTTTTTTCAATAGGAAGAGGGCCATGTGACACATCAAACTTATCCGGTTGTTCAGTCTGACGTCACTAGCCGTGTCTGGGTCTAAACTCCGCTGCAGGTCCATATATCAAACGATCACTGTGGCATTACTGAGAGTTGAAAAACTGTCTAAAGTCTTTCATCTTTAATAAAATGATCAGCGTTCTGCTCTACCAGGTGTAACAATTGAGTTTAACATCCAGGCATCCATGAAAACGGAATTTATGACATTTAACGGAGTTAGAAGTTAGCAGGAAGTTAGCTCGCTAGCTTCTATCTAAATACAATATAGCATGTCCTGACTGC